>NC_069075.1:17924078-19174078 GCF_025698485.1 Gossypium arboreum | reverse complement strand
TCACTTAAGGCCTCAACATGGGCCGGTTGATACTAGAATCCCCGTGAATTTCCCATCTGGGTCAGAAAATATTTGGGCGATAGCCCTATCAACCCTATCACTCCTGATTTGGATATGATGGAGAGGGAAAGAATGGCAACCGAATCTTCAAAACAGTTAGAGTATCGTTGCAAGTGGTTGGAGGAGAAGTTTAGGATTTTGGAAGGCGCTGGCAATCATCATATTGATGCCAAAGACTTAAGTTTGGTCCCAGACTTGGTACTTCCTCATAAATTCAAGATGCCGGAGTTTGAAAAGTACAACGGGATTACTTGCCTAGAGGCACACATAACAATGTTTTATAGGAGAATGACTGGGTATGTGAACAATGATCAACTATTGATCCATTGTTTTCAAGACAGCTTAGTAGGAGCAGCGGCTAGGTGGTACAATCAGTTGAGCCGTACAAGAATCGGTTCATGGAGAGATCTTGCACAAGCCTTCATGCAACAGTACAACCATGTGACTGAAATGACACCGGACAGGATCACGCTTCAAAACATGGAGAAAAAGCCTAATAAAAGTTTTAGGCAATACGCACAATAATGGAGGGAAGTGGCAATGCAAGTACAACCACCACTGTTAGAAAAGGAGACCACCATGTTGCTTACCAACACTTTGAAGCACCGTTCCTCACTCACATGATTGGAAGCACCACGAAAAGTTTCGCGGATATAGTAATGGCAGGAGAGATGATTGAGAACGCCATAAGGGGTGGTAAAATTGAAAGGGAAACGGCTAAAAGATCGACCCCAAGGAGAAAGAACAACGAGGTGAACAACATAAATAGTTTCAACTCGAAGGCAATCACAGTTGGTCAACCCAAAGCAGCCGTAGTCGAGCAACAAAGTACTCAAAGACAGGAATCGGGCACAAGACAGAATTTGAAAAGGATGCAATTCACGCTTATCCCCGTGACGTATCGTGAGCTTTATCAAAGCTTATGGGATGCACATGCTATTGCTTCATGCTATTCAATTGAAAACTGTACCAGATTTAAGAAGGCCGTGGAGAGCCTTATCAAGATGGGGGTTGTGAAATTCAACAGTACCCCTAATGCTGAAAACCCGTTACCAGATCATGGCAATCAAGGAGTAAATGTCATTGATGAAACTAGAGAAGGAAGAATCAAGGAAGATATTGCTAAGGTGAAGACTCCCATGAAAGTAATATGGGAGGAGATGGTGAAGAGAGGTATGTTGATCTCTGGAAAAGGTAGAGAAAGAATAAGGGACTATTGTGAATTCCATGGAGAAGTAGATCATATGATTCAAAATTGCGAAGAGTTCAAGGCCATGGTGCAAGTCTTTATGGTTAACAAAGAGCTACAAATTCTTAAGGGTAGTTCTTGCAAAAGACAAATATGTGTGCTAGAAAACGCACGACAAGGAATCAGCGGACCAAGAATTATTATTTCCTTACCGGGGAATAATGAAGTGGGGGCGCAAATCGGGCCTAAGGTCGTTATCCATAAACCCACTCCTTTCCCTTACAAGGATGACAAGAGGGTACCATGGAGCTATGATTGCAGTGTAGCAGTACCTGAGGGGGAGAGTATAGCCAGTGCGTCTAGGGGCGTGCAAAACGAAGGTTCCCATACACGAAGTGGGAAGCGTTATGATGGGGGAGCATTAGAGTGGAGCTCACGAAAGAAAATGATGTTGACGTTGAGAAGAGAAAAGAGATTGAAGTGCTTGTCAAGGAGCCAGTAAAGGAGGAAGAGGCTAAGGAGTTTCTAAAGTTCCTTAAGTATAGCGAGTATAGTTTGGTCGAGCAGTTGCGTAGGCAGCCAGCGCGTATATTAGTATTAGCCTACTTCTGAGTTCTGAGGTGCATCGGGATGCATTGTTGAAGGTACTTAACAAAACATATGTCACCCATGACATATCCGTTAACAAGTTGAACCGGTTGGTGAATAACATCAGTGTTGACAATTTCATCTATTTCAACGATGATAAAATTCCACCTGGAGGCATAGGGTCAACCAAGGCCTTGCACATCACTACTCGGTGCAAGGGTTACACGCTTCCAAGTGTACTCATTGATAACCGATCTGCTTTAAATGTCCTTCCATTATCCACATTGAACAGATTACCCATTAACAGTTCGCATATGAAAACATGTCACAATATGGTAAGAGCCTTCGATGGAACCGAAAGAAAAGTGATGGGACGAATTAACATCCCTTTGGAAATTAGGCAAATACATATGAAGATGATTTCTTGGTGATGGATATCAAGCCCTCCTATAATTACTTATTGGGGAGACCATGGATACACTCTGCAGGAGCAGTGCCCTCCTCATTGCACCAAAAATTGAAGTTAGTGACAGATGGACGATTAATAACTATCAATGCGGAGGAGGACATTATAGCAGCAGCCACTAGCAGGGCCCCTTATGTCGAGGCGAATGAAGAGGCTATTGAGTGTTCTTTTCGCTCTTTAGAAATCATCAATGCAACCTTCATTCTGGAAGGAAGTAAGGTGTTGGTACCCAAAATGTCCAGAGCCACAAGGATGGCCCTGCAAATGATGATGGGGAAGGGAGCATTGCCAGGAAAGGGACTAGGAAGACAGTTGCAATGAGGGGTTCAAATCCCAAAACTGATTGAGAAGAAAGATTGCTTTGGTTTAGGCTTCAAGCCAGACCATAAGCACCGGAGGCAAGAGATTGAGAAGCGCCAAGCGAGAAGAAAGGCGCGTTTGAACGGAGGAGAAGTGGTGTAGGAACCGATGATATTCCCATCTATATCCAAATCCTTTAAGTCAGGAGGGTTACTGGTAGAAGAAAGTCATCAGATTAATGCTGTACACAATGAGGGATTGGAGCAAGGAAGCCTCGAGGGCATTCGCCCTTACGAACCGGGGAGCTCTCTGAACAATTGGACTGCGAAGGACCTTCCTATAGTCTTTAGGAATTTTTCAGAGTAATTCTCGAAACATGTCTGTTACTCTAGGGCCTAGGAGTAGTAAGATTACGTTTGTGAAAAAGGCTTATGACCATCTATTATTATTATCAATTTAGACGAATATGGTTTCTTTTTATCAATCAATATTTCGTTAAACTTTTGCAATTCTCATTCTTTCATTCATAGCACATAAACAATCATTCTTAGATTCATTCATTCTTTGTATATTCTTTCATACCCCCACAGGTCCCTAGATATCAATAATATGAACACTGATACCGCAACTCCTGATTTCTCTTGTGAGCAAGACATGTGTTTAGAGGAATCTCAGGATTTTGAAGATGTTCAAGATTGTGATGTGTCTCCTGATCTGTTAAGAATGGTAAAACAGGAGGAAAAACGAATTATGTCGCATGAGAAAGGGGCAATAGAAAATGTAGCCCTAGAGGAAGGGAAGGAGTTAAAAATTGGAACACTGATTACCGAGGACACAAGGCATAGTCTGGTTGAATTGCTTCGGGAGTTCAATGATATCTTCGCATGGTCATATCAGGATATACCCAGATTGAGTATCAGCATCGTAGTACATCGTCTTCCGATAAGACAGGATTGCAAACCAGTCCAACAGAAGTTGCGGAGAATGCGGCCAGACATTGTTCTAAAAATAAAAGATGAGGTTAAGAAGTAGTTCGATGCAGGATTCTTACAAGAGGTCAAGTACTCTGAATGGGTAGCAAATATTGTGCCAGTCCCTAAGAAGGACGGGAAGGTACCAATGTGTGTTGATTACAGAGATCTGAATAAAGCTAGCCCAAAAGACAACTTTCCTTTGCCGCACATCGACACTTTGGTAGACAACACGGCGAGACATTCATTGTTTTCCTTTATGGATGGTTTCTCGGGGTACAATCAGATAAAGATACATCCAGAGGACATGGATAAAACCACCTTCATAACCTTGTGGGGAACTTTTTGCTACAAAGTAATGCCGTTTGGATTGAAGAAAGCAAGGGCAATCTACCAGCGGGCCATGGTGAACTTGTTTTACGACATGATGCATAGGGACATTGAAGTATATGTTGATGACATGATTGCTAAGTCCCGAATAGAGAAAGAGCATATTGAAGTTTTGAGAAGACTATTCTTGAGGTTGAGAAAGTTTCGGTTGAGGCTCAATCTGGAAAAGTGCACATTCGGAGCTAGATCGGGAAAGCTATTGGGTTCCGTAGTTAGTGAAAAGAGAATAGAAGTTGATTCAGACAAAGTCAGAGCAATACGAGAATTACCTCCACCACAAACTCAAAAAGAAGTTCGAAGATTCCTAGGAAGGTTGAATTACATCGCTTGGTTCATTTCACAACTAACTGAGAAATGTGATCCTATCTTTCGCCTCCTCAGAAAACACAATCAAGGTACTTGGGATGAGGAGTGCTAGAATTCTTTTGAAAAGGTCAAGCAGTATTTGTTGAATGCTCCGGTATTATCTCCACCTAGCCCAGATAAACCGTTAATACTGTACTTATCAGTGTTCAGTAATTCTATGGGATGTGTGCTTGGTCAGCATGACGAATCAGGGAAAAATGAGAAGGCAATTTATTATCTCAATAAGAAATTCATTGACTATGAAATGAGATATCCACCAATTGAAAAGTTTTGCTGTGCATTGATTTGGACAACTCGGAGATTAAGACAGTACATGCTATACCATACCACTTGACTCATCTCAAAGCTTGATCTATTGAAATACATGATGGAGTCAACGGCTCTAAATGGGAGAATGGCGAGATGGAAAATTTTGCTTTCAGAGTTTGATATAGTCTACATAAGTTAGAAGACTATAAAAGGAAGTGCGATAGCAGATTTCTTGGCCAGTAGGGCTCTAGAGGATTATGAGCCATTGAACTTTGATTTTCCAAATGAGGAGTTAATGTGTATAGCAACGACCGAAGATTCTCCTTGGAAGCTAAATTTTGATGGGGCTTCTGATGCAGTTGGAAATAGAATTGGGGCAGTCTTGGTATCCCCGAATGGCGATCATCAACCGTTTACGTGCAAGTTGGACTTTGATTGCACGAATAATATGGTTGAGTATGAAGCATGCATCATGGGACTTCAAGCAACTATAGAGCGAGGTATAAAAACCCTAGAAGTATATGGAGATTCTACGTTGGTAATTTATTAGCTTAGAGGTGAATGAGAGACAAGAGACCCTAAATTGATCAATTATCGAAAGGTAGTTTTGGGGTTACTTGAGGAGTTCGATGACATCACCTTCAGTTATCTCCCACGAGACGAAAATCAGATGGCAGATGCTTTAGCAACCTTGGCCTCAATGATTAAGGCAAATAAAGAGGAAGAGATAAGACCAATTCAAATGAGTGTCTACGAGGCTCCAGCTCATTATTGTAACATTGAGAAGGAAGAAAAGGATGATAACCCTTGGTATCAGGATATATTACGATGTGTGAGAGATCGTAAATACCCTGAACAAGCCAATGAAAATGAAAAATGAACTTTGAGAAGGTTAGCTTGCGACTATGTCTTGGACGGGGATATCCTGTACAAGAGAAGGAAAGACCAAGTACTTTTGAGATATGTCGATGCTATGGAAGCTGAGCTAATTTTAGAAGAAGTTCATGAAGGTGTATGTGGGACGCATGCAAATGGGTTCAGGATGGCAAGGCAAATTATGAGGTTTTGCTATTATTGAGCCACTATGAAAGGGGACTATATCAACTATACCAAGAAATGCCATAAGTGTCAGATTTATGGGGACAAAATTCATATACCACCTTCTCCTTTGCATGTTATGACTTCTCCATGGCCTTTCTCCATGTGGGGCATGGATGTCATTGGACCAATATCACCGAAAGCTTTGAATGGACATCGATTTATCTTCGTGGTAATTGACTACTTTACAAAATGGGTAGAGGCCGCTTCTTATGCGAATGTTACTAAGTCAGCTGTGAGTCGATTCTTGAAGAAGGAGATCATTTATCGGTATGGAATGCTTGAGAAGATCATATCTGAAAATGCATTGAACTTGAACAACAAAACGATAGCAGAGGTTTGTGACCAGTTCAAGATCAAGCATCACAATTCTTCTCCCTATCGTTCAAAAATGAATGGGGCAGTGGAAGCCGCCAACAAGAACATTAAGAAAATAGTAGGGAAGATGACTGAGACCTATAGAGATTGGCATGAGAAGTTACCGTTTGCACTCCTGGCCTATCGAACATCTGTCAAAACCTCTACTGGGGAAAACCCATTCTTGTTAGTTTATGGGATGGAAACAATGTTACCTATTGAAGTAGAAATACCTTCTCTTCAAATTTTGACGGAGATAAGGTTAGATGAAGCTGAATGGGTTCAATCCCGATATGACCAATTGAACTTGATTGAGGAAAAAAGACTAAGAGCCATTCGACATGGTCAGATGTATCGAAAACAAATGATGCGAGCTTATGACAAGAAAGTTTGACCAAGAGAGTTCTACGAGGGAGACTTGTACTGAAAAAGATCCTTCCTATTCAAAAGGACTTTAGGGGGAAATGGATGCCGAATTGGGAAGGGCCGTATGTCGTGAAGAAAGCTTTCTCTGGCGGTGCATTGATCTTAATGGAAATGGATGGGAAAAGTTTACCCAACTCAGTGAACTCAGACTCAGTTAAAAAATACTTTGTCTAAAGGAGAAGAGAATCCAAGGTGAAAACCCGCAAAGGGCTCTTTGAGATTTCTAAAAAAAAAAGAGGAAAAAGAGAAAAATGGAGAGGCCAAGGTGAAAACCCGCAAAGGGCGCCTTGTGACCAAAAGGGTTTTGAGTTGAAAACCCGAAAGGGCGACTCAAATTTTGAAGCATCCGGTAATCTTGCTCAACAAAGAACGAAGAACGTTGCATATTGGGGGCATCGACAGAGTACTTTGAATCTTCTAAACACATGCCTTCATGAAGTTGATGTATAAGCGCTCAAGCGGCGATATCTAGAGCATCTAATTTTTGGCCTGTTTGCTATCTTTAGATTTTTTTTCTCTCTTCTCAAAGATAGGTTTTCAGATTAATTTCCTTTGTATCTTTTTCGATAATTCATTCAAATCCAATTATTCTTAGAGATTTATTTATCTTCCATTATTCTTTAAGTATGTTACATTGAAATAATGATAGATAAACTAAATATGTTCACAAACAAAGTTTTGCGCATTACTCTAGAATTTCTAAATAATACAAGAAACTAAAACAGGATAGTTGTTCGAGAAATTCACATAAGTAAGGGATGAAGGAACTCAAGGAATTTCTTTCTTCCAGTCCAAAAGAAAAATGAACAAAACCAACGATTCAATTCTAAGGAAAGATTAAGATTATCTTACAAACATCCTCAGTGGATCGTAGCATTGGAGGAAGGGTACAGGCCTACAGGCTGAGTAAGAATAATACTTTGAGAAAATAAAAGACAAATGAAGGAATGAGTGGTGACATTTAGGATAGGGGTCATGTTCACAACATTTTGCATCATAACATGTTTAATTAGGAACATTTGACTCACTTTGATCATGGCATCCTAATCCTCAGGCATAATCATTCTACAGGTTATCAAAAATGATGCGCCTTAATACCCTAAGTAATAGGGTAATAGGCTACAGCATAGCAGATCTGGCTGAAGTAAGATCCAAGATGATTTGACATCCTTGTGCTTACAAGGAAAAAATCGAAATCATAGCTGATTTGGCTTTCACGTACTTATGATGAAGCAAATCTAAGATGATTTGGCATATCTGTATTGTCAAAGAACAAATCAAAGTTTACCGTCTCCATATTCGATGGAGAGCAGACACATAGTAGATCTGACCTTCAGATGTTTATACTGAAGCAAGATCCAAGATAATTTGGCATCATTGTGCTTACAAGGAACATATCGAGGACATAGCTGATTTGGCTTTCACGTGCTCACGATGAAGCAAATCTAAGATGATTTGGCATCTCTGTATTGTCAGAGAACAAATCGAAGTTTGGCGTCTCCATATTCGACGGAGAGCAGACACATAGCAGATCTAGCCTTCAGATGATTAGACTGAAGCAGAGATGATTTGGCATCCTTGTGTTTACAAGGAACAAATCAAAATCATAGCTGATTTGGCTTTCACGTGCTTACGAAAAAGCAAATCTAAGATGATTTGGCATATCTGTATTGTCAGAGAACAAATCGAAGTTTGACGTCTCCATATTCGACGAAGAGCAGACACATAGCAGATCTGGCCTTCAGATGTTTATACTGAAGCAAGATCCAAGATGATTTGGCATTCTTGTGCTTACAGGGAACAAATCGAAGACATAGCTAATTTGGCTTTCACGTGCTTGCGATGAAGCAAATCTAAGATGATTTGGCATCTCTGTATTGTCAGAGAACAAATCGAAGTTTGGCGTCTCCATATTCGACGGAGAGGAGACACATAGTAGATCTAGCCTACAGATGATTAGACTGAAGCAGATCCAAGATGATTTGGCATTCTTGTGTTTACAAGGAACAAATCGAAGACATAGTAGATTTTACTTTCGAATGTTCTCACACCAAAGTAGATCCAAGATAACAGATCTAGCATCTCCATTTCGACGGAGAGCAGATACATAGCAAGATCTAACCTTCAGATGATTTTACTGAAGTAGATCCAAAATGATTTGGCATCCTTGTATTCACAAAGAGCAAATCAAAGACACAGCAGATTTGGCTTTCATGTGTTTACGCTGAAGCAGATCTAAGATGATTTGGCATTTCTATATTTGTCAGAAAACAAATCGAAGAAACAGATTTGGGCGTCTCCATTTCGACGGAGAGCAGATCGAAGGTATCAATATGACAGTCTCAAGCTTGCAACAAGCAGATTGAAGACCGTGATCCGATAAGACCGAGAAAATTTGGTCCTTCTATGAAAATTTGGTCCTTCTATGAGTCTTTGCTCGATTCCTGTTACACAGCAATGAGCAAAGAGGGGCAGCTGTAATAGCCCAAATCTGCCCGGGCCTTAAAAAATAAAAAATAATAAATAAATGTTTAAACAGTCCATTTACAACAGACCGTAGGCCCAAAATTAGAATTACCCAGCAGACCCATTTACACCTTACCCCTGAACCCAGGACTTAATCTGCCCAATTGGCCCAATCTATCTTCAGCTTCAGGGAACCCTAGTTAGGGTTTGCGCCGTAATCAGACCAAGAGTCACGCCCCTTTGACTTGTTTCCGTTCGTCGATCCAGCTACCCTCCATCAGCGCCGCAAGCCAGTGCGCGGTTAGTGACTGATCTGTCGTCACCATCGTCAAGCCTCCATCACCGCCGGATTTTTCGGTGTTACCTGCAAAAGAAGGAAGGAAATAGCAGCAAACGAACAAAATAGATATGGAAAGAAATAAAAGATTTCTTTCCCAAAATGTAATAGAAACAGTGGCTATAAAAGCCCCTTTTGTAACCTAAAAACGATATTTAATACGGAGGAAAAAAAGCAAATACAAGTAGTTTTTTTAAGAGGTGAATCTTCTATTTTATTTTTATTTTCATATTCAAAACATATACATACACAAACAGCTTGATAAATAGTTTTAAAGTGTGAAAAAGGGTTTTACCTTTCATCTTGTGTCGAAATCGAGGTCTCTAACCTCTGAAGGTCGTGTCTGACGGCGAAAAGAAGCGTGGCGTGGTAGCGAAAGCGCGTGAATCGCCTAATGACTAAGCTTGTCCAGAGCTCCGAGGGCCCCTTTTTCTTCCTCTTCTAGAGGACTTTCTAATTTTTTTTTTAAAACACGGATCAAAATGAAACTTTAGAGTTTTTTTTTTTGTATTTCTAAGCCTCTTGAACGACGTCGTGTTGTGGTGATCGTTTAGTGACAGAAACGGCGTCGTTTCAAGGCCTCAAGATCCTCGTGTTGACCCGTATCCCGGGGAGGATCCGCATGTTTTTGATACTTGGGTTAATTGCTCAATTGGTCATCTCGTTTTTATCTTTACAATTTCATTTTTAATTCAGCCCTAATATTTTAATTTTATTTCGATTTGATCCTCATAGTGGCTTTAAAACTGAGTTGGTGGAAGCGCTGTCGTTTTAGGATTAGGGTTAATTCCCAAGGAGTCCTCTAAATTTAATGCACATTTCAATCAGGCCCGAGTTTTCGTTTATTTTGCAATTAACCCTAATTCTTTAATTAGATTCAATTTTAATCTTTTATATTTTTAAATTTATTTTAAATACTTTACATATTTTTAAATATTAGTTATATAAGCAGTACATATTATTTTTTATTATCCATTATGTTATATTTATATTTTACTATATGGTATATATTTTATATTATTATATAAAAATACTTATTATATTATTATTTTATATCGTATTTCATTATATTTTATTTATGCATTTTTATTACATGCTATATTATCTATTGTTCCTTGTAATATCAATCTTTCTTATATATATATATATATTATAGATTTTATTTTATATTTTTATATTATTTATTATATGATTTGTATATATTTTATTTGTAAATTATGTCATACACTCTATTTTACCATGTTTCCTTACATCATTTTTATTTTATTATAAAGTATACCCTATAATATGGTTTTATATATTAATCTTTTTGGGTTTTCTTGTATTATTTTCATATTAATCTAAAGCCTATGAATATTTTTATTTGATTTATATTTCATATGTTTATACTTTGCTTATTTTTCATATTTCGTTATTAAATTATGTGTTATTGTTGTTACGTATGTGCATGGAAGCTAATTATTTATATTAATTTAAGGTTGTTATATAAATGTTATGTTATTGAATTCATTATACTCTATGTTGTATTTTTGCATGAAACAATGATACATGAACATTTAGGTCATTTATGATGATATATGCCTAAAGTGGTAGTGTATATTGTGTAATTTATGTCAAATTGTATATCATGCATCACTTTTAAGTTAATTATTATTTTGCATGTTTATATGTCCTGCTTATTCATCTTCAATATATGCTACGTGTATCTTTATGTGCATGATGTAATTTTAAACACGTATGTATCTAGTGTATGATCTTTGCATTATTGCCATTGAATTGTTTAAATGCATGTTTTAGCTACCTATTATTTGTAATATGCTATCTTGTATGTTACATTCTATAAGGTTAATATGATTCATCATGCATTAATCAAAAAGGAGATTCCAAAGTTTTCAAATCAAAAGGCAATGCTTGGTATTTGGAAGCTTCGAGAAAGGTAGTGCCCTAACTTACTGGGTTGCAAATTTTCTCGTTGAGTTCGAATAGTCAAGCACCCTTCTAAGTTTTTTAAGGTTTTCAAAATACGAGCAACTGTCTTGGAATTTCAAAGCGTTGTGTCCTAACTTACTGAATATGGCGTTTTGTTGTTTCGAGATAGAGATTTTCAAAAGGTTAGCTTAGCTTCGAATGTCTTAAAAATATTGCGGATGTGATATTTTGATTCATTTGATACAAGTGAACCCTAATCAAAATATTCTAAAGGGGATCACATCTTAAAACTTTCAAATTTCCGACATTAAAAACACTTGATAATCAATTAGGTACCAATTTTTAGGCGTTACGAGGGTGCTAACCCTTCCTCGTATGTAACCGACTCCCGAATCCGTTTTCTCGACTTTCATAGACAAAAATTAATGTTTTGAAACAAAACATTTTATAAGGTGATCCAATCACACCTAAAAATATTGGTAGCGACTCCCGTTTTCGTTTTTCTTAAAGTCGATTCCCATTTTCTAAAACTCGATTTAAAAATGATTTCGACAGGTAAGCCCCACTAATGTCTGAGAATATCTAACATCCCTTAACCTACTTGATCATCATCGTTCCCTTCCAAACACTTTCACATTGAAAAGGAAAAGTGGAAATATTTATTTCCTAAAAAGATAAAAGGGAATTGACACCACAAAGTAACAAAGATTAGCAAATAAATGTTAACAGATGGAGATGCATTATACCTCTACCCTCTTCTTTTCTTCATCTACTTTTTTTTTATTGCTTTGCTTCCATTATTTCCCAATGTTTTTTCCCCTTCTTTTTTTTTTTCACTTTAACCAACTCTAAAGATAACAAAAGTAAACCTAAACAGGAAGCAATGAACCATTACATCCTAACACACCGAAACAAATTAAAGGAAGAAGCAAAGTACAACTGTAGATAGAAGATATGATCACCTAAATCCATCATTGCTCCGATCAAACGTATATCAACTGTAGACATTGTGAGATAAAGGCGATGCTAAGGGGCAGGCAGACCTTGACTCCTTTTAAAATAGAAAATTATCATTTTAGTCCCTTTAAAATTTTAAATAGACAAATATACATACAAAGATAAAAGTATAGCTATCGTGAAAAACATATTTAAATTCCAACACAATTGTAACACTAAAGTAAAAATAAAAAATGATGATTACCAACATTAGATTAAGAATTTATACACAGTCAAGAAACATTTTACTGTAGATTTGGTTTGGTAAAAGTAAAATGGAAATGTTTGCATTACGTAAAAAGAAATGCCAAGTTCATGGAATATTAAATTATTTAGGCAACTAAAGTATAAAATGCTGATTCCTAGAAATCCCAGACTTCCACTTTTAAAAGTAGAGTTTGTAGGCAGCCACTATTTATTAATTTACTTTCTATATTATACCTTCAAAGGTAGGTTTTATATGCCAACTACTGGGAGATGAGATCCCCATCATTATTCAAAAAGCTCTTCAATGTGGGAAAAAAAAGGAGTATCATCCCATCCTCCCTTTTTGCCTTGGGGGCTTACTTACTTTCTTTTCTTGGATTATAGATGTTTTTATCATAAAATAAACCCAGTTTTTCACATAGAGATGATCCTCAAGTCAAAATGGTTTTCATCACATTCACAAAGAAGCAAAAGAATTAAAAATTCAAGCCCATAAAACTTTCCTTTTTTTCTTCATTCTTCTATGAAAAATGTAATGCTGTAAACATGAAATGAGAGCAGATACATAATGAACAAAGAAGAAAAAGAAACGAAAATAGATAATCTTCTTAGTGAAGTCTATGGGAGAGCCTTTTCAAAGTGGGGGTGGTTAAATGAGTAATAATTTAGGGAAAAAATGTCTGATAAAGTGCTTATGCTTTTCTAGTAAGCCAGAAAAGAGGCTAAAATGGGTCCGCCAATAGCATTAATTTTAGGACATGTGCATATGAGTTGTGATTTTTTTTTTCTTTTGAGAATTACAATACGATAGAATTATATTATTATAATTATAAGCATATATCCAAACAATTTTGAAATAAAATAAAATAATACAAGTCACAAACATACTAAATACTAAGAATTATAATAAGTTGGACTAAAACTGTTTCATTAGATTAAAATTCATATATAATAATAGTAAATAGTAGAACTTGAATTTAAATACTCAAAAATTAATAACCTCAATTTTTACTAACAATATTAAAGTTTTATCATCTGAATTGTGATTATTAAAGTGATGCGGAACTTAAATTGTAATACTCAAACCTGATCTAAACGTTACGATCGGATTATAAATATTATATTAGCCACCGTGATGGTTAAAACGCTCGCGCATTTTTAAAATATTGTTTAAACTCATGAAGTTGTCTTATGAAAAAACCATTTTATTTACTTCAGATAACTTACTGTTGTTAAGCAATTTATTACCAAAACGTTTGTTATTTTGAAGTCTGAGTTACTTTAGAAATAGTGTTTTTAAATTCGGCATTTTTGGAAAACTTATTTGTGCGATTTGATTTGTATTGGAAAAATCAATAGCTTATCAAAATTTGAAAATGGTCTTCATAATATATTAATAGTAAAATCATGCATCACATTTTTTTCTAACCTACTAAAACCCAACGTCAAAGTCCACTGTATGCCGTAGCATAATGGCATATCAAATAAAAGAAAACGTAAAAAAAATATATATGTCATATCAGAGTAGATATTAGATGACATGACATGATTAGCAATGCAAAGTATCAGGCAGATTAGATCCTATAATAGCTTATTTTCGGTGAGGTTGGAACAGTAGTTTCGGGACTATAAATCTAAACCAAAAATAAAAATTTATTTTATTTTTATTTTATGGTTGGCATCATGATAGGAAGGTCATATGAAAATTTTGATACGAAAATTTTACCGATTGTGTGTTTAATTAGGGAAATGACTAAATTGCATAAAATGCAAAAGTTGGGTCCTAGTAGCTATAGGAATGAAATAGCTATAAAATTCAAAACTTAAGGTGATATGGTAATTAGGCCATTGAAGAGTAGTTAGTAGATATTTTAATGACTCATCCATGGAGAAATTAGAAAAAGGATAGGGACTAAATTGGAAATCAATAAAATTAATAGATGATAATTAATTAAAAAGAAAAAAATCATCTATTTTCATATCATCTTCCCCAATTTTTCTATGGAAATCCTAGGAGAGAGGAAGAAAACTTTTCAAACTTAAAAAGGTATGAAATCAAGTCCCGTTTTTAGTAATTTCTACATTTTTGGAATCAGGATAGTCTAATCTTTCTATTTAGGGGATTTATTTGAAAAGTTATCAAGGTATGAAGTTTGGGTCATGGATGAATATGCTGAAAATTAGAAATTTATGATAGAAAATGAAAAGTTATTCATAGATAAACAACTATTACAAAGCAATTTTTGATGAAAACCTGATTTAGGGACTAAAATGAAAAAGTTGTAAAAATCATGGAAAATTCTAAATTTTGTGAAATGTATGTGCTGCAAATGTAGCATATAAATTTTGGCTAGGTTTGGAAAGAGGGTTGAATTTCATGAATTTCATTTTTCTAGCGTAAAGACGAAATCAGAATTTTTGAAAAGGATAGGGGCAAAATGGTAATTTTGCCTAGGATGTAATAGAGTGCAAATGTAAATGAAATGTGATATATTAATAGTTAAATTTATCCATATAGATCTGTAAAGACCAACTACAGAACTAGATCGAAGAAAGCAAAAGGTTTTAGATTAGTTGACATTCAAATACGAACCATTTTCAAGGTAAGTTCGTGTAACTTAAATATGTATGTTAATATGCTTGAATTGAATTGTATGATTATCTTGATATGTATGAAATGATACACAAAATGAAATTAATCATAAGTTGTGAAATGTGGACAAATTTTCATGTTCCGGTTGAATGTTGAAATTCGATGGAATAAGGTGATATTCTTGAATGAGAATAATACTACACATGTTGTATCAAGGATTTAGCCCAGACGGGTAATCCTGATGTAAGCCGCTCGAGCATATGCTATAGATTGGATTTAGCCTGGACGGGTAATCCAGATTAAGCTCTTTAGCGCCTATGATATGAAAAGGCTTTAGCCTGGACTGGTAATCCTATAATATAGTATGTGGCTCGAGAATGGACTCGTTGATTTTGTGCCCCAATGGGTACTTTTGGGTATGAATTGTCAAATAGTTGACAAGTATACCTTGAGTAAACTAACCGGATGTCCATCAAAACTTCAATAGTTCAACAGAAAGGACTTGTGAAATGTGGAAAGGTGAAATTAAATGAAAGCTTATATTATGATGGGCTTATCTATGTTTACTTGATATGAGCTTATGTGACTAACTTATTTGAGTAAGTGTATGTGTTTAGGTAACTTATACAAAATTGATGGAATGTATATTTATGTTTGCTTGTAATAATAAATATGACCTGTAAGTTATTTTTCGTTATATGAACTTACTAATCATAAAATGCTTACTCAGTTTAATTTTCCCTGTTTTTATAGTGCTCAAAAGCTCGTGAAGGTTGGAAGTCGGTCGGAGCAATTATCACACTATCCACTGTCTTATTTTGGTATAATTAGAAATCTCATTTGGTATAATGACATGTATAAGCTTCTTTGGCCAATGATGGCTTGTAATTGTTATTTTGTAATCTAGCCATTGGAGTGGCTAGTGATGGTCTAAGTTTGGCTATTTTTGAAGTGATACTTTAGTAATCACATGAGTGCTTATTATGTGTTAATTGTTGGAACTATGTTAGCATATAAGTTTATGATAAGAGTGAGTTTATATCCATTGATGCATGAGTTAATACCACATGATTGATGGCAAATTTTATGTGAATATGATGTTGGATTGGTGGATATATGCTTGTGAGTTTTTGTGCAGGAAAATCATGAGTTATAAGTGACAAATGAGGCTAGGAAATGACTTTATTTCATCTACACGGGGAGACACACGGCTTGTCCCATGGGCATGTGGTCCAGCCGTGTGTCCCATGCATCTTAAAAATGAGAAGCAAAATGCTCAGAATTGGGCACATGGGTAGAGACACAGGCGTGTGTCTCAGCCGTGTGGTTGGCACGGCCTTGGGCACGGTTGTATTACACGACCGTGTGAAAACTGCACCTAAATTTTGAAAATAAAATTCACCACACGGCCTAGTACACGGGCATGCGACTTCAATTTCTTCTTGCCTTATAAGTCATAGAGTTACACGAGTTAGGGACACGGGCGTGTGTAGTGACACGACACAACCACACAGGCGTGTCTCTAGACCACACGAGCGTGTGGGTACTGTTCATAAGCAAAACTTTTAAAAATTTGAGGAAAATTTTATGAGATCCCGATTGAGTCCCGATTTATTTCTAATGTTCGTATGGGGGCTCGAGGGTCCATTTAAGGGACGTTATGATTGGTATCGAAAAATGTTTAGTAACTAGTATAAATTATTTGTAAATTTTTTGTAAATTTTGGTAATACTCCGTAACCCTGTTTCAGTGACGAATATGGGTTAGGGGTGTTACAGATCCTACCCACAACCGCTACACACCATCTCTGACCAACCATCACACCAAACAGGGTTATTAAGAACCCATTCATCCAACAAACTAAATTGTGGTCATAAGCCAATAGAGTATTATGCAAACGAGTTGCTAAGTATAGTATAGAAGTACCGCCAGAAACAAATATTGCAGATTAATTGTCAAAATTAGAATTGTGAGTAAACTGCCAGAATCGCAAATCATAATCTACCAGAGCTTCTTCTGTATCATACACATATCCCAACCCAAATGCACATGTAGATGTCATAACTCAATTAAACATACTTAAACAAGACATGCTCATTTACAATTTTAACAACTCAAAATCATGCTAGTAAGAACATACAGATTAACAAATTAGAGGCATACATATAGGCATATTCGAAATTATTGAACAGAGACACGCTTGTATGCACATACATATGAACCAGTACACAGATTTGATACATGAACTAACATGCTTTTAGAACATATGTACACAATAACACACATGTCAGATTATGTTTACCAAACATCGAACGTATCCACATAGTAAAACAATATAATTGCACTCACACATTTAGCCAACACGACCTTGTCAAACCGTTCAAGATAGGCCCAAACGCCTGTGTGTGGTGGCTACACATATTCAAGTACCCTTTTCTTTTACAAGTTTTTAGTTTAGGGATAGACACCTGGTTGCTTTTTAGAGGTCGACACTATAACAACAATCCACGTTCTGCATAAGTCATCAACCTCAACCGATTAGCGTGTAACACCTCTAACCCCTCTCCGTTTCCAGATTAAGGTTACGGGCATTACGAACTAATTAGAACAATTTAATTCCATCGCAAGCAAAAGAACAAAATCTCTTTTCAATTTTGAAAAACACTCAAGTTTTCATCCTTGAAATCCTCAAGAGATCTTCACACGTTTAATCACATTATCTTCATAGCTTGTTGATTTTGAAAAATTAAGGTGAGATTCTAATTTTTTTATTATTAAAATAAGTGAGATATTATTTTGGTTTGAGATTTAAATGATTTAATCAAGATCTCAATATATCAATTGAATTTAAGTTAATTTTTGGCTTGAAAATGGTAGATATTGTATTTCTTGGCTAAGCTTTGGTTTTAAAGTGATTTATAACTCATTTTGATCTAATTAAAAGGTATTTTATCTTAATTTAACAAATCCTTAATGAATTTAAGCAAATTGAATGTTTTCCCCTTTTAAAAGATCACATAAGCTTTATTTTTTCGAAAAAATAAGATCGGTGTAATTGGATAAAATTTATGGTTTAGATATATAATTGGATGATATTTAGGATGTATGAAGTTTAAATCTAAGCTTAGAAACAAGATTTGAATGGTTAAACACCTATTTTAGCAAAACTAGTTAAGTTTTCAGTATAGAAGTTAAGAGGATTTGATTTGTTATTTTGGAATGATTTGAGTGTGTATGTAACAACCCTTACCCGAGTCCGAGGTAAGGAAAGGGTAAGAGGCATTACCAGACTTAAACATACACAAATATGTAAAAATAGGCCATAAAAAAATTTTGTTCAAATTAAAAACACTCATTCATATTCATAATGTCCCTTGTACGAGCTTACGAGGCCCAAAACATATATCGGGGGTGGTTTGGGACTAAACCGAGAACTTACAAACTTTTTACAACACTTAGAATTTTTTTTTGTTTTGGAGAGTCACACGCTCGTGTGGCTCGGACACACCCATGTCCTTAGCCCATGTAACTCTCTGTTTATGACATCAGCAATATTTTAAGGTCACACAGCCAAGACACACGCCTGTGTGCTAAGCCATGTTTTCTACACGGTTGAGACACATGGCCGTGTCTCTGTCCGTGTGGCCAACACTTAGGCTATTTTCCAAGCCTTGGTTAACCTTAATCCCTCACACACTTATACAACATCAAAGGCATAGAACATGGTATCCAATTAAAGATTAAACATCCTCAATTAAGTTATAAACATAACATTTGCATGTCATCATACTTGTGTTGCTCATACTCATTTGGCCTTGTCTATTATAATACCACTTATACTTTTATACCACGGTTATCCTCATACTAATTAACTTCAACTTAATTATAGCAAACAAGTATAACCACATCACACAATATCTCGGTACATTGAAGCACATGATCACATTTCAAGGTGTTAGCACATTGCACATGGATAAATAGGTTTACAAAGCCATAACCAATATAAGCCACATCTCATGGCTATATACACTTGAATCATTATAAGCCAATACATCTGGCCAAACCATTAAACACATAACACAAAGGACTAAGTCTCTATACATGCCACTCACTTGAAAACACTTAAGGTTTATCGATACCCCAAAATTGATAATTTGATAGTGTGATGCTACTTCCGACGATCTCCAACCCTGAGCTAACCTGGCAAAACTAAAGAAATTGTAACATCCCGAAATAGGGCCTAGTTGGAATAGTGGTTTCAGGACCACAAATCCGACATCAAAATATTTATTTTATGATCATTATGAGGCCTAGAATATGAGTATATGAATTTACTAAAGTTTCATTAAGAAATTCTAAGTATAAGATGCCCAATTGGAAATTAGGGACTAAACTGAATAAATTGAAAAACTTGGTTTCTAGAAGCAATTTGTATGAAATTGCTTTAGATTGTGAATTAGAAGGTCTTGGAGAGAAATTTTCCCAAATTATAAATTTTTGGACAAAAATGGGCTTGTATGGATGAAATTTTAAAGAAAGGGCATAAGGGCATTTTAGTCATTAAGCATTTTAATGAAATAAAAAGAAAAAAGTGGAGCAAAAATATGCTCATCTTCTTCCCATAGCTGCCGAAATTTGGGGGACACCATAGCTAGGGTTTCTTCAATTTTTCAAGCTCAATAGTAAGTGCTCCCAAGCCCCGTTTTTCATGTTCTTTGTATTTTTGAAATCCCAGTAGCTTGATCTCTCCATTTCTACCCATATTTCATGCTAGGGTTCATGTTTAAAAATTTACCCATGCATGAGTTGCTTGTATTTTGATGGATTATGGAGGAATATGAAAGATGAATGTGTATTAAACATCTTTTCCTAGTTGATTTTCATGAAAAACCCTTATAGGGACTATTTTGCAAAAGATGTAAATGTGTGGTAGAAATGAGAAAATAATGGAAAATTTGGGCTTCCATAAGAGAGAAAAATGTTCGGCTAGGCTTGGGTGAGATAGAAATTTTCATGTGTTTCATTATACGAGCCTAGGGACTAAATCGTAAAAATGTCAAAGGTTAGGGGCAAAACTGTCATTTGGACCGAGGGTAGATATTAAACTTGAAATGTATAATATAGTGTACTAATAGGTTAATTTTGTTGTTATAGACTCCAAGGAACAAATTTCGGAGGTCAATCGTGGTAAACGTAAGGTTTTGGAATAACCGAAACACAATCCCGAAAAGAATACCAGGTAAGTTCGGATAACTTAAAGTAAACCTTTAATAAACATAATTGTATGATTTATGAATGCATGATATTTTCATTTATTGATGGTATGAAAATGCATGAAATGCACATTTGGTAATGACTTGTTGATAATTGTCTCGGTTGGGGTTAAAAAGGGAATTCGATGGATAAACCATGTTTTACATATGAATTGAGATCTTGTATGTATTGCAGTAAGGATTTAGCCCGGGCGGGTAATCCATGATCTCAAATATTGCAGTAAGGATTTAGCCCGGACGGGTAATCCATGATCTCAAATATGGAAAGGAATCTAGCCCGGACGGGTGTTCCTTGAATGATTGAGCCTCCCGAAGAATATATGTGCATTGGATTTAGCCTGGACGGGTAATCTAAATTGGGTCTGAATTTAGCCTGGACTAGTAATTCAGATCCGAACTCATTAAGGGTGTTTGTCACTATAAAGGATTTAGCCTGGACTGGTAATCCCGACATCACCTTACGAGTTCATATAATGGGGGATTTAGCCTGGACTGGTAATCCCGCGATATGATGTGAGGTTCGTGGGAGTGCATATATGTGAAATGATCATTCGTAAGAATTGACGGATAATGGGTATTCCATCGAGATTTCCTAGAAACTCAACGAGATTTACTTAGGATATATATATATATATATGTGAATGAAGTTGAATGATGAGCTCATCTAGTTAAATTACATGATACATGATTATGTGACTAACTCAATGATTAAGTGCATGTGATAGGAAATCATTTCATAATGGATGATTTCATAAATTAAGTATGGATGTATGCTAATTACTCGGTAAGTTCACTTTCTGGTTATTCGAGCTTACTAAGCATATAAATGCTTACCCCTCTCTTTTTTCCTGTCTCACAGAGCTCGAGAACTCGAAAGGATTGGAGGACAATTGGAGAGTCAACACACTATCAACCAAACAAGCTTTGGTATAAAGACTCTGCTTATTTTTTTCAATGGCATGTATAGTATTTTTGAGTATTTTGTTATATGTGTCATTTGATTTGCCAAGTAAAGGCATGTAGAAATATGTTTATCTCTTTATATATGGCCATGAAAATTAGCTTAATTTAAATAGGCTATGACCTACGATTTTATGCATGGTTTTAATTACTAATGATAGGTTGCTAGCAATTGGTAATGAGTCACATGAATGAGCCAATTTCGAATGGATTAATGTAACTGGAAACCCATGATACTAAAGAGGAAATAACCATCTATGTATGAAACTAATGATATGAGGTTTCTATACAACTATTTTCATTAAGATTATTTACAAGCATAAAATTATGTTTTCTCTCAAACTTGGTAACCACTAAACACAAGTAATAGAAAGGGGTGACTAAAGGCTTGGAAAATAGCCTAATAAAGTTCACATGGTTGGACACACGGGCGTGTGTCTAGGCCGTGTGTGACACACGGTTCCCTCCCATGGGCGTGTGCTATGGCCGTGTGTCCCCTGCACTTAAAATTTTAGCTCAAAGTTGTACACGGGTAGGCCACACGGGCGTGCATCATGGCCGTGTTAAAATGATAGTTTCGTCCACGGGCAGGCAGCACGGGCGTTTTCCATGGTCGTGTTAGAATGATAGTTTCATCCACGGGCAGGCAGCACAGGCGTGTTCCATGGCCGTGTTGATAAGTCAGTGTTGCCCACGATTGAAGGGCATGGGCGTGCCCCATGATACATGGGCGTGTGTGTCCACACGGCCCACCTACCCTGGCGTGTCCCTTTGTGTGAAGGAAAATTTTCTGAGTAGCCCAAGGTTAATCGAACGTGCACGTAGTTGTTCCGCATTGCATTCCGATATGTTATAGGTCTCGAAGGCCTATACAAGGGACTATTTGTTCATGATTGAAAAGTTTTAAATTCAAATGAAATTTAGTGTCTCGAGTTAGTATACTGAAAGTGTAAAGTTCCGGTAATACCTCGAGCCCTATCCTGGTGTTGGATACGGGTTAGGGGTGTTACAAAAATGAAAATGAGGGGGTAAGCTATATAGCTTAGTAAGTCTGTATAAAAAATAAGCAATTTATTAACATGCTTCTACCAATTCTCACATTGCGATCTCAAGGTAAAACAATCATAATTGCACTTTTTACTTATGTTCATGTCAAGCTGTTTACTGGCGTCATAGTCACTAAATTATTAATATCTTGAGCTACAGATTTCTAAATTAAGATATGTTAAAATCATATGAAACTAGACTCATATATTTTTACCATAAAATTTTCATAATTTATGGATTAGCCAATAAGTGCAGTTTTTCATCAAATTTACCCCTGCTCTGCTGTTTGATAGTTTCAACCTTTCTTTACTAAAAATTAATTATCTCTTAGAACGAGATTTGGATGATGTTTCCATCTATTTTTATTGAAAATAAACTCATTAAAAATTTTAGTAATACAAATTATAACCAATAATTATTTTCATACAATTTTTAATGATTTTCCAAAGTTAAGACAGTGGAGCCCGAAATCACTCTGACCCTGTCTCAAAAAAATTCAAATATCTCATGTGAAACTAGACTCAATAAGATTTAATTTCATATTTTATTCAACCTCTAACTCAATTTCCATAATTTTTGGTGGATTTTTAAAGTCGAACTGCTGCTGTTTAAAACTATTTTAGTGTAAAGTGGTGATACTAAGTTTATAACACCTTTACAAATCATTTCCACCATCATGGAAAAAATACATTTTTTTTATACACCACAAGCCTAGACCCATAATCACAAGGTCATCACAATGTCAATCTCATAAGCATGACTTATTTGCATCCTTACCAAAGGTGCACCATAGACCGAAATTATTTCTCATGAGTTTTGTGTACATACCTGTCCACTTCGTAACGTAATCATACATTATCACAACTTTGATATAATCTTTGAATCACCCATTGAACCATTTGGAGTACTAAAAGATACTCGAAAATCTCATACACATGAAAATATGCCAATGCCATGTCCTAGATGTGGTCTTACATGGGATCTCACATCGATGCCAACAACCCAGCTATGGTCTTATACGAAGTCTCATAACGGTGCTGATGCCATGTCCTAGACATGGTCTTATACAGGACCTCATATCGATGCCAATGCCATATCCCAGATATGGTCTTATATGGGATCTCATACTGATGCCGATGCCTTATCTTAGATATGGTCTTACACGAGATCTCTTATCGATGCCAATGCCATATCCCAGATATGGTGTTACATGGGATCTCATATTGATGCCGATGCCATATCCCAGATATGATCTTACACGGGATCTCTTATCAATGCCATGTCCCAGACATGGTCTTACATGAAATCACTTAACGATGCCGAAGCCATATCCCTGATATGGTCTTATATGAGATCACATCTTGATGCCGATTCCATGTCCCATACATGGTCTTACATGAGATCTCAATACTCACATGTCATGATATCCATATCTTAGCTATTCCTAGGGTTCAACCAGGATTTCTGAGACACTAACTTTTTTCGAGTCATCATTGAGACATCATGAATCAATTTCATAAAGACAAATACATATACATATAAATTTCATGCAATATTTAAGCATTAAACATATAATAACATGTTGCATTATTTTCATACAAACTTACCTCGATACCAAAAATGGCGAAAATAGACCTAACCGTCAATTTCTCATTTTTCCCTTGTTCTAGGTCCGAATCTCATTTTTCTTGATAATTGAGGTTGGAAGCTTGAAAAAACCTAGCCATGGTTTCTCCATGCAAGTTTCAGCCATAGCTTGAAGATGGACAAAAATTGGCTTTTAATTTTGTTTTTAATTCATTTTAATTACTAAATGACCAAAATGCCCCTAACTTAAAAATATTCTATTTCACCCATTTCATGTCCATTTTTGTCCAACAAATTAATCAATGGTCTAATTACCATTTAAGGACCTCCAATTTAAAATTTCATAGCAATTAGACACCTCTAGTTTTTAGAACTCAAGTTTTGCACTTTTTACAGTTTAGTCCTTTTGACTAAATTGAGTGCCCAAACGTCAAACTTTTCGAACGAAATTTTCAAGAAATCATTCCATAAAATTATAGACCATAAAAATATAATAAAAATAAAATTTTTCACGTCGGATTTGTGGTCTCAAAACCACTGTTCCGACTAGGCCCAAAATAGGGCTGTTACAGTGTATGTTGTTGTTAATAATATCTTTGTATTGTGCTTCATGTCTATGTAAAGTGCCAATCAATTTGGGAGCCTTTACAAGATGAAGAAATGCAAGTTAAAGCTTACTTGAGAATGGTAGTTGAAGCAAGAACTAAGATGAGTGGTATGATATACTACATTTAAACTCCAATACTCAGGTTAAGGAAACATATGCAAACCCTTGCTTAATTAATATGTGAACATTGATTTTTCCTGGTGTAAACCATTTCAATTTTGTTAAGTGTTAGGTATGCATGCTGTACGATTTTAATGAGCCAAATGCATGAATTTAAAATGTGCATGTAGTTATAGGAGTAAAATAAGCAAGCCGTAGCTATAAGCCATGTACTTGACGTGATAAGTGTGTGTGAATTGTGCATTTAATTATTGTGTGTGTGTGGGACCATAATATTTAAGGTGAGTTGGTGTACTAAAAAGGTATATGTATATGCAATATATATGCGTGGGTTTTATTATATATATAATATATATGTATATGGATTTTGTAATGCTTGTGAACTAATATAAAAATTTAACGTGAACTCTTATAACATGTGAATTTTACTGATAATTTATATCTATGGATGCATGAATGAGTATATGAATTATGAACTCTATGGTAATGCAAGCTCTGATTAGTGCAAAATTTTATTATTGTGAAATGCTAGGTGCGAGCTTAATTGTAGTGTGAGCCAAATTATATTTATGTAGTATGTTATATTGTGAACTGTGTTAACTTGGCGAATTATATTATCATAGTGAACTGTGTTAATTTGGTGATCTGTATTAATATGACGAATTGTATTTATTTTCCAAACTGTGTTAATATGAAGAAAACTTTTCAGGCTTAAAAAGGTATGAAATCAAGTCCCGTTTTTAGTAATTTCTATGTTTTTGGAATCGGGATAGTCTAATATTTCTATTTAGGGGATTTATTTGAAAAGTTATAAAGTTATGAAATTTGGGTCATGGATGAATATGCTGAAAATTAGAAATTTATGGTAGAAAATGAAAAGTTATTCATAGATAAACAACTTTTACAAAGCAATTTTTGATGAAAACTTGATTTAGGGACTAAAATGAAAAAAGTGGTAAAACCCATGGAAAATTCTGAAATTTGTGAAATGTATATGCTGTAAATGTAGTATAAAATTTTGGCTAGGCTTGAAAATAGGGTTAAATTTCATGAATTTCATTTTCCGAGCCTAAGGATGAAATCAGAATTTTTGAAAAGGATAGGGGCAAAATGGAATTTTTGCCTAAGATGTAATAGAATGCAAATATAAATGAAATTTGATAGATTAATAGTTAAATTTATCCATATAGATCTAGAAAGACCAATTACAGAACTAGATCGAGGAAAGCAAAAGGTTTTAGATTAGTAGACATTTAAATACAAACCATTTTCAAGGTAAGTTCTGTAACTTAAATATGTATGTTAATATGCTTGAATTGAATTGTATGATTATCTTGATATGTATGAGATGATACACATAATGAAATTAATCATAAGTTGTGAAATGTAGACAAATTGTCATGTTTCGGTTGAACGTTGAAATTCGATGGAATAAGGTGACATTCTTGAATGAGAATAATACTACACATCTTGTATCAAGGATTTAGCCCAAACGGGTAATCCTAATGTAAGCCACTCGAGCATATGCTATAGATTGGATTTAGCTCGGACGGGTAATCCAGATTAAGCTTTGCAGCGCATATGATATGAAAAGGATTTAGCCTGGACTGGTAATCTTATAATATAGTATGTGGCTCGAGAATGTACTCGTTGATTTTGTACCCCAGTGGGTACTTTTAGGTATGAATTTTCAAATAGTTGACAAGTATACTTTGAGTAAACTAACCGGATGTCCAACGAAACTTCAATAGTTCAACGGAAAGGACTTTTGAAATGTGGAAAGGTGAAATTAAATGAAAGCTTATATTATGATGGGCTCATCTATGTTTACTTGATATTCATATGAGATTATGTGACTAACTTGTTTGAATAAGTGTATGTATTTAGGTAGCTTACCTAAAATTGATGGAATGTATATTTATGTTTGCTTGTAATAATAAATATGTCCGATAAGTTATTTTTCGTTATACGAACTTACTAAGCATAAAATGCTTACTCCGTTTAATTTTCCCTGTTTTTATAGTGCTCAAAAGCTCACGAAGGTTGGAAGTCGGTCAGAGCAATCATGACACTATCCACTATCTTATTTTGGTATAATTAGAAAACTCATTTGGTATAATGACATGTATAAGCTTATTTGGCCAATGATGGCTTGTAATTGTTGTTTTGTAATCTAGCCATTGGAGCGGCTAGTGATGGTCTAAGTTTGGCTATTTTTGAAGTGATGTTTTGGTAATCACATGAGTGCTTATTATGGGTTAGTTGTTGGAATTATGTTAGCATATAAGTTTATGATAAGAGTGAGTTTATATCCATTCATGCATGAGTTAATACCACATGCTTGATGGCAAATTTTGTGTGAATATGATGTTGGATTGGTGGATATATGCTTGTGAGTTTTGGTGTAACAGCCCGATTTTGGGCCTAGTTGGAACAGTGGTTTCGGGACCACTAATTCAAAGTCAGAGAAAGTATTTTATTATTTATTTTAAGTTATAACATGTTTAAATTAGTGCATGAAAAATTTGGTGAAGTAATTTTAGTGATTGCATGCTTAATTGTGAAAAAGGACTAAATCGCATAAAGTGCAAAAGCCCTATTTTGATAGCTAAGGGTGTCAAATAGCTAGATAACCTAAATTATAGGTCTTAAAAGGACAATTAGATCCATTAGAATATCATGGCTCGCCATAGGAGACAAAGGTGGTCAAAAGTCAAAATTTGTTGAAATTAGGTGTTGGAATTGAATAAAATAAAACAAATAGTAAAGGTTGTCATTTTTTTCATCTCTCTCTTTCTTCTCCACCAATTTTTCTCCATGAAAATGGCCATGGAAGCTTGAAAAAATTTCAGCAACTAAAAGCCTTTGCAAGTAAGTGATTTGAGGGTTTTTCTTGAATATTTTTGTACTTTTGAGGTCCTTGTAGCATGAGCTTTCTAACAAGGGGACTATTTTGCAAAATGGTTGAAAGTATAGGGTTTTTCCATGATATTAGACATATTGATTTCTGAAATTTTATGGAAGAATATGAGTTATAGTTGTGAAATAAACAACTTTTGTGAAGTAGTGTTTATAGAAACCCTAACTAAGGACCATTCTGCATAAGTTGTAAAATAGGTGATAAATGTGTGAAATAATGAGAATTATAGGCTACTCCTAGCATGAAAATATTCATCTAGGCATGGTTAATGAGAAAATGTGATAAAAATCAATTTTCGGGTTCAGGGGTAAAAGGGTCATTTTGCATGAGTCTAGGGGCAAAATGGTTATTTTGCCCAATTTTAAATTGTTGAATACCTAGATCGACAGAGTGATTAAATTTGAAAATTTTTATCATTTTAGATCAAGAATTACAAAATTCGGGCCTAGACCGATGAAAAGCAAAGCTAGCGGACCAAAACCGACTAGTCGCCTACATTTTGATTACCGAGGTAATTTGTATGTTAATAATGCAACTACATCTTTATGACGTGCAATTGAATTGATATGACATAAATTGTTTTAATTTTGAATATGAGAATACATGTTGAGGAATTAGCATAGTAGAGACTTTCGTTGAACATTTGGAATAAACTTGGATATTGGTAGCTTGATATTGGGTGATTGTGTGCTAGTGTAAGACATGTCTGGGACGTGCATCGGCCACAAGATGAGAGCTAGTGGAAGATATGTTTGGGACATGCATCGTCATTGAGATGGGAGCTAGTGTAAGACATGTTTGGGACATGCATCAGCCTCGCGATAGACAAGCTAGTGTAAGACCTGTCTGGGACATGGCGTCAGCTTGTCGTGTGTCAGTGTAAGACTTGTCTGGGACATGGCATCGACATCGATAGATGAGAGCTAGTGTAAGACTTGTTTAGGACATGACATTGGCCTCGCTATATGAAAGCCAGTGTAAGACCATGTGTAACACCCCATACCCGATACCGTTGCCGGAGTCGAACACGAGGTGTTAACGGACTTAATTCATTAATTAAACAGCTCATACAATTCATTTTAAAAATTTCCAGACAAGCTGGCTAACTGCATCACAGTCGCTTTAAAAATCATATCTCGAGTTACAAAACTCGAAATCCAATTCCGTAAATTTTTCCTGAAACTAGACTCATATATATATCTACTAATTTTTTATAGAATTTTGGTTGGGCCAATTAGTACAGTTTATTAGTTAAAGTCTCCCTGTTTCAGGGTTCAACTACTCTGACCTCTGTGTATTACGAATCAGATATCTCCCTGTACAGAGCTTCAATGACTATGGCGTTTGTCTCTAATAAAACTAGACTCAATAAGGAATCTGTACATATAAAGCGTGATTTCTAATTATCTTTGTAAAATTTATGGTGAATTTCCAAAGTCAGAACAGGGGATCCAGAAATCGCTCTGGCCCTGTTTCACAAAAATTTAAACATCTCATAAAATATAGCTCATATACCTGTTTCGCTTATTCCATATGAAAATAGACTCATCAAGCTTCTATTCCATAACTTATTCATTATTTAATTCCATTTCTAATATTTTTAGTGATTTTTTAAACTCACGTCACTGCTGCTGTCTGAATCTATTTTATGGTAAATTTTACCTATTTCATGGTTTCCATGGATTAGCTAGCAATTTGACATACATAATACCAAATATGATCATGATTAGCCATTCCAATGGCTAATCATTACCAAGCATTTCTATTTCCATACCACTCAATAACCATATCATAAGACCATATATACAAAATGATTATAATGCTATACATGCCATACTCAAAATATACAAGCCATTATGCCAAGATGGTATACGGATAGTGTGAGCGTGCCTCCGACCGCTTCCGATTTCCGAGCTGGCTTGTCAACACTACAAGGAATGAAAAGGAGGAGTAAGCATAAATGCTTAGTAAGCTCACATGCAAATAGCAAGTAACATAACCATATAAGCAAACATAAAACATCATTTGCATAATCATCACCAAGACATTCATATCACCTTTTCATTTATCATCTTACCATATTGTTGTTATATTGAGTTTTCAACCCGAGGGTTAAGTACATACCTGTTCAAAGTATCCATTTCACAACACTTACCAATACGTCCCTTTCATCTTGAGTTTTCCTCCATTTGAGTAGAACTTTACCCGTTGAACACATCAGAATATAATTCGGATACATGGAAAGTTTGCACATAAGTGCCACATATTCAATCAAGCAATCATGTAACCCGCCCATAAGCGAACTCGGACTCAACTCAACGAGCTCGGGCGTTCGCATCCATAAGTGAACTCGGACTCAACTCAACGAGTTCGGATGCCTAGTTACATCTCACGAACTCGGACTCAACTCAACGAGTTCGGACATTCGCATCCATAAGTGAACTCGGACTCAACTCAACGAGTTCGGATGCTCAACCATCCTAGTGACATGTCACTTGTATCCTAATCCATTCCCGAGGTTCAACGGACCTTTTCCCAATCATGTGTCTCAACCATCTTCTACGGAATGCCGATACGATACTCGGTAGTATTTCACATTTTCCAAGTATATCACATAATTTGACATATTATCAAACAATTATCACAAGTATAATATTTCATAATAATTATCATATCATTTAAAAAACATTAAAACATTTAAAATAATAACTATGTTACCAACATTTACATATGAACTTACCTCGTATGCTAAAATGGCTATTTTTACCATTTCGTCCCACAACTTGGTATTTTCCCCATTTTAGCCCGAATTTCAGTTTTCCTTGCTCTATCATTTAAAATATAGTCTAATTAGGACTCACATTATTCAAATTGACCCAAAATCATATTTTGGAAAAATTACAATTTTGCCCTAAACTTTTGCATATTTACACTTTTGCCCCAAAGCTCGTAAATTAAAATTCAGCCTATTTTCTTATGTTTTATGACATGCTGATCATTTTTCCTTCTATGGCAACATCAAATTCTCACTCTAACATGTACTTATGACTATTAGGTATTTTTACCGATTAAGCCCTTTTGCTCGTTTTCACTTAAAACCGAGTAGCACAAGTTGTTTAACATAATTTAAAACTTCATATTCTATCATAAAACACCAAAATACACAAATTTCACCTATGGGTATTTTTCCAAATATAAACCCTAGGTTAAATTATTGCTAGCATAAGCTAAATCGAGCTACCGGGACTCCAAAAACGTAAAAATCATTAAAACGAGGCTAGAACGGACTTACAATCGAGCTTGGAAGCTTGAAAACCCTAGCCATGGTTTCTCCTTGCTATATTCGGCCATGGGGTTGAAGATGAGCAAAATTGGCTTTTAATTTTGTATTTTAATTCATTTTACCCCTAAATGACCAAAATGCCCTTACTACTAAACTTTCCAAAAATTCCATCCATGTCCAATTTTTGTCCATAGACTTAGAAATTGGTAAAATTACTCTTTAAGGACCTCTAATTAATAATCTAATTCAATTTTATGCAAGATACTTCTAGAACACAAGTTTTGCAATTTATTCAATTTAGTCCCAAATTTCAAATTAAGCACTTTATGCATAAAATTTCTTCACGAAATTTTCACACAATCATGCAATCATATCATAGACCTTAAAATAATCATAAAATAATTATTTCTATATCGGATTTTGTGGTCACGAAACCACTATTCCGACTAGGCCCAAAATCAGGATATTACACCATGTTTGGGACATGGCGTCGACATCTTAACCCATGTTAGGGCTGTTGAGTATCCGGTAGTATTCCAAATGGTTCAACAAAAAGGTTTATGATTTATATCAAAATGAGAAGAGTTATGATCATGTGATGAGTGGTACTAGTACCTATTTGAATTGCATGAGATATGGGTTCAATGTATGCAATACAAGTTGTATTGGACGGTAATGAGTAAGTTGTACTTACGTCTACTTATGGTGTTCATGAATAAGCCATGGAAGATTATAAGCATATTGCCTTATGATAAGTAGTTGTTGTTTATTTTCATGCAACTTACTAAGCTTTATGCTTACCCTATTTCTTTCCATTTTCTTATTGCCGCCTAGATCGCTCGTGGATCAACGGTCGTTGGAGGCATCGATCACACTATCAATCAAAGCACTTGGTATAGTTAGATCTCTTTATTTTGATTATGGCATGTATAGGACTCTTTGACTTTGTTTTAGTGTCAAATTATTTTGGGGCCAAATGTGTTGGCTTACTTTAGCATTTGACTCATTTTGTACAAGGCCATGAAAAATGGATAATATTGAAAATTATTATATGAATGTAAAGTAATCTTTCATGAATGAGGCATTGCTAGTATGGTTGAAATATATGAATCGTATATAGACCTTAGCTATGGTTGTTTGGTTGTGAAATCATGCTAATTTAGACTTTGATTATGTTGGTTGTTGTTATGTTGTGTTTCAGGGTTACAAAGGGCTTGGTAGATAGCCCTATGTTGTTCACACAGGTAGACACACGGGCGTATGTCTAGGCCATGTGTGACACACGGCCCGCCCTATGGGCGTGTTGTCCAGCTGTGTGTCCCTTGCACGTAAAAATTTCAAGTCAGCATGCATGGTAGTAAACACACGGGCAGAGACACGATAGTGTGTCTTAGCCGTGTAGAGGACACGGCCTATGGCCACAGGCGTGTGCCTCGGCCGTGTGCCTTGAATGGGATGCTGATGTCAGAAACAGAATGTCAAGGTTTTTAGACACCGACTAGGACACGGGCGTGTCATGGCCGTGTGAGGGACACGGGCCAAGGACACGAGCGTGTGTTAGGCCGTGTTAAAACCCCTGTAGTTTCAAAAATAGAATTTATTTCACACAGGTACTAGATAAGGGCGTGTCCTTAGGTGCTTAGGTCGTGTCCTTAGGTGCTTAGGTCGTGTGTGCCACAGGGGCCATCAGCACGGCCATGTCATAGTGGCCACACTGGCGTGTTGGCCTTCCATACGGGCATGTGCCTTGCTTCAAGTGGTATTTTTCAATAGTCTTCAAAGACGTTGGGATTAATCCTGAGATATATCCAAAGCGTGATTTGGGTCTCATAGACCCATTTTAAGAGCTTGTAGATTAAAAAGGAAAAAAATTTAAATTTGGTCAAGTTTTGATGACTCGAAGAAGCTAGAATGCATGTGTTAAGTGAGGTAATGCCTCGTATCCTGTTTCGGCATAGGGCTCAAGTGTGGGGTGTTACATTTAGTGGTATCAGAGTGTAGTTTAGTCGGTTTTAGGACTAACCTAGTGTGAATACGAGTCCAGCTATACATGCCATAATTGTATATTGATAGTGTGACGATTCCTAACGAGATAAATTGTGTTTTATTTAAATAGTAAATGGATTCTGACGTAGCTATGGAGGATGACGTGGAAAGTAATGCGCCGGCTCCCGCTGAAGGGACCACACCAGTAGACAGTGAGCTCGTGACACTGAGTCAGGGCAGAGGGGCTAGAGAGGCTTACCTCCATATGATGGACGCTTGGTACATGGAGTTTGTTCGTGCTAATCCGAACACTACACCTCCCCTAACTCCCCCAATTCCTCAACCCGTTGATATAGCTCCTCAAGTGGTAAAGATAGCTAGGAGAGAGAAACCTCCAGTAGACAGAATCCGTAAACATGGGGCCGAAGAATTTCAGGCCAATATGGATGATGACCCAGAAAGGGTCGAGTTTTGGTTGGAAAATACCATCAGGGCATTAGATGAATTATCGTGCACGCTAGAGGAGTGTATGAAGTGTGTCATGTCACTCTTGCGAGACTCAACTTACCAATGGTAGAATACCCTTGTGTCGGTTGTACCAAGGGAAAGGATTACATGGGAATTTTTCTAAAAGGAATTCCAGAAAAAGTATATCAGTCAAAGGTTTATAGATCAAAAGAGGAAGGAATTTCTAGAATTGAAGAAAGGCTGAAAGACAGTAACCGAGTATGAACGTGAGTTCATGAGGCTCAGCAAATACGCTAGGGAGTGCGTGCCTATCGAAGCCATCATGTGCAAGAGATTTGAGGGTAGATTGAATGAAGACATCCGATTGTTAGTTGGCATCTTAGAATTGAGGGAATTCGTGGTGCTTGTGGAGAGTGCAGGTAAGGCTAAGAAATTGGCCAAAGAGAAGAGAAAAGATGATATTGAGTCTCGAGACTCAAAGAAACGACTAATGGGGAAATCACAGCAGACCTTATCTATGATATCGAGAGAGTTCCCTACCCGGTCCAATACGTCAATAGGGTTCTCGAATAAGAGCAAGAACAAGCAGAACACGACTTTTAAAGCTCAGACCACTTCTATGATGAGTGTCGGTAGTGTTCGGCCAAATAGGCTAAAGTGTTCGCAATGTGGTAGATGTCATTTCAGTGAATGCCGAGTGAATGAAAGAGGTTCCTTCAAATTTGGATCACTAGACCACTTCATCCGAGACTGTTCTGAATTAGATGAGAAGGAGAAAAAGCAAGCATGAGGGTGAGTAGTGCTCCTCTAAGGGGTAGACCACATAAGAGCCCTAGAAGTGGGGTTAGCAGTAGAGGTGCACCAAGAGAGGCTGCAGTGAGGTCCGAGGGCAAAGCGCCTGCAAGGACTTATGCTATACATGCCCGTGAAGAGGCAGAGTCTCTCGATGTGATCACGGGTACCTTTTCTATCCCCGATATTTCTTTTTTTACTTTAAATGATCCGGGGTCTACCCATTCTTATGTTTGCATAAAATTAGTGCCCAATATGAAAATGCCAATTGAGTCTAAGGAATTTGTAGTAAAGGTGTTAAATTCATTAGGCAAGCAAGTGCTAGTTGACAAAATATGTAGAAATTGTCTTGCTAACTTGATATTATTTCCATTTACTGAATTTGATGTAATCCTTAGGATGGATTGGTGGACTTCTCATGGGGTTGTAGTGGATTGTGGATGAAAAGTTATTGAGCTGAAATGTGAAGATGGGAATGTTCTTCGGGTTGAACCAGGTAAATTAGGAGGATTGCCTGAAGTGATATCGTCTATGACAACAGAGAGATATTTAAGAAAAGGGTGCGAGGCTTACCTCACCTTTGTATTGAATACTCAAGCATCTGAATTGAAGATCGAGTTAGTGCCAGTGGCATGTGAGTTCACGAAAATATTTTCGAAGGAATTACCAGGATTGCCTCCCATGATCGAAGTTGAATTTGGAATCGAGTTAGTCCTGGTAAGGCACCTATCTTGATTGCTCTATATAGGATGGCTCTTACGGAGTTGAAGGAGTTGAAAGTTCAACTACAAGAGTTAACTGACAAGGGTTTTACGAGATCGAGTTTTTCCCCGTAGGGTGCTCTAGTACTTTTTGTGAAGAAGAAAGACGGGTCGATGAGGTTATGTATAGACTACAGACAGCTCAACAAGGTAACTGTGAAGAATAAGTATCCCTTGCCAAGGATCGATGATTTGTTCAATCAGTTGAAGGGAGCTACCGTGTTTTCTAAGATCGACTTAAGGTTTGGCTATTACCAGCTAAGGGTTAAAGAATAAGATGTACCAAAAATCGCGTTTAGGACGAGGTATGGGCACTACGAGTTTCTTGTTATGACCTTCGGTTTAACAAATACCCCTGCGGTGTTTATAGATTTGATGAACTGCATTTTTCAGCTGTATTTGGATAAGTTTATTGTGGTCTTTATCGACAACATACTGATTTATTCACGTGATGAGAGTGAGCACGCAGAGCATCTAAGAATGATTTTACAAACCTTGAGAGATAAGCAGTTATATGCCAAGTTCGGTAAGAGTGAATTTTAGCTTAAAGAAGTGGGATTTCTAGGACACATCGTGTCTAAAGATGGAATCAGAGTTGTCCCAAGTAAGATCTCGGCCATTTTCGAGTGGAAACCGACGAGTAATGTGTCGAAGGTTCGAAGCTTTTTGGGTTTAGCTGGGTATTACAAAAGACTTGTGAATGGATTCTCTATGATAGCTACTCCGATGTCAAAGTTTTTACAAAAGGATGTCAAGTTCGAATGGACGGATAAGTGCCAATAGAGTTTTGAGAAACTAGAGGCTTTGTTGATCGAAGCTCCAGTTTTAGTGCAACCGGAACTAGGAAAAGAGTTTGTGGTGTATAGTGATGCATCCTTGAATGGATTAGGGTGCGTGCTCATGCAAGAAGGCAAGGTAGTAGCCTATGCCTTGAGATAGCTAAAGCCACACGAGAGAAATTATTCGACCCACGATTTGGAGCTAGTAGCTATAGTGTTCGCGTTGAAAATTTAGAGGCACCATTTGTATAGTGAGAGATGCCGATTATTTACTGACCATAAGAGTCTAAAGTATTTGATGTCTCAAAAGGAGCTGAATTTACGGCAACGGCGGTGGTTAGAGTTGATTAAGGATTATGAGTTGTTTATCGACTATCATCCGGGAAAGGCGAAGGTGGTCGTCGATGCATTGAGTAGAAAATCTTTATTTTCTTTGAGAGCAATGAACGCCCAATTGGCCTTGTCAGAGGATGGTTCAATTCTAGCCAAGATGAAACCTAGACCTACATTTCTCCAAGAAATTTGTGAAGCTCAAAATAATGAAAACGAATTGCAAGCCAAGAGAACTCAGTGTGAGTCGGGTGTTGAATCAAATTTTTGGATTAGAACCGACGGATGCTTTATGTTCCAAGATAGAGTTTGTGTACCCTAGGATAATGAGCTTATTCAGAAGATTTTACAAGAGGCGCATAATGGTTGCTTATCTATCCATCTGGGTATAGTAAAAATCTATAACGACTTAAAGAAAATATACTGGTGGTTGGGGATGCAAAGTGACATTTTTGAGTTTGTTTCTAATTTTCTAGTTTGTCAACAAGTGAAGGCTGAACACCAAGTGCTTTCGGGATTACTTTAGCCTATCATGGTCCCTGAGTGGAAGTGGGATCGTTTTACTATGGACTTTGTGACGGGTTTTCCGGTAACCCCGAGGAAGAAATATACTGTGTGGGTTATGGTTGATCGACTGAGGAAATCAGCTCACTTCATACCAATATGTACAAACTTCTCACTTGATAAGCTAGCCGACTTGTACATTTTCGAAATTGTGAGACTTCACAGAGTGCCCTTGTTGATTGTTTCAGATAGAGACCTGAGATTTACCTCGAGGTTTTGAAGAAGTTACAAGAGGCTTTGGCCAGTCAGAGAGAGTCATTCAAATACTAGAGGACATGTTACGGTGTTGTGTTCTCGAGTTTCAAGGTAGTTGGGAAAGGTATTTACACTGCTCGAATTTGCCTACAACAACAATTATTAATCAAGTATGAAAATGGCAACTTATGAGGCTTTGTATGGGCGTAAGTGCCAAATGCCTTTATATTGGACCGAGTTGAGAGAGAATCAGATTCATGGGGTCGAATTAGTCAGAGAGAAAGAAGAAAAGATTAAAGCGATTCGCGATTGTATAAAAGCCGCATCGGATAGACAAAAATCTTACGCGGATTTGAAACGGAAGGAGATCAAGTTTCAAATCAGGGATAGAGTGTTTTTGAAAGTATCCCTGTGGAAGAAAGTCTTTAGATTCAGTAGAAAAGGCAAGCTGAGTCCACGGTTTATTGGACCTTATGAGGTGACCGAGAGAATTGGGCCGGTAGCATACCGATTAGCCTTGCCTCATGAGCTAGAGAAGATTCATGATGTATTCCATGTATCGATGTTACGTCGCTACTAATCTGACCCCTCACACGTGATTTCACTGAAAGAAATTGAAATAAGCCTAGTTATGACCTATGGTGAGGAACCGATTAAGATTTTGCATCGAGAGGTCAAGTAATTAAAGAATAAAAGTGTAGCACTCGTAAAGGTTTTATGGCTTAGACAAGGAGTCGAGGAAGCCACATGGGAACCCAAAGAGACTATGAGAGATCAATACCCAAACTTATTCACTGGTAAGATTTTCGGGGACGAAAATCCCTAAGGGGGAGAATTGTAACAGACCGATTTTGGGCCTAGTCGGAACAGTGATTTCGGGACCACTAATCCAAAGTCAAAGAAAGTATTTTATTATTAATTTTAAGTTATAACATGTTTAAATTAGTGCATGAAAAATTTGGTGGAGTAATTTTAGTGATTGCATGCTTAATTGAAAAAGGACTAAATCGCATAAAGTGCAAAAGCCCTATATTGATAGCTAAGGGTGTCAAATATCTAGAGAACCTAAATTTGAGGTCTTCAAAGGACAATTAGACCCTTGAGAATAGCATGGTCGGCCATAGGAGACAAAGGTGGTCAAAAGTCAAAATTTGATGAAATTAGGTGTTAAAATTGAATAAAATAAAAAAATAGTAAAAGTTGTCATTTTTTTTCATCTCTCTCTTTCTTCTCCACCGATTTTTCTCCAAGAAAATTGCCATGGAAGCTTGAAAAATTTTCAACAACTAAAAGCCTTTGCAAGTAAGTTATTTGAGGGTTTTTCTTGAATATTTTTGTACTTTTGAGGTTCTTGTAGCATGAGCTTTCTAACAAGGGGACTATTTTGTAAAATGGTTGAAATTCTAGGGTTTTCCATGATATTAGACATGTTGATTTCTGAAATTTTATGGAATAATATGAGTTATAGCTGTGAAATAAACAACTTCTGTGAGGTAGTTTTCATGGTAATCCTAACTAAGGACCATTTTGCATAAGTTGTAAAATAGGTGATAAATGTGTGAAATAATGAGAATTATAGGCTGCTCCTAGCATGAAAAGTATTTGGCTAGGCATAGTTAATGAGAAAATATGATAAAAATTAATTTTCGGGTTTAGGGGTAAAAGGGTCATTTTGCAAGAGTCTAGGAGCAAAATGGTCATTTTTCCCAATTTTAAATTGTTGAATACCTAGATCGACAGAGTGATTAAATTTGCAAATTTTTAGCTCAAGAATTACAAAATTTGGGCCTCGACCGAGGAAAAGCAAAACTAGTGGACTAAAACCGACTAGTCGCCTACATTTTGATTACCGAGGTATTGTATGTTAATAATGCAACTATATCTTTATGACGTGCAATTGAATTGATATGACATAAATTTTTTAATTTTGAATATGAGAATACATGTTGAGGAATTAGCATAGTAGAGACTTTCGTTGAACATTTGGAATAAACTTGGATATTGGTACCTTGATATTGGATGATTGTGTGCTAGTGTAAGACATGTCTGGGACATGCATCGGCCACAAGATGAGAGCCAGTGGAAGACATGTCTGGGACATGCATCGGCATTGAGACGGGAGCTAATGTAAGACATGTCTAGGACATGCATCAGCCTCGCGATAGACAAGCTAGTGTAAGACCTGTCTGGGACATGGCGTTGATAATAATGGATATAATTAATATGTATTATAATGGATATAATTATATATTAATAATTATCATATTTTTATTAAACTAAAACATTTATTTTAGAAGCCTTTTAAAAATATTTACAAAAGAGGCATCTAATTTTTATTATTTACAAAAAGAGCAACCAAATTTTAAAAATAATTCAATTAAGTCCCCCAGACTTAATGAAAATTTGAAATTGAGTTGCAATTTAAAACTTGGATCAAATTTGACCATTTTATTTGAAAAACCAAAAATTTAATTTTCTATTTAGGAAATAATTTCTCGGAAAATTATGTTAAAATCAATTTCCAAGAAAGATTGGAGGGGTCACTAGCGATCTTGCTTAAGTTCCGATCTCCTAGACATAATTTATTTAAACATACAAATCCCGAAAATATACCCTAAATTATTTATTAAAAAGGAAAATAAGAAAATCTATACATTTGATAAAATGAACGAAATTTGATTTCGTTCAATCTCATCTTCCGAGTAATGTTTCAGATGCTGAGCATTAACTTGAAAATTACCTCCCTTACCTTGGAGTCAACAACTCTGTATGGATAGACGCGATGAATCGTAAATGGACTAGACAAATATGATTTTAGTTTACCTGGAAGGAACCTTAATTTGGAATTAAATAACAAAACTTGCTAACCTGCTTCAAATTCTTGAACTCGATTGTGCTTTTCATGCCATTTCTTAAGCATTTTCATACGAGAACATTCAAAATTCCTCTAGCTCATTGAGTTGGAGCATCTGTTTCTCTTTAGCAAGCTTAAGATCCAAGTTGAGTTATCGAAGGGCCCAGTAAGCTTTGTGCTCTAACTTCAAAGGCAGATGACAGGCTTTCCCAAAGACCAACCTGTAGGGTGACATCCCTAAAGCTGTCTTGTATGTTGTTCTGTAAGCCCATAAAGCATCATCCAGTCTTTTGGACCAATCTCGTCAGTTCGGGCAAACTACCTTCTCAACTATGCATTTGATCTCCTTGTTTGCCAGTTCAGATTGCCCATTCGTTTGTAGATGGTAAGCTGTAGCAACCTTGTGTTTCACTACATGTTTATCTAATAACCATTTCAACCACTGGTTCAAAAAATGGGACCCTTAATCACTGATGATGGCTCTTGGGGTTCCAAACCTTGTGAACACAAGTTTCTGCAAAAACTTCATTACAACCTTAGCATCGTTTGTCAGATATGCCTATGCCTCAACCTACTTAGACACATAGTCTACAGCTACTAATATGTACTTGTGACCCGAAGAGGAGGGAAAGGATCAAGAAAGTCAATAGCCCATACATCGAACAATTCTACCTTAATGATATTTGTTCGAGGCATCTCATTTCTATTGGTGGTATTTCTGACCCTTTGACATCAATCACAACTCTTTACGTAAGCATATGCGTCCTTGAATAGTATTGGCCAAAAGAATCCAGCTTGCAAAAATTTGGCCGCAGTACGAGTACCTTCGAAGTGTCCCCCACTCGGAGCTGAGTAACAATGGTATAGAATCTTTTTTACTTCTTCTTCTACCATACATCTCCTGATTATTTGATCTATAAACTTTTTAAACAAATATGGATCTTTCCAGAAATAGTACTTCACATCGTGAAGAAACTTTTTCCTTTGATGATATGTCTTATAAATCGGCATCAAACCACAAGCTAAAAAGTTAGCAATATCAGCAAACCAAGGGGTATTATGGGCATGATTTACCTTTAGTATGTGTTCATCTGGAAATGTCTCTCAAATTGGTATAAGAGAAGAGTTCTTTTATTGTGGCTCCAATCCAGATAAGTGGTCTGCTACTTGGTTTTCCACTCCCTTTCGATCTTGAATTTCTAGATCGAACTCTTGAAGTAGAAGTACCCATCGGACCAGTCTCGACTTAGCGTCTTTCTTGGCAAGTAAATACTTAATTACCGAATGGTCTGTATATACAGTCACCTTGGTACTTACAAAATAAGATCGAAACTTGTTAAAACCAAACACAATAGTAAGTAACTCTTTCTCTGTTACTATATAATTTAGTTGAGCTCCTGTCAGAGTTCGACTTGCATAGTAGATGGGATGAAAAACTTTGTTCCTTTGCTGACCCATGACAACTCCTATCATGAAGTCACTTGCGTCACACATCAATTCAAATGGCAAATCCCAGTCCGATGTTCACTATTATGGGTGCCGAAACTAGTCGACTCTTCAAATCATTGAAAGCTCTTAAGCACTCTTCATCAAATTTGAACGTCATGTCCTTCTCTAATAATTTGTATAAAGGTTTAACAATTTTGGAGAAGTCCTTGATGAATCTTTGATAGAAACTGGTGTGGCCCAAAAAGCTCCTAACACCCTTTACAAATGTTGGAGGTGGGAGTTTCTCAATAACCTCTATCTTTACTCTATCAACATCGATCCCATTTCACGTTATTCGATCCCCTAGAACAATCCCTTCTCGTACCATGAAATGACACTTTTCCCAGTTGAGTACTAGGTTTGTTTCCTCGCATCACCTTAATACCTTCACTAGATTGGCTAAGCAATCGTCATAAGTATCACCAAATACTAAAAAATCATCCATAAAAACTTCCAAATACTGCTCAACCATGTCAGTAAAAATAGACATTATACATCTTTGAAATATAGCAGGTGCATTACATAAGACAAATGGCATGCGTCTAAATGAAAATATACCGTACGGGCAGGTGAATATTGTCTTGTATTGATCTTCCAGTGCTACTGTAATCTGATTATACCCCGAGTATCCATTGAGAAAATAGTAATAGTCTCACCCTGCTAGTCTATCTAGCATCTGGTCTAAAAATGACAAAGAAAAGTGACCTTTCCCAGTCGCCTTGTTTAGCTTCTGGTAATCGATGCAAATTCTCCATCCTATAATCGTTCTAGTCGGTATCAACTCATTATTCTCATTTTCAATGACCATGATACCTCCTTTTTTTGGTACGCACTGGACCAACCTTACCCATGAGCTATCTTAGATGGGGTAGATTATACCATCATCTAACGACATGATGATTTCTTTCTTGACTACATCCTTCATGATGGGGTTCAGTCTTTGTTGTCTATCAATCGTCCCTTTTTTGCCATCTTCCAGGATAATCTTGTGCATGCATACAGATGGACTAATCCCACGAATATCGGCTATGGTCCATCCGATAGCCTTGTTGAATTGTTCCAATATAAGGATGAGTTTCTCTTCTTGCTTACTAGTTAATTCTGCTGAAACAATCACAGGCAAAGTAGAAGCATTACCTAAATAAAGATATTTTAAATGTGAAGATGGTACCTTTATTTCTAATTTAGGTGGCTCCTTAATTGACCTTTTTGGTTGGGCATAATCCCTTTTCTCTAATTCCAAAGATTCAAAATGAGATTGCGGATTAAATCCCTTTTTATTAGCTTCTAACAACGCTAAGTATTCATCCCCCTCTTCATCATTTGGAGGATCTGTTGTCAAAATTTGTTCCAATGGATCCTCAACGAAGTTGAGCTCCTTCTCCACTATTAAATCCTCTAAATCAGATACTGTAGAACAATCATCAATTGTGTCAGGAAATTGCATAGACTTAAAAATGTTAAATGTTACCTGATCATCCTGAACACGTATAGTAAGCTTGCCCTTCTGTACATCAACAAGGGTCATTCTGGTTGCTAAGAACGGTCTTCATAAGATAATTGGCACTTCTTTGTCTGCTCCAAAGTCTAGAATAACGAAATCAGCAGGGAAGATAAATTTATCTACACGTACCAATACATCCTTGATTTTTCCTTCTAGATGTGCTAAGGATCGATCCGCTAATTGAAGTGTAACCATAGTAGGTCTAACTTCATCTATTCCCAATTTCCTAAATATTGACACAGGCATCAAGTTAATACTCGTACCTAAGTCACATAATGTCTTACCACAATATGTTGCTTCCTTGTTGCAAGGTATGGTAAAACATCCAGGATCCTTCAACTTTGGGGGTAATTGGTCTTGAAGATATGCACTGCATTCCTTCGTCAGAGCTACCGTTTCAAATTCTCCAAGTATTCTTTTTAGGACAGGATATCCTTCATGAATTTGACATAGTTCGGCATTTGCTCAAGTGCCTCAACCAACTAGATGTTGATATGGAGTTGCTTGAGTACGTCTAGGAACTTCTTGAATTGAATCTCCTGCTTCTACTTTTGAAGTCTTTAAGGGTAGGGTGGGGGTGGTTTCTTTACTAGAAATGGTTGATTCATCTTCTGTGGCAATTCTATATCTAATGGAGATATTATTTGATCGAAATTAGTTGGTTCTGAAATTACCTTGTCGGACTTTGTAGATTCTAGTTCTTATGAAACTGGAATTTCAACACTCGGTTGAACTTTCTCTGAATCTTGAGCGTCAGCTTGCTCCTTTGCAACTTCGATAGTGTTGGGATTTATTGGCTTTTCACTCCTCAATGTCAATGCTTTGCAATGTTCTTTCCCCGGATTCCTCAGATTCTTCGTAACACTAGGTAAAGCACCTTGTGGTCGGTTCCTGAGTTTAGTTGCAAGTTGGCCCATTTGGTTTTCCAAGTTTTTCAATGTAACTGTTTGGCTTTGGATTAATGCATCATTCTTGGTCATGTATGCCTTCAACATATTTTCTAAGCCATTGGATGGTTCAGCTTAGGTTGGTTTCTGAACTTGTTAGGGGAAACTAGGCGACTGGGTTGGTCTAGGTTGGGCATAAGTGTTACTTGTTCCAACCCCTTGGTTACTCCAAGAAAAGTTCGGGTGGATTCGCCATGATAGGTTATAGAAATTGGATTACAGTCCTTGCCTTCTTAGATTTTGGTTCTGGTTACCTATGTAGTACATAGATTCTGGGTTTGATGGACATTCTTCAAACAAATGTCCTCCCCACAATAGACACAGGCTATATTTTCAAATTGGTTAAGTGGCTGTGCTGCAAAACTGTTAGACCCATTAATAGTAATATTTTTAAGCATTGAGGATATTGAGGACACTTGAGATGCGAGTGAAGTGAGAGCGTCTACTTCATGTATTCCAGCAACTCGTCTTTCTGACGCTGGTCAATTGGTTAGCCATTGATAGTTGTTGCCGGTAATCCTCTCAATGATTTCATAAGCCTCTTTATAAGACTTAGAAAGGAGAGCACCATTAGTAGAAGCGTCCACTACCATCCTTGTGTGAGCATTGAGACCATTATAAAATGTCTCAAGTCGGATGCAATGTGGGATTCCGTGATGAGGGCACTTTCGTAATAACTCTTGAACCTTTCCCATGCCTCATACAAGGACTCATGATCCATTTGTTGGAAGGTAGTGATCTCGTTCCTCAACTTAGCATTCTTGTTAGGTGGGAAATACTTCATAAGGAATTTTTCTGCTAACTCTTGCCTTGTAAAAATTGATTTTGGTGGCAATGAGTAGGCTCGAGCTCTGTCCCTTAGTGAATATGTGAACAGCTTCAAACGTAATGCATCTTCAGGTACTCCGGCTAACTTGAAAGAATCGCTCACATCTATAAATAGTTGTAAGTGTGGGTGAGGATTTTCGGCAGGCATTCCACTGAATTGGCCCATTGTCTAAAGCATCTGGAACATGACTAGCTTCAGCTCGAACTATTGTGCCTCAATTTCGGGTTTCCTAATACCCGAATTAAGATCATGAAACACTGGCACGGCATACTATTGTAAAGCTCTATCCCTATCATCAGTAATAAGGATAGGATTTTGAGCAGGGTTTGCTCTATTTCCTTGGATCGGATTTTCAAAGTTCATCTCTTCGGTCCTTCTTTGATTTACTTGTCTTCATTGCTGTCGAAAAGTTCTTTCTATCTTAGGGTCTACAGGGAGTAGGTCAATAATTCAGTCAATACTCATAAACACCTGAAATAATCACAGAAAAATTAATTAAGTTAAAGTTTAAACAGAAAATTAAACCAAAATGCAAAACTAACAAATTCACAAATAATGAATTTTTAAAACACAACTCCCCGGTAACTGCGTCAAAAACTTCAAACAACGGAAATGTACAAGTGTACACAATCGCAACAAGTAATAAAGTGACAAGTAAATGTCGAGTTATCGTACCCACAGGGACTGTGTAAAGAATTATTTATGAATGCTATTTTAAACACTTTGGTGAGAAAAAAAATATTTTGTTTTGAAAAAGGTTATTAAGAAAAATAAGATTTTTAACTAAATAAAAATAAAATTTCTAATGCACGATTTCAAAATATGATTTAATCAAGATGACATAATTGTGTTGGATTAATTACATTTCTTTAACTTAGAATTATGAAACTCATGCTTATGCTGTTACTAATAAATTCACGGCAACTCGGTAATTTGCTAACTTATGAAGATACTCACTTGCTCAAATCCATTCATCTCTTAACATATCCCTATGTCAATTCAAACCATTAAACAGATTTTAATAAGCAAACATGTTATTGCACATACATACTCATTAAACTGAACTATTCTCTTGCATATTCCTATGTCAATTCAAACGATTAATTAAATCTAATAAGCATATAAAAGACTATGTGAGGTAACAAGGTATCCTTACCTTGAAACAGCTTAATCACAAAAATCTTGCAAGTTATGCAAGGCAAGTGTATTGCTAGATACATTGCTAATTTAACCTTCAGCTACCTTAGAAGAATAAACATGCACTAATTAAGTATTGTGTCAATTAATTATAATTTCAATCCGTTTAAGTAATTAATTCATTAGCTACCTCACAATTGTAATGCAAGAATAACTGAGGCATGATTTTACTTAATCAAGCATTTTACCGAGGCCAATAACAGCATAAACACAATTTTAATAATTTAAGTGGATGAAATGCAATCAAAACAACACGAATTAAATTCAAGCTAAGCTGATTAAATTAACCATTCCAACAACATAAATATTCATAGATATGTTCATCATAACAACAACAAAAATTAAAGAGATAGGGAACAAGAATCAAATCTGGTGTTTCTCCGTAGCTTGACTAGTTTGCTCCGTCTTTGTTCTCAGCTGTCCTTGCCAATCAAGGCTGCTATGAACACTTCAATGTTGCTCCAAAATGGCTGATGAACACCACTTTTCCAAGAGAAGAAATCGGCAAGAGAGCAAGGGCTTGGAATGAGAAAATGAGAGGAGAAAGTGAAAGATGAGAGAATAGATGTGAATGAATGAGGGATGTTTTGAATGATCAGCCAAGGGGGGTTTTATAGCTGAATGTGGCAGCTAAAATTTACTAAAAATAGCAGCCAAGGAGCCACCCCTTGGCTGGCCATCTATAAATTTACTAAAAATAGCAGCCAAGGAGCCACCCCTTGGCTGGCCATCTATGTGGCAAAGTTGATGGCTTCAACTTTGCTAAATATGAATTGGGGCAAATCTTCAGAGCCCCCAATTGTGGAGGGGCTGAGTTGCAATTTGAACAAGTCTTCAAGGGCTTCTTTGTAGCTTAATAATCAGCTAATGAGCTGAATTGGGTCAGCACTTGGACAGTTTTGGGCTGTCCTCTTCTTGGCCGATTCGGTTCACTCGGTTTGGTTCAATTGGACCAGTTTTTCATAATTAATTAATAATAATTTATTAACCCAAATTAACTTGGATATAAATTAAAATTAATTATATTATGAATTAATACATATAATTTTGGACTGTCTTAGGCTGAAAATTAATTCACCTTGATACTTTAAATTGCTTCTCGGTTTTGTGCTTCTAGTAGTGTCTACCAAGTCATTTTTCGCCCGTTGTGAAAATCATTTAAAATAACCAAAATTCATCAAAAATAATTATAAAATTAACTAAAATTAAACATGTTCATATTTTAAGTGCACTTTAATTATTTTATAAAAATTAATTATTTTTCGACAAGAATTTAACCCAATTCGCATGAATTTAAGTTAAAAATGGTATGAAAAAGTGTGTAAATTTTTGTGTTTCCATTATGCTACTGCCATCATAATCAAATAGTTACTGGAGTTTTAAATTTAATTTAACTTAAAAGAAGTAAAATTAAATAAACATGCATTCAGCGATCACCACACAAGCGAGAAGCATGCTTTAAGGCTATATAATAAAAATTCAAAACAAATCACATAGGTATCGATACTCGTTCAATGGTATTGAAAATTCTCTTAGATGGTATTGATACCGATCGAATAATCGATACCAATTCAACATTCTATTTCTCGTCAAAATTTAAAACCCAAGATATTATCGATACATCTCAAAAGGTATCTGTGTTTTTACCCCGAGTATTGATACTCGAGAATTCATATCAAACGAAAATGAACTACTATTTTCTTACTCATTCGATTTAGCTTAGGAGTATCGATACTAATGCCCGATTATCGATACCTTTGTATTCAACAATAAAAATTAGGAAGTTCATAAAACCTCAACAATCCTCAAATGAAACGTCCATATTTGTAGTTTAATGAGTTGTCAACGAGAAGACTATATAAACCAACAAATTGACAAAAAAATGTCCATAGATTCTAGCAGATAATAAAACCACGTAATCATTCAAAATATTAAAGCAATAATCTATCACAAGTCTACCACATTACCTTATTCTCATAGTTTAAAATAATAACATAGAAATCACCTATTCAGATGTTAAGTCTACTTGGATCACTCCCTTGGAAATTTTACACACCGCTCACATCGCAACGCTAACATTCTACAAAAGTTTGAAAAGGAGTGTGTGAACTTAAACAAAATGTTTAGAGTAACCACCAAATAGACATGCATTCATACATTAACCAAAAATGATCAAAGCTCAACAGCAAACACATTTTATCCAAAAAATATATTGTCATATTCAATTATTACTAATCAATACATTTAACTTATTTATCCACTTATTTCATGCATACATCACATATCATAATATCACATTTATAAATATTTAACGATAATTGGCACTTGAGGCTATGAAACATAAAAGTGGGCTCTATCACCACATATCGGATACAAGAATCACCAACACACCAAATGGCTCATAAATTAGAACATCTCCCTAAAGTGTAGCATATAGCTATCACTCTCCAACACACCAACATATCTTGGTAAATGGAGCTTAGCTCATATTCCTTTACCTCTCCAAATCTGTCTCAGGCCTTAATAAAAATACAACATATAGGTAAGTACTCACAATCCTATCGCATGCCAACTATATCCAATAGTCTCAAAAATCACAAGGCCAAAATATCTACAATAAAATACACATTTTACTTAGCATTTCCTACATTTTTTCACTGCACAATCACATTATAAGCACAACATTACCACTATCATTCGGTATGTAAAACATGCCTACAACTAACACTTTCATAATCATTACCGCAAGCATATTTCACATGTCACTTATAACATCATATTTCTCATTTCACAACACACAATCACATATTTTACAATTTAGGAAAGGGGTATAAGAAAGCTTACAATCGGAACTTAGAGTAGGGGTTTAGACTACTCCTAGGTTCCAAATTAACACTATGAACCATGTCTACAAACAACGTTTCCAAACACTCACTGTTCATGCTTTCGCCTTGTTGTCGAAAGCTTAAACTAACTTTTCCTTGCCTTTCATTTTACTCGTAGAAGGTCCTACTCACTCCGAGCTTCACCACAATAATTCATGCAATACACACAATTATCATTCAACCAAGGACTTACCAAAATCAACTAAAAACACAAGTCTAAGCTAAATTCTCATGAAACTGAAATTTTGACAAACCTAGTCGAAATATAAAAATCTCAACACCCACTCGATCTTAATATATGAAACTGATGTTTTGGGTTATTTACCCTTTTAGTACTTCTAAATTTAACCTTTTTTTTTACTTTAACCCTCTTTTCAAAATAGCATTTAATGCAAAATTAAAGATCTTTAGTATATCATTTTCAAAATTTGATTTGATTTTTTATAAGTCATAGACGAAGACATTTTCAGTTCACCATGCTATCAAATTTTCGAGCACACTAGATCTAAAATCCCTAAAAAACCCCAAAACTATTCGGCACAATTTCGAGGTGTGAGAACTTTCTCCCTCAAAAAATAATTTCTTCCTTGAAATTTACTTGAGCTAAACAAATAAGGATATTGTAGTTTTATCGCATCTTCGGCTTCCCAAGTAGCCTCTTCTGTCTTATGGTTGCATTACAAAACCTTCTTTTCGCGAGCCAGAATCTTAATTGGATCTTCCTCATAAGTGAGATCAGTCTGAACTTCAATCTCTTCCACTGGCATAATATGCGACGGATCTGAATGATACTTCCGTAACATAGATACATGGAAAACATCATGAATTTGCTCAATTTCTGGCGTCAACTTGAGTTGATAAGCTACTGAATTAATCATTTCAACACCTTTATAAGGTCCAACATATCTTGGACTCAACTTACCCTTTCTACCAAACCTCAAAACCTTTTTCCAAGGAAAAAATTTTAAGAACACCTTATCGCCAACTTGAAACTCGATATCTTAACTGTAACACCCCTTACCCGTGTTTGACGCAGGGACAGGATACAAGGCATTACCGGACTTAAACACAAGTAAACATACAAAATTGAGCCATAAAATTTTGTTCAAATTAAATTCATTTATACATATGCAAATTGTCCTTTATATGGGCTTACGAGGCCCAAAACATACATCGAGGGTAGTTCGGGACTAAACCGAAAACTTTAGAAAACTTTGGGAAAACTTAAAATTTTTTTATGAAACAGGGTCACACGCTGTGTGGGTAGGCTGTGTGGTCACACACGCCCGTGTAACTCTTTGTTTATGACGTCATCAACAAAATTAGGGTCACATAGCCAAGTCATACGCTCATGTTCTTAGGCTGTGTTGCGAATTAAATTCCAAATATTAGGCTGTATGCTTAGGCCAAGTCACATGCCCATGTACTGAGGTCGTGTCCTTCACACGGCTGAGATACACGGTCGTGTCTCTGTTCATGTGTTTACTACTGGGCATTCTGTTTTGCCTAATTAGGGTGCAAGGAACACATGGTCGGATCACATGCCCATAGGATAGACCGTGTGTCACACACGGCTTAGAAAAATGCCCGTGTGTCTACCCGTGTAGACAACTTTGAGGCTATTTTCCAAGCCACTTGCCACCCTTAAAAGCTCACTCACTTATACATTTTTTATGGCATGCAACATAGCATATTTAGTCAGCCAAATACTCATAATCATGATTAATCCATGACTTGGTAATGTCAACATATCACATGCTCAAACCATCATGCTTTCATATGGCATTCCACATCAATTTCATATTTATTCATCCTTATAAACCTACATTCAACCTACTCAATTTTACCATGAACATGGTCATACCTATTAGTCCCAATTCATTCATTAAGCATATGTGCCATTTATCACATCCAATACCATCAAGCAACCACCAACTAGATCACAAAGCATAAACACGTTGCATGCATGCATAATTAATTAGGGTTACAACCCGAGAAGCAAATATAAGACACATCTCATGGACTTATACAAAATGAATCATAATACCATCATGAGCCAACTCAATTGGCTAATCAATATGACACATAACAAAATGACCAAGTCCCCTATACATGCCATACTTAAAATGTTGAGACTAACTATACCCTAATGTCCAATTGATAGTGTGATCGAGTCTTCGACGTCTTTCGATCCCCGAGCTAGCTTGGCGACACTATAAAAGATGGAAAGGAAAAGGGGTAAGCATTAAAGCTTAGTAAGTCCATATGCAAATAACATGCTATCTAAACAAGTATTTAACATACATTTAACATAATTAACATAATTTGTATTTCATCAAATCATTTAAACTTACTTATCACATAAACACCCTTGTCATAAGTTCATCACATAACAAGGCATTTCTCATGAGTTCAATATACATACTTGTATCAACTCATAACATAATCTCTTGCTCATTCTTCTCATTGACTTACCCCTTGGGTTTTCTGTAAAGTTACTTGATAATTTACCTATTGAACACTCAGAGTACTATTGGATACACAGAAAGCTCACACATAAGTGCCACATACGTAGCTAAAGCTACGTCATATCACATAATACATAAAAATATCATGGATCATCAAATAATCATAAAATAATTATTTCTACTTTAGATTTGTGGTCTCGGAACCACTGTTCTGACTAGACCCTAATTCGGGATGTTACATTAATATTTCAAATCTATATAAGATTTCTGCCTATCAGATTTTGCTTTCACCCTTTAACAAATCAACTTCACTTTCTCTTCAGTCTCTCAAACCAAATTCAGTCCAACGACCCTCTTCTCATCCAATTCATTCCAACATAAAGCAATTTTACACTTCCTACCATACAACACATCAAACGGTGCCATACGAATACTCGCTTGAAAATTTTTGTTGTAGGCAAACTCTACTAAGGGCAAATTCCTTTCCCAACTACCACTAAACTTAATCGCAAAGCTTTACAACATATCCTCTAGAACTTGAATTTCCCTATCTGGTTGACCATCTGTCTGAGGATGATAAGCTGTACTGAAACGAGGTTTCGACCCTAAAGCTTCTTACAAACTTTTTCAAAACGTAGAAGTAAAATTTGGATTCCTATCTGAAATAATAAAAACTGGAACACCGTAAAAACATAAAATTTCATAAATATACAACTATACCAACTTCTGCAAAGAATAATTGGTACGCATTGCCAAGAAATGCACACTCTTCAAAAACTGATCAACTATTACCCATGCTAAATCTTTTTTTGTCAAAGTCAAAGGCAAACCCGGAACAAAGTCTATAGTAATCCTTTCTTACTTCCATTCAAGAATCGCAATTGATTGCAATAAACCTAAAGGATACTGATGTTTTGGCTTTACCTTTTGACAAACTAAAAATTGAATCACGAAATTCGTAACATCACGTTTCAGTCTAGGCCACTAATAAATCTCTTGAAGATCATGATATATTTTACCACTATCGGGATGCATAGTGTAAGGGCTATTATACGACTCGGTAAGAATTGTTTGCCTTAAATCTACATCATGCAACACACACAATCTACCTCAAAATTTCAAGATACCATCATTGTCAACATCAAAATCCCCGTTAACACCTTACTCAACCTATTGAATTCTTAATAACTACTCCCCATCTAATGACTCTTTCTCTTTAATCTGTTGCTAAAAAGTTGGCTTCACTTGAAGTTCAACTAAAAACCCACCATCACTACCTAAACTCAAGCGCGCAAACATAGCTCTCAATTTCGTCATCGACTTCTTACTTAAAGCGTCAGCAATAACATTCACCTTGCCAGGATGATACTCTATCACACAATCATAATACTTCAAAAGTTCAATCCAAAACCTTTTCCTTAAATTCAACTCCTTTTGGGTGAGGAGGTACTTAAGACTCTTATGATCTATATAAATAACACACTTCTTACCATACAAGTGATGGTGTCAAATCTTAAGCGCAAATACCATAGTAGCTAACTCCAAGTCATGAGTTAGATAATTACGCTTATTTGTCTTTAATTGTCTCGAGGCATAAGCCACAACCTTTACCCATTACATTAACATAACACCAAGACCTGAATACGAAGCATCACTGTAAACCAAAAAATCTTTTCAAGGCTCTGGTTGAATTAACATAGGTGCCTTAGTTAAAATTTCCTTAAGCTGTTCAAAAATTTTCTATCCCCTATCAGTCCACTCAAACACCACATTTTTCTAAAGCAATTTTGTTAAGCGAGCAACAATGAGAGAATACCCTTCAATAATCCTACGACAGTAACTAGCTAAACCCAAGAAACTCCGTTCCACTCTAAGATTACCTCAATTTTCTTTGGATCCACATGGATTCCATCTACCGAAACAACATAACCTAAGAACGTCACCTCTTTCAACCAAAATTCGTACTTTGTCAACCTTGCATACAATTGTTTATCTCTCAAGATCTGTAAAACAATTCTCAAATGCGCATCGTGATCCTCCTTAAAATGAAAATACACCAATTTATCATCTATGAAAACAATCAAAAATTGATCCAAGTACGAACGAATCACACAGTTCATCAAATCCATGAACGCGATAGGGGCATTAGTTAAACCAAATGGCATGACCAAAAACTTATAAGGTCTATATTGAATCCTAAAAGTCGTTGTCAATATGTCAGACTCATTCACGTTCAATTGATAATACCCAAATCTTAAACCAATAGTCAAAAACACTTTCGCTCCTCTAAATTGATAAAATAAGTCATCAATTCGAGGCAAAGTATACTTATTCTTGATAATAAACTTATTCAACTACCTAAGTCAATACATAACCATAACATACCATCATTCTTCTTCAAAAACAAAACCGATGCACCCTACAGAGATACACATAGTAAAATGGGCCCTCTATCAAGAAACTCTTGTAACTGAATCTTTAACTCCTTAAGCTCTTTTGGTGCCATACGATAGGGCGTAATAGACACCAGTGGCAAACCAAACAAGTCTTAAGGAAACACGTTAGGAAAATCCTTAACTGTGTCGATGTCCTAAACTCTCAACTCCTTGTTAACTGAGTTCATAAAAAAAGTTAAGTAAGCTTTACAACCTTTCCCCGTCATCTTCTCAGCCTGTACAGCCGAAACCACACTATACATAAATTTCAGTCTTTCAGCAACAACAACAATTTCCAACCCATCACTATTCCTTATAGTAGTTCATTTCCTTTCAAAATCTACCCTAATTTTATGTTTAATTTACCAGTTCATTCCAAAAATCACATCAAAACCATAGAAAGGAAATTCCATCAGATCCATAAAGAAAACATGCCTTTGAATCATAAGGGGACACCTTTGTTACATAGGATTTACCACAACACTATCACCGAAAGAGCTAATAAGAGTCATACCCAAACAAATAGTCTCTATAGGAATCCCTAACTTACATGCCAATTCACTCAAGATATACGAATGTGTAAGACCAGAATCAAATAAAGAGAATAATGGAACAGATTACAAAGTGAAAGTACCTACGATAACATCAGTCGAATCCTGATCCTCTGACTCTCTAAAAGCATAAAATCGAGCTAGACCTCTAGACTTAACCTGAGTAGCAACAGTATGAGCAACAACTCGTTGCCCAACTGGTCTCCCATTACCTCTACCACGACTATGACTTCTAGCAGGCACAGAACTCTAAGCCTGTGAAACCTCAACTCTGTTTAGACAATCCTTCAACATATACTCCTTTGAGCCATACTTAAAACATCCACTTATCAACTTGCAGCACTCACCAGGATGCCTATGCTCATAATGTGCAAAAAGCGGCCAACCAAAACTGCCCATTGAACTACCAATACTAAACACAATACTATTCTGCTGCTTAGACTAACTCGATCGAAACCCATATCTTGCACCTCTACTAGAACTTTGATTATCTCACATTCTTTTGGGCAGTTGACCAGAAGCACCATCGAAAGTCCTCTTACCTGATTTAGTTAGCACAAAATGAGGTGGCTTAGCGAAAGTCTCCTCAACTCCTTTGGTTTTCTCAACTAACTCATCAAGCAATTTCATATTCTAAGTTGCCAAATAAACCCAAGTATCACGATTAAGCCAAAAATGAAATCTCTTACAATGGTTCCTCTAAAAAAATGTCTCAAGAGCATCCGGTTCATAATCAGCCATGGATAAACTTCCTCTTAAAAACCTTCATAAAATATCCCCAAGTCAAACAATCAGCGATAGTACCTCTCTTGACAACATTCCACCATCGATGAGCCTCACCATCAGGTAGGGACATAGTACAACCCAACTTCTCCTCATCAGAACAGGGCATCTGATTGAGGAACCTTTCAACTCCCTTCAACCAGTACTCAACTACAGTCGGATCGGTCTCTTTCACTCGAGAAAACTCTTTACCGCCCAACGCCCACAGACGTTCAAACTATAACCCTTGGTTAACAAGCGTAGGTTTGTTAAGTGTAGGAGCAAGGTAAGCACCAACAATCATCTGAAATGCTCCAATCATAGCTTCCATTAGAGGGCCAACACCCTCCTCATGTATATTCGATCCACTCGTGGCATAGGAGGTGCAGATGATGTACCATCTTCTTGAGCATTCATATTCACTCGTCTATGAGGCATATAAAATCTAATAATCTAACATACACAAACAAATAAACAGGGGTGTGAGTGGCGAGGAAATGATCTAAGTCACGTTCCTGCAAGAAAACTTTAGAATTAGGCAATTTGTTCCCTATCCTACCCCAATTTCAAATAAATTCATGCAATTTAAACAAGGATATCTCAAACAATTCAAGCATTCAGAGAAGTTTGGATGCACGGGTTGGCAATCGTAGTCCACACATTAATAACTTAGGTCTAAGTGTTAGATAATCTAAGCTCTGAGACCACCAATTGTAACATCCTATACCCGGCCCGATCGCCGAGGCCAAGTAACAGGACGCTACACCACCGCCTCATCAACAACAAAGTATAATACATTTCGTTGTCATGTGATTTTCATCATAACCAAATAGTTACCAAGGTTTTAAATCTAATTTAACGTAAAAGAGATTAAAATTAAATAAACATACATTAAAAGATCATAACACAAGTGAGAAGCATACTTTAAGGCCACATAATAAAAATTCAAAACAAATCATGTAGGCATCTATACTCATTCAATGGTATTGAAAATTCTCCTAGATGGTATCGACATCGGTTTGATAATCGGTACCAATTCAGCATTATGTTTCTCGTCAAAATTTAAAACCCAAGATATTATCGGTACATCTAAAAAAGTATCTGTGTTTTTACCTCGAGTATCGATACTCGAGAATTGGTATTGATACCAAAATGAGCTACAATTTTCTTACTCATTCGAATCAGCTCAGAAGTATCGATACTTATACCCGATTATCGATACCTCTGTACTAAACAACAAAAACCAAACCAAAACAGGGCAATTAACACAATTAAGCACATATCATATCAGGAAGTTCATAAAACCTTAACAATCCTCAAATGAAACGTCCATATTTGTAGTTAAATGAGTTCTTAAGAAAAAAACTATATCACAAGTTTATCACAAGTTTACCACATTACCTTATTCTCATAGTTCAAAATAATAACATATAAATCAGTAACTCAAATGCTAAGTCTACTTGGATCACTCTCTTGGAAATCTTTCGCACTGCTCACACCACAACTCTAACAGTCTACAAAGGTTTTAAAAGGAGTAGGTGAGTTTAAACAAGCTCAGTCATTGTTTAGAGTAACCACCAAATAGACATGCATTTATACGTTAACCGAAAACAATCTGTAACACCCCAAACCCGGCTTGGACGTTATGACCGGATCTGATGCGCCACATTTATGCGTTCAAAACATTCCGTATTACTTAGTTTGTAAAAGCTGAGTTGGTGTTGTAAAAGACACTTTTAAAAGTAGGCTAGAGTGAATGGAAGCTATGCACCAGGTAGGAAACCAGGAAAAAGAGGAGGTGAGTCCGTCGGACTGCTTAAGTACCAAGCTCTTCCCGGATCCAATCCTAGACATGCACACATCCATTACCACACTTTATCATCTCGTATAATTTTGAGAAAACCGTTTGGTTATGCCCGTCTTAAGAAAATGATTAAGTTTGAAAACGTTTGTTTAAAATATTTATTTTCTTAGAAAAACATTACTTTGCGGAAACTTTGCGCGTCATCGTGATCTTTTATAAAAACGAGTAGTTTTTTTATAAAACGAACCCTAGTGCTAGCCAGTTTAATAATCCCCAAAATAAAAGTAATTAAAAAGAGCGGCCTTATTACAACTTTAAGCATAATAAAAATAATCCAAAATAAATGCTAAAATTATTTAAAATCGGCAATCAATCTTCATGGCCACTCTGAATCCCGCCCAGCTCCAAGTCCACCAATTCTAGGGCTCACCTGCAAGGATGAAAGAGGAAGGGGTGAGTTTGGGAAAACTCGATGTATCTGAAACCCATCCTAAGCCCAAATCAGCTCGAGCCCATTGGGCCTAAGCCCTATTCAGATAACAAGACACGAGAGGTCAAGCCCTTTTGAATCTGATAGCAAGGCCTTAGCCCTTTTAACAAAACAAGATGGTCCATAGGCCCGCCAAGAACATATGTAACAATATCAAGAATGAATGCAAGCCCAACTGGGAGGCTACTCAACCCACCAACCGCTACATCGCCCGTGCACCACCCTACACTCCATGTGGGGAATATCTCAACCCACCCAGCCCTACACTCCACAGTTGCAGCAACGCTGCTCAATTATCAGTCAGTTGAGGCAAAGCCTCCAGTACGTGGATGAACCACATTCAGTACTTCCTCCATCAATACCCTAATCCCATGCAACAGATATTAATAAATGCATATCATGTAAAATACAGTATTAATCAATCATGCAGTTTAGCCAATTTAAACCCTAGGGGTATTTCGGTAATTATACTTTTTAGGGTAATTTCGTACTTACGCAACTATACACGTTATTCCAGTAATTCTTAACAATCTTATGCAATTTGATTCTCCCATCTAACTGACAGGCTACTTTGCCCACCTCTTGCCCATATTGGGCCGTAAGCCCATTGGGCCTAGTTTTGGCCCATCGAGGCCCTTTTTCCGAAATACGCTAAAACGTCACACGAACTTGCTTACCACCTTGCGGTGCCAGATCTAACAATTACACTATGACTTGAGAGCATTCGCATACTCACATGACCATGAAATGCCGGAATTTGGCATTTCGACTTTTTAATTGAACTAAGAAAGGGTGTTCGTACACACTGTTTATGACGAGTACCTCTTCGAGATCTCTTTCGATATCCTACAATTGATTAGCACAGTGCTTATTTACAAACTATAATCACTAACTTCCAAAACTTACTTTCTCATGATCGAACCATGTCCCTAAAAGCCTTTGAAGCCTTACCTTTTTGCCAAAATCGACAGCTAACTCCGAATCCGATTGCTCCAATGATTCACGCTTTCAATCCAACACTTAAGAAGGCACTAACCAACGAAAGAAAACAACCGTTAAAAACCCTTAGAGCCACATGCCCAAATCGACAGCTTCTCTAATTTTAGGGACTTCGGCTTTTCTTAACTTTGCAAAATAAGAACAGATCTGAGATGATACATACTTACCCCTTACTCCCACTTGATTTATCTATCAAACGACGGTAGAACTCGATTCCCCAAAGTCTTGAAGTTTCGACTATAAGCCCCAAAATCTATGGTTTTTCGGCTTTTGTGTGATGAAGAAGATGATAATGTGGGGCTATAACCTTGAAGTAGAATTGCGGTCAGGAATCTAGGATTAAGAAAAGATAATTGTAAATTAATAAAAACAAAAGAACATAGGAGAACCTGGCTTTGAAGAAATCGGCACAAGCAGTGATCACAGGATTTCGGCTTTTATGGATTCAGCAAAAGTATTGATGAATAGCAGGTATGATGAATAGTTTTGAAGAAGAAATATAGAAGAAGAAGAATAGGGAGGTGGTAGTTTGACTAGAGAGGAAAAGAGAGGAAAAACAACCCTAAGGTGTTAAAGCGAAGAAAACGGCACCACTCAATACCCTAAGTGCCGAAATACTAACATCATAGCCCCCGCCGATTTTTCCCTCTTCAATTCCCATAATTGACCAACTCCTAGCCTCATCCAAATCCCTTAAATCTCTCCTTATCCCTCCTTAATCCAAGCATTTAAACTGATCCAACTCTCCTCTAGCGTAATCCACCAACTCCAACACTTACCCTCTTGCACTTAAAAATAAATGCATCTATTTGCCAACACAGGAATCGATCCTTGCCTTCCCAAAGCTCCACGCCACTTTTCTAGGAGCCTAGTGGCGTCACCCTTGCCACTTAACCAAGGCTCTTTTTATGATGCAATTTACCCATCACTCCACTTAAGGCCACTTGGCCAGAACCCCTAACTCCTAAGTCTAAAATTCCAAAAATTCAACTGGGTTTTGGCCAACTCATGGGCCTTCTATAAGCCCATTTACCTACTCAAAATACTAATTCCACATCCAAATACAAAATTTTAAAAATCTTTACAAAATATTGAAAATCGCGAATAAACCCGAAAATCAGGATGTTACACAATCAAAGCTCAACAACAAACATACTGTATCAAGAGAACATATTGTCATATTCAGTTATTACTAATCAACAGAATTAGGTTATTTATTGACTTTGTTCATGCATACATCACATATCATAATATCACTTTTATAAATCATATTTAACGGTAGTTTGAAACTTGAGGCTATGAAACATAAAAGTGGGCTCTATAACCACACATTGGATACATGAATCTCCAACACACCAAATCACTCATTAAGTCAAACATATCCCTAAAGCATAGCATGTAGCTATCACTCTCCAACACACCAACATATCTCAATGAATGGAGCTTAGCTCACATTCCCTTATCTCTCCAAATCTATCTTGGGCCTTAACACTCCAAAAAAACACATATAGGTGAGTACTCACAATCCTATGGCATGCCAACATATCTAATTGTCTCAAAGATCACAAGGGCAAAATATCCGCAATTAAACACACATTTTACTTATCGTTTCCTCCATTTTTTCACTGCAAAATCACATTATATACACAACATTACCTCTATCATTTGGCATGTAAAACATGCCTACAACTAAAACTTTCAAAATAACCATCACAAACATATTTCACATGTCACTTATCACATCATATTTCTCATTTCACAACACACAATCACATATTTCACAATTTAAGAAAGGGGTATAAGAAAGCTTACAATTGAAACTTAGAGTAGGGGTTTAGGTTACTCATAAGTTCCCAACTAACATTATGAATTGTGTCTACAAGCAGCAATTCGAAACACTCACCATTCCTGCTTACGCCTTGTCGCTGAAAGCTTAAACCAGTTTTTTATTGCCTTTCGCTTTACTCATAGAAGGTCTTAATGACTCCGAAGCTTCACCACAATAATTTACACAATACACACAATTATCATTCAACCAAGGACTCACCAAAATAAACTAAAAATAGAAGCCTAAGCTAAATTCTCATAAACTGAAATTTCGACAAACTTGGTTGAAACATAAAAATCTCAACACCCATTCGATCTTAATACATGAAATTGATTCTAATTGACTAATTAAACATCTAACAACAATCTTCAACCTTCAAAATACTCAAAACTACACAGATTTGTGGTTCTAAAATGACAATTTTTACAAAAATTCAGTAAAACATTGGAATTTTGTAACGAAACTTTAAAGAATGTTTAGAAACCTTCTAATCACATCAAAACTAATTGAAAAACACTTTGAAACCTTATTTTTATTCAAAATCTCAGAATCCACCATTAATGACCAAATTTTTAGCATCTATTTAAAACTCTTCATTTAATGGTTAAAAACTCAATTTTAAAGGCTAGATAATGTTAAAAACTAATGGAAGTGAATCATTACATTAAACGAGAGAAAATTGGATGTTTGGTTGAAAATTCAGAAAACCCACAAGTTCGAGAGATGATGAAATTAGTGGGTTTTTTTTTAGTTTTTAAAGAATTCTATAGAGGTTTAATGTTATGAGAATGAAAGAAATCAAAGGAATGAAGTTTGAGAATCAAAATTTGATGACCAGGGCTTGGGAATGCAAAGCGACAGCAACACAATAGCATGGAAGAAAACTATTGTAGATAACCTGTAGGTGGAGGGAAATATTAGGTTGAACCTTTGTGTTATTTACCTTTTAAATACTCCTGACTTTAATCCTTTTTCACAAAACAGTCCTTAATGCAAAATTAAAGATCTTTAGAACATCATTTTCAAAAATTGATTTGATTTTCTAAAAGCCATAGATGTAGACATTTTTAGTTTACTATGTTATGAAATTTCCAAGCACACTAGAGCTAAAATACCTAAAATACCCTCAAAACTAATAGTCCCAATTTTTTATTTGTGACAGAATCGATATCATTTTAGCATTCTGTTTATATTAAAACTGTACATAAAAAATAATATCGATATCAATGCCAAAAATATCAATACCTGGGTTTAGGAATGGTAAAAACTATATTCAAAAGGTTCATTTCATGCCCAAATTTATATAAACTCAAATGGTAATCTTAGATACATTTATAAATGCATAACTTAATTCAAAAACACCATTAAAATCAACCAACCTAGATCTCTAAACAATGTACCACAATTCAAAATTAACTAATTACATATGTATATACAATTAAACTAATAAGTAATCGATACACCTAAACCATTTTCCTTATACCAAAGAAAACTAGTAGAACATATAAAATGCCAATTCAATTCTCACTAAATAACATATTCACCTTCAAGGATCATATATCTATACCATAGTGTTATCTCATCTATTTAGACATTAAACATGGAAATCATTTAACCAAACATGTCATCATCAACAAGGCTACTACCATTACTTTCACACTCACATATATAAACACATAGTTTTATAAATTGTCAACCAAAACACAAACTAACCGTTAAATTACAAAATGAGCTTTAAAACTTAAAAGACTTCCTAGGTACATACCAAACAAAAATAAGAGCATTACTAACACTTGAGTTTAGGATTGCCACTATATGCTGAGTTGACAAGTGAACCGAATAGTACCTAACTTGCGCACGGAAAACAAAATCATACACTGAGTAACTCAGTGATATTTCTACAATCCGAACATTTGAATAGATTATAAATCACACAAATTCTCAAATGGAAACTAAATGATGCTATGTTAGAAATAATTTGAATGTGCAAATTCATATAAACATAATTTCTCAATATACATTTTTCTCAGGCTACTACATGGAAATTTTATTTCATTTATCATATGGCATTACAAATCTACTTTCATATATCTACATAATGATCATATCAACTATGGTTCCATTCATTTCATATAAAATCAATACCATTCACTATTTTGATTTCCATTTCACATTTCATTTCATTTCATACCTTTGCTATTTAAATAGCATTACTGATTCAAAGTCATTAATTCTAAAGTTAACATTTGTTTTCCCCATTAACAAACTCAGAATTGGACAGATACATAGATCAAACCAACATATTAGTTACACATCCAATGCCTCATCGGATAAATCTAAAGGAAATAATTGCACCTAATGTCTCATCGGTTAACCGAAGCAAATTGGCAACCAGTGCCTCATGAACTCATTGTCGAAGTAACCCTAAACTCTTCCTATCCTATGACATGCCAACTATATCTGACTCTGTCCAAATAGTTAATAGGGTTTCTATTTCATATTTCAATGCCAACGAAATATTTCAAATTCACATTTATTCTTCACATATATATACATTTATTCAACTTAATAACAACCATAGTACCCTAACATATATATATTCAATTCATACATTTATAAAAATACATATATTTCTCAAATATGCACAATTGAGTTCTAATAATCTTTAATTGATTCAATTATGTAACACCCATTATAACACCTCACACCCAGCCTAGACGTTATGGCCTAATCTGGAAGTGTCACAAGGTAGGAGTTTTGAAAAAAGAGGTGTCTTGTCAGAACATTCACATTTTTAATAGAAAATATCGTTAAATTAGACCATTTGCCAAAACTTATTACAACGGAAGCCATAAAATAGTTATAATTTGAAAACGCAATCGTGTTTTAGAAAATCCTTTGTTTGCGTATAAATTGTCATTTTTAGAGGAAAATATTTTGTTTAAGCATGCAGTTTAACAACATATAAAACCAAAACTAGTAGTTATAAAACCCAAAAAGTCCAGAAAGTCCTAGAATTTACAATCTCTAAAAATATAACCAAATTCATGAATAACCCATAAATAATTATGTTTTATCAATTTACGTTCGAGTGGTCACCGCTGAGTCTCTTGCACCGATCTACCTAAGTTTATGGATTACCTAACAAAATACACAAAAAGATGTGAGTTTACGTAAACTCAGTGTGTAACCCAACAGAATTAAGCATGCAAACATATAGAATCATATGCTTAGTCAAATACAAATACAGATTCAGTTTCAGATTCAGATATGCAAAATCCTACCCCAATCCTCTACACACCAACTCTGATCATCCCATCACACCATGTGGGGTTAAAAACACCCACTCATCCCTACACACCACATTATGCCAATAAGACACATATCAAATAATATGCAGCCAAGCTGCCAAAATAAAAGTAATTAACACTGAACAGAATACTTCCTCCGCATATACATATCCCACTCCAATTACAGATACAAAAATTTAGATACAGATATAACAAATCAAACATGCTCAACATGCTTTTTACAAATAACGGATATACATACATCAGTATAGTCAGGCATACATTTAGTACAAAACTAAGATCAGTCTATCAAAATATCATAGCAAGCAAATCAGGGTTTCACTAGCTTTTATCGACCTTACAGTAAGCCCACAGTCGATCAGAGTGACCCGTGGGACCCTAGGGAAAATTTTATAATTATGGGCCCACACGCCTGTGTGATTTACCCGTGTGGGCCTACACGCTCATGTAGCCCACAAGCCCAGATTGGCCTTTGCCCATGTGGCCCACACTCCCAGATTGTCCCTTGCCCGTGTGGCCCACACGGCCTGGTCCAAAATCTACACGCCCGTGTGACATGCTTGTGTGGGCCCACACGCCTAACTTGGCCTAACTTGTGTGGCCCACACAGCCACACTCCAGCCACCAAACGACCGTGTCTTGTGCATAGCCATGCCTTCGTCGATTGCACGGTCGTGTCTTGCACATGGCCAACCACACCGGTGACTACACGTCTATGTGACGTCGACAATAGGGTTTTTTTGGCTTTTGCTGAAGCTTATTTTTTTGCGTTTCGGGTACACACCTGATACGTTTTCGATGAAAAAACACTCTTGAGAGCACCAGCACATAAAATCAGAATAAAGTTAGCAAAACTAAATCGATTGATGCCCAAAAACTTACCACTGCAGAAAACGTCCACACGATCAAACTAAACCATTGAAATGACAACCCCTACCTCACTGCCTTCTCCTACACCCCAGAATCTATTGATTACAACCATTAATTAGCCAATAATAAGATTGCACCAAAATTCCAAAACCAAAAGTTAGCAAAAACCCAAATTCACTTACCAATCCAATTAATGAACACCGTGAATAACAATACGAATTTTGGATGAACAGATGAGGGACAGACTGAAGAGGAAGAACACAGAAGGAAAGAATAGAGAAAGAAGCATAAATCACGTTAGAATTTTGAGGAAAGAAACTGAAATTTTAGAAAAAAAATTAATAAAAAGGAAAAAGAATAAAAGATATGATAAGAAATCCCTTAACTTTCTCCCGCTAACCCACTAAATCACAACCTCCTCAAACTTTTAACTCCACTGAAACACCATCAGACAACAGAGCAAAAATTAACACTCACAGAGATTCGAATACAGGACCTCTAACACACTAGTTCCCTTATCACTCGAACCAGCAGGCTTAGCCTGATATGACTTAACAGACAATTTAATATAAGCCCACTGAACAAGGGTAAGGCTTGATTCCAAAAATAACAAAATTTTGCTAAAGGTGGGACTTGAACTCAAGACCTCAAACATATATTCAAAACACTTAACCACTAAAGTAGATACATACTTGTGTCAAATATTTACCGAAACAAAAACAAATTATTTAGGGCATTACACCCATAACTCGACCCGGTCGTCAGACCCAAGTTACGAAATGCTACAGTTATAATCAAAATAGAACAAATTCAATTTACATTGATTATCTCAAATAAACACATTATACTTCATAATTGTGTAATTATAACTCAAATTTAAAAAAAAAATCCAAACATAGTCAACTCAATTTAGTATTAAAAAATAAGTCATTTCTCATATCATATACGGGCTAATGTATGCTCCATTACCATCCTAAATTTAACTAGGACTAATTTGAAACATTCTCAAAATTTCAATTCAATTATAAAATCAAAATCCGATATAATACTATATTTGACTTGTAAATAAGAAATAATAATATTTACGAACTCACTCATCGGATTTGTGGTCCTGAAACCACTATTTCTAACACCACTAAAAAATGGGTTGTTACAACTCTCCCCCTTGAAAATTTCATCCTCAAAATTTCTCACCTGAAATAGTTTTGGTTACTGTGTTCTAAAATATTCTTTGATTTTCCAAGTCGAATATGTTCCAACTAGCTTGTTCTGGCTCCCATCTGACCAGTACAACGGGGTTTTACATTTTTGTCCATAAAAAGCTTTCAACAGTATCATTTTAATACAATACTGATAGTTATTATTATAAATGAATTCAACCAATAGTAAACATTTTCTCAATTGCCTTTGAACTTGATGATATAAAACTGTATTATATCTTTCAGAATTTGAATTACTCATTCCACCTATTCATCTGTTTGCATTATAACATTGCGAAATTTCCTCCGGAATCTATAGGTAAATCTCAAATACATGCAACCCAACTAGCTTTTCAAGTGACTTATTCGGTTTTACGAGAATAACATAAGTCGATTTCATCAGCTTGATAATAGCAAGTCAGATGAAGTATTTCTTTCTCGCCATCAAAGGTAGTTCAAATATGAAATTTATCATGACTCATTCTCATTCCCAATCAACAATCATAACAAACCTTAATAATTTAGACATAACTTGATATTTAGTTTTTGACCTATTGACATATCAGAATTCTTGGTACAAACTCTAAAATTTCACGTTTTATCTTTAGCCACCAGTAACTTTATCTCTAGACATTACACATTTTGTCGCCACCTAGTTTAAATCACAAAGGTGCTGCTAGAACCTCATATAAGATACCTTGTATAATTTCAGAATTGTTTAGCACACATATTTGATTTTGGAAATATAGACTATTATCACAATACATACGAAAATTAGTAATCTTCTCTGAAGAATTAATAGTTTAACTCTCAACTCTATAATAACTGAACCAACATAAGTCAAAGTGATTTGAGTGAAGCATTACTCTAAACAACGAATTCCTTCTTATATTTAGGCTGAATCAACCTCTTTAACTCGCAACTGGTAGTAACCAAATCTAAGATCAATCTTTGAAAACAATGTGGTATCTATCACCTAATCGAATAAGTCATCAATAAGAGGCAATGGATATGTATTATTTATCGTCACTTATTTCAATTATCAATAATCTATACATAATCTCATCAAACCATATTTCTTTTTCACGAATAGAACGAGTGTTCCCTAAGGTGATATACTTGGTCGAATAAAATCTTTGTCGATTAATTCTTACAACTAAGCTTTTAATTCTTTTAATTTGGTTGGAGCTATTCTGTACAAATCAATCAAATTGAAGCAATCCTTGACATTAATTCTATAGCAGACTTAACTTGCTCTGGTAGTAAACTCAACAATTCTATAAGAAAAACATATGTAAACTTAGAAACTGTCGGTAATTGATCAACTTTCATTTTAGATACTCTAGAATCCAGGATAAAAGTTAAAGCATATCACAACCTTTTCATATAAATTTATGTGCGGACATTTCTAAAATCATATTCAAAACACAATCATACTTAGTAGATTCAACGAAAATCAATTCACCTTTCAAACATCTCAAATAAATTTGTTTCTATCTGCAATTCACTACAACATCATGAACAGTCAACGAATCTGTTCCTAGTAAACATCAAATTCGTTAAATGGCAGTAACATCAAATCAGTTAGAAAATCATAGCCTTAAATCTTTAGTGGACACTATTTGCAAACTAAATCAATTATGACTCTTTGGTCTGAAGGGTTTATTACTTTAACAACATATTCAGTCGACTCAACTGGTCAACTCTTTTCTGTTACTAACATTGTGCATATATATATGAACATGTTGTCCTAGTGTCGATTAATGCATACAAAGGAACATTAAAGATAGACAAGGTACTAGAAATATCATCAAGAAGGGAAGCTTCCTCACGCACTCGAATTGCATAAGTTCTAATGAAAGCTCGAGCTTCAGATCAAACGACTTTGTCTTTTGTTCTGCTTCTACTGACTGTACTTGTGTGACAGCCCAAAATTGACCCTAGTCGGAAGGTGGTCTCGGGACCACAAAACCGAGGCATAAAAATAATTAAAAATTTATTTTGATGCCTATAATATGTGTGTGCTCATGTATGACATTTTATGATGATTGATTTAGTGTTATAAGGGTGAATTCCACAAGAAAGGACTTAGTAATGAACTTTGAAAGTATGATAGGAAATGTGTGATGACTAATTAAAGCATGCATGCAAAATAATGGACTTGCATGTCAAATTCCCCTTTTATAGGTGGTGGCCGGCCATGACAAGGAGGATGGGCTAAACATGTCATGAAACATGTTTTGTTGGTGCATTAGGGTGAAATAATAAACAAAGGTGTATGGGTGATAAAAAATGAAAAAAAATGTGTGTGAGTGTGGTAATCCCCCATTGCCGTGAGTTGTAGAGAAGGAAAGAAAAAATTTTGTTCATCCTTTCTTTGAGCCAAAACTAAGGAAGAAGGAGGATTTTTGCTTCATGCTTGGTTTGGAAGAGATCTAGAAGGAGATTTGGCTAAGTTTGCATCAAGATTAAGGTATGTATGAGGTTGTGTTAGGAGTTTCATGCATGTTTTGGTTACTAACTTGATGTGCATGTTAGCCATGGCTCAAATCTTTGTTAAGCCATGGAAATGGTATTTGGCCAAAGTTGTTATGGTGATAAAGCCATTGCATGCTAAGTGTGAAGCTTGATGATGATGCATGCAATGATGGATTATCTACTCTTGAGTAAGATTTTGAGCTTTCTTTTGTTTTATCATGATTGAAGTTGAAAAGGAGCATGATTGTCATATTCGCCATGATGCATTCATGAGCATGGTTCATGCTTCTTGCATGTTAGTTAAAATTTGTGTTTTGGATGGCTATGGACACCTTGAAATTGACCATGCTCATATATGTATATATATGTTTGCACATGATGTTTTGGTTATGAAGGAAGTGATGAATAAGTTTGTTTAAAGAAGAAGATGTTGAAGAATAATTGTGAAATTGTAAGCACATTCGCCTAGCACACATATGAGTGCTTGATGCTGTATTGTAAGTTTTGAGCTACAATATGCAAAGCATTAACTAGTGAAATGCATGCTGTTTTGTGTGGTATTAAGTGCATAATTGGCCTCAACATGGACAAGTATATTCGGCCTTGGGTAGCCTATTGAAGGCCTTAGCTTTTCCTTGATGCTCGAATAAATTGTATTGAATTGCTTGATGTAGTATAAAATGTGCATGACCATTGTGTATTCAAGCTAAAGGGTGGCCATATGACCATTTAAATTCCTTGTCATATTCGCCATAAGCTAGCACAATGAGGTTTTGATAAATTGAATTTGTTTGAATTAGCTCAAGAGCTAAGAGGGCCACAATTGGACAAGGGAAGGAAAAAGTAATCGAATAGCCGTAAAAGCCGTTCGACAACATCCGAGGTAAGTCCTCAAGAAGTGACCTTACTTGAATTATGTGAGATGAAATATGGATGTGTATGATTATTGATTATGTGTGTATGAGTATTTGAATTCCACCGGGCTAAGTCCCAAGGCGAATATGCTAATGATTATAATTGTGTTTGAGCCTTAGTAACGAAAATGAAATATGTATGTCCAATGATTATTGATGTATGTGTGCATGAAAAATTGAATGATATCCGGGCTAAGCCCCGAAGACAATTATGCTGGAAATTATAACCGGGTTAAGACCCGAAGGCAATTGTGCTAGTGGCTACATCCGGGCTAAGACCCGAAGGCATTCGTGCGAGTCATTCTATCCGGGCTAAGACCAAAGGCATTTGTGCAAATCGTGATATCCGGGTTAAGTCCGTAGGCCTTGGTGCGGGTTACCATAACCGGGCTATGTCCCGAAGCGATTGATCGAGTAGCGACATCCGGTTAAACTCGAAGGTATGTGATTTGAAAATTATAAGCTTGCTGGAAAATTTCAGCTAATGCACTTGTAAAATTTCCCAATGACAAGGTAAGTGCGGTGTGTGCTTTGCTGCTAGGAGTAAGGCGTGTGAATATCCGCTCCTATGATGGAACGAGTTATCGGCCTTAATGAAGCCGTTATTTGTGTATGAACATAAGAGTTGGGATGGTGAAGTAAGTATGATTATGTGAATGCGCATTAATGAAATGATGCATTTAACTATGTGAATGTATTGCTGTAATTAGAGTTGATTATATTCCTTGAGACTTACTAAGCATAAAAATGCTTACTCCGCTGCTTTGGCTCTCAGTTTTCTAGATTTCGCTCGATAGCAATCGGATTCGGGATCGTTGAAGTCGAAGCCATCCACACTATCAAGCCCCCATTTTGGTATAAATTCTTGGTTGAACTTGAAATGGCATGTATAGGACTACCCTTGTTGGTTTAAATATGTTATGATGTATATGTGTACGGCCATGCGAAAATGGCTCGTAATAGTGAAGTATCAACTTAAACTATTTGCGGTTTGTATATATATATGGTGTCATGATGTGGCTATGGCTTGGAAATGGGAATGTTGGTCATATGATCAGCCATTGGCATGGTTAAAATGATCATATATGAACCTATGTATGGCAAGACTAGTTGAATCATGGAGACTACCAAATAGGTAAGTCCTACCTTAAAAACAGATGCTGCCAGCTGCAGTGGCGTGAATGTGAAAAATCACCAAAATTCATAGGAATGGAATTAAATAGTGAATAAGCTATGTAAATGAACCTTGATGAGTCTATTTTCATATGGAAGAAACGAAATGGTCATAGGAGTTACAGGTTAAGAGATATTAAAGCTATTGTGAGACAGGGCCAGAATGGTTTCTGGGTTCCCTGTCGAAACTTTAAAAATTCACTATAAATTATCCAAAAATAATTAGGAGACATACCTTATATGTACAGATTCAATTTTGAGTCTAGTTTCATTAGAAACAAACGACACCAGAATTAAAGCCCTGTACAGAGAGATATTTAAGTTATACCGCGCGAAGGTCAGAGCAGTCGATCCCTGTAACATGGGTGACTTTAACTAATAAACTGTACCAATTGGCCCGACCAAAATTCTAGAAATAAATCCATGGATGGATATATGAGTCTAAATTCAGGAAAATTTACGAAACCAGTTTCTGAGTTTTGAAACTCGAGATATGATTTTAAGGCGACAGTGACGCAGTTTTTCCAGCCTGACTGGAAATGTCCAATGGATGGGCAAAACAAGTGAACTTGGCTTGCTAACCCCTCGTGTCCGACACCGGCGATGGTCTCGGGTTCGGGGTGTTACAATTTTATTGGTATCAGAGCCACGGTTTAGTCGATTCTAGGACTACCGTGAGGTGTTTGGGGTCTAGCTATACATGCCATTAAATGATGAATCGATAGTGTGGTGATTTCGACAATTTGACTTTGAGTTTGTTTATAGCAATGGATCCCGATCCCAACCGAGCAATAGCTGATGATGTGGAGAGTGTGGCGCTGCTCCGCACAAGGGACAGCGCCGGCGGACTCTCAACCTATGGCCAGCAATCCGAATGATGAGGCTAGGCAAGCCTTTTATAGTGTGATGAGCGAATGGTTTAATCAATACATTCGAACTAACACGGCTGTCCCACAACCTCCATTCCCGACAAATGCAACCCCGCACCTACAATACCTCCGTGGCTGACCAAATAAGGTCAAGTAAGCCCCAGTCGATAGGATTCGAAAACATGGGGCCACTGAATTTAAAGCTACGGATGATGATGATGCGAGCGAGCTGAATTTTGGTTGGACAACACTATCCGGTGCTCGATGAGCTATCTTGTACACCCGATGAGTGCTTAAAGTGTACCATCTCCTTGCTCGTGATTCCACCTACTATTGGTGGAGTACTCGACTTCGTGGTACCTAGAGAGCAAGTGACTTGGGAATTCTTTCAAACCAAGTTTGAAAAAAAAAAAAAAAAAGTATATCGATCGAGATTCATCGACCAAAAGCGAAGGAATTTCTTGATCTTAAGCAAGGTTCTATGTCGGTTACCGACTATGAGCGAAATTTGTGAGGCTTAGCCGATACACGCGAGAATGCATTTCGTCCGAAGCTATTATGTGTAAGCGCTTGAGGATGGGCTGAATGATGATATAAGGATGTTCGTTGGCATTCTCGAAATCGAGAGATCGTAGTACTTGTTGAGCGAGCTTGTAAAGTCGAAGAGCTTAGAAAGGAGAAACAAAAAGCGATATGGGAACTGGAGAATTCGAAGAGGTCCTCGGAAAGTCTCTTCAACAGCAAGAAGAGATTTGAGATGATGTGAACCGGTCTAGAGGCGCTTTGGGCTTTTCTAGGCGAGGATCGATCGACCCCTGTGACCACACGAGTCACTTGATCGCCGATGGTGGAAATGATCGTAGAGAGAGGCGGAGTGTCAACATTGTGGCAAATGGCATTCGGGAGCTGTTGGTTTCGTGATCGCTCCTGCTATAAGTGTGGATCGGCCGACCACTTTAGGAAGGATTGCAGGATGCTTGAGCAGAATGTGAGTCGAGTGGAAACTCGGGTGCTACCCTTTGCTCGAGGTAGGCCACCTAGAAATATGGGCAATGTCGTTGGCGGTCGAGAGGATCTAGAGATACTACCATCGGATCGAGGCTCGTGCTCTGCGAGGACTTATGCCATCTGGCATGCGCCGAGGATCTTGCCTCTCCGGATGTCATTACGGTGCTTTCACTCTTTTCAATACTAATGTGATTGCTTTGATTGACCCCGGTTCTACTCAATCTTATATATGTGAAACCTTAGCATCGATAAGACTTTTCCTATTGAGTCTCTTGAGTTTGTAATTCGGTGTCAAACCCTTGGGTCATTACGTGCTTGTCAACAAAGTGTGCAAGAAAAGTCCCCTAGTGTTCCGAGTTCTTGTTTCCGCGGACTTGATGCTTTTGCCGTTCGATGAATTGACGTTATTCTTGGTTTGGATGGGTTGACCATGCACGATGCGGTCGTAAATTGCAAAAGCAAGACTATCGATTTGAGGTGCTTGAATAACGAGATAATTCGGGTTAAGTCTACGGACTTAAAGGGTTGCCATTGTAATATCGGCAATGTTGGCCCGAAAATATGTAAGAAAAGAGTCGAAGCGTACCTTGCGTCGTGCTTTCGATGACAAGGAATCGAAAAGAAACCGAATCTGTGCGTGGTTTGTGAATACCGGATGTTTTCCACGAAGAATTGCGGGTTTACCACTGTTCGGAAATAGAATATGGCATCGAATTGGTACTGGTACCACTCAATTTCGATAGCTCCGTATCGTATGGCACCAACGGAATTAAAGGAGTTGGAAGCTCGATTGCAAGAATTGGTGGATAGAGGTTTTGCTCACCCGAGTTTTTCGCCTTGGGGTGCGCCGGTGTTGTTCGTGAAAAGAAGGATGGAACCATGCGGTACATGCATCGATTATCGTCGACTTAATAAGCGACAATAAAGAACAAATATCCGTTGCCGCGTATCGATGACTTGTTCGATCAACTAAAGGGAGCCTCGGTGTTCTCGAAAATAGATTTGAGATCGGGCTATTATCAATTGCGAATCCGAGATTGGACGTACCCAAGACGCCTTGAGCGAGATATGGTCACTATGAGTTCCTAGTGATGCCGTTTGGGCTCACTAATGCCCTACGGTATTTATGGATTTAATGAATCGGATCTTTAGACCATATTTGGATCGATTAGTAGTCGTGTTCATTGATGACATCTTGGTCTATTCAAGAAATGAGACCGAACATCTTTGAACACTGCGGTTAGTCTTTGCAAATTTTACGGGATAAGCAATTATATGCTAAGTTCAACAAGTGTGAGTTACGGTTAAGAGAGTTAGCTTCTTGGGTCATGTCGTATCTGCATCGGGTATTCGAGTCGACCGAATAAAATTTCAGCCATACTTAATTGGAAGCCTCGAGAAATATTCTTGAGGTTCGGAGCTTTTTGGGGCTTCTTAGGTTATTACAAACGATTTGTAAAGGCTTCTCAACGATAGCCACGCCGATGATGGCTTCTCCAAAAGGATGTTAAGTTGAATGGATGGAGAAATGCCAAAAAGTTTCGATCAACTGAAAACTTATTTGGTGAAGCCCCAATTCTAGTGCAACCCGAGTCCGAAGAAAGAGCTTGTCATCTATAGCGGCGCCTCTCTACTTGGGTTAGGTTGCGTATTAATGCAAGAAGGTCGAGTTGTGGCCTGTCGTCGAGGCAATTAAAGCCACATGAGAAAAATTATCCGACTCATGATCTCGAATTGGCGCCATCGTATTCGCCTTAAAGATTTGGCAACATTACTTATTTGGTGAAAGGTGCCATGTATACTCGGATCACAAAAGTCTCAAATATTTGATGATCCAAAGAGACTTAAATCTGCGACAAAGGCGTTGGCTCGAGTGTTAAAGGATTACGAGCTGGTCATTGACTATCACCGGGAAAGGCGAATGTGGTTGCGGATGCCTTGAGTCGTAAATCATTATTAAACTTCTGACGATGAACATGCACTTATGCATTCGATCGATAGTGTGTTAGTAGCTGAATTGAAAGCCAAACCACTATTGATACATCAAATTCGAGAAGCTCGAGAAAGTCGACGACGAGTTGGTACGCAAAAGCGGGTGAGTGTGTTCCAAACAAGGATTGAGTTTCAAATCGATGGTGACGATTGTTTGAGGTTCAAAAGTCGTCTGTGTGTTCCAAAGAATTGAACTCATTTCGATAATTCTGAATGAAGCCCATTGTAGCGAATGGCAATCCACCCGGGAGTCTGAAGATGTACAATGATTTGAAACGTCGGTTTTGGTGGCATGGTATGAAGCGAGACATCTCCGACTTTGTTTGAGATGTTTAATATGTCAACAAGTGAAAGCGGAACATCGGTGCCTTGAGTTACTTGACCAATCACGATACCCGGTGGAAATGGGATCGAGTCACAATGGACTTTGTATCCGGACCGCCATTGTCGACAAGTAAGAAGGATGCGGTTTGGGTCGTGGTAGATCGATTGACTAAGTCGGCCCACTTTGTCCCCGTCGTCGGATTTTCAATTGACAAATTAGCTGAATTATACGTTTCTCGGTTGTGAGATTACACGGGTGCCTATTTCCATCGTGTCGGATAGAGATCCGAGATTTACCTCGCGATTTTGGAAAAAGTTGCAAGAAGCTTTGGGTACCAAGTTGCATTTCAAGACGCCTTTCACCCCAAACCGATGGTCAATCCGGCGGATAATTCGGATACTTGAGGATATGTTAAGATGTTGCGTCCTCGAGTTTAGTGGTTTATGGGAGCGGTATTTGCCGTTGATTGAATTCGCTTACAACAACAACTTTCAATCAAGTATTAAGATGGCACCCTACGAGGCCTTATGCGATCGTAAATGCCGTACACCATTGTTTTGGTGAGCTCGGTGAAAGCAAGATTTTCGGGTGGATTTGATTAGGGATCTTTGAGCAGAAAGTGAAAGTAATCCGTGAAAGTCGAAGATAGCCTCCGATCGTCGAAAGTCGTGCGCGGACTGAAGCGTAAGGATATCGAGTATCGGTGGGTGATAAAGTGTTTCTCAAGGTATTGCCTTGGAAAAAGATACTCGATTCGGTAGTAAGGGCAAGTTGAGCCGAGGTTCGTTGGGCCATATGAGATATCCGGCGAGTCGATCCGGTGGCATATCGTTTGATTTTGCCCCCGAACTCGAAAAGGTTCACGATGTCTTTCACGTTTGATGCTTGACGCTATAGATCCGATCCATCGCACGTGATTAGTCCATCGAAATTGAAATTCAAGCTAATATGAGTTATGAGGAAGAACCGATTCGTATCCTATCACGAAGTGAAAGAGTTGTGAAACAAGTGGGTTCCGCTAGTAAAAGTGTTATGGCTCAAGCACGGGATAGAAGAAGCTACTTGGGAGACCGAGAACTCTATGAAAGAGCGATATCCAAACCTATTTACGGTAAGATTTTGGGACGAAAATTTCTTAAGTGGGGAGAGTTGTGACAGCCAAAATTGACCCTAGTCGGAAGGTGGTCTCGGGACCACAAAACCGAGGCATAAAAATAATTAAAAATTTATTTTGATGCCTATAATATGTGTGTGCTCATGTATGACATTTTATGATGATTGATTTAGTGTTATAAGGGTGAATTCCACAAGAAAGGACTTAGTAATGAACTTTGAAAGTATGATAGGAAATGTGTGATGACTAATTAAAGCATGCATGCAAAATAATGGACTTGCATGTCAAATTCCCCTTTATAGGTGGTGGCCGGCCATGACAAGGGAGGATGGGCTAAACATGTCATGAAACATGTTTTGTTGGTGCATTAGGGTGAAATAATAAACAAAGGTGTATGGGTGATAAAAAAATGAAAAAAAAATGTGTGTGAGTGTGGTAATCCCCCCATTGCAGTGAGTTGTAGAGAAGGAAAGAAAAAATTTTGTTCATCCTTTCTTTGAGCCAAAACTAAGGAAGAAGGAGGATTTTTGCTTCATGCTTGGTTTGGAAGAGATCTAGAAGGAGATTTGGCTAAGTTTGCATCAAGATTAAGGTATGTATGAGGTTGTGTTAGGAGTTTCATGCATGTTTTGGTTACTAACTTGATGTGCATGTTAGCCATGGCTCAAATCTTTGTTAAGCCATGGAAATGGTATTTGGCCAAAGTTGTTATGGTGATAAAGCCATTGCATGCTAAGTGTGAAGCTTGATGATGATGCATGCAATGATGGATTATCTACTCTTGAGTAAGATTTTGAGCTTTCTTTTGTTTTATCATGATTGAAGTTGAAAAGGAGCATGATTGTCATATTCGCCATGATGCATTCATGAGCATGGTTCATGCTTCTTGCATGTTAGTTAAAATTTGTGTTTTGGATGGCTATGGACACCTTGAAATTGACCATGCTCATATATGTATATATATGTTTGCACATGATGTTTTGGTTATGAAGGAAGTGATGAATAAGTTTGTTTAAAGAAGAAGATGTTGAAGAATAATTGTGAAATTGTAAGCACATTGACCTAGCACACATATGAGTGCTTGATCTTTGTATTGTAAGTTTTGAGCTACAATATGCAAAGCATTAACTAGTGAAATGCATGCTGTTTTTGTGTGGTATTAAGTGCATAATTGGCCTCAACATGGACAAGTATATTCGACCTTGGGTAGCCTATTGAAGGCCTTAGCTTTTCCTTGATGCTCGAATAAATTGTATTGAATTGCTTGATGTAGTATAAAATGTGCATGACCATTGTGTATTCAAGCTAAAGGGTGGCCATATGACCATTTAAATTCCTTGTCATATTCGGCCATAAGCTAGCACAATGAGGTTTTGATAAATTGAATTTGTTTGAATTAGCTCAAGAGCTAAGAGGGCCACAATTGGACAAGGGGAAGGAAAAAGTAATCGAATAGCCGTAAAAGCCGTTCGACAACATCCGAGGTAAGTCCTCAAGAAGTGACCTTACTTGAATTATGTGAGATGAAATATGGATGTGTATGATTATTGATTATGTGTGTATGAGTATTTGAATTCCACCGGGCTAAGTCCCGGCGAATATGCTAATGATTATAATTGTGTTTGAGCCTTAATAACGAAAATGAAATATGTATGTCCAATGATTATTGATGTATGTGTGCATGAAAAATTGAATGATATCCGGGCTAAGCCCCGAAGACAATTATGCTGGAAATTATAACCGGGTTAAGACCCGAAGGCAATTGTGCTAGTGGCTACATCCGGGCTAAGACCCGAAGGCATTCGTGCGAGTCATTCTATCCGGGCTAAGACCCGAAGGCATTTGTGCAAATCGTGATATCCGGGTTAAGTCCGTGAGGCCTTGGTGCGGGTTACCATAACCGGCTATGTCCCAAGGCGATTGATCGAGTAGCGACATCCGGTTAAACTCGAAGGTATGTGATTTGAAAATTATAAGCTTGCTGGAAAATTTCAGCTAATGCACTTGTAAAATTTCCCAATGACAAGGTAAGTGCGGTGTGTGCTTGGCGCTAGGAGTAAGGCGTGTGAATATCCGCTCCTATGATGGAACGAGTTATCGGCCTTAATGAAGCCGTTATTTGTGTATGAACATAAGAGTTGGGATGGTGAAGTAAGTATGATTATGTGAATGCGCATTAATGAAATGATGCATTTAACTATGTGAATGTATTGCTGTAATTAGAGTTGATTATATTCCTTGAGACTTACTAAGCATAAAAATGCTTACTCATTGCTTTGGCTCTCGGTTTTCTAGATTTAGCTCGATAGCAATCGGATTCGGGATCGTTGAAGTCGAAGCCATCCACACTATCAAGCCCCCATTTTGGTATAAATTCTTGGTTGAACTTGAAATGGCATGTATAGGACTACCCTTGTTGGTTTAAATATGTTATGATGTATATGTATGCGGCCATGCGAAAATGGCTCGTAATAGTGAAGTATCAACTTAAACTATTTGCGGTTTGTATATATATATGGTGTCATGATGTGGCTATGGCTTGGAAATGGGAATGTTGGTCATATGATCAGCCATTGGCATGGTTAAAATGATCATATATGAACCTATGTATGGCAAGACTAGTTGAATCATGGAGACTACCAAATAGGTAAGTCCTACCTTAAAACAGATGCTGCCAGCTGCAGTGGCGTGAATGTGAAAAATCACCAAAATTCATAGGAATGGAATTAAATAGTGAATAAGCTATGTAAATGAACCTTGATGAGTCTATTTTCATATGGAAGAAACGAAATGGTCATAGGAGTTACAGGTTAAGAGATATTAAAGCTATTGTGAGACAGGGCCAGAATGGTTTCTGGGTTCCCTGTCGCAACTTTAAAATTCACTATAAATTATCCAAAAAGAATTAGGAGACATACCTTATATGTACAGATTCAATTTTGATCTAGTTTCATTAGAAACAAACGACACCAGAATTAAAGCCCTGTACAGAGAGATATTTAAGTTATACCGCGCGAAGGTCAGAGCAGTCGATCCCTGTAACATGGGTGACTTTAACTAATAAACTGTACCAATTGGCCCGACCAAAATTCTAGAAATAAATCCATGGATGGATATATGAGTCTAAATTCAGGGAAAATTTACGAAACCAGTTTCCGAGTTTTGAAACTCGAGATATGATTTTTAAGGCGACAGTGACGCAGTTTTTCCAGCCTGACTGGAAATGTCCAATGGATGGGCAAAACAAGTGAACTTGGCTTGCTAACCCCTCGTGTCCGACACCGGCGATGGTCTCGGGTTCGGGGTGTTACAACTTGTACTTCAAATTCCTATTTTTCTGCCTCTCGTAGAAGTAACAACACGTCTTACATTCTGATTTCTGTTAAAATTAGCTTGATATGAAAACTTTCGATCTACATATCCCAGAATGATTCCATCCATAAAGGCTACATTCCAGTCTATTTACATTCTAACACTAGCCACACTGGTTACTAAAGTCATCGATGGTCTCACGATACTCCTTTTCATTCTATTACTGTCAGAAAACCTTGATGGCACTGAAAACGACTACTCGTTTCTTTCTTTTTCTTCAGTGGGGAAGCAAAAACTGTTCTAAGTGGGGTATGTTTACTAAGGTCACAAGCGTTCGTTTCTTTCTGTTTCTTGTTATTTTAATTCTCTTCCATTAATTGATATCAATTAGATAAAACTATGAACTTACAAATTTCCATTACATCAATCCACAACTTGATATTATTGTTTGATCCATCTTCAAAACAAATGCACATTCCTTCCTTAGTTGGTACAATCTCATGAGCATAAATATTGAGTTGAACAAATTCACATCCGTATTTAACAACTAATCAGTTTCCTTGTTTCAACTCGAGAAATTTCTTTTTCTTCTTATCAATGTATCATTTGTTGACATATTCAGTTCGAAATTCAGCTTTAAAAAATTCCAGTTAATCCATTCTTTTGGAACCATAGTAGTTAAAGTTGACTACCAATGAGATGCCTCTTCTTTTAACAATGACATGGCACATCTAAGAAAATTTTCAGAAAGACATAAGATTTTATCTATCACTTTTCGTGTGTTTACTAACCAATACTTGACCATGACTGAATCATCACTCACTGATTTGCTAAACTCTTCGACTCCCCATAATCTACCTTTATCAAAAGGAATTTTGTGAGTATTTGGTTCTATAGGAGGTTTAAGTATTGGGGTGGAGGTCATTGAGCCACGTAATTCACTCTTCTATAGTCACTAAACCATTCTGGCATCATATGGAAGAAGGCTCCGTTGGCCTCACTTCCCTGGCCCTTAAAAATGAGCATACTATGAGTAGCTGTAACACCCCGAACCCGAGACCATCGCCGGTGTCGGACGCAAGGGGTTAACGAGCCAAGTCCTCTTAAAGCACCGACCAATTTGGCATTTCCAGACAGGCTGGAAAACTGCGTCACTGTCGCCTTAAAAATCATATCTCGAGTTTCAAAACTCAGAAACTGATTCCGTAAATTTTCCCTGAATTTAGACTCATATATCCTTCCATGGATTTATTTCTAGAATTTTTGGTCGGGCCAATTGGTACAGTTTATTAGTTAAAGTCACCCATGTTGCAGGGATCGACTGCTCTGACCTTCGCGCGTTACAACTTGAATATCTCTCTGTACAGGGCTTTAATACTGGTGACGTTTATTTCTAATGAAACTAGACTCAAAATGGAATCTGAACATATAAGGAATGACTCCTAATTCTTTCTGGATAATTTATAGTAAATTTTTAAAGTCGCGACAGGGGACCCAGAAACCGTTCGGGCCCTGTCTCACGATAACTTTAATATCTCTTAACAAGTAACTCCTATGACCGTTTCGTTTCTTCCATATGAAAGTAGACTCATCAAGGTTCATTCACATAACTTAATCACTATTTAATACCATTCCTACAATTTTTGGTGATTTTTCAAAACCACACCACTGCTGCTGCCAGCATCTGTTTTCAAGGTAACCTTTACCTATTTCATGATTTCCACGATTCAATTGCCCCTCTTTGCATACATAGCACAAAGTGTGATCATGGTTAACCATTCCAATGGCTAATCTTCTCAAAACAATTCCATACCCCATAATGATCAACATACAACGATTATAGTATCATACCAAAAACGTATATAAGCCATTTTCGCATGGCTATCCAAGTTTACACAAAACCGAAAGGTACATGACCTTCAACAATAGGGTAGTCCAATACATGCCATTTCAAAGTTCAACCAAAATTATACCAAAATGGAGGCTTTGATAGTGTAGATGACTTCGACTTTAATGATCCCGAATCCGATCGCTAACGAGCAAAATCTATAAAACAGAGAGCCAAAGCAACGGAGTAAGCATTTTTATGCTTAGTAAGTCTCAATCAATAAAATCAGCTTTAACTAAAGCATTACATCACATAGCCAAATGAATCATTTCATTAATACACATTCACATAATCATACTTACTTCACACTTCATCATTATATACTTTCACAAGATATCAACCAATTCAATAGCTGAAAACTCGTTAGTCGATTGAACAAATGTTACTCAAACATATCGACTTTTCCAATGCACATATAAACATACCTTATCCTTTGGGATTTTCGAGCGTACTAATTAAATTTATTACAGCAACCAACGCTCACCTCCAGCCCAAGCTTCTTCGGAATACAACCGGATATAACCACATGCACGAATGCCTTGGTCTTAGCCGGATAGAACGACTTGCACAAATGCCTTGGTATTAGCCCGGATTTAACAACTTGCACGAATGCCTTGGTCTTAGCCGGATGTAGTCACTAGCACAATTGCCTTGGTCTTAACCGGATATAATTACTAGCATAAATGTCTTCGGGACTTAGCCCGAATATCATTCAATTGCTCATGCACACACATACATCAATAATCATTACACATCCATGTTTCATTTTCGTTACTAAGGCTCAAACACAAACATATCACTAGCATAATCGCCTTCGGGACTTAGCCCGGATATCATTCAATTGCTCATGCACACACATACATCAATAATCATTACACATCCATGTTTCATTTCACATAATTCGAGTAGGGTCATTTCTTGAGGACTTACCTCGGATGTTGTCGAACGGCTTCAACGGCTATTCGATCACTTTTTCCTTCCCTTTATCGGATTTAGCTCCCTTTTGCTCTTGAGCTTAACGAATACAAGTAGAAGTATTCAATATTTCTATCAATAATGTTTACTAGTAAATCACATTCGGCATCTCATATCATCTCACTTTATTATAATTTATCATTCAACCTTGAACCAAAACGCCATTATATGGCCACATATACATACATCCATATATTTGAGCTCAAGAATTTTAACATAACATCAAGTGCTCAAATTACTCATGTGGCCGATTACACATGGTCATAAATACACAAAATCAAAAATAATTTCAAGGTTTTTCACACTATACATGTACTAGGCCGAATGTACATGCAAATTTCACAACATTCTTCAACAAATTTCTTCTTTAAACAAACATATTTATCACTTTCTTCATAATCAAAATATCATGTGCAAACATATATACACATATAGGTGCATGGCCGAATCTCAAGGTGTTCATAACCCTCTAAAACACAAATTTTTACCAATCAAGTAACAAGCATAAATCATGCTCATGAATGCATCATGGCCGAATACATCACAATCATACCCCATTGAACTTTGGTCATGGTTAAACAAAGAACTCAATGTCTTACTCAGGATTACTACAAAGAAATTTCAAGAGTAATCAATCCATCATTGCATTCATCATTAGCAAGCTTCACATTTAGCATGCAATGGCTTTAACACAATATCAACCTTGGCCAAATACCATTTTTCATGGCATAGCAAGGATTTGAACCATGGCTAACATGCACATCAAGTTAGCAACCAAAACAAGCATGAATCTCATGACACAACCTCATACATACCTTAATCTTGATGCAAGTTTAGCCAAATCTCCTTCTAGATCTCTTCTAAACAAAGAAAATGAAGCAAAAATCTCTTCTTCCTCTTAGGAATTTCAGCCAAAGGAAGGAGGGGAAAAGATGAACAATTTTTTTGTTTTTCTTTCTTAGTCTTTGCTCAAAGAAAGGATGAATGACAACTTTTTTTTTTCTTTCTTTCTCTCTAGCTACGGCACCATGGGGGGGCATCCATGCTCATTTTTTTCTTTTTTTTTTTTTGCCCATGCTCTTTATTTTATTATTTCACCCTAATGCACCAACAAAACATGTTTCATGACATGTTTTGCCCATCCACTCTTGCCATGGCCGGCCACTAGCTATTGGGGGGGGGGGAATTTGACATGCAAGTCCATTGTTTTGCATGCATGCTTTAATTAGTCATCACACATTTCCCCATCATACTTTCAAAGTTCACTACTAAATCCTTTCTAGTGAAATTCACCTTTATAACACTAAATCAATCACCAAAAAATGTCACACATGAGCACACACATATTATAGGTATCAAAATAAATTTTAAATTATTTTTATGCCTCGGTTTTGTGGTACCGAAACCACATTCCGACTAGGGTCAATTTTGGGCTGTCACAGTAGCCTCATGCATCGATACTTGAACATTACTCTTTACTTCATCGAAATTAGTTTGGTTGGATTAAGATGACATCTTTTACCTATATGAAAAGCAAAATCAATTCGATTCAAGAGACATCACACTATCACAATTTATAAAATAGCATGTATTTCTCGACTTAATACATGTTATGTTCAGTCCAAGAACCGACTAAACCATAGCTCTGATACTACTAAATGTAACACCCATAACCTGATCTAGTCATCGAACCAGAGTTATAGAATGCTACAGTCATAACTAGAATAGAACATATTCAATTTACATTGATTATCTCAAATAAACATAGAATACTTCATAATTGCATAATTATTACTCAAATTTGACAAAAATCATCCAAACAAAGTCAATTCAATTTGGTATTAACAAATACGTCATTTCTCAGACCATATACTGGTTAATGCATGCTCCAATGCCATCTAGAATTTAACTAGAACTAATTTGAAACATTCTTAAAATTTCAATTTAGTTATAAATCAAAATTCAATGAAATACTATATTTGACTTGTAAATATTAAATAATGATATTTACGCACTCATCGAATTTATGGTCCCAAAACCAGTGTTTCCAATACCATTAGAAAATAGGAGGTTATAAATTAAGCCCAATTGAACAAGAAATCTCACCTAAAATGCTTACCATGAACAAACAAATCAATCTACTGCAACTTGTAAATTAGCTCGAATCATAGAAACACAAACCGTAAACTCCGAGTTATTTGTCGATGACCTTGTCTTTTCCCTTCTTTTTCGAAGAATCTGGGTCGACATTAGCTAAAAAAATAATTAAACCATATATATCATTAATACACAAACAATTTCACATTTAATTGCTAATTTATACAAATTTTACTCTTTATTCAATTTAATCCCTAAAATCTAAACTAGCTTAACTTTCACATTTAGCCCCAAATTTTAATACCAAATTCACTTTAAGCCAAATTTAATTCCATAATTCTCATTTCTACCCTTAAATTTTGAAATTTTCACAATTTGGTCCCTATTACTCAAAATCAACAATTAACTTCATAATTTAGTCATTTTTCACTTCTAACCTAAAAATCTATAAAATTAGTCCCTAAAGCTTTAACTGCTCAACAATGGTAACATAAAAAATCTTAAACAGTACCAAAAAATAAGACATATGTTAGCTAGCTTATGGTATTAAGATTCTGAAAATATAAAAATTATGAGAAAAAGACTAAATTACACTAACAAAATTGAACTTGCAAATTTTCAGTCCTACGCTGTACGTGCTTCTCCCCTTTCACCTTGGTTTCGAAATGAAGAAAAATTAAAAGAGAATATGGCTTCTCTTACTATCCACTTGCCTAATATTCATTCTTTATTTTTATTTTAATATGATTTTATTATAACTTAGATTAATGTTAACATAATATATAACTTATATATAATATATATACATCATGACTGTCCACTACAATTAAAAAAGGTATATTTTCTTTTCAAGTCCTTTAGTTTTATTTTAGCTTATTATTTAATAATAATTACATTTTACCACTTAAGCAATTTAGTCCCTGTACCTAAATAAAAATTAATTCAACGAAAATTTCTAATTGAAATTCAATTTGCTTCTAATATAACTTTGTAAATATTTAATAAAAATATTTACAATTTCGGGTTACGAAAATAGAGTCCTGAAACCACACTTTTTGACACCACTAACTTTCGAGTCATTATACATGATATCAGTAATTGGTGCCATGAGCATAAAGAACATGGCTTCAAAATCCTAAAGTGGCACCCCTGCTGACCAAATCAACCAGACTAACAATCCTGCTTACCAAGTCAACTCCTCCACCCCACTCATCATACCCCATTTCACCAACCTTAGGAACTCCCATTAACTTAAACTTTACCTAGGCTTCTTCTCCTTCTACCGCTGAAGGAACCCTTCTTATATATGTGAGTGTCGTCCTCCCCACCTTAAAGTAACTAGTGAAAGCCCTGAGAGATTCTGTAACCACCAATCCTGTCACCCTTACTGCAGCAACAGGTACCACACGCCAGATTGCCTGATTCCCTTAGTTACTACAGAGCACCAACCACTTGCTGTTAGGGGTTAGTAAAACTTGTTTCGATTCCAAAAATTAAAAAAAAATTATTTTTAGGTTAATCGAATCGATTTATGCATAAGCTCAAATATGAATTGAGGTATATATAAGCTCAATTACTCGATTTGTTCAAATTATGTCAATATAAGTATATGAGTGTTTGCATTGTGATACGATGTTATTTACATTGAAAATGGCTTGATATATGCATAAAACAAGTATATACATATTTATTACATTATCATAAAATTATTTGTGTTATAAAGTGATTTAATAGTTGATATATATCAAAATGTTTATATATGTTTACGGTTGTGGTAATGTAATGTGATTTTATCTTGAACTATAATGTGCTTTAATTATGGTTAACGATAAATAACCTTGGTTTGATTTTCATTATATATATTAATTGTTTATAAATGGTAAATTTTTGTGACAAGCTTACTTGGTTGGAATTGAACATGATAAGTTTGTAAAGTATTGTTTGAAATAAAGTAAGTCTTAACTAAGTTGTCGATTAATAGTATATGATGTTCTTTGGTGAATTACTGATGAGATTGGCACATGAAATTAATCATGTTCTATTATGTTATAAGATTGAATTTTATTTGATAATTAATAATGCCCTATTAACAGTGCGTAATGTGTGTTATATGTACCGATACCTTAGATTTTGGTACCTGCATGAAATTTTTAAAAATTTTGAGTTCCAGATCTGATTTTGGTATCGATAGTTGTCAGGGGAACAAATACCTTGTTATATGTATTGATACCTTAGGTTTGGTACCGATACTTGCCCTATGTTCTAAATAAAAATTTTATTCTATTTACTTCCAAGTGAACTCGTTTAACCGACAAAGTTTTGAAACATTCATAATTATATTAATAAGTCGTAAATGTTAAATTTTAGTCATAAAATGTTCAAATTACCTAGTGTTTAGCCAAGAGCGCTTTGGAAACAAATGTAATAGTTTTATACTAGGTCTCAAAGGTCGAATCAGGTATAGGGGTGTTATAGAGATAGGTTAGGTTGAATTGGTATATTTGGGTGCCAAATATGGCATAAAGAATTTATTGGTATGAATTGGTTTTAAAATGATGTTTTGAAATGTTATTGGAATGGTCTTGTGTAAGTAAATGTTGTGCAAAATGCACCATTTGGTTAATTTGAAAGGTTCACATGAAATAGATACCAAATGGCCAAAGTTGTGCCAAAAATAGAGTCCACGTCGTGACGTCAAGTGATGGTCGTCGAGATGAGGCATGGGTTTTAAGCCATGGTGTGACCAAAAACCCCGTCATTGCAATGAGGGCCAAGTTAGTGAGTCACGTCGCGGCGAGCAACTTCCTCACGTCATGACGTTAGGTTGAAATTTTGAAAATGTTACAATTTGATCCTAATTTAATTCTAGGTTAATTTTAGAGCATACGTAGACTAGTATAAGACCCGAGGAGGACTGTATAATGTGATTATGAACTAAATTGGTTATATTGGGATGGTTTATATTTAGATTGAATGTTACTTGTTTTTAGTTGCTTCAACGACTGTAGCACTCCATAGCTCGGACTTGGTGATCAAGTTGGGTGAGGGGTGTTATATTTCATCTACTTGTGTGTTAATGGATTGACCCGCATATCTTTGCTCAAATTTGAGTCAATTAATAGAGGTTGTAATATGAAAATAAAATGTGAAATGCTTATGATAGTAAAATGAAAATGGAAATATAATATTGGAAATGAACTTCGATTGTAAAATATAAAATGAGATGCAAATACCATGATAGTGCATCGATAATCTAATAATTGGTAAACGAGGTGTTTCATTGATTTCATAAATAACTATATTGGTATGACAAGACAAATCAAATATGGATACCTTAAGAATTGATCAGCTAAATGATATTTGTTTATATAATAACTATACTGAGAAGAACTTTGGTTACTATGTATCTTAATGTTATTTAATTTGCTTATTCATTTTATGTATTTATGTTGATTTCTAATTGTTTTAGCACCATTGAGTATTTTGTACTTAGCATATGGTTATTTTTTTCCATGCATAAGTCTCAGACAAGTTTCTAGTATACTGAAATCAGAAAGCATTCAAATTTAGTAGCTCAACCTAGCTCGGATCAAATTTGAGTTCCTTTGTATTCATATATATATATATATATATATATAGCTAATGGCATGTACCAAGGCTAATCTTAGTGTTTACATAACATTTTGGTTGCCTTGGTATGCTTGTTTAGTAATGGACCTATAAATTTTTCCTTGACGAAATTTAATGCTTGAGTTATAAATTATTATACTTGATAACAAAGGTTTGTTTACTTGCCAAGCTTGGTTGGGTTGAAGAGTATTGGCTATTCATTTATTGGAATATTTGATCATGTTTTACTATGTTAAGTTTAAGCAATTGAGATTGGTATAATAATGGTGTAAGTAAGGCTTGAATAGGTTGGTATTTGAATGCTTAAAAATGTTCATTTAAGGAAAATATTGGATTAGTGTCTTAAGATAGGAAGAATATGTCTTGAGACCTCAAGAACAAATTTAACCATTTAGTGCATCTCACAGGTTTAAGTCTTGAGAGTAAATGAATAAGTCTTATGACAACATCGCTTAAGTCTCAAGACAATACCACATCGAAGTAAAAATAGTGAAACAGGAGAGGTCTGTCTCGAGATACATTGAGATCAAATTCGAATCCCAACTTTGTATTTGACCTCGTACAATTACTAATTACTTTAATTGAGATTAATTAACATTCATTATATATGTTTTTGCATTGGATTGAAATTATTGCGATTTATTAGATTGAATGTCATGTCACCTAGGAAAATGATATTGAATTAGTCTAAGTTTCTTCGACAACGTAATGCGACATCACACATTTTAATCTATCGATCGAGTTGGACGTGAGTTTCACAACCCTAGGGTATTACAAAAAGGCGTCGCCACCCCTATCTCTTTTACTTAGAGTAGAAGTTGTATCATCTTTTAAAATATTATTATTTAATCAAGCCCTATCCGAATAGAACTGTTGTACCATTTCTCTATAAATAAGAGCTATCAGCTAAACAATTTAGACACCTTCTCATACGCCATTATTCCGATAAAAAGTAGTGGAAAATTTATTTCTAAGAATAAATACTATTTTTTAGGAAAAATGTACAGTGTTCGGTTATAGAGAGATATAAACTTTCCTACTTAAAGTAAATAAAATTCTTCATTCTATGATTTGGTTCGTGCTACTCGAGCCCATACTTGAGGCAACTCGTGATTCAAAGATAGCGGAGAAGGTTGCTCGATTGAAGCTAGGATCAACTTTAGTCTGCTTCACAAAAAGCACAAGTATATTTAGATTAAATTTTATAAATATAAATAAAAAATGGCTTAGTTTTAGAAAAAATTTAAACTTTTAGAGTAACTACTAATTTTTCAAACCCTAGTTCCTGTGCCATTACGAAACATAGCAAACCAAATTTCGTTGCGTAGAATTTTGTCAAGCCTTTTTTTTAAAAAAAAACTTTATTTCTCCCTATTATTGGCCAAGGTTAAATCCCCTCCCTGAACCGGTAAGGCCTGCAAATTGCATCAAAGATGAAGCTGTTAAAACCAGTGACCCTCAATGAATTAATAACCTTCACCTGGGTTCTTAAAGTTGAAACGAACATGTTGTGTGCTTAAGAAGAAACAGAAAAATAAGGAAAATAAAGAGAATAGTTTTTAAGGAAGAAGAATAAGTTCAATGATTTCATGCCCCTCTCTATACAATTATTGCTATTTATCAGGGGAAAAACTAATAACAAATTCTAAATAAGGACAAAGTCTGTTAGTGCACGTGGAGCCTTTTCTCTCTTGTACCCCTGTGTAATTCTAGAATCTTCTCAACCTTCTCTGCATTTTGACTTGAGCTGGTTGCTTGAGCATCCCCTGCAGGTTGGCTAGAACTAGTCTCTTGGGTGATAGTTTCCATGGTGTTCTCAACAATACCTCCCTATAAAGAACAAACCTTGTCCTCAGGGTTCGACATAGTAGAAGTCTCATCGATCGAATCAGCCTCTCTGAACAATGGTAGTAGGGTAATCTACTGTAGTAGCTGCTATTTGCAAAGTTTTAGCTATGAAATGTGGAATACAGGATGAATGTGAGTGGACATTGCTAATTCCAGCTTGTAAGCCACATTGCCAACACGTTGAATAACCTTGTATAGATCAAAAAACCTGGGACTTAGTTTCTGATATTTGCATAGCCGGAGGGATAGTTGTCGATAAGGTTGTAATAAAAAAAAATACCCAATCACCCACTATAAACTCCAGTTCTCTGCGTTTCTTATCAGCTTGATTTTTCATGCGCAATTGGGCTTGGGACAAATTGTTCTTCAGTTCTCTCAATAAGTCATCTCGGTCTTGAAGAGCCTTATCGACTTGAGTATTAAGAGAACCACCTTCCTCATAAGATACGATGGTGAGAGGGTCTTTGCCATAAAGTGCTTGAAATAAGGTCATGCCTGCGGGTGTTTGAAACGCGGTGTTGTGCCAATATTCAGCCCAAGCGACATAGCCTTCCCATTTACTCAGTTTTTCACTTGTCATACAACAGAGTTAGATTTCCAAGCAACAATTCAAGGCCTCTGTTTGGACATCAGTTTGTGGATGATAGGCTAAACTAAGACACAATTCAGTTCCTTGCAAATGAACAATTTCAGTCCACAAATCGCTTAAAAAAATGAAGTCCCTATCGCTAACAATGGATCGAGGAATTCCATGTAGTTTAATAACACCTTGAACCATTACCTTAGTGATGCAATGAGCATCATAATGTCTTGTCAAGGCAAAAAAAAATGGTCGTATTTTGCCAGGCAGTCAACAACCACAAGAATTGCCTCTTTCTCATTCGACTTAGATAGCTAGGTAATGAAGTCAACAGAAACATCTTCAAATACCTATTGTGGAATGGGAAAGGGTTGAAGGAGACCTGCAGGAGCAAGGTTGTCACTCTTCATCTGTTGGCACACTCAGCATTCAGAGACAAATCTACGGACGTGTTTGCACATCCCCATCCAATTGAAATTGGTGGACAATCTCTGAAATGTTCTGACAATTCCAACATGACCTTCGAGATTAGAACTGTGGAATTCTTGAAGTAGAAGAGATCGGAGGGCACTTTCCTTTGGAACGATGACCCATCCTTGCTACAAAATCAGTCCTACTTGTTCCTTGTACCCTTGAGCTACTAAGTCCTTAATGCGAATCTGTTCTCGGATGCGGCATAATTCAAAATCATAAATACTCGTAGAGCGGATGTCTTCTAAAATCCCAAATGTCGACCGGGTCAAGGCCATCAATTGAATGCCTACCTCATGAGATAGGGCATCGACGATAGTATTGAGCTTGCCAGGACGATATTTAATCTCAAAATCAAATCCTATCAACTTCGTTAACCATTTTTGTTGTTCCGGTGTTTGGATGACTTGTTGCGTCAGTTCACGAAGGGATTTTTGATCAGTGGTGATAATAAATCTACGGCTCAGTAGGTATTATCTCCATTTCCTGACAGCCTGGGTAATGACATACATTTCCCTATGATAGGTGGAGGCTGGCTGTATTTTGGGACTTAATTTTTAGCTATAGTATGCCAATGGTCTATTATATTGGGTTAAAACTGCATCAATTCCACCCCCAGAAGCATCTGTTTCGAGCACAAATTCTTTCTCAAAATCAGGCAAACGTAATACTAGAACTGAACACAAATAAGTTTTTAAAGTGTCGAAAGCTTCTTGAGCTATTGTAGTCCACTAGAAAGTGTCATCTTTCTTTAATAAATCTGGTAGAGGTGCTACCAGAGTAGCATAGCCCTAAATGAATCGCCGATAATATCCTGTAATACCCAAAAAAGCACGTACATCCTTGGTGGAAGTAGGCACCGGCCAAGCTTGAATTGCTTCAATTTTGGTGGAATCCACTGCTAGTCCCTTGCTAGACATCACATGACCCAAGTATTCGACAGTTTCTTACCCAAAAGAACACTTCAACCTTTTCACCACAAACCCATGGTGATGTAGTGTGAGTAACACTTGGCGTAAATGTTGAAGATGCTCTTGCCAAGTCTGACTAAAAACCAAAATGTCGTCCAAGAAAATTAGTACAAACGTTCGCAAGTAAGGTCTAAAAATGTCATTCATCGTTGCTTGAAAAGTCGAAGGAGTGTTCGTCAAGCCGAATGGCATAACGACAAACCCGTAATGACCCTTGTGAGTATAGAATGTTGTCTTGTGCACATCCTCATTGTGCATCTGAATCTTATGATATCCTGCCAATAGGTCGAGTTTAGAAAAAAACCTTGATTTCCCAATTTGTCAAACAATTCATCTGCTGTAGGAATAGGAAACTTATCTCGGATAGTGATGGCATTAAGGGCGTGGTAGTCAACACAAAATTGCCAAGTACCATCTTTTTTGTGCACCAGTAATATGGGAAAAGAAAAAGGACTAGTGCTCTTTCGAATATGTTGGTTGTCGAGCTTTTGACAAACTTGTTTCTTGATCTTGGCCTTTTAGAAGTAGAGATAACGGTATGGTTGAACATTAACTAGGGAACTTGTTGTGTTGAGATAAATAACATGGTCGTTATCCCGTGGCGGAGGCAAGCCTGGCACTGCTTCAAATACAGTGTGAAATTCATCGAGCAATATGTGAAGATCGGCTTTATCTCAGGCAATTCTGTATCTGATTGTCCTTCAAGTTGTAAACGAGAAAACTCAGCGACAACCCCAGTGTTCGATAATCGTCGCAATGCTTAGAATTGAATTTGTCGGGGTCCAAATTCGGTGTCTCCTTGCCAGAAAAAAATGGTTATTCCATTGGTTTAACTCAAATGTCAGACTCATGAAGTCCATAGTAACTAGCCATAGTGTGGCCATTCATGCCACGCCTAAAACGACTTCTGTTCCTTCAAGTGGTAGAACATAGAAATCTATGACTAATTCAGTCCCTTGAACCAACACTTTCACATCCCTAATGCATCCTTCATTGGGTAGTCATTGGCCATTACCCACTAGAACCTTGAAGTTCGGTACAGCTTAGAGCTTCAAACCCAAATGTTTAACAACCCTTGACTGAATAAAATTATGGGTGCTGCCCCCATCAATTAAAATGCGCACCAGCTTACCTTGAATCATCCCTTGAACTTGTAGAGTATTCAGATTGTGGTAGCCTGCAAGGGCATTAAATGACACCGTTGATTGTTCATGGATCGGAATGGGTGGAATTTCAATCTCTTCAAATTGGACAGGTTGCTTATCTATGGCAATGATCTGCTCATCATCAACAGACTCATCATTGAGCAAGAAAAGCTGAGGATCCCTACATTTATGCCCCAGAACAAATCAGTCAACACAGTAATAGCAAATCCCTTTTTGGCAGTGCGCTTGAGCCTCAACAGAAGAAATACGATGAACAGGGGTTGCTGTATTAGCAGGAGGGTGTTGTTGTTCTAAAGGTGGAGGACGACTTCGCTGAACTTTTGGTCCAGTAGAAGGCAAACCTGGTGTTGGCAAGAGTGGTGGCAATTTAAAACCCGAAGTACTGCCCAAGTAGCGTCGTGCATGCAAGCGGGCTTCATGGAATCGGGCTAAAGCCTGGACTTCTGTCATGGATGTTGAATGGTGGCCTAATACTTCCAATTTAATGTCTGCGCGCAACCTAGAAATAAAACAGTCAAGCAAAAATTCATCATATAAATTGTGAGTGCACAGTGCTAAATCCTCAAAACAAGATTGATAATCTTCCACCATTGTCATTTGTATGAGTTTTTATAACTGTCCCACAGGTGATTCTATTTCCATGGCCGTGAATCATTTGCGAATCGCCTCAATTAGATGATTCCATTCTACCAACTGTCTTTATCGTTGTGTCCATCGAAACCATTTCTTCGTGGTCCCATCCATTCAAAAAGATGCCATCGTGACACGATGATGGTATTTGGTACCGTAGAATTCATAAAAAATCGAAAGTCGATGCAAGCCATTTTTCCAGATCTTTTTCCGTGAAAAGGGGAAGTTCTACTTGGACAGGTTTGAGACCAAACAGAAAAGTGTCATCAAAATTGTATCTCACTTTGGCCTTACCTCGTGTTGGGGATTTGAAACAAAGCTAAGCAAGCAGAGTCAAAAGCTTGTGTAGCAAGCCTCGTGACTTGGTGAAGAAACAAAAGTAGAAATTTGCTTGAAAACAAGAACCGAATTGAGAACAAGAGAAATGGAGCATGAAAATGAATGAAATCTAATGATATTTTCATTAACATGAACAAAGGCATAATGCCAATACATAAACCAAGCTTTTGCTTGTCAAAATCAACATATGGTCAACTAATCTACACCAACTACCACTAATACATTGGAACTTACAAAACTAAACTTGTACACATAAGTAAAGCTGGTTAACAGCTCAATCACATTAGAAATACATCAAACTTCTACCTAATATAGTTCAAACTAAACCAAAATAAGTTACATTAACTAAAATAACAAAATAAACAACAAAATAAACTGCTGCACTTGGCTCGGCAGCTTCTGGTCTTGGCCTGGCAGCTTCTGGTCTTGGCCTGCTCTGCTTGGTCTGATGACTAGTGCATGAGCTGCATGGAGGGCCACATTCTAACACTCCTCCTTGGTCTCCGTGCTACTAATTCCAAGTTCTTTCCTTAACTTAATGAACCTTGAAGCATTAAGGGCCTTTGTGAAAATATCAGTAACTTGTTCCTCTGAATTGCAATCAATCAGCTCTATCTCTCGAGCTTGTTCCATCTCCCTTACAACATGCAGTTTAATATTGAAGTGCTTGGTTCTACCATGGAAGATAGGGTTCTTTGCAATTGCAGCAGTAGACGTTTTATCACAAAAGATCTCTGTTTCTTCCCTTTGATGCAAGTTCAAGTCAGCTAAAATCTTCCTTAGCCAAATGGCTTTATTAATAGCATTAGCAGTAGCAACATACTCAGCTTCTGCTGTTGATTGAGTAACTATCGATTGCTTCTTGGAACTCTAGCAAAACACAGCTGAACCAAGGGTAAAAGCATACCCTGTGGTGCTTTTCATATCATCTAAGGAACCAGCCCAATCACTGTCAGTGTATCCCACTCATTTCAATCTTTCAGTATTGCCAAACTGAAGTCCATAGTTTAGAGTCCCTTTGATGTATCTCAGTACCCTTTTTGCTGCTTGATAATGCTTTTTGTTGTAACAATGCATGAATCTTGACAGTAGACTTGTAGCAAATATAATGTCTGGTCTTGATGCAGTAAAACACAGCAAACAACCTACCAAACTTCTGTAGGTGGATTCACTAACCTGCTCATGATCTTCTTGGCTCGATAGCTCTGATCCAATAGCTGTTGGAGTACTTGTTAGTTTGCAGTTCTCCACTGAGAACTTGCTCAGGATCTTCATGGAAAATGTCTTTTGGCTTAAAAAGATTCCATTTGTAGTTTGAAATACTTCCAATCCTAGAAAGTATGTCATTTTTCCCAAATCAGACATCTCAAACATTTCCATCATTTTGGCTTTGAAATTAGCCAACATTCTTTGATCTCCTCCTGTGACCAAACGATCATCAACATACAGGGACACAATGAGCTGTGTTTTAGCTTGTCTCTTCTTGATATACAAGGTTGGCTCACTAGAGCTCCTTTCAAATCCCAAACTAATTAGGTAACTGTCAATCCTGCTATACCAGGCCCTTGGTGCCTGTTTTAGGCCATACAAAGCCTACTTCAATCTGTACACTATGTGTTCTTTACCAGCTACTTCAAAACCTTGTGGCTGTCAATGTATATTTCTTCTTCAAGGAAACTATTTAGAAAAGCAGACTTTACATCAAGCTGATGAATCTTCCACTACATCTGTGCTGCTAAGGCAACTAGTAGCCTGATAGTGTCAAGCCTAGCCACTGGTGCAAATGTTTCCAAGTAGTCCAGGCCATATTTTTGGTTGAACCTTTGGCAACAAGCCTGGCCTTGAGTTTATTCAAGCTCCCATCAGCATTATACTTGGCTCGATAGACGCATTTCACCCCAATGACCTTCCTATTGCTTGGTTTTTCAACCAACTCCCATGTCTGGTTCTTCTCAATCATAGCAATCCCATCAATTATTGCTTGTTTCTAGCCTTTATCTGCTTCAGCCTCTTCAAAGCAGCTTGGTTCTTCTTGTGCGACATGAGCCCTCTCATAAATGTTAGCCAAAGTCCTTGTACCCTTGACTGGTTCATCATCAACATCCATGTCAGGATTATTTTGGTCAGATTCAAGCTGATCTGCCATGAGTTCTTTAGAAATAGTCTCAGGTTCATTTGTTTCCCAATTCCAACATGTCTTTTCATCAAAGATCACATCTCTTCTTACATGGACTTTGTTTGTTGAAGGATCTAAGATCCTATAGGCTTTCTTGACCATGCTGTATCCCACCAAAATGCCAGTTTGAGACCTTTTTGACAGTTTTTCCCTTTTTATAGCTGGTATAAGGCTGTAGCATAGGCAACCAAAGACTTTTAGGTGAGCCAATGAAGGTTTAAACCCGAACCAGGCTTCAAATGGAGTCTTATGTTCAAGTGCTTTGGTTGGTAGCCTATTCTGAATGTAAACAGCAGTGTTGACTGCTTTAGCCCACATTGTCTTGGGCAGATTCTTCTGAAATAGGAAACACCTAGCCATATCTATAAGGCTTCTAATTTTTCTTTCACTCACCCCATTCTGCTGAGGTGTATAAACATTTGTTAGCTGGTGTTTGATGCCGGCATCATTGTACAAAGCTTGGAACTGGGCTGAGGTGTACTCAGTTCCATTGTCTGACCTAATGGTCTTCAATTTGCAGCCTGTTTCTGTTTCAACTATAGCTTTAAACTTCAAGAATACTTGAGCTACCTTAGAATTATGCTTCAAAAAGTAAATCCAACAATATCTGGTACTATCATCAATGAAAAGAATGAAGTACCTATTGCCATTGAGTGATTCAATCCTCATGGGGTGACACACATCTGTGTGCACGAGCTCCAACTTGTTTAATGCTTTTCAGGTTGTGTTTGCAGGAAATGAGAGCCTGGCTTGCTTTCCCAGCTGACAAACCTCACAAACATCTTCATTTAGAACTGATTTAGTGAAATTTTCAACCATTTCCTTGCTGACCATTCCAGCCATGGATTTGAAGTTGGCATGACCAAGTCTTTGATGCCAAAGCTTGAAAACTTCTGTTGAAGCAATATAGGCTGAGTGTGAGTCACTTGGCCAGTTAACTTCAAAGCATTTATCACTCATGGTGACTGTCATGAAGCTTGATCCATTTGGATCAGTGATTTTGCACTCCTGGCCCTTAAACACAACTGAATAGCCTTTTTCTAGTAGTTGAGCAATGCTGAGAAGGTTCTTGTCAATCTCAGGCACCAACAGCACATTTGTTATGATTTTGTCTCCTGTAGAAGTGCATATTAGCACATCTCCCTTTCCTTCAACCTTAATGAACTGGCCATTTCCAATTTTCACTTTGGTTTTGCAAGATCTGCCCAAGGTTTTGAAAATGTTTGCATCTGGTGACATGTGGTTAGTGCAACCACTGTCCAGCAACCACCATTTTGAGCCTTTGCTTTGACCAGCTAGACATGACACATCAAAAACCTGTTCTTCATGGTCACTACTGTCTTCAGCCACTCAAGCTTCAGCATCTTTATGCTGTGCTTGATTTTGGCCAGGTCTGCCTTTTTCTTTGCAGACCCTTTCAACATGACCCTTCTTTTTGCAATGTTGACATACAACATCTGGTCTGAACCAGCATTTGGCCTCTAGATGACCAGGCCTTTTACAAAATCTGTAGAGTTGGTCTCTTCTTCTTACAGCATTAGGCTTAGGCCTGCTTCTCCAGTTTTTCTTGCCTTTATAGGCTGAGGTGCTCGAGGCTGCTTTGGCCTTGGCTTGAAAAGCACCGCACCTTCCTGGTGCTCCTCCATTCTGCTGGCTCTTCTTTGCTCCTGAGCATAAAGAGCATTGATAAGCTCAGCTAAGGAGATGCTTGCCAAGTCTCTCGAATCCTCCAAGGATGGGATTTTTGCCTCATATCTTTCAGGCAATGTTGAGAGCACCTTCTCCATAATCCTTGCCTCACTGAACTATTCTCCTAGCAACCTTATGCTGTTCACAACAGCCATGATTCTATCTGAATACTGCTTCACTATTTCCTCTTCTTTCATCTTTAAATTTTCAAAGTCTCTCCTCAAGTTCAACAACTACTGCTGCCTTGTTCTCTCTGTGCCTTGGAACTCCTCCTTAAGCTTGTCCCAGACCTTTTTTGGAGTCTCACACGCCATGATTCTAGTGAAGATAACATCAAACACATAGTTCTGAATACTGGACATGGCTTTATGCCTCTTGGTCCTCTCATCTGCATGCTGCCTAATTTGAGCCACCGTGGGATTGGCTCGAAGTGAAGCTGGCTCAACATCAGTGTTGACAACTTCCCACAAGTCGAAGGCCACAGGTAAGTTCTCATTTTAACAATCCAAATGTGGAATCCTTCACCATTAAAAACTGGTGGTGCAGCTGGAGAAAATCCTACTGAAGCCATCAGTTTTATAGATATGCAATGACAAATCCTCTAAGACAAATGCTCTTGATACCAATTGTTGGGGATTTGAAACAAAGCTAAGCAAGCAGAGTCAAAAGCTTGTGTAGCAAGCCTCGTGACTTGGTGAAGAAACAAAGCAGAAATTTGCTTGAGAACAAGAACTGAATTGAAAACAAGAGAAATGGAGCATGAAAATGAATGAAATCTAATGATATTTTCATTAACATGAACAAAGGCATAATGCCAATACATAAACCAAGCTTTTTCTTGTCAAAATCAACATATGGTCAACTAATCTACACCAACTACCACTAATACATTGGAACTTACAAAACTAAACTTGTACACATAAGTAAAGCTGGTTAACAACTCAATCACATTAGAAATACATCAAACTTCTACCTAATATAGTTCAAAACGAACCAAAATAAATTACATTGACAAAAATAACAAAAGAAACAACAAAATAAACTACTGCACTTGGCTCGGTAGCTTCTGGTCTTGGCCTGCTCTGCTTGGTCTGATGACTGGTGCATGAGCTGCATGGAGGGCCACATTCTAACAACTCGATTCATAGTACTATCGGCAGTAAGTTCACCTCCACCCGAAGTTGTTGCTGATATGCCCAACTGGAATGAAATGGCCTGTAACTGCTTAGTCATTTCCTGAAAAGTCAACTGCGTGGTGGCGTTCCACTGTTCTTGATTTGCAACGTGATTTTGCAGCGAAGTGAGGACCTACTCATGACGGTTTGATGTATCCTGAAGTGTTTTAATGGCTTCAGTATTGTTTACCATTTTGGTATGGTCAATGAAAGCACCAAATTGTTGTGTGCTTAAGAAGAAACAGAGAAATAGGGAAAATGAGTAGAATAGTTTTTAAGGAAGAAGAATAAGTTCAACGATTTCATGCTCCTCTCTATACAATTATTGCTATTTATCAGGGGAAAAACTAATAACAAATTCTAAAAAAGGACAAAGTCCATTAGTGTACGTGGAGCCTTTCTCTCTCTAGTACCCCTGCGTAATTCCAAAACCTTCTCAACCTTCTCTGCGTTTTGACTTGAGCTGGTTGCTTGAGCATCCCCTGCAGCTTGGCTAGAACTGGTCTCTTGGGTGGTAGTTTACATGGTGTTCTCAACAGCTCATTGAAATCGTGTAGGTAGCACTAGGCTTCCTCATCTCTGTGGGATTCCTAAACTGTTGTCTTCCCTTCAATATATGGGCAACCATACCACAAAGGTAAAAAACTAGAAACTTCCTTCATCATCTTCAATCCTTGTTTTGACTAGGTTTTTAGTGGCATCAAGAACATTTAATAGTATATTTAGATTCCACCAAAGAGGCAACCCCTTCGCAATACCCAGAGGATGAAATGAATTCCATTCAAGATCTCCTCTATTTCATCTCAATAAAAAAATACAATATTGAGGTTTCATTTAAAACAAACATTCATCAAAGCATGGACTGTGCTTTGTTGCCCTAGACCTCTACAGTTCCAGATAGTCACGTTCATCCCAAACCCAAAGCAAAACAAGAAAGAACCATGATCACATTCAACCAAATAGAAACCAGACACAGAAGAAAAGTCTTAGCACAACCTAATTAATGTTCTCATTCATCTATTTTTCAACAAAAACCCCGTTCATACATAAATTTCATGCAGTAAATTGACAAACCAAATGGAACTAAAAGGGAAAAAAAAGGCATTATTTTAAAGCTACGAAAAAGAACAGAGAGTTTAGAAACATTTCCTTCACCAAACCCTAATGATGGTTATCTGAGTGAAAAACAAAATTTTATTAAAAATAAATAAGGTTTTGATTGAAATAATAAAATAAAATGTTAAAAATAATAATATTTTTAGCACAAATCACATTATATCATTCTCAAAATAATAAAATAATTATATTTGTACACAATATTTTGTGAAATCAGAATGAGGAAAAATATTTATTGAGTGTGTGTAATATGGAGGCTTTAGTGTTGTCATTGTGGACCAATTTTTCTGCTGTATAGTGCTGTATAACAATGAAGTTAAATTAATTTAAGCACACATAATTTACACATTGGAAACTCCTTACATATCAAATTCTCACGAGCTTAGTCTTGCTATTTACTCTTCATATAGTTGGCCCTTTTCTCACTTAATTATTACCAAAATTTGAGGGGTTATTTTCTTTGACTAATCACTAGCTCTATAATATGTGTGTATATGATTTTGAACACACAATCTGCTTAACATGTCTACTAACGTTACTATCTTTTATTAGGTTTTGGCAAAACGTAACAAGTGCCCTTACTATATTATTTAAGTGTAATAAACATATTTCCCTAAAAAATAGTAAATGTATTATTCATAGAAATATTGTATTAAATTCATAGAAAATTTCATTAAGCCACTTATCAATCTTTTTCTGCCATGCAACCCCAAATATGACCTCTATCTACTGAATCCATACCCCAACCCCCCAAAATCAAATTCTCACCAATATAATTGATTTACTTCATTTTCTCCTCTTAGTAGCTTACAAAGGACCAATCTCAACTTAATTCTCTCCTCTTCAAAACTACTCTACTAGAGTAGATTTGAATGAATTTAAAATTTTAAAATCAAAATGTACTTTGCTCGAATAAATAATTGATTTAGAAAAATTAAGCTACTGAAATTTTACAAATTAAAAAATTAATTATATTAGAATATAAAAAATATTCAATATGGATATCATTATATTTGTAAAAATTTGTAAGTAACTACAATAAAATAAAATTTTAAAAATATATATTATAATTAAATAAAAATTTTGAAGTTTATGTTTTTTATTATCTTAAAATGGGATCTTACATATCAAATAAAAATACAAAAAATATTATTTAAGTGAAATTTTAAAAAAGAAATTGAATTATTAAAATTTCCTCTTAAAATTATTCACAAACTTCAAAAATATTAAGATAGAACAAAATTTTCATCCAAAGAGAAGATTTATGTAAATGGAGGGTAAAATGGATTAGAATGAATAAAGCCTAAGTTGATAATATTAATTGAATTTGAATATTGCAAAAAGGTGATTGTTGATAGGCAACTGAATGTTATTTGTGGAAAGTGAGTAATGGCATATTTTCGACAGCTAATTCCCTTAATTTTTTCGCCACAATGATTGGTATACTCTTTTTTATTTTTTTTGAGCATAATGATTGGTATACTCTTATAGCTTGGCAGTGGGGACGAATTCATAAATAGGTGGATATTAAATTTTATAATACAAAAGTGGTTGAAATTAGATAATTAAAGGAATTGAAAATATTAAGTGTTTATTTTAGCCTTCGTTTGTTTGCCAGTAAAATATTTTTTGAAAAATAATTTTTAGAAAATGATTTAGTTTTCTGGAAATTATTTACTTTTCTAATGTTTGGATAAATCTGTGTAAAATACTTTCTGTTGTTTGGCAGATTTCTTGAAAATATTTTTCGAAAAGTTGTTTTACATTTATTAATAAATTTATATATATATATTAATAAATTTATATTTTAAATTTTTTTATAAATTTATACTTTAAATTGTTTTTACATATATTGCAATGATTTATTTATAAATAAATAAATCAAATTAAATATATAATAATACTCAATTATTAAGCTAGAATATTAACCGTAATAAATTAAAAACAACCAAAGTCAAATAAATTATTTGTAATTGTGTTATAAAAAATAAAACAAGGATTGAATAATTATAAATTAGCTTCCAAACTACAATTAATACTAGAAATTAATAATATTATCCAAATACATAATTAGTAGTACACCACATAATAGCAACAATATTGTCCAAGTGCATAACTAATATTACACCACATTAAAAGTATCAATATCTTCAACCTTGAGAAAATTTTTGAAGCCAAATTTTTCTATGCTTCTTACTTTTAACTAAACAAGCTTTGGCCTCGGATTCATGACTTACTAGATAATCAAACACGGAACACAGGAAGTCATCATCAAATCCTTCTTCCTCCATCGACATCACTTATTCATAAAGATGTGGTGTCTTATCTACAGTAAATTGTTCCAAAGCATTAGTAATTTTGCCAAGTTGTTCACCCACAAATTTAATTTGTTTATCAAGGACACTTTCTTGAACATTTTTTCTTTTATGTTTGGATGTGCCAGATGAAGATACATTTGTTCTTACCTCTTCAATCTCTTCATTGTCTCCGTCTATAGGCACTGAATCTTAGTTACCATCATCCAAATCTATGTCAGCAAATATTCTGGCAAAACTCCATGTTGCCTTATCTTGGCCAACAACCAAAGCCATTTCATCATAATGATCAATGCTTTTATTCAAAAATGGTTCATACTTCTTGTGTGCCTGTTGGATATTATACACAATTAGAATAACAAGTAAAAAACAATTGAAATATACTTAACATATATATACATATATTAACATCACTGCTGCATCATATGTCGCTCTATCACATCTGATCATTTTCATGTTATCATCCCATCTAAAACCACTTTTATCCCGAATTGTGCATATAATCTGCCACTGGTTTTTTACAGTCCTCAAATGATTTTACACATTCTTCGCATCACATTGGACTTGAAATCTTTCAGAAATAGCTACGACAACTCGATTAAAAGAAACTACTTTGAAAGTGTTAGAAGGCTTATTTCCTTTCTGGGCCTCCTCTGCTAGAATTTCAAGAAAAAGATGTTCCATCAGTTTTGTCCACCTGAATTGCTTGGAGGTCTTTGTTGCCCTTACCCATTCTACATTAATAAATTTCATTGTCAATCATTTCAATATCATTATCCAACCAAATAAATTCAACATCTAACATAATAAATTCAACAAGCTTAAAACATAATAAATTCAATATCTAACAAATTCAAGACATAATAATTTCAAAATCCAACAAACTAAAAATTCAATATCATTATCCAACCAACATTAACAAAAAAAAAACAACAATTTTAATACTAAAACAAACATAACATAGAAACAATAACTCTAAGCCCTAAACCTACCTACTATTTCTAGCCATATATTCAGTCCACGTAGTCTATGCAATTTCGTCTCTCTTAGCAGACCATTCTCTTGCTTCTTCTCTTTCTTCTCGCTCTGTAAGAGTTGGTATTCTCAAATCAGACTCAAGCTGTAACACCCCAAACCCGGCCTGGACGTTATGACCGGATCTGATGCGCCACATTGATGCGTTCAAAACATTCCGTATTACTTAGTTTGGAAAAGCTGAGTTGGTGTTGTAAAAGACACTTTTAAAAGTAGGTTAAAGTGAATGGAAGCTGTGCACCAGGTAGGAAACAGGAAAAAGAGGAGGTGAGTCCGTCGGACTACTTAAGTACCAAGCTCTTCCCGGATCCAATCCTAGACATGCACACCGCCATTGCCACACTCTAACATCTTGTATAATTTTGAGAAAACCGTTTGATTATGTCCGTCTTAAGAAAATGATTAAGTTTGAAAACGTTTGTTTAAAATATTTATTTTCTTGGAAAAACATTTACTTTGCGGAAACTTTGCGCGTCATCGTGATCTTTTAAAAATCAAGTAGTTTTTATAAAACAAACCCTAGTGCTAACCAGTTTAATAATCCCCAAAATAAAATTAATTAAAAAGAGCGGCCTTATTACAACTTTAAGCATAATAAAAACAATCCAAATTAAATGCTAAACTTTTTTTAAATCGGCAATCAATCTTCATGGCCACTCTGAATCCCGCCCAGCTCCAAGTCCACCAAGTAGGGCTCACCGCAAGGATGGAAGAGGAAGGGGTGAGTTTGGGAAAACTCGATGTATACTGAAACCCATCCAAAGCCCAAATCGTTCGAGCCCATTGGGCCTAAGCCCTATTCAGATAACGAAGACACAAGGGACCAAGCCCTTTTCGTAATCACAAGAGCAAGGCCTTAGCCCTTTTTACATAACAATGTGGCCCATAGGCCCGCTTTAGTAACATAGGTAACAATAGTAGTAATGCATGCAAACCCATCCGGGAGACTACTCAACCCACCAACCGCTACACCGCCTGCACACCCTACACTCCATGTGGGGAATATCTCAACCCACCCAGCCCTACACTCCACAGTTGCAGCAACGCTGCTCAAATATCAGTAAGTTGAGGCAAAGCCTCCAGTACGTGGATGAACCACTTTCAATACTTCCTCCATCAATACCCCAATCCCATGCAACAGATATTAATAAAGCATATCATGTACAATACAGTATTAATCAATCATGCAGTTTAGCTAATTTAAACCCTAGGGGTATTTCGGTAATTATGCTCTTTAGGGGTAATTTCGTACTTACGCAACTACACAAGTTATTTCAGTAATTTTTAGCCGTTTTATGCAATTTGGTTCCACCATCTAACTAACATGCTACTTTGCCCATCTCTTACCCATATTGGTCCGTAAGCCCATTGGGCCCAGTTTTGGCCCATCGAGCCCCTTTTTCTGAAATACGCTAAAACGTCACACGAACTTGCTTACCACCTTACGGTGCCAGATCTAACAATTACTCTATGACTTGAGAGCATTCGCATACTCACATGACCATGAAATGCCGGAATTTCGGTATTTCGGCTTTTGCCGAATTGAACTAAGAAAGGGTGTTCGGTACACACCTGATTCGCGACGACTGCTTCTGAGATCCCTTTCGATGTCCTACAATTTATTAGCACAGTTCTTATTTACAAACCATAATCACTAAACCCCCAAAACTTACTTATCCATGATCGAACCATATCCCTAAAAACCTTTGAAACCTTACCTTTTTGCCAAAATCGATAGTTAGCTCCGAATCTGATTGCTCCAATGAACCACGCCTTAGATTCAACGCTTAAGAAGACTCTAGTCACCGAAAGAAGACATCAGTTAAAGACCCTTAGAGCCATATGCCCAAATCGACAGCCTCCCTAGATTTTAGGGACTTCGACTTTTTCAAAGTTGTAAAATAAGACTAGATCTGAAGTGATGAGCACTTACCACTTGTTCCTCTTTGATTTCTACGCAGATCTGATGCAGATTTAACCTCTAAACGATGGTAGAAGTCGAATCTAGAAGATCTGAAGTTTCAGCTATAAGTCCCTAAATCTATGGTATTTCGGCTTTTTAGGTGATGAAGAAGATGATGGTTTGAGGCTATAACCTTGGAGTAACGTTGCCGACAAATATTAAGGGTTTAGAGAAGATGAATGTTGATCACAAGGAACAAAAATACTGAAGGATTTGGCTTTGGAGAAATCGGCACAAGTAGTGAGTTTTCAGGATTTCGGCCTTTTAATGGCGATTGGTGATGAAGGTTTAATGGAAGATGGGATCGACAAAGAAGGTGAATAAGATGGTCAGAAGGTTTCGGCTAGAAGGAGAAGCATAAAGGAAGAGAAAACATGGAGGAAAAGAGAAGAAGAAAATTCGGCACAATGAGAAATAGACTTGTGTTTTCGGCTTTTGTGATTTCGGCAAAGGTGCTGATGATAAGCAGAATTGATAAATGGTTTTGAAGAAGAAAAATAGAAAAAGAAGAATATAGGAGGTAGTAGTTTGGCTAGAGAGAAAGAAGAGAGAAAAGAAAAACCTAAGGTGCTTGACAAAGAAAACGGCACCACTCAACACCCTAAGTGTCAAACATTAACCTCAAAACCCCCGCCGATTTTTCCTCTTCAATTCCCAATATTCGCCAACTCCTAGCCTCATCCCAATCCTTAAATCTCTCCCTTATCACTCCTTAATCCAAGCATTTAAACCGATCCAACTCTCCTCTAGCGTAATCCACCGAACTCCAACACTTACCCTCCCGCACTTAAAAATAAATGCATCCATTTGCCAACACAGGGAATCGATCCCTTGCCTTCCCAAAGCTCCACACGCCACTTTTCTAGGAGCCTAGTGGCGTCACCCTTGCCACTTAACCAAGGCTCTTTTTGTGATGCGATTTACCCACAACTTTACTTAAGGCCTCCTAGCCAGAACCCCTAACTCCAAAGTCCAAAATTTCAAAAATTCAACCGGGTTTTGGCCAACTCATGGGCCTTCCATAAGCCCATTTACTTACTCAAAATATTAATTTTACATCCAAATACAAAAATTTAAAGTCTTTATAACATATTGAAAACCACGAATAAATCCGAAAAATCAGGATGTTACACAAACTCCTCCTATAATCTATAATTAAGTAAATCACTAGGATCAACTCCCATTATATGATTATGAATGATACAACAAGCCAAAACTATATCTACTTAAGTTTGAAAATTCCAAAATGGTTCAGCATCTAATACACGAAACTGTTTCTTCAAAATCCCCAAAACACGTTAAATGGTGATTCGCAATGATGAATGACGAAGATTCAAGAGTTCCTTTGCATTTTCAGGCCCCTGATCACTAAACTCTTTTAAATGATATCGGACACCATGATAGGGGGTAATGTATCCATTTCGGATGCCATATCCAGCATTAGCAAGATAATATTTACCTACAAATTTTGCAAAACATAATATTACTAATAAATTATGAGCTTACTAGAACTATTTGGTATTTAATGTTAATTATTACCTTCCGGAATTCTTAATCCTCTTGGGCGTGAAAGTGCATCACTTAAAATATGAGAACCATGTACACTACCTTCCCAACCAGCTAGAACATAAGAAAATTTCAAATCAAATGTAATGGCAGCCAATGCATTTTGTGTCGTCCCCCCTTTACGGTTACAAAATCTTCCTTGAATGTTAAGTGGAATGGATGCACGAACATGAGTTCCATCTAATGCTCCAATACAATCTTTAAAATAAGGATAAAACCTTGGATTGTTTCTGATTTCACTAGGAGTTGACTCATCAGGTAGTCTAATAACTAGTTTATACAATTTCAAAATAGCTCTCAATACAACCCTAAAGTAACGGTGAATTGTCTCAGTTGATCTATAATATCTAGATCCAATCACTCGAATCCTTACATTATGACCAATTATATGTAAAATGTAACACCCCAAACCCGTGACCGTCACCGGATTTGACCAAGTGGTGTTACCGGGCTTACTTCCCTTATTTCTCTCTTGGAAATATTTAATTTCTGTCTCAGGCAGGCTAGCTAACTGCATCACTGTCACCTTAAAAATCCTATCTCGAGTTCCAGAACTCGAAAATAAGTTCCGTAAATTTTCCCTGAAACTAGACTCATAATCATATCTACACATTTTTTTCTAGAATTTTTGGTTGATCCAATTGGTACAGTTTATTAGTTAAAGTCTCCCCTGTTTCAGGGTTCGACTACACTGACCTTTGTGCACTACGACTTGGATATCTTCCTGTACAGGGCTCCAACACTTATGCCGTCTGTTTCTAGAGAAATTACACTCACAAGGGAATCTGTAAATATAGAGCATGACTTCTAATTCTCTCTGGTTAATTTATAGTGAATTTTCAAAGTCATAGCAGGGGATCCAGAAACCGTTCTGGCCCTGTTTCGCGAAAACCTGAATATTTCTTAAAATACAGCTCATATGGTCGTTTCATTTCATCCATATGAAAATAGATTCATCAAGGTTCGATTTCATAATTCATTCACTATTTAATTCTACTTCTGCTATTTTTAGTGATTTTTCCATCTCACCTCACTGCTACTGGCAGCATCTGTTACTAAAGCAAACAATGACTATTTCATAATTCTTCCATGGCCAACTATTTCATCATACATAATACAAAATATGACCACCTTATCAAAATTAAGGTTTCTAAGGCTCGTGACTATAGGTTTTAGAATCACACTCAACCGACCACATAGGCCATTTTCGCATGGCTTAAAGTTTACAACCCACAATTCAACAAAACAAAATAGCCTATACATGCCAAATGTTCTCCTAGTTCAACTACGAAGACAATACCAAAAGATTTCCAGCCGGTGTGATGACTTCAACGACGGTTCCGAGCACGCAAACGAGGCGAATCCAAGAGACCTAAAATGGGTGACGAGAAAACACAGAGTGAGTTTATAACTCAGTAAGTCCTAAGCATTCGACAATCATCCATTAATAAAATTATTACAACATGAAATAATGTACGAGGCTAGGTACTCCATCCATATCGAAAATATACCATAGTTCCTCGGACCTTTCGGTTCCTTCTCATACCAATTCACCCAATAACATTTCATATACTGTTCAATAGAATAATAGAGGCATTTCCATACATCATCTCATTTCCATAATAATCATGCAATCAAATGAACTTTCATCTATTCCACGATACTTTATTTACGGGAATGCAATTGAAATCATCACATAGATTTAAAACTTACCAACTCAACCCCGAGCATGAACATAGCATCTATTAGCCATGAACTCAAGGTACTTACTTTTTCCGCTGTCCGTACTCAACTCAATAAAGTCACCCTTCCGTATAAATATTCAATCGGAAATATATATATATAGAGTTCGCACACATAGTGCTTAATACTCGATCACGCACACTTAGTGCCATGTGATTTAAGCCCGCACACATAGTGCCATATAGTCCAAACTCGCACACTTAGTGCCATACATTTCAAGCTCGCACACTCAAGTGCCAATCTCGCCATCGTACACATTTACTTCTACACTTAGAGCCGAAAGCCAACTTTCTACACATTTCACTATCTCTTTTACATTCAACGATATCATTTTTCATCTCATTAAACACAATTGCATAGATTTTACAATCATTTAAGCAATATCAAATATATGCTTAATGACTTACCTTGTGTTGGGCAAGGAATTTCCAAGTCGGCTACTCGATGACCTTCGTCTTTCCCTTGCTTGATTCTCCTTCTTTAACTCCTTGAGCTTGATTTAACAAATAAATTGATTCAATCATTTGAGTATCGAAAAGAGGAACTCAAGGCACTTAGCCCACATATGTTCACTAGACATTAAAGTCACATAAGTACGGAATTCATGAATCAACTCAACACACAAAGCCTTCAACATGCTTACTCATGGCCGAACAACACAACCCCTTAGGTACTCATTCATGGGCCGATTATGCATGTTGATGTTGAGGCCAATTACATGTTTAATACCACACATGAATGGCACACATTTTACTAGCTAATGCTTTACATATTGTAGCTCAATACACATCTATCATTTACTTCATAACCAAAACATAATCATAAGAAAATACATACTTTGAGATAGTATATATGTCATACCAATACATCATGTGCAAACATATGTACACATATAGGTGCAAGGCCGAATCTCAAGGTGTTCATAACCATCCAAAACACAAATTTTTACCAGTCAAGTAACAAGCATAAATCATGCTCATGAATGCACCATGGCCGAATATCTCACAACCATACCCTTTCAACTTCGGTCATGGTTAAACAAAGAATTCAATGTTTTACTCAAGATTGCTACAAAGAAATTTCAAGAGTAGTCAATCCATCACTACATGCATCATTAGCAAGCTTCACATTTAGCATGCAATGGCTTTAACACAATAACAACCTTGGCCAAATACCATTTCCATGGCATAACAAGGATTTGAACCATGGCTAACATGAACATCAAGTTAGCAACTAAAACATGCATGAATCTCATGACACAACCTCAAACATACCTTAATCTTGATGCAAGTATAGCCAAATCTCCTTCTAGTTCTCTTCTAAACCAAGTATGAAGCAAAACTCCTTCCTTTTTTTCTTAGTATTTTCGGCCAAAAGGGATGAACAAGGATGAACAATTTTTTTTCTTTGTTTTCCTTTCACTCACGGCAATAGGGAGGAGAGAAGCCTTCACACACATTTTTTTTTTCATTCTTTTCTTACCCATACACCTTTGTTTATTATTTCTCCCTAATGCACCAACAAAACATGTTTCATGACATGTTTAGCCCATACTCCCTTGTCATGGCCGGCCACTTCATGTTAGGGGAAATTTGACATGCAAATCCCTTATTTTTGCATGCATTATCAACTAGTCATCACACATTTCCCCATCATACTTTCAAAGTTTACTACTAGGTCCTTTCTAGTGAAATTCACATTTATAACTCTAAATCGAAACATCAAAAATGTCACACATGAATTAACACATATTATAGGCATCAAAATAAATTTTAAATTATTTTTATGCCTCGGTTTTGTGGTCCCGAAACCACATTCCGTCTAGGGTCGTTTTAGGGCTGTCACAACTCTCCCCCACTTAAGAAATTTTCGTCCGAAAATCTTACCGAGTAAATAGGCTCGGTATCGCTCTTTCATAGAGTCCTCAAGTTCCCAAGTGGCTTCTTCAATTCGTGTTTATGCCACAACACCTTCACTAATGGGATTTTCTTATTGCGCAACTCTTTTACTTCGCGCATCAGAATGCGAACCGGCTCTTCTTCATAACTCAAATTAGGCTGAACCTCGACCTCAGATGGAGTAATTACGTGTGTCGGGTCAGCCCTATATCGTCGAAGCATCGAGACATGGAAAACGTTGTGAATCTTTTCAAGCTCAGGGGGTAAAATTAATCGGTACGCCATCGCCCAACTCATTCGGATACTTCATACGAACCGATGAACCTCGGACTCAATTTGCCCTTACGGCCAAATCTAAGCACCTTCTTCCAGGGTGAGACTTTGAGAAATACCTTGTCTCCAACCTCGATATTCAATGTCTTTTCTTCTCAAATCCGATACGACTTTTGGCGATCCGGCGACTTTTAAACTTTCACGAATTACTCGAACTTTCGCTCGGCATCCTTAATCAAATCAACCTCAAGATTTTACTTTCACTAAGTTCACCCGAATAATGGGGTACAGATTTACAACCATATAAAGCCTCGTAGGCGCCATCTTAATACTTGATTGAAAACTATTGTTGTGCTTAATTCAATCAAAGGTAAATATCGTTCCCATGAACCACTAAACTCAAGGATGCAACATCTCAACATATCCTCGAGTATTTGAATTATCCGTTCGGATTGACCATCGGTTTGGGGATGAAAAGCAGTGCTAAAATGCAGCTTGGTACCCAAAGCCTCTTGCGATTTCTTCCAAAATCGCGACGTAAATCTTGGGTCTCTATCCGACACAATAGAAATAGGCACCCCATGCAATCGAACAATTTGGGAGATGTATAATTCTGCCAATTTATCGAGCGAAAAATCCGTGCGGACAGGGATAAAATGAGCCGACTTAGTCAATCTATCAACAACAACCCAAATCGCATCCTTCTTACTCGCTGACAATGGCAGTCCGGATACAAAGTCCATGGTGACTCGATCCCATTTCCACTCGGGTATCGTGATCGGTCAAGTAATCCCGATGGCACTTGATGTTCCGCTTTCACTTGTTGACATATCGGACACCTTGAAACAAATTCGAAATGTCTTGTTTCATACCGCCACCAAAATTGGCGTTTGGTCATTGTACATTTTAGTACTACCTGTGGATTGACATTCGACTCATCGTGAGCCTCGTTCAAAATCATCAAACAAGTTCAATTCCTTGGAATACATAATCGACCGTTGAACGTCAAGCAATCATGGTCGTCAATCAAACTCCGATTCCTCATTCGAAACACATTCGCTCGCTTAGCGACCAATTCGTGTCGACCTTCCGAGATTCAAGTACTTGATGAATCAATAACGGTTTGGCCTCTAGTTCGACTACTAGCACCTCATCGGGTGAAACGGATAGGTGAGCATCCATCGCTCTCAAGGCAAACGATTGCCTTGCGACTTAGAGCATCGGCCACCGCTGGCCTTTCCCGGTGATACTCAATGATGAGTTCATAGTCTTTCAACAACTCAAGCCAACGTCTTTGTCGTAGGTTTAAATCTCTTTGAGTCATCAAATATTTGAGACTCTTGTGGTCCGAATAAATATGACACCTTTCTCCAAACAAGTAATGCCGCCATATTTTCAAGGCGAACACTATGGCTGCTAGTTCAAGGTCATGGGTCGGATAGTTTCTCTCATGCGGCTTAAGTTGTCTGCGTAAGCCACAACTCGACCTTCTTGCATCAACACACAACCTAACCCAAGCAAGGATGCGTCACTGTATATGACAAACTCTTTACCGGACTCCAGCTGTACTAGTACCGGGGCCTCGGTTAAACAGGTTTTTAGTCGATCGAAACTTTCTTGACAGCGTTCCGACCACTCGAACTTAACATCTTTTTGGAGTAGTTTCGTCATCGGCGCAGCTATCATTGAAAAACCTTTCACAAATCGTCGATAGTATCCGGCAAGCCCCAAAAAGCTCCTAACTTCGGTAATATTCCTTGGAGGTTTCCAATCAACTATGGCTGAAATTTTGTTCGGGTCCACCGACGACACGATCACGGACACCACGTGCCCCAAAAAGCTAACCTCTTTCAACCAAAATTCACATTTACTGAACTTTGCGTATAACTGCTTATCTCGTAAGATTTGCAACACTAGCCTCAGGTGTTCAGCATGTTCAGTTTCATCTCTCGAATAGACCAAAATGTCATCGATAAATACAACTACGAACCGATCCAAGTATGGCCTGAAAATTCTATTCATTAAATCCATAAATACCGCAGGGGCATTAGTGAGCCCAAATGGCATCACTAAGAATTCGTAGTGACCGTACCTCATTCTAAAAGTAGTCTTGGGTATGTCCGATTCTCGGACCCTCAACTGATAGTACCCCGACCTCAAATCTATCTTTGAAAACATTGACGCTCCCTTTAATTGATCAAACAAATCGTCAATTCGTGGCAACGGATATTTGTTCTTTATCGTCACTTTATTCAACTGACGATAGTCGATGCACAATCTCATAGTTCCATCCTTCTTCTTCACAAACAATACTGGTGCGCCCCATGGAGAAAAACTCGGTCGAGTGAAACCTCTATCCGTCAATTCTTGCAATTGAACCTTCAATTCCTTTAATTCCGTTAATGCCATACGATACGGGGCTATTGAGATCGGCGTAGTACCCGGTACAACTTCGATGCCGAATTCCACTTCTCGAACCGGTGGCAATCCCGGTAACTCCTCAGGAAAAACATCTGAATACTCACAAACCACTGGTACCGATTCGAGTTTCCTTTCCGTCTCTTTACTTTCAAACACATACGCAAGGTATGTTTCACACCCCTTTTTCACATACCTCCGAGTGGTCATAGAAGATACTATCGCTGGCACTCCTTTTAAATCAGTAGACTCGATTCGGACTACCTCGTTATTTGCACTCCTCAAATCAATGGTTTTCCTTTGCGGTCCACCATCGCATCATGTACGGCCACCAATCCATACCAAGAATAACATCGAATTCATCAAATGGTAGAAGCATCGATCGGTAAAAAGCAGATTCTCGAATTATTAGGGGCATCTCTTGCACACTTTATCAACGAATACGCATTGACCCAAAGGGTTTGACACTCGAATTACGAACTCAAGAGACTCAACAGGTAGAGTCTTCTTGGATGCTAACGTTCACATACATATAAATGAGTAGAGCGGGGTCAATCAATGCAATCACACTAGGATCAAAGAGAGTAAAAGTACCAGTGATAACGTCGGGGAGGATGCCTCCTCTCGTCTTGCGGATGGCATATGCTCTAGCAGAGCACGGTCTCGGATCGAATAGCCGTGTCGAGGCTCCTCTCGATTACCACCCCTACCTCCGAAAATTCTGGGGCCTACCTCTAGCCGTCGTTCCACTAGGTCTTGCACCTTGCATCTTATTCTTCTCATCTAGCTCTGCAATCTCTAATGAAGTGGTCCTTGAACCGCATCCATAACAGCCCTATTAATGACTTACCCCAACATTCACCTAGGTGTCGTCTTCCACATTGGGGCCATTCAGGTCTCTCTTGACGATTATTGCCCACACTAGCTACAAGTAGCTCGGGAGTCCGTCAATGGTCGGGCTCTGATGGAAATTCCCGAAGTCGCCCTCTACTTATTAGTGTCCTCCCTGAACTTCTTTACCACGAGAATGGAGCTTTACTCACGATCTTTTACGATAATCTCTTGCTTCAAATTCAGCCTTCTTCTTCTCCTTTCCAAGTTCTTCCGCCTTGCGAGCTCGTTCGACTAGTGTTACGAACTCCTTTATCTCCAAAATACCCACTAGCGACTTTAAATCTTCATTCAATCCTTCTTCAAATCTTTTGCACATAGCAACCTCATCAGCCACACACTCCGAGCATACCGACTAAGTCTTACGAACTCATGTTCAGATTCGACGATCATCTGGCCTTGCTTGAGTTCCAAGAATTCCTTATGCTTCGATCGATGAACCATTGACTAATGTATTTCTTTGAAATTCGATTGAAAGAAATCCCAAGTAACTCGTTCGTTTGGGACTATGGAAATTAAAGTCCTCCACCAATAGTAAGTCGAGTCTCGCAACAAGGATATAGCACACTTAAGACATTCATCGGTGTGCATGACAGTTCATCTAACACTCGAATGGTGTTATCGAGCGAACTCGGCCTTTTCGGCATCATCGAGAACTATGGCCTTGAACTCCTCATTGGCGCTTCCTAATCAGGTCTGGTGGTTTACTCACCTCACGGGATCGATGAATCAAGGCATTACGGGCTCTTGGGGTGGAGTATTTAAATTCGGAATTGCTGGACACCGGATTGGTTCGGGCATATTGTGCCACCCACTCATTCATCATGGTGAAGAAGGCTTGTTTCGCCCTTCACTTGATTATTCGCGGATGACCGAGGCTCAACAGGCGGTGTCCCTTGCGCGGAGCAGCCGCTACACTTTCAACGTCATCTCGCCAAGGGTCTTTCTATCCGGGTTCCATTTGCTAATCAAAACAAAAATTTCAACCGTCAAGTCATCACATTTTTTAAGCACTAACAATTTGGCATGTATAGCTAGACTCACACGCTATGGTAGTCCTAGAATCGACTAAACCATAGCTCGATACCAATAAATGTAACACCCCAAACCCGTGACCGTCACCGGATTTGACCACGTGGTGTTACTGGGCTTACTTCTCTTATTTCTCTCTTGGAAATATTTAATTTCTGTCCCAGGCAGGCTAGCTAACTGCGTCACTATCACCTTAAAAATCCTATATCGAGTTCCAGAACTCGAAAATAAGTTCCGTAATTTTTTCCTGAAACTAGACTCATAATCCCATCTACACAATTTTTTCTAGAATTTTTGGTCGAACCAATTAGTACAGTTTATTAGTTAAAGTCTCCCCTATTTCAGGGTTTGACTACACTGACCTTTGTGCACTACGACTTGGATATCTTCCTGTACAGGGCTCCAACACTTATGTAGTTTGTTTCTAGAGAAACTAGACTCACAAGGAAATCTGTACATATAGAGTATGACTTCTAATTCTCTCTGGTTAATTTATAGTGAATTTGCAAAGTCGGAGCAGGGGATCCAGAAACCGTTCTGGCCCTGTTTCGTGAAAACCTGAATATTTCTTAAAATACAGCTCATATGGTCGTTTCGTTTTGTCCATATGAAAATAGATTCATCAAGGTTCGATTTAATAATTCATTCACTATTTAATTCTACTTCTTCTATTTTTAGTGATTTTTCCATCTTACCTCACTGCTGCTGGCAGCATCTGTTACTAAAGCAAACAATGACTATTTCATAATTCTTCCATGGCCAACTATTTCATCATACATAATACAAAATATGGCCACCTTATCAAAATTAAGGTTTCTAAGGCTCGTGACTATAGGTTTTAGAATCACACTCAACCGACCACATAGGCCATTTTCGCATGGCTTAAAGTTTACAACCCACAATTCAACAAAACAAAATAGCCTATACATGCCAAATGTTCTCCTAGTTCAACTACGAAGACAATACCAAAAGATTTCCAGCCGGTGTGATGACTTCAACGACGGTTCCGAGCACGCAAACGAGGCGAATCCAAGAGACCTAAAATGGGTGACGAGAAAGCACAGAGTGAGTTTATAACTCAGTAAGTCCTAAGCATTCGACAATCATCCATCAATAAAATTATCACAACATGAAATAATGTACGAGGCTAGGTACTCCATCCATATCGAAAATATACCATAGTTCCTCGGACCTTTCGGTTCCTTCTCATACCAATTCACCCAATAACATTTCATATACTGTTCAATAGAATAATAGAGGCATTTCCATACATCATCTCATTTCCGCAATAATCATGCAATCAAATGAACTTTCATCTATTCCACGATACTTTATTTACGGGAATGCAATTGAAATCATCACATAGATTTAAAACTTACCAACTCAACCCCGAGCATGAACATAGCATCTATTAGCCATGAACTCAAGGTACTTACTTTTTCCGCTGTCCGTACTCAACTCAATAAAGTCACCCTTCCGTATAAATATTCAATCGGAAATATATATATAGAGTTCGCACACATAGTGCTTAATACTCGATCACGCACACTTAGTGCCATGTGATTTAAGCCCGCACACATAGTGCCATATAGTCCAAACTCGCACACTTAGTGCCATACATTTCAAGCTCGCACACTCAGTGCCAATCTCGTCATCGTACACATTTACTTCTTTTACTTAGTGCCGAAAGCCAACTTTCTACACATTTCACTATCTCTTTTACATTCAACGATATCATCTTTTCATCTCATTAAACACAATTGCATAGATTTTACAATCATTTAAGCAATATCAAATATATGCTTAATGACTTACCTTGTGTTGGGCAAGGAATTTCCAAGTCGGCTACTCGATGACCTTCGTCTTTCCCTTGCTTGATTCTCCTTCTTTAACTCCTTGAGCTTGATTTAACAAATAAATTGATTCAATCATTTGAGTATCGAAAAGAGGAACTCAAGGCACTTAGCCCACATATGTTCACTAGACATTAAAGTCACATAAGTACGAATTCATGAATCAACTCAACACACAAAGCCTTCAACATGCTTACTCATGGCGAACAACACAACCCCTTAGGTACTCATTCATGGGCCGATTATGCATGTTGATGTTGAGGCCAATTACATGTTTAATACCACACATGAATGGCACACATTTTACTAGCTAATGCTTTACATATTGTAGCTCAATACACATCTATCATTTACTTCATAACCAAAACATAATCACAAGAAAATACATACTTTGAGATAGTATATATGTCATACCAATGCATCATGTGCAAACATATGTACACATATAGGTGCAAGGCGAATCTCAAGGTGTTCATAACCATCCAAAACACAAATTTTACCAGTCAAGTAACAAGCATAAATCATGCTCATGAATGCACCATGGCGAATATCTCACAACCATACCCTTTCAACTTCGGTCATGGTTAAACAAAGAATTCAATGTTTTACTCAAGATTGCTACAAAGAAATTTCAAGAGTAGTCAATCCATCACTACATGCATCATTAGCAAGCTTCACATTTAGCATGCAATGGCTTTAACACAATAACAACCTTGGCCAAATACTATTTCCATGGCATAACAAGGATTTGAACCATGGCTAACATGAACATCAAGTTAGCAACTAAAACATGCATGAATCTCATGACACAACCTCAAACATACCTTAATCTTGATGCAAGTATAGCCAAATCTCCTTCTAGTTCTCTTCTAAACCAAGTATGAAGCAAAACTCCTTCCTTTTTTTCTTAGTATTTTCGGCCAAAAGGGATGAACAAGGATGAACAATTTTTTTTTCTTTGTTTTCCTTTCACTCACGGCAATAGGGAGGAGAGAAGCCTTCACACACATTTTTTTTTCATTCTTTTCTTACCCATACACCTTTGTTTATTATTTCTCCCTAATGCACCAACAAAACATGTTTCATGACATGTTTAGCCCATACTCCCTTGTCATGGCCGGCCACTTCATGTTAGGGGGGGAATTTGACATGCAAATCCCTTATTTTTGTATGCATTATCAACTAGTCATCACACATTTCCCCATCATACTTTCAAAGTTTACTACTAGGTCCTTTCTAGTGAAATTCACATTTATAACTCTAAATCGAAACATCAAAAATGTCACACATGAATTAACACATATTATAGGCATCAAAATAAATTTTAAATTATTTTTATGCCCTGGTTTTGTGGTCCCGAAACCACATTCCGTCTAGGGTCATTTTAGGGCTGTCACATAAAAATATAACTACTTGCTCCCTAATATTCACAGATTTAGTTGATTGTAACAAATTATTCCTACTAAGAATATCACGCAAATTAAAAAAGGCAATCGATCTCATCCTTATCAGATCATGGTCACCACTATATAAAATACTATTAATATAATTTTCCCTTTCATAATCTCGATTCACACGAAGGTGAGAAGCAATTTCCTTCCTAGTTTTCAATTTTTTAATCCAAAGAGCCCCAGAAGCTAAAACTGAAGCCACAACTCTGACAATTGCATTTTGATCTTGATTACGATTCATCTACACAAAATAATGACACACAAATATTTGATCACTACAAAAAAGATGCAAGCTTATCATAAGATCACATATATGATAAAGTTACCATGACTAAAGTCCATACATACATATATGAAAATAACTTGAAAATTTGTTCAAAATATGAAAATGTTTGAATAAAATTATAAATCAAAAAAATAGTTTGAACTTAAAAATAAAACTCGTTTTAAAAATATTCGAGCTTTGGATAAAAAAATTTTAGTCTGGACCCTACTCAAATATTTTAACCTAAAATTTTAACCATATCCCTTTTCCCCTACCCAGTCTCACATTGCCGCTCCCAGCACCTAATTCCCCTTCCCAATCTGGTTTTTTTTTTTGTTAAGCTTCAATCAGGTTCTATTTCTTTTTTTGTCTGTTTCAAATTTTAGGTTTTATTGTTTTGTGAATTTTTTTGTTTATATTTATGATTAAACAATTTCAACTTTCATTTCAAAGTATCTTAGCGACAACAAGTGACCTCAAATGTCACCATTTATAGTGTCCTTTTTGATAATAAAAAAAAAACCAACTTGACAATAAAATTTCAACTTGAGGGGAGGGGGATTTCTTTTTCCAACATTAGAAAGCACTATTTTTCTCTCTTTCTTTGCAACGTAATATATATGGATAAATAAGTCATAATTTTTTACAAAATATTTTGAATGTTAAATATTGAAACTACATAGTAAATGTAGTTCTATAAAATAATTAACGTTATTACTTGATAATAGTGAAATACTTTATAAGCATCATGTATATAGAATAATTAGTTTTATATTTTATTTTTAAAAGTATATATTTTATATATCGAATTGGATCATAACATGTTATTAAAAAAATTAAATAAATATATAGAAATATAACTATCAATAAATCAACTATTAACCTATAAATTTTGTACCAAAATTAAATCACATCATTATATTAGAATTTTTCATGAAAATAATAATATTGGTGTTATATACAACTGGAAAAAACAAGAAGGAAAAAAAATTGTATCATCATAGGGCCAAAATGTAAGAAGCTGCTTTGAATTATTCTTTTAAGAACAAACTAGGATTACAACAAAAAAATTTATAGTACAAGTCTTGGTACATATATGTCTATAATTAATTTAGTATGGTATTTTTTCCGGTTGTTACATTTACTATTTCCAACACTCAAATTAGCTGCTTTTGGTTGATTTTTAGATAACAACTCATTGAATTATTTCATGGTTTTATGAAATAAATAAATAAATCATACAACAAAATAACAACTCTTTGTCTATATGCCAACTTGGTGCTACCCATGCACCAAATTTATACATGTGAACCACATCTAGCATGTCGGTCGATAACCGCAACATCACATTGCTCATTCCCTTAACTATTATGTGTTTTCAAAGAAATTACACATGTTATTAACCCTACAAATAGAAAGCAACAAAAATTGAACAAAACAACAAGCACAAGCTACAAATTTTTGCATGTTATGATCAACAGAGTAGCAGAATTCAATCATATAAAAACAAAAGCAACATCCATTATCGATTGTCAAAAACAAACAGAGCCTAAGAAACAAGCTACCAAGTTAGTTCAGTTTTCCAGCTACAATTCCATATCAAGAAATTCAAGACAACCAAATGAAAACTGAAAAGCAATACTCTGATTGTAATAGCCCAAATTTACTCGATCCCGTAAAACAAATAAATAATAAATACAAAAAAAAAAATTTATAAAGTCCATTTACAGTCCATTAACAAAACCCAAAACCCTTAGCCCAAATACCTAAAACCCAACAGCCTAACTGATGACCCAAGACCCAATTAACCTACACTACCCAATACCCGGTTATACCTAAGCCCAAGTACCCAAATGCTGTCCAAAATACACAGGGCCCAAGTGACCCAATTTGTTAACAGAAGATAGAAAGGCCTAGGGTTTCAAAAACCCTAGGCGCCGCAAGCATCTCAACCATCAATCCTCTTCGCCTCACGCCGTGACTCTGGCCCCGTATCGCACCGTAATCGACGCTCAAATCAATGCCAGCACTCATCGCCGTGAGATCCTCGTTGATACCTGCAAAAGAAGGAAAGAACTACGACAGAAAAGAGGCAAACTTGGAAAGAAATCAAAAGATTCTTTCCCAAAAATGTAACCGGGGGTTATAAAACCCCTCTATTTTTTAATTTGTAGGGAGGTTTTTTTTTTGAGTGGAAATATAAAAACAGTTAATATACACATACAAACAAAGAAACATCAACAGATTATCGAAGAGACAGAGGTGAATCTTTTACCCTTTTTTATAGTCATTTTTTTATATAAGTAAATGAAAATATCGCTAAAAAGGAGAGAAGAGGCTTACCGATGGATTCGCACTGAAAAATGAAGCCTTTCAGCTTCCAAACGCCGTATTCGGTAGGGTCAGTGACGGTGCGTAAGCGCGTGTCCCCAACGACCGGGGCTTGGCCTGACGGAGGCCGGAGCCCGGAGCCCGGATGACTCTCCCCCTTTCTCCTCTTTCAGAGGATTTCTTTGCTTTTTTTTTAAAAAAAACCAGGTTTCAAAATGAATTTAGGGTTGTTATTTGGCTTTTATAGCCTTATAAAAACGGCGTCGTTTAGCTTAAAACGATAAGATTCAAAACGGCGTTGTTTTAGAGCCCAGGATCCGCGTGTTGGCCTGTGAACCGGGGAGGATCTGCGTGTTTTTAGTAAAAGGGCTAATTACCCAATTGGTCCTCCCTCATTTTTATTATTTACAATTCCATTTTTATTTTATTTTAATTTAGCCCTAACCTTCTATTCTTATTTCAATTCAGTCTTATTTCCTATTTTAAAGCTTATTTTGGGACGGCGTCATTTTGGGGATTAGGGCAAATTGCCCAGTGAGTCCCTTGTAGTTTTGAGTGCGTTCCAATTAGGCCTAAACTTTTTTTTGTTATTTTAAAATTAGCCCTAGAACTTTAGTTTTATTTAATTTTAATCCTTTTAAATATTTTTGCATAATTTATTTATTAAATACCTTATATATATATATTTTAAATACTAGTTATATAAAATAGTATATATTATTTTATTCATATATTATCCATTATAATATTATTATACATTTTATTTATAAATTTTATTATATATTATATATTTTACTATATATATTATTCTTTGCATTTTATTATAAATTATGTATTATTTTATTATTCATTAATTGTGTAAGATTTTAAACTTTTTTTAAATTATTATTAACTAATAGTATATATATATTATCCTTATTTATATGATATTTATCGTATTATTTATATTTCATTATATTTTATTTATATATTTTATTACATATTATATTATTATATATTATTCCTATATTATCTTCCTTTTATTATATATATTATTTCATTATTTATTATTTATTAGTATATAAAAATTAAATTTGTAAATTATTATACACTAATACATATATATTTGATGTCTATATTTAAAATTTACTACAAAATTTTGTTCCAATTTAACATATTTTTCTATAAATATATCAAGCTACTATATTATATAATATTTTTAAAAAATCTTTTATTACTTATATATTGCTTAATATTTTTATTTTTTATTGTTTTTATTTTGATTTGTTTTATTAGGCATTGTTTTAACACGCTAATTTCATCTCATAAACTATTTGTTATTTTTTCATGTTATTCATTTATTGTTATAAATTCGCATGCAAATTGATCATTTTATGTTGTTATTTTAAGAATATATTCGCATGAAATATTATTATATGTTTAATTTGTATTGATATATTCATTATTTTTGCCATTTTGGACTTTTGCATGAAATGATAATGTGTATATTCATGTTATTTGTGTTTATATATGCATGAAATGTTAAAGTATTGTGTGATTTATGTCGTATTTACCATTTTCTACATTATATTTGCATGAAATGTTAAAGTACGTAGTTTAATTAATCCAATACTGATCTTTTGTAATAGGTTAAATGCCTCATCACTTTTAAAAAAATTTATATTTCATTTAATCCAAAGGAATCTTAAAAAACAAAACGATGTCTTTTGTATTTGGGAATTCGGGAAATAGTGCCCTGACATGCTGGGTTGCGATTTCCCGTTTGTCTAAATATTTAAAGTATCCTTTAAATAGATTTTACAAATTACAAGATGATTTTTAGTTACGAAAGTTTAAGAATATCGTGTCCAATCACGCTGGATGTGATGTTTGCATTCTTTTGGAACGAAAGAATTTCGATTTTCAACTCAAATTATTACGATTTTAAAAGAGATTTTATTGCTAAATTCTTTCAAGCTTTTGACATTAAGACAAAACTATTCAATTTGGTACCAATTTTGGGCGTTGCGAGGGTGCTAACCTTTTCTCGTACGTAACCGACTCCCGAGCCCATTTTCTCATAATTTCGTAGACCAAACTGTTTTATAAGGTGATCCAATCACACTTTAAAAGATTGGTGGCGACTCCCATTTTCAAAATACACTTCGCCTTTTAAAAAGAGGTTTCGACAGCTTGGCGACTCCACTGAGGACCATAAGAAAGTCAAGCCAAGAAATTGATTATTTTCTGTCTTAATGTCGGAAGTTTGGAAATTTTACATATATTGATCTTTTCACATATGTTTGCTACATATGTTTGTTATCTTGTTTCCACACACATTGCATTTGCATGACCGCTGTGGTCGCACCCCTAAGTGGAAGTGAGAAGCTACGCTTTCATGAGGTTTTCACCTCCGTATGAGCTAGTGAATTGTTTCCGAGATACTTTACCTATGTCTTCGTGAGATTTTCATCTCCGCATGGCCATAGGGAAATGTGTCCCCCTGAACTGAACTTGGTCTATATGAGCCTATAATGGGTGAGGACCGAGGAATCTGCTGGTTTAGGTACCCTTGCTTTAGAACTGAAACGCATATAGTAAGCTTTAAATGCTTACCTAAGGGAGTAGAGTGATAACCTTTAGTAAGCTATCCTTATAAGTGCTTGTTTGTTATACTTTCATATGATACTGACTTACTTTATTTTGCTATCATTGCACGCCACTCAACATTTAAAGGTGTCGATTCACGGTTCGATTTCTAGATTGGAAATTTTTGTAATGAGGAACGAATATCTTGATAAAGTGGAGGACAATGCCTCTGTTTGTACCTGGTCAGAGAAAACCCAGTTAGAGAAAGGAGATAGTATTACCGAGGGGTATACCTCAGAGTTATGGGACTTCACTCGTATTAATTCGACACAGAATGAGTTTCAAGAGTTGAGAGACATTTAGGCCCAATGGGATGACGAGGCTAAGCAGCTTTTCTATCAGAATTATGGAAATATTCCCTATTTGCTAGACATCAAGGTAGATAAACATCTGTTTCGAGCTATGGTACAGTTTTGGAACCCTTCCTATAATTGTTTCACATTTGGAGAGGTAGACTTAGTCCCTACTTTGGAGGAGTATACGACCTTGCTTCGCTGCCTAAAAATTCAAGGTAACAAAGCTTATGTTAGGGCTGCTAATCCCCCAACTTTCGTGAAGAAATTAATAATGGTAGGTGAACAGTGGGCCGCAGCTCGAATCCAACAAAAGGGTGATAGCAAATGCATTCCGTAGGCAGGTTTGAGGGATTTGATATTGGCACACCCAGATGTGAAGAAGAGGGTTGATGTCTTGGCCTTAAGTATGTATGGATTGGTGATTTTCCCAAAAGCTATGGGGCACATAGATAAGGCAGTTGCAGATTTATTCGATCGAGTTAGTAAACAGAACACACCTGTGCCTACAATCCTAGCCGAGACGTTTAGATCCTTGAGTGCATATCGGAGAGCTGGTGAAGGTAGATTCATTGGATGTGCATAGTTGTTGTTAGTTTGGTTCCACAGTCATTTTTAGAAAGTAGATAAAGTTCCTTGCCGAGTGTTCTTCAAAGACTATTCTCCGCTAAAGGAAGCAGCAGCTACACCAAGGATGGATGACATTACAGAGGAAAGGTGGATAGAAATACTTCAGAACCTCTGAGAAGAAGATGTTATGTGGAAAACCCCTTGGATGACCCCTAGCGAAATTCTTTATCGGTGCGGAAGCTTTGATTGGGTACCTCTTCCTGGAATTTGGGGAGTTGTTGGTTATACAACATTACTTGTTCTAAGGCAATACAAGGCAGAGCAGTTTATACCAGCAACACAAGGGCTAGCTCAGAGTGACTTCTCATATAAAGGGGATCACTATAAGAAGAAGATGCGAGAAATTTTTGAGGCTTGGAAGAAGGTTTGCTGCGTGAAGATTCTGACTAAAGGTCCGACGTCAACTCTTGAATACAAATGGTGGTTTGGTAAGAGGGTCAATGATAACATCCTTAGACCGAGTTTGGAGGCTGCTTGATCAATGGAGGAGAATTTACGAGTGATTCCATCAGAATTAGAGGTCATAAAGTAAGAGTTTGAAAGGAAGAGTTTGGAGCTTGAAAGAAAGATAGAGAGGCTCGAGGAGGAAAAGATGTACCTAAGCTTAGACGTTGACGTTTAGAAAATCGAGGTCGAAAAGGTAAGGAAAGAAAAAAGGAAAATTGAGAAAGACCGAAATGATTTGAAGACACAGTATAAGAAGACACAGCTATCATTAAAGAGAGTTGGATTGGGGAAGTCTTCAGAGTAGTGGCAATAAGAGGTTCAAGAAGAAAGAGCCAAAGCCGAGTATTGGGAGAAGAAGTTCCAAAGATGCAGTCGCGTAATCAGGCCCTAGAGAAGGAGAATCAAGGATTAAAAACTAAGGTAACTGAGCTGGGACGATCCCTTCATCATCACCGAAGTCGTAACTCTGTGTTCGAGTTAAAGCCAAGCCTAGGTAAGATCGAGGAAATGAAGCACAATATTGGAGGGTTGGAAGCAGCACTACATGACTGTGAGCTATGGATTGAGCAGCTTGAGGCAAGAGAAGAACATTGGAAGGGAGAGCTTCACCATTTTCAAGATCAATTCAGAGATAGGGACTACCTCATGGGAGAAGCTATAGCACAGATTCGAGAGGTTGCTGATCATTTGCAAAACCTGGCGGCGCAAGCTAATGTGTTAAGTAAAAAGTATGAGTTAGTGTCAGATAGATGTCTAGAGTTAGCTTCGTTATTGAATAGGGTTAAAACTTTGGGCCTGAGGGCAAAGGCATACTTGTAATCTGTTTTGTGTAAAGATTTTTGTTTCTTAAATAACGTTTTCCAAAAGAAATTGAATCAGAATCGATATCTTTTTACATTCATGCATTCGTATCTCATCGCATCATATGCATCCAAAATTATAAAAAGACCCTAATTAGCTAAAATTAATAGGGAGAAAGAGAATAAGAGAAAGAAAATCTGGAAGCAACACATCCTTACGGTACACGCGCTAAGTCAAAGAATATGGATCAAAGACTTGAGCAGATTCAGAAAGAAATGCAGGAGCAATTACAGGAGCAATTAGCAAAAATCCAACAGGAGATGAAGGATCAAATGTTGGAAGCTCAAAGGAATATGATGGCTGAGATGGCTCAGCTGTTGAGGGGGACAACGGATAAAGGAAAGGCTCCTATGACTACCACTGAAGAAGATAACGAGGGTCATCCTCCTAGTTTTACTCCGCCTCACGTGCAGACTCAACTTGAGGCATATCCCCGAGGGCCGTCCGTCACAATAAGGCCTCGACAGGGACAAGTCGATGCTGGAATACCAATGAACTTTCAAACTAGTTCGGGATTCAACCTTGGAGACAACCCTGCCAATCCAGTTATACCTGATCTAGATGTAGCTGAGAGGGAAGAGATGAGACTCAAATCATCAAGGCAATTAGAAGAATGTTGCAGATGGTTAGAGGAGAAATTTAAGGCACTAGAAAACGCTGATAATCGTCAGGGAATTGATGCTAAGGACTTGAGTCTAGTCCCAAATTTGGTGCTTCCCCATAAGTTCAAAATGCAGGAATTCGAGAATTATAATGGGACTACTTACCCTGAAGCCCATATCACCACGTTCTGCAGACGAATGACTGGTTATGTAAACAATGATCAATTATTAATCCTTTGTTTTTAGGATAGTTTGGTTGGGGCAGTGGCTAGGTGGTATAATCAATTGAGTCGCACAAGAATCGATTCTTGGAGAGACTTAGTGCAAGCCTTTATGCAACAATATAATCATGTGATTGACATGATTCCTGATAGAATCACTTTGCAAAATATCGAAAAGAAGCCTAATGAGAGCCTTAGGCAATATGCACAGAGGTAGAGAGAGGTTGCCATGCAAGTTCAACCACCGCTCTTAGAGAAAGAAACTACCATGCTGTTCATCAACACTTTAAATGCCCCATTCATTACCCACATGATTGGAAGTACCACCAAGAGTTTTACCGATATAGTTATGGCGGGAGAAATGATTGAGATTGCCATAAGATATGGCAAGATAGAGGGGAAGACTACTAAAAGATCAGCTTCAAGAAGGAAGGATAATGAGGTGAATAATACCAGTAACTACAATTCAAAAGCGATTACGGTTAGTCAGCCCAAAGTAACTACGGTTAGGAAACAAGATTCTCAAAAGCAGGGATCTGGTTCGAGATAGAATTCTGAAAAGGTCTCATTTACGCCTATCCCAGTGGCGTATTGGGAGCTTTATCAAAGTTTATTCAATGCGCATGCAATAGCCCCTTTTCATTTGAAACCGTTACAACCCCCATACCCCAAATGGTATGATGCAAATGCCAAATGTGAGTACCATGCGGGGATATCAGGGCATTCAATTGAAAATTGCACTGGGTTTAAGAAGGCAGTAGAAAGACTAATCAAGATGGGGGTCGTAAAATTTGACGACACCCCGAGTAAAGAGAACCCGTTGCCAAATCATGGTGATTAAGGGGTAAATGCAGTTGGGGATATGGGTATGAGAAGGATTAAAGAGGGCGTGTCTAAGGTGAGAACACTGATGAAAATGATTTGGGAAGAAATGGTGAAAAGAGAGATGATAATCTTTAAAGAGAGGAATGAAGGAGCAAGGGACTATTGTAAATTCCATGTTGAAGAGGGGTACGAGATCCAGGAATGCGACGAGTTTAAGGCCTTGGTACAAAGCCTTATAGACAACAAAGAGTTAGAATTTTATGAAGCTGGCTCAAATAAGGGACATATATGTACATTAGAAGGTGCACCGAAGAATCAAAACCGGCCGAGGATTATTATTTCTTTACCAGGAAGTAATGAAGTTGAAACACCAACGGTACCAAAAGTCATCATTCATAAACCTGTTTCCTTTCCTTATAAGGATAACAAGAGGGTACCCTGAAATTATAACTGCCATGTGTCAATGCCAGAGAAGGAGGATATAGCTAGTTCTTCTAAGGAAACTCAAGGTCAGGGTTCTTACACACGTAGTGGGGAGCGCTACGATGCAGAAGGCGTCAAAGTTGAGCCTGCAAAAGTAAAAGCTTTAGACAAAGGAAAAGGGACCGAGACACTGGTTAATGAGCCAATGAAGGAAGAAGAAGCTAAAGAATTTTTAAAATTCTTAAAACATAGTGAGTACAGCATGGTTGAACAATTGCGCAAACAACCAGCTCGTATATCAGTGTTGGTTTTGCTTCTAAGTTCAGAGGCACATCGGGAAACATTAATGAAGGTGCTCAATGAGATTTATGTTACTAATGATATATCCGTCAACTAGTTGGATAGATTGGTTAGTAACATAAGTGCTGACAATTTCATCTATTTCAATGATGATGAAATCCCACCTGGTGGCATGGGATCAGCTAAAGCTTTACACATCACCACTCGTTGTAAGGGGTATACACTGTCAAGTGTGCTTATTGATAATGGATCAGCTTTAAATGTCTTGCCATTATCAATATTGAACAGATTACCCATAGATAGTTCTCACATGAAAATATGCCATAATGTAGTGAGAGCATTTGATGGCACGGAAAGGAAGGTCATGGGAAGAATCGACATCCCTTTGATGATTGGGCCAAACATGTATGAGGTGGACTTTTTAGTGATAGACATCAAGCCCTCTTATAATTGCCTATTGGGGAGGCCTTGGATACATTCGGCAAGAGCGGTGTCCTCATCTCTTCACCAAAAATTGAAATTAGTAGCTGATGGACGGTTGGTCACTATAAATGCGGAGGAGGACATTATAGCGACAGTTACCAGTAGTGCACCTTATGTAGAAGCAAACGAGGAGGCAATTGAATGCTCTTTCCGTTCATTAGAATTTGTCAACGCAGCATTCATTTCAGAGGGGAATGAGGTGCCGGTGCCCAAGATATCCAGAACTACAAGGATGGGTTTTCAAATGACAATGGGAAGATAAGCCTTGCCAGGAAAAGGATTGGGAAGATATCTTCAAGGAGGGATTCAAATTCTATAGTTAAGGGAGAAGAGAGACTGTTTTGGTTTGGGTTTCAGGCCAGATCAAAAGCAAAGAAGGAGGGAAATGGAAAAGCGTCAAGAAACGAGAAGGGTGCATTTAAGTGGAAAAGAAGTAGAGTGGGAATCGATGATGTTTCCCCATATATCCCTAACCTTTGTATCAGGAGGGATAATTCACCCTAAAGGAGGGTTGCTTGAAGAAGGAAGCTTTTACATTAATGTTGTGCATAATGAGGAATTTGGACAAGGAAACCTTGAGGGCATTCGCTCTTACGAACCAGGAAGCTCTTTGAACAATTGGGTTGCAGAGGAACTTCCTATAGTTTTTAAAGATTCTTCAGAGTAATTTTTAGAACACTCTTATTGCTCTAAAGCCTAGGAGTAGTAAGATTGCATTTGTAAAATAGGCTTATGTTCAGATATTTACATTTCAATAAAACATAACTTTTGTTATCAATTCAAGTGAATATTCTTTTATACCATTCAATATTCTTTTGACCTTTACATTCTTTCATTTCATTCATAACATAAAAAAAACGTTATGAAAATTCATTTATTCTTTGTACACTCTTTCATACCTTGCAGGTCCCTAGATATTAATGACATGAGCACTGATATTACAAATCCTAGATTCTCTTTTGAGCAAGACATGTGTTTAGAAGAACTTCAGGATTTTGAAGACGACAAGGATTGCGATATGTCTCTAGATCTATTGAGAATGGTGAAACAAGAGGAGAAACAAATCCTACCCCGTGAAAAAGAGGTAATAGAGAATGTAGCCTTGGGGGAAGGAAAGGAGGTGAAAATTGGCACACATATTGCTAAGGAAATGAGACAAGGCCTTGTTGAGCTACTACGAGAATTCAAAGATATCTTTGCATGGTCATATGAGGATATACCGGGTTTGACTACTGATATCGTAGTACATCGCCTCCCTATAAGACAATATTGCAAGCCAGTCTAACAAAAATTGCGAAGGACGAGGCTTGATATTGTGCTGAAAATAAAAGATGAAGTCAAAAAGCAGTTTGATACTGGATTCCTACAAGAGGTTAAATATTTAGAATGAGTGGCCAACATTGTGCTTGTCCCTAAGAAGGATGGGAAGGTACGAATGTGTGTTGACTACAAAGATCTGAACAAAGCTAGCCCAAAGGACAACTTTCCCTTACCGCACATCGACACTTTAGTGGATAATACAGTGGGATATTCGTTGTTCTCCTTTATGGATGGCTTCTCAGGGTACAATCAGATAAAGATGCATCCTGGGGACATGGATAAAACTACCTTTATAACACTGTGGGGCACCTTTTATTACAAGGTAAAGCCCTTCGGGCTAAAGAATGCAGGGGAAACATATCAAAGGGCTTTGGTGACCTTATTTCACGATATGATGCATAAGGAGATTGAGGTATATGTTGATGACATGATTGCTAAATCTCGAACAGAAATGGAGCATATTGAAGTCTTAAGGAAGTTGTTCTTGAGATTAAGGAAATTTTAGTTGAAGCTTAATCCGGCAAAGTGCATCTTTGGAGCTAGGTCGGGGAAGTTATTGGGTTTTATGGTCAGTGAAAAGGGAATAGAAGTTGACTCAGACAAGGTTAGAGCCATACGAGAATTACCTCCACCACGTACTCAGAAGGAAGTTTGGTGTTTTCTTGGAAGATTGAATTATATTGCTCGGTTTATTTCGCAATTAACCAAGAAATGTGATCCTATATTTCTCCTCCTTAGAAAACACAACCAAAGTACTTGGGATGAGAAATGCCAGAGTGCTTTTGATAAGGTTAAACAATACTTGTTAAATGCTCTAGTGTTATCTCCGCCTAGTCCAGATAGACCATTAATTCTGTACTTATCAGTGTTTAGTAATTCTATGGGATGTGTGCTTGGCCAACATGACGAGTCGGGAAGAAAAGAGAAGGCGATATACTACCTCAGTAAGAAATTCACAAAGTGTGAGATGAGATATTCACCAATTGAGAAATTGTGTTGTGCTTTAATCTGGACGACTCGAAGGTTGAGGCAATATATTTTATATTATACGACTTGGCTAATTTCAAAACTTGATCCATTAAAGTACATGATGGAGTCAACAGCACTAAATGGAAGAATGGCAAGGTGGCAAATATTGCTTTCAGAATTTGACATAGTCTATGTGAGTCAAAAGGCTATAAAAGGAAGCGCGATAGCAGAATTTCTGGCTAGCAGAGCTCTAGAAGATTATGAGCCATTAAGCTTTTATTTTCCTAATAAAGAGTTGATGTATGTGGCAACTATTGAAGAACGTCCATGGAAGATGAATTTTGACAGCGCATCCAATGCAGTAGGAAATGGAATTGGGGAAGTCTTGGTATCCCCAAATGGTGATCATTACCCATTCACATGTAAATTGGATTTTGACTGTATGAACAATATGGCTGAGTATGAAGCATGCATCATGGGGATTCAAGTAGCCAGAGAGCGGAAAATTAGAACTCTGGAAGTATATGAAGACTCTGCGTTGGTAATATACCAGCTTAGGGGTGAATGGGAGACAAGGGACCCCAAATTGATTAATTATCAAAAGGTAGTTTTGGAGTTACTTGAAGAGTTTGATAACGTCACTTTCAGTTATCTCCCACGGGACGAAAATCAGATGGCAGACGCTTTGGTGACATTGGCTTCCATGATTAAAGCAAATAAACAAGAGATATGAAACCAATTCAGATGAGCATTTTGGAGGTTCCAGCTCATTGCTGTAACATCGAAGAAGAGGAAAAGGATGACCATCCGTGGTATCAAGATATATTACGGTATATGAGAAATCGTGAATATCCTGGGAAGGCAACTGAAAACGACAAAAGAACTTTAAGGAGGTTAGCCTGCGAATATATGCTAGATGGGGATATCCTTTATAAAAGAAGGAAAGATCAGGTACTTTTTAGATGTGTTGATGCTGTAGAAGCTAAACAAATCCTGGAAGAAGTACATGAAAGAGTTTATGGTACACATGCTAATGGCTTTACGATGGCAAGACAAATCATGAGGTTTGGATACTATTGGTCTACTATGGAAGGAGATTGTATCAGTTATGCTAAGAAATGTCATAAATGCCAGATATATAGAGACAAGATCTATGTACCACCTTCACCCTTACATGTGATGACTTCTCCATGGCCCTTTTTCCATGTGGGGCATGGATGTTATTGGGCCAATATCGCCAAAAGCTTAGAATGGGCATTGTTTCATTTTTATGGTCATCGACTACTTCACGAAATGGGTAGAGGCAGCTTCTTATGCTAGTGTCACCAAGTCAGCAGTAGGGCGATTCTTGAAAAATGAGATCATTTGTCGGTATGGAATGCCTGAAAGGATCATATCAGACAATACATTGAACTTGAACAACAGCACAATTGCGAAAGTCTGCAGCCAATTCAAAATTAAACATCATAATTCATCTTCATATCACCCAAAGATGAATGGGGCAGTGGAAGCTGCTAACAAGAACATCAAGAAGATAGTGGGGAAAATGACTGAAACCTACAGAGACTGGCATGAGAAGTTACCATTTGCACTCTTAGCTTATCGAACGTCCATCAGAACTTCTACTGGGGCAACCCCTTTCTCGTTGGTTTATGGGATGGAGGCAGTGTTACCTATTGAAGTAGAAATACTTTCTCTTCGAATTTTGTAAGAGATAAAACTAGATAAAGCAGAATGGGTTCAATCGCGGTATGACCAATTGAACTTGATCAAAGAAAAGAGGCTAAAAACTATTCGCCATGGTCAGATGTATCAGAAGCGAATGATGCGAGCCTATGATAAGAAAGTTCGTCCAAGAGAATTCCACGAAGGTGACCTTGTATTGAAAAGGATTCTCCCCATACAAAAGGATTTTAGAGGGAAATGGATGCTAAATTGGGAAGGACTATATGTTGTGAAGAAGGTTTTCTCTGGTGGTGCACTGATTTTGACAAAAATGGATGGGAAGAGTTTACCCAATCCAGTGAATTCAGACTCAGTCAAGAAATACTTTGTATAAAAGGGAGGGATTCGTGAAAACCCGCAAAGGGAGCTTTGAGACTTTGAAAAAAAATAAAAAAATAAAAAATAAAAATAAAAAATAGAGAGGCCAATGTGAAAACCCGCAAAAGGCGCTTTGGAACCAAAGGGGTTTTAAGTTGAAAACCCGAAAGGGCAGCTCAAATTTCGAGAGGCATGTAGTGACTTTGCTATACTAGATTTTATGAGAAGTGGAGTGTGTTACAAACCGGGGCATCAACAAAGTACTTTTGATCTTCTAAACACATGTTAAAACTCAAAATAGTCTTCATGGTATTTGTATACAGAAACCCAAGCTGTGATATGTTGGGCATCAAATTTTTGTTCTGATTACTATCTTTAGATTCTTTTTCTTCTTAAAGATATGTTTTCAGATTAATTTCTTGTTGTATTTTGATGATTTGTCTAACTATTCTCAAGATTAGATTATTTGTCTTCTAAAGTGTGTTGTATTGAAATAATAATTGATGAATTAAAAATTTTACAAATGAAGTTTTGCATATTACTCTAGGAACTGCTAGAGAATACAAGGAACTAAAACAGAACAATTGTTTGAAGAATTCCCATGAGTAAAGGTCGAAGGTATTCGGGGAAATTTCTTCAGTCCAAAGAATGTTTGGACAATTCAAATAATTCAATCTTAGGAGAGGATCGTTTCCAGCAGAATGATACAGTAGGGCCAATCTAATTCAAAACATAGGAGCAGAGTTTGATTGATATTCTGAGGTGGAATTTTGATGGTAAATGAGTAAAGACATCCGAAATAGGAATCATTTTCATAACATCTTGCATCATAATAGATCTATTTAGGGGCATTTGACTCATTTCGATCATGAGGCATAAGAACGTACACATTCTACAGGTTATGTCCCTAGAGGATAATGTAGATCACCGGTGACAGATTTGGCGTCTCTGTGTTGTCAGAGAGCAGATCAAAAATAGCAGATTTGGCGTCTCTATATTGTCAGAGAGCAGATCGAAGATGGAAGATTTGGCGTCTCTGTATTGTCAGAGAGCAGATCGAAGATAGCTAATTTGGCGTCTCTGTGTTGTCAGAGAGCAGATCAAAAATAGCAGATTTGGCGTCTCTATATTGTCAGAGAGCAGATCAAAGATAGCTGATTTGGCATTTCTGTATGGTCAGAGAGCATATCAACGATAGCAGATTTGGCATCTCTGTGTTGTCAGGGAACAGATCGAAGATGACAGATTTGGCGTCTCTGTATTATTAGAGAGCAGATAAAAAATAGCTGATTTGGCATCTTTGTATGGTCAGAGAGCAGATCAACGATAGCAAATATGGCATCTCTGTGTTGTCAGAGAACAGATCGAAGATAGCAGATTTGGCGTCTCTGTATTGTCAGAGAGCAGATCGAGGATAACAGATTTGGCATTCCGGAGTTTGCAAGAAACAGGTTGAAGATAGCAAATTTTCCATTCCTAAAGCTATCAGAATACCTTTGAGGAGGATGAGGATCAAGATTTCGAGACTTGGCCAGGCCAGGCAAATTTGGTCCTTTTATAATCTTTGCTCTATTCCTGTTACACAGTAATAAGCAAAGAGGGGCAGCTGTAATAGCCCAAATTTACCTGGGCCCATAAAACAAATAAATAATAAATAAATAAAAACAACAAAAACAAAAATTTATAAAGTCCATTTACAGTCCACTAACAAAACCCAAAACCCTTAGCCCAAATACCTAAAACCCAATAGCCCAACTGATGACCCAAGACCCAATTAGCCTACACTACCCAATATCCGGTTATACCCAAGCCCAAGTACCCAAATGTTGTCCAAAATACACAGGGCCCAAGTGGCCTAATTCGTTAATAGAACACAGAAAGGCCTAGGGTTTCAGAAACCCTAAGTGCCGCAAGCATCTCAACCGTCACGCCTCCTCGCCTCACGCCGTGACTCTGGCCCCGTATCGCGCCGTAATCGACGCGTAAATCAACGCCAGCACTCATCACCGTGAGATCCTCGTTGATACCTGCAAAAGAATGAAAGAACTACGATAGAAAAGAGGCAAACTTGGAAAGAAATCAAAAGATTCTTTTCCAAAAATGTAACTGGGGGTTATAAAACCCCTCTTTTTTTTAATTTTTAGGGAGGATTTTTTTTTTTGAGTGGAAATATACAAACAGTTAATATACACATACAAACAAAAAAACATCAGCAGATTGTCGAAGAGACAGAGGTGAATCTTTTACTCTTTTTTGTAGTCATATTTTTATATAAGTAAATGAAAATATCGCTAGAAATGAGAGGAAAGGCTTACCGATGGATTCGCACTGAAAAATGAAGCCTTTCAGCTTTTGGCCGCCGTATTCGGCAGGGTTAGTGACGGTGCGTAGGCACGTGTCCCCAACGACTGGGGCTTGGCCTGACAGAGGCCGGAGCTCAGAGGACTCTCCGCTTTTCTCCTCTTTTAGAGGATTTCTTTGCTTTTTTTTTTTAAAACCAGGTTTCAAAATGAATTTAGGGTTATTATTTGGCTTTTATAGCCTTATAAAAACGACGTCGTTTAGCTTAAAACAATAAGATTCAAAACGGCGTCGTTTTAGAGCCCAGGATCCGCGTGTTGGCCCATGACCCGGGGAGGATCCGCGTGTTTTTAGTAAAAAGGCTAATTACCCAATTGGTCCTCCCTTATTTTTATTATTTACAATTTTATTTTTATTTTATTTTAATTTAGCCCTAACCTTCTATTCTTATTTCAATTCAGTCCTATTTCCTATTTTAAAGCTTATTTCGGGACGGTGTCGTTTTGGGGATTAGGGTAAATTGTCCAGTGAGTCCCTTGTAGTTTTGAGTGAGTTCCAATTAGGCCTAAACTTTTTTTTTGTTATTTTAAAATTAGCCCTAGAACTTTAGTTTTATTTAATTTTAATCCTTTTAAATATTTTTGCATAATTTATTTATTAAATACCTTATATATATATATATTTTAAATACTAGTTATATAAAATAGTATATATTATTTTATTCATATATTATCCATTATAATATTATTATACATTTTATTTATAAATTTTATTATATATTATATATTTTACTATATATATTATTCTTTGCATTTTTATTATAAATTATGTATTATTTTTATTATTCATTAATTGTGTAAGATTTTAAACTTTTTTAAATTATTATTAACTAATAGTATATATATATTATCCTTATTTATATGATATTTATCGTATTATTTATATTTCATTATATTTTATTTATATATTTTATTACATATTATATTATTATATATTATTCCTATATTATCTTCCTTTTATTATATATATTATTTCATTATTTATTATTTATTAGTATATAAAAATTAAATTTGTAAATTATTATACACTAATACATATATTGTTATCATATATATTTAATGTCTATATTTAAAATTTACTACAAAATTTTGTTCCAATTTAACATATTTTTCTATAAATATATCAAGCTACTATATTATATAATATTTTAAAAAAATTCTTTTATTACTTATATATTGGTTAATATTTTTATATTTTTATTGTTTTTATTTTGATTTGTTTTATTAGGCATTGTTTTAACACGCTAATTTCATCTCATAAATTATTTGTTATTTTTTCATGTTATTTATTTATTGTTATATATTCGCATGCAAATTGATCATTTTATGTTGTTATTTTAAGAATATATTAGCATGAAATATTATTATATGTTTAATTTGTATTGATATATTCATTATTTTTGCAATTTTGTACTTTTGCATGAAATGATAATGTGTATATTCATGTTATTTGTGTTTATATATGCATGAAATGTTAAAGTGTTGTGTGATTTATGTCGTATTTACCATTTTCTACATTATATTTGCATGAAATGTTAAAGTACGTAGTTTAATTAATCCAATATTGATCTTTTGTAATAGATTAAATGCCTCATCGTTTTTAAAAAATTTTATATTTTATTTAATCCAAAGGAATCTTAAAAAACAAAGCGGTGTCTTTTGTATTTAGGAATTCGGGAAATAGTGCCCTAACATGCTGGGTTGCGATTTCCCGTTTGTCTAAACATTTAAAGTATCCTTTAAATAGATTTTACAAATTACGAGATGATTTTTAGTTACGAAAGTTTAAGAATATCGTGTCCAATCGCGCTGGATGTGATGTTTGCATTCAAAGAAAGAATTTTGATTTTCAACTCAAATTATTATGGTTTTAAAAGAGATTTTATTGCTAAATTCTTTCAAGCTTTTGACATTAAGACAAAACTATTCAATTTGGTGCCAATTTTGGGCGTTGCGAGGGTGCTAACCCTTCCTTGTACGTAACCGACTCCCGAGCCCGCTTTCTCATAATTTCGTAGACCAACATGTTTTATAAGGTGATCTAATCACACTTTAAAAGATTGGTGGCGACTCACATTTTCAAAATACCCTTCGCCTTTTAAAAAGAGGTTTCAACACTGATAGTTAATAGAATTGCAGCAAACAGCAAATTGCAGCAAACAGCTATTCGCATTAAAAGACTAAACCAAATTGCAGCAAACAGCAAAACCAAAACTGCTATGTTAAAACTAAAATCTATCTAACTAATGCATATGTGTCAAGAATATCACAAGTCCTTCATTTAAATGTTGAAAAACATGCTGCTATTTCATTTCAATCAACATAAAGACAAAAGCTATTCTGCTTCTGGCTTCATTATGTTTGGTTAAAACTCGGGCAAAGACTAGTAAAGTTCATAGCGTTTCAACAAGAAAAAAGAACCAACCCAAAGCTAAGAATGAGAATTAAAGGTAAAGAAGCTTATGGCACCCAAAACCCAAAGAAGTTTATATATAGATATATATAAGCCAATTACGGAAAATGACCAAATCCCAAAAAAAGGGAAACTCTACCTTGTTTTCTACAAACCCAAGAAAGGGAAATATGAAAAATTTAGGGTTTTGGAGTGCTTACAAGCGAAGAAGAAGCTATAGGTCGAGATATGGTTAATGGCATGGGGAAGCAGAGATAATTTATTTTTTTTTAAAAATTAATTTTTTACCAAATCTTAAAACTTAACTAAAAATACTTATAAAGAGGTTTTTGTTTTTGGTAAGAAGGTATGCCCTAGTTTCAATTATTAATAGAATTGCAGCAAACATCAAATTGCAGCAAATAGCTATTCGGAACATTCAACAATTCTAGAGGTTGAGAAAAAAAAAGGAAAACCTAATAAAATTTACCAGTAACATTCAACAATTCTAGAGGTAGTAAGAAAAATATAATCAAACGGAAATAAAAGATGAAGAACAGAGGAAGTAGAAGGAGGAAAGTTACCTGGATGGAGAAGAAGGAAGATAAAGAACGGCGTAAGGGGGAAAGACTGGTGAGAGTTGGAAAATGTCTTACAGAAAAAAATTCTGTAAGACATTTTCCCTAAAAGCATAGGCATTTTACCCGTGATTTTTGAAAACATTTTCCCCATGTAAAAGGTTTTCAGTCAAACAAACACTAGAAAATCAGGAAAACATTTTCCGGAAAATGTTTTCCTGGAAAACAAACACACCCTTATCTCAAATTTAGTGGATACGACAACATAAATAATAAATGATGGAATGGATTTTCTTTTATTTTAAAAATTAGATTTAAGGTTCAAACAACATGAATTATACAAAGAAGTAACACAAGATCTTTAGTAAATTGATAATTAGTGCTAGAAGATTTATTTTAATTAGTTGGAGTGATATTGAATTAGCAATTAAATTTTTTTGTGATAAATTCTAATATGAGGGTAAAGCCCTAATAGTAATGTAATTAGCGCGACTCGAACTCAAACCACATCTAGGACAATGAACATCCTAACCATCAAGTCAACACATTGTTGAATATTTTTTTAATTTAGATACATTATTTTTTAGTAGTTTTTACTTTTAAATAAAGAAGAGAAGAAAATACTTATCATAATTAAGTATCACTACCCTTATATTAAATTATGTTAATACTTAATTATAAGCTCATTAATCATAATTAAAGTATCTAATTTGATATCAAATTAAATGATATTTCTATAAGCCCATGTAACCTAATTTAATACTTTATGAGACCAAATAACTGGATGCTAATGACACTACAATAAATCTATCAATGTAACGCCCCAATTTTCGGGAATTCTGTGAATGTTGACAAAATTTCATGCTTTGATTTTGTCATTTGTGAGTGAAATTATGAAATAGGACCTATGTGAAAATGTTTGAAAATGCTATAGGCTAAATTGGAGTGGCCAAATAAATAGGAGTGCAAAATAGGAGGATTTGCATGATAAACCTCCCATTTTACATGAAGTGGCCAACCATCATGTTGTTGTAGACAAAATGTACACTTGATATCCATAATTTATGGTACAAATTGATACAAATTGATAATAGGTTAGGTAAATGTTCCATGATAATGGGTTAGGTAAATGTTTCATGATAATAGGTTAGGTAAATGTTCCATGATAATGGGTTAGGTAAATGTTTCATGATAATGGGTTAGGTAAATGTTTCATGATAAGAATATCATGTCTTTTGTATTAAAGAATTAAATGGATGAAATATGAAGTTTTATTAAAAGAAAAGGGTGAAAAGAACAAAGTTTTGTCCATCTTTGTTCATCATAGCTGAAAGTTAGAGAAGAGAAAGGAGAGGAGAAAGCTCTTGAGTATTCGGTCATTAGGAGGAGGAAAATTGAAGGTAAGTTCTTGGTACCTTGCTTCTATTTTGAGGTTCATGAGTTCTTCTTGATTCTACCTTAACTCTTGAAGTATATTTTGATTTTTAGTTGTGTTGTGAGCATTTAGTCATGAATTAAAATGAAGGAAATGGTTGTTGTTTCATGTTCTTTTGATGAAAAATGGAAGATAGGTGAAGTTGAGCCAAACAAATGAACATGCATGTGCCTTAGATGTTAAAGGGAAAAATCAGCTAACATGTTGTGCTTTAAAATGATGAAATGGAGATTATACTTAAGTAAAATGATAGATATGTGATGATTGATTGGTGATATACATGTTTAAATAACAAGCATGCAAGTTAGGTGTGAAAGAGTGATTTGGTGATAAATCTGCTTGGGACAGCAGCAGTAATGTGACTTTGGAAAATCACCATAAATTGTGGGAGATGAGTTAGAAGCTGAATAAATTATGTAATTAAAGCTTGTTGAGTCTAATTTCAAATGAAATAAACGAGAACATATTTTGAATTCTGTACAATGAAAAATTTGATTCGTAATGAAGAGTGGTCAGATTAGTCAAATAGTGAAACATGGGAAACTTTAAGAAAAATCTGGTATTGATTGGCCATACCAAAAATTCTGAAAATTTTATGAATAAAAGATATATGAGTCTATTTTCAGGGAAAATTAACGGCACTTGATTTGGAGTTTCATAGCTCCAGTTATAAATAATTTAGTGACTGTTGCTCAGGAAGACAGCTTGCAGTGAAATTATGATTATATGGTAAACATTGACAAAAATTTGTTAATGAGTTGCTTATTGTTTTCTTATAAGCTTACTATGATCTGTAGGTATGGTTGGCCGAATATTGTAAGGGATTAATATGTAGTTCGTATTTGAATAGTTAGATTAACGTGTTAGTAATCCAATTGTAGGCGGTTCGTGTGTGGATCTCGTCAGCATATCGTCGCAAACAGGTGTGTAACTAACACCCTCTTTCTTAGTCTGGATCGGCAAAAGTCGAAAAGCCGAAATGCCGAAAATCGGTATTTTGTAGATTTGCGAGTGTGCGAATGCTCGTGAGGTAAATCGATTAATGTTTTTGGTAAGCTGCAAAATTTGGACTGCAAAGTGCATAATTTCTGTGCCCTCGATATTTTTGGGCTTAATGAGCCAAAATTGGAATGATGGGCCAACGGCCCAATTCATAAGAACCCTCGGTAGTGATTACATTAGTGCGTGAAAAGTAGGAATATGCATGAAAAACCCTAAAAGCAGCTAAATTACTATAATACCCTTATGTATGGAAAATTATTGTTATACCCCTAGGTGCAAAATTACCGAAATACCCCTAGGGTTAAATTGATCTAAATTCATGTTTGACTGTTGTTATTTACTGCATGCCATGTTGTTATTATATGATGCATAGGATTGGGATATTGACGGAGGAAGTACTGAAAGTGGCTTGTCCACATCTTGGAGGCTTTGCCTCAATTCTTTGATAACTGACGACAATCTTTGCAATGTGTGAGTGTTAAATTTGGGTGGGTTGAGCTATTCCCACATGGAGTGTATGGGTGGTACGGGTGGAGTGTAGTGGTTGGTGGGTTGAGTAGTCTCCCAAATGGGCTTGCATATGTTTCTTGATGTTGCATGTATTTTGAAATGGGCCTATGGGCATCATCATTATCTGAATAAGGGCTAAGGCCGGTTTATTGTAATCTAAAAGGGCTTTGGCCCATATCAACATATACATAAATGGGCTTGCATATGTTATTGATGTTGCATGTATTTTGAAATGGGCCTATGGGCCATCTTGTTATCTGAATAAGGGATAAGGCCCATTTATTGTAATCTGAAAAGGGCTCGGCCCAATACCACTATTACTGAATGGGCTTAGGCCCAATGGGCTTGAGTGACTTGGACTTTGAATGGGTTTTCCTTACACACTGAGTTTCCCCAAACTCACCCTTTTATTTCATCCACGTAGAAATCCCCAACCATAGTGGGCTTGGAGTCGTGAGGGAATTCGGAGTGGCCACCGCTCGAAAGTTTGATTTTCTTCTAGTGAACTGGACATCCTTTTAATTACGTTTGAGGTTTTGGGCTTTTAAATGTAATAAGGCCGCTTATTTATTTTTGATGGTTTTAATATGTATTACTAAGATAGGTATTACTTATTTTAACTGTTGGGCTGGATAGCTTTAGGGCGCGTTTTCAAAAACAACAGTTGATTTCAAAATAACACGACAACAAGCAAAGCTTCCGCAATGAAAGTATTTTCCAAAATTAATCACTTTTCCTAAAAATGACTTAATCAAATCGGTTTCCTAGAAATATCCATGACGTTAAGGTGTGGCAATGGCAGTATGCATGTCTAGGATTGGATCCGAAGGAGCTTGGTATAGCGATCAGATGGACTCACCACCTCTTTTCCGGTTTCCTACCGGTGCACACTTCCATTCACTTTAACCCTTAATGAATTAATCTTTTGAACATTAAGTACGATTTTCTGGACTTAGAATGGATTTTTTTTTAACATTTTTGATGTGGCATGCCGGATCCGGCCATAACTTCTGGGCCGGGTTTGGGGTGCTACAATCAATTATTTTAGTGGCAAATGACATAACGTCACAAAATATACTACAAACATGATAAAAATAAATAATCCTCATGTTAAACAACTAATGATATATTTTATATCACAATTTTTGCAAACGTTATAGGTTTGCGTCACTATATGTTTTGGCATCAAAATTTATTTTCTTAAAAATTTTATGGGTAATTTTTTTTTTTTGACATTTGGACAAAAGTGTGACATTTATTAATTGCCACCAAGTAAACTATTTTAGTGACGAATTATTTTTATTTTGTTTTATAAAACTTTTTCATTTATTGTTACTATTATTAATAATCTTGTTAGTGACAATTTGATTTTTCGTACTTATAATACATAAAAGGTGACGCATTACTTTTGTCACAAAAAAAAAATATGTTTCACATGATGACCATGGTAATATGCCATTTTTGCTATTTTTATTGTATTTTACATGACGATTCTAAGAAGCCACCACCAAAAATTTGGTGGTTTAATAGAAAAATTAATAAAACAACAATAATAAGTAAAAATAGATGAAAATACGGAGAATTTTTATTGTTTAATTTTCACTTACAGAAGTACTATTTATAAGCTCATTTACATTCAATCAATAAATGTGAATTAAGTTTTCTTAATTACTCCATTTAATCATCTCCTAATTATAAATGAAGTAAAGAGTTTTATCTCATTACTCCATTTAATGTATTTACAACAGGTTGGGACTTTTTAGTGACATTTTGATATGGCATAAAGACTTATTTGACCTTTCAACTTTACAAAAGAAAAAATGTCATTTTAGCTCTCCATTTAATTTTCATCTCTTTTAGCTCTTAAATTTGCGTTTTTTTGTCAAATCACCCTAAAATGGATCGAAAAGTTAATGTTTGTTAACTTTGCTAATGTAGCATACACATGAATTGTTATAGATGTCACATCAACAATTAATTAAATTTTTGAAATTTAAAAAGTACAAAAAATATTTTTAAGAATTAAAAATTATTCAAATTATTTAAAAAGCATAAAAATTATAAAAAAATAATGTAACATCCTATTACCTGACTCGATCGCCAAGTCCAAGCAACGGGGTGTCACATTGTTGTCGAGGCAACTTTTGCCACAAATCTCGTAATTAAATCATGAATAAATTAATCATATCAAACAAAAAATTCAAATGAGTCTAAATCGAGCTTACAAGGGCCCCTTTTTAATGTTCAAGCATGAAATAGGACTAATTTGCAAAGTTACAAAACTTTGGAAATATGTATCGATACTTGGCTGATGGTACTGATATTTTTCTCATAAGTATCGATACCAAATTATGAATATGTTTCTTTTGAAATAATTTATCAACATACAATGGTATTGATACCATTGTAGAGTATCAGTACTATAGAGTTGGGTATTGATACTTTAACCTGGTACCGATACAATTTTGGCGTTCTATTTGTTTGAAAATCTATTTGAAAATGTCAAGTATCGATACCTATGCTCAGGTATAAATACATTATAGCAAAATTTGTCAAAACTCCATTTTAGGTACCCCTTTCATGCCCAAATTTTTGTTTGCCCAAATGGTGATTTTAAGCACCAATAAGTCCTGCAAAAACTAACCAAAACACATACCAATTAATTCATTTATTCTATACCAAAATCAATCCATTCACTGTGCCTTATTTGCCACCAAAACACATCCAAATACTTGTTAATTTATAGCTAGTCTTCCAATTACTTCAAACCAATCAATTAACTCATTCAATCATGCCAATTCAATGAGCAATACATGCCTTCATATATCCAATACACTTACAAATGACCATATACATACTACTTGCTCATTCAACATCCAATAAATCAATTAACCAAGCAATAGGTGATTACCAACATCTTCATATAAATACATACCTTTTTATACCTAGTCATCTATCTAATTAACCTTCAAATAACTATCATTATACCATCATCCATAAGTTATCCCATTTCTAATTATAATCCAACACAACATATCATACTCAAGCACTAAGTTATATGATTAAAGCACAACTTTCACATTCATTTTATAAATCAATTTCAAATACATTCTCCTATGACTCTCTACCATATATTATCATAGAAATTTCACACTATTATTACATTGTTTACACTTTAGTCCTTTTTGAAGAAAACAACAATTTCACTTTATAAATTAATCTTTTTTCACTTCTAAGCTTAAAAGCTAACCATTTAACATCAAAAGCTTCAAGAAAACAACAATGGAAACTTTTGAAAACTTTAACAATTTTACAAAATAGTACTTGAGTTAGCTAAATCAAGCTACCACGAACTCAACAACATAAAATTTATGAAAAACAGATTTAGAATACTCGCCATGCAAGGGCCGAATATTAGAGGATTTTTTTGACGCTTTCAAACTTTCTTTAATGGTGAAAAACGGTGGAAGAATATGAGAACGACGTCCTTTCTCTTTCTTCCTACTGTTATTTTTTTCTTAACATTTTTATTTTAACATTCTAACTAAATTTTCAAATAAAACAATGACCAAAAGTGGGTGTTAACCGCCCACCTTAAAAAAATATGGTCTAGTTGTCATTTAAACTTTGGTTTAATTGCTAAATAAGTCCTTTAATCAATAAAAAATAATAACGATTAAGTTTTATGACTTTTATGATTTAGTCCTTATACCTTAATTAACTATCAATTCAGATAAATTTCTAGACCAAAACTCAAGACAATACTATCATAAACTCAAAAATATTAACTAGTAATATTTATGGACTCAATTATTGGAAAACGGGGTTTCGAAACCACTGTTTTTGGTATCACTGAAAAATAGGATGTTACAATTGTATAGAATATTGATACTTATTTCCAAGGAATGATTCTTTATAAAGGTATCGACAAAGTTGGCTTGTGATTCAATTTTCCAAAATGGCAGAATGCCAAAATAGTATTGATACTTCCTAACTAGGGTATCGATACCTTATTCTAAGTATCGATACTTGTCTCCAAAACTTGAAAAGTTCTCAGATTGGTCCTTATTCATGCTCGGGTCAACTTATGAGCTTTCATAAGCTCAATCGTGTCTCGATTTTGTTTGTAATTAATATTGTGCATGGGATTATGAAATAAATTGATGTTTAATTGAATTTATGGCTATAAACTGTATGTGACTGCTCCGGTAATAGTGCTAGCATTCCATAGCTTGAGTATGACGACCGACTGGGTAAGGGGTGTTACAAATAATCTTGTAATGTTTTTTAATTTTTAAAAATTAATTAATTGCTAACGTGGCATACACGTGGATTGCCACATTAACAAAGTTAACAAACGTTATCTTTTCCATCCCTTTTGGGGTGATTTGACAAACAATGCAAGTTCAAGCGCTAGCAGAGACGAAATATTAAATGGAGAGCTAAAATGATTTTTTTTTGTAAAGTTAGTGGATCGAATAAATTATTATGCCTTTTGATTTTTATTTGATGCTTTGCTTGCTTAACTAAATCAACAATTATTAGTGATTAGTTTTAAAATTTTTGTTTTATGAATAAAATTGTAAACTCTTGTCATTATCATAAATGTATTTTATCAATAGAACATTTAGTTTGTCATTATTATGAAGAAAATATAGTAACACCCATTTATGTCACTAAAATTACTATTAATGAAGATAAAATTATCACCTAAATATTTAATTTTATATAACATATGAGTAGCATTATATTCATTTTGTAAATTGAAAAAGAATTTGAATAAAGATAAAATATCATGTATTTCATTTTTATTTTGATACTGCATTTGTTTTTAAATTTGGGCTCCGTTTATTTCATTGAAAATGGCTTCCGGAAAATGACTTAGTTTTTTGGAAAAGCTAATATTCTTTGATGTTTTGGGTGAATCTGTATTAAATATTTTTTGTTGTTTGACAGATTTTTAGAAAGTATTTCATAAAATTTGTTCTCAATGAAACAAACATACATTTGAAATTTATGATAAAGAGTTTAAATGAAGTAGTGAATTGATTAAAAAGTGATGTTAATGTGAAACTATAATAAATAATGAACCTTCATGATGTTAATGATTAAATTGTAAACTTTGTGAAATTTATAATTGAAATAAGGGAAGTGACATGCATGAAAATTTGTTATGTGAAATAATATATTATAATGAATTATTTGATTAAAGTACTTATATAGTGAAAAATAAATTACATGGCAATAGGGACTAAATTAAAAATTGTACAAAAGTTTAAGTGTGAAATAATTTAATATGTGAATAAGAAAATTATGATAAAACTTTAATGAATGTGTTATGAGATTATGAAATATGCATAAAGTATTGTAAAAGTGAAATTGTGGAGAAATATGGAATTTTATGATGACAATGACTAAATTGTTAAATTTGAGAAAATATGTAGATGAAATAATGGAAGTGAAATACATAGAAATTTGATATGTGAAACAAGATATTGAGATAAATTATGTGATTAAAGTGTAATAAGAAAGAAAATTGATTTAATATAATTAATTAGTGAGTATTGAACTTTTATGATAAAAAAGGAAAAGTTGTGAAAGTTTATAAGAAAATATTTGATAAGTGAAGAATGTAGTAAAGAATGTAACATACCGGTGCTTTGACCCGATGCTCAAGTAGGGTATGGGGGTATTACAGTGAACAGAGTCTTATCAGTCTGGAAAATGTCTTATGGAAAAAAAAATTGGTAAGACATTTTACAAAAATAAAGGGGTAATTTTACGTTGAATGGAAAATATTTTACGTTAACCATCCTATTTTATAGGAAACAAACATCAGAAAATGTTAGAAATATTTTCCGTACAAACTTTTATGTTGAAACAAATGGAGCTTTGATTTGGATCATTTTATTTATTTATGAGTTTGGTGGTCGGTAAAGCTGTAGGTTCCAATGTCTAGTATCAATTTAGTTAGGTTTATATGAGGATTGGTTATCAATTCAATTTGTTATGGATTGGGTATAGTTTGAGTTGTGAAGGTGGGGATATTCTAATAGTGAAGAGCTCTTTAAGGAATTGTGTTAGATTAGTGATACTTTTGTATGATTACATGGGTTTTTGTCAATTATGATCTTCTTTTGGCTTTTATAAAGAAAATCATAAATAGATCATGCATGAAGTAATAGAATGGGTGAGATTAAACAATTTATCTTAAAAGATTATGGTTTTGAGAGAAAATAGTTGGTGCTTATTCATGCTTTTATGATCTCGTAAATGTAGTAATATTTGTTTCATTTCTTCAAACAAAAGCAATAGTAGATACTACTTTAATCCAATATTCCAAACATTTCATTAAAATATATACAAAAGATTTGGACTTAAACCTTCTAACAAGTTGTTCTACAAGCTTATCCATAGATTTAAAATAAATAAAAAAAATAGATCAACCAAAATGAGTGATAAATTAAGAAAAGAGGGAACCTAAACTTGCCCAAAATGAATGGTATTGTCCACAGATTATTCATAAGGTCATGATACAACACTTATGGTTCTAATCTTTTCATCGATTGCATGAGTGACAAAGAAATGATGGTGAGGGAGACAAGGATCGATCAAGATTTGAAAACAAAGGAGAGTAGCATTATCAGAAAAAAAAAAAAAGATAAAATGTGTAATTTGGTGCCATTAAAATGAGACGTTGTTTCCTTTTCGCTGGGGAAAAGAAAAAAAAGTAAAATAAGATATCCTCACACTTTCATAATTTGTCACTAAAAAAGTGTCCTTAAAACTAATTATCTTTTATTCTTATTAATAGCTTATGCAAAATCATGAATTTATAGTTATTGTTTTATCTGCTATTTTGTTATGATTATTTGTTGTAATATCATGAATATGTCATTACAATATTTTAATTATTTGTTAATAAATTAATTATTTACTTAATATATTATTAATTTTAAAGCATTTAGTTTAGAATTATTTAACATGATAGTCTAAATTATAAGTTAAGATGTAAATTGTAATAATTTTATAACTTTAAATTATATATAATTACAATATAATGTTACAAAACTTTGATGTTTTAAAATTATAAATTTATTTTATTTTTATTAATAGCTTATGTAATTTATACAATTATAATTAAGAAGTTGATTATTTTTTGTAAATCATTTAATATAATCTTTTGTAAAATTTTAAAATCAATTTAAAAGTTTAGAATTTAGTAACTTATTGTTACTGATGTCCACGAAACCAACTAAAATTTTGATTAAGGCAAGTGCACCTATTAATTAATAGTATAGCTATGGTAAGCAAAGATATCGTTTCTACGAAGACTAAAAGCACTAGTAATTATCGTCTTTCTATTATTTAAACGATAAATTTGAGCTATTAATTAAAACTAAAATTAACTAAATTAATTAACTACGAACGCAATAAAGAACAAATCAGTAAAATAATCGAATAATAACCAATAAGCGAAACAATACCCAGGAAATAATTTACCTATACTTCATCTGTCACTATCAATCTAACTTACGCAATTTCTTCACTTAGTATCCCGATTCGTAGAAATCCCTAAACTATGCTAATATCTCTCTTCAAAAATAAGAGCAACTAACTCTAGGTTGATTAATTGAAATTACTTTCTAATTAAAACCATTATTATCACATTAACTTGATCTATGGATTCCCCTATTAGATTTGACTCTAATCCGGTAGATTTATGTCGTCCTATTTTTAGGATTGCATGCAACTCTACTCAATTACGCTAGGTGTACTCTTAAATAGGGTATATTCCTCCTCTAATTTAAGCACATCAAACATGAATCAATAATCTAGAAATATCAAACTAAGAATTAAGCACACATAATTGAGAACAAGATCTAAGAATTTCTTGTGTAAAATAAAAATTAAAAGACAAAATTCATCATAGGATTCATCTCTTTAGAAAATTATTTCATGGCTGCAAATAAAAACATCTTAGAGACAGTATAACTGAAAGAAATAAAGAAACTCATAATAATCTCATGAGAAATCAATTAGGAGTTTTCAACCTTAACGAAAATATGCTTCAGAATACACTTCAATGATGTTTTTTGAGTTGTTTTCTTGAGTATTCTATGATGACTCACTCCTATCTTCCTATTTTTGTCATATATAGGTTTCAAAATGCCTGAAAAACCCTAAAAATCACATTTTTTCCACTATTTGGAATGCAATTCGCAAAATTGATACGTCCTGCCGCATGGGCATGTGGCAGCCCGTGTGGCACACACGGCTGTGTGGAATGGTCCAGCTCATATGGCTCCTGTAACTCACTTCGATTTTTCGATTTTCACTATTTTTTCTCCCAAATGTTTTCCTAAGTATAAAAACGTGAATTAAAAGGATTAGGAGCATAAAATTCACCATTAACATTGAATAATCACCGAAAAACACATTAAGAATGAAACTAAAACATGTTACTTTTAGCACCTATCAATTACGTTAACAAACTATATTAAATTGTTTTATTTTATTTTATTTTAAGTATAAATAAATAAACAAAATTTATTAATTTGAAATTTCAATAAGTACTTAAGGACAGACCAAGCCTAATAAATGAATTGTCAAATATGAATGCGTATACATACGATGGGGTTAATGTTATCCTATTTTTTCACTTAAAATAAAATATTGGTGTAAAAAACTATAATATATATAAATGTACGAGTTTGAAAATTTTTTGAACTGATGGCAATGCCCTTTATATTCTACCATATTACTAAATTGATATTTTAAAAGATTTTATTTAATTTAGAATTATTATTTATTTCAATAATTATTTTTAATCATCATTATTAAATGTGTTTATTAATTTAAGATAAATATTTTTCATATTTAATCAACTTAATGTAAATATTTTTCATACTTATCATGAATAATTTATAATAATTGATTCTTGTTGTTTTATCTTTTATTTTAATTTAATATTATAATATACTTTTTAATATAGATATAATTTTATATATTATTTTAAATTTTTATTTATAAAATATTATTAATATATTATTTTAAATATTAGTTACATTAAATAGATTATATGTTATATATTATATATTTTAAATTTATAAAAAAATAAATGCATTTAATCAACTGCAACGTAAATGAGAAAGAAATCTAATAATAATAAAAGACTAATTATCATTGTGAAGTTTTTTTTTTCTTTTGAAAGGATGATTGTATAACACCCCTTACTCAGCCTGACCGCCGGACCCAAATAATAAGGCGCTACGAACAAATACAAAGCACTTGCAAGCAAATTATAATTTAAAATCTCAATTAATTATCAAAAATTCATAATTAATTAAACTAGCATGTGATTCAATCAATTTTGAATTAATATCGAGTTACGGAAGGTTAAAACTAGGAGGGCAATTCATAGGGATTAATTTAAAGCAAAATTAAAAAAGAAGGAAAAATCTGCATACAAGGGTCACATGGTAGTATGCGAAAGCTTAGCCCGTGTGTGATGAAACACACAGCCGTGCCACCAAACCGTGTACAAGATCAATGCCAATGTGAAATAAGCCACATGGCTGTGTGAGTAAACTGTGTAACTCTTTGTGCCCGTGTGCACCAAAATCACTTAAATTTTTACATACCACACGGTCGTGTCATGAGCTCATGTATGGAACACGGTTGTGTGCCAGGTCGTGTCTCAGACGATATGAACCTGTAGTTACCATTCAAAACAATATTTCTAACATAAATCACTTAGGCTACAAGTCACCCAATTTAAACCATATTCAACCACTTCAAAAGCAAATCAAAACAAGCCCAAATCATGCTTTAAAACCACCAGCCTTTGTGTCTAACTAAAATGTCAAATTTGACACCTCAATTCATAATTTTAAGCTAACCAAATGAATATACACACAACAATACCAATATGCCTTTAAGGCACCTCAACCATTTCCATTATACCAAGCACGACCAAAAGAACATACAAATACCAATTCAAAAATCACTAAATGACATATTCATCTTCAACTTCTCAAGCACCAAATAACCATTCAATCAATCTCCAATATTAAGAATTAACTTACCCAAACATAACCTAAATGTATATCAACCATCATTCCACATCCAAGCATCAATCAAAACGCAATGCATACCATAATATTATCTCATCCATTTGAACATTAGGCATAAAAACCAAGCAACCTAACAAGTCATCAACAACAAGACCGTTAACATCACATTCATACATATATATACATAGCCTTCAATATGTAAACCAAAACACAAAATGACCATTATGAGTACAAACACATTCCTAAGTACATGCCAAGACCAAAAAGAAAAATTTACCAACATTTAGTTTGGATTGCTGCTAGATGCTGGATCGACAATCGATTCTTTAAGTACCTAACTTGCGCACTAAAAACAAAATCATACGCTGAGTATAACTTAGTGGTATTTCTATAATCTAAATATTAAACATAGTGCGATACATACTAATGCATAAGTTAAATGTAATGAACAATATGCACATTTTACATGTACTTTCACATTTTTATAGCTTTAATTTCTAACCCAATTCAAAATATTAACATGGATCATCACCCTTTCAACTCAAAATCATTGAAAAATCAACATTAATGTATCATTTTATCTCAAAATTCATTGTATACAATCTAAAGTTCATAATCAACTTTATTTTTAATTCATTTCACAAGTTGTAATCCCAACTTCCACTTTCATTTTTTTCCCTATTAATACTATTCAGACTCGGACGGATATGCGGATCCAACCAACACACCAATTTGGCACCCAGTGCTTGATGGATAAACCCGTAATAATGAATTGAGCTTTAAACTGACCGATAAAACCGAAAATAAATGTGCCCAACACTGGTTGATATAATCGACAAATGGGGCGCCCAGCACTCCTTGACACGTAGTCGTAAAATCCTGAACTCTTCCTATCCTATGGCATGCCAATTATAACCAACTCTGCCTTAACAATTAATAGGATAACAACTTTCTCAATCTAGTTTGTAAACTAATTCCTCATTTCCATATCACGAATTCACTAATTCAATCATCCATTCATATACATAACAACATGTCTCATTTCCATATCAAATTTAATTTCACATGCAATATACAATATTTTTGCAACTATGCAATTTAATCCCTTGTCACCAATAACCATTCGATCACAACATTTCAATTCAAATTTAGCATTTCAAAAAATTATTCCAAAGGACTAACTCACCTTATATACTTACCAAATAATGCAATGTGTAAACGCAGCAATTGAAACAGTTAATATTATAAAAACACAAACTGTAAATTTCGAACTATTCGTCGACGACCTTGTCTTCTCCTTTCTTTTTCAAGGACTCCGAGTCAACGTTAGCTACGAATTAAAAATATATAATAAATTAACAATACACAACCAAATTTGCATTCAATTGCTAAATTATAAAACTTTTGCATATTATCAATTTAGCTCGTAAAACCGGGACTAACACAATTTTCACATTTAGCCCCCCAAACCTAATTCAAAATTTTCTAGAGTTCCTATAGGACTTCCTATTTCTCAATTACACCCTAAATTTCACAATTTGAGCATTAAAGTCCCTATAGCACAAAATCATCAATTGACTTTACAATTTAGTCTTTTTTTTCTATACTAAGCTTAAAATCTATCAAATTGGTCCCTAAAACTTCAACCATTCAACAATGGTAACATCCTCAAATTTTAACAGTAACAAAAATTATAACATAGGTCGGCTAGATTAAACTTTCAAGACTCCGAAAACATAAAAATTATATAAAAAAAAACTAAATTGCACTAACTAATTAAAACTTGAAATTTAGAAACCCTCGCGGTTTCGTCTTCTCCCCTAAGCTTTTGGTTTCGAAATTTAAAGATGAAAAGAGAAATGTTTTTTGTTCCCCACTACTTAGTTTTATGTTATAATATTTTATTATGTTTTTATTATATATTTATTTAATTATTATATATTTATTTAATTATTTCTGATCTTTATAATATATATATACATAATTTACCTCATGATCGTCCATTAACATAATCAGATGGTAAAATTTTCATTTCAATCTTTATTTCATTTCAAATTAATGAATTTTTAAAGAAATTAAACTTTTACACTTTTAAAATTTAATCTTTATACTTAATTTAATCCCTAATTCGATAGAAGTACTAAACCAAAATTCAATTTACTTCTAAAATATCTCCTTGATATATTAAATATTTAGAGTCTAATTTACGAAAATAAAATTTTAAAACCACACTTTCGATATCGTTAACTTTTGGATTGTTACATATTATAAAGTTATTCTTCAATGGCCATTCTTTTCTATTTCCCAGTAATTATCTATAAACATAGAACTATATAGAAAAGGAAGGTAATTCTTTTGGTACCTAGTACCCATAGCTATGGTGTCATCTTTTTTTCCATAATAAATTTGTTCTAAAATTTCAATTTTGGTCTCTCTATTATGTATTAATTTGTGATTTAATCTCTATATTTTAATTTCTAACATAATTCGCTTTCTATATTCTTATAATGACATTAATTAGTCCAAATAGCTAGAAGTGTTAATGTTTTCATTAAAATGTTATGTGATATTATATAATATAAATTTTCTAAGAATCATAGATACAGACATATGGCTTCTTATTTCTTCCAAGTTTATCTTGCTTTTTTTTTTAACATTATAAGATAATTATCAAATTTCAGTTTTGGCTCCTAAAGTATGTTGAAACTTGAGATTTAATCTATATGCTTTAATTTTTAATATAATTGTGTTCATCTACTTTATAATGTCATTAGTTAGTGTAAATAGTTAATGTAGACACTCAATTTTGCCCGGGCCCAGAAATAAGTCCAAAAACAAAAATAATAAATCCCCAAAAAAAACGAAGTCCAAGTTCAGTAAAGAATTACAAATATAATTTGGCCCGATTGGAATGGCCCATTCCTTGAAAAGATTTAAGGTCCATCTACAAGCTTGACTCATATGGAAATATAATCTTCAATGATATGCAATCTTAGATATGATATGCAATTTTAGATATGATACAATCTTAGATATGATTACAATCTTAGATATGATATGCAATCTTAGAAGATATGATTTTGTAATCTTAGAGATTTAATTTGTAGATACCTTTTAATCTTAACTGTTGATGTAATTGATCTGTACCATTGGATTTGAGGAGGTTCAACTATAAATAGAGGCCTCTCCCTTCATTGTAAACAGACTAGAGTTTTGGGAAACAATAAAAATTTTTGAGAGCTTTCACTCAAATTTCTCTCCCTCTTATATTCTTATTTTCTACGGTTTGTTCTTATTCTATTCTTTGTTCATCTTCGTTTTCAACCCTTTTATTTTGATTTAATCCATGTTTCCTGATTTTTTTATATATATTTTAATTTTTAATAATTTTAGTATCATATCAAACTCTTTCATTTTTTAATAAATTTTTTAGTATTACTCTTAGTAAATTATTTTTAAAATTTTACTCAAATCATTATTTTAAAAAATATATTTCATTTAATTGTCATATTTCATCCAAAAGTTTTTCTAAAATGAGGCAATGTTTTTCAGATTTAGGAATTCGGAAATAGTGCCCTAACATGTCTTGGGTTGCGATTTCCGCTTTGTCTAAATGCCTAAAGTATCCTTCTAAATAGATTTTGTAAATCACGAGATGATTTCAGTTACGAGAGTTTAAGAATATCGTGTCTTATCATGCTGGATGTGATGTTTGTATTCTTTGGGAGCTAAGGAATCTCGATTTTTCAACTTAAATAATTCCGATTTTAAAAAAGGGATCCTATTTTTAAATCCTTTCAAATTATTGACATTAAGATAGAAAACTATTCAATTTGGTACGAATTTTGGGCGTTGCGAGGGTGCTAATCCTTCATCGTATGTAACCGACTCCCGAACCTGTTTTCTTAATTTTCGTAGACCAAAACGTTTTATAAGGTGATCCAATCACACCTAAAAAGGTTGGTGGCGACTCCTGTTTTCTTATTTCAAAAGTCTATCCCCATTTTTCAAACATCCCTTTAAAAAATGGATTCGACAGCTTGGCGACTCCACTGGGGACTTAAGAGAGTCAAGCCAAGAAATTGAGTATTTTCTGTCTTAATGTCGGAAGTTTTTTAAATTTAAAATTGGATCCTTTTTACATGTGTTTGTTGCATATGTTTGTAACCTTATTGCTGTACATTGCATTTGCATGACCGTTGTGGTCACACCCTTAAATGGGAGTGAGAAGCTACGCTTTCGTAAGGTTTTCACCTTCATATGAGCTAGTGGATTGCTTCCGGGATACTGTACCTATGTCTTCGTGAGATTTTCATCTCCGTGTGGCCATAGGGAAATGTGTCCCCCTGAACTGAACTTGGTCTATATGAGCCTATAATGGGTGAAGACCAAGGAATCTGCTGGTTCAGGTACCCTGGCTTTAGAGCTAAAACTCACATAGTGAACTTTAAAGAGTTTAGGAAAGATAGTGATAGCCTTTAGTAAGCTACCTTTATAAGTACTTGTTTATCATTTTTTTTATGATACTGACCTATTTTTATTTTGCTGTCATTGCATGTCATTTAGCATTTAACGGTGTCGATTCACGGGCCAATTTCTAGATTAAAAAGTTTTGTAATGAGGAATGAATACCTTGATAGAGTGGAGGACAATAGTTCTGTCTGTACCTGGTCAGAGAAAACCCAGTTAGAGAAAGGAGATAGTGTCACTGAGGGATATACGTCAGAGTTGTGGGACTTCAACCGTATTAATTCGACGCAGAATGAGTTTCAGGAGCTGAAAAACATTTGGGCCCAATGGGATGACGAGGCTAAGTAGCTTTTCTATCAGAATTATGGAGACCTTCCCTATTTGCTAGACGTCAAAGTAGATAGGCACTTGTTTTGAGCTATGGTACAGTTCTGGAACCCTGCTTATAGTTGTTTTACATTTGGTGATGTTGATCTTACACCTACTTTGGAGGAGTATACGACTTTACTGTGTTGCCCGAGGATTCAGGGTCACAAAGCTTATGTTAGGCCTGCTAGTCTTCCAACTTTTGCAAAGAAGTTGGTGATGATTACTAGGATGAGTGAGCAGTGGGCTATAGCTCGTATACAGTAAAAGGGTGATAGTAAGTGCGTTCCATGGGTCGTTTTGAGGGATTTGATATCGACACATCCAAACGTAAAGAAAAGGGTTGACGTCCTGGCTTTGAGTATTTACGGCATGGTGATTTTCCTAAAAGCGTTGATGCACATAGATGAGGCAGTTGCAGATTTGTTCGATCGCATTGGTAAGCAGAATACACCGGTACCAGCAATCCTAGCTAAGACATTTAAATCTTTGAGTGCATGTCGGAGAGCCGACGAAGGTAGATTCATTGGATGTGCACAGTTGCTGTTGGTTTGGTTCCACAGTCATTTTTGGAAGTTTGATAAGGTTCCTTGCCGAGTATTCTTTTAGGGTTATTCTCCCTTAAAAGAGGTAGCAGACATGCCGAGGAGAGATGACATTTCAGAGAAGAGGTGGATAGACATTCTTCAGAATCTTCAAGAGGAAGATGTTATGTGGAAGGCTCATTGGTTGGTTCCTAGTGAAGTCCTTTACGCTGTGGCAGTTTTGATTGGGTCCCTTTGCCAAGAATTTGGGGAGTTGTTGGATATGCACCATTTCTTATTCTAAGACAATATAGAGCGAGGCAGTTCATACCGGTTACATAGGGTCTAGCTCAAAGTGATTTTTCTTATAAAGGAGATTACTATAAGAAGAAGATGCGAGAGATTTCTGAGGCTTGGAAGAAGCCTTTCTGTATGAAGATCTTGACCGAAGGCTCGACGTCAATCCTTGAGTATAAAGGGTGGTTTAGTAGGAGAGTCAACGATAATGTCCCTAAGCCAATTTTTGGAGTGGCTCGATCATTAGAGGAGAGCTTACGAGTGATTCCATCAGAATTAGAGGTTATAAAGCAAGAGTTTGAGAGAAAGAATTTGGAGATTGAAAAGAGGATTGAAAAGCTCGAAGAGGAAAAAATGTGCTTAAGTCTCGACGTCGATGTTCAAAAGATGGAAGTCGAGAAGGTGAAAAAGGAAAAGAGAAAGATCGAGGAAGATCGAGATGATTTAAATACGCACTACAAAAAGGCCCAGGTAATGTTGAAAAGGGTCGGATTAGGGAGATCTCCAGAGCAGTGGCAGCAAGAGATTCAAGAAGAAAGAGCCAAAGCTGAGTATTGAGAGAAGAAGTTCCAAGAGATGCAGTCACGTAATCAGGCCCTAGAGAAGGAAAATCAAGGATTAAAAACTAAGGTGGCTGAACTTGGACGATCTCTTCATCATCATCGAAGTCGTAACCTTGCAATCGAGTTAAAGGCAAGCTTGAATAAGATCGAGGAAATAAACACGATATCGGAAGGTTGGAAGCAGCACTACAGGGCTGTGAGCTACTGATTAAGCAGCTCGAGGCAAGAGAAGAACAGTGGAAGGGAGAACTTCACCATCTTCAGGATCAAGTTGGAAATAGGGATTATCTCATGGGAGAAGCCTTAGTTCTGATTCAAGAGGTTGCTGAACACTTGCAGGATTTGGCAATACAAGCTAGAACGCTGAGTATAATGTATGAGTCATCGTCAGACAGAGGACGAGAGTTAACATTGTTATTAGATAGGGTTAAGACTCTAAGCCTACGAGCGAAAGCGTATTTGTAATCCATTTTATGAAAAGATTTTTGTTCATTAAATAACGTTTTCTAAAATGAAATTGAATCAGAATTGACATCTTTTTGCATTCATGCATTTGCATTTCATAGCATCTCATTGTATCATATGCATTCAAGTTTATAGAAAGACTCTAATTAGTTAAAATTAATAGAGAGAAAGAGAGTAAGAGAAAGAAAATCTGGAAGCAACACATCACTACGGAACTCATGCAAAAACTAAGAACATGGACCAAAGATTTGAACAGTTACAGAAGGACATACAGGACCAATTGCAAGAGCAATTGGCAAAGATGCAAAACGACATGAGAGAGCAAATGTTGGAGGCATAAAAGAACATGGTGGCTGAGATGGCACAACTTCTGAGGGCCACTGATAAGGGAAAGGCTCCCATGGCAATTACTGGCGAGGAGGGTGAGGATCATCCTCTAGGTTTCACCCCACCCCATGTGCCTTCACAAATCGAGGCACTTCCTAAGAGGCCATCTGTCACTATAAGGCCCCAACAAGGGTTGGTCGATACTGGGATGAATTTCCTAACTGGTTCAGGATTCAATTTGAGTGACAATCCTGCAAATCCTATCATTCCTAACTTAGATATGGCTGAAAAAGAAGATCTAAGAACTGAAGCTGCAAGACAGTTGGAAGATCGCTGCAAATAGTTGGAGGAAAAGTTCAAGGTTTTAGAGAATGCTGATGGGCATCATAGGGTTGATACCAAAGATCTAAGCTTAGTCCCAGACTTGGTGCTTTCTCACAAATTCAAGATGCCAGAATTTGAGAAGTACAATGGGACTACTTTCCCAGAAGCCCACATTACGATGTTCTGTAGAAGGATGACTGGGTATGTGAATAATGATTAATTGTTGATTCACTGTTTCCAAGACAGTTTAATTGGAGCAGTAGCCAAGTGGTATAATCAACTGAGCCGGGCCAGAATAAGTTCATGGAGGGATCTTGCACAGGCCTTCATGCAGCAGTACAATCATGTGACTGACATAACTCCAGATAGGATCACGCTGTAAAACATGGAGAAAAAGCCTAATGAAAATTTTAGACAATATGTACAGAGATAGAGAGAGGTAGGAATGTAAGTTCAACCACCGTTGTTGGAGAAGGAGACTACCATGTTGTTCATCAACACTCTAAAAGCTCTATTCATCACTCACATGATTGAGAGCACCACTAAAAGCTTTGCGGATATAGTCATGACGGGAGAGATGATTGAGAATGCCATAAGGGGTGGCAAAATTGAGGGGGAAACAACTAAAAGATCGGCCCCAAAGAGAAAGGATAGTGAAGTGAATAACACAAGCACTTTCAACATGAAGGCAATCACAGTTGGTCAACCTAAAACAGCTGCGGTTGAGCAACAGAGTTCTCAAAGGCAGGAGTCAGGTACAAGGCAGAATTCTGAAAGGATGCAATTTACACCTATCCCCGTGACGTATCTTGAGCTCTATCAAAGCTTATGCGATGCACATGTTATTTCTCCTTTTCACCTTAAGCCATTGCAGCCCCCATATCCTAAATGGTATGACGCAAACGCCAGATTCGAATACCATGCTGGAATACCAGGGCATTCGATTGAAAACTGTACTAGTTTTAAGAAGGTCGTAGAAAGGCTTATTAAGATGAGGGTAGTGAAGTTTGATAATACCTCGAATACTGAAAACCCATTACCAAATCATAGCAATTAAGAAGTGAACGCCATTGGTGAAACCAGTGAGAGGGGAATAAAGGAAGGCGTGGCTGAGGTGAAAATATCGATGAAGATGATTTGGGAAGAAATGGTAAAAAGAGAGATGATAATCTCTAAAGAGAGGAATGAAGGAGCAAGGGACTATTGTGAGTTCCATGCCGAAGAGGGGCACAAGATTCAGGAATGCGACGAGTTTAAGGCCTGGATATAAAGCCTTATGGACAACAATGAGCTAGGATTTTATGAAGCTGGGCCAAATGAGAGACATATATGCACATTAGAAGGTGCACCGAAGAATCAAAACCGGCCAAGGATCATTATTTCTTTACCAGGAAGTAATGAAGTTGAAATACGGATGGTACCGAAAGTCATCATTCATAAACCTGTTTCCTTTCCTTATAAGGATAACAAGAGAATCCCATGGAGTTATAACTGCTATGTGTCAATACCGGAGAGGGAGGATATAGCAAGTGCTTCTAAAGAAGTTCAAGGTGAGGGTTCCCATACGCGGAGTGGGAGGCGGTATGATACAGTGGGCATCAGAGAGGAGCCCACAAAAATAAAGAATGTTAGTACAGAGAAGGAGAAAGAGGCTGAAGCACCTATCAAGGATCCAGTAAAGAAGGAAGAGGGTAAGGAATTTCTAAAGTTCCTTAAACATAGCGAGTATAGCATGGTCGAGCAATTGCGTAAGCAGCCGGTTCGTATATCAGTATTGGCTCTACTTCTGAGTTCTGAGGTACATCAGGATGCATTGATGAAGGTGCTCAACGAAACATATGTCACCCATGACATATCCGTTAACAAGCTGGACCAGTTGGTGAATAACATAAGTGCAGATAATTTCATCAATTTTAATGACGATGAAATCCTACCAGGGGTATGGGGTCAACAAAGGCCCGCACATCACCACTCGATGTAAGGGGTACATTCTCCCAAGCGTGCTCATCGATAATGGATTGGCTTTGAATGTTCTATCGTTGTCTACTCTGAACAAATTACCCATTGACAATTCTCACATGAAGACATGTCAAAATGTGGTAAAAGCCTTTGACGGTACAGAAAGGAAGGTGATGGGAAGGATTGACATCCCCTTGGAAATTAGGTCGAATATATACGAAGTAGACTTCTTGGTGATGGATATCAAGCCCTCCTACAATTGCTTATTAGGGAGGCCATGGATATATTCAGTGGGAGCGGTACCCTCATCATTGCACCAAAAATTAAAGTTAGTGACGGATGGACGGTTAGTAACCATAAATGCGGAGGAGGATATTATAGCTGCAGTCACTAGCAAGGCCCCTTATGTCGAGACGAATGAAGAGTCTATTGAGTATTCCTTTTGCTCTTTAGAATTTTTAAATGCAACCTTCATTTCAGAAGGGAGTGAGCCACCGGCGCCAAAGATAGCAAGAGCCACGAGGATGGCTCTACAAATGATAGTGAGAAAGGGAGCCTTGCCAAGAAGGGGGTTAGGAAAATACCTGCAATAAGGGACTCAAATTCCAGAACTAAAAGAGAAGAGATATCGCTTTGGTCTAGGCTTCAAGCCAGACTATAAGCAAAGGAGGAAGGAAGTTGAGAAGCGCCAAGAGGAAACAAGGGCGTGCCTTAATAGAAAAGAAGTGGAGTGGGAGCCGATGACATTCCCTCCAATATCCCAAACCTTTATATCAGGAGGGTTACTTTTAGAAGAAGGTCATCAGATTAATGCTCTACACGACAAAGGATCGGAGCAATGAAACCTTGAGGGCATTCGCCCTTATGAACCGGAAAACTCTCTGAACAATTGGACTGTGGAGGAACTTCCTGTAGTCTTTAGGAATTTTTCAAAGTAATTCTTGAAACATTCTTGTTACTTTAGAGCCTAGGAGTAATAGGATTTCATTTGTGAAATGGGCTTACAATCATCTATTATTTTTTAATAGGGCATAACTTTTATCAATTTGAACGAGTATTGTTTCATTTTTATCAACCAATATTCCGTTAAATTTTGGCAATTCTTATTCTTTCATTCATAGAACATAAATAATCATTCTTAAATTCATTCATTCTTTATACTTAACAGATCCCTAGATATCAATGACATGAGCATTGATATTACAAATCCTGATTTCTTTCCTGAGCAAGACATGTGTTTAGAGGATTTTGAAGATGTCCAGGATTGTGATGTGTCTCTAGATCTTTTGAGGATGGTAAAACAGGAGAAAAAACAAATCATGCCACATGAGAAAGAGGCAGTAGAGAATGTAGCCCTAGAGGAAGGGAAAGAGGTGAAAATTGGCACGCATATTGCTGATGATATAAGGCAAGGACTGATTGAGTTGTTACGTGAGTTCAAGGATATCTTTGCATGGTCTTATCAAGATATGCCAGGGTTAAATACTGATATTGTGGTGCATCGTCTTCCAATAAGACAGGATTGTAAACCAGTTCAACAGAAATTGCGAAGAATGAGACCAGATATAATATTAAAAATAAAGGATGAAGTCAAGAAACAGTTCGATGCAGGATTCTTACAAGAGTTGAAGTATTCTGAATGGGTAGCTAACATTGTACCAGTTCTTAAGAAGGATGGGAAGGTACGAATGTGTGTTGATTACAGGGATCTGAACAAAGCTAGCCCAAAAGATAATTTCCCTCTGCCTCACATAGACACTTTGGTAGACAACACAGCGGGATATTCGTTGTTCTCTTTAATGGATGGTTTTTCAGGGTACAATCAGATAAAGATGCATCCTGAAGACATGGAAAAAACCACCTTCATAACCTTGTGGGGGACTTTCTGTTACAAGGTAATGTCCTTTAGGCTAAAGAATGTAGGGGCAACATACCAAAGGGCTATGGTGACCTTATTTCACGATATGACGCAAAAGGAAATTGAGGTGTATATTGATGATATGATTGCCAAATCTCAAACAGAGGAGGAACATATTGAGGTTTTAAAGAAACTATTCTTGAGATTAAGGAAGTTTCAGTTAAAACTTAATCCGGCAAAATGCACTTTCGAAACCAGGTCGGGAAAGTTACTAGGTTTTGTGGTCAGTGAAAACGGAATAGAAGTTGATTCAGAAAAAGTTAGAGCCATACAAGATTTGCCTTCACCGCGTACTCAGAAAGAAGTTTGGGGTTTTCTTGGAAGGATGAATTATATTGCTCGGTTTATTTCACAATTAACTGAGAAATGTGACCCTATATTTCGCCTCCTTAGAAAACAAAACCAAGGTACTTGGGATGAGGAATGCCAAAGTGCTTTCGATAAGGTTAAGCAATACTTGTTAAATGCTCCTGTGTTATCTCCACCTAATCCAGGTAGACCATTAATTCTGTACTTATCAGTGTTTAGCAATTCTATGGGATGTGTGCTTAGCCAACATGACGAGTCGGGAAGAAAGGAGAAGGGGATATACTATCTCAACAAGAAATTCACAAAGTGTGAGATGAGATATTCGCCAATTGAGAAATTGTGATGTGCTTTAATCTGGACGACTCGAAGGTTGAGGCAATATATGTTGTATCATACTACTTGGCTTATTTCAAAACTTGATCCTCTGAAGTATATGATGGAGTCAACAGCTTTGAATGGAAGAATGGCGAGGTGGCAAATTCTGCTTTTAGAGTTTGACACAGTTTATGTGAGACAGAAGGCTATAAAAGAAAGTGCGATAGCGGAATTTCTGGCTAGTAGAGCTCTAGAAGACTATGAGCCGTTGAATTTTGATTTCCCAAATGAGGAGTTGATGTGTGTAGCAGCTATAGAGGATTATCCTTGGAAGTTGAGCTTTGATGGGGCATCCAATACAGTGGGAAATAGAATTGGGGCAGTCTTGGTATCCCCAAATGGTGATTCTTATCCATTCACGTGCAAGTTAAATTTTGATTGCACAAATAATATGGCCGAGTATGAAGCGTGCATCATGGGACTTCGAGCGGCTATAGAGCGAAGAATAAGAACCTTAAAAGTTTATGAAGACTCTTTGTAACGCCCCCACGCCCGAGACCATCACCGGAGTCGAGCTTGAGAGGTTACCGAACATAATTTATCAATTTAAGAACTTCAAATCATTTGTTTCTACATTCACAGCTTTCTAGCTACTCGCATCACAATTACAAGAAAAATCATATCTCGAGTTACGAAACTCAAAATCAAGATCCGAAAATTTTCCCTGAATATAGACTCATATATCTATTTAATAATTTTTTTCTAGTATTTTTTATTGGGCCAATTAGTACAGTTAATTAATTAAAGTATCCCCTATTTCAGGGTTTGACTGCTCTGACATCTGTGTATTACGAATCAGATATATCTCTATACACAATTTCAATGACTATGAGGTTTGTTTCTATTAAAACTAGACTCAATAAGGAATCTGTACATATAAATAAAAACTTCTAATTATTTTATTAAAATTTATTATGAATTTTTAAAGTCAGAACAGGGGATCCAGAAATTACTCTAGCCCTGTTTCGTAAAAGTTTAAATATCTCATAAAATATAATTTATATTCCTGTTTTGTTCAATCCATATGAAAATAGACTCATTATGATTCAATTTCATAACTTACTCATCATTTAGTTCTATTTATACTATTTTTAGTGATTTTTCAAATTCACATCATTGCTGCAGCAATATTCTATTTTAAGGCAAGTTTCAGCTTTCCATGAATTTTTATGAACTAGATAACCTGTTAAACTTCCATGATATCAAACATGATCTAAATTAGCCATCACCATGACTTATCAATATCAAACATTTTCTCAACCAGACATGGCCATATCATAAAATTATTTACACAAAATAGGTATATTGCTATACATGCCATACTTAAGTAGTTGTACAAGCCATTTACCAAGATAAAAGTCCTTTGGATAGTGTGATCGAACTTTCGACCTGTCCCGATTCCTGAGCCTGCTTGTTCAAAAGTACAGTGAATGAAAAGGAAGGAGTAAGCATAAATGCTTAATAAGTTCATATGTAAATAACAAGTAACATAACAATACAAATATACCAAACAACTTTAGCATGGTACCACCAAAACATATATCACATCTTTAAACATCATTCATCATCTTACCACCTTATCGTTGTTGTATCTATTTTCAACCCGAGGGTTAAGAACATACCTGTCCAAAGTGTCCATTTCACACCACTTACCCAAAACGTCACTTATATCTTAAGTGCTCTTCCATTAAACTAGAAATTTCACCCGTTGAACATATCGGAATATAACTCGGATACATGGATAATTTGCACATAAGTGCCACATATGTAATCAAGAAATCATGTAACCCGCCCCTAAGTGAACTCGGACTCAACTCAACGAGCTCAGGCGTTCGCATCCATAAATGAACTTGGACTCAACTCAACGAGTTCGGATGCCTAGTTACATCTCACGAACTCGGACTCAACTCAACGAGTTCGGACATTTGCATCCATAAGTGAACTCGGACTCAACTCAACGAGTTCGAATGCTCAACCATCCTAGTGACATGTCACTTGTATCCTAATCTATTCCTAAGGTTCAAACGGGCTTTTTCCCTCGATCTCACATTTTCCGTCTTCTATGGAATATCGGGACCGATACTCGGTAGCAATTCATATTTATCAAGTAGTAAACATAATTTGCATATTACTCAACATTAACCACAAAGCATAATATTTCACGATTAAAAATCAGCATATCATATAATTAACATCAATAACTTAAAAATAACAATTATGCTACATTATTTACACATGAACTTACCTTGGTACCAAAATATAAAGATTTTGCAATTTAGTCCACAATCTTTTCTTTTCCTCGATCACGACTTGAATCTCGTTTTTCTTGATCTATAATACCAAATTAATCTTATTTAATGCATACATTTATCAAAACAGCATTGAATACGAACTTTAAAAAAATTACACTTTTGCCCCTAAACTTTTGCATAATTACACTTTTGCCCCTAGGCTCGGGAATTAAACTTTATTCCTTATTCTTATGTTTTATAACATGCTGATCATTTTTCCCTTCTATGGCAACATCAAATTCTTACTCTAACATATACTTGTGACTATTAGGTATTTTTGCCGATTAAGCCCTTTTACTCGTTTTCACTCAAAACCGAGTAGCACAAGTTGTCTAACATAATTTAAAACCCCATATTCTATCATAAAACATCAAAATACACAAAGTTCACCTATGGGTATTTTTCCAAATATAAACCCTAGGTTGAATTATTGCTAGCATAAGCTTAATCGAGCTTCCGGATTCCAAAACGTAAAGAACATTAAAACGGGCTTGGAATCACTTACTATGGAGCTTGGAAGCTTGAAACAAACCCTAGCTATGGAGAACCCTTGAAATTTCGGCCTAATGAAGAAGATGGACAAAATTGGCTTTTAATTTTGTTTTTAATTCATTTTAATAACTAAATGACCAAAATACCCTTACTACTAAACTTTCCAAAATTCCTTCCATGTCCTAATTTTGTCCATGAACTTAAAATTGGTCAAATTGCTATTTAAGACCTCCTCATTAATATTCCAAAACAATTTCATACTAAAAACTTCTAGAATGCAAGTTTTGCAACTTATTCGATTTAGTCCCTACTTTCAATTTAAGCACTTTAGGCATAGAATTTCATCACGAAATTTTCACACAATCATGCAATCATATCATAAACATCAAAATCATTGTAAAATAATTATATCTATCTCGGATTTGTGGTCACGAAACCACTATTCCGATTAAGCCCTAATTTAGGATATTACACTCCGCGTTAGTAATTTACCAGCTTAAAGGTGAATGGGAGACAAGGGATCCTAAATTGATCAATTATCAAAAGGTAGTTTTGGGGTTACTTGAGGAGTTCGATGACATCACTTTCAATTATATCCCATGAGACGAAAACCAGATGGCAGATACTCTAGCAACCTTGGCTTCAATGATTAAAGTGAATAAAGAGGAGGAGATGAGACCCATTCAGATGAGTATCTTTGAGGCTCCAGCTCACTGTTGTAACATTGAGGAAGAGGAAAAAGATGATAACCCTTGGTATCAGGATATATTGCGATATGTGAGAGATCGTAAATACCCAGAACAAGCAACTGAAACTGATAAGCGAACTTTAAGGAGATTAGCCTGCGGCTACGTTTTGGATAGGGACATCTTGTACAAAAGAAGAAAGGACCAAGTACTGTTGAGATGTGTTGACGCCGTGGAAGCTAAGTTAATCTTGGAAGAAGTTCACGAGGGTGTTTGTGGAACGCACGCTAATGGTTTCACGATGGCTAGACAAATCATGAGGTCTGGATATTATTGGTCTACTTTGGAAGGGGATTGTATCAACTACACCAAAAAATGCCATAAATGTCAGATTTATAGAGACAAGATTCATGTACCACCTTCACCTCTACACGTTATGACTTCTGCATGGCCTTTTTTATGTGGGGCATGAATGTCATTAGGCCAATGTCACCAACCACTTCAAATGGGCATCGATTTATTTTTGTAGTCATTGATTACTTCACGAAGTGGGTAGAGGCTGCTTCTTATGCGAATGTTACTAAGTCGGCTGTAAGTCGATTCTTGAAGAAAGAGATTATTTGTCGGTATGGGATGCCTGAAAGGATCATATCAGGCAATGCACTGAACTTGAACAACAAAATGATAGCAGAAGTTTACAGTCAGTTTAGGATTAAGCATCATAACTCTTTGCCGTATCGCCCAAAGATGAATAGGGCAGTGGAAGCTGCTAACAAAAACATCAAGAAGATAATGGGAAAAATGACTGAAACCTACAGAGACTGGCATGAGAAGTTACCATTTGCACTCTTAGCTTACCGAACGTCTGTCAGAACTTCTACCGGGGCAACTCCTTTCTCGTTGGTTTATGGGATAGAAGTAGTGTTACCCATTGAAGTGGAAATATCGTCTCTTCGAGTCTTGTCAGAGATAAAGTTGAATGAAGCTGAATGGATACAATCGCGATATGATCAGTTGAACTTGATTGAGAAAAAGAGGCTAAAGGCCATTCGTCATGGTAAGATGTATCAGAAGCGAATGATGCGAGCTTATGACAAGAAAGTGCGACCAAGAGAATTCCATGAGGGGGATCTTGTGCTGAAAAAGATCCTCCCTATTCAGAAGGACTTTAGTGGAAAATGGATGCCAAATTGGGAAGGGTGTATGTTATGAAGAAGGCATTCTCTGGGGGTGCATTGATCTTAACGGAAATGGATGGGAAGAGTTTGCCCAATCCAGTGAATTTAGACTCAGTCAAAAAGTACTTTGTCTAAAGGAGAGAAGAACTCAGGATAAAAACCCGCAAAGGGCGCCTTGTGACCAAAGGGGTTTTGAGCTGAAAACCCGAAAGGGCAGCTCAAATTTTGAAGAGCACACGGTAATCTTGCTATATCTGATTCAATAAAGAGTGAAGCGCGTTGCATATCAGAGCATCAACAAAGTACTTTGGATCTTTTAAACACATGTTGAATTCAAGAAAGTCTTCATGGAGCTGGCATATAAACGCTCAAGCGGCGATATCTAAGGCATCTAACTTTTGTCCTGTTTGCTATCTTTAGATTCTTTTTCTTCTCAAAGATAGGCTTTCAGATTAATTTCTTTTGTATTTTTGACAAATTTATTCAAATCTAATTATTCTCAAGATTAAATTCATCTTCCATTATTCTTAAAGTATGTTGCATTAAAATAATGATAGATGAACTAAATAACTTTCACACATGAAGTTTTGCTCATTACTCTGGAAATTTCTAGATAATACAAGAAACTAAAATAGAACAACTGTTCGAAGAATTCACGTAAGTGAGGTTTGAAAGAACTCGAGGAAATTCATTCTTTAGTCCAAAATGATGATTGGACAAATCAAACGATTCGATCCTAAGAGAGGATCATCTTACGACATTTTGGTGGGTCATAGCGTTTGAAGAATGGTACAAACCCACAATTTGAGTAGGAATGATACTTGAGAGAAATAAGGATAAACTTGACGAAAGAATGAGTGGTGACGTCGGAATAGGGTCATATTCATAAACATTTTGCATTATAACAGTTTAATTAGGAGCATTTGACTCACTTCGATCATAGCATCCTAATCATTAGGCATGAACTCATACACATTATACAGGTTATGTCCTTCAAGGGACAATGAAGATTGATGCGCCTTAACCCCCTAAGCAATAGGGTAACAGGCTAAAGCATAGCAGATTTGACCTTCAAGTGTTTACGCTGAAGCAGATCCAAGATGATTTAACATCTCTGTATTGTCATAGAACAAATCGAAGAAACAGATTTGGCATCTCCATATTCGACGGAGAGCAGATCGAAGACATAGCAGATCTAACCTTCGGATGTTTTCACATCGAAGTAGATCCAAGATGATTTGGCATCCTTGCGTTTACAAGGAGCAGATCAAAAACATAGCAGATTTGGCTTTCATGTGTTTACGCTGAAGCAGATCTAAGATGATTTGGCATCTCTGTACTGTTAGAGAACAAATCGAAGATAACAGATTTGGCATCTCTGTATTAGACGGGGAGCAGATCGAAGACATAGCAGATCTAACCTTCATGTGTTTACATCAAAGCAGATCCAAGATGACATATTTGGCATCTCTGTATTAGACGAGGAGCAAATCAGAGATAACAGATTTGGCATCTCTGTATTAGACGGAGAGCAGATTGAAGAAGTAGATTTGGCGTCTCTGTATTAGACGGGGAGCAGATCGAGATAACAGATTTGGCGTCTCTGTATTAGACGGGTAGCAGATCAAAGATAGCGGACATCGCCTTCCTGAGTTGCAGTGAAGCAGATTGAAGCGTCAAGAGGCCATTTAAAGAAGATCAAAGATCAAGAACTCAAGACTCAGCGAGCCCGGGCAAAATTGGTCCTTTTATAGTCTTTGCTCTATTCCTGTTACACAGCAATGAGCAAAGAGGGGCAGTTGTAGACACTCAATTTTTCCCAAGCCCAGACATAAGTCCAAAAACAAAAATAATAAACCCCAAAAAAAAATGAAGTCCAAGTTCAGTCCAGAATTACAAATATAATTTGGCCCGATCGGAATGGCCCATTACTTGAAAAGATTTAAGGTCCATCTACAAGCTTGACTCATATGGAAATATAATCTTCAATGATATGCAATCTTAGATATGATATGCAATTTTAGATATGATACAATCTTAGATATGATTGCAATCTTAGATATGATTGCAATCTTAGATATGATATGCAATCTTAGAAGATATGATTTTGTAATCTTAGAGATTTAATTTGTAGATACCTTTTAATCTTAACTGTTGATGTAATTGATCTGTACCGTTGGATTTGAGGAGGTTCAACTTTAAATAGAGGCATTTCCCTTCATTGTAAACAGACTGGAGTTTTGGGAAACAATAAAAATTTTTGAGAGCTTGCACTCAAATTTCTCTCCCTCTTACATTCTTATTTTCTACGGTTTGTTCTTATTCTATTCTTTGTTCATCTTCGTTTTTCAACCCTTTTTATTTTGATTTAATCCATGTTTCCTGATTTTTTATATTTTTTAATTTTTAATAATTTTAGTATCATATCAAACTCTTTCATTTTAAATAGTTTTTTTAGTATTACTCTTAGTAAATTATTTTTTAAATTTTACTCAAATCATTATTTTAAAAAATATATATTTCATTTCATTGTCATATTTTATCCAAAAGTTTTTCTGAAATGAGGCAATATTTTTCGTATTTAGGAATTCGGGAAATAGTGCCCTAACATGCTGGGTTGCGATTTCTCGTTTGTCTAAATGCCTAAAGTATCTTTCTAAATAGATTTTGTAAATCATGAGATGATTTCAGTTACGAGAGTTTAAGAATATTGTGTCCTATCATGCTGGATGCGATGTTTGTATTCTTTCAGAGCTAAGGAATCTCGATTTTTCAACTTAAATAATTCCGATTTTAAAAAAGGGATCCTATTTTTAAATCCTTTCAAATTTTTGACTTTAAGACAGAAAACTATTCAATTTGGTACCAATTTTAGGCGTTGCGAGAGTGCTAATCCTTCCTCGTACGTAACTGACTCCCGAACCTGTTTTCTTAATTTTTGTAGACCAAAACATTTTATAAAGTGATCCAATCACACCTAAAAAGGTTGGTGGCGACTCCCGTTTTCGTTTTTCAAAAGTCGATCCCCATTTTTCAAACATTCCTTTAAAAAATGGTTTCGACAGTTAATATTGTTAATCTTTTCAATTAAAATGTTGACATCAATTTTCTTGAGAACACTACAAAATTATTTTATCATTGATAACTTGAACCTATTATTTTAAGAAACAAAATTCTAATCAATATTTTCGATATTATTTTTATTGTTTACATTACTACAAGGTAATATAATTTTTTTTATAATTTCAAAATGACACTCTAATAAATTTAATAGGAGACTAAAATACAAATATCAATATGTATAAAGACTTAGAATATATTTTAACCTTCAAATATTTATTTAATAATTTGACAAAATAATAATTAACTCAACACGTAGCGTGTGAACCATAATAACATGTATTACAATAAACTCAACGATTTAAGTGTTTTAAAATTTATTTTATGTTTTCCTATTAATTTCGTTATATTTTGATTCATTAAACTGAAGTCAATACTTATATGTATTAGAATGGTTTTCCTAGAGCTTAGGCTTAATTATATGGTAAAATTTTGGAAGTAAAAATATATTCATAGTATATTATATAAAGTATTTTTAAATAAAAATATATTATTAAATATTTATAATATATATATATAATAATTATATTATATATAATATGTATATATAATGGAAAAGAAACAAAGAATATGATATTAAATTAAATAGAGATGTCTATATTTCAAAGAACACAATTATTTATAAACTCGGAAAAGTTATGTCCCTTCAGAGACAAAGATAAGTAGCTCTTGATACTCTATATATAAATATAATGATCATAATTAAAAATAACAACAAATTGAGTTCATCTATTTCGAGTGGATATTTCTTTATTTTAACTACATTATTTTAATTCGAGATAAAAGTATTCTACTCTTAAAACAGTGTTTCTTAAAAGATCTTACATTTATAATTTTATAATTTTTAAGATTTTTGTATCCAACCAATTTTATTGTACTTATTAAGTTTTACACCCTAGGAGAATCTATAATATTTTTTTTGCTCAAATCACCATCATTTTTTATTTTATTTTATTTTTTTTTTTTTTGGGGGAGTTATGTGAATAAACTAAACTAACACTAGCTTGTTTGATATGTTATCTTAATTATTAGGATGGATGACTACAAGAAGGGATCTCTTGTCAAGAAATCATTCATGTAGGATCGGAAGTAAATTATATTATATATTAATTTATATAATGTAACATAATGTGGGTCCTTTACGTTGATTGATTTCCTTTTACTATTATTATTAAAAAAAAAAAAAACAGGTGGCAAGTTTTAGTCTTGGCAGGCTTAATTTCATGGAGTCTTGTGTGTGGAACATGTTCTTGTTGGGAAAGAACCGTCCAAAGCCTCCCCATGCCCTAAGTTGTTTTCAAATTAAAACTTAATATTTATAGCATAATAGATAAGAGGCAAAGCAAGAACACATGCAAGCATTATCATATAGGTTTTCAATTACTATGAATAAAGGAGGGGACAAATTTATTAAGAGCTATGGTTCCTGAGATGATGTTAACCTAAAGTTATTGTATTTGTGTTGAATATGGCATGGGGCTGAAACCAACCAATGCTTGATTTCACTTTATATATATTATTTTATGACACATTTTCCGGTATATGTAAGATGGGGTCCCTTGATCAACTATTAAAAAGGAAAAGACAACCAAAACAAAGTGGATAAGCAATGGCACTGATTATGACAAGTTTAAAACGTTAGGGTGTGGAAGAATTGAAAGAGGTTGATCACACTTTGACGGGCAAATTCATCCACAGAAACGCAAGGTGAATATTGATTAAGTTAAAATAAAACACATAAGATATATGACATTTGAGAAACTATTATTTAGATAATTTTAAAAATATTTGACTCTTATTTGATGGAATGATAATTTAAAAAGGTTTAACTTTTTATGTGAGTAAAATTTAAAAAATTGAGCCTTAATTTAAGCATTTAGGTGATTGCAACTATTAAATTTCCTTTGTTGCGTTACGTCCAAACCATGATCACTAAGTAGCCAATACTAATAGTTATGATTATTTTAATACACAAGTATTAAGAATCCATTTTTTACTTGGAGCTCCTACCATATACAAGCAGTGGATGAAGCAAACTCTGAGGATGATAGACATTAATGCTCTAATCTCCCTTCACTGCCCATTTTATAATTTTTACTTCTATTCACTTGGAGAAGTTGAACAACTCCAGTCCAGATAGCTTTTGTATTGTCAAACTCGAAAACGAAATGCTTAAAGCAGCAACCAACCTTTATTATGAACCTTCATTCCCAAAGTTTCTAACCTATCCTTAGATGGAATGCTATTTAAAACTAGGCTTCCAAGCATTGTTTTGGGACCATAAACCTTCCCTTGGTTCCACACAAAAGCATGCAGTACCAAAATGCCAAAGCTTCCACTCCATTGTTTGGTATTTATTGATATTGAGTATTTAATCATGCAAATTTGTCATTGAAATTTGTACATTTTCTCTGTGGACTTTCAATGCTCATCGACTGTGTGAGTTGGAGAAGGAATCAGTAGGTAGTTCACAATATTTTAGCTTTAACAAAGAGATGTTCCAAGATTCAAATCTTCTCCACTTATAAAAACTAGACACCCTTTTTTCCAAGACAGTCTTTGAAGTATTTGGGGACATTGATCTCATGGCTCAGCTCAAGGCTTATACCTCAATCCCAGCACGTTAGCAGCTACAGCAGGCTCTAAATATCGATCGTTGTTCGGTTTAATGAATGAAGCAGGCATTTTTGGTGCATTGTCAGTGTAATCACAAAGCTTTGAGTGAAGTGCCAAATGCATCAAAAGAAATAATGGAAAAGATCTTGAAATGCTCTTGGGGATAAGTTACATGTTGTAAATTCTACAATCCAAACCCAGATTTGCTAGCTGTCATCTATCAAAGACGATTATAAGCAGTAATTGATCTAAGGTTTTTTAAGTTATTTAGCTCCTTCACATTTCTACTCAAGTTGAACCTCCAACATTTCTGATATACGAACAATCGTTACTAATTGGATTGGAAAACACACGACTTTTTGCCCTTTTTAGCCAAAAAGATTGCAATGGATGGAGGAGCTAACAAGTGACACCATGTGCTTTCGAATAAGGTTAAGCTTCAAAAAAGATTGTTCTTATAGATTAATATTTCATGTTTACCTCACAACATTTATATTTCTTTTACGTTTTAAAATTGATTTCTCAATCCATATATGGACCTGCACTTTGGGATAAGAATACCAAGCGTGGGAACATTAAGGTTCGATGTCAACTTCAACATATATATGTTGGCTTAATGGTCGGTTCCACGATATGGCCCAAATGTTAGGTCCTTTAAACCTCACAACCTGTTAAACCTATTTAAAAATTGGGTAAAGCACAGAAATAGTTACTAAATTAGTGTTCACCTTCCTTTCAACGGAATTGCATAAGTTTTTTATTGGTCTAATAATAAATTTAATTCTTTAATATTTACACATTATATTAATTTGATCTTAAATATAAAAAATTTATAAATTTAATCTTTAATGTTTACAAGGAATTCAATAAATTTTTCCAAAAATTACAAATTTACAAAATTTAGGAAAAGCTGCCTAGTTACTGTTATATTTTACAGTTATCAACGACAAGCTCAGATTTATAAGCCGAAAGAAACTGTAGAAAAAAATGCGCGAAGATCATCTGTATATGTATATCATAATGATATAACTTCATGGTGGTGTTTTTTTTTTTTTTTAATAGAATATATGTATATCATAATGATATGTATAATTTCATTCTGTTATTTATTTATCCGAAACAAGTAAATTTGACATATCCGCATGCTTGTTTGTTTTATTATTTTAAAAGTGATTATTTGATTTGGAGTAGTTTAATAACTAAAATAGAAAAAATTAAAAGTTTAATGATTAAAATAGAACGTATGCAATACTTTAGTGACCATTTCTGTTTTTACCTTTTAAAATTGGATAAAAGATATTGGTAATTACTTAATTATTAGTTAGTGTTTTTTTTTTTTTACACTCAATTTTGAAAAGTTATAAAACGGCTATTCAACTATTCGATTTTTTATTTTTTGGTCATTAGTCATTAAATGATTAACAAAAAGATAACGTATCAAGCTTCAAAATTGGCATAATAGCAACTTTAATCCTCAAACATTTATACATTATGTCAATTTAGTATTGATTCTAAAAAATTAACTCTCAACATTTATACATTATGTAATTGTTTCTTCTTGCAGTTTTTACTTTTCTTTATGGCCCTTTCACCTAAAAAGCTAAGAAAACAAATTTATCAACTAAATTTGATTTTAAAAAATACCAAAAATGGAAACACCCAAAAACTCAATATCATAATTTTCACCTTTCCTCATTCTTTCCTCTCGATATTCCAATTCTCCATTGTTGGACTTAACACTAATAGCTAAGATGACTCAATTCTAGCCAATTTACTCTTCACCAATTCCATAAAATTTGCGCTTGAATCATTCAACATCAATTTAATTGAGTTACTTTTGTTATTAATGTCGTTGTTGGTATCATCTCTAACAAACATAGAGAGTCTTGCCACTCATTCAATTAACTCACTATTAAAAGAAAAATGAAAGTGCCTTTGGAATTATCAACTTCCAAAGCTGGAGCCATAAAAAGCTTACTCGAGTCTAGGAATTGGATAAGTTGAACAACTTAGGGATCCGAGAATTAAAATAGAGCCATCAATGAACTTGCATTATAGGCTGCCAAAGTTGACATCAAATGATAGATTTCACAATAAATAGGAGTCGTTAGAGTGCTGCCACTTTGTCATTTTGTGGCACCATCCTTTAAGTTGAACATAGATGGGACCCAATCCAAGCTCAGGCTTAGCTTCCTCAACGACAGTGGCTAGGGATGAACATAATAGGTGGATTTGTAGGATTAAAAGAAATATAGACAGATGTAGTAATGAACAAGCAAAGTTATGGGTGATTTATGATGGTCTCCAATTGGTTTGGCCTGCCAAATGGTTTTATATCATGTCGAAACTGATTGTGCTCTAGCTATTGAAGCCTTCAATGATAGGCTCCAAAGATAGATGAATAGGGATTTGGTTCTAAGAATTTAAGAACTTTGTAGAATAGATTAGAAGGTGAAAATTCATCAGGTTTTGAGGGAGGCAAATATTGCTGCTCACACTCTGGTTGGGTTGATGAAGGGATTCTTTTATGGTTCCCACGGTTTCCAAGATTTACCTACGATGATTACTGCTCAAATAAGGAATGATGGCCAGAATTTATTTTATGATTCTAATGTTTCTTTGTAATTGATCTATCTTTCTCCTTTTTCTACCAAAAAGAATACTAAATGTATTTTTTGTTTCCTAAAATATTTATATATTTCCAAACAACTTATACATGTTCAATTGTTATAAATTAATATAAAACGTCAAACTATTGATTTAGTTTAATAAACAATTTTAAACATTAAAAAATCTTAAATGACACATGCAACCTAAAGAAGCAAAGTTAGAACTCGAAGTTTCTTTCTTTGTTATTGTTCATTCTTTTATATAATAGTAATGTTTTTTATTCAAGCGAGGTACAAGATGATTGTATATATTATATTAATTAAAATAATTAAATTAACCCATGTAATTGTTTAAATATACTCAATTTAAATAAATTAAAATAAAGTAATTGAAAAATAATATATTCAAAAAATATGTGATATTAAAAGAATTTGTAGAGTGTTGGAAATATACTACTGTAAAACAAAACCATTAACGCTAACAGGAAACCAAACTTGTTGGATCTAGTGCCTTAAGTGTAGTATTTTTGATAATATTTATTACATTAATATACTTTGTATAATTGTCCTCATATAATTTTTACACGTAAAGCAAAATAGAAGAAAATGTTGCTCATTGGTTGTCTAAATGTTTAACTAATACTAAGCGGTATTAGGTGGTCGGATCATAGTACAAAATGATAGCTTGTATTAGTAGACGAACCTAAATATGTATTTAGTCTAATAGGAAATGAGAAAATCGATTGAAAAACTAATATGTCATCTATCAAGTCCAATTTGGGAGGTATCTTGTCTTGGGCATCAGAGCGGATGACTCCCAGAAGATAGAGACATAGATGTGATTGAATGGACTGACAAGACATGGGATAGGACCCAAGCAAAATAGATCCTGAATCCTTTTATAGATTTATCCACTTGTGATGTTCATAGTGTGACATACCTAAATCCGAAGTGGATGGAAAAATATGTATGCGTGACTCGTACATTTTGATGAAAGTAAAAGCCTGAGTTCAAATAGATAAGGAATCAAAAGCTAGTGCGTTATATGTACGAAATTTGTAATATGTAGCGTCATTTAAAATAGTGGAATTCATAGCCCAAGACATTGGTAAATGATACCCTTTCATTGGCATTGCATGGTTGATGAAAAGTAAACATAGCCACGAGTCGTCCGTCTTTTTGATGGATGATTTGATCACTATTTAATAGTGATTGACTTTTCATGAAGGAAGATGTAATGGTTACCATGAGATAAAATAGGATCATATTGGGAGAGCGAATATTATCTCAAAGAGATCAATGATATCATATGAAGGTAACACATTTATGACAAGGTCATTAGGCGAGCACTAAGTAGTTGCTTTCGTAATGGTATGTTGTTGAAGAGAGCTCAGTCATGATACTATAGTGGAATGACTTCATCACTAAATGAGTTTATAATTAATAGGAGAAAATTTGAAACTTAATTATAAATCATTTGAGTCTCAACTACATATGTCCAATCAGTCCTTCCGCTAGCTTGTCGAAACCAAAAAAGAATTGAAAGTTTGAATAAAAATGAACGGAATGAATAGAAAAAGAGAAATGGGAATCATTCAAGAATGATTATGGTTTTCTTCGAAATAGAGAAATGGAGTCATTTGGAAATGAATGTAGGTTTCTAAAAATGGAAATGGAAATGAAAATAAAAATAAAAATTTGCAATCCTATATAGGATTACTTCAAAAATAATGGAATAATGAGTTTATGTTTTCAGACTGTTTTGAAGCCCGAAAATAAAAATAAATCATTCGGTCATACTGAACATGTTAAGTTGTGACATATTGAATGAATTTTCTCGAAATTTTACCGACAGTAAAATCGTCAAAATTTTATTAGATTAAAATTGGGATGAGAAAAATATTTAGTATGTAAATATTAAACTTTATTTTGGGAAATAGAAAAATTAAATATAGTTGGATCACATTACAGAGTACTGGGTCAAAAAAGCCCAAGAAGTACTCTAATTGGACCTGATATGAGAGAGGCGCAAACCTCTTTATATAACATGAACGGGCAGCAACCCTAGTAGAAATAAAATGGTAAGTCATTCACCCCTCCCCTACTCTAAATAGGATGTTATTTTTCTATTTAAAATAAACCTTTACAACTCTACAAGGGTTCTACCTTATCTTTCTATAACTAGATGGTACCAATAAAGCTATTAACATAACTTTTGAGAGATTGTTATCCTGTCGAAAAAGAAAGATAATTTGCTCTCAAATTATAGAATATATTTTTTAGAATAAAAATTTTACTGGTTTTTGTTATAGAAGAGAGAATTTTCATTTTCACCCAAAAGGAAAATTTTTTCTAGTTTTGTGTTTTGATTCAATTGGTTCAAGCCCACACTCAAAGCAGTTAATGGTGCGAGAATAGCGAGAAGATCATTTTGTTGAAAGCCGGAAAACATTAAGGATCCACTTATTTGAAAACAAACCGGTTAGTTTTCAAAAATTTAATTTTTCGTTGTGTAAGAAAGTCATTGTCAAAGCTTCCAACAATTGGTATTAAGAGTCAAGTTGTGTTATATTTATTGTGTAAACCAAGACTGAATCTCTCTGTAAAAGAACACCCGGTAAGTCATTCCAGTCGACATCAAAGAAGTCCCGAGATGATTTCAGTTGTTCAAAAGCCACTTCGGGTTATTCTCGACGAGATCAGAACAGACCACCTGTGAGTTCGAGAGCTACCTCGGTAGCCAGTGTGAGTAATGTTAGATCTAATCAACCTGAGTGTGAGCATTGTGGTAAAAGACATCCTGACAGTTGCAGATTACATGATCGGGCCTGTTTGAAATGCGGGTCAACGGAGCACTATATTTGAGATTTCCCAAGGTTAGTTGAAGAGAATCCAGTGCAGAACTCGAGATCGGGTAATACTGCGGCTCAGAGTAGACCACCAAGAAATGTGAGTAATGTGAGTGGAAGTCAGAGAGGAAATAAAAATACAACAGTCAGATCTGAGACTTATGCACCTGCCAGAGCCTATGCTATATGCGCATGAGAGGAGGCTTCATCTCTAGATGTCATTACTGGTACATTCACTCTTTATGATACTAATGTAATTGCATTGATTGATCCTGGTTCTACTCATTCTTATGTATGTGAGACATTAGTTTTCAGCAAGACTCTACCTGTTGAGTCTACTGAGTTTGTGATTAGAGTGTCAAACCCCTTGGGCCGGTGTGTTATGGTTGATAAAGTGTGTAAGAATTGTCCCTTGATGGTTCGAGATCTAATTTTTCTGACTAATTTGATGTTGTTTCCATTTGATGAGTTCGACATAATTCTGGGTATGGACTGGTTGACATTACATGATGCTGTTGTGAACTGCAAAAGAAAAACCATTGATCTACGAAGTCAGAATGATGAGATTGTTCAGATTGAATTTAGAGATTGTATGGTTTACCAGCAGTGATTTCTTCGATGCTAGCTCAAAAATATGTGAGAAAATTGTGTGAAGCTTATTTTTCCTATGTGCTCGATAGTAAAGTGGCCGAAAGGAACATTAAATCAGTACCTGTTGTATGTGAGTATCCAAATGTGTTTCCTGAAGAATTACCAGGTTTACCACCTATTCAGGAGGTAGAGTTTGGTATTGAGTTAATGCCCGGGACGACTCCGATATCCATAGCTCCGTATAGAATGGCACCTATAGAATTGAAAGCTCAGTTGCAAGAATTGACAAATAGAGGTTTTGCGCGATCGAGTTTCTCTCCGTGGGGTACACCTGTGTTGTTTTTGAAAAAGAAAGATAAAACTATGAGAATGTATATTGATTACAGACAACTTAATAAGGTGACTATAAAGAATAAGTATCCGTTGCCATGGATTGATGATCTGTTTGACCAACTGAAAAGGGCTACAGTATTTTCAAAGATAGATTTGAGATCAGGCTACTATTAGTTGCGAGTTAGAGATTCTGATGTGCCAAAGACTGCTTTCAGAATGAGGTACGAACACTATGAGTTTTTGGTTATGCCATTCGGACTTACGAATGCACCTGTTGTATTTATGGGTTTGATGAATCAGATCATTCGATCGTATCTGGATCAACTTGTGGTTGTGTTTATTGATGACATTTTGATCTACTCTCGTGATGAAGCTGAACATGCCGAACATTTGAGACTTATGTTGCAAACATTGCGAGATAAGCAGTTGTATGCGAAATTCAGTAAATGTGAGTTCTGGTTAAGTGAAGTCAGTTTTCTGGGTCACGTAGTATCAGCATTAGGTATTCAGGTGAATCCGAGCAAAATTTTAGCTATACTGGATTGGAAACCTCCGAAGAATGTTTCTGAAGTTTGAAGCTTTCTGGGACTTGCTGGTTATTATAGACGGTTTGTGAAAGGTTTCTCTATGATTGCAGCTCCGATAACAAAGCTATTGCAAAAAGATGTTAAATTCGAATGGTCAGAGAAGTGTCAAAAAAGTCTTGATCAGTTGAAAGCCCTTTTGACCGAAGCTCCAGTACTAGTTCAGCCAAAATCTGGTAAAGAATTTGTTATTTACAGTGATGCATCTTTGAATGGTTTGGGTTGTGTTTTGATGCAGGAAGGAAAATTTATAGCTTATGCCTCAAGACAGTTAAAGTCACATGAAAAGAACTATCCGACACACGACCCAGAATTGGCAGCCATTGTGTTTGCATTGAAAATTTGGCGTCACTATCTGTTCGGTGAGAAATGTCATGTTTATTTTGATCATAAAAGCTTGAAATATTTGATGACTCAGAAAGATCTAAATTTTAGACAACGCCGATGGCTAGAACTACTAAAAGACTACGAGCTTGTGATTGACTATCATCCGGGAAAGGCTAACGTTATTCCTGATGCTTTAAGCTGAAAGTCACTGTTTACTTTGCGTGTAATGAAAACGCATATGACCATGTCTGATGATGGTCTGATAGTGGCTAAATTGAAAGCTAGACCGTTATTTGTTCAACAAATATGTGATGCCCAGAAGGTTGATAATGAATTGACGGTAAAATGAGTTCAGTGTGAGACGGATGCTGATTCAGAATTCAGAGTTGATGCTGATGACTGTCTAAGATTCAGAAATCGAATATGTGTTCTGAGGAATTCAGAGTTGATTCAGATGATTTTGAATAAAGCTCATAGCAGTCGGTTATCTGTTCACCCAGGTAGTACAAAGATGTATAATAATGATCTGAAACAGCTTTACTGGTGGCATGGTATGAAACGAGACATTTCTGATTTTGTTACAAGATGTTTAGTCTGTCAACAAGTAAAAGCTGGACATCAGGTGCCTTCAGGATTGCTTCAGGCTATCATGATACCTGAATGGAAGTGGGATAGGGTTACGATGGATTTTGTATCTGGTTTACCATTGACACCGAGCAAGAAAGATGTAATCTGGGTTGTTGTTGATAGATTGACTAAATCAACTCATTTTGTTCCGATACGTACGGATTACTCACTTGATAAGCTAGCTAAATTGTATGTTTATCAGATTGTGAGATTACATGGTGTGCCTATATCCATTGTTTCGGATCGAGATCCGAGGTTTACATTACGGTTTTGAAAGAAACTGCAAGATGCACTAGATACAAAATTACATTCCAATACTGCTTTCCATCCTCAAACAGATGGCCAGTCTGAGCACATCATTCAGATACTTGAGGATATGTTGAGATGTTGCATTCTCAAGTTCAAAGGTACGTGGAATGATATCTACCTCTGATTGAATTCGCGTATAATAACAACTATCAATCGAGTATCAAAATGGCACCTTATGAAGCTTTGTATGGTCGTAAATGTCGTACGCTATTGTACTGGACTAAGCTCAGTGAAAATAAGATACACGGAGTTGACTTGATAAGAGAAACTGAACAGAAAGTGGAAGTGATCTGTGAAAATTTGAGAGCAGTGTCAGATCGTCAGAAATCTTATGCGGACTTGAAATGTAAAGAAATAAAGTTTCAAATCGGGGATAAAGTCTTTTTGAAAGTCTCACCATGGAAGAAAATACTCAGATTCGGTCGTAAAGGCAAATTGAGTCCGAGGTTTATTGGGTTGTATGAGGTTATAGAGCGTATCGGGCCAGTTACTTACAGACTATTGTTGCCACCTGAGTTAGAAAAGATTCACAACGTATTCCACGTTTCGATGCTTCAGAGATATCGATCTGACCATTCCCATGTGATCAACCCGTCTGAGATTGAAATTCAGCCTGATATGACCTACGAAGAAGAACCGATTCATATTTTGACTAGTGAGACTAAAGAGTTACGAAATAAAAAGATTTCGTTAGTTAAAGTATTATGGTATAAGCATGGAGTAGAGGAAGCAACATGGGAGCCAGAAGATACAATGAGAGAACGTTATCCGAACCTATTCACCGGTAAGATTTTTGGGGACGAAAATCCCTAAGGGGGGGGGGTTATAACAGCCCGATTTAGACCCTAATCAAAACGGTAGTTTTGGGACCACGAATCCGAGTCAGAAAAATATTTTAAAATTATATTTTTTGTTTATTATTTGTGAATTTATATGTGTGAAATTTTCGTGATTTAATTTGGTCGTTTGAGTGTCCGATTAAATAAAAGGACTTAATCGCGTAAAATGAAAATTTGATGGTTAATTGTAAAAGGGCCAAATTGTTGTTGTCTTTTTAAATTGAGGTATTTATGTTGCAATTTTACCATATGTATTATTCATGGACGGTGATGGCCATGATTCATAATGATTGCATATTTTATAATAAGCTAAATATGTAAATTAAATAATATATTAATATATGTTATAATATAACATAAAATAAAAGCCATAGTGGTTTATGTTCTTTTTGACCGAAACATAAAAAAAGAAGAAGAAAGAAACAAGTTTAGGGTTCGGCCATTAGTAAAGCTCAATCAAGGTATGTAATTAGCTCGATTTTTGATAATTTTTATGTTTTTGAGATCGTTGCTATGTTATCTACAAAGCTCATGCTTGAATTTTTTATTTTCATAAATATTTTTAGTTATTCCATTGATGAATATTTGAGCTTTATGATGATATTTGATGAAATATGAAAGATATATTTTAGATTAACATGTTTTGTATTGGAATTTTTGATGATTTTAAGTAATTAGGGCTAAATTGAAAAAATAATAAATTGAGGGACTAAAATGTAAAATAAATGAAATGTGTGGACTTGTATGAACACTAGGAGTATTCAGCCTAAGCATGGTGTTGCAAATTTTACATATTTTGTGTTTTGTGCAATTTAGACTAAATTGTAAAAAGTGTAAATATTAGGGGTAAAATGGTAATTTGACCATTTATGTGTTTTTGGGTGAATTTGATTGAATATTTTATTAAATAAATTTAATTTATATTAATTCAGATCAAGAAAAGAGAAAATCAGATTTGGATCGGGGGAAAATTAAAGTTGTCGATTAGCCGTTTCGTTTCAATTTTTCATCGTCCGAGGTAAGTTTATAAGCAAATAGACGTACTTAGTTTTAATTAAATGCTAAATATATATGCTGAAATGAATTATGTAAATTTATATATGCTATAGCCGAATGTGAATAAGCTTGGCTACTATATTTCCGAATTTGTTTCGACGGAGTTACGACGTCCGAAAGCCCCGTATGAACCTTAGGAATAGTTAGGATAAATATGTCATGACATAGGATTCCGATATATGTGTGCGAGTAAGACCATGGCATCGATATGTGATTCTGATATGTGTTTACGAGTAAGACCCTATTTGGGACAGTGGCATCGATATGTGACTACATGTAAGACCACGTCTGGGACGTTGGCATTGTACGATTTGTGTGATTATCCGAGTGCCCTATCCAATTCCGAATGGTTCATCTGGCAAGGGTAAATTGAGTTCGAATGTGTAAAATGAGCTATATGCCAGGTATGATTTAACTCGTTACCTATTTAAGGTAAAGTAAGTAAGTTCCTTGATTACTTGTTGCAAATCTTGAAAGGGTGCAAATTTAGATTATATCCGAATGTGATATGTGTATTTGACTTTGTGAGTTAGTAACTTGTTTATCTTGAATAATCTTTAAACATGTGCATATATGATTAGGTAATTTCGATTATATATTTAATATATGAATATGATGAATTATTTTGATACAGGGGCTTACGTAATCAAGTGTAATTGTCCTTGAAATTATTATTGAAATGAAACTTAGTATTAGGCATGCATGATTATATGTATTCGGCTTCATGGTTAATATATGCATATGAAACTATGCGATTACATATAAGTTTATATGTTAATGGGTATGTGAAGTAAGTTACAGTGACTAGTTAGTTGTGGAGTATAAATGATAATAATGATAATTTGGCTTCATGAGTATTCTGCCAAGGTGATAATTGAGTATGAAAATATATATTTATAATGAATTTCATATATGTGAATATGATATATAGTATGATACTATAATTTAGTTTAGTTTAAATAAGTTGATAATAATTTTGGGATGTTTAATTGCTTTTGACTTACTAAGCTTCAAAAGCTTACTCTGTGTTTTTATGTGTGTTTCTATTTTATAGATTTTAGATTCAAGTTACAAGCTCGGGGATCGTCAGCAAAGTCTATCACACTATCTACAGCTTCGGTATTTAAATAATCGAACTCAAATTATGGCATGTATAGGTTGGATCATGTTTTGAAATGTTGGATTTCGGTTTTGTATAAATTAAGCCATGCGAAAATGGCTTAACTTCCATGCGTGAATTCGATTATGTTTGATTATGGTTTAAGTTCATTTTGGTTATATTGCTATGTGTCATGGATGAAGGGTATTTGTGATATGTGTTTTATGCATTGAAGTTGTTTGATGATTTTGGATGTGGTAGAGTGAATCGGCTGATATATATGTAATAGTATGAATTATGTTTGTTATAAAATTCGATGAAGAAGTTATAATAGTTATAATGTATATTCGATTATGTTATTAAATATTATGATATGTTTTTATGGCATATTTTATGAGATGGAATGGGTATGATTCTTGTGTATGATATTTTAGCATGGTGTATAACTTGTGAAGTTGGCATATTTTGATTTGGCCTTAATATTTATAAATTTGGTTTATTAAGTTATATAGAAATGGTGTGAATTATTTGTATGTATATTAATGACGGAATAAAAATTATGAAATGGAATAATTAGTCAAGGTATTATTACGTGTGGTATGATCTTATGTGATTAATTTAATAGTTGAATAGATGTGAAGTGAATTGGTTGTTTATTTGTAATCTAGAATAATGTTTAAATATAATTCTTAGCCTGTGAATTTGATGCGAAATGAATTGTTACTTTTGTTCGAAAATGGTTAATAATGGTATGATGTAATGTGCTTGAACTTGGTAAAATTTGTTTGCGCCTTTTATATATATTTGGTTGTATATTAAACTGTAAATGTGATTTGCCATAATGCTTAGTTAAATGTGCTTGATTATATATATATATATATATATATATATATATATATCCGAATAGATGTTTTAAATTGCATTAATATGCATAACATGTAAATTTCATATTGACTATCAATGCCGTATAAATGAATGAAAAATATAGTATTGAAATTTGTTTCGTTTGTTGTTTAATTTGTACATGTGCAAAAGCTATATAATAATAGGTTTGATATTCAATTAATGAAATAATTATTTCTTTATATGTTCGTATATATATATAATTTGTTTATATATATATATATTGGATTATGTTTTAATTATGCAATGTTACGAATGATATAGATTTTATATATAACCTTGATAATGTGGACTTTGCTTATGAATTTGGGTTATAGATTTGTACAGATCTACATGAATTATTTAAGTATATAAAAGAAAATCTGATCTGAATTATGTTAGAATTAGTAATACCTCGTAACCCCATTCCGGCAACGGCTACGGGTTAAGGTGTTACAACAACTCTCTCCCTCTAAAAGAAATTTCGGCCTCAAAATTTTACCTAAATCAAACAGATACGGATACAGTTGTTGAATTGATTCTTTCGGTTCCCATATGGCTTCCTCAGTACCGTGGTTCCGCCATAGAACTTTCACTGGAGGAATAGTTTTCCTCCTCAGCATGTTAATGTCACGTTCCAAGATCTAGACAGGCTCTTCTTCAAATGTTAAGTTTGGTTACAACTTGATCTCATCAACAGTAACAATATGTAATGGATCCGATCGATACTGTCTCAACATCGAGACATGAAATACATCATGAATTTGATCCAGCTTCGGCAGTAATTCTAATTGGTATACGACGAGTCCAACACGCCTTAAGATACAGTAAGGCCCAATAAACCTCGAGCTTAGCTTGCCCTTGCATCCAAATCGGAGGACTTTTTTCCAAGGTGATACCTTTAGAAACACTTGATCTCCAACCGAAAACTTAATATCCTTTCTTTTTAAATCTGCATAAGACTTTTGTGGATCAAATGTGGCTTTTAGTCGATCTTGAATTACTTTCACAGTGCTCTCAGTTTCAGAAACCAATTCAGGACCCAATATCTAACGTTTACTTAACTCCGTCCAACATAATGGAGTACGACACCTATGACCATATAAAGCCTCGTAGGGTGCCATTTGAATAATAGACTGAAAACTATTGTTGTATGCGAACTCCACCAAAGGTAGGTACTCATCCCAGCTACCCCTGAAGTCTATTACACAACCCCGAAGCATATCTTTTAGGATTTGGATGACTTGCTCTAATTGTTCGTCGGTCTAAAGGTGATACGCAGTACTGAAATTAAGTCGAGTGCCTAAAGCCTCATGGAGTTTCTTCCAAAACTGAGACGTAAATCGCAGATCTCTGTCAGAAATGATCAAGAGTGAAATTTCATGAAGTCTCACAATTTCAACGATATACAGTTTAGCTAACTTCTATAAGGAATAATCTGTTCGGATAGGAATGAAATGGGCTGACTTGGTCAATCGATCAACAATGACCCAAATTGAATCTTTCTTAGCCAGAGTTAAAGGCAATCCCGTAACAAAATCCATTGTTACCCGCTCTCATTTCTACTATGGAATCTTAACTGGCTGAAGCAATTCAGAGGGCAATTGATGTTTAGCCTTAACCTTCTAACACGTTAGACAGTAATATACAAAAGTGACCACCTCCCGTTTCAATCTAGGCCACCAATAAAGTCTCGGAGATCCCGGTACATCTTGTTCTCACCAGGATGCATAGTATAGGGACTACTATGTGTATGGGTGAGCAAAATTCAATTCGATTCGAAAAAATCAAAAAAAAATTTGAATTTTGTATTATTCGAATCGAGTTAATCGAGTTAATCAAATTAATCTAATCAACTCATTTTTTTTCGCATTTTGAGTTCGAGTCGAGTTGAATTCTCGAATTTGAATAACTCGAATAATTCAAATAAACCGAATATAAACTATATTTTTAAATTTTTTTAAATTTTAGGCTTTTACTAATTACTAAACCAAATTACCCCTAAGCCCAAATATTTTATTTTATCCCAGTTTTCCCAACCCTAACCCCAAGCCCGTTTGCCCAACAATTTATTTTCCCAAAACCCAAACCCAACTCTTCCCCCAAATCAATTCAAACCCCCAGGCCCCATGCCATGCTCCAGCAGCCAATTCCAATTAATTTTTTTTTTCTCTCCGGACTTTGTTTTACACGAAACCATAAAATTAAACATTGTTATTCAAACCCCCATTTCGACGAAACCTTACTCTGTTTTGCTAAAAAAACCCTAAAATTAAAATCCTTCTTCTTCTTTTAGTTCATTCCAACCTTCAAATTAAAATCTTTACTTCCAAATCGAGTTGTTGTTCCTTCTGACCGAGGCACTTTGTTCTCTTCCATTTTAAGCTCAAGTTTTTGCATCTTTAAGGTTTGTCTTGACTCTTGAAAATTTTTGAATTATTGAAGACTTTGTTTTGATTCAATGGTTAAATTATTGGAGACTTTGTTCCTTCTGACTGTTATAAATATAATGTGTTATTAAGTGTTATCTATTTCCTAGGGGTTTACTAATTTATAAGACTTTTTTTTAAAACTTAGTTAATTAATTTTGTATTACTGGTTCAAGTTGTAATTATTAGATTCTCGTATGATTTTTATCCTTATGAATTAACTAATTTTTCTTCAATGATTGAAGAAGAAAAAACGTACAGCAGTGGGCAATGATGGGGGTTTAGGGGATTTTAGCTTTATCCACTATTCCACTTAATGTACAATAACCCTTAACAAATATGAATTAGTATCCTTATAATGTGTTATTAAGTGTTATCTATTTCCTAGGGGTTTACTAATTTATAAGAATTTTTTTTAAAACTTGGTTAATTAATTTTGTATTACTGGTTCAAGTTGTAATAATTAATTAATTTTGTATTACTGGTTCAAATTGTAATTAGTAAATTCTCGTATGATTTTTATCCTTATGAATTAGCTAATTTTTCTTCAATGATTGAAGAAGAAAAAACCTACAGCAGTGGGTGATGGGGGTTCAGGGGATTTTAGCTTTATCCACTTGATGTACAATAACCCTTAACAAATATGAATTAATATCCTTATGAATTAGCTAATTTACTAATTACAACCCTAATAGATTTTATTAATTACCAAAAACAAAAATTGAACCAGTAACTGCCAATTAACCAGAAAATAGATGTTCATAAAATAATTTGAAAATGAAAAATCTATGTTCGGTAGATATAGAATTATAGATTATAGATATTTAGTAAGAAATTGGGCTACCTAACTAGGGGTGACCTATTGATAAGGTTTACTTTTCTAAAAGTAACAAGACACATTTTTAACTAAAATTTCCATCTTATTCTTTTTTTTTGTTTAATTTATGCTATTGTACTATTATATTAATTAATTTTTAATTTAACCGATTTATTAGGTTTGATTTTAAATCAATTATTGGTCATGGTTAGTGATTGCAACAAATGTTTACTTGTAGATGAGTGACCAAAGCGAGATGGTTCAACTGAAAGTTCACAAAATTCTTACCCAAGTAAAGATGATCAAACAACAACCAATGAAAATGTTTGAAAAAAGATTACTCCAAGAGCATCTTGTTGGAACCATTTCAGCAAATTTGTGACTAAAGAGGGGGAGAAGAGGGCAATGTGCAATACATGTGATGTTACTTACACCATGGAATCAACTTCGGGTTCTATAACAAATTTGAATAACCATTTGAAAACATGCCTAAAAAGACCTCAAGGTAATACTTCTAATCCGAAGCAATCAGAATTAGCATTTGTGAAGGTTAGCCAAGAAACAGCGGATTTATCAACTTGGGTGTTTGATAAAGATGCTGTTAGAAAAGCATTAGTTCGTATGATAATTGTGGATAAACTACCTTTTAAATTGTAGAGGGAGAGGGTTTCAAATACTTTTGGGTTTCAAATACTTTCTTTCTATAGCCTGCCCACGGTTTAGTCTTCCATCTCGTTGGACAATTAGAAGGGATTGTCTTGATTTATTTAACTCCATGAAGAGTGTGATGAAGAACTGTTTTGAAAAAGATATAAGTAGAGTTTGTTTGACTACAGACCCTTGGACTTCGTTGCAGAGGATATCTTATATGGTTTTAACAGCACATTGGGTGGATAGTGAGTGGAGGTTGCAAAAAAGGATTATAAATTTTTGCCCAATATCCGCTCATAGAGGTGAAAGCATAGGTCAAGCCATTGAAAAATGTCTTCGAGATTGGGGGATTGAGAGGGTCTTCAATATTACGGTTGATAATGCATCCGCCAATAGTGTTGCAAATTGAATAAAGTGTGAAAATGTAACGCCCCAATTTTCGGGAATTCTGTGAATGTTGGCAAATTTTCATGCTTTGATTTTGTCATTTGTGAGTGAAATTATGAAATAGGACCTATGTGAAAATGTTTGAAAATGCTATAGGCTAATTTGTAGTGGCCAAATAAATAGTAGTGCAAAATAGGAGGATTTGCATGTCAAACCTCCCATTTTACATGAAATGGCCAGCCATCATGTTGTTGTAGACAATATGAGCACTTGATATCCATAATTCATGGTACAAATTGATAATGGGTTAGGTAAATGTTCCATGATAATGGTTTAGGTAAATGTTCCATGATGGGCATTTCATGTCTTTTGTATTAAAGAATTAAATGGATGAAATATGAAATTTTATTAAAAGAAAAAGGGGTGAAAAGAACAAAGTTTTATCCATCTTTGTTCATCATAGCCGAAAGTTAGAGAAGAGAAAGGAGAGGAGAAAGCTCTTGAATGTTCGGTCACTTGGGGAAGAAAATTGAAGGTAAGTTCATGGTAGTTTGCTTTTATCTTGATGTTCATGAGTTCTTCTTGATTCTACCTTAACTCTTGAAGCATATTTTGGTTTTAGTTGTGTTGTGAGCATTTAGTCATGAATTAAAATGAAGGAAATGGTTGTTGTTTCATGTTCTTTTGATGAAAAATGAAAGATAGGTGAAGTTGAGCCAAACAAATGAGCATGCACGTGCCTTAGATGCTAAGGGAAAAATCGGCTAACATGTTGTGCTTTAAAATGATGAAATGGAGATTATACTTAAGTAAAATCATAGATATGTGATGATTGATTGGTGATATACATGTTTAAATAACAAGCATGCAAGTTAGGTGTGAAAGAGTGATTTGGTAATAAATCTGCTTGGGACAGCAGCAGTAACGTGACTTTGGAAAATCACCATAAATTGTGGGAGATGAGTTAGAAGCTGCATAAATTATGTAATTAAAGCTTAATTAGTCTAGTTTCAAATGGAATAAACGAGAACATATTTTGAATTCTGTACAATAAGAAATTTGATTTGTAATGAAGAGTGGTCAGATTAGTTAAACAGTGAAACGTGGGAAACTTTAAGAAAAATCTGGTATTGATTGGCCATACCAAAATTCTGAAAATTTTATGGATAGAAGATATATGAGTCTATTTTCAAGGAAAATTAACGGAACTTGATTTGGAGTTTCGTAGCTCGATTATAAATGATTTAGTGACTGTTGCTCAAGAAGACAGGTTTGCGGTGAAATTATGATTATGTGGTAAACAACGACAAAAATATGTTAATGAGTTGCTTATTGATTTCTTATAAGCTTACTCGATCTGTGAGGTGTGGTTGGCGAATATTGTAAGGGGTTAATACGTAGTTCGTATTTGAATAGTTACATTAACATGTTAGTAATCCAATTGTAGGCGGTTCGTGTGTGGATCTCAAAAGATATCGTCGCAAAAGTGTGTAACTAACACCTCTTATAGACTAGATCGGCAAAAGTTGAAAAGCCAGTATTTTGAGAACTTGCGAGTGTACGAATGCTTGTGAGATTAATAGTTTGATGTATATGGTAAATTAAAGTGATAAGACTGCAGAGTGCGCGATTCTATGCATTTCGATGTTTTTGGGCTTAATGGGCCAAAAACGGGATAATAGGCCAACGGGCCCAAGTCGGTAAGAAAATGTGGTAAGTGTTTCTGATCGTATGTAAATGGCTATGATATGCATGAAAACCTTAAGAATAGTTAAATTACTTGAATACCCCTATGTATGGAAAATTACTGTTATACCCCTAGGTGCAAAATTACCATTATACCCCTAGGATTACTTTTGACTAAAAAGCATGACGATCTGATTCTTTATGATGTATGCCATGATTATATATCTGTTGCATGGGGACATGGGTTATATTATGGAGGAAGCGTCCTGGTGGCTATGCCACAATTATCTGATCTGGTGGCTCTACCACATATATCTGTTCTGGTGGCTATGCCACGATTATCTGATCTAGTGGCTCTGCCACATATATCTGTTCTGGTGGCTCTGCCACAATATCTGTATCTGGTGACTTCTGGTGACTTCGTCACAATATCTAGCAGTCTCGCTGCGATTTCTGTGGTGTGTAGCGGTTGGGTGGGTCGAGTAGTCTCCCCACATGGTGTAAGGCTGGTACGGGGGTGTTATGGATGAATCTGGGTTGGGATTTCTGCATTCATGTAATATCTGTTCTGATCTGTTATGGCCCTATGGGCTTTATTCAATTGCATTGGCTAAGGCCAACTTATTCTATTTCGTGGTTTGAGTGATATAGGCTATGGTTGGGTTAATTTACACATGAGTTTCCCCAAACTCACCCCTTTTATTTTCATCCACGCAGGTAATCCCCAACCATAGTGGGCTTGGAGCTGTGAGGAAATTCGGAGTGGCCACCCGTTCTGAAAGTTTAATTTTCTTCTGGTGAACTAGACATCCTTTTATTTACGTTGAAGTTTTGGGTTTTTAAATGTAATAAGGCCGTTTAATTATTTTTTATGGTTTTAATATGTATTATTAAGATAGGTATTACTTATTTTAACTGTTGAAATTGGATAACTTTAGGGCGCGTTTTCAAAAACAACAATTGATTTCAAAATAACACGACAACAAGCAAAGCTTCCGAATGAAAGTATTTTCCAAAATTAATCACTTTTCCTAAAATGACTTAATCAAATCGGTTTCCTAGAAATATCCATGACGTTAAGGTGTGGCAATGGCGGTATGCATGTCTAGGATTGGATCCGAAAGGAGCTTGGTATAGCAATCCGATGGACTCACCACCTCTTTTTCGCTTTCCTACCGGTGCATGCTTCCATTCACTTTAACCTATAATGAAATTATCTTTTAAAACACTAAGTAAGTTTTTCTGGATCAACAATATAAAATGTTTTGAACGCTTTGATGTGGCATGTCGGATCCGGTCATAACGTCTGGGCCGGGTTTGGGGTGTTACATTTAGTGGTATCAGAGCCTAGGTTGCAACAACTCGGCTGTGGAATGGGTTTACAAAAACAAAGATTTTCGAAAATTAAAATTTTATAAAGAATGCGAAAAACTCGATTTTCAAAATTTAGATCTTTAGAAGGTGGCATTCCGAATCTCCGGCTCAAGTCTGTAAGTATTCTGAATTTTTCTGAATATGTTCCTGAATTATCTGTCTGTACTGAAACCCTATTAGGATACTCTAGATAGGATGATACTAAAACCATAGGAAAATCTGATAAGAGACTGAAACTGTAGCTAGACTTCGATTGTACGAAAACAAACTCTGAACTACTGTCTAATTCATAAAACATCTGTAATAGTTATTGGAATATTGAATTAATGCATAAAAATTCATAATCAAGATAATACGATATGAGTACAAGAGCCGTTCGTGGAAGAGGCCGTGGACGGAGCCTAGGAAGTGCTCGAGCGAGATCTTTGTCTTCGAGACATATGCCGGCGGTGGATGCACTGGTACCACTGGCAACAGAGGTAGAGTCTCATGACCGCGGTGCCGAGGATGATGCCTTATCACAGGCAATGCTTCGTGTTCTGGAAATGGTTGCCGGGGCAAGTACGGGCAATGGAGTTCGGGGATCTATTTCTGAACGACTTCGGGCTAACGGAGCGGAGATCTTTAGGGGCGTGTCTGGTATAGCCTCGAATGTGGCGGAGTATTGGTTGGAGGCCACAGAACGGATTATGGACAACTTGGACTGCTCTGAAGAAATTGTGAGTGAGGTATCTGTACTAAGTCCTTTGGGTCACTCGGTTAGGGTAGACAAACTGTATAGGGATGTACCATTAGAAACTCAAGGTAGGATTTTCCTTAGAGAGCTGATGGAGTTACCGTTCGGAGAGTTTGATCTCATTTTGGGAATGGACTGGCTTGTTAAGCATAAGGCGACCCTGGATTGTACTGCTAAACGAATGGTGTTAAGGACCACAAAGGATGAGAAGGTTGTAGTGATAGGTGAGCGAAGGGATTATTTGTCCAATGTGGTGTCAGCTTTAAAAGTCAAAAAATGGATTTGAAAAGGTTGTGAGGCCTATTTGGCATTTGTAAGTCAGTCAAAAGAGGAGGGACTGACAGTGGATAAGGTTAGGACCGTAAAGGAGTTCCAAGATGTTTTTCCGGAGGAGCTTCCAAGATTGCCTCCGAACCGAGAAGTTGAGTTTGGAATAGATTTGTTGCCTGGAATGGCGCCCGTGTCCATCGCACCGTATAGGATGGCACCGAAGGAGTTAGTGGAGTTAAAGGCTCAAATTTAAGAGTTGTTGGATAGGGGCTTCATTAGGCCAAGCGTGTCTCCATGGGGAGCACCGGTGCTATTCGTGAAAAAGAAGGATGGTACGATGCAGATGTGCATTGATTATCGCCAGTTGAACAAACTAACGATTAAGAATAAGTATCCACTGCCAAGGATTGATGATCTGTTTGACCAGCTTAGAGGGGCTTCTGTATTTTCTAAGATCGACCTCCGATCTGGATATCATCAGTTAAGGGTCAAGGAGCCGGATATCCATAAGACGGCATTCAGGACTCGGTATGGTCATTACGAGTTTTTGGTTATGCCATTTGGACTGATGAACGCTCCTGCAGCATTTTTGGATCTGATGAATCGGGTGTTCCAACCATTCTTGGATCGATTCGTAGTCGTCTTCATTGATGATATCCTGGTATATTCTGAAACTGAAGTGAAACATGATGAGCATCTCTGTATAGTGCTGCGAGTGTTAAAGGAGAAAGAACTCTTTGCGAAGTTCAGCAAGTGTGAATTTTGGTTGAGGGAGGTAACCTTCTTAGGACACGTGGTCTCTGCCGAAGGGATTAAGGTGGACCCTCGAAAGATTGAAGCAATTTTGGAGTGGAAGCCACCTAGGACGGTGTCAGAAATTCGAAGCTTCCTAGGGTTGGCAGGATACTACAGAAGGTTTGTGGAAGGTTTTTCTGTGATGGCAGCACCCCTGACAAAACTCATAAGGAAAGGAGTATCGTTTGTATAGACTAAGAAGCAGCAGGAAGCTTTTGAGAAGTTGAAAAAGTTCGATGAAGCACTGTGTTAATTCAAATGAGTCCAGGAAGGATTTTATCAGTGTGCAGTGATGCATCACACTTGGGTTTGGACTGCGTGTTAATGCAAGAGGGTAAGGTGGTTGCATATGCATCACGACGACTTAAGCCTCATGAGGGAACTATCCGACTCATGATTTAGAGTTGGCGCATGATATTTGCACTTAAGATTTGGAGACATTACTTGTACGGAGAAAGGTGTATTATATACACCGACCATAAGAGTCTTAAGTATTTGTTGACTCGAAGGAGCTGAACCTTAGGTAAAGGAGATGGATTCAGTTACTTAAGGATTATGATTGTTCGATCGAGTATCACCCGAGCAAGGCTAATGTGGTAGCCGATGCTCTAAGTCGTAGAGTCAGATCGATCCGAGAGCAATGTTTGCTCGTCTGAGTCTGTATGATGATGGAAGTCTGTTGGCTGAGTTGCAAGTGAGGCCAACCTGGGTGGATCAGATTAAGGAAAAGCAGTTAAACGATGAGTCTTTGGTCGCTCGTTTCCAACAAGTTAAGGAAGGGGAAACTTCTGAGTTTGGTTTAAATGGTGATGGAGTTCTGTGTTTCCGAGGAAGAATTTTTGTTCCGAGGGACTCTGATTTAAGGCAGACAATATTGAAGGAAGCTCATGGGGGACTATGTGCCATGCATCCTGGAGGGAATAAGTTGTATCACGACTTGCGAGAATTATACTAGTGGCCTGGACTTAAGCGAGAAGTAACGGAGTTTGTAGGAAAATGTCTGACATGCCAACAAGTGAAAGCTGAGCATCAATTACCTTCTAGACTGTTACAGCCGGTGAAGATACCACTTTGGAATTGGGAGAGGGTAACCATAGACTTTGTGAGTGGGTTGTCTTTGACACCATCAAAGAAAGACTCGGTGTCGGTGATTGTGGATAGGTTGACCAAATCGGCCCATTTCATACCTGTTCGTACTGACTTTTCACTTCAAAAGTTAGCCAAGTTGTATGTGGCGGAGATTGTACGACTTCATGGAGTCCTAGTTTCAATTATTTCTGATCGGGATCCCAGATTTACATCTCGGTTTTGGAAAAAGTTGCATGAGGCATTGGGGACGCGATTGAATTTTAGTACGGCTTTCCATCCCCAGACTGATAGTCAATCAGAAAGGGTTATTCAGATTCTGGAGGACATGTCGAGGGGATGCGTGATTGACTTTTGAGGTAGTTGGGAGGATTACTTGCCGTTGGCAGAATTTGCGTACAATAACAGTTACCAGGCGAGTATTCAAATGGCACCGTATGAAGCACTGTATGGACAAAGGTGTCGTACACCTAGTTGTTGGACCGAACTAGAAGAGCGACAAGTTCTTGGACCAGAGTTGGTAGCTGATACTGAGGATAAGGTCAGAATAATTAAGGACCAGTTAAAAGAAGCATCTGATAAGCAAAAGTCGTATGCAGATTTGAAGCGTAAGGAGATTGAGTACTCGGTAGGTGATATGGTCTTCTTAAAGGTTTCTTCTTGGAAGAAGATATTAAGGTTCGGTAAGAAGGGCAAGTTGAGTCCGCGATTCATTGGGCCTTATCGGGTTTTGAAGCGAGTAGGCCCAGTGGCTTATCAGTTGGAATTGCCTCCAAAGTTAGACAGGATTCACGATGTTTTTCACGTCTCCATGTTAAGGCGTTATCGTTCTGACCCTGCTCATGTCCTGCCAGTTGCAGAAATTGAAGTTCAGACTGATTTGACCTTTAAGAAGGAGCCTGTGCAAATATTGGCTCGAGATGTTAAGGTTCTCAGAAGGAAATCTGTCCCGTTAGTGAAAGTGCTTTGGTGTAATCATGGAAGGGAAGAAGCTACTTGGGAATCAGAAGAGACTATGCGTCAACAATACCCTCAACTATTTGGATCAGGTAAATTTCGAGGCTAAAATTTCTTTAAGGGGGTAGAGTTGTAATGCCCCAATTTTCGAGAATTCTGTGAATGTTGGCAAAATTTCATGCTTTGATTTTGTCATTTGTGTGTGAAATTATGAAATAGGACCTATGTGGAAATGTTTAAAAATGCTATAGGCTAATTTGTAGTGGCCAAATAAATAGTAGTGCAAAATAGGAGGATTTGCATGTCAAACCTCCCATTTTACATGAAGTGGCCAGCCATCATGTTGTTGTAGACAATATGAGCACTTGATATCCATAATTCATGGTACAAATTGATAATGGGTTAGGTAAATGTTCCATGATAATGGATTAGGTAAATATCCCATGATAATGGGTTAGGTAAATATTCCATGATAATGGGTTAGGTAAATGTTCCATGATAATGGATTAGGTAAATATCCCATGATAATCATTTCATGTCTTTTGTATTAAAGAATTAAATGGATGATGTGACAGACCTAATGTGACCCTAGTCGGAAAGTGGTTTCGGGACCACAAAACCGAGTCATAAAAATAATTAACCGTCATATTTGATGCTTATTATATGTATATATACATGTGTGAAAATTTCATGTTTGAATTTTGTTAATTGTAAGTGAATTTTATTAAATAGGACTTGTGTGAGAAAATTTATAAATGTGCTAGGCAAATGTTAAAGGAACTATTAATGCATGTTATAAAAATGATGGGTTTGCATGTCAAATTAACCAAAAAATCAAGATGGTGGCAGGCCATGCTATGGGTTAAAGCATATTATAAACATTTTGTGTTAATGTTTTATGTTAGAAATAATAAAATAAAAGGTTAGTAATAAAGTAATGAAAAGGAAGGGGTGATGAAAACAAAGTTGTCTCATCCATGCTCCCCCATTGCCGTGACTTGAGGAAGGAAGAAGAAGAGGATTCTCTTGCTTCATGTTCGGTTGGTGGATGTTTAGGAAGAGCTCAAGAGCCTAGAGGATCAAAGTTGGATAAGGGAAAGGAAAAAGTGATTGAATAGCCGTCGAAATCGTTCGACAACATCCGAGGTAAGTCTTCGAGTAATGAAACTTAGTTTATGATTTGATTAAGTCATGACATATAAGCATAACAAATAAACGGTGATATAATGATTCTACTTGAATTATATATTGAGGTGATTAGTTTATACCTATGCCGGGTAGCCGAATGTGTATAGAGATCATGTTATAAAGCCAATCAAAATCATGCTCTTTGTATGTGGCTATTGAGTCGAAATTGGTAAGGTTTGATAAGTGTCTTGTGTTTGAGCTTCAGTAATGAAAATGAAATATAGATGTGTCATGATTTATTAATATCCGTGCATGATTATTCGAATGATATCCGGGCTAGGTCCCGAAGGCATTTGTGCTAGTGACTATATCCGGGCTAAGTCCCGAAGGCATTTGTGCTAGTGACTATATCCGGGCTAAGACCCAAAGGCATTTGTGCGAGTTGCTATATCCGGCTAAATCCCGAAGGTACTTGGGTTTGGAAGTGAGCGACCTTGCTGTAATAATTTCAATTAATACGCTCATAAAATCCAAACGATAAGATATGTTTCGTATATGCTTCGGAAAAGTCGATTCCAATTAAATAGTATTTGCTCAATTGATTAACGAACTTTCAGCCTTTAGTTAGGTTTGATACCTTGTGTATGAATATATTGATTGAAGCGTGGAGTAAGTATGATTTTGAGAATATGCATATATGAAATTATTCATTTAGCCATATGAACGTTATACTTTAGTCGTAACTAATTTCATTACTCAAAACTTACTAAGCATTAAATGCTTATTCTGTTTCTTTGATTCTCTATTTTATAGATTTTGTTCGTCAGCTATCAGACTCGGGATTGTCAAAGTCGAAGTCGTCCACACTATCTAAGCCATTTTGGTACTCTTTTAGTTAAACTTTGATAACGGCATGTATAGGATTGACCTTCATTGTTAATTAAGTACCTTTTTGGTATTGTATATATTCGGTTGGCCATGCGAAAATGGCTTATATATTTTGAGCATAGCGTTATAATCATTTTGTGTATATATATATGGTTATTGAGAAGTGTGGAAATTCTTGGCAATGATTAGCCATTGGAATGGTTAATCACGATCATATTTGGTGCTATGTATGTTAAATGGCTAGTTGATTCATGGAAACTATGAAATAGGTAAAATCGCCTTAAAATAGATCTTGACAAAGAAAGTAATGTGAGTTTGAAAAATCACTAAAAATAGTAGAAATGTAATTAAATAATGAATAAATTATGTAATCGAACCTTGATGAGTCTATTTTCATATGGAAGAAGCGAAACGACCATATCAGCTGTATTTTATGAGATGTTTAAGTTTTCGTGAAACAGGGCCAGAGTGATTACGGGATCCCCTGTTTGAAAATTTACCATAAATTAACCAGAGACAATTAGAAGTCATGCTTTATATGTATAGATTCCTCCTTGAGTCTAGTTTCATTAGAAACAAACGGAATAAGTATTGAAGCTCTGTATAGGGATATATCTAAGTCGTAACGCATGAAGGTTAGAGTAGTCGAACCCTAAAACAGGGAAGACTTCAACAAATAAACTGTACTAATTGGCTCGACCAAAAATTCTAGAAAATTATCTGTAGATGGATACATGAGTCTAGTTTCAGGGAAAATTATGAAATCAGTTTTCGAGTTTTGGAACTCGAGATATGATTTTTAAGGTGACAGTGACGCAGTTAGCCAGCTTGTCTAGAAATTTTAAAATGAACTGTGTAAATAAATGAATTAAGTTCGTTAACACCTCGTGTTCGACTCCGGCAACGGTCTTGGGTGTGGGGCGTTACAGATGAAATATGAAATTTTATTAAAAGAAAAAGGGGTGAAAAGAACAAAGTTTTGTCCATCTTTGTTCATCATAGCCGAAAGTTAGAGAAGAGAAAGGAGAGGAGAAAGCTCTTGAATGTTCGGTCACTTAGGGAAGAAAATTGAAGGTAAGTTCATGGTAGTTTGCTTCTATCTTGATGTTCATGAGTTCTTCTTGATTCTACCTTAACTCTTGAAGCATATTTTGGTTCTTAGTTGTGTTGTGAGCATTTAGTCATTAATTAAAATGAAGGAAATGGTTGTTGTTTCATGTTCTTTTGATGAAAAATGGAAGATAGGTGAAGTTGAGCCAAACAAATGAGCATGCACATGCCTTAGATGCTAAGGGAAAAATCGGCTAACATGTTGTGCTTTAAAATGATGAAATGGAGATTATAATTAAGTAAAATCATAGATATGTGATGATTGATTGGTGATATACATGTTTAAATAACAAGCATGCAAGTTAGGTGTGAAAGAGTGATTTGGTAATAAATCTGCTTGGGACAGCAGCAGTAACGTGACTTTGGAAAATCACCATAAATTGTGGAAGATGAGTTAGAAGCTGCATAAATTATGTAATTAAAGCTTAATGAGTCTAGTTTCAAATGGAATAAATGAGAACATATTTTGAATTCTGTACAATGAGAAATTTGATTCGTAATGAAGTGTGGTCAGATTAGTTAAACAGTGAAACATGGGAAACTTTAAGAAAAATCTGGTATTGATTGGCCATACCAAAAATTCTGAAAATTTTATGGATAGAAGATATATGAGTTTATTTTTAGGAAACATTAACGGAACTTGATTTGGAGTTTCGTAGCTCCAGTTATAAATGATTTAGTGACTGTTGCTCAGGAAGACAGCTTGCAGTGAAATTATGATTATGTGGTAAACACTGACAAAAATTTGTTAATAAGTTACTTATTGATTTCTTATAAGCTTACTCTGATCTGTTGGTGTGGTTGGCCGAATATTGTAAGGGGTTAATATGTAGTTCGTATTTGAATAGTTAGATTACCGTGTTAGTAATCCAATTGTAGGCGGTTCGTGTGTGGATCTCACAAGATATCGTCGCAAGCAATGTGTGTAACTAACACCCTCTTATAGACTAGATCGGCAAAGGCGAAAAGCGTATTTTGAGAACTTGCGAGTGTACGAATGCTCGTGAGATTAATAGTTTGATGTATATGGTAAATTAAAGTGATAAGACTGCAGAGTGCGCGATTCCGTGCATTTCGATGTTTTTGGGCTTAATGGGCCAAAAATTGGATAATGGGCCAACGGGCCCAAGTCGGTAAGAAAATGTGGTAAGTGTTTCTGATTGTATGTAAATGGCTATGATATGCATGAAAACCTTAAGAATAGTTAAATTCCTTGAATACCCCTATGTATGGAAAATTGCTGTTATACCCCTAAGTGCAAAATTACCATTATACCCCTAGGGTTACTTTTGACTAAAAAGCATGACGATCTGATTCTGTATGATGTATGGCATGATTATATATCTATTGCATGGGGACATGGGTTATATTATGGAGGAAGCGTCCTGGTGGCTATGCCACAATTATCTGATCTGGTGGCTCTACCACATATATTTGTTCTGGTGGCTATGCCACGATTATCTGATCTAGTGGCTCTGCCACATATAACTGTTCTGGTGGCTCTGCCACAATATCTGTATCTGGTGACTTCTGGTGACTTCGCCACAATATCTGGCAGCCTCGCTGCGATTTTTGTGGTGTGTAGCGGTTGGGTGGGTCGAGTAGTCTCCCCACATGGTGTAAAGCTGGTACGGGGGTGTTATGGATGAATCTGGGTTGGGATTTCTGCATTCATGTAATATCATTACGATTCATTTATGGCCCTATGGGCTTTATTCAATTGCTCGGGCTAAGGTCAACTTATTCTATTTCGTGGTTTGAGTGATATAGGCTATGGTTGGGTTAATTTACACATCGAGTTTCCCCAAACTCACCCTTTTATTTTCATCCACGCAGTAATCCCCAACCATAGTGGGCTTGGAGTCATGAGGAAATTGAGTGGCCACCCGCTCGAAAGTTTGATTTTCTTCTGGTGAACTGGACATCCTTTTATTTACGTTGAAGTTTTGGGTTTTTAAATGTAATAAGGCCGCTTAATTATTTTTGATGGTTTTAATATGTATTACTAAGATAGGTATTACTTATTTTAACTGTTGAAATTGGACAGCTTAAGGGCGCGTTTTCAAAAACAACAATTGATTTCAAAATAACACGACAACAAGCAAAGCTTCCGCAATGAAAGTATTTTCCAAAATTAATCACTTTTCCTAAAAATGACTTAATCAAATCGGTTTCCTAGAAATATCCATGACGTTAAGGTGTGGCAATGACGGTATGCATGTCTAGGATTGGATCCGAACGGAGCTTGGTACTTAAGCAGTCCGATGGACTCACCACCTTTTTTTCGGTTTCCTACCTGGTGCACAGCTTCCATTCACTTTAACCTATAATGAGATTATCTTTTAAAACGCTAAGTTTTTCTGGATCAACAATATAAAATGTTTTGAACGCTTCGATGTGGCATGTCGGATCCGGTCATAACGTCTGGGCCGGGTTTGGGGTGTTACAGAAAGTTTAATTATAGTTTAAAAGAAAATAAAAGGACCAAAATGGAAATTATGCCATTTAGCATAAGTGAGCTGACATATAAAGTAAAAATCTAAGATTTTTACTTAGATTTAAAATTATAAAATATATATATTTATTAGTAATAAATGATATTAAATTAATTTATTATAATTATATTATAAGATATTTATATGATAAATAAATTAGTACAAAGACAAATGTATAGTAAATAAAATATACAAGTGTATGGATAAAATACATACATTTGTAAAACATGTATTAGATATTAAATAGATATTTATGATATTATAAAAGATATTTATTAATTAAAAATTATATTATAAGATTTTATATGATAAATATATTAAATAATGACAAATGTATGGTTATAAATGAATACAAATGTACTAATAATATACACATTGTCGAAATCATTTTTAAAAGGGATGTTTGAAAATGGGGATCGACTTTTGAAAAACGAAACGGAGTCGCCACCAACCTTTTAGGTGTGATTGGATCACCTTATAAAACGTTTTGGTCTCGAAAATTAAGAAAACATTGGGAGTCGATTACGTTTAGGAAGGATTAGCACCTCTAACGCCCAAAATTGGTACCAAATTGAATAGTTTTACGTCTTAATGTCAAAATTTGAAAGGATTTAAAAATAGGATCCTTTTTAAAATCGGAATTATTTAAGTTGAAAATCGAGATTCCTTAGCTCCGAAAGAATACAAACATCACATCCAAGATGATAGGACACGATATTCTTAAACTCTCAAATCGAAATCATCTCGTGCTTTACAAAATCTATTTAGAAGGATACTTTAGGCATTTAGACAAATGGGAAATCGCAACTCAAAGATGTTAGGGCACAATTTCTAATTCCTAAATACGAAAAATATTGCCTCATTTTAGAAAAACTTTTGGATAAAATATTACAATTAAATGAAATATATTTTTTAAAATAATGATTTGAGTAAAATTTAAAAATAATTTACTAAGAGTAATACTAAAAAAATTATTAAAAATGAAAGAGTTTGATATGATACTAAAAGTATTAAAAATTAAAATATATAAAAAATCAGGAAACATGGATTAAATCAAAATAAAAAGGGTTGAAAAACGAAGATGAACAAAGAATAAAATAAGAACAAACCGTAGAAAATAAGAATGTAAGAGGAGAGAAATTTGAGTGAAAGCTCTCAAAAATTTTTATTGTTTCCCAAAACTCCAAATTGCTTACAATGAAGGAGAGGCCTCTATTTATAGTTGAACCTCCTCAAATCCAACGGTACAAATCAATTACATCAACAGTTAAGATTAAAAGGTATCTACAAATTAAATCTCTAAGATTACAAAATCATATCTTCTAAGATTGTAATCATATCTAAGATTGCAATCATATCTAAGATTATATCATATCTAAAATTGCATATCATATCTAAGATTGCATATCATTGAAGATTATAGTTCCATATGAGTCAAGCTTGTAGATGGACCTTAAATCTTTTCAAGTAATGGGCCATTCCGATCGGGCCAAATTATATTTGTAATTCTGGACCTGAACTTGGACTTCATTTTTTGGGGGTTTATTATTTTGTTTTGGACTTATTTCGGGCTGGGCAAAATTGAGTGTCTCTGTGCCCTCTTTTCTCATTCTTTGTGTAACAGAATAGAGCAAAGACTATAAAAGGACCAATTTTGCCCGGCTCATTGAGTCTTGAGTTCTTGATCTTTGATCTTCTTTAAATGGCCTCTTGACGTTTCAATCTGCTTCACTGCAACTCAGGAAGGCAATATCTGCTATCTTTGATCTGCCCTCGATCTAATATAGAGACGCCAAATCATTATCTTCGATCTGCTCCCGCCTAATCTGAGACACCAAATCGCTTTTCAATCGCTCCCGTCTAATACTGAGATGCCAAATCATTATCTCCGATTTGCTCCCGTCTAATCTGAGATGCCAAATCAGTCATCTTGGATCTGCTTCGATGTAAACACATGAAGGTCAGATCTGCTATGTCTTCGATCTGCTCCCCGTCTAATACAGAGATGCCAAATCATCTTCGATTTGCTTCAATGAAGGTCCAATCTGTTATGTCTTTGATCTGCTTCCCGTCTAATACAGAGATGCCAAATCATCTTGGATCTGCGTCAATGAAGGTCAGATCTGCTTCAATGAAGGTTAGATCTGCTGTGTCTTCGATCTATTCCCCGCCTAATACAAAGATGCCAAATCATCTTGGATCTACTTCAATGAAGGTCAGATCTGCTATGTCTTCGATTTACTCTCCGTCGAATATGAAGATGCCAAATCTGTTTCTTCGATTTGTTCCCTGACAGTACAGATATGCCAAATCATCTTAGATTTGCTTCAGCGTAAACACGTGAAAGCCAAATCTACTATGTCTTTGATCTGCTCCTTGTAAACGCAAGGATGCCAAATCATCTTGGATTTACTTCGATCTGCTCTCCATCGAATATGAAGATGCCAAATCTGTTTCTTCGATTTGTTCTCGACAATACAGAGATGTTAAATCATTTTGGATCAGCTTCAGCGTAAACACCTGAAGGTCAAATCTGCTATGCTTTAGCCTGTTACCCTACTGCTTAGGGGGTTAAGGTGCATCAATCTTCATTTTCCCTTGAAGGACATAACCTGTATAATGTGTATGAGTTCATGCCTAATGATTAGGATGCTATAATCAAAGTGAGTCAAATGCTCCTAATTAAACCTGTTATAATGCAAAATGTTTATGAATATGACACCTATTCCAGACGTCACCACTCATTCTTTCGTCGAAGTTTATCCTTATTTCTCTCGAAGTATCATTCCTACTCAGCCTGTGGGTTTGTACCATTCTTCAAACGCTGTGACCCACCAAAAATGTCTGTAAGATGATCCTCTCTTAGGATCAAATCATTTGATTTGTCCAATCATCATTTTGGACTAAAGAAAGAATTTCCTCGAGTTCTTTCAAACCTCACTTATGTGAATTCTTCGAACAATTGTTCTGTTTTAGTTTCTTGTATTATCTAGAAATTTCCAGAGTAATGAGCAAAACTTCATTTGTGAAAATTATTTAGTTCATCTATCATTATTTTAATGCAACATACTTTAAGAATAATGGAAGATGAATTTAATCTTGAGAATAATTAGATTTGAATAAATTTGTCAAAAATACAAAAGAAATTAATCTGAAAGCCTATCTTTGAGAAGAAAAAGAATCTAAAGATAGCAAACAGGACAAAAGTTATATGCCTTAGATATCGCCGCTTGAGCGTTTATATGCCAGCTCCATGAAGACTTTCTTGAATTCAACATGTGTTTAAAAGATCCAAAGTACTTTGTTGATGCCCGATATGCAACGCTTCACTCTTCGTTGAATCAGATATAGCAAGATTACTGTGTGCTCTTCAAAATTTGAGCTGCCCTTTCGGGTTTTCAACTCAAAACCCCTTTGGTCACAAGACACCCTTTGCGGGTTTTCACCTTGGCCTCTTTATTTTTTTTTCGAAAACTCAAGGCGCCCTTTGTGGGTTTTCACCCTGAATTCTTCTCTCCTTTAGAAAAATTACTTTTTGACTGAGTCTGAATTCACTGGATTGGGCAAACTCTTCCCATCCATTTTCGTTAAGATCAATGCACCCCCAGAGAATGCCTTCTTCACGACATACGACCCTTCCCAATTTGGTATCCATTTTCCTCTAAAGTCCTTCTAAATAGGGAGGATCTTTTTCAGCACAAGATCCCCCTCGTGGAATTCTCTTGGTCACACTTTCTTGTCGTAAGCTCGCATCATTCGCTTCTGATACATCCGACCATGACGAATGGCCTTTAGCCTCTTTTCTTCAATCAAGTTCAACTGATCATATCGCGATTGTATCTATTCAGCTTCATTCAACTTTATCTCTGACAAGACTCGAAGAGACGGTATTTCTACTTCAATGGGTAATGCTGCTTCCATCCCATAAACCAACGAGAAAGGAGTTGCCTCGGTAGAGGTTCTGACAGACGTTCGGTAAGCTAAGAGTGCAAATGGTAACTTCTCATGCCAGTCTCTGTAGGTTTCAGTCATTTTCCCCACTATCTTTTTGATGTTTTAGTTAGCAGCTTCCCTTGCCCCATTCATCTTTGGGCGATATGGCGAAGAGTTATGATGCTTAGTCCTGAACTGACTGCAAACTTCTGCTATCATTTTGTTGTTCAAGTTCAGCGCATTGTCTGATATGATCCTTTTAGGCATCCCAGACCAACAAATAATCTCTTTCTTCAAGAATCGACTTACAGCCAACTTAGTAACATTCGCATAAGAAGCAGCCTTTACCCACTTCGTGAAGTAATCAATAACCATAAAAATAAAGCGATGCCCATTTGAAGCGTTTGGTGATATTGGCCCAATGACATCCATGCCCCACATAGAAAAAGGACATGGAGAAGTCATAACGTGTAGAGGTGAAGGTGGTACATGAATCTTATCTCTATAAATCTGAAGGTGGTACATGAATCTTGTCTCTATAAGTCTGACATTTATGACATTTTTTGGCGTAGTTGATACAATCCCCTTCCAAAGTAAACCAATAATATCCAAACCTCATGATTTGTCTAGACATCGTGAAACCATTAGCGTGCATTCCACAAACACCCTCGTAAACTTCTTCCAAGATTAACTTAGCTTCCACGGCATCAACACATCTCAACAGTCCTTTCTTCTTTTGTACAAGATGTCCCCATCCAAAACGTAGTCGCAGGCTAATCTCCTTAAAGTTCGCTTATCATTTTTAGTTGCCTGTTCTGGGTATTTACGATCTCTCACATATCGCAATATATCCTGATACCAAGGGTTATCATCCTTTTCTTCTTCCTCAATGTTACAACAGTGTGCTAGAGCCTCAAAGATACTCATCTGAATGGGTCTCATCTCCTCCTTTTTATTCACTTTAATCATTGAAGCCAAGGTTGCTAGAGCATCTGCCATCTAGTTTTCGTCTCGTGGGATATAATTGAAAGTGATGTCATCGAACTCCTCAAGTAACCCCAAAACTACCTTTCGATAATTGATTAATTTAGGATCCCTTGTCTCCCATTCACCTTTAAGCTAGTAAATTACCAACGCGGAGTCTCTATAAACTTCCAAGGTTCTTATTCTTCGCTCTATAGCCGCTCGAAGTCCCATGATGCACGCTTCATACTCGGCCATATTATTTGTGCAATCAAAATCCAACTTGCATGTGAATGGATAATAATCACCATTTGAGGATACCAAGACTGCCCCAATTCTATTTCCCACTGCATTGGATGCCCCATCAAAGCTCAACTTCCAAGGAAAATCCTCTGTAGCTGCTACACACATCAACTCCTCATTTGGGAAATCAAAATTGAACGGCTCATAGTCTTCTAGAGCTCTACTAGCCAGAAATTCCGCTATCGCACTTCCGTTTATAGCTTTCTGGCTCACATAAACTATGTCAAACTCTGAAAGCAGAATTTTCCACCTCGCCATTCTTCCATTCAAAGCTGTTGACTCCATCATATACTTCAGAGGATCAAGTTTTGAAATAAGCTAAGTAGTATCATACAACATATATTGCCTCAACCTTCGAGTCGTCCAGATTAAAGCACAGCACAATTTATCAATTGGCGAATATCTCATCTCACACCCTGTGAATTTCTTGCTGAGATAGTATATCGCCTTCTCATTTCTTCTCGACTCGTCATGTTGGCCAAGCACACATCCCATAAAATTGCTAAACACTGATAAGTACAGAATTAATGGTCTACCTGGATTAGGTGGAGATAACATAGGAGCATTTAACAAGTATTGCTTAACCTTATCGAAAGCACTCTGGCATTCCTCATCCCAAGTACCTTGGTTGTATTTTCTAAGTAGGCGAAATATAGGGTCACATTTCTCAGTTAATTGTGAAATAAACCGAGCAATATAATTCAACCTTACAAGAAAACCCCAAACTTCTTTCTGAGTACGCAGTGAAGGCAAATCTTGTATGGCTCTAACTTTGTCTGAATCAACTTCTATTCCTTTTTCACTGACCACAAAACCTAGTAACTTCCCCGACCTGGCTCCGAAAGTACATTTTGCCGGATTAAGTTTTAATTGAAACTTCCTTAATCTTAAGAATAGTTTCTTTAAAACCTCAATATGTTCCTCCTCTGTTCGAGATTTGGCAATCATATCATCAACATACGCCTCAATTTCCTTGTGCATCATATCGTGAAATAAGGTCACCATAGCTCTTTGGTATGTTGCCCCTGCATTCTTTAGCCCAAAGGGCATACCTTGTAACAGAAAGTCCCCCACAAGGTTATGAAGGTGGTTTTGTCCATGTCTTCAGGATTCATCTTTATCTGATTGTACCCTAAAAAACCATCCATGAAGGAGAACAACGAATATCCCGCTGTGTTGTCTACCAAAGTGTCTATATGAGGCAGAGGGAAATTATCTTTTGGGCTAGCTTTGTTCAGATCCCTGTAATCAACACACATTCATACCTTCCCATCCTTCTTAGGAACTGGTACAATGTTAGCTACCTATTCAAAATACTTCACCTCTTGTAAGAATCCTGCATCGAACTGTTTCTTGACTTCATCCTTTATTTTTAATACAATATCTGGTCTCATTCTTCGCAACTTCTGTTGAACTGGTTTACAATCCTGACTTATTGGAAGATGATGCACTACAATATCAGTATTTAACCCTGGCATATCTTGATAGGACCATGCGAAGATATCCTTGAACTCACATAACAACTCAATCAGTCCTTGCCTTATATCATCAGCAATGTGCGTGCCAATTTTCACCTCTTTCCCTTCTTCTAGGGCTATATTCTCTACTGCCTCTTTCTCATGTGGCATGATTTGTTTCTCCTCCTGTTTTACCATCCACAAAAGATCTAGAGACACATCACAATCCTGGACATCTTCAAAATCCTGTGATTCCTCTAAACACATGTCTTGCTCATGAGAGAAATCAGGATTTGTAATATCAATGCTCATGTCATTGATATCTAGGGATCTGTGAAGTATAAAGAATGAATGAATTTAAGAATGATTATTTATGTGCTATGAATGAAAGTATAAGAATTGCCAAAATTTAACGGAATATTGGTTGATAAAAATGAAACAATACTCGTTCAAATTGATAAAAGTTATACTTTATTAAAAAATAATAGATGATTGTAAGCTCATTTCACAAATGAAATCCTATTACTCCTAGGCCCTAGAGTAACAAGAATGTTTCGAGAATTACTCTGAAAAATTCCTAAAGACTACAGGAAGTTCCTCCACAGTCCAATTGTTCAGAGAGCTTCCCGGTTCGTAAGGGCGAATGCCCTCAAGGTTTCCTTGCTCCGATCCTTTGTCATGTATAGCATTAATCTGATGACCTTCTTCTAAAAGTAACCCTCCTGATATAAAGGTTTGGGATATTGGAGGGAATGTCATCGGCTCCCACTCCACTTCTCTTCTATTAAGGCGCGCCCTTCTTCCTTCTTAGCACTTCTCAACTTTCTTCCTCCTTTGCTTATAGTCTGGCTTGAAGCCCAGACCAAAGCGATCTCTCTTCTCTTTTAGTTCTGGGATTTGAGTCCCTCCTTGCAGGTATTTTCCTAACCCCCTTCCTAGCAAGGCTCCCTTTCCCACTATCATTTGTAGAGCCATCCTCGTGGCTCTTGCTATCTTTGGCGCCAGTGGCTCACTCCCTTCTGAAATGAAGGTTGCATTCACAAATTCTAAAGAGCGAAAAGAACACTCAATAGACTCTTTGTTCGTCTCGACATAAGGGGCCTTGCTAGTGATTGCGGCTATAATATTTGCCTCTACATTGATGGTTACTAACCGTCCATTCGTCACTAACTTTAATTTTTGGTGCAACGATGAGGGCACCGCTCCCGCTGAATATATCCATGGCCTCCCTAATAAGCAATTGTAGGAGGGCTTGATATCCATCACCAAGAAGTCTACTTCGTATATATTCAGCCCAATTTTCAAGGGGATGTCAATCCTTCCCATCAACTTCCTTTCTGTATCGTCAAAGGCTCTTACCACATTTTGACATGTCTTCATGTGAGAATCGTCAATGGGTAATCTGTTCAGAGTAGACAACGATAGAACATTCAAAGTCGATCCATTATCGACAAGCACGCTTGGGAGTGTGTACTCCTTACATCGAGTGGTGATGTGCAGGGCCTTTGTTGACCCCCTGCCCCCCGGTGGGATTTCATCATCATTAAAATAGATGAAATTATCTGCACTTATGTTATTCACCAATCGGTCCAGCTTGTTAACGGATATGTCATGGGTGACATATGTTTTGTTGAGCACCTTCATCAATGCATCCCGATGCACCTCAGAACTCAGAAATAGAGCTAATACTGATATGTGAGCCGGCTGCTTATGCAATTGCTCGACCACGTTATACTCGCTATGTTTAAGGAACTTTAGAAATTCCTTAGCCTCTTCCTTATTTACTGGCTCCTTGATAGGTGTTTCAACCTCTTTCTCCTTCTCTGTACTAACATTCTTTGTTTTTGTGTGCTCCTCTCTGACGCCCACTGTATCATACCGCCTCCCGCTCCGTGTATGGGAACCCTCACCTTGAACTTCCTTAGAAGCACTTGCTATATCCTCCCTCTCCGGCATTGACACATGGCAGTTATAACTCCATGGTACTCTCTTGTTATCCTTATAAGGAAAGGAAACAGGTTTATGAATGATGACTTTCTATACCGTCGGTCTTTCAACTTCATTACTTCCTAGTAAAGAAATAATGATCCTTGGCCGGTTTTGATTCTTCGGTGCACTTTCTAATGTTTATATTTGTCTCTCATTTGGCCCAGCTTCATAAAATCCTAGCTCCTTGTTGTCCATAAGGCTTTGTATCAAAGCCTTAAACTCGTCGCATTCTTGAATCTTGTGCCCCTCTTCAACATGGAACTTACAATAGTCCTTTGCTCATTCATTCCTCTCTTTAGAGATTATCATCTCTTTTTTTACCATTTCTTCCCAAATCATTTTTATCGGCGTTCTCACCTCAGCCACGACTTCCTTTATTCTCCTCTCACTGGTTTCACCAATGGCGTTCACTCCTTGATTGCTATGATTTGGTAATGGATTTTCAGTATTCGAAATATTATCGAACTTCACTACCCTCATCTTAAAAAGCCTTTCTAAGGCCTTCTTAAAACCAGTACAGTTTTCAATCGAATGTCTCAGTATTCCAGCATGGTATTCGCATCTGGCATTTGCGTCATACCATTTAGGATATGGGGGCTGCAATGGCTTAAGGTGAAAAGGAGAAATAACATGTGCATCGTATAAGCTTTAATAGAGCTCACGATACGTCACGGGGATAGGTGTAAATTGCATCCTTTCAGAATTCTGCCTTGTACCTCCTGCCTTTAAGAACTCTGTTGCTCAACCGCAGTTGTTTTAGGTTGACCAACTGTGATTGCCTTCGTGTTGAAAGTACTTGTGTTATTCACTTCACTATCCTTTCTCTTTGGGGCCGATCTTTTAGTTGTTTCCCCCTCAATTTTGCCACCTCTTATGGCATTCTCAATCATCTCTTCCGCCATGACTATATCCGCAAAGCTTTTGGTGGTGCTCCCAATCATGTGAGTGATGAATGGAGCTTGTAGAGTGTTGATGAACAACATGGTAGTCTCCTTCTCCAACAACGGTGGTTGAACTTGCATTGCTACCTCTCTCCATCTCTGTGCATATTCCCTAAAATTTTCATTAAGCTTTTTCTCCATGTTTTGTAGTGTGATCCTATCCAGAGTCATGTCAGTCACATGATTGTACTGCTGCATGAAGGCTTGTGCAGGATCCCTCCATGAACTTATTTTGGCCCGGCTCAGTTGATTATACCACTTGGCTGCTGCTCCAATTAAACTGTCTTGGAAACAGTGAATCAACAATTGATCATTATTCACATACCCAGTCATCCTCCTACAGAACATCGTAATGTGGGCTTCTGGGCAAGTAGTCCCATTGTACTTCTCAAATTCTGGCATCTTGAATTTGTGAGGAAGCACCAAGTCTGGGACCAAGTTTAGATCTTTGGCACTATGATACCCATCAGCATTCTCTAAAGCCTTGAACATTTCCTCCAACCATTTGCAGCGATCTTCCAACTGTCTTACAGCCTCAGTTCTTAGATCCTCTTTTTCAGCCATGTCTAAGTCAGGAATGACAGGATTTGCAGGACTGTCACCCAAATTGAATCCTGAACCAGTTGGGAAATTCATGGGGATCCCAGTATCGACCGACCCTTATTGGGGCCTTATAGTGACAGATGGCCTCCTAGAAAGTGCCTCGGTTTGTGTAGGCACGTGGGGTAGGGTGAAACCTGGAGGATGATCCTCACCTTCCTCGCCAGTAATTGTCATAGGAGCCTTTCCCTTATCAGTGGCCCCAGAAGTTGGGCCATCTCAGCCATCATGTTCCTTTGTGCCTCCAACATTTGCTCCCTCATGTCGTTTTGCATCTTTGCCAATTACTCTTGCAATTGGTCCTGCATGTCCTTCTGTAACTGTTCAAATCTTTGGTCCATGTTCTTAGTTTTTGCACGAGTTTCGTAGTGATGTGTTGCTTCTAGATTTTCTTTCTCTTACTCTCTTTCTCCGTATTAATTTTAACTAATTAGGGTCTTTCTATAAACTTGAATGCATATGATACAATGAGATGCTATGAAATGCAAATGCATGCATGCAAAATGATGTCGATTCTGATTCAATTTCATTTTAGAAAATGTTATTTAAGGAACAAAAATCTTTTCATAAAACAGATTACAAATACGCTTTCGCCCGTAGGCCTAGAGTCTTAACCCTATCTAATAAAAATATTAACTCTCGTCCTCTGTCTGACGATGACTCATACATTATACTCAGCGTTCTAGCTTGTACTGCCAAATCCTGAAGTGTTCAGCAACCTCTCGAATCTGAACTAAGGCTTCTCCCATGAGATAATCCCTATTTCCAACTTGATCATGAAGATGGTGAAGTTCTCCCTTCCACTGTTCTTATTTTGCCTCGAGCTGCTCAATCCGTAGCTCACAGCCCTATAGTGCTGCTTCCAACCTTCCGATATCGTGTTTCATTTCCTCGATCTTATTCAAGCTTGCCTTTAACTCGATTGCAAGGTTACGACTTCGGTGATGATGAAGAGATCGTCCAAGTTCAGCCACCTTAGTTTTTAATCCTTGATTTTCCTTCTCTAGGGCCCGATTACTGATCGCATCTCTTGGAACTTCTTCTCCCAATACTCGGCTTTGGCTCTTTCTTCCTGAATCTCTTGCTGCCACTGCTCTGGAGATCTCCCTAATCCGACCCTTTTCAACGTTACCTGGGCCTTTTTATAGTGTGTCTTTAAATCATCTCGATCTTCCTCGATCTTTCTCTTTTCCTTTTTCACCTTCTCGACTTCCATCTTTTGAACACCAACGTCGAGACTTAAGCACATTTTTTTCTCTTCAAGCTTCTCAATCCTCTTTTCAATCTCTGAATTCTTTCTCTCGAACTCTTGCTTCATAACCTCCAACGCTGATGGAATCACTCGTAAGCTCTCCTCTAATGATCGAGCCACTCCCAAAATTAGCCTGGGACATTATCGTTGACTCTCCTACTAAACTACCCTTTATACTCAAGGATTGATGTCAAGCCTTCGGTCAAGATCTTCATACAGAAAGGCTTCTTCCAAGCCTTAGAAATCTCTCGCATCTTCTTCTTATAGTGATCTTCTTTATAAGAGAAATCACTTTAAGCTAGACCCTGTGTAACCTGCATGAACTGCCTAGCTCTATATTGCTTTAGAACAAGCAATGGTGCATATCCAACAACTCTCCAAATTCCTGGCAAAGGGACCCAATCAAAACTGCCACAGTGGTAAAAGACTTCACTAGGAACCAACCAAGGAGCCTTCCACATAACATCTTCCTCTAGAAGATTCTGAAGAATGTCTATCCACCTCTCCTCTGAAATGTCATCTCTCCTCGGCATGTCTACTGCTTCTTTTAAGGGAGAATAACCCTCAAAGAATACTTGGCAATGAACCTTATCAAGCTTCCAAGAATGACTGTGGAACCAAACCAACAGCAACTGTGCACATCCAATGAATCTACCTTCGCCGGCTCTCCGACTTGCACTCAAAGATCTAAATGTCTCAGCTAGGATTGCTGGTACCGGTGTATTCTACTTACCAATGCGATCGAACAAATTCACAACTACCTCATCTATGTGCCCCAACACCTTTGGGAAAATCACCATGCCATAAATACTCAAAGCCAGGACGTCAACCCTTTTCTTTACGTCTGGATGTGTCGATATCAAATCCATCAAAACGGCCCATGGAACGCACTTACTATCACCCTTTTGCTATATACAAGCTACAGCCCACTACTCACTTATCCCAATAATCATCACCAACTTCTTTGCAAAAGTTGGAAGACTAGCAGGCCTAACATAAGCCTTGTGACCCTGAATCCTCGGGCAACGCAGTAAAGACGTATACTCCTCCAAAGTAGGTGCAAGATCAACATCACCAAATGTAAAGCAACTATAAGCAGGGTTCCAGAACAATACCATAGCTCGAAACAAGTGCCTATCTACTTTGACATCTAGCAAATAGGGAAGGTCTCCATAATTCTGATAGAAAAGCTGCTTAGCCTCGTCATCTCATTGGGCCCAAATGTTTCTCAGCTCCTGAAACTCATTCTGCGTCGAATTAATACGGGTGAAGTCCCATAACTCTGACGTATATCCCTCAGTGACACTATCTCCTTTCTCTAACTGGGTTTTCTCTGACCAGGTACAGACAGAAGCATTGTCCTCCACTCTATCAAGGTATTCATTCCTTATGACAAAACTTTCTAATCTAGAAATCAAGCAGTGAATCAACACCATTAAATGCTAAATGACATGCAATGACAGCAAAATAAAAATAGGTCAGTATCATAAAAAAAATGATAAACAAGTACTTACAAAAGTAGCTTACTAAAGGCAATCACTATCTTTCCTAAACTCTTTAAAGTTCACTATATGAGTTTTAGCTCTAAAGCCAGGGTACCTGAACCAGCAGATTCCTTGGTTTTCACCCATTATAGGCTCGTATAAACCAAGTTCAGTTCAGGGGGACACATTTCCCTATGGCCATACGGAGATGAAAATCTCACGAAGACATAGGTACAGTATCCCAGAAGCAATCCACTACCTCATACGAAGGTGAAAACCTTATGAAAGTGTAGCTTCTCACTCCCACTTAAAGGTGTGACCACAACGGTCATGCAAATGCAATGCACAGCAATAAGGTAACAAACATATGCAGCAAACCCATGTAAAAATGATCCAATTTTAAATTTAAAAAACTTTCGATATTAAGACAGAAAATACTCAATTTCTTGGCTTGACTCTCTTAAGTCCCCAGTGGAGTCGCCAAGCTATCGAAACCATTTTTTAAAAGGGATATTCGAAAAATGGGAATCGACTTTTGAAAAATGAAAATGGGAGTCGCCACTAACCTTTTTAGGTGTGATTGGATCACTTTATAAAACGTTTTGGTCTACGAAAATTAAGAAAACATCGGGAGTCGGTTACGTACGATGAAAGATTAGCACCCTCGCAACGCCCAAAATTGGTACCAAATTGAATAGTTTTCTATCTTAATGTCAAAATTTTGAAAGGATTTAAAGATAGGATCCTTTTTTTAAAACCAGAATTATTTAAGTTGAAAAATCGAGATTCCTTAGCTCCGAAAGAATACAAACATCACATCCAGCATAATAGGACACGATATTCTTAAACTCTCATAACTGAAATCATCTTGTGATTTACAAAATCTATTTAGAAGGATACTTTAGGTATTTAGACAAACGGGAAATCGCAACCCAGCATGTTAGGGCACTATTTCTCGAATTCCTAAATACGAAAAACATTGCCTCATTTTAGAAAAACTTTTGGATAAAATATGACAATTAAATGAAATATATTTTTTTAAAATAATGATTTGAGTAAAATTTTAAAAATAATTTACTAAGAGTAATACTAAAAAATTATTAAAAATGAAAGAGTTTGATATGATACTAAAATTATTAAAAATTAAAATATATAAAAAAATCAGGAAACATGGATTAAATCAAAATAAAAGGGTTAAAAACGAAGATGAACAAAGAATAAAATAAGAACAAACCATAGAAAATAAGAACGTAAGAGGGAGAGAAATTTGAGTGAAAGCTCTCAAAAATTTTTATTGTTTCCCAAAACTCCAGTCTGTTTACAATGAAGGGAGAGGCCTCTATTTATAGTTGAACCTCCTCAAATCCAACGGTACAGATCAATTACATCAACAGTTAAGATTAAAAGGTATCTACAAATTAAATCTCTAAGATTACAAAATCATATCTTCTAAGATTGCATATCATATCTAAGATTGCAATCATATCTAAGATTGTATCATATCTAAAATTGCATATCATATCTAAGATTGCATATCATTGAAGATTATATTTCCATATGAGTCAAGCTTGTAGATGGACCTTAAATCTTTTCAAGTAATGGGCCATTCCGATCGGGCCAAATTATATTTGTAATTCTGGACTGAACTTGGACTTCGTTTTTTTGGGGGTTTATTATTTTTGTTTTTGGACTTATTTCTGGGCCCGGGAAAAATTGAGTGTCTACACACATGAATAAATTTAGAAAAAAAAAAGATAGAAAGGAAGAAAACAAAGCAAACGAAACAGAGAGCAGGGGAAGGAAAGAGAGAAAAAGAGAAAAGAAAGAAGAAAAAGGGAAAATTGAAGGTGTGATGCTTGGAAGTTTAATAGGTAAGTCAATTTAGCCCTTTTTACTTAATTTTGATGTTTTAGAAGCTTTGGAACAAGATTTTGATAAAATTAAGTTGATATTTTGAAAGTTAATAGATTTCTAGATCATGTTCATGTTGAGTACAATGATGAAATAAGGGTTTAATTGATAGAAATTCAAGTTAGAAATGAAATAAGGATTGAATTGTAAAGTAATTCATAAGTTTTATGTTGAAGGGCTAATTTTTAAAGTTATTATGGATGAGTGCTGGAAGCATATGATGAATAAACATAGAATTGAAGCTTTAATTTTGATATATGATAATTTTATCAAGTAAAATTAATGGAAATTGATTTTAGGGCCTAATTGTGAAAATGTTTGGAATTAAAGTCTAGTGCTGAAATTATGATTTCCAAAAGTTTTAAAGTAGTTTAAAGTGATATAATAAAGTTTTAATTGAGAAAAATCAGCTCAATTGATAGGCTAATTGAGTAGGGACGAAATTGTTATTTATTAAGGCTTAAGGGAAATAAATGGTAATAAACAACTTGCACTAAAATCACCATAAATTATAGAAAACGAATTAGAAGATGAAAAAAATATGAAATTAAAGCTTATTGATTTTAGTTTCTCATAGAAGAAACGGTGTAAGCAATGGATTTGTAAATCATGAGATATAATGAATTTTGTGAGACAAAGTCAGAATAAATTCGGGTTCCCCTGTTCTGAATTTTGAAAATCATAAAAACTTGGATAGAAATAGTTATGGGCTTAAATTTATATTTTTACAATCCTGAATGAGTCTATTTTCAATAGAAATAAATGGGAATATCATTCGATTTCTGTACAAGGAGATAATTAGTTTTTAGTGAAGAAGGGTCAGAACTGTCAGACAGCAGAACGTGGGTAAATTTAAAGAATAAAATGTACTTATTGGCTAAACAAAAAATTTTGAAACTTTTATGGTAAAATTATATATGAGTATAGTTTCATATAAAATTTTCGGATCTTAATTTGGAGTTCTATAGCTCCAGATATAAATAATTTAGTGACTATGACACAAATGGACAGCTTGAATATTCATAAAAGTAAATAATAAAAATTATAGATGATGTTACTTACAAGTGTGTTATATACATTAAGGATGTGGAATGGAGAGGAGGATGAGGAAAATATATATATGAATATCCAGCTAACATGGCTAATTTGCATGTTTTAGGCTTAAGGACTAAATTGAATAAAAGTAAAACTTTAGGGGCAATTTTGTAAAAATGTCAAAATGACCAAATTGAAGGGAATGAATTGTTTTATTATCCAAATTAATAAATTGAATGAAATTATCAATTTAAGATCGAGTGAAAATCGAAAAAATGATAAATTACCAAAATGCCCCTGAATCTTAATATTTTTGCAATTTCGCTAGGTAAGTTCGTGTAACTTGAATTATATTCTTAAATGCTTGAAATGTATGTAACGCCCCCGTACCCAATACCATCGCCGGAGTCGAGCACAAAGTGTTACTAAACTTAATTCATCAATTAAACAACTTAAACAACTTATTACCAACCATGCATGACAACCAAGCATATGCACATCACCAATATCAAACATAACATAAATAACTAGATTTATAAGTCAGAATCATTAGCTCACTAAGGACCAATATATTTGGCCAAACTATAATAACACATGTTATAAAATTAGATCCCTATACATGCCACTCACTTGATAATTCTAGCATGTGTGTTTATACTGTCAAGGTGTTGGCTTGATAGTGTGATGTTTGCCTCAACGGTCTCCAACCCCGAGCTAACTGACAACACTAAAAGAAATGGAAAGGAGGGGTAAGCTTTATGCTTAGTAAGCTCACATGAAATAATAATAAGCAATTTACTAACATGCTTCCCACAATAAAACTAACTCATTTGTACATTTACACATGTTCTGGTTAAGCTGTTTTCTTGAGTAACAGTCACTAAATCATTTATACTTAGAGATAAGGAACTCAAAATTAAGATATGTAAATTTTCCAAACAACTAGACTCATATATCTTTCCACCATAAAATTTTCAGAATTTTTGGTCTAGCCAATAAGTACAGTTTATTATTCAAAGTATCCCCTGTTTCGCTATTTAACAGCTTCGACCTTTCTTCACTAAAATTTATTTATCTCATAGTACAAACTCAGATGATGTTCTAGATTGTTTTGATTAAAATTAGACTCATCCAAGATTCTAGGAATATAAATTATACCCCAAAATTATTTTTATATAATTTTTAACAATTTTTCCAAGTCAGAACAGGGGATCTCGAATTCATTCAGACACTGTCTCACAAGAATTCAAATATCACATAATATGGAATTCTTTAGCTTCCCGTGTTTCTTTTATGTGAAAATAGACTCAATAAAATTTAATTACATATTTTATTTGAATTTAATTCAACTTCCACAATTTTTGGTAAATTTTCAAATTCATGCACTGCTGCTGTCCAACACTGTTTTACTACGAAAGTTCACTTTTGCACAATTTCACTTAATCCATTCCATTTTACCGAGGTTCGCTCAAATATCGAGCATATTGCTCATAAATTTAAATAAACATATACTTGCACTTGTTCATCACATAATCACTTTCACATTTATTTTCACTTAATCGATTTCCCGTTGAACTCATCAGAATAATAACAGATACACAATTGCCTGCACATTTTCTCATTTCCACACTTGTAGCCGAAGCTATCTGGTACGCATAGTAGCCTGCACTTAGTACTACACATGCTACCAATTATCCGGTACACGTAGTAGCCTGCTCTTAGTACTACACACGTGACCTAACCATCTGATACACGTAGTAGCCTGCACTTAGTACTACACACGTGACCTAACCATCTGATACACGTAGTAGCCTGCACTTAGTACTACACATGCGACCAACAATCTGGTACACGTAGTAGCCTGCACTTAGTACTACACACGTGACCTCACAATAGCTCATTTGTATCGTTTCTATTCCGAAGGTTCAGTCGGGAAATTCCTCACTTTTCAACATTTTATTAAATTGTCCGTAATCAATTTAAATTCATAATTTACATCAAATAACCATTTGATAGGCAGCCACATTTCATATGATATCAAAATATATTAACATAAAAAGAATCGATAGATTATTTATATAAGAACTTACTTGAAGTGTCGATCTCACTATCCATAGTACCAATTGTCCATTCATAGTATAATAAGATACAACTCAAATAGCAAATCAGCTTTTAAGAATTTACATAAGATATATCACATATTTCATATATCACTTGTCATGTATCATCATTTTCTTGCATTCAATGTAACATTCTTTCATGTCATATTTCCACATCATAAACACCATTCTATCAACTTTTCCAATATATTAAATCATAAAATATATGCAATAATAGTAAGAAATATAATTCAAACATAACATTGTATTATTATTATCGTTTAACTTACCTCGATACAAAATATTAGCAATCGAGCCTATTCCTTGTAAACTTTGTTTTTCCTCGATCACGACTTAAATCTCGTTTCTCTTGAACTATAATACCAAATTAATTTATTTAATACATACATTCATCAAAACAGCCTTTAATACGAACTTTGGAAAAATTACCATTTTACCCCTAAACTTTTGCATAATTACACTTTTGCCCCTAGGCTCGGGAATTAAACTTCATCCCTTATTCTTATGTTTTATGACATGCTGATCATTTTCCCCTTCTATGACAACATCAAATTCTCACTCTAACATGCACTTATGACTATTAGGTATTTTTACCGATTAAGCCCTTTTACTCGTTTTCACTTAAAACCGAGTAGCACAAGTTGTCTAACATAATTTAAAACCTCATATTCTATCATAAAACACCAAAATACACAAGTTTCACCTATGGGTATTTTTCCAAATACGAACCCTAGGTTGAATTATTGCTAGCATAAGCTTAATCAAGTTACCGGGATTCTAAAAACGTAAAGAACTTGAAAAACGGGGCTAGAATGGACTTACTATTGAGCTTGGAAAGCTTGAAAACCCTAGCCATGGCTTCCCCCATGCTAATTTCGACCTCCATATGGAGAAGATGACCATTTTGTGTTATTTTTCCCATTTTATTTCATTTAATATACAAATGACCAAAATGCCCTTACTACTAAACTTTCAAAAAAATTCCATCCACGTCCAATTTTTGTCCACAACTTCAAAATGGTCTAATTACCATTTAAGGACCTTTGATTTAAAAACTCATAACAATTAAACACTTCTAACATGTAAAACTCAACTTTTGCACTTTTTACAATTTAGTCCTTTTGACGAAATTGAGTGCCCAAACGTCAAAATTTTTGAACAAAATTTTCATGAAATCATTCCGTAAAATCATAGACCATAAAAAAAATAAAAATTAAATTTTCCTCGTCGAATTTGCGGTCCCGAAACCACTATTCAGACTAAGCCCAAAATCAGGATGTTACATTTCTCCCCTCTTTAGGGATTTTCGTCCCCGAAAATCTTACCAGAAAAGCGGTTTTGGTTTTTCAATTGGATTCCTCAATCCTATAATCGATGTCAAAGAACTTTCACTCAGACTAAACTTTTACTACCTCTCTCTTTAAATTTTACAAACAAAAATCGTAAGTGGTATTCATTTTACAATACTTTTTCTGAAACTTAATCTCTACTAAAAAGCTTATGTACTCAAAAGTCTGATCCATACCATCATGTTACATATACATTTGCACCAGAATCTTTTCGGATTCAAATAGCAAAACTAGTCAATTCATCTCGGCCTCATACTCTTTATAATTTCACACAGTCCAATTATTTGTCAATTCAACCCTCAGTTACTTTTTATTTCAAACCTCTTCTGGCTTTCCAAAGAAATCATGATATGAAACTCGGATCTCAATCCGATTGGTGGAGATTAAAATTCCATGATATCTAACATTCATAAAGACATGAAATCCTATAAATCTACTGAGTAGACATTTGGGTATACCAGCATAATTTGCATATCTCATAACGTTTAACAAAACTACATATTACTTTCCTCTTTCAAGGACAGGAATGACTCAGACAAGAAAATCCATATTAACCTTTTCTATTTCCATTCTAATTTCCAGAAGATAAAAATAATTCTGATGATTCTTGCTATACATCTTTAAACTTTCAACATTTCAAGAATTTGTACTCAAAGATAAACAATGATCGTTTCAGCATTTTTTTTTATACCCAGATTATCTTCATATTATCAATACCAGATCTTCATATTCTCAAGTATGCACATCTCATTAAGTTCTAGACATATACTCCATACAGATTGAACAATCAAGTCGACCTTATTCATCTATAATTGATATTTCAAGAAATTCTCTCTTTTAATCAACAGAACGATTCAACATGCATCATTCCAAATTCACTCGTCATGCTACTCGATGACCATAACAAATGCATTAGCATAAGTAATACTGATACCTCTACCGAATACATTAGCTTTGATTAACTTACTTGAGAAAGGAAATTCACCATACACATTGGGACTTGAAATTTCACCACATTATCAGGATCAATTCAGAGGTATAGTCATATTTATTCTTTATATACATCAATCACAAGCTGAAAGTCATGCTCTAAATGCAATCCATGATCAATAAGTTACAAGATAAAATATCCAGAAAAACCAAGATAGAGAAATCTGAAACAAAGAAGCCAAGAATAAAGAAATCCAAGATCAAGAAATCCATGATACGAAAATCCAATTTACAGCACTGCATCAGAAGACCGAGAACCAAACTCATAAAAATATGAAAGCCCCCAATAGTTTTTTTTTTAAAGAAAAGAAATCTAGAATAACATCATTCCAAACCATTGACAACAAATACAATCAAAACTATATGCTTCTCGTATATATATAAAATCAATCAGAACAATGATCGGTAGAAATAGAATCATGGTACCATACACAATTTCTCATTGATTCCCAACAGGAAAAATATAACAAAATACCAGAGAAAAACAGAACCATGCAGATTATAATTCAGTTAGACTAACAACACATTCATCTAACGTTAAGATCAGGGAACATTTCCTTATTTCGAATATTATTCCTTTAACTATTTCTACCATCCCAAGTTCCATAATATTCCCTTCACTAAGAAAACCAGTTCATGGGGGAATTTCAATCAATACATTTCTCGACATCATACCAGGATAGATCGTTTTACCAAAATTAACTTTTCGCTAACTGCGATGTTGCGAAAATTAAACAATCTTTCGATCAATCCGATATCTTTCTAGCTCATGTCTGTACTTATCAACCCATTCTCAATCTCTAATCATGCTTATAACCATTCCATCATTGAACTCTTTGGTTTCTTACCTGGAAACTCATTCAACATAAATCTCAGGAATTCCCTTATAAAACACCACTTTGGTGAGGGGGAGGGGTCGTAGGGCCTCTGACTCAACTCTCATATACAAATGTAACACAGTTTTCATCATAGTAATCATATTTCAATCATGTCATTCATTTCGAGTAACTAACATTCATATTGACTTTACACTCACTTTTTAGTTATCTCATTTAAAGAAGTGTACTTATACATGTATTTTAATGTTTCCTAGATAATATTACTTATGCACTCATTAAATCAGACAAATCAAGCACATAATATCATACAAGGGCCAAACAAACATGGATAAGTATATTACAGTCTAAACTTTTATCTTACACATCATCATATACATATCATTCAATTATATATATCAATCCAAGCAATTTAATACATTTACTCAAGTTATACAAGCTTACCAATCATAATCATCCCAACCAATATACATGAATATTCATCTTATCAATATTTTTTATAAGTTACTCAAACACATGCATTTGTTCAAATAAATCGATCATATACATCATGGAATTATCTATTAATCATAAATAAACTTATTTCACCATGTACACATTTCATAAATCCTCATTCGCACCTTTCCAAGTTTTAGTTCGTCATGACTATACTTTACTCGAATATTTTAGCATCACATTCAACATGATTGGTATAGCTCGGCTGGAGAGTACCTTTGTCTAAACAAAATGGCTCTCACACACGTCGGGAGACATCACACTATCACGGATCGGTGTCATGTATAGTTGGACTTTTACACATACTAGATTAGTCCGAGAACCGACTAAACCATAGCTCTGATACCACTAAATGTAACGCCCCCGTACCCGATACCATCGCTGAAGTCGAGTACGAAGTGTTACTAAACTTAATTCATCAATTAAACAACTTAAACAACTTATTAACAACCATGCATGACAACCAAGCCTATGCACATCACCAATATCAAACATAACATAAATAACTAGATTTATAAGTCAGAATCATTAGCTCACTAAAGACCAATATATTTGGCCAAATTATAATAACACATGTTATAAAACTAGATCCCTATACATGCCACTCACTTGATAATTCTAGCATATGTGTTTATACTGTCAAGGTGTTAGCTTGATAGTGTAATGCTGCCTCCAACAGTCTCCAACCCTAAGCTAACCTAACAACACTAAAAGAAATGGGAAGGAGGGGGTAAGCTTTATGCTTAGTAAGCTCACATGAAATAATAATAAGCAATTTACTAACATGCTTCCCACAATAAAACTAACTCATTTGTACATTTACACATGTTCTGGTTAAATTGTTTTCTTGAGTAATAGTCACTAAATCATTTATATTTAGAGGTACAGAACTCAAAATTAAGATCCGTAAATTTTCCCAAAAACTAGACTCATATATCTTTCCACTATAAAATTTTAAGAATTTTTGGTCCAGCCCATAAGTACATTTTATTATTCAAAGTCTCCCCTATTTTGCTGTTTAACAGCTTCGACCTTTCTTCACTGAAATTTATTTATCTCATAGTAAAAAACTCGGATGATGTTCTCGTTTGTTTTTATTAAAATTAGACTCATCCAAGATTCTAGGAATATAAATTATACCCCAAAATTATTTTTATATAATTTTTAACAATTTTTCCAAGTCAGAACAGGGGATCTCAAATTCATTCAGACACTGTCTCACAAGAATTCAAATATCAAATAATATGGAATTCTTTTGCTTCCCCTGTTTCTTTTATGTGAAAATAGACTCAATAAAATTTAATTACATATTTTATTTGAAATTTAATTCAACTTCCACAATTTTTGGTAAATTTTCAAATTCATGCACTGCTACTATCCAACACTGTTTTACTACGAAAGTTCACTTTTGCACAATTTCACTTAATCCATTCCATTTTACCGAGGTTCGCTCAAATATCGAGCATATTGCTCATAAATTTAAATAAACATATACTTGCACTTGTTTATCACATAATCACTTTCACATTTATTTTCACTTAACTGATTTCCCGTTGAACTCATCGGAATAATAACAGATACACAATTGCCTACACATTTTCTCATTTCCACACTTGTAGCCGAAGCTATCTGGTACGCATAGTAGCCTGCACTTAGTACTGCATATGCGACCAATTATCTGGTACACATAGTAGCCTGCACTTAGTACTACACACGTGACCTAACCATCTGATACACGTAGTAGCCTGCACTTAGTACTACACACGTGATCGAAGTTATCAGGTACGCATAGTAGCCTGCACTTAGTACTACACACGTGACCTCACAATAGCTCATTTGTATCGTTTCTATTCCGAAGGTTCAATCAAGAAATTCCTCACTTTTCAACATTTTATTAAATTGTCCTTAATCAATTTAAATTCATAATTTACATCAAATAACCATTTGATAGGCAGCCACATTTCATATGATGTCAAAATATATTAACATAAAAAGAATCGATAGATTATTTATATACGAACTTACTTGAAGTGTCGATCTCACTATCCATAGTACCAATTGTCCATTCAGAGTATAATAAGATACAACTCAAATAGCAAATCAGCTTTTAAGAATTTACATAAGATATATCACATATTTCATATATCACTTGTCATGTATCATCATTTTCTTGCATTCAATGTAACATTCTTTCATGTCATATTTCCACATCATAAACACCATTCTATCAACTTTTCCAATATATTAAATCATAAAATATATGCAATAATAGTAAGAAATATAATTCAAACATAACATTGTATTATTATTATCGTACGAACTTACCTCGATACAAAATATTAGCAATCGAGCCTATTCCTTGTAAACTTTGTTTTTCCCTCGATCACGACTTAAATCTCGTTTCTCTTGAACTATAATACCAAATTAATTTATTTAATACATACATTCATCAAAACAGCCTTTAATACGAACTTTGGAAAAATTACCATTTTACCCCTAAACTTTTGCATAATTACACTTTTGCCCCTAGGCTCGGGAATTAAACTTCATCCCTTATTCTTATGTTTTATGACATGCTGATCATTTTCCCCTTCTATGACAACATCAAATTCTCACTCTAACATGCACTTATGACTATTAGGTATTTTTACCGATTAAGCCCTTTTACTCGTTTTCACTTAAAACCGAGTAGCACAAGTTGTCTAACATAATTTAAAACCTCATATTCTATCATAAAACACCAAATTACACAAATTTCACCTATGGGTATTTTTCCAAATACGAACCCTAGGTTGAATTATTGCTAGCATAAGCTTAATTTAGTTATCGGGATTCCAAAAACGTAAAGAACTTGAAAAACGGGGCTAGAATGGACTTATTATTGAGCTTGGAAAGCTTGAAAACCCTATCCATGGCTTCCCCCATGCTAATTTCGGCCTCCATATGGAGAAGATGACCATTTTGTGTTATTTTTCCCATTTTATTTCATTTAATATACAAATGACCAAAATGCCCTTACTACTAAACTTTCAAAAAAATTCCATCCATGTCCAATTTTTGTCCACAACTTCAAAATGGTCTAATTACCATTTAAGGACCTTTGATTTAAAAACTCATAACAATTAAACACTTCTAACATGTAAAACTCAACTTTTGCACTTTTTACAATTTAGTCCTTTTGACGAAACTGAGTGCCCAAACGTCAAAATTTTTGAATGAAATTTTCATGAAATCATTCCGTGAAATCGTAGACCATTAAAAAATAATAAAAATGAATTTTTTCTCGTCGAATTTGTGGTCCCGAAACTACTGTTCTGACTAAGCCCAAAATCAGGATGTTACAATGTATGTTTTTGATATGAATATGATTTGAATGTTTATTATATGAAAATTGATAAAACATTGATATATTTGATAAAAAAGGGGGAAGAAATCCCGGTTGAGTGAAAGAAAAATTCGATGGATCTCTAAAAAGGAATTAACGGTAAAAAGGATCTAGCCCGGACGGGTGATCCTATCCTGATATAGCCCTCCCGAAGAATATGTGGAAAATGGATTTAGCCCAGATGGGTAATCCAAATTAGGGTCTGAATTTAGCTTGGACTGGTAATTCAGATCCAAGCTCATTAGAGTAATTATCGTTGCAGGGGATTTAGCCTGGACTGGTAATCCCGACAATACTCTATAAGTTTATATTACAGGGGATTTAGCCTGGACTAGTAATCCCACTATAAGGATGAGGTTCACGAGAGTGTGCTATCTGATATGAAATGTGTAGGACCATGGTTGAAAGATACCATGGCAACATGATAGAAAATGAATAAGACCATGGTTGAAAGATACCATGGCAGCGTGACATGAAATGAATAAGACCATGGTTGAAAGATACCATGGCAACATGAGGGAAAATGAATAAGAACATGGTTGAAAGATACCATGGCAACATGACAGAAAATGAGTAAAACCAAAGTTGAAAGACACTATGGCATCATGTCAAAGATAAATAAGACCGTGGATGGGAGACGCTATGACATCTATTGAATAATTGATATCCAGGTAATATGTACCGGATGACGAATGGTTATATGAAATGGTTGTGTGAAATGCTTACAAGAACTGGTCATATGGAAATATATGTACAAAATAGTTGTATGAAATAATTATGAAGATAGATAAACGAAATAAGAATAAGTACATGGAATATAATTTATGTTAAGTTTGATATAAACTTTACGGAATAAATATACATAAAATATATGGAAATGATGGAACATGAAATATTGATATAATGAAATGATTGATATATATACTTAAGAAAAAAATGGTAAGAGAATGATATGTTTCATGACATGTACATATATGATTGTCTTTGATATGTTGATACAAGGAAATTATGTAAGTAAAGACAATTATTAAACTCAAGTGTGACATGTTGAGAAAATAAGTATATCAATGTTGAATTTATATGAAATATGTGCAAGTATACTAACAATGATGTTGTTTGATGCTTAGACAAGTACCAAGCTATTGATTGAATGGTAACATGTTTAATTATAAGGAGCATTAAAATGGTAAGTACTTAGATGAAAATAAAATTTAAGATTTTGCAAAAAAAATTTTTATAATCCCGATTTAATTCTAGTTGGTTTCTAGTGTATGTTTGGGGCTTCGAGGGCCCAATAGAGAGACGTTATGATTATTTTCAAAATCTGAATAATAAGTGACTCAGAATTATCTGAAAATGTTCAGTAAACTCCGGCAATGCCTTGTACCCTATTCCGGCAATGGATACTGGTAGGGGGTGTTACATTAAAGGTGGCTGAAAAATATGAGCGTGCATTTGAATCATATGTACGTGATAACCATAATTTTTTTCTTGATCTTACTGCTGGAGATGGAGTTCCTACATTTGATGATTGGGAAATTGTTCGAAGAGTTATAAAATTATTTGAGCCTTTTTATCATCTTACATCCATTCCAAGTTTAGGAACCTAGGTGATAGTATCCCGCATTGAAGGTGTCCGGATCTTTGCATGTTAGCTCTCTTTCACTTTTTGAAGTATTGATGGATGTGCATTGTCTTTTTGATGGCTGGCAAGATTGTGGAGATCTAGACATAATTTCTATGACTTCCAAAATGAAAGAGAAATATAATAAGTATTTGGGTGAAGGAAACAAGATCAACATGCTAGTTTACTTGGCAGTCATCTTTGATCCGCGATGTAAAATGAGTTTTTTGGACTTTGGGGTCAACTTGCTTTTTCCTAATGTTGCTAATGACATTATGAAAATGATTGATAAAGAATTGCATTGCTTGTTCAATGAGTATTCTTCTAATGCCGGGAGAATTGAATTGTTTGAAGGTAGATCTAGTTCTTCGACTAATCGTTGTAGTTCAATGGAAATAGATCAGTCAAAAATGAAAACGGGCTTGGCCAAACAAAAATACCTTAAGAAGAAGAAACAAGTTGGATTAGAAAGCAAATCTGAGTTGGATAGATATTTGGGTGAGGATGAAGAAGTAAACAATTCAAGTTCATTTGATTTACTATTGTGGTGGAAAATGAACAGTCCTAGATTCCCTATTCTTGCACAAATGGCTCGAGATATTCTTGCTATTCCTATCTCAACAGTTGCCTCAGAAAGTGCATTTAGCACCGGTGGACGTGTTCTCGATAGTTTTAGAAGTTCTCTAACTCCTCTCATGGTCGAGGCTTTAGTTTGCACACAAGATTGGCTTCAGAAATCTAATGATGTCATCAATCTTGAAGATTATGTTGATGAACTTCAAACCATGGAAGACGGTAATATAAAAATTTTAATTTATAAAATAAGCTTTTGTATTATTTATATTAGTAAGCATTCCCATAATTTAACTAACACTTTTGTTTTTAAATTTGTTAGATTTATTCAAAATACCCGAAGATCAAGAAGGTAATATACTTAACATTAGTTTATAAAGTTAACTGTTTATTTAATTTATTTTTGCAAACATTTTTTATCATTTAACTAACTCAATCAATACTTTCACTAGATGTTTCAAGATTATCAACGACGATTGAAGCAAAAGAAGAAAGTTAAACTATTCTATAATAGTTTTTGAACTGATGTTAGTTTGGTTTGGTTTGTTATTGTTGTTGGATAATTGAGCTTTTGTTGTGTTCTTTTTCTTTTTTTTGGACTAGTGTAGGTTTTTATTGTATTTTGGACTTTTGCTTATGTTTTTTTTATTACAATGTTGTTGTATTGTTTTTGTTGTTTATTTGGACTCATGAAGAAACTTAAACTATTCTTTAATGGTTTTTGAACTGATGTGTTATTGTTATTAGTTTGATTTGGTTTGTTATTGTTGTTGGTTAATTGAACTTTTGTTGTGTTCTTTTTCTTTTTTTTGGACTAGTGTAGGTTTTTATTGTATTTTGGACTTTTGCTTATGTTTTTTTTATTACAATGTTGTTGTATTGTTTTTGTTGTTTATTTGGACTCATGAAGAAACTTAAACTATTCTTTAATGGTTTTTGAACTGATGTGTTATTGTTATTAGTTTGATTTGGTTTGTTATTGTTGTTGGTTAATTGAACTTTTGTTGTGTTTTTTTTTTTTTTTTTGTTTGGAGTGGTGCAGGTTTCTATTGTATTTTGAACTTTTGCTCATGTTTTTTTTTTATTTATTTATAATGTTGTTGTTTACTTCAACTCATGCTGTTTACTTTGACTTTTACTTATGTTTTTTTATTATAATCTTGTTGTATTTTTTTTGTTGTTTTTTTGGACTAATGTTGTTTATTTGGGTTGATGTTGTGTTGCTTGTATTTATTCACTTATTTACTTTAATTTTTTATTGTATGATCATGTTTAAAAACTTTAAAGAAAATTATTTTTTTGAAAAATTACATAAAAATAAATAACGCTAGAGTCATTTTTTTTAAAACTTAACTCGAACAAATATATTTGATTCGATTCAATTCGATTCGAATTCCATCTGACTCGACTCGATTCGAGAAAATTTCAAATAAAGTTAGGATGATAAAATAAGATTCGAAAACTCGATTAACTCGAAAATTTTCGATTCAATTCGATTCGATCGAATGCTCACCCCTAACTATGTGCCTCCTGTAGGATCGAATGTCTTAATTCTTTGTCGTTGGGTACACAAATCCGACCTTTGAAACATAACACATTATTGTTGTACAAGCTAAAATCAGAATTCTTGTTCGAGTCAATATGTTGCATATGCTGAACTAACGACTCGTTGTTCAATTGCTTAGCTTGAATCTGCTCCAGCCAAACCAGCTTTACTTGTAATTCAGCTAACAGTCCTCCGTCCTCAACCAAATTTAGACGAGTTAACATTGCTCTCATAATATTTAAGTAACTCAATGGCTAAGGGTTAAATGTGACATTCTTGTAATTATTCGCATTTTTAGGGGAATGTATGTGAAAGAATGCAATATCATATATATTTGTTGTATAATTATTATTTTTTTTATCAAGGTTGTGGTTCTTAGGAAATAGACCGTGGACTATTATCTCCACGTAGGTTTATTTTTATTTTTAGAATTCTTGTAAGTTGGAAACAAATATAAGACATAAATGTAATTTTTCCAAAAAGGAGTCCATGACAAGGAGAAGATGGAGCAATGGTGGTCGAAGACACAAGGAATATCTTGTGATGAAAAACTATATAATTTTTGCTTTTCATTTATTTTCTAGAAATAGAACTATGGAAACCTTGGCTGAAAATTTTATTTTATTACTCACCTCTTTATATATTTGTTTAATAATTATTTATGATATAATTGTGATATATATATGAAATGACCCACAACTAATCTATCAAAGATAAAAAGTGTGGTAATGAGAAAATTCATGTGTTTTATTGTTCCATTCACTTCTTTAGGTTATTCGATTACTGTGAGAAATGTGGTAATGAGAATGTGCATGTCTATGATTGGATCTAGCAAGGAAAAACTTAGTTTTTAAGTGGTCAAATACGACTCACCTCCCTTTCCTAGAAACATACCTAGTGCACGGTTCACATTCACTTCTTCGGTTTTTCCTTTAAAAGAAAAACTATGGAGAATCAAAATTGTTTGATTGACTCTTGTGAATAATTGAATGTGAATATTATAAAATTGACATAGCATGTCATGCATACATGGGATAAGCATGCTATATAGTTTAGGAAAGAATGCGACATGTATTTATCATGCACATATTGATCATACATGATTGAAACCAGAAATTAAAACCTAGCATGTTTTTTAAAATATTGAGCGGAAACAAGACCTACGACCTCCATCAATGGTCTCTTGTGATGGCATGAAATGAACTTACTCCAAAGTAGACATTGTCATGTGGATATCACTGAGGAGACTTCTTGAAAGTAAGCAGAGTTTTCTTATGATCATATGATAATTGAACCGACCCTTGTGGTAGGTATTATCATGCGATACAAAATTATCCTTAAAGTAGATACTAAGAGGAATGTATAAACCAATGCTTCTATAAATTTGATCATGATTTACAATTATAGCTTTCGTACCTATTTATTTGGAATCATCTCCTGAATAAAATAAAGAAAGAACAAGAATCAAAGAAAAAGCAATGATTTAAATCAAGATTTTTCCAGCAGCCTATGGCAAATCACTAATAGAAGTAGAAGGGAAAAATAACAAAGCAATCTTGCATCAGACTACTTGTCTCTTGTAGTTGGATCTCCAAGTTTTTGGAATGCTCCAAATTCCACTTGAGCATCCAAATCTGGATCAATACCGAAAAAAAAAATCTCTAAACAGGGTTTTAGCACCATGCCAAATGTGTCTAGAGAAGAAAAGCAAGACAAATGAAGCATGGCCAAAAGTAAACCAACCCCTCGAACTGCTACGAAAAACATCATTGGATTTCAAAGTAGCACGATGTAATTAAAAAATTTCACTCATTGAGCACGTCGTAAGAAATTCTGTCTTCAAAGAGGACAACTAGTCAAAACATGCTACTCGTTGAAATTATCCCACGATGACTCATTTGTGGTGCATGATGCGGTGGGTCCTTGCATTACCAACATTAGACAATGTTAAAATACATATTTTAAGTATATTTAAGTATTTAATTCTATTTTTGATAAATTTCAACAGTATTTAAAAAATTGGAGTTCAAATTTCACAAAACTTTGGGTAAATTCATGTTTTAGTCTCGATTGCTTTTCTAAAAAGGAAGAATAAATTTCCAATTATGTTGGGTTTCATATCCCACCTCTTACGTTGGATTTAACAAAATTGTAATATTATTTCCATTTTTTTTTGCAATGTTATAATATTGTTAAGTAAAATTTGATTATTGTTACCATGTCAAAATAATAATACAAATGTATCCAATAATATAACTACAAAACAATTGATTCCAGAACTAAAGAATAATAATATAAATTCTAAAACAAAATACATTTTAATTTGGAATCAATTATTTTATTTAACGTACTATTTTAACAATAATTATAATTTATTATTTAATATAAGTAAAAAATAATTTATTATTTAATATAGATAAAAATTCTTTTATGTTCAATTATTTGTACTTATTTAATATTATCATTTCAAAATAATACATTAAAATTGTTCTGGAAGTTTTTGGTAAATGCTTTTGGAAATATTTTTTATAGTGAACATTTTTGAAATATTTGAAAAATATTAATCATTTTCATTAATTAGATATTATATTCAACCAATAATATCGCTGTTGGTAAGGTTCATCTACAACAAAAGGAGAAAAAATTAGAGAAGAATCATAATGGACAATTTGTCAATATTTTATGACAAATACTCTCTCAATTTGAGGGAAACAATTTCACTTTTAATCAAACAAATAAATAACTATATATTTTCAAATAATTTTACAACTTTTTTAAATAATATGCTGAAGAAATTAATTTTGATTCTAGAAAATTTTAGATTCACTTTTTTAATACAAAATTGATTTCTATTAATAATGGCAAAAAAAAAAAAAGAATCTGTTAGTATTGATTGTGAAAATTAAATAATTAAACTTGGAATTAGAAATTATTGTGCCGTGATAAATCACTGCTTTAGAAATAAATACACCTTGATCAATGTAATTGTGTAATGGACATTGCCCATCAAGGTTAACACAATCCTTCAATATTCGTACATCCCAATATGAAATATGAAACTCAATTAATGTTACTCTTCTCAAGAAATCACAATAGGAACAATTCCTAAAAAAGTTTGGAGGCATCATAGTCTCTAATTTTATAAAGAAATATTGAATAGAGAGAAGAAAAGAAAAATATTTTCAGATAGAGTTGTGTTTTTGTTGGGTGCAAAAAATGAGAAAATCAGCCCTTAGTATCAGAAAGATAAAACGGTAAAAATACATGAAACAATTTTATAAAAAACCCATAATAATATCTTCACTAAATCCTTAACAGTCCCCACTAAATCCTCAAGAATCATGATTTTATTTGCATTATCAACATTATATATTATATATATCTGGTTAGATTACTTTTTTCTTTATCTAAAATTTGGTTAAAATATGTTATAACTCTACATTATTCATACATTTAGAATTTAGTCTTTTAGTTTTTAAATTTAGAAATGCAAGTTCAATCATTGATACAATTAAAATTTTCTAATAATTTCAAGTTTACTACAACACCATTTTTGTTACACCGTTATTAAATGAGTATTTATTTTAATTCAAAATGTCATACCATTAAATTTAATGGAAGAACTTTAATGGTGCAAACAGTTGAATGTAAATTTTAAAATCTGAAAAGTGGAATGATTAAATTCCTAAAATAAAAATATAAAGACTAAATTCTAAACATACTAAAAGTATAGAGAATTCAAGCATATTTTAACCTTAAAATTTTAACTAATTTATCTTGTATTTACTATTATAAATTGATAATTCATCCTCAAAAACTTCATTATATTTATCAATTTTCAATATTTATCATATAATATTCACTCCAGTTTTTATATTTTTACTAGTTATCATATTATGTGCGTTCTACGTGATTTATGTATTTTTAATTTATTAAATAATATATTTTAAATTTTAAAATATATATTTACTAATTAAATAAAAATTGGTCTAATTTATAATAAAAGTTGATTAATTATGAAAATTAATTGAGAATGACATAGTAATTTTAATATTTTAAAAGTAATGGAAATAAAAAAAAGTGAGGAAAAATATAAAGTGATTAGAGAAAATAACTTGCCATTTGAATATGTGTCAAAATTTAACCTAAAAAAATCATTATTTTAATACTTATTACCTTTAACATAATATTTCACAACATTGTAAACAACATTCACAATTATGTAAATACTATCAAATATCAAATAATAATAACTAAACATATCAAATAAGAATGAAATCGTACATATTTGGTGATGAAAACAAAACATATTAAATAATATTAAAATATGACTTTTTCCAATAATTCTTTAAATGTTTTTTGAATGAATGCTTGCTAATGCATATATTTATAGTCCTAAACATTATTTTTAATTAGTATATAATAGTAACATTAATTAAATGATAATTAATCTACAATAATAAGTGCAATTTTAAAAATCGAAAGCCTAATTAAGTGATGATAATTATTACATTGATAATAAAATATTATTAATAAATAAATTTATACATTATAAATTAGATTGCTAATAATATTGATATTATCTTTTATGTATAATGTTAATCTCAAACATTTATTTTATATTAATTATAAAATTGATTTTAACATTATTAACTATTATCATATTTAAAATAAAATTATATTTAGTCGATTGAGTCTTAACTCGATTGGTATGAGCATTGTTGCCAATACAGGAAGAGGTGGGTTCGAATGCGCTAAAGCGCATTGTCTTCCTATTTATGGGTTGAGAAGGGTTATGAATACTTATAAGTATTGTGTTAAATAGAACATATTATGAGATTGTTCAAAGAAAATCATTTTTACATATACAAATTATATTTATTTAATTAAAAAAACTTATATTTTTATTATTTCTAATTTATCTAATTATATTGAATGGTTTTATAGATTTATAATTTAATTAATTAATAATATTTTTTTGTGAAAAGAAAATACAATCAATTAAACTAAATCAAAATGATTGTTTGCAAACAATTGCAACCATTCTTCCTTATTAAAAGCTATTTTGGCCATTCTATCAGCTTTTATATTTTCTTCCCTAGGGATGTACTAAATACCTAATTCCCTACATTCTTCAGGATATGATGAATTCAACTGATTAGTATTTGATGTAACACCCTTAACCATTACCAAAACATTCATAATATTTTTTTTTCATTAATCTACATAAATTACTATTCATTTACCGAGATCAATCATAACATCCCTTGATCGGTACCTCGAGGCCCAATAGAGCATTAGAATCGATTCAGGACTCAATCGGGACCTCTAAGAATTTTTCGTGACTTTTCAAAAATTTTCCAAGGTGCAGGACTCACACGCCTGTGTGGTCCAAGGGACACGCCCGTGTGACCTTGGGACACACCCATGTTGGAGGCTGTGTTCGACCCCGTGTAACTCTCTAACTTGCACACACGGCCATGCCACACACCTGTATGCTAGGCCGTGTGGTTAATTAATTCAATTCAAAATTAAGTGCAGGTTTCACATGACCAAGACACACGCCCGTGTTCTAAGCCATGTGGCACACACAGCTGAGACACTCGTGTCTCTGCCCGTGTGCCCAATTCTGAGCATTCTGTTTCTCAAAATTAAAGTGCAAAAGACACATGACCTAACCACATGCCCATGTTACCAGGCCGTGTGTCACACCCGGTCTAGACACACGCCCATATGTCTGCCCGTGTAGAGAAAATGAAGCCATTTCTAGCTTCATTTCTCACCCAAAATTTCACCCAAGACCTGCACTTAAAACACACAACCAATACCAACCATTCCAAGCATTCAAAATAGGCATTTTCATATTTAACATGACCTATCATTGCAAGCACATGCGTTTATAAACTTACCTTGATTTAACTTAGGCAATAACAAAATCTGATCACATGTACTCAACTTAACACATGTATATATATCATAATAACCTACTTAGAAATATCAAAATGAACTATTACTAACCATTCTAATAGCTAAGTTACAAAATAACATTTCAAGCCTCTATTGGCCAAGTTGTCCTATACATGCCATTATACTAAAATGATTTTACTAAGTATACCCAAAATGTTAGTTGATAGTGTGACGATGCTCCAATGATCTTCCAACATTCACGAGCTTTCGAGCACTATAAAACAGGGAAAAATAAAATGGGGTAAGCATTACAAGCTTAGTAAGTTCGTATAACAAAAACTAAACTTACCAATCTTGTTTATTAAAATCTAGGCATCAATGTTATGTTTCCATCCATTTGGCTAAATTGCCTAATCCCATACACTTAACCAAACATGTTAGTCACAAAGTTTCCATACACATCAAGTAAGAATAAATGAGCTTATCAAGGTTTTTTCAAGTCATTATTATATCATCTCAAGATTTTTATGCCATGTTAAGAGTTTGATGTCCGTTGAATCATTAAAATTCTGATGAAGGCTCAAATAGTACACTCGAAGTGTACGATTTATTAATCCGTCAATTCTTATCGAAGTTACCCCTTAGGGTACTTAACCAAGGAGCACAGTCTCAAACCACTTGTTGTATAATAAGATTACTAGTCCAGGCTAAATCTTTTATATAGCATATGCTCAAAAGAGCTCAATTAGGGTTACCAGTCTAGGTTAAACCCTAATTATAATGTATGCTCGAAAGGTAATGTGTCAGGATTACCCATCCGAGCTAAACCCTTTCTATGACAAGGTCATTGGGATTACTCGTCCAAGCTAAATCTCACCCGCAACAAATACAGGACCCTATTTGTTTCTGGAAAGCCCATACAAATCATCAGAATTCAACATTCAATTGGAACTTAAACATTTATCACCATTTCAAGCATGAATTAAGTTTCTCATTATAACATTCAAGTAATGTACATCAATATAAATCACATTCCATACAACACAACATTCAATTAAACATATTTACATGCCAGATTAAGTTACACGAATTTACCTCGACACTTGTTTGCGTAAAAGTCTACTAATCTGAAATTTTTTCTTTTCCTCGACCTAACCTCGAATTAGTGTTGTTCGGATCTATATAAATGAATTTAACCATAAATTTCATACATTTCATATTTAAATACTCAATTTACGTCTTATGCAAAATTACCATTTTGCCCCTAATTTTTCCACAAATTCTGATTTTGTCCCTAGGCCTGGAAAATGAAACTTGTGCAAATTACTCCCTATTCCAAACCTAACCAAAGCCCCATACAAATTTTCCAGCACATTTATCTATAAAATTTTAGAATTTTTCATCAAATTTTACAACTTTTTAGCCCCTAAATCATGTTTTCATCAAAAATCACTTTGTAAAAGTTGTTTATTTATCAATAATCTTTCATTCTACCATAAATTTCCAATTTCCAACATAATACATCCATGACCCATTTTCATACATTGATAACTTTTCAAATTAATCCCTCAAATAGAAAGATTAAGCTATCCGAATTTTAAAAATACCAAAATTGCTAAAAACGGGACAAGAGAACTTACCTAATTAAGCCTTGAAAGTTTCCTCTCTCTCTTAGGGTTTCCATAAAATTTTAGGTTGAAGATGATGAAAATAAGATGATATGTTTCTTTTCATCTTTTAATTAATTAAGTATTTTGATATTTCCAATTTAATCCTTGCCCTTTTTCTATAATTTCATAAATGAGTCACCAAGAAAAATCTACATACTTTTCTTAATGGTCTAATTACCATATAAAGACCTTAAATTTTAAATTTTATAGCAATTTGATCCTTATAGCTACTAGAATTCAACTTTCGCATTTTATACAATTTTGTCATTCTCGTAATTAAGCACTTAATCGATAAAATTTTCATTTCAAAATTTTCACATGACATGCCTATTATAATACGAACCATATAATGAAATAAAAATAAATCATATTTTTCGGTAAGATTTGTGGTTCCAAAACTACTGTTCCAATTTCACTGAAAAATGGATTGTTACAATTGATCTCGATGGCGTTAAATCCGAAACTTGAATAGCTTTAATAACTTCCAAACTATCTGTTTGTATCAACATTTTATTGCCTTGCTTTTCTTGTGTGAGTGATAGACCATCCAAAATACCCCATAGTCCAGCCATCGAAAGTGAACATTTTTAAGTAAAACTTTTAAAAGATATAACCAAATTAATTAATTTTACATTAATATACTATCATATTAATTAATATTCAATTAATTTTACTTTTATTATCATCACATAAAAATAGCAATAACTTATTATTCTAATGTGAATTTAGTAATATAATTAACAATAAATGGTAGTTTTGTTAATTTAAAAGTTTTTCAAACTCATGCTTTTATATATACTAGTTACTAATGTCACGTGTTGCATGTTTTTTATATTTTTAATTAAATTTTTAAATATTGTGTTTTAATTACTAAAATAGTATAAAATAAGTTTCCTTGAATTCTTGAATATAATTGAATTTAACAATTTTGATATTATAATAGAAAATTTTCCCCAATTTTATCATTTATTTTTTATTATTTTAAAAAATTAAATCTCTACAATTATTAACTCTCAATTGATTTATTTTTTCAAAGAATTATCAAACAATGACTAAGTTAAAATATAAGATTAATTAATAATTAAAAATCCAACTTTATAGAAACAATTAAAATGAAATTGCTAAAATTTAATTTAATTTAAAACTAAATATTGATAATATTACAAATGATTTTGATGTTCTTAGTCTTCATCTTCTTTTTTTATGGTATCATATTCTATCAATATGAATACTTGTTTGCTTTATAACGCAAATTATTGCATTTCAACTTCAATAAAAGCAAGGGTTTGCTTGGGTCTGCTATTCTAGCACGTTTCTCTGTCTACTATCTCTATTAAGGGATTTTGGTTTTTCAATTGGTTTTAATTTGTTTTCTGTCTAGTTTTTGATCGGCCTGTGTAGTACAATTTATTTCAACGGTTTGTGGGAGTCCTCTTCACATTCGCTTCTTTGTTTTGCACTTTAAGGAGAATGAATTGACTGATTTGTCCCTTAATGAAGAGGAAGACGAAATTCTGCAGATCCAATTAAATCCACTTTCAATAAGAGGAGAGCTTCAACCAGTCAGGTGTTTCTTAATAACCAATTTAATACATTTCCCAGGTATGAAAAGTACAATGGTGAACCTGTGGCATCTTGTACGGGGAGTGCAGATTCGAGATCTGGGAGAAAAAAATGTACTTATTCCAATTTTTTCACTTTATGGACTTGGAAAGGGTTTTAAAAGGTTCTCCATGGACATTCAATAATCACTTGCTGATACTTTATCATTTACAACAAGGGGATCCATTAAAAATTCCATTAATTTTTACCCCTTTTTTGGGTTCAAATTCACAATGTCCCTATTAGTTTATTTTTTGAAAGTCTGACAATATAGTTAGGGAATTTTTTAGAGAATTTTCTAGAATATGATGGTTCAAATATAGGGAAAGAAAATCATAAATATATGAGAATTAGGGCTAAATTGGATATTAGACGTCCATTAAAAAGGAAGAAACAGGTTATGTTTAATAAGAGATGTTCCTATGTCAAGTTTAAATATGAACGTCTATCTCTTTTCTATTTCTATTACGGTCGCTTGGGGCACAGTGATTCTTTTTGTAATGCAAAAATGATGCTTGGGGTAGAAGTAGCTGAGATGGGTTGAGACTTATCGTTGCGAACCCAATCCCGTAGAGTTGTATCCATGACCAGTATTTAGCTTAGAGAGGAGGGAACGGGTGGAAGTGGAGAACCGAGAAAAGGGGAATCGATTATGGATGTGGAAAATTTTGGAAGAGGGATGAATATAGATCCAGTTTTGGGATTTAGTTTAGAAGAAAACCTGTCATCTTTTGATCAATCAAGGAAGAATTTATTGAACGATCAAGAGAAAACAACCATGGAAAACGACGTAGAGGATGGTATCCTCATTGGAGAGGAGGGAAAGAAGAGAAATAGAGGAGTGATGGAGGAGTTATCTAGTAAAGAAGGGAATGAAACTCTCATGGCAAGGGCTAGAAAAGTGTTAGATCCTATTCATTTATTATCGACGACTGCCAAGAGGCAAGCCGATCGGTCGCAATGAAAATCATGAGTTGGAATGTTCGTGATTTGGGGAGACCATGGACGGTTCAACGTCTTCGACATATGCTAAAGTTATACAATCCCCAACTTGTCTTCTTCATCGAGATGAAGCTTTGTGGAAAGAAGATAGAGCGAGTTAGACGAGGCTGTGTTTTTCAGAATGGTATTGAGGTCGATGCTGAAGGTACTAGAGGAGGTCTATGTTTGGCTTGGAAAGCAGATGTTAATGTCACGTTTCGAACTTTTTCTAAAAGACATAAATATGCTTGTTGATGACAATGAAGTTAGAGTCAAATAAAGTTATACGAGTCATTATGGCTCCCCATATGTACAAGATAGGAATGACGCTTGGGCGGTGTTGAAGAGTCTAATCGACGTGGAGGATATCCCTTGGTTTGTATGTGGGGATTTTAATGAAATTATGTATGAGTTTAAGAAAAAAGGGGGGCTACCTAAAGATGAAAGAAGAATGGAGTTATTTCGAAGAACTTTAGAAGCCTGTCAATTGGTTGGTGTAGGGTTTTCTAGCACATGGTTTACGTGAGAAAGAGGTAATTTACCAAAGACAAATATACAAAAACAGTTGGATAGAGGAGTTGCTACTACTGATTGGATTTTTTTATTCTCGAAGGTTAAGGTGCAACAATTAGTTCATTTCTTTTCAGATCATTATCCACTTTTGATTAATACAAAAATGCGTGAAGATTGGTTGAAGAGTAATACTTTTAAATTTGAACCTTGGTGGGTTTTGGAGGATACTTCTTTTGAAGAAGTCAAACGTTTATGGGGGTCGTTGTCAGGAACACTATTACAGAAATTGGATAATTTGAAGAAAGGCTTGAGTCAATAGGCAAGGAAAATTCAAATGAATCAAAGGAAGAGGAGACAGGCTCTTATAGATAAGTTGGTTGAACTAATAGCTAGCGATAGAAATGAGGAATATATGGTAGAGATGATCAATACGAGAATTCATTTAAATTTTAAAATTGAAAAAGATGAACATTACTGGAAGTAGAGGGCGAGACTTAATTGGTTGAAATTTGGGTATAAGAATCAACTTTTTTTCACAACATAGCATCTCAACGTAGAAGAAAAAATTTGATCCATACACTACAGAATGATGAAGGTAAGGACACAAAAGTGCTGTATGAAATGGAAGGTGTTGCAAGGTCTTATTTTCATAATTTATTTATGGCTGGAGAAAAAGGAAACTATGATTATGTGCTGTCTGGTATTGACCGTTGTGTGCCTGAAGGGGATAATTTAAAACTGATAGCAACTTATACAAGTGAAGATATTCGAGAAGTGATTTTTGAGATGGGGGCAACATAGGCACCAGGAGATGATGGTTTAACAAAATTGTTTTATCAAAAATGTTGGCACATTATGAAGTCACTACCTTTTGTTTACAAATTCTAAACGGTGATATGGAGGTGAGTTCGTTCAATTCTACTAATATTGTACTTATCCTAAAGAATTTTAATCCCATGAATGTGACGCACTTTCGTCCGATTAGTCTATTTAATGTCTTATACAAAATTTTAATGAAGGCTATATCGAATCAATTTCGAGATTTGATTGGGAAATGTATTGATGAAGTGTAAAACACTTTTGTGCCAAGTAGACTGATATCAGATAATGTGCTGCTAGTGTATGAAATCCTAAATACGCTTAAACAAAAAAGGAATGGAAAAAATGGTTTTATAGTAGTTAAATTGGACATGAGCAAAGTTTATGATAAGGTATCCGCATGGGTTTTGTTACAAAATGGGTTAAGGGGATTATAAAATGCATTATTTCTGTTTCTTATTCAGTCGTCATAAATGGATTCACTAGGGAGAAATTTCAACCAGCTAGATGTCTTAGATAAGATCTTTTAAGACTGTTTCTATTTTTACTATATGGAGAGGGTCTATCAAGCTTAATGAGACTAGCAATGAAGGAAGAATGGCTAAAAAAGGTAAAGGCCAATTGGAGTGGACCAACAGTATCGCATATATTATTTGCGAACGATTGTATTTTATTTGGAGAGGTATCTATTAAGGGTGCAAGTTTATTGAAAGATATTCTAAGTGAATATAGATATTGTTCAAGACAAGAAGTTAATTTTGAAAAGTCAACTGTTTTCTTCAACAGAAACACATCAAAAGCGGATATACAGAAAGTTGTTAATTTATTGTCAATTCGATGCTCAAACGAACTAGAACGATATCTAGGTTTGCCAAACATGGTGGGTAAGAGGAAGAAAGAGTCTTTTCAAAATTTGAAGGACCGAATTAAAAACCATATTGACAACTGAAGCATTAGATATTTATCTCAGGGGGAAGGAAGTTTTTATAAAAGCCATTCTTCAAGCAATTCCAACTTATACGATAGCCTTTTTTCTATTATCTAAAACTCTATATGATGATATGGAAAGTATTATTGCAAAATTTTGGTAGCAAAAGAGAAAACGAGGTAGAGGCATTCATTGATGCACTTAGAAAAACCTTTGCTATTTAAAAGAGAATGGTGGGTTAAGTTTTAAAAATCTGGGTCAATTTAATATAGCTTTATTAACCAAACAAGGATGGCGTTTGATTAATTATTCCAATTTGTTATTAGCAAAGGTTTTAAAAGTAAAATATTATCCACAGTCTAATTTTCTTGAAGCTCGGTTAGGAAGTCTACCTTCTCTCACCTAGAAGAGCATTTGGGCCTCAAAAGGACTGCTTCATAGTGGGCTATGTTGGCAAGTGGGGAATGGAAAAGGAAATCTCTATCTGGAAGGACTATTGGGTCTGGGAATAAACATAATCAATAGACAGAGTAGCATAAATAATGAGCAATTGGAGTTAGTTTCAAATCTTATTGATTGTTCGAGTATGAAATGGAAAACAGAATTGATCCACAATACCTTTCAAGAAGAGATTGCTCAAAAAATACTGCAGATTCCTCTTGCAGAAACAGGCCATAAGGACAGTCAAGTTTGAAGTGGGAAGAGTCTAGTGAATACTCCGTTCACAGCGCCTATAAACTATTATAGGATTCTACTCTAGATCCTAGTAGTAATTTATTATAAGCTGATCTTAAAATTTTTTTCAAAAAATTATGGAGCCTACAACTGCCTACGAAAAACAATTACAATTTGGCGCATCTCCTGAAATTATATACCCACATTGGCTAATCTCAGGAGTAGAAGGGTGGTCACGAATTTCAGATGTCCTCGATGCTGCTATGGGGTAGAAGACTGCTTTCACATTTTTAGGCAATGTCCTGCAAGTATTGAAGTTTGGCAGTATTTAGATATCTCTTAGGTAACCAATTACTTATGTACTGATTTTTGGGAATGGCTTACATGGGTATTTATGCAAGGGTCCGAGGATCAATGCGGCTCTTCTGCTATGCATTATGGCAAATCTGGTATACCAACTTGTTCATGAGAGAATATCTATTTCAAGAGGAAATCTTGCTCAAAAGATTCTGAGTTTAAAGACGGAACACGATGGAATAAGGATAAAACAGGATCTTCCAGACTTGGCAAGAATACACAGATGTCCAGAAACTTTACCAAAGGTGAAGATACATTTTGATGCTGCGTTTGACAAGAGAACCTTCAGATCTGCATCGGGGGTGGTGCTTTGGGGACATAGGGACGGATTTCTGGCCTCTAAGACAGTCATTCACAACAATGTTCCATATCCGTTTGCGACAGAAGCGTTAGTAGGATTAGAAGCCATAAAGTTAGGAATCTCATTGGGTTTTCAGGAAATTCAAATTAAAGGAGATTCAAGAACAGTAATTAGGAAATGCCAAACAACAGTAAAAGACAGATCCGCCATAGGAGCGATTATACGAGATATTCAGAATCTGAGTGCCCATTTTCAAAAAATAAACTTTAAACATATACACAGAAGAGAAAACATGTATGCCTACAAAGTTGCAAATGAAGCGTTAGAGAGTGAAGTAATCTCTTACCTGGCGCAAGAAGACTCGAACCGGCAAGACTTGGATCCAGAAGGATGATAGGCATGATGGCCAAACTAGAGAAGTCTTGAGAGGAAATGAAGGAGTTTAAAAGATAGCAATGAATATTTAATTTTTGGAAAAGCTATCGTCAGAGATGGATGGACAACTTGATATGAAAAGTCGATCAAAAGATTTGGAGTCTAGCCGTTTAGATATGACTAGAGGTGGTTTAGGTTTTTCCTTTTTCTAGGTTCATTTATTTTTCTGTTAGTTTGTTTTTATTTTTTAATTCCTGATTTGATTATTTTAGGAAGCTTCTGGTTCTTTTGTTTTTTACTAGTTTTGGGCCTTTCAGCTCTCCTGTTTGCTTTACAAGCTTGAGGACAAGTATTGTGGTGTTTTAAGTCCATTTTCTAATAAAACCCAGTCATTTAGATTTCAAAAATAAAAAATAAAAAATAAAAATCAATAAAAGCACAATTTTTTACGTTAAAGATTTGTTAACTAATAATTCTATTTTAACATTATCACAGCTTTCTTAATTAATAATTATTTTTAAATGTGTAATTAATATTTCTATTAAATTATAATTTTTAAAAATGTAAATTTAAAATTATTATGAAAAATAGAGGGCAAACCGTGTTTTTATATATAATAGCTTCTAATATTATATAATTGCATGTAATTTTACGCATTTAATATTTAATTATTTTTAAAATAAATTTTAGTAATATTTAATATTTAACTTATCAATTCAAATATTATAATAAAAAGTTTCAAATAATAAATTAATTTTTTTAATATGTTGAACGACTATAGCTTTACTTTATGTAATTAAAGTAAAGTAACATTATTTAAAATAATAATTAATTAATAAAATTAAATCTAATATTAAATTTTAATTTTAATTATCACAAATTGTTTCCTATATTTTATTCTTAAAATTCTATTCTAGTAGTAAATCTATTTTAAATTTATAATTATCATAACTTCTATTAAATTATAATTATTTTTAAATATATAATTACAATAATTTCTATTTTACTTCAAAGTTTTAACTTAAAATTTTAAAATTCGTCTGTTTATATATATATATATATAGTTACTTGATTTTTGTTTTCATTAGATAATATTTTTTCAATATTATAAATTCACGTGTGATATATCTTTAATAATCATTTTAAAAAATAATTATTTATAATAATTGAGATATATTTCCAGCTTCGTATATGTTCAGAGTAAAAAGTTATGATCCATAGCAACCGATTTTGTTTTTTTTTTTTTTGGTGTGTTGCATGAATTTTTATATAATTTAAATTATATTTTTAACTATAGATTTTTTGATAAAATATATAATTTATTTTAATAATATTACATGTTTCTAAATTTATGATTAATAACTAATTTGTTTATTATGAATCCAAGTTTCTGGTCTTATACTGAACATGAAAACCAATAGGGTAAACTACAACAAAGGTCCATTTTTTCTGATCAAATTATAAATAATTTTAAATTGATTACATAATTAATTGAGATTTTTTCATTAAAGTGACGATAAGTATTTTATGGGAGTTGATATAACAATTAAAAAATTGGTATAATAATAAATTTAACTCTCAACTTTTACATATTTTTATTAATTTAGTTATAATTTAAAAAAAAATCAACTTCATCTCTCTTCTCCTTCCTTGAAAATCAAACTAGCTTCAAATAAAGATCCAATCATTTTAACTCCCGAAGCTAAAAAATGCCAATTGATCAAAAAAAGAAAAAATAAAAAAGCTGAAAAAAATACAAGAAGGCGAAAATAGAAAAGAACCTAAAATGCAGATGAGAAGGGGATGATAGTCTGGCTTAGCAAAAGCATATATCAACTCTCAATCTATATTTTTTCTGCCATTTTTATTTAATTTATTTTTTATTCTTCTGAAATGCATCAAAATCAGGGAAACAGTAGACCACTGAGGCTTCTAATTCTTCTCTCTAATCATTAAGAAAGAAACATGTGTTTTTATATGGTGTATGTTTCGACTAGAGCTGATCATGGGCCGGGCGGCCCGGCTCGGCTCGAAGGCCCGCTCGAAAAATGGGAGAGTTTGGGTAAAAATATAAGCCCGAAAAATGGGCTTGGGCAAAAAAACGAGGTCCGTTTAGAAAACGAGCAGGGCTTCGGGTAAGAGTTTTTTGGCCCCGGGCCCGACCCGGCCCGGCCCGGCCCGAATTATATATTAATATATATATTTTTTATTTTTTAAAATTATTTTAAATTTTTAATATAACTATTTTTTATTATATTGTTAATTTGTGTATTATTTTAAGAATTGTTTTAGTATTATTTTTATTTGTTTTAATATTTGTTTTTATGTTTTTAAATATATTTGATTTATTATATTTTTAAATTTTTTTATTTAATAAAATAAGAAAAAAAATAATATGGGCCGGGCCGGGCTCGGGCTTAGTAATTTTATTTCGGGTAGGGCTTGGACAAAATTTTAGGCCCATATTTTGGGCCAGGCCGAGCTCGGACCTAAAATTTTATCTTGGCCCCGCCCCGCCCGGCCCATGATCACCTCTAGTTTCGACCGTATGCCTTCTTTGTGAGCTTGAATGCTGTTGATAGACTCGTAAAAGTTACTGATAGGCGGTAACAGTCTAAGCATACTACGGTAAAGACAAGAAAGAGGAGCAATGGCAATAGAGGAAAGATGAAGAAGGGTTGAGGATTATTATTTTTTAAAATATGATTAAATTAATATAAAATATAAAAATATGAAAGATTAAATTTATTATTATATTAATTTTTAATTGACAAGTCAATTTTAATTGTATTTAACCGAAATGAATCAAAATACAATAGTAATTAATTAATCGAGTGGTCAAAAAAGAAATAAACCTATAGTTGAGTGACTTACAGCCGTAGTTACCCAAAAAGAAAATCATGCTACGGTGAAGGAATTTACCGGGGACAAGCAGTGATGATGACGGAGTAAAGGAAAACTGAAAAATTATAGGAATTATGAGTTTTTCGCCGTCTGTGGGAATCGAACCCACGACCACGTGGTTAAAAGCCACGCGCTCTACCGGCTGAGCTAAGACGGCTGTCTGACTACAGAGCTAATTTACCTTTCTTAATGTATATTATTTTCAAAGAATAAAAGTTAATTTGATATCCGATATAAATAAAATATAGATAGAAAAGTAAAGAGGTTAAAGACTAAACATGTTGGAAAGTGGCAGCAAAAGGCAACAGCATATTAACATGTTGCTTTTTGCAGTTTGGTCCTTAGTCAGCCCTCCCTCCTCGCGATAAACGATATGATGCTACTTCTCAAACTCTCTCATTAAAACCAATAATTCACAGTATCTGTTTTACTCTTTGATTGAATGATGGAGAGCAGTGAAGAAGATGATGACTTCCCTTCCATTGAGAGCATCACTCCCCAGTCCAAGATTGATTCTGTTCACCAATCCCATACTGAAAAGGTCTTCTTTTTGTTTGATTGTTTCCCACTCTTTGTTAAAATGTTTTTGCATTTTAGATCTTGGATTCAAACTTCTCGGTTTTCTTCTGCTTTGTTCCCCATTTCCCTACCTCGACTTTCTCTTTTACTGTGGATTTCTTTACTTTAATTTGGGTTCTAGTCAAATTTCTGGGAAAAATTATAGCTTGGTTTTCTTTGTTTTTCTATCTTGGAAGTAAGAAAGAAAGGTATTCCCAGGGATTTCGTTGCTTGGGATTCTTCGCACTCAGTGGAATATATCAAAATCACTTATTTATTTGATGGCGTAGTAAAAATGGATAATTTATCTCTGTATTATTTTATATGCTTTATTGATTAAACTCTGGGAAAATGGGGAACAAATATGAAAAAACAAACAAACTATTTTTCCCTTGTTTTTCCTGCCCCTAGTTCGTCCTTTTACAAGCATGCATGCATTTACCTGTTTTCAGCCATGATTTCCTGATTTGACGCATATTCTTTATATGTAATTTTGGACATTTTGGTAATGCAGGGGATCAGAAAACTTTGCTGTGAGCTTTTGGATTTGAAAGATGCTGTGGAAAACTTATGTGGGAATAGGCGCACAAAATACTCGGCTTTCTTGAGGTCAAATAAAACTGTTCCTATTTACCTTTTTATGATAAATGAAAATCAAGTTGAAAAGTTTCTAAATATTGTTTTATTTATTTCGGTTGAGTAAGTTTGATTGTAATGGTAATTGTAGAATGTCTGAAGAAGTTGTTGAAATGGAGCACGAGTTGGTTGAGCTACGAAAGCATATCTCTTCTCAAGGGATTATTGTGCAGGATCTAATGACCGGGGTGTGTCGTGAACTGGAAGAGTGGAACCAGGAAAATGCTGATACTAATGACCCACCACTAGACCCTAAGGTCGATGATGTTCAGGAAGAAATGGATGATCCCAAGAAAAAATTCCTGGAGAAAATCGATGTTCTTTTGGCTGAACATAAAGTTGAAGAAGCACTGGAGGCTTTAGAGGCTGAAGAGAGAAATTTCTCTGGAGATTCTTCAACTGAATCATCTTCCTACAAGTCTTCATTTCTAGAAAGGAAGGCAATGCTTGAGGATCAGCTTACTGAGATTGCTGAACTACCTGCAGTTAGTGCTAATGAACTAAAGAAGGCGTTATCTGGTTTAATTAAGCTTGGGAAAGGTCCTTCAGCACAATTATTACTTCTGAAGTCTCGTGGTTCCCGCCTGCAGAAAAACATTGAGGTTTTTCTTCCTTCATGTTCTGTCTGTCCAAAGACATTTCCTGCCGCACTGTCTAGGCTTGTCTTTTCTATGATCTCATTGACAACAAGAGAATCTGGTTTGATATTTGGCGACAATCCTGTCTATACCAATAGAGTTGTTCAGTGGGCAGAGTGGGAAATTGAATTTTTTGTACGTTTGGTGAAGGAAAATGCACCACCTTCAGAGACAATTTCTGCACTACGTGCAGCTAGCATTTGTGTTCAGGACAGCCTTAACTACTGCTTATTGCTGGAATCACAAGGGTTGAAACTCTCGAAGTTGCTTCTGGTGCTCTTGCGTCCGTATCTTGAGGAAGTTCTGGAGTTGAATTTTAGGAGGGCTAGAAAGGCTGTTTTTGACTCCATGGAAGTTGATGAGAACTTGCCTCTGTCACCTCACTTCGTGTCTGCTGTGTCGGCTTTTGCCACATCTTCAAACAGCGTGCTAGTAGACAGTGGAATGAAATTTTTGTATATTATTTCAGTAAGTTGGTCCTTTTTCCTTGTTTGAAATTATTTATTTTGCTCTTTGCACCTCTAACACCATAAATGCCCTAATTCATTTAAAAGTTTTAAGAAACTAGGTACTATGACCGAAAAGTGATACTCTTCTAGTGATAGATGTTGAAAAATAGGGAAAATGTTTGTAGAATATGATTGAATTTAGGATTTTGAAGAAGTGATCTGTAGTTCTTTGTTTATTTAAATCACATTAAGTGTACTGTGCCTCAGTGGTTATGTTGTAAGATAAGTACAAGAGAAGCATCTCAATATGCGATTCTAGAATTAATTTTCAGATGGTTGCATGGTATTATGCCTTTGCTTAACCTTTGTATTCATTTTTTCTTTTTTATCGTTTGTGTGTATTGATTTTGTTTAATTAACTAAGTATTAACCCTTAGCCTTTTATTAGCATATGGAAATTATATTGAAAACCCCAAATGGTAGCTGCAAAATATATGCACACTATTGTACATTTACATCATAGAAAAACTTGTGTGTGTTTCTATATGCTAGTTTGTACGAAAATGCTAAACAAATATTTAATAGCGTGATAATTTAATGTTTCTGTGATTTTAGCTTTGGTGGTCACTTAGTCTGACTATATTAGATGGACTTCAATTGAATTCTAAAGGAAGGCCTGTATGGCATTGCACTTCTCGAGCAGTAGTTCTTACTTAGTGTAAGTTGATTGAATTTGCGGCACATAAACATACTTGCATTGCTGCATGGAGGTGCACATGTACTTATCTATTTATGCATGAAGATGCAATTACGCATGGATTTATCAGCATATAAGACTAATTAGTACATGGAATGTTTTTGAATTTTAAAATTGTTGGTTGTAGTCACAAATTTCTTTGTGTATGCGATAAATATAAAGTGAATACTATGCTTGTCTGTCTTCAGAGATGGAAACAATAAGTTACTGTTCTCTTGCTGCTCAAATGGTTTTGAGTGATACAATGCTGAAGTTAAATTGTGATCAACAGGATATTCTGGAGCAGCTTATGCCACTAGTTGTTTCGCATTTTGGTGGAAACGTACTACCTAGAATTTCACAGCTATTTGACAAGTATATGGATGCTCTAATTAGAGCACTGCCTGGCCCTTCTGATGATGACAGTTTGACTGAGCTGAAAGAGACAATACCTTTTAGAGCTGAAACAGATTCTGAGCAACTAGCTATTCTGGGGATAGCATTTACAATTATGGATGAACTGTTACCAAGTATGGTGGTTAAAATTTGGAGTCCAAAGAATGAAAACCAGGAACCAGGAAATGAAAACATTGTTCCTAATGCAAGTACTACTACCGAATTAAAAGACTGGAGGCGTCAGCTCCAGTACTCTTTTGACAAGCTCAGAGATCACTTCTGCAGGCAATATGTTTTGAGTTTCATCTATTCAAGAGAAGGTAAAACACGATTAAATGCACAAATATATTTGGGTGGAGATGGAGAAGATTCACAATGGGACACTCTGCCTTCTTTGCCATTTCAGGTAATCTCACTAATTTCCCTTTCTGCCAAAGTGTTCTTCCATTGTCTTTAGGTGATACACAGGGGGAGAGTTTCTTTTGCTTCCATTTTAAGCTCATTCTTTGCTTGTCTTTAGAATTTGGATGGTCATTATATCTTTAGGTAAACAAAGGATTTCCATAATGCTTATTAACAATCTTCCCTCCTTTCTTAATGCTTTATTTATCTGGTTATATGTTAACAGTATGGTTTGTTTTGTTTCATATATCTAATGGTTTCTTCAATGGTGGTAATCTATTAATCTCTTTCGGTGTGTGAGTGGGAATTAAATTGCAAGCTCTATTTTTGCTGTCTGTGCATTACAAAGTAAATTGTATTCAATGTAATATGTGTGTGTATTGGCATGTGACGACTTATCTGTCATTCCCCCATGCAAAATTTGGAGATGTTACACATTTCTTGACTGAAAACATCTTTTCCTAATTCTAGGTTTTTGTTTCATTATTGTAGGCATTATTTGCTAAGCTACAGCAGTTAGCAACCGTGGCTGGAGATGTTCTACTCGGAAAAGAGAAACTTCAAAAAATTTTGCTTGCGAGACTGACAGAGACTGTTTTAATGTGGTTGTCCAATGAGCAGGATTTCTGGGGTGTGTTTGAGGATAAATCTACTCCGCTTCAGCCACTTGGATTGCAACAGGTTTGGTTACTTTCCATGACAACTTTTTCCATAATCTTTTGACTACACGTTTTAAAGATAGCTGTTTATTCTTAATTTAAGTCTCTCTTTGCCAATCTTAATATTTTGTTCTTTAAGGTTTTTAATCTGTTCTGTTCTAGACCTCATTGCACTTGATTTATGCACTAAAATTTATATGGCTATAATGCTGCCACTTTTGTTTTGGCAGTTAATCCTTGATATGCACTTCACTGTTGAAATAGCTCGATTTGCGGGTTACCCATCTCGGCATGTACACCAGATTGCATCAGCCATTACTGCTCGCGCAATCAGAACCTTCACTGCCAGAGATGTTGAAAGGTATTCATCCTTCCCAGATAGTCTGATTTCCGGGTCTAACTTTCACTTCTAGCAACTAAAAATGCCTTTTATCTTGTCAGTGCACTCCCTGTGGATGAATGGTTTGTTGAAACTGCAAAATCCGCAATAAACAAGCTTCTAATGGGAGCATCTGGCTCAGATACATCTGAAATTGATGATGACCACATTATTCTGCACGACGAAATCGTCTCAGATTCTGATGACACTGCTTCTTCCCTATCATCGGTAGAATCTTTTGAATCATTTGCTTCTGCAAGCATGGCTGAACTCGAGAGCCCTACTTTTACTGATCAAGAGAGCTAACTGTTCGCGTTCTAGTTGTCTGAACACAGTTCTCATCCCATTCCCAGAGTCTGCTACTTGATGGATCTTTACTTATCAAGATTTTGAACCTGCAAATACGGGCACTGTTGCTTAGAAGTAGATATTATCCTAGGATTTATGTTCACAGATGTGGCAGTATGTTGTATGTTGTATGAAATTGTTGTCAAAAGAGATTTAGAAATTCAAGATATGGAATTCATTCAGCTAGAGAAGCCATTTTGTTGAATATTTGCCAAATTATTATTCAGGATGATAATGGTTTAAGGTGTGGGGTGATGATTGTTCACTTTGTCTCTTAATCATGTGTTGGAAGATTGAAACACTCCTTATCCGTACTCGAGACTGGGACAAGGTACGAGGCATTACCGTACATAAACAGGGTATCTTCGCAAAATACGGGTCATAAAATTTCATTCCAAAATAAAACAAATCAAATAAGATCATATTATCCTTATTATGGACCTACGAGGTCTATAACAAGCATTAAAAGCAATACGGAACTAAATTGAGAACTTAAGAAAATTCTAAGAAAGTTTCTAGGTTTAAGCCTCACACGCCCATGTGGAGGCAATGCACACGCCCGTGTCCTTATTCGTCTGGAATTACTAAAATTTATTTTTTCATTTCGAACCTACAGGGGTTTTCACATGGCTGAGCACAAGCCCGTGTCCTTGGCCCGTGTCTCTCACACGGCCTAGACCCGCCCGTGTCATCGCTCGTGTCCAAAAGCCTGGACATTCTGTTTATGACGTCAGCGTTCACTTAGGGGCATACGACCAAGGCAAATGCCAGTGTGCTAGGCCGTGTCCTCCACACGGATGAGACACACAACCTTGTCTTTGCCTGTGTGTTTACTACCATGCATACTGACTTAGAAATTTTAGGTGCAGGGGACACACGGCCATTCAACATGCACATGGGGCAGACCGTGTGTTACACACGGTCTAGACACACGCCCGTGTGTCTACCCGTGTGGACCATTTAAAGGCTATTTTCCAAGTCAATAGTCACCCATAATCACTCATACATTCAAACATACTTTATAACATTCAACATGACATATTTAAGCAGTCAAATATTCCACACCATCGCACTCTCACGTCTTCATAAAGTCATCCTATTGCACATTCATTTGTTACACTATTTAGAGGCATTCCACACCAATTTCATGCATTATTAAACTTGTTATCATGACTTCAAATTGTGCATTCATATTTATAGTCATTTTAAGCTATTAGGTCATTCTTTATCCTTTAGCACCTAATTCATACTTTACCATACATTCATCGATCAACAACATATCACATCATTATCATGCACTCACCATGCAATAACATATCCTACCATCAAAACACTAGCACATGCATGCATGGGTAATTAGATTACAACCCAGATGATCAAATATGAGCCATATCACATGGCCATTACAAAATGAATTATCATTATCATAGGCCTTCACAATTTGGCCAAATAACATGACACATATCATAAAATGACCAAGTTTCCTATACATGCCATACTCAAAATAATAATTTCACTATACCCAATAGTCCTTTGATAGTGTGATCGAATGCTCCGACAGCTTCCGATCCCTGAGCTAGCTTGGTGGAACTGCAAAGGATGGAAAAGATAGGGGAGTAAGCATTATAGCTTAATAAGTCCACATACAAATAATATGAAATGATAGTAAAGAATAAACATGCAGAAACATAGCAACATTTACATTAAGATTATTCATCATTCAAACCTTTCTACTTACTCATCATACACACATATATACTTGCTCATCGTAAATTAATCTTGATTAAGACATTACTCATAGGTTTAGCATACGTACTTGTACTCATCGTAAAGTATCCATAACCATACCTCTTTCATATGACCTCCTCGGGACTCTTATTACATTAATTACATTGCCCGTTGAACTCTCGAAATACTATTGGATATGCGGAAACCTTGCACATAAGTGCCACATATACAAACGTAGCCAAAGCTACCACATAACATGTAACAATTCATAATGAACTCGAACCTCTCAATGAGCTCGGATGTTACATGAATCGCATCTATTATGAACTTGGACCTCTCAACGAGCTCGGGTGCTCGCATCTATAATGAACTCAGTCCTCTTAACGAGCTCGGATGCCATATATCTCACGAACCCGAACCACTCAATGAGTTCGGACGTCTTAGTTCCTAGTGACATGTCACTTGTATCCTAAACTATTCCTAATGTTCAAGCGGGATTTTTCCTCACTTGCATATAGTATCTCCATCGTACTTGCTCGTAACGTTGTGGATAACGAACATAATAACATTCATGCTTTCATAACAATCAGCAAGCATATAACTCATAATTATAATAAAACATTTATTACAATATATTAAAACATTAAAACATACTACAACACCACATTATTTGCATGTGTACTTACTTTGGTACAAAATGATGATAATCAAGCTTAATCGTCGTGCACTTTATTCTTTCTTCGATCAAGTCCCAGTTCACTTTTTTTTTATCTATAATGCCAAATTTAACTTATTTATTATTCACATTGTTCAAATGGGTCCATAATTCATACTTTTACAAATTTACATTTTGACCCCTAAACTTTCACGTATTTGCACCTTGGTCCCTAGACTCGTAAAATGAAATGCATGTATTTTCTTGGTTACCCAAGCCTAGTCGAACCTTTATTATGCTCATATCAGCCCATATTTTCTTTTATTTCACATTATTAGTATTCTCTTTTACACTTTTACAAACAAGTCTCTTGTTTAGGTGTTTTCACTAAAAATCATCTAGTAAAAGATGTTTATCATGCATCAAACATTCCTTCATTAATCATCAAAATACATGTATGTTACACATGGGTAAAATTTTATAAATGAACCCTAGCTCAAAATATAGTTAGAAATGGGTAGATCATGCTACAAGAACTTCAAAAATGCAAAGAACTTTAAAAACAAGGTTATGATGCACTTACAATCAAGCTTGAAAATGTTAAACAAACACTAGCTATGGTGTCTTGCAATTTTCGGCAATGAAGAAAGAAGATGGACACCAATTTTGACTTATTTTTCCCTTTTTTTTCTTTTAATTACCTAATGACCAAAATTCCCCTAGGGTTTCTCTTTTACATTTTTCCTATGCATGTCCATTTTTGTCCAAAATTCTAGAAATAGGTCAAATTGCTAATTAGGACCCTTTAATTCAATATCTAATGCAATTTCATGCTTAAAGCTTCTAGAATGTAAGTTTTGCACTTTATTCAATTTGGTCATTAAAATGCAATTAGACATTTTATGCATATAATTTCTTCATGAAACTTTCACACAAGCATGTATTCGTAACATAAAACTTATGAGAATCATAAAATAATTATTTCTATCTCGGATTTGTGGTCTCAAAATCATTGTTCTAACTAGGCCCTAATCCGGTATGTTACAACTCTCCCCTCTTTAGGGATTTTCGTTCCCAAAAATCTTACCGGTAAAAAGGTTTGGGTATTGTTTCCTCATAGCCTCCTCGGGCTTCCATGTAGCCTCTTCAACCCCATGTCTTTGCCATAAAATTTGCACAAGAGCAATACTTTTGTTTCTCAATTGCTTGACTTCCCGAGCCAAGATCTTAACATGTTCTTCACCATAAGTCATATCCGGTCTAATCTCAACATCTGTCGGTACAATCATATGTGAATGGTCAGATCTATAGCAGCGCAACATGGACATATGAAACACATCGTGAATCTTTTCTAATTCAGTCGGCAAAACCAATCGATAAGCAACGAGCAATATCCTTTCGGTAACCTCATACAGTCCTATAAAATGAGGACTCAACTTGCCTTTTCTACCGAATCTCAAAACCTTCTTCCATGGGGATACTTTTAAAAATACCTTATCACCAACTTGATACTCAATTTCTTTCCTTTTCAAATTCACATACGACTTTTGTGTATCCGACGCCACTTTCAAACAATCACGAATTACTTTCACCTTTTCCTCGGTTTCCTTAATCAAATCTATCCCATAAATCTTATTCTCCTTGATTTCAGTCTAATACAATGGTGTACGACATTTACATCCATATAATGCTTCATAAGGTGCCATCTTCAAACTCGTCTGATAGCTATTGTTATAGGCAAATTCAACCAAAGGTTGGTACTTTCCCAACTACCTTGAAATTCAAGAACACAACATCTAAGCCTATCCTCAAGTGTCTGAATTACTTTCTCAGATTGTCTATCAGTCTGGGGATGAAAAGTAGTACTAAAATTCAGCTTTGTACCCAAAGCTTCTTGTAACTTTTTCCAAAACCGCGAAGTGAACCTTGGATCCCTATCCAAAATAATTGATAAAGGTACTCCATGAAGTCTCACAATCTCAAAAATATACAGCTCGGCTAACTTATCAAGTGAGTAATCAACACGTACTGGTATAAAATGAGCCAACACAGTCAATTTGTCAACCACTACCCATACGGCATCTTTTTTTCTTGGTGTCAACGGTAAACCTGTCACAAAGTCCATAGTAATTCTATCCCATTTCCATTCAGGAACTAAGATAGGCTGAAGTAAACCTGAAGGTACCTGGTGTTCGGCCTTTACTTGTTGGAAAATCAAGCATCTGGCTAAAAATTCAGATATATCTCTTTTCATGCCATTCCACCAATACATTTTCTTTAAATCATTGTACAATTTTTTGCTACTCGGGTGAACTGACATACCTCCATTATGAGCCTCATGCAAAATATCCCGAATCAATTTAGCATTCTTCAGAACACAAATCTTTCCACAGAACCTCAGACAACCATCAGGATCTCTCTGGAAATTTGATTCACAGCTTGACTCACACTAAGCTTTCTTAGCTTGCAACTCTTTATCGACTTCCTGAGCATCACAAATCTGTTGAAGAAAAGTCAGTTTAGCTTTTAACTCTACTAGAATAGCACCATCATAAGATAGGGCTAGCCGTGCGTTCACAGCTCTCAAAACAAATAAAGACTTTCTGCTCAAAGCATCAGCAACCACATTTGCCTTGCCGGGGTGATAATCTATCACAAGCTCATAATCTTTTAACAATTCAAGCCACCTTCGTTGCCTCAAGTTCAAGTCCTTTTGAGTTATCAAATATTTAAGACTTTTATGGTCTGAATAGACATGTAATATCCTGATTTTGGGCCTAGTCAGAATAGTGGTTTCGTGACCACAAAATCTGAGATAAAAATAATTATTTTATGATTATTTTAAGGTCTATGATATGATTGCATGATTGTGTGAAAATTTCGTGAAGAAATTTTATGCATAAAGTGCTTAATTTGAAATTTGGGACTAAATTGAATAAATTGCAAAACTTGTGTTCTAGAAGTATTTTGCATAAAATTGAATTAGATTATTAATTAGAGGTCCTTAAAGAGTAATTTTACCAATTTCTAAGTCTATGGACAAAAATTAGGACATGGAAGGAATTTTGGAAAGTTTAGTAGTAAGGGCATTTTGGTCATTTAGGGGTAAAATGAATTAAAATACAAAATTAAAGCCAATTTTGCTCATCTTCAACCCCATGGCCGAATATAGCAAGGAGAAACCATGGCTAGGGTTTTCAAGCTTCCAAGCTCGATTGTAAGTCCGTTCTAGCCTCGCTTTTAATGATTTTTACGTTTTTGGAGTCCCTAGCTCGATTTAGCTTATGCTAGCAATAATTTAACCTAGGGTTTATATTTGGAAAAATACCCATAGGTGAAATTTGTATATTTTGGTGTTTTATGATAGAATATGAGGTTTTAAATTATGTTAGACAACTTGTACTACTCGGTTTTAAGTGAAAACAAGCAAAGGGCTTAATCGGTAAAAATACCTAATAGTCATAAGTACATGTTAGAGTGAGAATTTGATGTTGCCATAGAAGGAAAAATGATCAGCATGTCATAAAACATAAGAAAATAGGCTGAATTTTAATTTACGAGCTTTGGGGCAAAAGTGTAAATATGCAAAAGTTTAGGGCAAAATTGTAATTTTTCCAAAATATGATTTTGGGTCAATTTGAATAATGTGAGTCCTAATTAGACTATATTTTAAATGATAGAGCAAGGAAAACTGAAATTCGGGCTAAAATGGGGAAAATACCAAGTTGTGGACGAAATGGTAAAATAGCCATTTTCGCATACGAGGTAAGTTCATATGTAAATGTTGGTAACATAGTTATTATTTTAAATGTTTTAATGTTTTTAAATGATATGATAATTATTATGAAATATTATACTTGTGATAATTGTTTGATAATATGTCAAATTATGTGATATACTTGGAAAATATGAAATACTACCGAGTATCGGTATCGGCATTCCGTAGAAGATGGTTGAGACACATGATTGGGAAAAGGTCCCGTTGAACCTTAGGAATGGATTAGGATACAAGTGACATGTCACTGGGATATTTGGGCATCCGAACTCGTTGAGTTGAGTCCGAGTTCACTTATGGATGCGAGCGTCCAACTCGTTGAGTTGAGTCCGAGTTCGTGAGATGTAACTAGGCATCCGAACTCGTTGAGTTGAGTCCGAGTTCACTTATGGATGCGAACGCCCGAGCTCGTTGAGTTGAGTCCGAGTTCACTTATGGGCGGGTTACATGGTAGCTTGGCTACATATGTGGCACTTATGTGCAAACTTTCCACGATCCAATTATATTCGATGTGTTCAACGGGTAAAGTTCTACTCAAATGGAGGAAAACTCAAGATGAAAGGGACGATTGGTAAGTGTTGTGAAATGGATAATTTGAACAGGTATGTACCTAACCCTCGGGTTGAAAACTTCGATATAACAACAATATGGTAAGATGATAAATGAAAAGGTGATATGAATGTCTTGGTGATGATTATGCAAATGATGTTTTATGTTTGCTTATATGGTTATGTTACTTGCTATTTGCATGTGAGGTTACTAAGTATTTATGCTTACTCCCTCCTTTTCATTCCTTGTAGTGTTGACAAGCCAGCTCGAAAATCGGAAACGGTCGGAGGCACGCTCACACTATCCGTATACCATCTTGGCATAATGGCTTGTATATTTTGAGTATGGCATGTATAGCATTATAATCATTTTATATGTATGGTCTTATGATATGGTTATTGAGTTGGTATGGAAATAGAAATGCTTGGTAATGATTAGCCATTGGAATGGCTAATCATGATCATATTTGGTATTATGTATGTCAAATTGCTAGCTAATCCATGGAAACCATGAAATAGGTAAAATTTACCATAAAATAGATTCAGACAGCAGCAGTGACGTGAGTTTAAAAAATCACTAAAAATAGTAGAAATGGAATTAAATAATGAATAAGTTATGGAATCGAATATTGATGAGTCTATTTTCATATGGAATAAGCGAAACAGGTATATGAGCTATATCTTATGAGATGTTTAAATTTTTGTGAAACAGGGCCAGAGCGATTTCTGGATCCCCTGTTATGACTTTGGAAATTCACCATAAATTTTATAAATATAATTAGAAGTCACGCTTTATATGTACAGATTCCTTATTGAGTCTAGTTTTATTAGAGACAAATGGCATAGTCATTGAAGGTCTGTATAGGGAGATATCTGATTCGTAATACACAGAGGTCAGAGTAGTTGAACCCTGAAACAGGGGAGACTTTAACTAATAAACTGTACTAATTGGCCCAACCAAAAATTCTAGAAAAAAATTAGTAGATATATATATGAGTCTAGTTTCAGGAAAAATTTACGGAATTGGATTTCGAGTTTCGTAACTCGAGATATGATTTTTAAAGCGACTGTGATGCAGTTAGCCAGCTTGTCTGTAAATTTTAAAATGAATTGTATGAGCTGTTTAATTAATGAATTAAGTCCGTTAACACCTCGTGTTCGACTCCGGAAATGGTCTCGGGTACGGGGTGTTACAAGACATGACATTTCTCCCCGAATAGATAATGCCGCCAAATCTTCAAAGTAAATACAATAACGACTAATTCTAACTCATGCGTAAGATAGTTCTTCTCATGGGGCTTTAGTTACCTCGAAACATAATCTACTACCTTACCTTCTTGCATAAGGACACAACCTAATCCATTCAAGAATGCATCACTATAAATCACAAATTCTTTCCCTGATTCCAGTTGTACTAACACTAGTGCCTCGGTTAACAACGCTTTCAGTTTCTCAAAGCTCTGTTAGCACTTCTCTGTCCATTTGAACTTAACATCTTTTTGCAACAACCTCGTCATTAGGGTGGCTATCATCGAAAATCCTTTCACAAACCGTCTGTAATAACTGGCTAAACCCAAAAAACTCCTAACTTCAGTTACATTCCTTGGCGATTTCCATTCTACAATAGCAGAAATCTTACTAGGATCAACTCGTATACCATCTCCTGAAATAATGTGGCCTAAGAACCCAACCTATCGAAGCCAAAACTCACTTTTACTAAACTTGGCATATAATTTTTTATCCCTCAGAGTCTGCAAAACAGTTCTCAAGTGCTCGGCATGCTCTACCTCATCTCTAGAATGAATCAGAATATCATCGATAAAAACCACAACAAACTTATCTATATATGGCTGAAAATTTCGGTTCATTAAATCCATAAACATGGCAGGAGCATTCATTAGTCCAAATGGCATAACTAGAAACTCATAGTGGCCATACCTCGTTTTAAAGGTAGCCTTAGGCACATCAGACTCTTTCACTCGTAACTAGTAGTATCCGGACCTTAAGTCTATCTCAGAGAACCATGTCGCTCCCTTCAGCTGATCAAACAAGTCATCAATCCTTGGAAGAGGATACTTATTTTTGATTGTCACCTTATTGAGTTACCGGTAATCAATGCATAATCTCATAGAGCCGTCTTTCTTTTTTACGAACAGTACGGGAGCCCCCTACGATGAAAAGCTTGGTCTCGCAAAACCCTTGTTGGTCAGCTCTTGCAACTGTGATTTCAATTCCTTCAGTTTAGTCGGGGCCATCCTATATGGGTTCAATAGAGATAGGTGCTGTCCCTGGCATTAGCTCAATACTGAATTCAACTTCTCTAACTGGAGGTAAACCCGGCAATTCCTCCGGAAATACATTCGCATACTCACACACAACCGGCACTGATTTAATTTTTTATTTGGATTCTTTTGTATTCAATATATATGCCAAAAAAGATTCATACCACTTTCTCAAGTATCTCTGAGCAATCATTAAAGCAATCATCATTGGCGACTTATCTGCATTATCTGATTCAACCTGAAAAATTTCACCATTTTCACATTTCAGTTCTATAACTTTCTGTCTACAATTCACTATAGCCTTATGTAGTGTCAACCAATCCATACCCAGTATAACATCAAATTCGTCAAACGACAACAACATCAAGTCGGCCGGAAAATAATGATTTCTAACCATCAAAGGACATTTCTTACATACTTTATCAACTATCACATGCTTTCCTAACAGGTTAGACACCTTAATTACGAATTATGTAGACTCGACAGGTATATTCATACTAGATGCCAATTTCATACACACATACAAATGAGTGGAGCCAGGGTCTATCAAAGCAATAACATTAGTATCATAGAGAGAAAATTTACCAGTGATCACATTAGGAGAAATTGCGTCTTCGCGTGCACGTATGGCATAAGCTCTAGCCGGAGCCCTAGCTTTGAACCTCACTGCTATGTCTCGCGTCACATTTTACTACTGGACCTATTCCCGACATTTCTCGAGGGTCTTCCCCTAGAAGTTGCGCCACTCGGTCTTGGATTCTAGAATCTTTCTTTTTCCATCATCTCGGGACAGTCCTTTATAAAGTGGTCTAAAGAACCACATTTAAAACATGATCCTTCACTCACTCTATAGTTACCAGAATGACGTCTACCACATTACGGACATTCAGCCTTGAAAGGTTTAGCGTTACCCACGCTTGCCATAGACATAGCCTGAGATCTAAAACCCGAATTTTTCTTTTTACGATTCCCATATGAATGTCCAATTGACATATGTGAAAGAGAATACATCTCTCTAGATTTCTTAGACTGGAACGACAATGACTTACTCATGTACCTCTTTCTTATATCTCTTGCATTAGACTCGGCCTTCTTCCTTTCTTTAACCAAGCTTTCGTCTTTACAAGCCCGTTCTACAAGTACCACAAATTCTTTCAACTCGAGAATACCTTTATCAACTATCACATGCTTACATACTTTATCAACTATCACATGCCTTCCTAACAGGTTAGACACCTTAATTACGAATTATGTAGACTCGACAGGTATATTCATACTAGATGCCAATTTCATACACACATACAAATGAGTGGAGCCAGGGTCTATCAAAGCAATAACATTAGTATCATAGAGAGAAAATTTACCAGTGATCACATCAGGAGAACTTGCGTCTTCGCGTGCATGTATGGCATAAGCTCTAGCCGGAGCCCTAGCTTCGAACCTCACTGCTATGTCTAGCGTCACATTTTACTACCGGACCTATTCCCGACATTTCTCGAGGGTCTTCCCCTAGAAGTTGCGCCACTCGGTCTTGGATTCTAGAATCTTTCTTTTTCCATCATCTCGGGACAGTCCTTTATAAAGTGGTCTAAAGAACCACATTTAAAACATGATCCTTCACTCACTCTATAGTTACCAGAATGACGTCTACCACATTACGAACATTCAGCCTTGGAAGGTTTAGCGTTACCCACACTTGCCACAGACATAGCCTGAGATCTAAAACCCGAATTTTTCTTTTTACGATTCCCATATGAATGTCCAATTGACATATGTGAAAGAGAATACATCTCTCTAGATTTCTTAGACTGGAACAACAATGACTTACTCATGTACCTCTTTCTTATATCTCTTGCATTAGACTTGGCCTTCTTCCTTTCTTTAACCAAGCCTTCGTCTTTACAAGCCCGTTCTACAAGTACCACAAATTCTTTCAACTCGAGAATACCCATTAATGTCTTAATATCCTCATTGAGTCCATCTTCAAATCTTTTGCACATCTTAGCTTCGAAGGGTACGCACTCCCGAGCATATTTGCTGAGTCTGGGAAATTCTCTCTCATATTCACTAATTGTCATACGACCTTGTTTCAATTCTAGCAATTCTTTACGCTTCTGTTCAATGAATCTTTCACTAATGTATTTCTTTCGAAATTTCTCTTGAAAGAATTCCCAAGTAACCTTTCTGGTGGTACTATAGATATCAGCATTCTCCACTAGTGATACATCGCATCTCTCAATAGGGATATGGCACATTTTAAACATTCTTCGGGTGAACATGACAATTCATCAAATACCCGTATCGAGTTCTCTAACCAGAACTCTGCTTTTTCGGGGTCATCATTGGCATTTGCCCTAAATTCTTCGGCACCTTGTTTTCGAATTCTATCAATAGGTGTTCTAGTAAATCTCATGAAATCCATATATTGAGGTATCATAGGTGCGAGTTGAGGATTTGGGGGAGGTGGAGAAGGTTGAGCATTCGGGTTCGTTCGAACAAACTCCGTATACCATGCATTCATCATGTGGAGAAAGGCCTCTCTGTTTACTTCTCCTCTACTAACAGTTTCAGGTCTATTTTTAGATGGCACTGCTCCTGCTGGAGCAGGCGCGTTACTTTTTACGTCATCCACCACTATTCTGTCGGGATCTATTTACTATATGAAAACACATTTTAATATTGTCAAGAGTCGTCATACTATCATTACTTATATATATGTATGGCATGTATAGCTAGACTCAAATACGTTAGGTTAGTCTGAGAATCGACTAAATCATAGCTCTAATACCACTAAAAAAACCTCTTACCCATACCCGAGATCAAGATAAGGTACGAGGCATTACCGTACATAAACAAGGCATCTTCACAAAATACAGGTCATAAAATTTCATTAAAAAATAAAACTGATCAAACAAGATCATATTATCCTTATTATCGACCTACGAGGTCCATAACAAGCATGAAAAACAATTCAGAACTAAATCGAGAACTTAAGAAAATTCTAAGAAAGTTTCTATGTTTAAGCCTCACACACCCATGTGGAGGCAATGCACACGCCTGTGTGCATTGGGACACGCCCATGTCCTTTACCCGTGCGGAATTACTAAAATTTATTTTTTCATTTTGAACCTCCAAGGGTTTTCACAGGGCCGAGCACACGCCCGTGTCCTTGGCCCATGTCTATCACACGGTCTAAACATGCACGTGACATTGCCCGTGCAAAAAACTTGGACATTCTGTTTATGACGTCAGCATTCACTTAGGGGCACACGACCAAGGCACATGCATGTGTGCTAGGCCGTGTCCTCCACAAGGTTGAGGCACACGACCGTGTCTCTGCCAGTGCATTTACTACCATGCATACTGACTTAGAAATTTTAGGTGCAGGGGACACACGACCATTCAACAAGCCCATGGGGCAGACCGTGTGTCACACATGGTCTAAACACATGCCCGTGTGTTTACTCGTGTGGACCATTTAAAGGCTATTTTCCAAGCCAATAGTCACCCACAATCACTCATACATTCAAACATACTTTATAACATGCAACATGACATATTTAAGCACTCAAATATTCCACACCATCGCACTCTCACGTCTTCATAAAGTCATCCTATTGCACATTCATTTGTTACACTACTTAGAGGCATTCCACACCAATTTCATGCATTATTAAACTTGTTATCATGACTTCAAATTGTGTATTCATACTTATAGTCATTTTAAGCCATTAGGTCATCCCTTATCCTTTAGCACCTAATTCATACTTTACCATACATTCATCGATCAACAACATATCACATCATTATCATGCACTCACCAAGCAATAACATATCCTACCATCAAACACTAGCACATACATGCATGGGTAATTAGATTACAACCCAAATGATCAAATATGAGCCATATCACATGGCCATTACAAAATGAATTATCATTATTATAGGCCTTCACAATTTAGCCAAATAGCATGACACATATCACAAAATGACCAAGTTTCCTATACATGTCATACTCAAAATAATAATTTCACTATACCCAATAGTCTTTTGATAGTATGATCGAATACTTTGACAGTGACCGATCCTCGAGCTAGCTTGGCTGAACTACAAAGGATGGAAAAGATAGGAGAGTAAGCATTATAGCTTAGTAAGTCCACATACAAATAATATGAAATGATAGTAAGGAATAAACATGAAGAAACATAGAAACATATACATAAAGATTACTCATCATTCAAACCTTTCTACTTACTCATCATACGTACATATATACTTGCTCATCGTAAATTGATCTTTATTAAGACATTAATCATAGGTTTAGCATACGTACCTGTATTCATCGTAAAGTATCCATAACCATACCTCTTTCATATGACCTTCTTGGGACTCTCATTACATTCATTACATTACCCGTTGAACTCTCGAAATACTATTGGATACGCGGAAACCTTACAGATAAGTGCCACATATACAAACGTAGCCAAAGCTACCACATAACATGTAACACATCCATAATGAACTTGGATCTCTCAACGAGCTCGGATGTTACATGAATCGCATCTATTATGAATTCGGACCTCTCAACGAGCTCGGGTGCTCGCATCCATAATGAACTCGGACCTCTTAACGAGCTCAGATGACACATATCTCACGAATCTGGACCACTCAACGAGTTCGGACGTCTTAGTTCCTAGTGGCATGTCACTTGTATCCTAAACTATTCCTAAGGTTCAAACGGATTTTTTCTCACTTGCATATAGTATCTCCATCGTACTTGCTCGTAACGTCGTGGATAACGACCATAATAACATTCATGCTTTCATAACAATCAGCAATATTTCATAATTACAATAAAACATTTATTACAATATATTAAATCATTAAAAAAACTACAACACCATATTATTTGCATGTGTACTTACCTCGGTACAAAATGATGATAATCGAGCTTAATCTTCGTGTACTTTATTCTTTCCTCGATCAAGTCTCGGTTCACGTTTTTCTTGATCTATAATGCCAAATTTAACTTATTTAGTATTCACATTGTTCAAATGAGTCCATAATTCATACTTTTACAAATTTATATTTTGACCCCTAAACTTTCACATATTTGCACTTTGGTCCTTAGACTTGTAAAATGAAATGCATGTATTTTCTTGGTTACCCAAGCCTAGCTGAACCTTTACTATGCTCATATCAGCCCATATTTTCTTTTATTTCACATTATTACTATTCTTTTTTACACTTTTACAAACAAGTCTCTTGTTTAAGTGTTTTCACTGAAAATCACCTAGTAAAAGATGTTTATCATGTATCAAACATTCATATTCCTTCATTAATCATCAAAATACATGCATGTTACACATGGGTCAAATTTTACACATGAACCCTAGCTCAAAATATAGTTAGAAATGGGTAGATCATGCTTCAAGGACTTTAAAAATGTAAAGAACATTAAAAACAGGGCTAGGATGCACTTATAATCAAGCTTAAAAATGTTGAACAAACCCTAGCTATGGTGTCTTGCAATTTTCGGCAATGAAGGAAGAAGATGGACACCAATTTTGACTTATTTTTCCCTTTTTATTCTTTTAATTACCTAATGACCAAAATGCCCCTAGGGTTTCTCTTTTATATTTTTCCTATGCATGTCCATTTTTGTCCAAAATTATAGACATTGATCAAATTGCTAATTAAGACCCTCTAATTCAATCTCTAATGCAATTTCATGCTTAAAGCTTCTAGAATGCTAGTTTTGTACTTTATTCAATTTGGTCCTTAAAATGCAATTAGGCATTTTATGCATAGAATTTCTTCTTGAAACTTTCACACAAGCATGTATTCATAAGATAAACCTCATGAGAATCATAAAATAATTATTTCTATCTCAGATTTGTGGTCTTAAAACCACTGTTCCGACTAGGCCCTAATTCGTGATGTTACAAAGATTGATCTCTACTCATGAGAATAGAGCATATTTTGTGATCAATTGTTTACTTCTTCAAAGATATTTACAATAAGAGAATTAATCACTGATATCAATTTAAAAAAAATCCTTTAATTAAGGGTATTGGAACCTGTTGCTAATGGTATATAATTGGATCTTGTGAAAGCTAGTAAAAAATGGGTGAACTAAACAGGAAATAGTTGCATGAATCTGTTACTGTATTTTATTAATATATTTGCAAACCATCATTACATTGGATAGGTGTAGATTTATTAAAGATAAGCGTCCACAGGGAAATAGAGTATATAACTCTTTCTGCTTCGGTCATTGAGTTAGAGCCTATAACTCTTTTTGCTTCGGTCATTGAGGTAGAGCCACTGAAAAATGCATGGAGTCAGGATTGAGGAGATAAAAACAGTATTCCTAAACCATATAGCTTTGCACATGTGACAAGTATCCTTTGTATTGGTGGACCTCTTCCTCAACTTGGAAGACAATTATGAGTTTAAACCACAATTTCAACTTCCACCCTAGCCGTTGCAATATCCCATTCTTATATTTGTGATTCCAGATAGACTGGTATGCGGATTTGATACACAATTGCTTGTTACACCCAAACTTCCATTGATATCTTCTCCTAAGCTTTGTCTTTCCAATATCTTTCATCCTTCTTCAAAAAATTCCTTACTAAATTCCAGGAAAAGAGTTGTATTAGGTCTTGAGACCAAATCACATTTACTACCTCCAAAGATCTAAACATCTCACCCCACAGACTCCCGTACCCCAATTTGAGTTCAAAAGAACGAACCCAATTCAAAATCCAAAAGGATGAGGCTACAACAATCCTTTAATAAACCTAGAACTTTTTGAAATTAAAAACTCAATGGACTAAGTAGAAAAATATAGATAAATGGAAATATGAAATAGAAAGAGGAATTAAAGTCCTTGAATTGCTTCAACTTTGATGCTTTCTTAGAGTACAAGCAACAAATTCAACTCCTACAATGAAGGCTTCGAAATTCTTAGAGATTTTTGGATGATACAATACCTACAATTAGGCATAGTCCCTCCCCAACTCATAAATAGGAGAATACAACACACTCAAACTCACGTCCTCCTATTTTACCAATAATGTCCATTTCAATCCTGATCAAAAGTTTTTCTAAACTTTGAATAATTATAGAATTGGAAATTGGATAATCAAAGTTTTAATGTTGAATTCAATGGTGTTAAAAATTATTAGGTAGTGTCTAGAAAGCTACTTAGTAATTAGATTTGGGTGTAATTGCTTGTAATTATACAAAAGTGTCATGTTTGGGTAACTATTGTAATTGGTGGGTCTCATCAAATTGGTTGTAATCAAAGCACTCAATTACATTTTCCAATTCTTAGGAGAAGAGGGTGAGAATTATAGTAATTACATAAGTACAAATCTAATTAAAAATTATTTTTATAAAAGTTATAAAATTATATTATAAGATGAACACGAATGAGTGTTTGAGATAATTATATCCAAAAATTCTTATATTATAAATCCTAAAAATATATTATAAAAATAATTAATGTATTTTATATAGTTATAATAAAAATTATCTTATTTAAATCCTAAAAATTTTCTAAGTTATGGAAAAAGATTATTATAAATTTTTTACATGTAATAAAAGTGTTACAATATATTTATTTATAAAACGTTATGACCAAATATGGACATAACTTATTTATATGTCCATGCTAATAATATACTTATTCAAAAAAAATGTTATAGTTTTTTTATCATAACTTTATTTATAAAAAAACAACTTTATAAAGTTATGACAAAAATATATTATTTATAAGAAGTGTTATGAAAGTTTTGGATAATTTATAAAACCTTCTTTTTATTTATAAAAGTTATATATTATAAATTTTATATTATTTTTATTTATTTTATGTATTATAAAAATATTTAACCTAACTTATTCTCTAAATTAATTTTTTTATAATTTAAGCTATAGACTATTTGGACCGTAAAACCAAATATTATAAGGTCGATGCTAATATGTAAATAGAAAATGTTTTCTTGCACCGTATTGTGGGGTATGATACCATTTGAGAGAATGATGTCAGACACAAGCACCAAAGATAGCTCGCGAACTCTTTAATTTAAGACATTCAATGCTTCAAAATGTGATTGAGAATACATTTGTTGTTCTAAAAAATATTTCTTATATTAACATCATCTTAGTACAGCATAAATAAAAAACAAGTTAGATCATACTAGCATGTTGCATATTTAATAACTTCAGTCATAGGTAGAATTGAGATGATCTATACTTTATAAAGTACATGGAAGAATGAGATCTTGATAATCTTAATGATGTAGATTCAAATTCAAATAATGATGAACTCGATCAAAGACCAACAGATAATGAGAAAAAGCATATTTTAAATATTAAAGAGAGAATAACCCAACAAATATGCACTATAACAATTAGATAAAATTGATTTAATGTTTATTTTTCTTACCATTTTGTTAGTAAGTGTGCTTTTAGCTACTTTAAGACTAAGATAATACATATGATGATCTGATTTTATTTTTGTTACTTGTTTAGAAATTTTTTATCATAATAATAAATTTATTTTAAAAATATAAATTATGTAATTGTGTAATAACAATTTTACTACCAAACATGACATAAGGAATTACGATATAATTACATTATGTCAACCAAACATGTCTGAAAAATTACAATTCTTTGTAATTACAAGAAAGCGTAAGTAATACTTTAGTAATTACACTTTCGTCCAATTACTCTGTATTGTCCAAATAGACCCTTAAAGACAAGTTTTTTTAGTGTGCAAACAAGGTGCGACTTTCTAAAACAAAAAGGAGTTTGACAATTTGGAAATTAGGAAGAACTAGAGTTTAGATGAGCCAAAGTTCTAGAATGAATTAAGTCAACAAGAAACATTTTTGGGAAGAAAGAAGGAATGAATTCTTTAGAATCAAGTTAGTAGCTATATAACTGAAAAATGAAGTTATAATGAATTTCAGTTTAATATAAAAATTTAATCAGTGTTAATAATTGGATTTATATTTAAATCCAAAAGTAAGATTAAATTTGAATATAGGAACTTGAACATATTTTAACCATTATATGTATATATATTGTTATATTTTTAATGGACCATATTTAATTATGTTATTTTTTTTGTTAAAACCCATTTTTCTTTATTTTTTTATCAATATAGTATTCATGAGGGATGATAAGATTCAAACTTGTTTCATCTAACGCTAGATGAGAACTCTAGCAACTACTCCAAATCAGTCTTAGGACTCGTTTGAAAAGCCTTTCTAGTAATTATATTTTGGTATAATTGTTTCTAATTATACATTTGTAGTATGTTTGAGTAATCATGGTAATTAGCGAGTCTCACTCAATTGGGTGTATTGAAGTACCCCAATTATATGTTAGTACAAATCTCCGGTGAGAAAAATCTCAAACACACGAACGAAACTCGAATAGAAAAAGAAGAAATAGGACAAGGCTCCAAGGCTTGTACCAAGCCACTATCTTTAAGGTTATATTCGCCCCCACCTATCTTTAGTGTGCAAAAGAGTTTCAAGCAAATTAACATCGAGGATACAACGAAGCCAATGACTATTTGCGTTTTGCACTGACAAGAATAGTCCTATAAACACTAAGCAATGTATAACAAGAAACTCAAATTCTACAAAGAGTTTCTACAATAACTTTTTATAGACAATCTAATAATATTAGAAAATGAGCATGGATAGAAAGAACTTTTAGAACTTCTTGGTGTGATTATCAAATGAAATTTCATTTCTATTTATAGGAATTTTCATATCTCTTCATAGAGATATCTTTCAAGAGGTGTCTTTCTGAATAATAATGTCTTTAAAAAACACATAATTATTCATTTAATATTATAACTATTCAAACAATATTATTTGAATAGTTATAATTCTTTAAAAAATCAAATGATATAACTTTTGACCAATAACCAAAAGATTTATCTTTTGATTAATGACACCCATCCATTTATAGTTATTGGAACATTATAAATATTTGAAAATGTTCCAACAAATTCCCCCCATTTTCAAAATATTTTATATTTTGATATTCTTGGAAATCAATTTGCATAAATGAAGGTGTCTTACGATTGAACCTTCACTTAGTGAAAATATGCTAAATTTAATCGAATTGCATGGTAGATTAAGCTTTGAACCAACTATTCTATTTGATTAACCAAGCATATCTCACGCAATAATTTCAACATCGGTCAATGCATAGTATTTAGGGACACTATTATGGCCATGTGTCTGTGTCCTCTTTTCATGAGTGCTATCAAATCCAAGCCCTTGAGCCCCTAGAAGTGGCCACACTTCCACTCACATAGGTAGATCCCATCAAGAGTGTTCCTGTAATTATAATAATCAAACATATTTATGTTATGGGTCCATTAAGAGACATTACTCATCTTTCCCTTATTATTACGGGTACCTAGCACTTTAATCTTAGAACGAATTTATTTATAGTGCTAATAGTCACATACTAATGATGTACTTTGTCTCATTAAACTCAAGACTTGATGTTATACCAAGCGTTGAGTCGAGTTTCCATCATGGGTGACTTTAATTAATGGGTTTGAGTCCCATCCCTTTTGAGGTCATTTTTACGGCATCTCTAGCAAGACTTTTTGTCAAAAGATTTGCCAAATTTTCACTTGACCTCACATAATTAATAGTGATCACTCCATCAGAGATTAATTGTCAGACATAGCTATGTCTTAGTCCAATGTGTCTAGACTTTCCATTATATACTTGGTTATATGTCTTTGCTGGAGTAGCCTTACTATCACAACGGATAAATAGGTGAAATTGGCTTAGCCATAAAGGTACATCATAAAATTTTTTTAACCATTCTACTTCTTTAGATGCAGCGGCTAATGCAATAAATTTTTCTACCATGGTGGAATCAGTATTACATGTTTGTTTTTTGGAACCCCAAGAAATAACTCCTTCACCAAGAATGAAGATCCATCCACTAGTAGATGCATGATTTTCCAAACTTGTAATCCAACTATCATCCGAATACCCTTCTAAAACTAGAGGATATCCATTATAACACAATCCATAGTTAATAGTTTTCTTTAAGTACCTAAGTACTCTATTCAAAGCTTGCCAATCCAAACTACTTGAATTACTTGTGTACCTACTTAATTTTCCAACATATGCAATATCTGGTCTTGTACAAGTCATTATGTACATAAGAAAACCAACTAGACTTGCATATTGATCAATTTTCCTACCAGCATTAGATATTAATTTTATTTGAGGATCCATGGGTGTAGATGCTGGTATACAGTTGAAAAGATCAAACTTTTTAAGCACATTTTCAATGTAATGTGATTGTGATAAAGCTATAGTGCTTTCATCTCGGGTTATTTTAATCCCAAGAATAACACCTGCTACACCTATATCCTTCATAGCAAAGTTGTTTGACAAGAATTTCTTTGGTTTTCTATTTGTACCAAATTCATGCAAAAAATGAGCATGTCATCTACATATAAGCAAATTATGACACATTTTCCTTTTTCAAATTTGGTATATATGCACTTATCGGATTCATTTATTTTATAGCCATTAGTTAAAACAACCTTGTCAAACTTTTGGTGTCATTGCTTTGGTGCTTGTTTAAGTCCATATAGAGATTTAACAAGCTTACATACCTTAATGCTCCTATCTTGGAACAAAAAATCCTTCCGGTTGTTCCATGTACACTTCCTATTCCAATTCACCATTTAAAAATGCAGTTTTAACATCCATTTGATCAACAACCAAATTATATATTAAGGTAAATGATATTGAGAGTCTAATTGTAGCAATTCTTGCTACTAGAGCATGGGCATCAAAGTAATCAATACCTTATTTTTGTGTAAAACCTTTGGCTACCAACCTTGCTTTAAAATTATCAATGGTTCCATTGACCTTCATTTTCTTTTCGCAGATCCATTTACAACCTATTGGTTTGGAATCTGGTGGAAGACCAACTAAGATCCAAGTTTGATTTCCCATTATTGAATCCATGTCATCATTTATAGCTTCATTCCAAAAACCAAAGTCTTAAGATTTTATTACCTTTTCAAATGTAATAGGGTTAGATTCCGTATTATAACAATAAAGTATCTTATTACATAAACTTTCACATTCTCCTTCTACAAGAAACATAATGAAATCTAGTTCAAAATATTTGACCTTTTTAATCTTCTTACTTCTTCTTAATTCTTGACAAGATTCATCATTATTATCAATTTGTTTCAATGGAATCTTATTCTCATTTGAAGAATGAATCAATTGTTGTGGCTGTAATTATCTTGAAAAAGAATTAAATCTATTTTCATAAAAAAATAACATCTCTTGTTTCAATAATAATATTAATTGAAATTGAATCATTTGGTTCTATTACCATGAACCTATATGTCTTGCTATTATGTGTATATTCTATATATGTGCATTCAATTCCTCTTTCACCTAACTTTTTACATTTAGGTGTTGGAACTTTGACAATAGCTTTACAGCCCCAAACCTTCAAATAATTAAGGTTTGGTTTCCTTTTCTTCTATTGTTCATAGGGGGTTATTTTAGATTCCTTATTAGAAACTCTATTCAATATATGACAAGCTGTTAGACCAGCTTCTCCCCAATAGCCTTGTCTAAGACCTAAATGTGACAACATTGAATTTACCATTTTAGTCAAGATTCTATTTTTCCTTTCAGCTACACCATTTTGTTGTGGTGTATAAAGGGCTGAAATTTGATGGACAATTCCAGTGGATTCAAAATAGCTTGGATTATAGTATTCTCCACCTCTATTCGATCTTAAGCACTTGATAAATGATTCACACTGAAGTTCAACTTCAGATTTATAAACTTTAAATTTATCAAGCGCTTCATCTTTTGAATGCAATAAATATACAAAACAATATTTAGAACAATCATCAATAAAAGTAACAAAATATTTCTTTCCACCTAATGTAGGAGTATTATGCATGTCACATAAATCACTATGTATCAAACCAAGCAATTTTGTTTTCCTTTTAACCTTAGGGAAACAGTTTCTCGTAATTTTAGTCAACATACATGTATTGTGTTTTTCAACATTATTATTAAAAATAGCAATTAAATCTAACTTTTGCATGTCACTCAATTTTTTATAATTCAAATGACCTAACATATAATGCCATAAACAAGAAGATTCAACCATATAAGTAAAAATAATATTTTTATTCTTATTAATAATTTTGAGTTTGAACATACTCTAATACATATATCATTTCCCTACAAAAATTCCTCTCTTAGAAAAAATAAACTTATTTGCCTCAAAAACAAGCTTGAAACCAAACTTATTCAACAACAGTCTTCCAGACACTAAATTAACTTCTGGTACATAAAGTACATCATTCAAGGTTAAAACCTTTCCAGAAGTGAATTGTAATTCAGCAGACTCTTTGCCTTTGATTGTTACGGTGGAAGAATTCCCCATGTACAAGACATTGTAATTTTCACATTGTGTGAACTTTGTGAATATGCTTTTATCTTTGCACACATGTTTGGTTGCTCCAGCATCAATCCACCATGCATTATTATCTTGTGCCATATTAATTTCAGATATCATTGCAACAAACTTTTTGTTATTATCAGCCTTAGAAGATGATTTCTTCTTTAAAAATCAACATTCATTCTTGACATGTCCTGGCTTACCACAATGATAGCATGAGCCTTTTTGTTTCTTTTTGAACTTAGGTGCTCTATTAGCTAGTTTGAAATTTGTCTTGGATGGCTTAGTAGTCTATACTTCCTCTATAACATGCACTTTGGCATTTTCAGAATTTAGGTTATGATCTTGCTTTTGATATTCTTCTTCAATACGAAGATGATTTGCCAAAGCCTCAAGAGATGTTTCCTTTTTCTTATGTCTTAGACTTTTTTTAAAGTCTTTCCAAAATGAGGGAAGTTTGTCTATTATGGAGGACACAATGATCATTTCATCCATTTTCATATTATATTACTTAATTGATTCAACATTTTTCTAATACCATGAAATTGTTCCATAACAGAACGAGCATCAACCATTTGATAATTATTGAAACGACTGACAAAAAATTTCTTACTTGTAGCATTTTTGGTCGTATATCTTATCTCCAATTTGTCTAATAATTCCTTAGCGGTGACCTCGTTCTGGTAGGTGTCGAATAAACCATCGAATAAACCATCGAATAAACCATTCATTATGTGGCCTATGCACATGTAATCAACATTATCCCATTTTTGCCTTTCTCGGGTTGCAACAACAGATTTGTTTCCATTCTCTTCTGGTCTAGGAGTATCTAAAACATAGACAATCTTCGAAGTTGTTAATAAGAAGTGCATCTCTTTCTTCCTTCACCAGAAATTGCCACCACCAAATCAATCAAGTTTGACAAAGTTGGAAGCCAACTCCCTTAGTGCTCCACTTTCATGTGTTGTAGTCATCATGAAATATAACCTTAAAATTGTTAGTACAAATCTTCGGTGAGGAAAGTATTGAACACACAAACGGAACTCGAACATAAAAATAAGAAATAGGGCAAGGCTCCAAGGCGTGTATCAAGCCACTATCTTTAAGGTTATATTCGCCCCCACCTATCTTCGATGTGCAAAAGAGTTTTAAGCAAATTAACCTCAAGGATACAATGAAGCCAATGACTATTTGCGTTTTGCACTAACGAGAATAATCCACTAAGCACTAAGAAATGCATAACAAGAAACTCAATTTGTACAAAGAATTTCTACAATAACTCTTTATAGACAATCTAATAATATTAGAAAATGAGGAAGGGTAGAAAGCACTTTTAGAACTTGTTGGTGTGATTTCCAAATGAAATCTGTAACACCCCAAACCCGGCCCAGACGTTACGAGCGAATCTGGCGTGTCACATTGAAGTGTTTTTCGAAAACTATGTTTTCATTGAAAACCCTTCTTGATGTTTAGAAACTTTTACCGTTTAAACTTGTATAAAACCTTAGCCTTATTTTTTTCCAAAATGTGATTCATTGTAACAATCAAAACATTGTTAACAACCTTGTAAAATCTTATGGGAAATTTTGAAAACTTATAAACCTTTGTAGTGGCAGAAACATGTTATTTTAAAAACAGTTAAGTATCGAGAAATCAAACCTTCTTTGTTATGGCTTAAAGTGAATGGAAGCTGTGCACCAGGTAGGAAGCCAGAAAAGAGGAGGTAAGTCTATTGGACTGCTTAAGTACCAAGCTCTTCATGGATCCAATCCTAGACATGCACACATCCATTGCCACACTTAAAGCATATTGCTTGTCCACGAACAACAAATTAAGTTTAAGTCTATTTAAAATATTTATTTCCTTTGAAAACATTTACGTTGCGGAAGCTTTGCTCGGTAATCGTGATATTTTGAAAATAAGTAACTTTTATAAAACGTGCCCTAGAGCTAACCAATTTAATAACCCAAAATATTAAAAATAATAAAAAGAACGACCTTATTACAATTTAAACCAAAATAAAAATAATCAAAATATTAAATGTGAAACTTATTTTAAAGAAAACAGAAACTTAATCTTCGTGGCCACTCTAAATCCCGCCCAGCTCCAAGTCCACCAACTAGGGCTCACCTGCAAGGATGGAAGAGAAAGGGGGTGAGTTTGGAAAACTCAGTGTGTAAAGTATCCCAACTAGAGCCTAAACCAGTTCAAGCTTTACTGGGCCTAAGCCCTATTCAGAAATCAGTGTTAATTGGGCCTTAGCCCATATCAATATTAATTTGGGCCATAGCCCCTTACAGTAACAGAGTATACTGGGCCTAGCCCATATCAGTATCAATCTGGGCCGTAGCCCTATACAAGTCGAGATATATTGGGCCTTGCCCATATCAACACAGTTGGGCCCATTTCAATACAGTTGGCCCATAACAAAATAGTCTCATATGATTAATGCATGATAACCCCATCCAACCCTGCACTTGCCTCCGTCCATCCCTACACTTCCTGTGGGGAATAAATCACCCACGCCATCCCTACACTTACAGTGTTAGCACTGGTTGCGGCACTAACTATAATCCACAGCAAAGCTGCTTATATCAGAATATGTGGCACAGCCACCAGAACGGGTTCTTCCTCCATAACAAAACCCAACCCTATGCAACAGATATACATGCCATGTCATATAACAAACAGAATCAGAATATCATGTATTTCAGTCAAAATTAACCCTAGGGGTATAACGGTCATTTTACACCTAGGGGTAAAACAGTAATTTTCATACTTAGGGATATTTTAATAAAATTTACTATTCTAGAGTTTACATACATATTCTAACCATTAACACATTAATAGAAGCACTTACCGAGTGTTTTTACCGAATTGGGCCCGTTGGCCCACTAACTCATTTTCAGCCCATTAAGCCCAAAGATACCGAAGTGCACGAAATTGTGCATTCTGTAACCATACTGCTTGCGATTACCAAAATTAACCACCAAACCACCTCACAAGCACTCGCACGCTCGTAAGTTCACAAATACCGGCTTTTCGGCTTTTCAGCTTTTCGACTTTTGCCGATCTAGTCTATGAGTGGGTGTCGTTTACACACCTGTTTTTCAACGAAACACTAACGAGATCTCCCCCACGATTAACCTTGTTGATCTTACTAGCCTCAAAATAGATCTTGATCGCTAGCCTTCGATGCGCACATATAAAAAAAATCGAATGAAAAATACTTAATTTTAATCTTGGCAAAAATCGATAGTCTCCCTAAAGTATTTAGGGGTTTTCAGCTTATCCTCAAATTACTAAATAAAGAAAAATAAGATCTGAATGCTGACCACCAAAGACGTTCTTGTCAGAAGCATTTCCAACACTTTTCAAATCTTAGATCCACTGTGAATCTATCTTAATCGCAAGTAGGAAATAGATCTAAAAATTAATTCCTGAATCACTAAAGTATGGATGTTTCGGATTTTAGTATAATGAAAAAGAGAAAATAGAAAAATAGAAAAGAGGAGATGACAGTACATATTCAGCTTTGAAGGAAATTAAAGAAGAAAGAGATGAGATAAAAGAAAATAAAGAAAAGAAAAGTAAAAGAAGATAGGTTCGGTTATTATCGGTGAAGGAAAGATGAACAAAAAGGGAATAATTCATAAAAGCCAAAATTAAAAGAACAAATACGGTACTTAATGCTTATTAAAAATTCTTTCTAATTTCAAATTCCCTTTCTTTGCTCCATGAATTAGGCATTTGAAATTCATCCAACCACCTAGCAGCCTTATCCACCGTTTGACCGCTTCAGCCTGCTGCCTGGGAAGAGTTTTGGTCTAACTCTACTACTCTCCCACACGCATGCAGCAAAAAGGGGCATCCACGCGCTCAACAGCTCGAACCTAGGCCTTCCACAAGCATAGGCACGCTGCTGGCCACTGCGTCGTAGCTTGCTCTTGGATATATGACAGTCGCAATTAACTTTAAACCTTACCTGCTGAAGTCTTAATCCGCCTAAAAACAAACCAAAATAACACTAGCATCTGGATTCGAACTCGTGCCCTCTCAGTCCCTATAACACGCTGCTGCCACTGCGCCCAGGGCGCTCGTTGTTTTAAGCTCTGCTTGAGACTTTTCTTAAACCTTATTTTATCGCAACCCGTTTACAAACCAAATGTCTCGCGCGCATCGCAACTTGAACCCAAGCACCTCCTTCGCCCTCCTAGGACACTTAGCCACTAGGTTAGATGCTTGCTTCTAACATGAATTAGCCTGAACAATTAATAAGGCCTACCTGCGACAGCCCTTGGTTTTTCTAAAATAAAAACCCACATTTGTGCACACAAGGAATCGAACCCCTGCTCCCTTCCTACTGCTTAACACGCCTAACCACTAGGCCAGACTCCTCCTTATGTCCAATTTTAGCCAAACTTATTAATAAACCTTAAAGCCCAGATCCCCTAAAGGAGCAAAAATAATAATTTTTGCTAGAGTCTTGGACCGAATTTTTCCCACACTTTAAATACTTCTAAATTTATTTAAAACTAAAATAATAATAATAATAACCATAATAATGAAAATTTCAAATACGATAATATATATATATTTTCCTAATAATAATTATAATTTCCATAAATCAATAAAAGATACAGAAAATTTTCTAATAATATGTTAATTTAAACACTAAATTAACAACAATAATTTTATAAATATATTTGTATCTAATAATTTTAATGATAATAATTTTCATAAAAATTAAAATATTAGTAATAACATAAATATTTTATCAATATATATATTTTTAAACACTAGTAATATTCAAAACTTCTCAATATTCAGGTTTTCTTCTATCCGAATCCCAGACTCAAAGCCCAACTCTTCTAAGCCCAATTTTTGGGGCGTTACAAAATCTCATTCCTATTTATAAGAATTTTCATATTTCTTCATAGAGACATCTTTCAAGAGTTGTCTATCTGAATAATAATGTCTTTAAAAAACACATAATTATTCATTTAATATTATAACTATTAAAATAATATTGTTTGAATAGTTATAATTCTTTTCAAAAATCAAATAATATAACTTTTGACCAATGACCAAAAGATTTATCTTTTGATTAATTACACCCATTCATGTTATTGGAACACTATAAATATTTAAAAATATTCCAACATTATACTCCCTAATTTCTTAAAGGGGTTGAGAAACAAAGTAATTAATTGGGTAATTAGAAACAAGTATACTCAAATTGATTTACCCTATAATCTTCCAAACATATCCGTACAAGATTTAAGTTTAAACAATTATTTTTATACAATAGCAATACTACTTCAATTTTAGGATATATGTTTTGTTTCTAAAATATAAATATATATTATTTTACTATTTCGTTTAAATAATTTGAAAATTTTATTCATATGAAATCGTTTTAGATTTTATTATTGTTTACATAATTTTTTTAATATTATTGATTTTTTATTAACTAAAATCCATTTAGAAATTAAAATTATATAATTGGAAATTACAATTCATCTTGCCAAACATGACAAAGAAATTAGGATAAATTTACAATCTATTAGTCAAATACATTTAGGAAACAGGTTGTTATAATTTCTTGTAACAAGAGAGTGTAATTACTATCCTAATAGTTATACTTTCATTTAATTCTCTGTGGTGCCCAAACACCCTTTTAACATGAAAACTCATTTTTTTGTGTCAATGTTTTTGTTCAAACTCTCGAAGTATCAAGTTGACCTTTGAGCTTAATATTTTTGTCTAAACTCTTTTTGAGTTCGAATATATAGTTGATCCCTATACAAGTCTAACCTTGACACCTCTAATAAGTAGAACAAAAGTGGCAACATTTAAAAGAAAAAATCAATAACTATTTTTCTTATGCCTATTAAAGACTTAATGCATCATTTGATACATGAGTTTGACACTTTGTCTAATCTAAGCTTTTTTTTTGGGGGGGAAGGTCCAATGTAGGACATGTATTTTAACAAAAGTTATACATTTTGGTATCCTAAAATAACGATACTAACTTTTTAGTGTTTAATTTAGGTTTTAGTGATGATGTGATGAAAATTAATAATTAACTAATAATATTAGCAATCAATTTTTATCAAAACAAGCCTAAAATCTAAAAAACTAGAACCATCAAACTACATTTAACAAATAAAACAAATTTACTATTTAAAATTAAATTTATTATCTTAATAAAATCATTAAAATTAAAACCTAAAAATATTAGCAATTAACTTTTGTTAAAACAACCTTAAAACCTAAATTAAATGTAAATATTTAACATCTTATCTTTGAGTAGCAAAATATATAACTTTTTCCAAATATAGCCACAACATTAGATAAAAAAAAGCATTAATTTATTTTTAAAAGTATCAAACTGTACCCCCCATACCCAACTCGGTCGTCGCGTCCGAGCTATGGAATGTCACGACCATTACCAATGATACTAACGTCACATAAACATTATACAACCATTCACACATGCAATTAAGTGTAAATCATATTCATATTAAGCTACATAATCATTTATGGGTCTCACGCGAGCTTACAAAAACTCTTTTGTTAACCCAAGGGTGAATTAAGGCCAAATTGTAAAGTTTTCAAAGTCTTAGGCAGATATCACGACTTCATGATTTCCACATCGTGACATCGCCAACTCAGTGAATCACACCGTGACTTCGGTATATTGATGTAATGATGTCATTCACTTTCAGCCTATGTTGTGACGTCAGGGACTCATGGTTGCGACATTGCCCTTGTTTTTGGGAAAATGCACATTTGGAACCTAGTCAGTTGTTTCCAACCAAAGCATATTATCACATTCATTCATTTGTCAATTCTTCCTATACCAAATCATGATAAAATATGCTATAGCAAGTTCGTAACATTTGAATTTAACCATTTAACGTGACATTCAATACATGATCAACATTTAGGTTCAATCAATCCATTTGTTCACCTAAACATTTCAACTATTTCATTCAAGTTCATCAGATGCTTACTTATACATTATTGTACACCAAAAACCTATATGATTTTAGTATGAGGAAAAACAAAACGTACACCAATTATGCTTTAAGCATAACATTCACTTATACCAATTCCAACCATTCATCAACTTAGCTTGCAACATTTAACATGCCAAACCATACAAATTAATATCATTACACAAGAGCAAACCATGCATTAATTAGATCACATACCAACATAATTCACAAGTTCAACCATTATCATATTACCCCACATAACATTAACTCCAAATTGATCATTTTCACTAAAAAGTCCCTTATGTACATGCCAAAATATCTAGATTCGAAATAAACATGGTTTTACCATCTTTTCACAATATGCTTCCCACTAATCTGGACTGACAAGTTCCGTAAGGTGACGATCTACAATGGAAGGAAACAACAAGAGTAAGCATACCAATGCTTAGCAAGTTCAAATGGAATTACTATACTTACTTTGATCACTTAAAATATGATAACTAACAATCAACTTGGCATACATATTGGCTATGCCTGGAACATAATGCCTTAATGAGTCACATGACAACTAGGGGTGAGCGTTCGATCGAATCAAATGAAAAAATTTTGAGTTAATCGAGTTGATGAATCCTATTTTATCATCCTACTCGATTTGAAATTTTCTCGAATCAAGTCGAGTGAGATGGAATTCGAATCGAATTGAATTGAATATATTTGTGCGAGTTAAATTAAAAAATGATTTTGGGTCCTTATAATCACTATCACCCATTGTAATCAAGTTTGTTATTAACTTTCATCCCCTCATAATTTATTTATTAATCTTTTATATACTGGTTAGCTTTTTTGCTTGCTTAGCTGCTTCAATTATTTTCTAATTCTTGTCACTATGTATTTTGAAATTTAAAATATATATTAAATGTAAAAATGTGATTTTTTAATAAAAGTTATCTTAAAGATAAAATGTGAAATTGATACCAACATAAAATTTTAACACAAATATTTTTATAGCATCATCAATAAATTAATTTTAATAAAAATTTATAAAGATTCAATATGATTAAACAATTCAATAATATAAATAGTAAAAATGTGAAATTTAATTTAATAATATAAATAGTAGATATAAATAAATTTATTACTATTTAGGTTTAGGGAGTTTTGGATGATTTTAATTTTTGATTTTGGGGTAAAAGGTGAGAAGTAAAAGCTTGGGGGGAAAATAAAAGTTTTGGGGGTTGAGGGAGGAAAATTTTGGGGGAAAAGTAAATGGGGGAGTAAAATTTTGGGGGAGGCGGATGAGTTTGGGGTAGAAGGGGGTGGGATGGGAGAGGAGTAAAAGTTTTGGTGGAAAGTAAAGAGGTTTGGGAGTTTGGGGTAAAAATGTAAAATATTATAGTTTGATATTTGAGTTATTCGAATTATTCGAGTTATTCACATGTTTCAATCTAATCCTTTCTAAACTTATGTGCAAAATTACTATTATATTACTATATACTCCACATACACACATACACACATACACACATACACACAGACACATATATACATACATCAAATGAAATGCAAGTATATAAACCACACAAGATGAGTTAGTTGGTTTCAAGTGAACTTGTTCAAAATGTGAAATAAGTGGATACTACCAAGAATTTTCATACTATACCATGATATGCATGATCTTATATAATCCTATTTTTTATTCCCCTCATTTTTTGTCTTTTATTCAATTTAGTCCTTGAACTTAGGAAATGCATAACTTTCGGTTCCTAGCTTGATTAAAATATGATTTCATATATTCTTGTTAATGACTTTATAATTTCTATTTATAACATAATTTCATGAAAAATTTTACATTTATTCAATTTGGTCCCTAATGTAACAAAGTTAACCAACAAACTAAATTAACTTTACAATCTAGTCTTTTTTCATGTTCTAAGCTAAAAATCTATTAATTTCATGTCTAATTCTTTAAGAAATCAACAATGCCAATTTTCTAAAACTTTAACAGATTCATAATTTGGTGCTAACTAAATTAAGCTCCCATGACCTCAAATATATAAAAATTACAAGAAAAGGGTTTCAAATCACTTACCAATTAATGGTCGAATGCCATGAAAATTTCTTAGGTGTTGTTCTTCTTTTGGACGAAAATGGCCGAATGAGGAAGATGATAACATCTTTCATGCACTAACTTTATATATATATATATATATATATATATATATATATATATGCTAATTAAGGACTAATTAATCTAGTTTAATTTAGTTTAATCATGGTTTATTTATATTAATTTAACTTAATGAAATGACATCATCATCATCATCCACTAAATCCATCTTTAAAATGGTTTAATTAATTTTTGGATCTTTGGTTAATTTCTATATAGGTCCCCAAGCCTTTTATTAATTAAAATTCTATAGCGATTAAACTTTACAATTTAGTCCCTAAGCCTTAATTAACTATTAATTCAACCAAATTTCTTGACCAAATTTTAATATATTTTTATATTAACTTTGTAAATATTCATATTTAATATTTAAAATTTGATTTACAAAATGAAATTACGAGATCATATTTTCCGATATTACTGAAAATTGAATCATTAAACAAACTCAAATATCAAATAATGTATTAAACCTTTAACAAAATATTCATTAAAAGTGGCAAAATCCCCATAAAAAAAGTTGACCAAATATATAGGTACAATGTATCAACTTTATTCTTTTCTTACGACATAAAGTACTAACAAAAAACGATTCTTTTAATAGGTAGAAGAGAGTGAAATGACAAAATAACCCTAGTTCAAAAACATGCACCCAAATGACCTAAAATGAAAAGTAAATTTGGGTTATGGGAATCCAATGGCTGGCACCCCTTTGAAATTTGACCTAATGATTGCCTGATGATTGTGTCAGGCTTTAAATTTTTTTTTTATTTTGAGACATCAATGGCCGACATCAGGTTTTTTTTCCGACATCGTATCATACGTATCATATTGGTATACATTTATACCAATATTTGAAAAAAGAATTTTGGGTTTTGGCCATGTAATGGTCGGCACCAAGTACAAGAAGAAAAAAATAATTTTTTTGGGTTTTGGCCAATAGATGGCCAACACCAACACAATTTTATTTTTTTGGTTTTGGCCTATAAATGGTCGAAAACACCTTTTTCAGGGACACTGATGGCCGACACCAACTTTATCAATTTTTTTTTATTTTGGGATACTGATGACCAGCATCAACTTTATTAGATATATATATATATATATATAGATGTTTTGTCTTTCATTTGAGCTTTTTTGTTTTCTTTATTAATTAAAAATCGAGATTAAAAATATCCGTTTTTTCTTTGTTGAGAAAGAAACAAAAATTTTTGAAGATGAGTTTCCAGATTTTGCTTGTTTATGTTCATCTCGATGGAGAAATGATAAATAAAACTGAAGAAGGTTGTGTTTTTCAAAGCCGGAAAAAAATTGGAATGAGATTCAACAAGCTTGTTTCGTTGGCAGATTTGAAACGAAAGATCAGTCCAAAGATAGCCACCTGTTGCAAGAAGAAAATGTTGATATTGTTTTACAAATTTTTGGTTTCAACAGATCCACTTAAGTTCTCGGAAATAGAGCTTGAAGATGATGATTATCCAGGGACAATGACAGCAATTTATTGCCCCCTGATATGAATAATCCCAGACCAGTTGAGTTGTTCACGAAGATAGTTGAACCAAAACTTGTTCAAGTTGTAATTCCAGTAAGCCAACATTCTGGAATTGATTTTGATCTTATCGTCTGCTAGGAAGATCAATCGGGTTGTGGAGGATCAATGTCAATTCCCAAAAATCCAATTACTGGTGGATGTTCGTATAACATCCCAAACTCATGTACTTATCTAGAGATCCATCCAGAGGTGTTGGCCACCATAAAAGATGGTGATAAATGGTCTGATAATGAATATTAGTCCCACCATGATCCTAACAATGATTTCAGTGACCTCGATTTGGGTGACATCCTTGAAGATATAGACGAAGAGGGCCCAGTAGAGGGTGAAGATGTAAACCCCCATTCGGCTAGGAACATGAGCCACTGTATAGTTATAAGGAATAATCTAGGGGCCTTCAAGAGCAACGTGGATCTAGATATGGCTCTTGCATGTGAGGTCCCAAAATATACAAACATAGTGCCGACTCACCTACTTAATAAAGAATTTGACACTAAAGAGTTGTTCATAGGACAATAGTACGATAACAAAAACAACTGTTTACATGCAATAAAACAATACAGCTTGAAGTTAACTGTGAACTATAAAGTGATAAAGTTGACGTAGTCTTTTTACGTCAAAGAATGTTAGAAAGGCTCAAGTGGGTGTAACTGACATGTTCGAGCCGCGTTAATGCAGTAGACTCAGATGTGGATGATAAGGAAAATAGAAGGTCCACACACATGCACGTCTACTCATATGTCGCAAGATCATCGAAAGTTAGATGCAAAAACCATATGTAACTGCATCATCTATTTGGTGAAAGAATTTCCCACCATTTAGGTATCGGTCCTTATTGCGAACATGCAAGCTTGATTCAAATACAAAGTTTTGTACTAGAAGGCATCGTGGGTGAACAAAATGGCGATGTGGGAGTTGTATAGTGACTAAGATGCGTCATACAATGAGCTTCAAGGATGGGTAGCCACGATGTGAGAATATGTGCCGGGGACGGTGACTGATTTGCAAACACTGTCGTATAAAGGCTCAAATGGCGAGATACAACGGGGAAACGAGTTTTTCACCGATTGTTTTGGATGTTCAAGTCATGTGTTAGGGCTTTCCCTCACTACAAGTCGACGGTGCAAGTGGACGAAACTTCGCTCTACAGTAAATACACGTAAATACTTCTGATTGCTGTTGCACAAGATGACAACCAAAATGTACTTCCGATCGATTTTGCCATCGTGAAGCGTGAGTACTTTGAGTCCTGGGAATTTTTCCTCAGAAATCTATAGAGGCACGTTGTTAAGAAAGGAAACATTTACCATATATTGAATAAATCAAAGGGACTAATTGCTTCAAAAAGGTGATCGAGGGTTTCGTGGAGGTCTATTTAATGCATCTGGCACATCGCGGCGAACATCCACGAAGATTATAAGAATAAAGAATGGAAAAAAGAACCGTGAACATGAGTAAAAAATATTGTTTGTATTTGTTTTCAAAAATTCCTTTTCAAATTTTATCAGTTTGTAATTTTTTAAAATACTGATTTCAAATTGCATATGCAGCTCATGTGTAACGCCCCAATTTTCGGGAATCCTGTGAATGTTGGAATAGGTTTAATTATGTTAGTGGGCCTCTAGAAGGCCCAAGCTTAAGATAGAACCCGGTAATTTTAGTTAATTTTTGTTCCATAAGAAAAAGGGAGTGAAATTATGAAATAGGACCTATGTGAAAATGTTTGAAAATGCTATAGGCTAAATTGAAGTGGCCAAATAAATAGGAGTGCAAAATAGGAGGATTTGCATGACAAACCTCCCATTTTACATGAAGTGGCCAGCCATCATGTTGTTGTAGACAAAATGTGCACTTGATATCCATAATTTATGGTACAAATTGATACAAATTGATAATGGGTTAGGTAAATGTTTCATGATAATGGGTTAGGTAAATGTTGCATGATAATGGGTTAGGTAAATGTTTCATGATAATGGGTTAGGTAAATGTTCCATGATTGGAATTTCATGTCTTTTGTATTAAAGAATTAAATGGATGAAATATGAAATTTTATTAAAAGAAAAAGGGGTGAAAAGAACAAAGTTTTGTCCATCTTTGTTCATCATAGCCTAAAGTTAGAAATGAGAAAGGAGAGGAGATATATCTTGAATGTTCGGTCACTTGGGGAAGAAAATTGAAGGTAAGTTCATAGTAGTTTGCTTCCATCTTGATGTTCATGAGTTCTTCTTATTCTACCTTAACTCTTGAAGCATATTTTGGTTTTTGGTTGTGTTGTGAGCATTTGGTCATGAATTAAAATGAAGGAAATGGTTGTTGTTTCATGTTCTTTTGATGAAAAATGGAAGATATGTGAAGTTGAGCCAAACAAATGAGCATGCATGTGCTTAGATGCTAAGGGGAAAAATCGGCTAATATGTTGTGATTTAAAATGATGAAATGGAGATTATACTTAAGTAAAATCATAGATATGTGATGATTGATTAGTGATATACATGTTTAAAAAAAAACATGCATGCAAGTTATGTGTGAAAGAGTGATTTGGTAATAAATCTGCTTGGGACAGCATTAGTAACGTGACTTTGGAAAATCACCATAAATTGTGGGAGATGAGTTAGTAGCTGCATAAATTATGTAATTAAAGCTTAATGAGTCTAGTTTCAAATGGAATAAACGAGAACATATTTTGAATTCTGTACAATGAGAAATTTGATTCGTAATGAAGAGTGGTCAGATTAGTCAAATAGTGAAACATGCGAAACTTTGAGAAAAATCTGGTATTGATTGGCCAAACCAAAAATTATGAAAATTTTATGGATATAAGATATATGAGTATATTTTCAGGGAAAATTAACGGCACTCGATTTGGAGTTTCGTAGCTCCAGTTATAAATGATTTAGTGACTGTTGCTCAGGAAGACAGCTTGTAGTGAAATTATGATTATGTGGTAAACATTGACAAAAATTTGTTAATGAGTTGCTTATTGATTTCTTATAAGCTTACTATGATCTGTAGGTGTGGTTGGCCGAATATTGTAAGGGGTTAATCGTAGTTTGTATTTGAATAGTTAGATTAACGTGTTAGTAAACCAATTGTAGGCGGTTCGTGTGTGGATCTCGTCGAGATATCGTCATAAATGTGTGTAACTAACACCCTCTTTCTTAGTCTAGATCGGCAAAAGCCAAAAAGCGAAATGCCGAAAATCGGTATTTTGTAGATTTGCGAGTGTCACGAATGCTCGTGAGGTAAATCGATTAATGTTTTTGGTAAGCTGCAATGTTTGGACCGCAAAGTGCATGATTTGCGCCCTCGATAATTTTTGGGCTTAATGGGCCAAAATTGGAATGATGGGCCAACGGCCCAATTCGTAAGAACCCTCGATGCGTGATTATGTTAGTACGTGAAAAGTAGGAATATGCATGAAAAACCCTAAAATAGATAAATTCTGAAATACCTTTAAAAGTGGAAAATTTACGCTTTACCCCTAATAGATAAATTACCAAATACCCTTAGGGTTAAATTGACCTAAATGCATGTTTGATTTGTTGTTATTTATTGCATGCCATGTTGTTATTATCGATGCATGGGATTGGGATATTGACGGAGGAAGTCTTGAAAGTGGCTTGTCCACATCTTGGAGGCTTTGCCTCAATTCTTCGATAACCGAGTAGCAAGGTCAAATCGTGGAGTGTTAATGGATGGGTTGAGCTATTCCCCACATGGAGTGTATGGTCTGCACGGGTGGAGTGTAGTGGTTGGTGGGTTGAGTAGTCTCCCAAATGGGCTTGCATATGTTATTGATGTTGCATGTATTTCCAAATGGGCCTATGGGCCATCTTGTTATCTGAATAAGGGCTAAGGCCCGGTTATTATAATCTGAAAAGGGCTCGCCCAGACCACTGATTACACTGAATGGGCTTAGGCCCAATGGGCTTGAGCTGACTTGGGCTTTGAATGGGTTTTCCTTACACACCGAGTTTCCCAAACTCACCCCTTTTATTTTATCCACGCAGAAATCCCCAACCATAGTGGGCTTAGAGTCGTGAGGGAATTGGAGTGGCCACCGCTCGAAAGTTTGATTTTCTTCTAGTGAACTGGACATCCTTTTATTTACGTTTGAAGTTTTTGGGCTTTTAAATATAATAAGGCCGCTTAATTATTTTTGATGGTTTTAATATGTATTACTAAGATAGGTAATACTTATTTTAACTGTTGAAATTGGATAGCTTTAGGGCGCGTTTTCAAAAACAACAATTGATTTCAAAATAACACGACAACAAGCAAAGCTTCCGCAATGAAAGTATTTTTCAAAATTAATCACTTTTCCTAAAAATGACTTAATCAAATCGGTTTCCTAGAAATATCCATGACGTTAAGGTGTGGCAATGGCGGTATGCATGTCTAGGATTGGATCCGAAGGAGATTGGTATAGCGGTCAGATGGACTCACCACCTCTTTTCCGGTTTCCTACCTGGTGCACAGCCATTCACTTTAACCTTTAATGAATTAATCTTTTGAACATCAAGTACGATTTTCTAGACTTAGAATGGAAATTTTTTTTAACATTTTTGATGTGGCATGTCAGATCCGGCCATAACTTCTGGGCCGGGTTTGGGGTGCTACATTTAATGGTATCAGAGCTTAGGTTGCAACAACTCAGCTGTGGAATGGGTTTACAAAAACAAAGATTTTTGAAAACGAAAATTTTATAAATAATACAAAAAACTCGATTTTCAAAATTTAGATCTTTAGAAGGTGGCATTCCGAATCTCTGGCTCAAGTCTGTAAGTATTACTCTGAACTCTTCGAATATTTTTCGACTTATCATGCATCTTGAAATCCGCTAGGATACTCTAGATAGGATGATCTGAAGCCATAGGAAAATCGATAAGAGATCAAAGCGTAGCTAGACTTGATTCTGCGAAAACAAACTCGAACTCTTGTTTGATTCATAAAACATCTGTAATAAACACTGGAATATTAATTGATGCATAAAATTAGTAATCAAGATAATACGATATGAGTACAAGAGGCCATGGACGGAGCCAAGGAAGTGCTCGAGCGAGATCTTCGTCTTCGAGACATATGCCGGCGGTGGATGCACCGGTACCACCGACAACAGAGGTAGAGTCTCATGACCGCGGCGCCGAGGATGATGCCCTGTCACAGGCAATGCTTCGTGTTCTGGAAAGGGTTGTCGGGACAAGTTCGGGCAATGGAATTCGAGGATCGATTTCTAAACGACTCTGGGACAACGGAGCGGAGATCTTTAGGGGTGTGTCTGGTATCGCCTCGAATGTGGTAGAATATTGGTTGGAGGCCACAGAACGGATTATGGACAACTTGGACTGCTCTGAGGAGATTGTGAGTGGGGTATCTATACTAAGTCCTTTGGGTCACTCTGTTAGGGTAGACAAACTGTATAGAGATGTACCCTTAGAAACTAAAGGTAAGATTTTCCCTGGAGATCTGATGGAGTTACCCTTCGGAGAGTTTGATGTCATTTTGGGAATGGACTGGCTTGTTAAGCATAAAGCGACTCTGGACTATGCTGCTAAACAAATGGTGTTAAGGACCACAAAGGATGAGGAGGTTATAGTGATAGGTGAGCGAAGGGATTATTTGTCAAATATGGTGTCGGCTTTAAGAGCCGAAAAGTGGATTCGGAAAGGTTGTGAGGCCTATTTGGCATTTGTAAATCAGTCAGAAGAGGAGGGACTGACAGTGGATAAGGTTAGGACCGTAAAGGAGTTCCAAGATGTTTTTTCGGAGGAGCTTCTAGGATTGCCTCTGAATCGAGAAGTTGAGTTTGGAATAAACTTGTTGCCTGGAACGGCGCCCGTGTCCATCGCACCGTATAGGATGGCACCGAAGGAGTTAGTAGAGTTAAATGCTCAAATTCAAGAGTTGTTGGATAGGGGCTTTATTAGGCCAAGCGTGTCTTCATGGGGAGCACCAGTGCTATTCGTGAAGAAGAAGGATGGTACAATGCGGATGTGCATTGATTATCACCAGTTGAACAAACTGACAATTAAGAATAAGTATCCACTTCCAAGGATTGACAATCTGTTTGACCAGCTTAGAGGGGCTTCTGTATTTTCTAAGATCGACCTCCGATCTGGATATCATCAGTTAAGGGTCAAGGAGGTGAATATCCATAAGATGACATTCAGGACCCGGTATGGTCATTACGAGTTTTTGGTTATGTCATTTGGACTAACGAACGCTCCTGCAGCATTTATGGATCTGATGAATCGGGTGTTCCAACCATTTTTGGATCAGTTCGTAGTCGTCTTTATTGACGATATCCTAGTATATTCTGAAACTGAAACGAAACATGATGAGCATCTTCGTATAGTGCTGTAAGTATTAAGGGAGAAGGAACTCTTTCCGAAGTTCAGCAAGTGTGAATTTTGGTTGAGGGAGGTAACCTTCTTAGGACATGTGGTCTCTGCTGAGGGGATTAAGGTGGACTCTTGGAAAATTGAAGCGATTTTAGAGTGGAAGCCGCCTAGGTCAGTGTCGGAAATACGGAGTTTTCTAGGACTGGTAGGATACTACAGAAGGTTTGTGGAAGGTTTTTTTTTTGTGATGGCAGCACCTCTAACAAAACACATAAGGAAAGGAGTACCGTTTGTATGGACTAAGAAACAGCAGGAAGCTTTTGATAAGTTGAAGAAAGTTCTGACTGAAGCACTTGTGTTAATTCAGCCGGAGCCTAGGAAGGATTTTACTGTGTATAGTGACGCATCACACGTGGATTTGGACTGCGTGTTAATGCAAGAGGGTAAGGTGGTTGCATATGCATCACGATAGCTTAAGCCTCAAGAGGGAAACTATTTGACTCATGATTTAGAGTTGGCAGCAGTGATATTTGCACTTAAGATTTAGAGACATTACTTGTACGGAGAAAGGTGTATTATATACACTGACCATAAGAGTCTTAAGTATTTGATGACTCAGAAGGAGCTGAACCTTAGGCAAAGGAGATGGATTGAGTTGCTTAAGGATTATGACTGTTCGATCGAGTACCACCCAAGCAAGGCTAATGTGGTAGCCGATGCTCTAAGTCGTAGAGTCAGATGTCGATCTGAGAGCAATGTTTGCTCGTCTGAGTCTGTATGATGATGGAAGTCTGTTGGCTGAGTTGCAAGTGAGGCCAACCTGGTTGGATTAGATTAAGGAAAAATAGTTGAACGATGAGTCTTTGGTCGCTCATTTTCAACAAGTTAAGGAAGGGGAAACTTCTGAGTTTGGGAGTCAGAAGAGACGATGCAACAGCAATACCCTCATCTGTTTGGATTAGGTACATTTCGAGGACGAAATTTCTTTAAGGAGGGTAGAGTTGTAACGCCCCAATTTTCGAGAATCCTGTGAATGTTGGCATAGGTTTAATTATGTTAGTGGGCCTCTAGAAGGCCCAAGCTTAAGATAGAACCCAGTAATTTTAGTTAATTTTTGTTCCATAAGAAAAAGGGAGTGAAATTATGAAATAGGACCTATGTGAAAATGTTTGAAAATGCTATAGGCTAAATTGAAGTGGCCAAATAAATAGGAGTGCAAAATAGGAGGATTTGCATGACAAACCTCCCATTTTACATGAAGTGGCCAGCCATCATGTTGTTGTAGACAAAATGTGCACTTGATATCCATAATTTATGGTACAAATTGATACAAATTGATAATGGGTTAGGTAAATGTTCCATGATAATGGGTTAGGTAAATGTTTCATGATAATGGGTTAGGTAAATGTTCCATGATAATGGGTTAGGTAAATGTTCCATGATTGGAATTTCATGTCTTTTGTATTAAAGAATTAAATGGATGAAATATGAAATTTTATTAAAAGAAAAAGGGGTGAAAAGAACAAAATTTTGTCCATCTTTGTTCATCATAGCCTAAAGTTAGAAAAGAGAAAGGAGAGGAGAAAGATCTTGAATGTTCGGTCACTTGGGGAAGAAAATTGAAGGTAAGTTCATAGTAGTTTGCTTCTATCTTGATGTTCATGAGTTCTTCTTATTCTACCTGAACTCTTGAAGCATATTTTGGTTTTTGGTTGTGTTGTGAGCATTTGGTCATGAATTAAAATGAAGGAAATGGTTGTTGTTTCATGTTTTTTTGATGAAAAATGGAAGATATGTGAAGTTGAGCCAAACAAATGAGCATGCATGTGCTTAGATGCTAAGGGGAAAAATCGGCTAATATGTTGTGCTTTAAAATGATGAAATGGAGATTATACTTAAGTAAAATCATAGATATGTGATGATTGATTAGTGATATACATGTTTAAAAAAAAACATGCATGCAAGTTATGTGTGAAAGAGTGATTTGGTAATAAATCTGCTTGGGACAGCATCAGTAACATGATTTTGGAAAATCACCATAAATTGTGGGAGATGAGTTAGAAGCTGCATAAATTATGTAATTAAATCTTAGTGAGTCTAGTTTCAAATGGAATAAATGAGAACATATTTTGAATTCTGTACAATGAGAAATTTGATTCGTAATGAAGAGTGGTCAGATTAGTCAAACAGTGAAACATGCGAAACTTTGAGAAAAATCTGGTATTGATTGCCCAAACCAAAAATTCTGAAAATTTTATGGATATAAGATATATGAGTATATTTTCAGGGAAAATTAACGGCACTCGATTTGGAGTTTCATAGCTCCAGTTATAAATGATTTAGTGATTGTTGCTCAGGAAGACAGCTTGCAGTGAAATTATGATTATGTGGTAAACATTGACAAAAATTTGTTAATGAGTTGCTTATTGATTTCTTATAAGCTTACTATGATCTGTAGGTGTGGTTGGCCGAATATTGTAAGGGGTTAATACGTAGTTTGTATTTAAATAGTTAGATTAACGTGTTAGAAAACCAATTGTAGGCGGTTCGTGTGTGGATCTCGTCAACATATCGTCGCAAACAGGTGTGTAACTAACACCCTCTTTCTTAGTCTAGATCGGCAAAAGCCGAAAAGCCAAATCTTTGAAAACGGTATTTTGTATATTTGCGAGTGTCGCGAATGCTCGTGAGGTAAATCGATTAATGTTTTTGGTAAGCTGTAATGTTTGGACTGTAAAGTGCATGATTTACGTGCCCTCGATATTTTTGGGCTTAATGGGCCAAAATTGGAATGATGGGCCAACGGCCCAATTCAAGAAGAACCCTCGATGCGTGATTATGTTAGTACGTGAAAAGTAGGAATATGCATGAAAAACCTAAAATAGATAAATTACTGAAATACCTTTAAAAGTGGAAAATTTACGCTTTACCCCTAATAGATAAATTACCAAATACCCCTAGGTTAAATTGACCTAAATGCATGTTTGATTGTTGTTATTTATTGCATGCCATGTTGTTATTATCGATGCATGGGATTGGGATATTGACGGAGGAAGTACTGAAAGTGGCTTGTCCACATCTTGGAGGCTTTGCCTCAATTCTATCGATAACGAGCGTGCAAGGTCAGAATCTGTGGAGTGTTAAATTTGGGTGGGTTGAGCTATTCCCACATGGAGTGTATGGTGGTACGGGTGGAGTGTAGTGGTTGGTGGGTTGAGTAGTCTCCCAAAATGGGCTTGCATATGTTATTGATGTTGCATGTATTTCCAAATGGGCCTATGGGCCATCTTTATTATCTGAATAAGGGCTAAGGCCCGGTTTATTATAATCTGAAAAGGGCTCGCCCAGATACCACTTATTACTGAATGGGCTTAGGCCCAATGGGCTTGAGCTAACTTGGGCTTTGAATGGGTTTTCCTTACACACCGAGTTTCCCCAAACTCACCCCTTTTATTTTCATCCACGCAGAAATCCCCAACCATAGTGGGCTTGGTCGTGAGGAATTGAGTGGCCACCGATTCGAAAGTTTGATTTTCTTCGGTGAACTGGACATCCTTTTATTTACGTTTGAAGTTTTGGGCTTTTAAATGTAATAAGGCCGCTTAATTATTTTGATGGTTTTAATATGTATTACTAAGATAGGTAATACTTATTTTAACTGTTGAAATTGGATAGCTTTAGGCGCGTTTTCAAAAACAACAATTTATTTCAAAATAACACGACAACAAGCAAAGCTTCCGCAATGAAAGTATTTTCCAAAATTAATCACTTTTCCTAAAAATGACTTAATCAAATCGGCTTCCTAGAAATATCCATGACGTTAAGGTGTGGCAATGGCGGTATGCATGTCTAGGATTGGATCCGAAGGGAGATTGGTACTTAAGCAGTCCGATGGACTCACCACCTCTTTTCCGGTTTCCTACCTGGTGCATAGCTTCAATTCACTTTAACCTTTAATGAATTAATCTTTTGAACATCAAGTACGATTTTCTGGACTTAGAATAGAAATTTTTTTTTTAACATTTTTGATGTGGCATATCGGATCCGGCCATAACTTCTGGGCCGGATTTGGGGTGCTACATCATGAGTTAGAACCGCAGAGATTTAGGCTAAGGTTCGTGAGGCTTGAATCTTAGATGTCATCTTTACCAACAAATATCCTGAGATGGTTAGGTAGCATGGAGAATTGGAAATGGACTCAAATTTATGATGAGGGGTTTTGGTATGGCCAGATGACGACCAACCTCATAGAGGTGGTTAACTCCGTCTTGAGGCAGACACGTCATTTGACAATTTCTGCTATTTTCTTGGCAACATTCTATAGGTTGGCCACATTGATAAACCGTAATATATACATATTTTTACCCATGCTTGGCATATTTATGAATGATTTTTCCTTGGTTTTAGTGAATTTGATGCTCCTAATCCTTTAATTTCATATTTTATACTTAGGAAAGCTTAGGATAGCAAAAAGTGCGAGAGACGGGCCAAAAATGGACAAATTGGGCCTAATTTAGTGTTTCACACGGCCTACGCACTTCCACACGAGTAATCCACACACCCGTGTGTGACACACGGGTAGACCACACGTCCGTGTGTCATGGCCATGTCGACACTAAACCAAATCAGAATTACACATGGCCTAAGAACCTTCACACAGGCATGGCACACGGCCGTGTCCTTATCGAGCCCAAATTTAATTCTACTCAAAAAAGGCTAATGTTAAGGGTTTTGAGGCATTCTAAAGTCTATATAAACATGCTAGAAGGGGATTGAAAGGGGACATGGGGAATAGAAGGTAGAAAATACTCGAGAAAAGCCATCAGGATCAGCTTAGAAGAAGGATCTACATTAAGATTGAAAATTTCCATCCAATTTCCTAGAAGTTCTTTGGGTTTCTTTATGTTTTGTTGTTTTCCAATTTTTGAGATGTTTTCCATTATTATGAACTAAACTCCCTAAATTCCTAAGGGAGATGAAACCTAAGACGAATCTTATTACTCTTTGAATTATGTGATAAATACTTATTCTTATTCTTAATTTTGAGATTTTTAGCCCTTGCTTTAATATTCCAGGATATTAATTCAGGTTTTTGATGTGCTTATTTAGTGGAGCATGTAACAGCCCGATTTAGGGTCTAGTCAGAATAGTGGTCTCGGGACCACAAATTCAAAGTTATTAAATTTATTTTATTACTATTATGGAGCCATGGCATGATTATATTAGTGCATGAAAAATTTGGTGAATCAATTTTAATGTTTGAGAGCCCGATTGCAAAAAAGGACTAAATTGCATAAAAGGGAAAAGTTGCATTTTAGTACCAAGATGTGTTAAATAGCTAGAGAACTAAAATTAGGGGCTTTTAAAGAGCAATTAGACCCCTAGAAACAAGGTGGCTCGCCATAGGAATCAAATTTAGTCAAAAGGTCAATGTTAGGTGACTTGATTAGATAATCTTGTGATAAAATAATACCTATGAGCTTAGCTATCAATTTCTTTCTTCTCCATCTCTTCTCCCCACCATAAATATTAGAAAATATGGAGATTTGAAAGCTGAAAATTTTCAGCAACTTATTCCTCTCATAATGTAAGTGATCTTAATGATTTTCTTGATGATTTTTACATTTTTGGCATGCTTGTATCATGGGCTTTCAAATGAGAGGACTATTTTGAAAAATGGTGAAAAGTATAGGGATTTACCATGAGAGAATTTATGTTGTTTCCTGAAATTTTATGGAAGAAAATGAATCTTAGAAAAGTTCTAAACAACTTTTGTGAAATGTGTTAGCATGAAAACACCTAAAGGGACTACTTTGCATAAGTTGCACAATAGGTGGTAAGTGCATGAAATAGTGAGAATTTGGGGTTGCTATAAGAGTAAAAAGAGTTCGGGTAGGCCTATAATAAGATGAAATTTGATAAAAATTGATTTTCGAGCATAAGGGCAAAATGGTCATTTTGCCAAGGTCTAGGGGCAAAATGGTCATTTTAACTAAGATGAAAATTTTAGATTGCCTATTTGTGTTTAATGACTAAATGAGTGCATTTTTCTATTATAGATCAAGATTCACTGAATCCGAACCTAGACTGGAGGAAAGCCAAGCAAATCGACTAAACCGACTAGTCGAGTACATTATGTAATCTAAGGTAAGTTGTATATAAATAATATAAATACATTGTTAATACATGTATTTGCATTGTCATTAAATTGATATAGCATGAATTGCTAAATTGTGAATTGAGAATGCTTAGTAATAATTGAGATAGTAGAAAGACCCCGTTGAAATCTTAGGAAACAAACCGGATATTCATGCAATGACATTTGGGTAATTTGTGTGCCAGTGTAAGACCATGTCTGGGACATGGCATCGGCATTGAGATGAGTGCCAGTGTAAGACATGTCTGGGACATGTATAGGCATCGAGACGTAAGCCAGTGTAAGACATGTCTGGGACATGCATCTGTTACGAGACGTGTCAGTGTAAGACCATGTCTGGGACATGGCATCAACATGGATACGCAAGAGTTAGTGTAATACCATATTTGAAACATGGCATCAGCATGTAAGTACGAGAGCTAGTATAAAACCATGTCTGGGACATGGCATCAGCATGTAAGTACGAGAGCTAGTGTAAGACCATGTCTGGGACATGGCATCGGCTTCGATGAGGATAGCTAGTGTAAGACTTTGTCTGGGACATGGCATCAGCAACTTAACCCATGTTTGAGGCTTATAGAATATCCGGTAGTATTCCGAAAGGCTCAACTTTAAAAGTTATGGAAGTGAGTTAGTAAGGAAAGTATAATAATGTTGTGATTGGTACAGGTACCTATTTGGTATGCATAAGTATGAGCACAAAATAGAAAATGTGACTAGAATAGACGGTAATGAGTAAGTCAAGCTTATGCCTATCTTTGTGCTATTAGTATGATTACTAGAGGTGAAATCGTTGTGGTATATTTATTTATATGCAACTTACTAAGCTTTATGCTTACTCTCTTTCCTTTCCCTTTTCTTTCAGTACAGATTTATTTGCTCAAGAATCCCTTGAAGTCAGAGATATTGATCACACTATCAGCCGTAATACTCGGTATAGTTAGATTTATATTTTTGATTATGGCATGTATAGGGCTAGACCTTATTATTTTATGTCTTTGAGAATTGATCAAATGCACTGGTCTAGAATAGATTCTACTCTTTACATTAAGCATTGAATGAGGACTTTCATTTTGAGTCTATAAAAGATGCATCTTCACGATTGAATGAATGTCTATTATGCTTGTTTTGGTATTGGTTGGTATTGACATGAAAATAGGTACATTAGGGTGGTAAAAAGGATTGGTAGATAGCCTCATATTGTGCATACGAGTAGACACACGGGCGTGTGTCTAGGCCATGTGTGACACACGGTCAGCCCCATGGGTGTGTGAGAAGGCCGTGCGTCCTTTGTATCTAGAAATTTCAAGTCAGAATGCATGGTAAGGTCACACGAGTAGAGACACGGCCATGTGTCTCAGCTGTGTGGAGGGCACGACCTAGTACACGGGCTTGTACTATGGTCGTGTGATGCTGACGTCAGAAACAGAATACCCAGGTTTTTGCACACAAGCTGCGCCACCAGCATGTTTTGGCCATGTGAAAGGACACGAGCAAAGGACACGGGCGTGTGTCTAGGCCATGTGAAGACTGTACTTGTTTTATGAAAAATTGTAAAAATTAAATTGGCCACATGGGTGCAAGACATGGGTGTGTCCCAAGCACACGGGCGTGTAGAACCTTAAAGCACGAAATTTTCTAAGTTTTTCTTGAGCCCTGGTTTAGTCTCAAACCACCTCGAATGTATGTTTTGGGCCTCGTAAGCCTAATTAAGGGACAGTTTGCATATGAAATAAAAAGTTTTAAATTGATCAAAATTTTATGGCCCGATTTTCTATTATTGGTTGAGTTTAAGTTTGGTAGCACCTCAAGCCCTATCCAGGCATTGGATACGGGCGAGGGGTGTTACAGAGCAAAAGTCCCTGTTTAAGAGTAGATCATTCATAATTAAGCGGAGTTGCATGCAATCTTAGAGATAGGACGGCATAAATCTGCAGATTAGAGTCAAATCTAATAAGGGAATCCGTAGATTGAGTTAATGCGACAATAGGGGTTATAATTAGAAAGAGATTTCGATTAATCAATCTAGAGTCGGTTGTTTTTAGTCTCGAGAGAGATATTAACATAAATCAGGGAATCCTACGGATTAAGTCAAGTGACTAAATCATCTAATTTAGAGGTAATAAGTGAAGTCTAGGTGAATTTTTCCTTGGTGTTGTCTTTTCTATCGTTTTTTTTCCAAAAGTATTTTACAACTTTAATCTCTGTCACAATCTTAGTTAATTAGATAATTAGTTTTAGATTAAAAATTCTCTTAATTGTTAGGCTAGATAATAAAAAGATAGTAATTACTAGTACTTTTAGTCCTCGTGGGTACGATATTTCCGGTCTTACCATAACTATACTACTGTTCAATAGATGCGCTTGTCTTAGTCGAATTTTTAGTTAGTTTCACGATCACAAAGTTTTTGATGCCATTGCCGGGGACTAAGATATTAGGAACACTTAATTTTTATTATTTTAGTCATTCTTTATTTTCATTGCAATTTAATTTTTTTATTTACTAAATTTTCTTTTCTCTATTTCTGGCAGGTTTTTATAGTTTATGACTAGAAGAAACACGTCAGGACCTTTACTTTTTGATAGAAAAATCGAAAGCACAGCTCGCAGAAACCGAAGAGAAATAAGGCGAAGCCTACAATACATAGAGGAAGAACGAGAGGCTGATATCCATACCACAACCAATGAGATGACTGATAATCAGAATAATCCGTTACCTCCTGTGGTTGCTGCAAATCCAGTAAATCAGAATCCTGTTCCTCATACTATATATAATTATGCTAAACCTACTTTAACAGGAACTGAATCGAGTATAGTTAGACCTGCTATTGCTGCACATAATTTTGAACTGAAACCTAACACGATTCAAATGATACAGCAGTTTGTTCAGTTTGATGGTTTGCAGGACGAGGATCCAAACACTTATTTAGCAAATTTTCTAGAATTCTACGACACCTTTAAGATCAATGGCATTTCTGATGATGCCTTTCGCCTTCGGTTGCTTCCATTCTCATTGAGGAATAAGGCTAAATAGTGGTTGAACTCATTACCGTGAGGGTCAATCACCACTTGGGAACAAATGACCGAAAAATTTTTGCTTAAATATTTTCCGCTTGCTAAAACGGCTAAATTAAGGAATGATATCTCTTCTTTTGTGTAGACGGATTTAAAAACACTTTATGATGCTTAGGAGAGATACAAAGATCTATTGAGAAGGTGCCCTCACCATAGGTTACCTCTTTGGCTACAAGTTCAAATTTTTCACAACGGTTTGAATCCCTCGACTAGACAAATGATTGACACAGCTGTTGGTGAAACTATCAATAATAAGACACCTAAAGAGGCTTATGAGTTCATAGAAGAGATGTCAATAAATAATTATCAGTGGCAAGTCATGAGGACAAAACCGACGAAAGCAGCCGACATTTTTAACGTCAATTCAGTTACTTGCTTTCCACTTAGGTAGAACTTTTAAATAGAAAAATTGATGGTTTACTTGGTTCTACATAGGTTCATCCAATAATACAGTGCGATGTAAGTGGAGGTGGAACGAGCAATTTAGAATATCCATCCTACGGCCCTAACATGGAGAACGAGCAAATGAATTATATGGGTAATAATCTTCGGCCTCAAAATAATCCTTATAGTAACACTTATAATGTAGGTTGGAGGAACCACCCAAATTTTTCATGGGGAGGCCAAGGAAATCAAACACCATAACCCCTTCCAAGCTTCCAACAACAACCGTACCAGCAAGAGAAAAAACCGAACCTTAACGAGATGATGATAAAATTTATTTCAATAACGGAGACTCATTTTCAAAAAACTAAAACCACACTTAAAAATCAGCAAGCATCAATTCAAGGGCTCGAGAATCAAATAGGATAGCTAGCGAAGATGATTTCAGAAAGACCACCAGGGAGTCTACCTAGTAACACTGAACCCAATCCAAAAGAGCATGTGAAAGCAGTTACATTAAGGAGTGGGAAAGTGTTAGCAATATCTGAAAAGAAGCTGCCACCAGAAGTAGATAGAAAAGAAGATAAGGAGGAAAAACCTGAAAATAATGAAAAATCGGTGTTGAGGGAATAAAAACCACCAATCTCATACCTAGCAAAGTTGAAGAAAGACCGTATGGATGCACAATTAAGTAAATTTCTTGAACATTTTTAACAATTACATATTAACTTACCTTTTGTTGAAGCTATCTTGCAGATGCCTACATATGCAAAATTTTTGAAGGAGCTTTTAACAAATAAAAGGAAGTTTGAAGAATTATCAACAGTGAAACTCAACGAGGAGTGCTCGACCATACTCCAAAATAAACTGCCAACCAAACTAAAAGATCCAGAAAGTTTTACTATTCCCTGCTTAATTGGTTGTTTAAATGTTGAGAAAGCGCTAGCTGACTTAGGCGCTAGCATTAATCTGATGCCCTACAAAATGTTCAAGCAACTTGGCCTTGGGGAACCAAAACCTACTAGGATGAGTATTTAACTAGCTGACAGATCTGTTAAATATCCTAGGGGTATTATCGAGGATGTACTTGTAAAAGTAGATAAATTCATATTCCTTGTTGATTTTGTTGTGCTTGACATGGACGAGGATGTTGAGGTGCCTTTAATTTTAGGTCGCCCATTTTTAGCCACTGCTAGAGCTTTTATTGATGTGGGTGATGGTAAACTTGTGCTTAGGGTAGGTGACGAAGAGATTATTTTTAGAATTTATGATACCATGAGATTTTCTAGAGAACAAGATGACTCATGTTATTTTATTGATTCTATTGATCATGCTACTCAAGATTCTTTACAGGAAATCATACATAAGGACACGTTGAAGCTATGTCTTGCCCAAGGAGATGAGATAAATGATGATGATTCTGCAATAGGTAAGGTAAAAGCTGAACTAAATTCCAATGAGCCTTCACTGAGACAAAAGAACTACGAGGGTATTGAGGTAAAAAATGAATTAAAATTAAAGCCCTCTGTTGAAGAACTGCCTAAGTTGAAATTAAAGCAACTACCAGATCACTTAGAATATGCATTTCTTGGAAATAATTCCACATTACCTGTGATTATTGCTTCAGATTTACAGCCAACCGAAAAAGATGAGTTACTCTAAGTATTAAAGGAGCACAAAATAGCCATAGCTTGGAAAATTTCTGACATAAGAGGGATCAACCCTTCTTTTTGCACACACAAAATTTTAATGGAAGATGAATACAAACCATGTGTGCAAGCTCAAAGACGATTGAATCCTAACATGAAAGAAGTCGTAAAAGTTGAGGTAATTAAACTTCTAAATACTGGAATTATTTATCCTATTTCTGACAGTTCTTGGGTGAGTCCTGTGTAGGTTGTTCCTAATAAAGGAGGCATGACTATTGTGGCCAACGAGAAGAACAAATTAATTCCAACACGAACAGTCACGGGATGGAGAGTTTGCATTGACTATAGGAAATTGAACTGCGCTACAAGAAAAGATCACTTTCCCTTACCATTCATTGATCAAATGTTGAAAAGATTATTAGGACATATGTATTATTGTTTTCTAGATGGACTTCTGGTTATTTCCAAATCCCAATAGCTCCTGAGGACCAAGAAAAAATGACATTTACATGTCCATACGGTACGTTTGCTTATTGACGAATGCCTTTTGGACTATGTAATGCTCTTGCTACTTTTTAGCTATACATGTTGCCATTTTTGATGAACTCATGGAAGACATTATGGAGGTATTTATGGATGACTTCTCGGTATTCGGTAACTCTTTCCATCTTTGCCTTAAAAATTTCAAACGAGTTCTAATGAGATGTGAGGAAACAAATCTTGTACTGAATTAGGAAAAATGTCACTTCGTGATTCGTGAGGGAATTGTGTTAGGCCATAAAATTTCTAGCAAGGGAATCGAGGTTAATAAAACAAAAGTTGAAACTATTGAGAAACGACCCCTCCTAATTCAGTTAAGGCTATTCAAAGCTTTTTAGGACATACTGGATTTTATAGAAGATTTATTAAGGATTTTTCTAAAATAGCTAAGCCTCTAACGAATTTACTAGAAAAAGATGTGCCTTTCAATTTCAGTCAGGAATGTTTAGAAGCATGTAATACTCTTAAAGATAAATTAATTAATGCCCCAATTGTAGTTGCACTTGATCGGAATTTACCCTTTGAACTAATGTATGATGCGAGTGATTTTGCAGTAGGTACGGTTCTTGGACAACGGATAGACAAGCACTTTCAATCGATCTATTATGCTAGCAAAACTTTGATAGCCACACAAGAAAATTATACGACGATTGAGAAAGAATTGTTGGCTGTGGTTTTTGCATTTGATAAATTTAGACCATATTTAATATTATCTAAAGTTGTCATTTACACTGACCATTCAGCTCTTCGATACCTCTTTACTAAAACGGATGCAAAACCTCAAATAATAAGATGGATTTTACTGTTGCAGGAATTCGATTTAAAAATTCAAGATAAGAAAAGAGCAGAAAATCTTGCAGCAGATCATCTATCTAATTAGAAAACCCACATCTCAAGAGACTTGACGAACAAGAGATAAATGACTCATTCCCTGAAGAACAACTCTTTGCTATATCTGACTCTGAGGAACCTTGGTTTGCAGACATTGCAAATTATTTAGCTGCTAACGTTATACCAAAAAGGTTGACACATCAGCAAAAGAAGCGATTCTTTATTGATGTGGAAAACTATTTTTGGGAAGAACCTTTTCTTTTTCGTATATGTGCAGATCATGTGATTCGAAGATGCGTTACAAAGATAGAAGCAATTAAAAATTTGGAACGTTGCCACTTAGGACCGATTGGAGGACATTACAGTGGAACTAGGACCACACATAAAACACTCGAATCAGGTTTTTACTGGCTCACACTATTAAAAGACGCAAACAGTTATGTTGCTACTTGCGATAGATGCCAACGAACAGGTAATATATCTAAACGGGATGAAATGCCCCAAACGTACATGCTTTCATGTGAGATATTTGATGTATGGGGTATTGATTTCATGAGTCCGTTCTCTAGCTCGTTTGGAAATAAATACATATTAGTAGCCGTTGATTATATGTCTAAATAGGTGGAAGCCCAAGCTTTACCTACTAATGATGCTAGAGTAGAGGTGAAGTTCCTTAAGAAACTTTTCTCTCAATTTGGAGCACCTAGAGCAATTATCAGTGATAGGGGCACTCATTTCTGTAATGCTCAATTTGATAAAACCCTTAAGAAATATGGTGTTTACCATAGAACAGCTACCCCTTACCATCCTCAAACTAGTGGACAAGTCAAAGTCGTTAACTGAGAGCTTAAACGTATCCTAGAAAAGACTGTAGAGTCAAATAGGAAGGATTGGACAAAGAAAATAGATGATGCTTTATGAGCCTATAGAACCTCTTTTAAGACCCCTATAGACTTGTTTATGGGAAGAGTTGTCATTTACCGTTTGAACTAGACTATAAAGCATTCTGGGGTACAAAATTTCTGAACTTTGATCCCAAACTTGTAGGTGAAAAGAGATTGATGCAGTTGAACGAGCTAGATGAATGGCGAGCTAATGCCTATGAGAACTCATGATTATACAAGGAAGCAACGAAGCGCCGCCATGATGCTCTTTTAAAGCAACACAAGCAATTTGAAGTTAGAGATCTTGTCCTGTTATACAACTCAAGGCTCAAATTGTTTCCTGGGAAGCTTAAATCACGATGGTCAGGTCCTTTCATAGTCCAAACTGTCTTTCCATATGGCACAATAGAGGAAAGTCACCCAACCCAAGGCACTTTCAAGGTAAATGGACATCGTCTTAAACTTTATAACGGTCAGGATTTTAAAGACAATGAAGAGGAGTTATAGCTCTGTGAACCCGCCTAGCAATCCTACAAGGTAAAGTCGAGCTTAGACTCTAAACAATCGCTTCTCGGGAGGCAAACCAAGCAGTAATCCCACTAAATAACTTAGTTTGTTTTTCCATTTGTTTACAATCTAACTGCAAGTATTCTTGGTATACACGGCCTAGCACACGGGCGTGCTTTAGGTCGTAGGATCCCCACAGGCAGCAGACACGGGCATGGCCATGGTCGTGCTAAAACAGGATAAACATTTTTCCTAAATTAGTAGACACACGAGCTGCGATAAATAGCCACGACCGTGCGACATGGCCGTGTGCACTACATGGCTAAGGGACACGGGCATGTCCCAGATCGTGGTGAAATTGCACTTTAATTTCTGAAATAAATCAGTAGACACACGGGCTGTGATAAATCGCCACGATAGTGTGAGGCAGTCGTAGAACAGACACGACCGTTAACACGGGCGTGCTTGAGGTCGTGTGAGAACTTGCCTAAAGATCAAAATGTTCAACAAAGTCAGAATAGAACACGGGTTGATGCCACGGCCGTGCTCGAAAGCTGTGCGCAATCCTGATTAATAGACACGGGCATGTTGGAATGAGCACGGGCGTGGGAGAAATGATTAAATCACCATATGGCCGTGCGATGCGGCCTTATGGACCACACGGCCCATGCCTACGGGCGTGTCCGCAAGCCGTGTGATATACTAACTTCAATCAACAAACCATAAACACAAGGCATGAACACGGGCGTAGCGTAATGAACACGGGCGTGGAAGAAACGAACAAATGTGCACACTGGCGTGCGACGCAACCGTGCTCACCACACGGCCTAGGGACACAAGCGTGTTGAAGGGACGGTGTGCGACACTGACTAAGATTTCACAAAAAAACACGGGTTAGGAACATACCACACGGGCGTGGGTCAAGGTTGTGTGGCCCAAAATAGGGCTCACACGATCGTGGCTCCCTTTTTATTTCCTTACTCTAACCCTAATTTTCTCCTATCCCTTTCAAAATCTACTGTTCACCCATCTTCTCCACCTAGCCCCCTCCCCTTCTCCAATATTCTTCCCCATTTCTTTTCCCTTTCTATTCTTTACTACCTCTTTGTTTCTATTTTTCTATCCTACTTCTCTATCTTCCTTTCTTATCTTCGTCTTTCTCTCTTTTCTCTTCATCTTTCTCTCTCTTCCCCCTCCCTCTCTGACCACCACCCGCCGCAGCAAGCCACCGCGCCCCATCGCCAACCACCACTCTCGGTTTTCTTTCTTGCATCCCTAACTCCGTTTTACTATTTTAATCTTCCATATTATGTCAATTATTGCTATTACTACTCTTAGTTCTTTATCAATATTCTATTTGAGTGGATTACTATTACTACTCTTGCTTTAGTGCTTTTATGATTCCTTATTCATCATTAATTCAAGTAAAGCTTAGGACATTAGTAATATACTATATAGAATTTAGGACCATATGTTTTGTTAAGAAAATTCATAGTTGCTTATATAATGAGTAATCAATTAGTTAGTTTTTTTTATGTATTATGATTCTACTTATTTTGTCTGCCTGATTAAGGCACATTTGGATTATTGTTCTTATTCGTTTGGCTGCTATGTTGATTCGAGTTAAATGATTACTTTTGCAGATACCATGATGAACCCAAAAGGCAAGAAAACTGTAGTCTCTGCCTCTAAAAAACGAAAATGAGTGACATCCTCCTCAGGTCCCACCACTGAGATACGACATCCATTCCTCTAATTTCCACCAGGGCCCTAGGAGGAATTATTTCAGATCCTACGTGCTAGACCCTTTGGTGTGGGCCGTTGCATCGATTAGACTGCATTATAGCAGGCCCACCTAGCTGATTTGGTTAGGGCCCTGCTAGCCACCGCTCTGTGGGACCGATTTTTTGATATTATCGAGCTGAAGTATCTAGAGTTCACTTTGGAACTATGCTCAATGTTTCAATTGTAGACAGTTATGGCGGAGCACGATGACCCAGGAAAAGTCCAATTTCGCCTTGGCGGTCTGGTATGGCAGTTGAGTGTCCTAGAATTTGAAGCTACTTTGGGACTTTATACAAATGATTTCATGGAGGCCAACAACTTTCCCTACCTCTACTGCCACATCCACTATGCTCCTTCATCATGTTGGAATGCCATGATGCCTGCTATAGGCATCTATGACCCCAGCCGTTCCAAGGCATCGACTCTAGTTCCAACTCTGCGATATCTCCACGCTTTTTTGGCATACACATTAACAGGGAGACGAAAGGGCACTGGTGTCATTAACACTCACGACGCATACTTCCTGTGGAGTATGAGGCAGGGGCACATTTTTTATCTCACCTACTTTATTGCCCTGGCTTTTGGCCGTCAAACCGAGCGATACCGAAAGGGAGTCATTAGCCTTGACCCATATGTGACTCGTCTAGTGCGATATTTTGGGTTCCTGAATACAGTGACACAGTCCTTTTCACTCACACTCATTGGCCAGATATCCCCACAGGGCATCCAAAGTATGCTCCATATGCGGATGATTGAGCGTCAATGTGGGTTCGACCCTCCTCAGTACTGACTTGTACGAGCTACCGATAATGATGATGCTGAGGATATTCCTAACGATATCCTTACTTTTCAGGAGGACCCACCTTCTCAGCCACTACCGAGTCACCAGTTCATGCAGCTGCTTCATTGTCAGAAGTTTTTGACCACCTTCATTGCTTTGAGCAATACTGCACTCAGCGATTCGACAGCATCGAGGCGACTCTACAACAAATTTGCCAACATTTTCACATATCGCCTCCAGCACCACCACCTCTGGATCCAGCTGTCGATGAGGACCTTTGAGTCCATTTATCTTTCAATTTTTTTCTTTTTATTTTTGCGTTTCATTGTCTTTATTTATCATTTTTTTAAAAGGCATTTATTAGTATAATTTGAATTTTCTTTAATCTAGTTATTTCATTATTACTAACCATAACCACTCTATCAATATAAATCCCTTAAACATTACTAATGGCATCGCAGTTTCATAAGGTTCAGTCAATGGGTGCTACTCAGGAATAAACAAACGATCCTCCACGACTACCATATCCTGCTCGACCACGACCATAGCCACCACGACACTGACAACCACGATAACCTCTTCACTGGCCATTATGATTGTGGAACCCAACCTCTACCACCACCTTCACCTCTGTCTACATGTTACATACACATCACTTTCAATGTCTTTAAACCCATTTCCGCTCTTTCAAGGATTACATCCAAAAATTTAGGGCAGTTTCACTTCTCTCCCTCTCTTTTGATATTATGCTTATAATTATTATTATCTATCTTTGTACATTGGGGACAATGTACATCTTAAGTGTGGGGAGGTTATTTATGATTATCAGAAAATCCCTGAATTTTTATCTTCTTCTCAAATAAATCTCTCATATTACTATTAGAATGAATTTTGATTGATTTATGATTTTTATTGATATGTTTTGAATTAGATCATAGGTAACTGTGTATTGATGGTTTAAACTTTTAGACATTAGAGGATCAAGCATGATAAATTGACTTTTGAAAATTAGAATTGCTAGGTTATTTCCCTGAATTGAGGCATTATCTTGAAGTTTTAAATTTGCAGGATTAACATCAAATATTCATAATTGTCGTGAGATTTTTAGCCTTTTAGAGCATATATCTTTCTTGCTCACTTATTTTATTGACTATGAGTGTGTCAACATTGATTTGCTATTCTAGAACTTGCATTGATTATACATGTCGAGACCACACCTTTGATTTGATATACTAAAATGATAAAAGGCACTTAGGTTTTAACCCATTCACTCTACAAAAAGTCTACCCACATAATTGACCCCTTGTGAACCCCTTTTGAGCCTTAACTATTAGTTCTTAATTTTTTTCTTAATATTAACCCACAATTTAACCATTTTTGATTCGTTAAGAATTTCTCCCTTTCTATTGATTCCCTTTTTATCTAGATTTGGTTTGATTAGTTACCTAACTATGTTCGTTCATCTCAATTGTTGAATTATTCCTTATTATGTACTTTCCATTATTGTACTTGTCCTTATTCTTAAAAAAAAATAAAAAAAATTATATTTATTTTCATATTATAAAAAGCTCACTTCATTAGTTCCGAATGGTTTTAATTTTGGAAATTTTTTGTAATTCAGTAATTAGCTTTATTATCCTAAGTTTGGTAATTTATTAAATTGATCTCGATTCTAACCCTTAATTTTAAGCCTTTATCCACACCTTTAACCCAAGCCCCATTACAACCCTGTTAAAGACCTTTTGATTTGTGTATCATCTCATTTATAGTGGTGGAGATTTTATTTTCATGCAAGCCTATGGTAATAACTTTTCATGTTTGACTATTGAGCGATTAATTATTGAACCTTAAACACTTTGAGTGATTTGAGTGAATCTTTAGTGAGGATGTCAACCCTTGTCGATTTGGAATTAAAGGTAATTACTTAAATGAAGGGGGATACCTATGATTTTATGATTGAAATGCTCAATTTGGGTTGTTTGAAACTTTAATGATCTTTTAGTTCAGCTCTTAACATATGATTACTTGTGGATTATTTCGAACATTATTTATGAGAATTATAAGTTGAGGAGAATTTATTTTAATTGTGAGTTGAGGATTTTGCTTGAGGATAAGCAAATACTTAAGTGTGGGGATATTTGATAAACCGTAATATATACATATTTTTACCCCATGCTTGGTATATTTATGAATGATTTTTCCTTGGTTTTAGTGAATTTGATGCTCCTAATATTTTAATTTTATGTTTTATACTCAGGAAAGCTTAGAATAGTAAAAAGTATGAGAAACGGGTTAAAAAGGGACAAATTGGGCCTAATTCAGTGTTTCACACTGCCTAGGTACTTCCACACGGGTGATCCACACGCCCGTGTGTGACACACAGGTAGACCACATGCCTATGTGTCATGGCCGTGTCGACACTAAACCAAGTCAGAATTACACACAGCCTGAGCACCTTCACACTGGTGTGGCACACGGCCGTGTCCCTATCGAGCCCAAGTCTAATTCTACTCGGAAAAGGCTAATTTTAAGGGTTTTGAGGCATTCTAAAGTCTACATAAACATGCTAGAAAGGGATTGAAGGGGGACACGGAGAATAGAAGGTAGAAAATACTTGAGAACAACCATCGGGATCAGCTCAGAAGGAGGATCTACATCAAGACTGAAGATTTCCATCCAATTTCCTAGAAGTTCTTTGGGTTTCTTTATGTTTTGTTGTTTTCCAATTTTTGAGATGTTTTCCATTATTATGAACTAAACTCCCTGAATACCTAAGGGAGATGAAACCTAAGACGAATCTTATTACTCTTTGAATTATATGATAAATACTTGTTCTTATTCTTAATTGTGAGATTTAACCCTTGTTATAATATTCTAGGATATTAATTCAGGATTTTGATGTGCTTATTCAGTGGAGCAAAAGTCCCTATTTAAGAGTAGATAGTTCATAATTAAGCGGAGTTGCATGAAATCCTAGAGATAGGACGACATAAATCTACCGAATTAGAGTCAAATCTAATAAGGGAATCCATAGATCGAGTTAATGTGACATAGGGGTTTTAATTAGAAAGAGATTTCGATTAATCAACCTAGATTCAGTTGTTTTTAGTTCGAGAGAGATATTAACATAAATCAGGGAATCCTACGGATTAAGTCAAGTGAATAAGTCATCTAATTTAGAGGTAATAAGTAAAGTCTAAGTGAATTCTTCCTTGAGTATTGTCTTCTCTATCGTTTATTTTCCAAAAGTATTTTCCAACTTTAATCTCTGTCGCAATCTTAGTTAATTAGATAATTAGTTTTAAATTAAGAATTCTCTTAATTGTTAGGCTAGATAATAAAAATATAGTAATTACTAGTAATTTTAGTCCTTCTGGATACGATATTTCCAGTCTCACCATAACTATACTATTCGATAGGTGCACTTGCCTTAGTCGAATTTTTAGTTAATTTCACGATCATCATGCATTGATGCCTAGGATGGGGCTGAGACAAGCTAACTAGATCGAGGCTGGGCACGTGTTCGTTAAGGCCGTCTGAAAGGCAATGGCGATAAACAGTTGAAGGGCTCAAACGATGAATGCAGAATTGTATTCACGCGACTTGGAGACTTTCCAGGTTCAAGAGTACATCAGCCGTCACTCGGGTTTTTCGCCTAGGTCGTACACAGTTGATTTGCAAAACAAGCGTTGCGAGTGCAGGATCTTTCAGACTCTTCAATATCCGTGTGCACATGTTCATGCAGTGTGTGCGAGAGCAAACTTAAATGTTGAACAATTAATAGACAAGGTCTACACATTGCAATGCATATTTCATACTTGGGGAAAAGAATTTCCTGTAATCCCAATGTCTCGAACTGAGAAGTTCCACTGCCTACTTTCGAGATGCTACCGAACCGTAGTCTCCATAGACATCCTAAAAGTCGACCACGATCGACGAGGATTCGAAATGACATGTCAGGGAGACGGACGAACCCAAACTATGCACTGTGCGATGAACATCCGACCATAATTGATCAACTTGCCCATATCGTGTCTATGTTTCCAGTCAATCGTCTCGTAATGCCGAATTGGAGGATGATGAATGATTTATTATTGAGCGCATATTCTTGTAAAGACGTAAAAGTATACAAATTATACGAATGACATACATTATTCAAATTATTTTATTACATTCTTGTTTTCTAATTGTCCATGCTTTTATTAAATTCAAATAAAGCAATATTTATTAAATTACAATTTAAGTATATAAATTCAAATTCAAATAAAGTTTAATTGAAAGTGAATTGAAATTAAAATTGAAATTGAAATGAAATTCAAATAAAATATCAACTTAAAGCAATATTTATTAAATTATATAATAAATAAAATTTAACAATTATAATTTAAATAAATAAAATAGTATTTATTAAAAAAGAAGTTATAATTAAAAAAGAGAAAAAGTGAAATGGAATTCAAATTGAAATGAAATTCAAATGAAATTAAAAAAAATGATATGACAATAAATGACAAGCCAGTACTTGTGTCAGGCCTATCAAAACAGGCTACCTAATGGCTAGCACCAACAACCCAATCTGTCAAACCAGCCTATCAATGGTCGGCTTCAAAAAATTAAATTCTATCAGGCCTATGAGGCCCAATTTGTGTCAGACCAACCACTCAAGGGCCGGCATCAACAGGTTAGGTTGCTCTGACATGACCAGACGGGGCACGAGACAAAATTTAATTCTTTTCTTTTTTCCTTTTTTACCCTTGCTCAGCCACTATGGCCACCTACTATAAATGGCATGCTTCAACCCAAAACCCGATCACCACCATTGATAATTTTCGTTCACCGCCGTTCGCTTCGTTTACTATCGATCACCTCCAATCAATGTCGATCACAGCCGATCACCACTAATCACAGTGGATCATCGTCGATCACTACCGTTCATCATTGATCACTGTCGTGGATCACTGCCAATCACCACCGAATAAGGCCAACGCAGTCGATCATCGTTGATCACTGCTGATCAATGTTGATCACTCCATGAATCCTAGTCCTAATCCTCTTCTTGTAACATCCCAAAAACCATGTTAGAAGAAATAGAGTTTTGAAACCAAGAGTGCCATCCTTTGACTATGGGTTTAGATCTTGGATATTTTGATAAGTAAATTGGTTTGGTTTAGTGGTCAAGTGTGTTGGGTATGTGTGTGAGGTTTTCGGTTCGAATCCTGTTTCTGGAAATTTTGTTATTTTGTTTAAACCCTTACCCTTGAACGTTTGGCTTATAAGTTAAATTCAGTCAATCGATGTCAAGAATGAGCCTGTTGGTTCAATGATTAAGCTTCTGTATAATCCTTGGTCTTGTGTTTGAATCTCTTTGAAAGCAATAGAGAATGTTTTATTTTTGAATTTCATTTTTGTTAAAAGGTAGTTAGTTTCAGTTGGTTATTTAAAACCTTCCAAAAACCTCCGGTGCTTTTATTTTCATTTTGTTCTTTCTTTTTCTGCGACATTTTCTGTCATTTTGTTTCCGTTCTTCAGTTTCTTCATTTTGGTTCCTTATTTTCAAGTAACCTTTTTTTTGTTATGTTATGTTATATCGATTTTGTACGGGGTTTGACTTCTTCTTCTAATTAATTTGCTGGCTGGTAAGTTCGATTTAAAGTTTTGGTATCAAAAGTTCTTCGAGGCAACTTCGATATTGGAATGTTAGTTTTTAGCGATTTGATTGTAAATTAATCGTTTGTTAGGCAATTGCTTGCCGTTTATGGATAAGAATTCATCCTTGTTGCTCTTGCATTGAGTCCGTATAAGGTGGGTATTGAAACCCCTTCTTATTCGAATTTTATTCGTCAAAAAATGGGAATATTGATGCCACACGATCGTGTGCTAAGCTGTGTGGTAGGTCGTGTGAGTCACACAACTGTGTGCCAAGCCATGTAACTTACTGTTCACAAAAATTAGAGGCACACGAGTGTGTGCTCAGACCGTGTATGGTTATGAATTATGTAAGGTTCACACAGGCTAGTGACAAGGGCATGTGTTCAGGTCATATAACTCACTATTTGTGAATTAGAACTACACGTGAAGGTGACACGAGCTAGTTTTTCAGGCCGTGTGAAACCACACAGGCGTGCGCAGCAATATTTGGATTTTTTTTGGGCCACAAGCATCATTTGAAACGAACACAGACCTACTATAGGGTCTATACAATCTGAGTTAGGCTATATAACTTGATATTTGATGATTTGATGATGAACAACTTGTGGTATGTACGTATGCCTGCTATGTTTGAACCTAAGTGAGTAGGATTTGTTAGAACGTAATGTGCTATTGTCTGATGTGTACAAATTATGCAAGTACGATTTGTATTCTGTTAAGTTTGTTGATATGCCTCTGTGTTACTCTATTGATGAAGAATATGTGACATCTGATTATGTTAGATTGATTGTTATTGATTCTGATTTATAACCCTCTACGTTACTTTGTTGATGAGGAATACACGATATCTGAATATGTTAGACTGATTGTTACTGATTCTGATTTTTAATTAAGCATATGACTTCATGAAAAATCTAATATGGTCCATTGAGTTTTGATAAATCTGTTTTACAAAACATGGACTCTCATGTATCCTGATTCTGTTACTGAAAGATAACATGACTTACATACTCATCACTCTGATTCTGCATATGTATGCCATTACACGTTGCATGGGATTTGGGTTGATGTGAAAGGAGAAAGTTTTTGGCAGTTAATGATTTGCATTATCTGGTGGTTTATCCACAATTCTGTTCCGGTAACTCAACTGTACTATAGTGGTTTGACCACATGTAATTGATTTGGCAATCTTAACTGTAAAGTTCTAGTGGCACCGTCCATAGTTATCTGTTGGCGTGATTTGGCTGGACGAGTTCTGGGGGCACTCTATTTTGGTGTGTAGCAGAGTTTAGGTAATATGTTTTCTAATAAATCTACATTCTGATCTGTTTAAAAAATACAATATTTGCATAACACATCTTCTTCTTTGCTCCTTTCTGTTTTGCTCTACTTGATTTGTTATGTTTTACTTCATTCTGTTTTGTTCGGTTTTGTTGTATTGCCATTGTGGAAATGTTCGTGGTACTCTAGATCTATTCCGTACTGGTTATAAAACTATTATTAAGTTCTTTGCCTTACTTTGATTTATATAATAAAATCCGTTTATTTGTATCTAAGTTTGGTTATATGCGATGCTTGGTAGCTCACCCTTTGCCTTATCGTAATCCATTCAGGTGGACATCTGAATTACGACGGAACAGCGTACGGGAGCTTAGATTATTTTGCATTGATATAATTATGATTTGATCTTTTGAGTTTGTAATTTATTTTTTGACTTGTATTTCTTTTCTTTTGATAATCTCATCAGTATCCGTCGATTTCTAACACAAAACTACAAAATCACCTAAGTAGATTAAAATGAATTTCTAGTTTTCAAAGTTAAAATTTTGAAAATAAAACAGTTTTCCACACTTTGGTGTAACTCGTCCAAATTCAGCTCAAACTTCTAGGTAGGGTTTGAGGTGTTGCACTTCTAAATGATGATAACCACGTTGCTAAAAATGTGAATAAGGTAAATTTTATACCAAATGACCCGTTTACTTTGAATAACTATGATAACTTATTTTTTAAATGGGAAATATAACATTTTATATTTACTATAAATGTAGGATCAGTACCGGATTGTGAGACCTCGATTGCATGATCCCATATATTTTTTTGATTCTAGGGCTTTCCCGTAATTGAACGTCGCGGGTTTTGAGGTAGCCTCATACATTTAGATAGCTGATCTACGGGCCGATTTAATATTATCCTGAGTTGAAAAATGACGTTCAGAGACACACACATTCCACATCCCGTATGGGGAGGTTACCATTACACTGCAAGACGTAGCAGTCCAGCTAGGGCTGTCTATTAACGGCGAAGCAATGACAGGGCTTGAAAAAGTGCTCGATCCTTGTGGCACTGGCACTTGTGAACGGTTACTTGGAAGAGTGCCCCCCAATAACGATGAAGGAAGATTAACCAGTCTTAAATTTACTTGGATAATAACAAACTTCCAAAATCTACGGAGTAGTCCAACGTAGATGGACATTATCTACGTTGCAAATCTACGTTGCAAGGGTATTTATTCTGCAACTTATAGGTGGAGTATTGATGCTAGACGTGAATTAAAATAAAGTCCACATCATGTACCTCCCCTTACTAGAGGACCTCGAGCAAGCCGAGAGATTTTGGGGCACTGCTATATTAGCATGCTAATACCGCGAGCTTTGTCGAGCAACAAAGTTGTCTACCAAGACCATGGACGGTTGCTGCCTTCTATTGCAATCTTGGGCATTATAATGAATGCCATTTTTGGCAAAAATGAGCCACCAACTGTGTGTGTGGCCACTCGTGAATAGGTGATTTGTTACTCATTTTTGCATGGAAAAAATAATCCAAATTTTTTTCTATTTTTTAGTTGGGCAACTCTACCAGGATTCGGGTGATCGTTCATCATACCCGTGTACTGTATGATGATCGAGACCCATTTCAGGATTGTGTAAAATATGCTTTCAATTTTTTTTTCAAATACAATAAATTTAAATTAACTAATAACGTGTTGCCAATACTGTGTAGTTTCTATGGATGCTATATGTCGAGGAAGGGACTGCGACGCTTATACTATCATGGGTTACCAAATAGCAATATCTGTTCGTGTCAAATGTTCCATTGATTCATTTCTATATAGTGGAGTGGCACGATGGGGTCGGGTATTGAGACAGTTCGATTGCATGCAACCTATTTTGAACCCTCCCATATTACTATGGAATATTTAGACAAAAATGGTTTGGGTTGGGATGTAGTAAATTGGGCAGATAAACATGAACCGTACATTTTTCTATGGAATGACTGACCTTCAAGGTGCCCTCTCTTGTATGTTTTAGAAGGAAGGTTCTCTCCTATGCACGAGTACGCAAAATGGTATATGGCAAATGGGAAGCCCTTCATGTTACAAGGTCGTTATATGCTGCTCCCAGAAGATACGCAGCCAGAATCTTCCCAATGGCCACAGACGAATGCACAATTACGCTGTAATCGAGTTCCACCATTTGGGAACATTGATACCAATTCTACCTTTAACCTTGATCCCGGGCCCTAATATGAAGCATTTGGCACGTCATCATACCACCCAAAGCCTGAACACAATTACTTTCATCGTTTGAGGATATATTTGGCAACGACCTCAAGCCTCAACATTCGTCACACTCCAGATAGTCCTCATACCACCTGGAGCTTAATCGGCAAGCACGTACACCTACTATTGAGGATATTTTTCCATCGGCACCTTCGGTCAAGCAATACCTCTTAACTCCCGATGATGATGTATATGATTATACCACTTTCTTAAGTACACCGAATGAGACACCGAAGGCCGGACTGACCAACTATGAAACACCGTAGCAAGGTGCACGACATCGCCGATAAAGGCAGACAGACTATTACATGTCAGTGCCGGGGATGTCTTTGGGATCACAACAATTTTGATTTTTTTTGTAAATATTTACTTTAGTTTGTAATTATTTTGTTTAATATAAATTTAATTTTTCTAAAATAATTATTTTTTGGATAAATGACTTCAAAATATTTAATAGAACAAATATATAATTCAAAAAAATAATAATACTGAACAAATTAAATTTATAGATACAAGAAAATACAAACATTCTAGAATATTAATACACGAAAATATAAAATTCGAACAATAAATAATACATACTAAATTAAATTTACGGATACAAGAAAATACAAACATTCTAAAAATTAATACACGAAAATATAAAATTCGAACAACAAATAATACTGACTAAATTTGATTTACAGATACAAAAATAGTACAAAAAATTTGAATAGTAGTTTCTCCACAATTAGTCGTCTTCTGCTTGAATCAGGTCTACATTGCATTATTATTCCACCTATAAGTTGTGGAATAAACGTCTTGAAGCGTAGATAATGTTCATCTGCGTTGGACATCTCGGTTAGTCATATATGGTGTAGAAAGTTATCCAACCTTTGATGAAATAATCTTTATGATTCACATGGTAGTATATAATTCAACTCCATTAAAACATAACAATATTTAATTCAACCCGGAAATTCGATTCTAAACTACAAAACACTTCCATATGCAATCCACTACAAAAAACTCATTTGATGATACACTACAAAACACTCTCATTTTGATGGTACTCTCAACAATTTTTTTCTCATCCAATGACAATAACATAACCCAAACCATTCCTATATATAGAGTAAGGGGGTTTCGGCTATTTGATTCCCAAAATTAAGAGAAATAAATTTTTTATATTTGGTGTCGGCTATCAGTGTCCCAAAACTAATTTTTTTGAAAAAAAAATGATAAAGTTAATGCTAGCCATCAGTGTCCCAAAACCCCAAGAAAAAAAATTCAAGTCCTAAAAAAGGTGGTGCCAGCCATCTATAGGCTAAAAAAAAAATTGTAAGTGTTGGTGTCGGCCGTCTATTGGCCAAAACCCAAATGTTTTTTCAAATAATGGTATAAATGTACACCAATATGATACGATGTCGAAAAAATATCCTGATGCCGGCCATTAAAGTCCCAAAAAGAAAATCAAAATTTTAAAGTCTGACACAATCATCAGATAATCGTTGGGTCAAATTTCAAAAGAGTGTTCGCCATTAGATTCTCATAACTTAAATTTACTATTCATTATAAATTATTTGGGTGAATATTTTTGAACCATAAAGTTTTTATAAATATTAAAAATTTTTTGCGTGATATAGGTAAAATAGAAGCGGAGGGGCCTCCGCAGGAGCATCTAGTTCTCAAATATATATATATATATATATATTCATGGCTGCCAACTTTAATCCACACGTCATTCTTCAACGTCTAAATTATGCGGCACAAATTGCGTGACAATGATATGCATACATGCAAAGACGTTAATGATAAGAACTACTGCCCAAAATTTTAAAAAAGAAGAAGAATTGTTTAATAAGTTGGTTAAATATTCTTCTGGCCGACCATGGGAAAGGAATTCATTCAACTTTTTTCAGTGGGGCTTACAGTTTCACGTATGTTCATTGGATTCCAAAGATGTTAATGATCGACTACCAACACTCTTAAAGGGAAAAAACACCATATGGAAATAAATGCAACTTTTATATATACATACAGCCACCTTTGAATAAATCAATTAAAACGGGATCCACTCATCTCTTCTAAAAAGCTTTTTATACTAATCTAAAAGAATTAGGGTTATAAACTTACGTTCATTTCTTTATTTTTAAGATTGTTTGTGTTTAGTTTGTATTTGTTAAGAATTTTAATTTCTTTGTTCATGTTTGTTTAATGTTCACGAATATTAAACGAACATGTTCATAAACATATAATTGAACATGTTCACGAATAATACTAATAAATAATAAATAAATACATACATAGACACACATATATTATTTAGATATAAAATAGTCAAATATAAATATTAATAATTATATTATAAATGAAAAAAATATAAATCAAAATAATTTTATTAATATATATTAATGGAATTTTTATAAGAAAATATCATTAATAAATAAACGAGTCAATAAACTAGCTTGTTTGTGAGCATAAACGAACCGAACACACCTCTATTCATGTTTGTTCGTTACAAACATAAAATTTTTGTTTATACTCGTTTATTTAGCTTAATAAATGAACATTATACGAACGGTTCACAAACAGTTTATCAAAAATTTATGTTCATTCATCAAAAAAAGTTGATTCTTTTCGTTTTCCAACATGTTTTGTTATCCTTTACTTTGAGGAGTCATATTGAGCAAAAAATAAAAATAAAAAATTCCTTCCTACCACTACCCTCACCCTTTATAAAAATAGGGCTCACATTTCATTTCAAAACATAACAAGCTCTTCATCTTCACAATGGCTAGCAAGTCTCATCAAGATGCAGATCCCAATGCTATCATAGCAAACGAGGTAAATACATGGTAATATCAATCAAATTTTAAAGGATGAACCAGACGTGTTGTTTGGTTATCAGGAAAATAATTAAAATGTCTCTGAAAAGTTATTTTTCCTTATATTTCGCAGGGAGATTTTATATTTAAACCCAAAGCATTTAACATTGTATGGGGAAATGACAGTCGTTACTGGCGCATTCCTCGCTCACCTATACCAGAGTACGAGTTAGAACAAATCTTTTTTATTTATTTATTCATTACCCTTGCATTTTTAGAGAAATAAGTTGATTAAATTTGTGTGGAAGTAAAAATAATGGTAGTGGAAACGTGGTTGTTTAGTGAGCAGGAAGCAGCAGAGCTGATTCAGGTATCTTGGTTGGAAGTAACGGGTTCAGTGAAACTAGAGCCTTTAACCAGATATGAAATCAGCTTTAAACTCAGCTTCAGAAGGGATTCTTTTGGATGGAGCGGGGCACCTATTTTCTTGATGGCCAAGGTAGGGAAGAAAGGTAAGTACAAGTGGAAAAGGCTCAAGGAACTAGACAACTTGCCAAAGGACCCCATTATGGTTCCAACCGATGATTCCTTCACTATCGAACCTATTCTTTCAAACGAACCCGACAAAAGGCTTTATTTTGGTTTGTATGAAGTCTGGAGTGGGAAATGGAAGGGAGGTTTGAAAGTTCATGAAGCCATCGTCAGGAAATTAGGTTAACAACTGAATCCAATCCAATCCAGACAGGCATTTATTTGATTCTGTTTTTATATAAACATATATAATTATAAGCTGCTGCTTTTAGTTTGTGTTTAACTTTGAAAGGATTCAATAATGTAATAATGACGACAATAGTTGGTTCCTGTCAGTCATTGAGGTTTTTGCTTTTCTTGTTACACTTTCATTAAATATTACAAACTCCATTCCGCTTTTTCTTTTTGATTAAGAGGGAAGAAACACTAAAATTACATCAATTAAAATACATTTTAATCAGGCTTCCCCAAGCACAGACTACATAGCAGTGAGAGCGGAGTACATGGCCTGTATCTTCCTTGATGTTCGAGGAAAAAATACAGGAATCACTACTTGCAAGATGTCTCCCAACTCTTTCTTCATTTGCGAGTAATTTCATGCTAAATGCCAACCATAAGAATGACCCTATCCTTTGCCACCATTGAACTTCGACATCACCTTCTTTCTGGAGTCTCTATCAGCTTGTAATGGATACGCTGATTTCATATTGAAATTCCTTTTGAGGATTCCATTTCCAGCCATGTACATCATATCTAAGTCATTTTCCATAGGTGGAACGATGGTTGCAATAGTATTCACTGCGTCATGAGAAATTAAATGCCCGAACTGGGACCAATCCCAAGCCCGTTCGAATCTACCATTGATGCGACCAGAGTAAAGCTAGAGGCATCGATATTTTGCTGCACCACACTACTAATTAGAAGCCCATGATTCGGCAACCACTTATCTTTCTGAAAGTCTACATGCTGACCATTTCCAATGGTCCAAATTATACCATCACAAACATTATTTCAAGTCTTACAAATTCCTTTCCAAAGCCAAGAACAATTCTCACTCGGAAAAAAGGAAGAGTAGCTTCCCATTTATATTTAGACGGTAAGATCTGCACCCATAACTTATTCTTACTTAACACAAGATGATAACAAATCATCATCAAGAAAAAGCAATTCAATTCCTCCATTCTTCTAACGTCGAGTCCCCCTTCTATTGTAGGTCGAGATGTCACGGGGCTAGACCTTTCGTCTTGCAATGCCCGTGGTTTTAGGCGATTTCTTCGCTTCAAATGCACCTAAGTCTGCCTAAACTCTCGCAAAGTGAAAATCCCCACAGAAATTCTCTAAGACACAAAAGTATAGCGAAAATAAACTCGAACGGAAAAGCAACAAAAAATAGAAAAGTCCAAAGGAAAATAGAACACTAACTGTTTGAGTAAATACTTTCAAATATATTCAAACTATGAATGAAATAATTACAAATGAAAAGGAGACCTCTATTTATAGTTGAACTCCCCAGAACCAACGGGATTTACACTATAGGAAAATAGGGCTTTAGCGGCGTTTTTAGTGGCGTTTTATTAAAAAATGCCGCCAAAATTTTAAAATTCAGACCAATAGCGGCGTTCTAAAAAAAAACGCCGGTAAAAACAGAACAATAGCGGCATTTTTTACTAAAACGCCGCTAAAAACAGGGCATTAGCTGCGCTTTAGGTAAAACGCCGCTAAAAACTAGAGCATTAGCGGCGCTTTCGGTGAAATGCCACTAAAAACCAGGGCATTAGCGGCGCTTTGGGAAAACGCCACTAAAAACTAGAGCACTAGCGGCGCTTTGGGTAAAACGCCGCTAAAAACCAGAGCACTAGCGGCGCTTTTGGTAAAACGCCGCTAAAAACCTGAGCATTAGCGGCACTTTTGGTAAAACGCCGCTACAAATCCCATAACCCCTAAACCTTAAAAAGAATCATAAACACTAATCTCTAACCTCTAAAACAATAATTATTAAAATTTATGATTATACAATATATTAAATATTTTCTTATATAATCATAAAAGAGATAGTATTGAATTTAAAATATTGAATTAATTATCATTATAGTTTAAGGTTTATGGTTTAAGATATATGGTTTAAGCAGGTTTAATTATGATCGTTAACTATGGTTTAAGGTTTAGGAGTTAACTAGTATTTGAAGGTTTATGATGAATTCGGGGTTTATGGATTATGATTTAGGGTTTAAAGGTTAGGGTTAAAGTTTAGAATGGGACAATTATTAACTTCTTAAGAGATAATTTCCTTTCCAGATTCTTACTTGGGATGCTATTAAGAATGGGTGATTTTGAATGTGGAATTAGCATTTGTTGAACTATGTATATATTCCAAGCTTATATAACATAGAAATATCTTACAGAGTGGACATTATAACTAGAGTGTTCCAATAGAGAATTAATTGTTTTATTAAAGTTATGTAACTTTGTATAAATAATAATGCTATTGTGTATTTTTAATTATCTATTTTTTGTTTAAATATATTTAGATTAAATAGAATGTCTGAAATAAAATATGTTAAAAATTAAGTTTAGGTTAAGAGTTTAAGGAAATGATACTATTAGCTAGAAATTAATCAAGAACATTTGGATTTTACTAAGATTCATGTTATTTTGTATATACGTACTCATAATATTATTTAATATAAGAATATAAACATATATATATATATATATGTGTGTGTGTGTGTGTTTTTAATTTGTACTACACTAACATTGGCCACACAAATTCCTAAAAATATGTTTATTATGGTTTAGGGTTAACAGTTTTTTAGAGTACTTTATAGTTTGGGCTTTATGGTCTAGGAGTTATGGTTGGTTTAGGGGTTACCGAATGGTTTTGGGGTTTAAAGTTTGGGGTGAGGGGTTTTGTGTTTGTGGTCTAAGGTTTAGGGTTTAGAGTACCAGGTTTAGGGTTTTAAATTTAGAGTATAATTTTGGATTTTAATTTAAAAGATAAATGTATATAAGATAAATATATATAAATTATTATTTTAAAATACATATAAATATATATATGAAAAGTGGTTTAGTGTGTAATTGTGTACATGAACTGTAATTTGATCTAGATCTTGTAAAATATTTACACGTTATTGATATAATAAACAACATCATGTTTTTATTTAATTAATTTATATGCATACATAATATGTATTTTAAAATGTGTATTAAATCAAAATTAAAGTTTCAACTATAGTTAGGGTTTTAGGGTTTATATATAATTTAAAAGAAATTCTAAATATATAGTTTTAAATTTTGATCAATTTCTATAAAATATTCAGTATTAGCGGCGTTTATACATAAAAGCGCGCAAAAGATAGAAAATAGCGGCGTTTTTTAGAAAACGCATACAAAATTCATTATACATTAGAGTAAAAGCGCGTCGTTTCCTCTGAATAGTAGTGGCTTTAGCGGCGTTTCTATAATAAACGCCACAACGCGTATTAGAACGGCGTCGTTTTATAGTGTAGATAAAATAGGTGTTACTGGCGCTTCGCTGAAAACGCCGCAAAAGGTTTTATTAGCGACGCGTTGCTGAAAACGCCACAAATTTTTCTTATTTGAAACGGCATCGTTTTTTCTCTCCTGAGGTTTATGCCCTTTACCCGAAATCAGTTTCATTTTTTTGCTAAGTCATTTTCCCCCATCTCGTCTTCCTTCCCCAAATCCCTAAAACAAACACCTCTTTCTTTTTCCCCAAATCATCCCCTAATTCCCTAAACCCGAAATCCCTAACATTTTCCCCAAGTCCCCTTTTTTTCCCTTAATCTGTTCCCCCATTCCCGAAATCCCTTACTATTTTCCCTTTCCTCTCGTCGACGGTCAGATGCTTCATGGGTTTGAAATGGTTAGTTTTTTAGTCCCCTTTAGATTAATGTGTAGTTACTGTATTACTTGGCTTTTATTTTTTTTTGGAATTAAGCTTAATTGACTAAACTTGCTATTTTGAACAACCACTTCCTTACTTGATATGTAGTGTATGCTGGAATTTTCTTACGTCTTCTTCTCTTGTAGACTTTTCTGTCATTCGTGTAATTAAATGTTATTCATGGAGAACTTGCAACTCGTTTTTAGCACATAACCTCTGCTCTGATTTGTTCAGTTGCTTTAGTAGTCTGGGAGTGATTATGTTCTGGCCATGTTGCTTTGGCTTTTAATTATATCCTCCAATGGCAGCACTGGAAAACTTTTCCTTTATTTCCAAACATATTGCTCTTTATCTCTCTCCTTCCAATAAAGCATCCAAAAACGTTGACCCACCACGGATCTGCTGCTTTTTCTTGACCCTTTCAAAATCCATTCCATTCAATTCAATTCCTCCCAATTCTTTGTAAGTTTTTTAATCGTTACATTCGATTTTTTTCTGAGAGATCTTCAAAAAGTTTCAAGCTTCTTAAGCATTTCTTTGATCTAGAATGGATAGTAATTATTCATTATACCCAAAGGCTCATTTGTAGAATTACAAATGCATAATGAACACCACGACTTTAGATCCCAACAAAATCGCTCCTCTCGATGATGGGAACCGTAAATCATCCCAAGGTTATTGATGATTTTGATGATCTTAATGATGATGATGATGTTGATATTGATGTTGATGTTGATCTCGGTGATTATACCCTTGTTTTAAGTAAACCCAATACCGGTCCGGTGTTTCGGTGTTTTTTTAATCGAACCACCACAATTATTGGTGCTGGAATCATGGCTTTACCGCTACTATGAAGGTTCTAGGGCTTGTTTTAGGATTCTCGATCGCTGGTTAGGACCGGTTCGGTTCAGTAATGTCCGGGTGATGTTATGTCCGGTTCGATTCGTCATATTGGGGTTCTCGATCGGTGGTTAGGACTGGTTTTGGGGATCATAGGAAGTTATTGGTTTTGGTTGTTATGGTTGTTTTCTTGCTCCACTTTGCGTGTTAGATAGGATTGATTCATTGAGCATGACTTGGTACGCTTGGTAGCTCTCATTGTTGTTTTCGTTGTGGTTTGCTTTGTTGTTGCATTCATTAAGCTTATTGAAGGGAAGATAGAGGCTCCAAGGAGGAGCCAGATTTTGGATCGAAAATGGCAATTTTGGATTTACTAGTAGTTATCCTATTATGACTAATGCATATGTTTGCCATTTCAATGTTCAACCTATATACAATGAGCTCGAAGGTGATGTTTTGACCAATTTTGATAGGAATCAGAATTCGTTTTAGCACTTGCTTTGAATTATATTTGCTCTTCATTTGGTTCGGTTTTCCTGTTATTCACTTTTCTCTCTGACAAGCTGTGGATAACTTGGTGTTTGAGGATCAGCTCCTCTCACGGAGAGTAAAACAAGGTCTTTGGCATTAATATAATATTGTTAGTGCTTATATATATTGGATCTACTATGATCCCAAATATATAGACAGCTTTCAAATTTACTGGAGCAACAACAACTTACTGTCTTTTAATATGTATACAATGTAACTTACTGTCTTTTAATGGTATTGAGCTTGGTCCTATTTCTCCTGTTAATGTTATACCAAATTGCTGGCTATTTTTTTTAATCATTTTATTTGTTTATTCCCACCTGTTATTATGCAATATAATTAATATTATACCAATCATTAAATGTTGTTTATTTTTAGAACTCATTTGATTGTTTTGTCGACCAGAAACAGACTTTTGTTCTTCAAATGCAATGAGTAGGGAAGTCTCTCGACATTATTAGAGATCAATCCCAAGCATCTCTAAATAAACCCTCAAGAAAACATTTCCATTTCAATCAAGGTAACATGTTTTTCCTAACATTTATGTTTCTTTCAACATGTTTTTCCTTTTATGTTTTCAATGTTTAATTAACATTTAATTACATTCCTAAATTTTTAATGTTTTTCCTAATATTTAATTAACATTTTAATTACACTCCTAAATTTTTAAGCTTATTTCATCCACTCTTTTTTGTGTTTTGTCTCGATTTGGCTTCCTTCGTTAAGTTTCCTGTAGAAGCTTACTTATCTTTTATTTTCAAGAAACAGATTTAGGTAATGGAAGATGTATGCCTGTGTGTTTGTGTCTCTATATATGTATGTATTTCGTACTAGATGAAAGCTTTATTCCAGTTTTGAAATATAAACCAAGTTTTGCATACATTGATCAATTTCTGGTTCTTTTCCTTTGAATACATGGTTCTCTTGATACTAAATACTCAGGTACTTTCTGCATATTCTGTGATTCTTATTAGATAAGTTATATATCAATGATTATGTTAGTTTCCATCAAGGCCTCTGTAAACATAAAGTTGGTATTCGGTTAGGAGAAGTTAATGTTTATGAGTTTTGTGGAGTATGATTCTGCACATGCAAAGTTGGTTTGTTTCAATCTGTGCATTTTCATGTTTACATAATAATGGTGATTCCATTTTGGTTATTTAGATGTTCTTTTGGTCTGTTTTCATGTTTCTATCCAACTTATGTGTTTAGTGTGGACTTAGATTGATTTAAGAGTTTAATGCTGTCTTGTTGCTCACGTTTTATATAATAAAATTGTTATATTTTGTTTGAAAATGCTTTTCAATTTCTAATTATAAAATGAGATGTCGATTGAAGGTAATAAATGCTATGGTGAAGGAAGAAAATGGCACTGATAATGGTATTTAGAATGGCAAGCTTATATTGGATATAGTAAATTGCAGCAAGACTCAATATATTATGATGTTTTTCATGGTCATTGGCAAATTCCAGTTGATTGGGGTTGAATCAGTTGATTTTAATATTTAATATTTAATATTTTTAAATGTCTTTAAAAGTTATAACTAATTTTTATCAAAATAGTATTAATTATTATTTGAAGTATGAATAAGTATGAATAAGAACACGTGATAATCGGTGTCTTCTTGAGTAGTTCTGTCATCACATCCTTAAGTTTCCTTTGTCCCATTGATGATAAGTGTGCTTTCTATACTGATGCAGTTTTGCCGATTTTCTTTGGTGTACAGACTTCATTTATCGCTTCTGCTCCTCCTGCAAGTATTGGTTCAACTGAAGCTGCCATTTAATCTTCGAATTAAAATTTGGTACTGATATAGATAAAGTTTTTATATTTGCTTAAACTGAAATATATTTGGTGCTACTCTTATAATCTTACATCTGTTCTAGGTACTATCGAGCACCTGAAATAATATTTGGTGCAACTAAATACACCACAGCCATTGACATTTGTTCTAGGTACGTCTGAGCCGTTTAGTTGCTAAATTTTTTTCCTTATTTCTATGCATTTTCACTTTAAATTACTTAACAAATATTACTTTTTGGACTCCAGCCTCTGTTTGCTGGTGAGAGTGGAGTAGACCAGGTACGTTTTATTAAGGTACGTTTTAAATATTTTAAAGATTCAAAGTATATAGGTTGAAACCCGACCTTATAGTATTAATTATTTGAAGTATGAATAAGTATGAATTAATTTTATTACCATATATGTAGCTTGCTTGTCCATTATAATTACAACAATAGTGACCTTCTCTCCAACCTTATTTTAAATATTTTAAAGATTCAAAGTATATAGGTTTGGAAACTTGACGGGTTGCCTTATATCGAGTGCAAGATATAATGGATCCTCCTAGGTGTAACAACGCCACGTATGATGAATCTTAAAAATTCAAAAGAATTGAAAAAGTTCTATCGCTATTGAATATTTATATAACCTTAATTTATTTTCAATTTACTTATAAAAATTAAACTACGATTCTTTCTTGATATTATTATATTCAAATTACTACTTTGTTATATTAAACATGTTTGATTTTAATATCTAATATTTTTAAATGTCTTTAAAAGTTATAACTAATTTTATCAAAATAGTATTATTAATTATTATTTGAAGTATGAATAAGTATGAATAAGTTTTTATATTTTGGTTCAACTTAAGTATTATTTGATTCAACTTAAGTATGAATTAATTTTATTACCATATATGTAGCTTGCTTGTCCATTCCTTATTTTAAATATTTTAAAGATTCAAAGTATATAGGCTGGAAACCTGACGGGTTGCCTTATATCGAGCTGCAAGATATAATGGATCCTCCCTAGGTGTAACAACGCCACGTATGATGAATCTTAAAAAATTCAAAAAGAATTGAAAAAAGTTCTATCGCTATTGAATATTTATATAACCTTAATTTATTTCCAATTTACTTATAAAAATTAAACTACGATTCTTTCTTGATATTATTATATTCAAATTACTACTTTGTTATATTAAACATGTTTGATTTTAATATTTAATATTTTTAAATGTCTTTAAAAGTTATAACTAATTTTTATCAAAATAGTATTATTAATTATTATTTGAAGTATGAATAAGTATGAATAAGTTTTTATATTTTGGTTCAACTTAAGTATTATTTGATTCAACTTAAGTATGAATTAATTTTATTACCATATATGTAGCTTGCTTGTCCATTCCTTATTTTAAATATTTTAAAGATTCAAAGTATATAGGTTGGAAACTTTGACGGGTTGCCTTATATTGAGTGCAAGATATAATGGATCCTCCTAGGTGTAACAACGCCACGTATGATGAATCTTAAAAATTCAAAAGAATTGAAAAAGTTCTATCACTATTGAATATTTATATAACCTTAATTTATTTCCAATTTACTTATAAAAATTAAACTACGATTCTTTCTTGATATTATTATATTCAAATTACTATTTTGTTATATTAAACATGTTTGATTTTAATATTTAATATTTTTAAATGTCTTTAAAATTTTGTTATATTAATAAGATTTCCAAAAAGTTCTATGGAGCTTATAAATAATTCTATTGACCTTAAAAAGAATTAAAAATTTTAACGATTGAATGGCCAATTATAAATTATTTTATCAACATAACATTATTGATCATTGTTTAAATATATTATAACTAATTTTTATCAAAATAGTATTAATATTGATCATTACTTAAATAAATTACATAACTCACATAACGTACATAACAACTTACATAACTTAACTAATACATGTAGTTTAATCTAATAATTTCCTTAAAAGCATATAGTTTAAAAGTTCAAATTTCATAACTTACATAATCTACATAACTTACATAAAACATAAATATATATCATATCAAGACTTACATAATAAACAACTTACTCGTGAAACTTATTGCCAACTTTAGACTTCAACAACTACGAAATGGATAGGACTTGGATGAATTTCTCAAGGGCAAGCAACGAGTATCAAAATGGAGTGCAATCTTTTTTAGATTTTGCATTTCACAATTCAAGCCAAGATAATATGATTCTTTGCCCGTGTAAGAAGTGTGGCAATATCTATTGGCATTATCGTGAAGTTGTCTCTGAACATCTAATTGTTGATGGCTTCATTCGGGGTATAAAAATGGATTTTCCATGGAGAGTGTACAACTAGTGGAGCCTCTTCGACGATTAATCCGGGTTATCCTTATAGTGGTTACCGTCAGCATGTTAGAGAAGATGACATGGAAGGTATGATGCGGGATGCATTTAATATGCGGAGTGAAAGTTTCCAATCATTTCCACCAAACTATGTTGCATCTGATGATTATAATATCGGTGGGAATACTTTTATGGAAACGAGAAGAAGTGTACCGGATGAACAACCGAATGAAAAAGCGGCGAAGTTCTACACGTTACTTGGTGAAATGAATGAAGAACTTTATGAGGGATCAAAATTTTCGAAAATGTCTTTCTATATTCGCCTTTTCCACTTAAAATGTTTGGGAGGGTGGACCGGAAACTCTTTGACAATGCTGTTAGAGCTTTTGAGAGAAATGTTCCCATTTGCAAAAATCCCTCAATCATGTAAAGACATGAAGAAAGTGATAAAAGATTTGGGCCTTGGGTACAACAAAATTCATAGTTGCCCAAATGATTGCATGTTGTATTGGGGTGATCAGAGAAATCAACAGTCTTGTCATGTTTGCGGTAAATCTCGTTGGATGAATAGAGATGTAGAAGATGTTAATGAGGATGAATATGGGCCACAGTCAAGAAGGAAGCCGAACAAGATTTTGCGATATTTCCCACTAATCCCAAGGCTTCAAAGGCTATTCATGTCGTCAAAGACAGCTGAGTTTATGACATGGCATCATGATCAACGAATGGATGATGGATTATTAAGGCATCCTGCAGATTCTTTTGCATGGAAATCATTTGACAATAAATTTCCAAGCTTTGCAAGTGATCCTAGGAGTGTAAGGCTCGGGTTAGCATCTGACGGATTTAATCCTTTCAAAATCATGAGCACCTCGTACAGTACTTGGCCTGTGGTCATTATTCCTTATAATTTGCCTCCATGGCTCTGCATAAAGCAATCTTCTTTGATATTATCTATGATTATCCCCGGAGAGAAAGGCCTTGGAAATGATATTGACATATATCTGCAGCCACTTATTGAAGAGTTAAAACAATTATGGGAGGGTTTAAGATGTATGATGTATTGAGAAAGGAGAACTTTTACCTACGTGCTGCTTTGATGTGGACAATTAATGATTTCCCGGCATATGCGAATTTATCGGGTTGGAGTATCAAAGGACGTTATGCTTGTCCTTGTTGTGCTGCTCAAACGTGTTCACAGTGGTTATATAATGGGAAGAAGTTCTGCTATATGGGGCATCGTCGGTGGTTAGATGAAAATAATAGATAGAGATTTCAGAAGGCTTTATTTGACTGATCTTGAAGAGTTGAAAAAGCTCTGAAAGCGACCATTGGATCTGAAATCTTATTCATGTTAAAAGATATGGATTTCGATTCACGGAAGTGAATCAACCATCTAACAGCAAACAAATAGACGATCGAGGGATGAATCTGATGATGAATCTGACGAGGAGGATGACCCTAATGAGGCGGACTTGTGGAAGAAAAGAAGTGTTTTTTTTAGTTGCCTTATTGGGAGCATCACATATTACTCCACAATCTTGATGTGATGCACATTGAGAAGAATGTCTGCAAGAATATCATCCGGACAATTTTAAACATCGATGGTAAATCAAAAGATAATCTTCAAAGTCGACTTGATTTAGTTCACATGGGAATTAGGCGTGATCTTCATCCCCAAGTACTTCCTAATGGAAAATATTGGTTGCCGCCTACAATTTTTGCAATGTCAAAGGAAGAGAAAGAAATGTTCTGCACGGTGTTGAAGGATATAAAGGTTCCGGATGCGTATTCATCAAATATATCTCGATGTGTAAGTCTTAAAGATCAAAGACTATATTCATTAAAATCACATGACTATCACATCCTGATGCAAGATCTACTTCCAGTTGCTTTACGGTGCTGTATGTCAAAGAAGGTAACGTCCTGTATAATTGAGCTGTCCAATATAATGAAAGCAATTTGTGGCAAAGTTCTGAATGTTGAAGAACTTGAAAAAGTACAAGATCGAGCCGCTTTGACATTATGCAATTTAGAGAAGATCTTTCCACCTTCCTTCTTCTCTATTATGGTGCACCTTGTCATTCATCTCCCTCATGAAGCAATAATTGGTGGGCCGATTTTCTATCGTTGGATGTATCCAATTGAAAGGTGCTAATTTATTTCAAAGGCATTCACCTTTATACCTATAGTTACCAGTTTTGATAATGTTGTATATGGTGTTTAGGTTCCTAAGCAAATTGAAGTCTTATTGCCGTAACAAGCGTTATCCGGAAGGATCAATTGCTGAAGGCTACTTGGCAGAGGAGTGTCTGACATTCTGTTCTAGATATTTAGATGTTGAAACAAGATTGAATAGACCAAGTAGAAATGCCGGACTCAATGATCCTAACTTGGACAAAACTTATTTATTTCAAAGTTATGAAGAACCAATCGGCAAAGTTGAAATTGTAGAATTAGATGACCGATCTTGGATACAAGCGCATAGATATGTTCTTTTCCACCACGATGCACTTGAACAATTACGCAAGTAAGTTCTAGAATATGATAAATATTCTTCTTTTTTTGATTTGTTTATTTTTAACGAATTAAACATGTGTTTAACATAGTGAGTACAAACAAATCTTAAGATCTCGCCCACGCCACGAAGATTACAACATCGCGAGATTAATAGGTTATTCGCAGAATCTTTTCATGAATGGTTAAGCCAAACGGTATGCAACTCAACATTTTGTTGACAAATAATAATGTTTTCTCATAACATTTATAATTACTCAATTTACTTTCGATTCAATAGGTTTGGAGTGGGAATATCTTTAATGACGAAGTTAAATGGCTTTCCCAAGGTCCGAATCGAGTAGTAAAAAGATATAGTGGCTTCATCATGAATGGATTCAGATTTCATACCAAATATCGCGAGAGATTGAGGAGAACTCAAAATTGTGGAGTAGTTGTTAATTCTTTAATTACAAGTTACGCTAGTGCTAGGGACAGTACTCCTGTCGAGGGAAATGTGGAGTATTATGGACTTCTAACCGACATTATTGAGTTGGATTATTATGGAAAATGGAAAGTTGTCTTATTTCTATGTGAATGGGCTGATGCTAATATTGCTCGCGGAATTAAAAATGATCAGTTTGGTTTTACAATGGTGAATTTCTCTCGATTAATTCACACTGGAGAACATTTGATAGACGAGCCGTATGTATTTTCTTCTCAAGTTAAACAAGTTTTTTACTCCGAAAGATCCAATTGATGAGGGTTGGTACGTTGTACTCCGAAACACCCCTAGAGACTTGTTTGACATGGGGAATGGAAGTAGAGATGACATAGGTGAAAGATCAGAAACTTTGCCTTTTCCAGAACAAGACTTAGATGAAATTATCCCTAGTACTAGTACACAATTTCAATGGGTTCGTCAGGATGTAGACGAAGATATTTACGATTTATGATGTAGTAAGATTTTATGATTTTTATTTATATGTAATGTTACAATATTAACATTGGTCATGTTATATAATTTAACTATTTTATATTTACTATTGTTGTTATTTCTTACTAAAATTTTATCTATTTTATGTGTTGCGGAAAAATGCCTAGAAGAAGATTAAGAGATCTTAGTATTGTATGAATACTACAAATTCGGAAGAAGTAAGTCTTGAACAATGAGACAGTTGTTGGATCTTCAAGTGTGCGAGACACTTGACGAGTCTGTGGAAATTCAAAGTAATGTTAAGTTTATTTTACAAATTGTATTAAATTTTATTACTGATTTATTTTAAATTTCAATATAGTAATAATTTATTATTTTTCAGCTGAAAATGGTGGGATGCTTGAGAGGTGAGGACGTCGCTCCTAACAGATTTATATAACTTAAATTCATCGAGCGTGTCAAAGTAACTAGAAACGACCATGAGCAAACTGTTGGATAAGAAGCTCGACTTTTAGCGGGCTATTTGGGCATTATAGCACGAAATGCCAATATGTTGCCCATCAACTACTTAATCATGGCATAACATGCCCGATAGCAATAAAATCAAGCTCTCTCTAATATTAAGGTAACAAAACGTTAATGTAATTATAATACTTTTGTTTAAGTTTCATTTATATTTACTTCCTAAACTTGTGTTTTTAGGATAGGTTTGCTTTAGAGGTCTCGATGCCTATATCAAGAAGGCATTGGGTAAAAATGGAGAGACAATAAAAGCATTTTGAAAAAGAATATTTTAAAAACCCATAAGCCTCAAGAAAAATTGCAAAATGTCCCACCGGAATGCTTTGAGTACCAATGGGAAGATGCGGTTCGATTTTGGAATTCGAAGAAAGGAGAGGTATTATGTACTTGCAAACTCTTATAAATTTTTCGGTTTATAGTATTTACTATATACGTAATAATAATTTCATTATGTAGGACCGTGAGCGAGTTGGAACAAGCAGCAGGCAAAAACAAAAATTTACGCACACGGCAGGGTCGAAAAGTTTTGCTTGTGTAGCTCAGGCCGAGGTACTATGGATTTATTAAATCTATCAAGTATTAATAACTTTTTACTATTAAATAATATTTTTACTACTATATTGTAGGAAGCCTCGTCTGGTCAAAAAGTTGGACGCCTTCAACTTTTTGACATTACGCACAGGAAAAAAGATGGAACTCCGATGTCATCCGAAATTGCAGAATTATGGTATATTTACTTAATAAAATTGATTCATTATAAATATTTATAATATTTAATTATAATGTTTTAATTAAATGCTTTTTATTAGTGTAATTTAAATAATGTTATGTTGTATTCCTTTTATTGTATATTTCGTTTCTAACTCTTTAACCGATTTATTAGGAGAAACTAAAAGATAAGAAGGCGCGTATGAAGCGCATTGCTTGATCGATAGTTCTGTTAATTTTGAGGATATTGATAATGAATTATTAATGAAGTTTTGGGTCTGAAAGGTATGGTCGGGTTAGATTTCAAGGATCCGTGTTAACTTGACCCAATATTTTGGATCCACCTCGCACCAATACATGCCTTCCGGAGTCAAAGTCAAGTCAAGTTCACGGTTAAAAGATCGATAGTTCAGATACAACCTAGCACAGATGAGCAAATTTCTCAACTTAGAGCGGAGGCGGCGAGGGAGGCAGAGCGAGCAGAAATACAATGAACTCCAAGACTGACTTGATCTATGATGACTATGTTCCACCAATTTCAAAATCCGCCATCATAGACATGTTTTCTTGTAACTTTTAACATTATTTTAAGAATATTTTGAATATTCATTTCCAATTTATATAATATATTTTTCGTATAATTTTGTATTATTTAAATTTGCGTGTTTTGGTTGGGTTGGATTTCATGGTATATTTGTTGTTTTTTATTGAATTTCTTGCAGGAGGGTTGGATATAGGTGTAAAAATACATATTGCAAAACTGGGCAAATTAGCGGCGTTTTTTATAAAAGCGCCGCTATGGTCTAGGCCTTTTTTTTACAAAAAGCGCCGCTAAAAGTACAGGTTTATAGCGGCGTTTTTTATAAAAGCGCCGCTAAAGTTCTTGGTCTATAGCGGCGTTTTTTTACAAAAAGCGCCACTAAAAGTACAGGTCTATAGCAGCATTTTTTATAAAAGCGCCTCTAAAGTTCTTGGTCTATAGCGGCGTTTTTTAAAAAAGCGTCGCTAAAGGTCCTGGTCTTTACCGGCGCTTTTATAAAAAATGCCGCTAAAGGTCCTGGTCTTTAGCGACGCTTTTATATAAAACGCCGCTAAAGATCGTGGCCTTTAGAAGAAAACGCCGCGAATTTTTGTGGCGCTGCATATAGCGACGTTTTACTAGATTGTTTTACTGTTTTCCTGTAGTGTTAAAATTTGTACAATCTTATCTCTACAGGATATACACTATTTACCCAGTAACTTTAATTTTACTAGATTGTTTTACTAAGCCACCAAGGTCTTAAGTAGATGAGCTTCACCATAAATTCCACGAATTGAGCCTCTTTATGTGGGTCAAATGAGTTTGATTTAATAAGTTGACTTGTATAAATCGTTTTGAGCGTAATGGTCACAAGCTTTAATCCATGACCCATAACAAAAATACATCTTCCCATCTCACCAAATTTAGTATTTTACTTTAATTTTTGGAATTTAATCCCAATACTCGAAAGGTTTTAAAATTAAAATAAAATTGACTACACTTTTATTAAATTTCTATTTATTTTAAATATACAACATTTTAATATTTAAATGTTTGATTTAAATAATAAAAATGAAGTGGTAACACATATTTAAATTTAAGATATATATCAATTAAAAGTGTTTTAAGCTTAAATTTTATTTATTAAAATAAAAAAAATTGAGGGACTACATTCTTAAATTTAAAAACAAGTAAAATAGATTAAATTTTAAAATTAAAAGTAAAAAAAAACTAAATTTTAAAATTTTAAAAGTATAAGAATTCACAGGAAATTATGCCTTTTTTTCTCCCATTCCCTCCAGCCCAAACGAGAAAAACGACCCTGCTAACGTGTCATTTGAAAGCTACACTTCTATAATACTGTTATTATTCTCTTTATATATATATATATATATAGTGCTAGATAATAAAATTTCCTTTGCACTAAATTCAATTCTAGCTTTAGACGGATAATTAATCTAATGTTTGAACCATGAAACAATAAAATCACACATATTTTTTAATTCAATATTTGTTAATTCTTTTGTTTAAGAGATAAAAGCTCATTCATTTCACAACCTCGTTTTTGCATCAAAATTGAGAAAAACCTTTTGGTTTAGTGTTGGATGACATACAATTAGTGAACCGGTATGATCTGTAATTATCATATTCGACCCACCGAAGAACATGGTATGACTAATTGAGTGATTGATTAGATCCTTTACTCAATTTCAATTCATCATACTATAGTCCTTTTATGTTACCTATTAATATAAGTTGTTTTTTACATTATGATCCAACCACATAATCTAACTTAGTATTAGTTAAATACTAAGTAATTAGTTAGTCAATATTTAGTTACATTTTTCTTCGTGCAAAAACTATTAAGGATAAATACAAATGATATTAATATAAATGATGAAATTTTATTAAATCAATTTGTTCGAAAAATTACAAGTACAAATGATTAGAGCACTAGATCTTAACAATTCCCTTTCTCTCGTTATTTAGTAAAAGATACCCATTGTTTCTTTTGCTTTTGTTATTAAACATAGACTTTTCAACTTGGAAAAAAAACTTCATTGATTTTTTTATTATAATCAAATCTATCTCTATTTTTGCCTTAATAATAAAAATAATTGAGAGAAATTTATTTGCATGAAGAGATTTTCATCTCAATTTTGTTTTCATAAAAAGATTTGGGTGGTAAAAAAGTTGAAAGATTCTAAAAAAATATTCTTTGAGTGTTGATTTTGATTTGAAAGAAAGAAAAGAAGAATAGTTTTGAAAACTATTTTGAGTTTAATCACTAGATTTTAAAAGAGAAAAGAAAAAAGAATGAAGTTGTGAAGGAAAATTAAAAGAATTAAAAAAAACTTTGTTTTAAAAAATATCAAATTTAGGTAATTGGAATTTGGAAATTTTGAGTTTTCTTGTAAAGGATTTGAATTTATTAGACCACAACAACATGAAATTTTGGTATCACATTATATATATTGGTATTTCGTTAGAAATGTTTGTATCCAGTAAAAAATTAAAGTATTCGTTAAATTTTTTTTTGATATTTGATGAGAGATTTTAGTATTCGTTCGAATTTTTTTGTCCCTGTTAAAGATTTTGGCATTCGGTTAGAAAATTTGGTGTTTGTTAGAAATTTCAATATTTGTTAAGAGATTTTGATATTTATTAAAGATTTTGATATTTGGTTACAAATTTTGGTACCCATTAGAGATTTTTGGTTACAAATTTTGGTATCCATTAGAGATTTAGAAATTTTGATTTTGGTGTCAGTTATAAATTTTAGTATTTGCTTAGAGATTTTGGTATTCATTAGATATTTGGTATCAGATTAGAAATATTGTTATATGTTAGAAATTTTGATATAGACTATGGTCCTTTTAAACAGGTGATAAAAGAAAATTTTGATATATCAAAATATCTAAAGATATCCCTTATAAATTTTGGTATGTATTAAAAATATTGGTATAACATTAGACATTATGAAGTGTTTAAAAATCTAATGATTTTCATTAAAAAATTGGGTATTAATTTGATAAAATCTTGAAAAGGTTGTGAGGAAAATATCAGTATAATTTATAATTTTATAAAATGATGAAGGGATTTTGATGTTTGGTAAATTTTAATCCAGCCCAAAATAGAAAATGGAAGAATTGGGCCAAATCGCTGGGCTATATTATTTCACTTTGAACTGATTAGCTTGTCTTCCATGACCTGGGGGCACTTCAATGTCAATTTCAATTCCAGACAACTAAAACACAGAGAAAATGGAGATTCTTTATGCAGTGTCTCCTTGCAGCTACGTCCCTCGCTGTCTCCTTGTAAAGGTAATATGTTACCCTTTCCATTCTTCTTCTTTCTCCATTGTGTGCGTCTATGAATCATATAAGTTGTTGCCAACTGAGTGAATAAAAAAAATGAGGGTTTCCAAAGGGTAATGCAAATCAAGCTCCTTCAAAGCTCAAACATGTCGAACAAGTTAAAATACCGCATTCCAAGAACTTGTTTCCACCTCTTGTTGCTGCATTCGTCGCCTTATCTCCCATCTGCAACACCCCAGGTACGCAATCCCACACAATTCATTGCTCTCACTTTAATTGAAATTACCCTATTCATTGCTTAAAACTATCGTGATTCTGATTGTCGAGTAGCATTTTCGCTTAGTTAATGTCATATCTTTCTCATGGATGCAGCTTTTGCACAAAGCGTAGATATACAGAGAGGGGCCACATTGTTTGGACAGGCCTGTATTGGATGTCATGATGGAGGTGGAAACATAATTCAACCAGTGAGACACTTTTTTGTATTTCATCGACTATAGATGATCATTGTTTCTATTATTTCCTCTCTAATCCACCCTTCCATGTTCATTTTAGGGTGCAACACTCTTTACAAAGGACCTAGAAAGGTAATATGTACTTCTTGAATTAGATATTTTCAAAGCTTAATTGATTGAATGACTGTCCTACAGGAATGGGGTTGTCACTGAAGACGATATATACCGTATCACATACTATGGCAAGGGAAGAATGCCTGTAAGAATTTACATAGAAATTTGAGATCCTCCCTGCTGTATCTATCATTTTTATGATGATTTGTGTGGTTTGTTTGAAGGGGTTTGGCGAGAGCTGCACGCCGAGGGGACAATGCACATTTGGACCACGTTTGAAGGAAGATGAAATCAAGCTCTTGGCTGAGTTTGTGAAGTTACAGGCTAATCAAGGGTGGCCAAATGTAGCAAGTAATGGGGATTGATTTCTTGTTTTACCTCTAACTATTCAAACAGATAGATATACATCCATTCATGTTTAAGGCTTGATCTGGAATCTATAAATGTAATTGGAGGAAACTGTTATTATTAGATAGTAATTAGGTCCTCTTGTAATCATAAGCAATTCTAGTTCTCTAATATAATATAATTACATCATAATTAAACAATCATATAATTTTAAACTCTAAAAAGATATTAATAATACTTGAGAAAAAATTCTTTAAACAATAAAACTTAAAATCAAATCGTCGAATGCAATATGTTAGTGCAAGAATGTCGATAAAAAAAAAAAAAAAAAATTATATATAATTTTATCTAATTATTTTAGCATTCAGTAATAATTAACTATAAATACTATATAACTTAGTTAAATATTTAGTAGGTCAAAATGTCTCTCATCAATAAAAATATTAGATTATATAAACAAAATTAGTAAATAACATATAATTATATGTTAAAAATAAAATAAATGTCATAATGGTTTTTTGGTACATGGCAAATAAGTCTAGAGCAAATGAAGATGATGGCCATGAGAAATAAATGATAGTCCTTGAAGCGTACTTTGCCTGGCTACTTGTCTACTTTTTGATTTGTTGATTGTGGCTGCTATCTTAAACAATCTTGATTGCGTTTCGGATTTTTAGACGTCCTGGAAGGTTGGGAAAAGTCTCCACCCCACCTTTGATTTGTTAAGAATAATGTTAGTGCACTTCCAATTTCTTAAGGAAAGTCAAGATAAGATACCGTGATTTTTAAGAGAAACATGGAGGATCAAATTTCTGGCCTCTAGTTACGAAGTGGTTTTGTGACTTTTGACCGAGATGAAACACGTCATTGTCATTTCGGATGATAGCACCTCCAGTGAGGTTACTATTTGGATTTCTGCATCTATGGAGACAAAAGTCCACACAGCGGGATTCCAATTTCCAAGGTTCTTGTTGAAAGGGTGGGGGAATGCTACATCTAGGAGGAGAGGATAGAGAGATTCATGTCATTGAGCCTGATTATGACGCCTAGTGGATTAGGAGGAGTTTTGTTGAATATGAGTTTATTTCTTCACGACGGGGGTGATATCGCTGATCCTAAGAGAGGAGGGAGATCCAAACTAGCTAGCTTCGGCGAAGTCACGTTGGACAAAAAGGTCTTCCATGGATTCAACTTCCTTTTGACATAGAGGGCATGGACCATTAACTCATATATTTCCTTTCAAAAGGATCTCCTTAACAACAAGGCAATTGATACAAATCTTTCAGAGGAACATAATCAGATTGAAAGGGTAATCTAGTTTGAATGAATCTCCTAAAAACCTGTGGATTTATGGTATTTATGTTAGATGTAATGTTTTAAGTGTAGTATATTCATTTTTATATTTGTAATTTTTTTTGAACAAGTTTAATAAAATTATTAATGAATTATATTAATACCATTTGTATATTATCCTCAATAGTTTTTGCATTCAAAGCAAAATAAAAATAAACATTAGCTCATTGATTATCTAATGTTTAACTAATACTATGTGGTATTATATGGATGAATTATAACACAAAACAACAACTTATATTAGTAAATGAACCTAAACATGTCCTTATTCTAATTGGAAATGAGCAAATCGATTGAAAGACTAATATGTCGTCTATTAAATCTAATCGGGGATATGTTTTGTCTTGGATATCAAAGTGAATGACTTCCAAAAGACAAATTAGGGAATTAATCCATCAAACACAATTTTAATATTCAATTTTCTTTGTATTTTCTTTTTATGTTCGTTCAGTCGGAACTTTTCTATTCCAATGTAAAGACACTTGAGAGCAGAGATTGCTCCGAATCTACACTTCAATATATATTCATTAGTATTCTCTTTACTCTTTTCTTCTCTTCTTTTATTTATATTTCATTGATTTATCTAATTAATCGTTGTATGAATATTAGAACAAATTATTGTGCTTTATTTATATCTTGCATGATTCAATTATTAAACTGATTTATTTGTTAAGTAATTATTTATCTGAAATTGATTGTTTATCTAAGGGTACTTAGTATATTAGGGAGTGACGCCCCTTATAGAATATCGAGGCAGGTGAGAGTAGAAGGGTATCCTGTTGCGTAGAACTTGTGTCAAGCGGTGAGACCGGGGGGGTATCCGTATGCCTAGGAAGAGACCGAAAGGGTGACTTAGGTGGTAATCCTTAGTGAAGATGAGACTAGAAGGGTATTTTTAACTAAGGGTAATAAATAACTCAATCGAGGATAGTTAGTTATTTAATTAGATAATTAGGGATATAATCGATCATAGGCTAAAGGTTTGCATTGTTAACACTAGGATTATGAAAGTCCATTAGGTTAACTTAGGTTTAGTGATTTAATTAGTTTAATAAATACTTTCATTTGGATTCGCGCTACTAATTCGTGACTCGATTAAATTAGTAATTAATTTCTATAATTGATTTAATAATAATTTATCCAATCTACAATCCCTTGGGTACAATCATTGGAATACTTACCAGTGTTTCATTGTAAACTTTACCATATTACAATTTGACCCGTACGCTTGTAGACACTACTGATTTAATTTTATATATTTTTTGGTGTGATATTTATACTACAAACATTAACACGTTTATAGGCGGTCGCTTTACATGATAGATGAAAAGTAAATGTGGCCAAAGAGTCATTTGTCTTTGTGATAAATAACTTGATTACCATTGCTAATTATTTACTTTCATGAAAAAAGATGTAATTGTTACTGTAAGATAAAATAGGATCAAATTGGGAGAATGGATTTATCCCAAAGGGATTCAGGATATCTTATGAGGGCAACAACTTATGAAAAGGTCATTGGATGAGCATTTATTAAGTAGCTTTCGTAACGATACATAATAAAGGAGAACTCAACATATTACTTTAGTGTAATGACTTTGAGACTAAATAAGTTTATAATTAATAGGCGAAAAGTAAGAACTTAATCATAAATTTGAGCGTTACTTATATTTTTCCAATCGGTCCTTCTGTCAGCTCGTTGAAACCAGAAATGTCCAATCGGTCCAATCATTGAGAGCTTCTCTCGTTTCTTTAGTTAAAACAATAAAACAACCTTTTAGAACATAAAAAATGACCAAAACTTTACAATATAGCAAGAATCTGTAGACATGAAAACAATCTTTGGATAGAAGTTTCCTTCTTATCCAATATTAAAAGAAATTCTACTGAACCTCTCTTACACTAGCTTCCATCTACCTGGTAAAGCTTAAAGGAAAGTTTAAGAATTTACTATCAGATAATTAGCACAGAAGCTCTCATAAGCTTTAACAACCAACACATTCGTTAGAAAAGAAGAACTCTCCTGGTTTCTTTGATGATAACAAAGTTTGGCAGAGAAGATGAATCAGATATATTTTCTCCACTATCACGCTACCCTATTTATAGATAACTTACATCCAAATCCTAGTCAAGATTACCTCTAATCATTACTTGCTCTCACACGCTTTCACTAATTAATCACATCCTACGAGGTTCTCCAAGTGTCCTAGTGTCCCAATTACTTACAAGTTACCTCCACTAGGATGCTACGTGACTTAGACGTGTTCTACAAGCTTCGATACTTACTTTAGCAATGACACAAAAACACAGGTGGCGGTTTTATTAGCGAGAAGATCTGCTTTATACGGTCTACACCACAATCAAGAACTTGCCACACCACGAAGTGGAACTCCGTTGTATGGTGACGTTCTATGAATCACTCCACCATGGGTTACTATCATCATCTGATCTAAGCCTCGCAACTTAAGCGGTCTTTACAGGTGTAATCTCCCAAACTGGACCAACTCGCCAACTAGGGTGTGATAGAAATGATGAAGTAATAGAAATAGATCGTGTAACACTCCTCACCCGTATTCAACTTCAAAATAGGGTTACGGAGCATTATCGAACATATAATATAATTAAACATACATTTTCAAGTTTCAAAATAATCATCATTCATCCACATACATATCGTCCCTAATATAAGCCTATGAGGCCTAAAACATGCATTGGGGAAGGTTCAGGACTAAACTGATAACTCAGAAAAATTTTGGAAAAATTAGAAAATTTTGCAAAATACAAGGGGCACACGCCCGTGTGGCCCGGTTGTGTGTCTCACATGGCCAAAGACACGCCTGTGTTACAAGCCATGTGGACATTCGAAATGGGATCACATGGTCGTGTCCCAGCTCGTGTAACTCTTTGACTTGGGTCACACGTCCAACACACACGCCCATGTGCCCTAAAAATGGCCAGACATGCCGTGTGCCAGGCTGTGTGCTAGGCCATGCCAAACCTGTAGGGTATATTAACTTATACCACATGGCCAAGTCACACGCCTGTGTGTTGGGCCTTGTGGAGCATACTAACTTGATTTTAATTTCAACACTAGGGGATACATGGCCGTGCAATATAACCGTGTGTGTCAGACTGCTGAGACACACGACCGTGTGGACAAAAATAGGCTATTTACCAAGCCATTTTGCCACCCAATTTGCATGTACCTAAATCAAACTCAAATGGCACAAAACATAGCATATAATAGACATTCAATCAACCTCAATCAAGCATATTTCGTACCATTTCCAACACCAACTAATCCAAGATATACAATCTCACAATGGGCCATTCAATTTCATGCCAAAATTTCACTTTATCAAAACATCAATATGGTCATTTTCTAAACATGCATTATTTTACCTAATTCGACATACATAACAAACTAAAATCTCAACCATTTGCTATCCATAATACCTATTATCAACAAGCATCATATAATTATATTCAAACACATAATAAGAGCCATATGCACAATTATATACACAACCAAACCAAGCAAATTAAGCCAACTTCCATGACTATATACAAAACCAAACTTTAGACATTTACAAGCCAATTCAAATGGCTAAATTCATAGCTAAAACATATGTACCAAAATAATCAAACTTCTATACATGCCATATACTCAAAATACTTAAGTCCAAAAGTACCAAAGTGATAGTAGGATAGTGTGATGAAGTCTCTGACAATCCCGAAACCGAACTAGCTTTGATTTCACTATAACACACGAAAAATAAACAAAGTAAGCTATATAGCTTAGTAAGCTCGTAAGAAAATAATAAGCAAATCTTACTATTTAATTTGCCATTCAAAATAAGTATACAACATACCACAATTAAGTAACCAAAATGTTAATATGAATTCAATCATTTATATAACCATAAGCTCAAATCTTTCATATGTTCGATGTATATACAATTTCGTACATACCTGTATTGATACGTATCTATCCTTACCATTTCATATCCTCGATATACCTGTTGAACCATTCAGAATAATACAGGATACTCAGGAATCTCGTACCTTAAATGCCAATAATATATAGCCAAAGCTATCTCAATATCATATCTCAATAATGCTAACTCACGAGCTATCAACGGGTCTGCTCACACAAGCTAACGGTCATGATGTAGGTACACGGTGCTCTTCACACAAGTTGACGAGAATCCGTAACACATGCTGGGTAACTCAGCCATCGGTAGGACATACAGACCAGCACCCAAAACAATAATAACCCCTAATGACATGTCATTTGTATCCTAATCTATTCCTAAGGTTCAACCAAGATTTCCAATGCTAAATCTTCGTCGAATAGATTCGTAAGATCATATTCACAATTTATACAATATTAAAGCATTTAAAATACAATTAAAGTAAAGCTTATTACATACGAACTTACCTCGGATACAAAAACGGTGAAACGAGTAGGTTAATCCAAAACCTTGTTCTTTTCCCGATCTAAGTCCATATTTCACTTTTTTTTATCTATATGATATCATATTTAGCTATTTAGTAATCTCTCTATTCAATTTAGTCCAAAATACACTTTACATCCACTTTACACTTTTTCCCCTAATATTCAATATTTTTACAATTGAATCCTTATTTCATAAAATTACAAATTCATGCAATTCAACCAAAAACCATGCTAGAAAAATTTCAATTAGGTCCCTAAAAGTCCATATTTTTCATTTATTTCACAATTTAACCACCAAATTTACACATTTCACAATTTAACCCCTAATTTACAATTTTAACAAAAATCTCTTTACAAGTGTTGTTTATATAACAACAAACATGCATTTTCTACCATTAAACATCAAAATAAATCAAAATTCATCAATGGAAAAACCCTAACAATTTTTCAAATTAGTCCCTGGGCTAGTTAGACTAAGCTGTAACGATCTAAAAAACATAGAAATCATTAAAAACAAGACGAAAAATACTCACCAATTAAGCAATGTAATGACCGAACCCTAGAAATGCTCTTATGGCTTCTTAAGCTTTGAATTTTCGGTGGAATAAGTCATTTAGAAAGATGATACATTGTTTTTATTATTTTACTTAAGTTTATTATTAATTTACTTATTTAACCTTTAATTAAACCATTAAAAACACTTAATATATGTCCATAAATATCCACCCACTTTAATAATTGTCTATTTACCACATACCTTTACTTTAATTTTCTATAGCTATTAGACACCTTTAGCTAAAAGAACACAAGTTTTACATTTTACGCGATTTAGTCCTTTTTATCAAATTAAACACTCAAACGATAAAATTTCTTAACGAAAATTTCAAACAATTATTTTATCATGCTGTAAATATTAAAATAATAATAAAATAAATATTTTGACCTCGAATTTGTGGTCCCAAACCCACAGTTCTGATTTGACTAAAAACAGGCTATTACAGATTGCATTCATAATGAATGCATTTTCTCACTAAGTACAAAAATGACTTGAGAATTAATTTAATATGTTTTGAATTATTATTTAATTAATCATAATTAAATAATTTAAATTCAAAATTGGAATTAAATTAAGTAGTCATTATGAATCTCTTGAATAAGGAAATAACATATATTTACTCATAGATTCTATTATGGTAATATTGTTATGACTTTAAGGAAAATAAAATTAGATTGAAAAATTAATTTAGTTAATTTATTAATTGATTAAATAATATTTATTTTAGGAAATAGAAAATAAATATTGAGTTGATTTAAATTATAAAATATTGGGTCAAAAGTTTAGGAACTACATATAATTGGAGCCAATAGATATAATTCCAAAGGTGCTCAATTTCTCATGTAGGAAGAAAAAGTAATGAAACAACACAATTCTTAGTTGAAAGAGAGTTACCGTCTGGAAATAAAGAACATTGGATAAAGTAAAAGAAGATGATTTTATTAAGCATAGGTAAATGAGACATTTAATCTTCTAGAAGAAAGTGTAATAAATAAACATAATGATTTCTATTAATTAATAAAACTTTATTGGTTTTTTTTTCTTTTTAAATGATTCGGGTGTTCAAAACAAGTGGAGAAATTAGGCATATATGTCGATTTTTAAAAATAATTAGGTAAATAGGTCGCTTTTTTCAAAATTTAGGGAAATAGATTAATTTTGGGTGCGGGTAGCAAAAATGCTCCCTATAGAAAGTTTAGGCCATTAGGTAAATAAATTGTATTTTATTACTTTTCATTGGTTATTACATTTTATGCTTAATCCTAGTTTTTAATGCGCTTTTATGTTTTTTGGAATAAAATGACAAGTTTAGGCCATTAGGAACTTAACCTTTGACTTAAATCTTATTTTAGGAACTTGGTTGATGAGAAAATGTGGAGAAGAGCCTAAGCTGGAGCCAAGGTCATGACATCAAGGTGTACTGTCACAACATCAATGTCTTGATCACTAATCAAAGAGTTGGACTTCACCAAATCGCACATCTGAGTGGACTGTCTCCGAAGTTGCGCCACCAATGTTGTGATGCACGACACCAGCCTATGTGGTCACAACATTGAGTTATTGAGGTTGCAACATCGGCCATAGTTTCCAAAGTGGAAGTAGTCGAGTTGCCTAAGGATGATGCTGTGAAACTAAAAGGTTGTTTTCGTGACACTAAAGCTTAAAAACACCCAAAGGAGTAGACCATTGGCGATGTCACGACACCAAGGTCTAGGTGTTAGGACACTAGCTCTTGACGAGGAAAAATTCTAAATGAAAGTTTTCAATCAATCAAGCCTTAAGTGAAACTTTAAGTGAGGGTAAAGTTGTCAATTATAGGTCATTTTGGGTCATACTATAAAAGATACTTTGACACATTTTTTAGGCGAATTTTGATAGATTCTTAGTATTGCTATTTTAGGTTAGATTTTAGAATATACTCTTTTAGAATTTTTTTACATTTTACTCTTTTTAGCAAAAGTAAAGGGACCTTGTACCTTTTGCAATTACTTTAATATTTCAATAGATTTTTCATTGTTTCTTCATCTAATTTCACATTTATCGATTGGGCTATCAATATTCATGGATTCAAAGCATCATCCTTCCATCAATCCAAGGATTTCATCAATCTTATTGAGCATTTTTAAACCTTTTCTATTTTTTGTTATTTTCTTGGTTGATTTAGCATGAAAATGATTGGTTGATTGAATTGATTATGAGTATGAACTAATTTTGTGTGTGGTTGATTAATTGAATTGTTAATTGAATAATTTAAGGTTTAAGGACTAGGTCATAAAATTTGGACTAAATTGAATGAAATTGACGACTTTAGGGGGCTATATAGATAGATAAGACTAAGAGGAGATCCAATTGATCATTAAGTCGATTACCCCAATTTATTCTAATGAGGTCGAGAGATAAATTGGATTACATTTCTTAATTGAGTAAAATGGTAATTGATAGGTAAAATTAGACGTTTTAGATCCGTAAGCTAAGAATTAATCATTAACATGGATGTTAGTCAACCATATTGCTTTCTCGATTTTTTATTTTGTGAATTTTAGTTTAATTGTAATTTAGCCTTTCTAGATTAAACTTTGGTGTAATTTACTATAACAACCTGTTTTCAGTGGTTTCGGGACCACAATTCTAACGAGTGAGTCAATATTTTAATATTTATTTAATGTTTATAGGATGATACTAGGGTTGTATTAAATTTTCGTTAAAAAATTTTAATGTTTAGTTAGTTAATTAATTAAAAAGGATTTAATCATAAAGGTGTAAAGATAGATTTCTATTTGTTAAAAGGGATTAAATGGCTGTGAAATTTTAAACTATTGGACTTGGGTGATAATTGTACCATATTACATGTTAGTGGATATTCATGAATATGTTTTAGTGTAATTACAATAGTTTTTAAAGGTCAACTTGGTAATTTAATAATAAATTATAAGGTTAAGTAAAATAAAGGAAAATCCATATCATCTTTCTTATTTTTTACTTATGAAAACCATACACCATTGTTAAGAAGGGGGAAAGCTTTCGATTGTGGTTTTTTTCATGCATGGTAAGATTTTTGAGCCTCGTTTTTAATGATTTTATGTTTTTAAACTCGTTTTAACTTAATTTACTTAGCCCGGGGGTTAATTTGTAAAATTGTTAAAGGTTGAGGGAATTGGATGTGTTTAGGTGTTAATTGATAAACTATTAAACTAGGTTGTTAAATAAACTTGTTTTGTGAAATGATTTTTGATGATTTAGGGTTAATGATTAATTTGTTAAAAGTGAATAATTCTGTAACAGCCCAATTTCAGTAAGATCGGAACAGTGGTTTCTGGACCACATATTTGATCTGAAAATAAATTTTATTTTTTATTATATAGTTCGTATTATGATAGATATGTTGTGTGAAAATTTTGATACAAAAATTTTATTGATTAAGTGTTTAATTACGAGAAGGACTAAATCGCATAAAATGAGAAAGTTGAATTCTAATAGCTATAAGGATTAAATAGCTATGGAATTCAAAACTAGAGGTCCTTATATGGTAATTAGACCATTAAAGAAAAGTATGTAGATTTTTGCTGACTCATCCATGGAAAAATTAGAAAAGAGTAGGAACTAAATTGGAAATCACAAAAATTAAAGATGATAATTAATTAAAAAGAAATTATCATCTTTTTTTCATGTCTTCTTCCCCAAAATTTCTATGGAAATCCTAGGAGAGAGGGAGAAAACTTTCCAAGCTTAAAAAGGTATGAAATCAAGTCCCGTTTTTAGTAATTTTTATATTTTTGGAATTGGGATAGTCTAATCTATCTATTTGGGGGATTAATTTGAAAAGTTATCAAGGTATGAAATTTGGGTCATGGATGAATATGCTGAAAATTAGAAATTTATTGTAGAAAATGAAAGGTTGTTGATAGATAAACAACTTTTACAAAGTGACTTTTGATGAAAACATGATTTAGGGACTAAAATGTAAAGTTGTGAAATTTGATGAAAAATTCTGAAATTTTATGAATACATGTGCTGTAAATTTTGTAATGGGATTTTTTTAGGCTTGGAATAGGGAGTAAAATTTATAGGTTTAATTTTCCGAGCCTAGGGACGAAATTAAAATTTATGGAAAAGTTAGGGGCAAAATTGTAATTTTACCTAGGACGTAAATTGAGTCCAAATGAGTATGAAATATGAGAAATTGATGATTAAAGCTATTTATATAGATCTAGACAACTCACATTCGAGGATAGATCGAGGAAAAGAAAAGGTTATGGATTAGTAGATTACTTACGCGAACAAGTGTCGATGTAAGTTCGTGTAACTTAATCGAGTATGTAAATATCTTTAATTGAATGTTGTGTTGTATGAAATGTGACTTATATCGATGTGCAATTTTTGAATGCTATAATTGTAACACCCCTTACTCATATTCGATGCTGGAACAGGGTACGAGGCATTACCGGACTTAAACATAAGCAAACATACAAAACAGAGACACAAATTTCCATCCAAATTTAAAACTTTTCATATACATTCAAATCACAGCTAAAACGAGCCTACAAGGCCCAAAACATGCATTGGAAGTAGTTCGGGACTAAACCAAGAACATTGGAAAATTTCACAACACTTAGAAAATTTTTCATGTTTTAAGAGCCACATGCCAGTGTGGCTTGAGACACGCCCGTGTGGGTAGACCGTGTGGTCACACATGCCCGTGTCCCTAACATGTGTAACTCTCTGTTTGTCATCCATGAACAAATTGAAGTCACACGGCCAAGGTAAATGCCCCTGTGCTTAGGCCGTGTGGTCGATTTAATTTTCATAATTTTTCATAAAATAAGTGCAAACTTCACACGCCCAGGGCACACACCCGTGCTTAAGGCCGTGCCGTCCACACAACTGAGACACACGCCCATGTCTCTGCCCATGTGCTCAATACTGAGCATTCTGTTTTGCAACAATTAAGGTGCAGGGGACACACGGCCAGAATGCAAGCCCATGGGGCTAGCCGTGTGTGAGACACACGCTCGTGTGTCTACCCGCGTGGACAAAAATAAGGCTATTTTCCAAGCCATATTGTCACCCTTCCATGCTCAAACCTACACAACAAAACATAGCACCATTCCAAGTACATACATTCAGCCAATTCAGCCAAAATAAAGATATCCATACATCATTTACATGTTACCATTTCATACATACAACATCACATGCTTATCAACTTCAATCATGCATACTTCCACATCCATGGAAACATCATCATATGTATATATACTTAAACAGATATTAATCAATACCATATGGCCATTGACAAAATGAATTATCAACCAACATAGGCTAACACAGTAGGCTAAATCAATTATGACACATAACAAAATAACTAAGTCCTTATACATGCCATAACTCAAAATATTGAAATCATTGGTACCCAGAATGTTAAGTTGATAGTGTGACTGGATCTCCAACAATCTCCGATCCTCGAGTTAGCTTGGTAACATTATAAGACAAGGGAAAAGAAAGTTCCCATGCAAATAATAAGCATTACAAACTCACATTTAACATAAAATTAACTTGGAGTAAATTAACATAAATGTCATTATAAATCTCACAATACAACTTAACACAACCTTACTGAGGGATTCATCACATATCAAGCTCATTAAGCATGAGTTTCATGTACATACCTGCACCAATTTACAACTTACCATAGTCTTTCACAAATTTGACATTCTCGTTTCATTTCCCATTGAACCACTTGGAATACTAAAGGATACTCGGGTATCTCGCACATATAGTACCACACCAATGTCATATCCCAGATATGGTCTTACATGGGATCTCGTATCGATGCCAATAGCCCAGCTAAGGTCTTAAATGAAATCTCATATCGATGCCATATCCCAGATATGGTATTGCACGAAGTCTCATAATGATGCCATGTCCCAGATATGGTCTTACACACAATCTCGGTAACCCTAATGTAATGACATTTGTATCCTATCTATTCCTAAAGTTCAATCGAGATTTCAAGATTGTCGTAACTTTTTCAAACACGCTCAATGGTCAATCATAATTCATACAATAGTAAAGCATACAAAATATAATTAAAACAATGCATTATTTACATAAGAACTTACCTCAGTACAAAAATAGTAGGAAATGGACCTTATCGTCAAATACTTTGTTCTTCCCCCGATCTAGGTCCAAGCCTCGTTTCTCTTGATCTACAATAGCAAATTTAACTCATTTATTAATCACATTACTCAATTCAGTCCAAATCTTACATTATGGTAAAATTACATTTTGCCCCTAAACTTTGACATATTTACATTTTAGTTCCTAAGCTCGTAAAATAAAATATATTCAATTTCATCAAGACCAAAGCCTAGGTGAACCTCTTTCATGCTTATAACAGCTTACATTTTCCATTTAATCACACTTTTATAAACATTTTGAAATCTTTTTACAAATAGGTCCTTTTGACATTTTCATCAAAAATCACCTAGTAAAAGTTGTTTATCTAACATTAAACTTGCATAATCTACCACTAGACATCAAAATATGAAAACATCTAACATGTGTCAAACCTTAGACTTCAATCATATCTCAAATTAATGGTAGAAATAGATAGATTATGTTATAAGGATTTCAAAAACATAAAAATCATTAAAACAAAGGCTAGAACGGACTTACAATCGAGCTTGAAAAGTGGAAAAGCCCTAGCTATATCTTCCTTGTAAAGTTCAGCCAAGCATGAAGAAGATTGAGTAAATTTTGGCTTCATTTTTGGTTTTTAATTCATTTAATTACCGAATGACCAAAATGTCCTTTTTTCAAAACATTAAAATTCTCTTACCTCATGTCTATTTTTTTCCAACTTAAATTAAAATGGTCTAATAACCATCTAAGGACCTGCAATTTAATATTTCATAACAATTTGACACATATAGCATGTAGAACTCAACTCTTGCACTCCTTACAATTTAGTTTTTTTTGCCAAATTGAGTGCTCAAACGTCAAAATTTTCAAATGAAATTTTCACGAAATCATTCCGTAAAATTGTAGACCATGAAAATGTAGTAAAAAAAAATTTCTACGTCGGATTCGTGGTCTCGAAACCACTATTCTGACTAGGCCCAAAATCGGGCTGTTACAATAATGAAAAATTTAATACATGCTTGAAATGGTGAAAAAAGGGTTAAGTCTCAATTGAATACTGAATTCTGATGAATATTGTAACACCCCAAACCCGTGACCGTCACCGGATTTGACCACGAGGTGTTACCGGGCTTCCTTTACTTATTCCTCTCTTGGGATTTTTTTTTTTGTTTTCCTTTTTCTGTTCCAGGCAGGCTAGTTAACTGCGTCACTGCCACCTTAAAAATCATATCTCGAGTTCCAGAACTCAAAAACCAAATACGTAAATTTTCCCTGAATTTAGACTCATATATCCATCCATGGATTTATTTCTAGAATTTTTGGTCGGGCCAATTGGTACAGTTTATTAGTTAAAGTCACCCCTGTTTCAGGGTTCTACTACACTGACCTTTGCGCATTACGACCTGGATATCATCTCGTACAGAGCTCTAATGCTCATGCCGTTTGTTTCTAATGAAACTAGACTCAAAGGGGTATCTATGAATATAAGGCATGACTTCTAATTGTTTCTGGATAATTTATGGTAAATTTTCAAAGTCGAAACAGAGGATCCAGAAACTGTTCTGGCCCTGTCTCACGAAATCTTGAATATCTCTCAAAATACAGCTCATTTGGTCGTTTCATTTCGTCCATATGAAAATAAACCCATCAAGCTTCGAGTACATAATTTTCTTAGCAATTAATTCCACTTCTACTATTTTTGGTGATTTTTCAATCTCATATCACTGCTGCTGTCCGCAACAGTTACTGTAGTAGACTATGCCAATTTCATGAATCTTTCCTTGGCCTTACTAATCATTCATCATACATGGCACAACTATGGCCACCTTATCAAAATTAAGGTTTCTAAGACCCGTGGCTATAGGTTCTAGCATCCCACTCAAACGACCACATAGGCCATTTTCACATGGCTTAAAGTTTACAACCCACAATTCAACAAAACAAAATAGCCTATACATGCCAAATGTTCTCCTAGTTCAACTACGAAGACAATACCAAAAGATTTCAGGCCGGTGTGATGACTTCAACGACGGTTCCGAGCACGCATAAGCGATCTGAGTCCAAGAGACCTAAAATGGGTGACAAGAAAACGCCGAGTGAGTTTATAACTCAGAAGTCATAAGCATTTCACAACCATTCATTAACAAAATTATCATAGAATGAAACAACGAAACGAGGCAAAATGCCCCATCCATACCGAATTATAACATAATTCCTTAGACCCCTTCGATTCAATCTCATACCAAGTTCACATTCACATTCCATAAACTAATCAATAGGATATTTGAGGCATTTTTTTTTTTTTATACACCAACTCATTTTCACCACAATTATACAATTGTAATTATCACATAGATTTAAAGCTCACCAAGCTCAACCCCGAGCATGAACATGTTGCCTATTCGTCATGAGCTCAAGGTACTTACCCGATCCGCTGTCCGTGATTAACTCGATAATGTCGCACACTCAGTGCCAATAGTGATGCAAGAGCATCTAGTGAGTCCGCACACTTAGTGCTATATATTCAGCTCGCACACTTAGTGCTATATAATCAAACTCGCACACTTAGTGCTGTACAATTTTAAACCCGCACACTTAGTGCCAATCTTGTCACCGTGTCCATTTATACCCGCACACTTAGTGCCGAGACCAATACTTTATGCATTTTGCTACCTTTATACATTCAACAATGGCATCATTCCATACACATACATTTCCATTTACACATCAACTCATTTAAACACAATTTGCATGGACATTATGACCATTTAAATCAATACCAAATACATGCTTAATGACTTACCTTGTGTTGGGTAAAATAGTTCCAAGTCGGCTACTCGATGACCTTCGTCTTTCCCTTGCTTGATTCTCCTTCTTTAACTCCTTGAGCTTGATCAATAAATCAACTAGTTTAACCATCTTGCTAAACATTCATAATTCAACTACACATGCATATGTATGCTTGTATATTCGCAACCATCCTTCCTAATTACCCATTTAGATGGCGAATGTATGTATATATATATATATACAATGTCAACTATAACATCTTTTAATCACCTAATTTCATCTCAAATTCCCATGACCGATCACACCTATACTTACATTCCAATATTCGAATATTCAAAATCACGTTCTAAATACAATAGTCATGAACAATGCCGAATCCTTGTGTGTTCAAACATGAATTATTTTACTTAAATCAAAACGTATAAACATTCACAACTCGTATTCTTAGGAAGACCGATTTCTTTCCATAGTACATTCCTCATCAATACTTAGATGAACAACCAAAATCCTCCTTTATACCCTAGCCGAATGCTCCTATCATCCATAAAATTACAAATTTTAGCATGGGCTAAGTAGGAATCATTTAACATGCAAATAAACTCCTATCTCCAACACTTAATCATTCGGCATATTGTCTAAATACACATGAGAAATCTCATCTTCCTTGACCTTACCAAGAGTGCACCCACACTTCAACTTAGCATATTACAAAACCAAATCAACAAATTCAATGCTTACCTCCTAGTAGCCAAAGATACTTGCGAATTGACCTAGGTAAATCTTCCTTCCTTTCACTTTTTTTTCAAGAACAACCAAAAGAATGAACAATGAATGAACAAAACCTTTTTTTCTTTTCTTTCTCTCTAGCTACTGCACAATGGGGGGCATCCATGCTCATTTTTTTTCATTTCTTTAATGCTAGTTTTTATTTTATGGCTTCCTACATACACCACTAGCAAAACATGTTGGAAACATGTTTCCTTTGCCCATAATCTTGTCATGGCCGGCCACTCACCTTAGGAAAGGGGGTTATTTGACATGCAAGGACAACCATTTTCCCACATGTATTAATAGGCCACCTTACATTTGCCTAGCACATTTCTAAATTTTCTCACATAAGTCCTATGTGATAAAATTCACTTACAATTAACAAAATCCAAACATTCAATTTTTCACACATTCATATTCACATATTCTAGACAATAAATATTACGTTAGAACATTTCGGTGACTCGGTTTAGCGGTCCCAAAATCACTTTCCGACTAGGGTCACTTTAGGGCTGTCACAACTCTCCCCCACTTAAGAAATTTTCGTCCCCGAAAATCTTACCGGTAAATAGGCTCGGGTATCGCTCTTTCATAGAGTCCTCAAGTTCCCAAGTGGCTTCTTCAATTCCGTGTTTATGCCACAACACCTTCACTAACGGGATTTTCTTATTGCGCAACTCTTTTACTTCACGCCTCATAATGCGAACCGGTTCCTCTTCATAGCTCAAATTAGGCTGAATCTCAATCTCAGATGGAGCGATTACGTGCGATGGATCAGACCTATATCGTCGAAGCATCGAGACATGGAAAACGTTGTGGATCCTTTCAAGCTCAGGGGGTAAAATTAATTGGTACGCTACTGGCCCAACTCGTTCGGATACTTTATACGGACCGATGAACCTCGGACTCAATTTGCCCTTACGGCCAAATCTAAGCACCTTCTTCCAGGGTGAGACTTTGAGAAATACCTTGTCTCCAACCTGATATTCAATGTCTTTTCTTCTCAAATCTGCATACGACCTTTGGCGATCCGAAGCAGCTTTCAAACTTTCACGAATTACTCGAACTTTCGCTCGGCATCCTTAATCAAATCAACCTCAAGATTTTACTTTCACTAAGTTCACCAGAATAATGGGTGCGGCATTTACGACCGTATAAAGCCTCGTAAGGCGCCATCTTAATACTTGATTGAAAACTATTGTTGTGCGAATTCAATCAAAGGTAAATACCGTTCCCATGAACCACTAAACTCAAGGATGCAACATCTCAACATATCCTCGAGTATTTGAATTATCCGTTCGGATTGACCATCGGTTTGGGGATGAAAACCAGTGCTAAAATGCAGCTTGGTACCCAAAGCCTCTTGCAATTTCTTCCAAAATCGCAACGTAAATCTTGGGTCTCTATCCGACACGATAGAAATAGGCACCCCATGCAATCGAACAATTTGGGAGATGTATAATTCTGCCAATTTATCGAGCGAAAAATCCGTGTGGACAGGGATAAAATGAGCCGACTTAGTCAATCTATCAACAACAACCCAAATCGCATCCTTCTTACTCGCTGACAATGGCAGTCCGGATACAAAGTCCATGGTGACTCGATCCCATTTCCACTCGGGTATCGTGATCGGCTGAAGTAATCCCGATGGCACTTGATGTTCCGCTTTCACTTGTTGACATATCAGACACCTTGAAACAAATTCAGAAATGTCTCGTTTTATATCGGGCCACCAAAATTGGCGTTTCAGGTCATTGTACATTTTAGTACTACCCGGGTGGATTGACATTCGACTACTGTGAGCCTCGTTCAAAATTATCGAAACAAGTTTCGATTTCCTTGGAATACATAATCGACCCTTGAACGTCAAGCAATCATGGTCGTCAATCTGAAATTCCGATTCCTCATTCAAAACACATTCGGCTCGCTTAGCGACCAATTCGGCGTCGACCTTCTGATATTCAAGTACTTGATGAATCAATAACGGTTTGGCCTCTAGTTCGACTACTAGCACCTCATCGGGTGAAACGGATAGGTGAGCATCCATCGCTCTCAAGGCAAACAGTGCCTTGCGACTTAGAGCATCGGCCACCACGTTGGCCTTTCCCGGGTGATACTCAATGATGAGTTCATAGTCTTTCAACAACTCAAGCCAACGTCTTTGTCGCAGGTTTAATCTCTTTGAGTCATCAAATATTTGAGACTCTTGTGGTCTGAATAAATATGACACCTTTCTCCAAACAAGTAATGCCGCCATATTTTCAAGGCGAACACTATGGCTGCTAGTTCAAGGTCATGGGTCGGATAGTTTCTCTCATGCGGCTTTAGTTGTCTCGACGCGTAAGCCACAACTCGACCTTCTTGCATTAACACACAACCTAACCCAAGCAAGGATGCGTCAGATATGAAAAACTCTTTACTGGGACTCGGTGTACTAATCTTGGGGCCTCGGTTAAGCAGGTTTTAGTCGATCGAAACTTTCTTGACAAATGTTCGACACTCGAACTTAACATCTTTTGGAGTAGTTTCGTCATCGGTGCAGCTATCATCGAAAAACCTTTCACAAATCGTCGATAGTATCCGCAAGCCCCAAAAGCTCCTAACCGGTAACATTCCTCGGAGGTTTCCAATCGACTATAGCCAAAATTTTGTTCGGGTCCACCTCGACACCGATCACGGACACCACGTGCCCCAAAAAGCTAACCTCTCTTAACCAAAATTCACATTTACTGAACTTTGCGTATAACTGCTTATCTCGTAAAATTTGCAACACTAGCCTCAGGTGTTCAGCATGCTCAGTATCATCTCTCGAATAGACCAAAATGTCATCGATAAATACAACTACGAACCGATCCAAGTATGGCCTGAAAATTCTATTCATTAAATCCATAAATACCGCAGGGGCATTAGTGAGCCCAAACGGCATCACTAAGAATTCGTAGTGACCGTACCTAGTTCTAAAAGCGGTTTTGGGTATGTCCGATTCTGGGACCCTCAACCGATAGTACCCGACCTCAAATCTATCTTTGAAAACACCGAGGCTCCTTTAATTGATCAAACAAATCGTCAATTCGTGGCAACGGATATTTATTCTTTATCGTCACTTTATTCAGCTGACGATAGTCGATGCACAATCTCATAGTTCCATCCTTCTTCTTCACAAACAATACTGGTGCGCCCCATGGAGAAAAACTCGGTCGAGCGAAACCTCTATCCGTCAGTTCTTGTAATTGAACCTTCAATTCCTTTAATTCTGTTAATGCCATACGATACGGGGCTATTGAGATCGGCGTAGTACCCGGTACAACTTCGATGCCGAATTCCACTTCTCGAATTGGTGGCAATCCCGGTAACTCATCAGGAAAAACATCTGAATACTCACAAACCACTGGTACCGATTCGAGTTTCCTTTCCGTCTCTTTACTTTCAAACACATACGCAAATTATGTTTCACACCCCTTTTTCACATACCTCCGGCGGTCATAGAAGATACTATCGCCGCACTCCTTTTAAATCAAGAGACTCGACTCGGACTACCTCGTTATTTGCACTCCTCAAATCAATGGTTTTCCTTTGCAGTCCACCACCGCATCATGTACGATCAGCCAATCCATACCAAGAATAACATCGAATTCATCAAGCGGTAGAAGCATCGGATCGGTAGGAAAGCAGATTCTCGAATTATTAGGGGCATCTCTTGCACACTTTATCAACGAATACGTATTGACCCAAAGGGTTTGACACTGAATTATGAACTCGATGACTTAACGGTAGAGTCTTCTTGGATGCTAAGGTTTCACATACATATGAATGGGTAGAGCGGGGTCAATCAATGCAATCACACTAGTATCAAAGAGAGTAAAAGTACCAAGGATAACGTCGGGGAGGATGCCTCCTCTCGTCTTGCGGATGGCATATACTCTAGCAGAGCACGGGTCTCGGATCGAACAGCCGTGACGAGGCTCCTCTCGATTACCACCCCTACCTCCGAAATTCTCGGGGCCTACCTCTAGCCGTCGTTCCACTAGGTCTTGCACCTTGCATCTTATTCTTCTCATCTAACTCCGTGCAATCTCTAATGAAGTGGTCCTTGAACCGCATCCATAATAGGCCCTATTAATGACTTACCCCAACATTCACCTAGGTGTCGTCTTCCACATTGGGGCATTCGGTCTCTCTTGACGATTATTGCCCACACTAGCTACTGAAGTAGCTCGGGAGTCCGTCAATGGTCGGGCTCTGATGGAAATTCCCGCAGTCGCCCTTGACTTATTAGTGTCCTCCCTGAACTTCTTTACCGTCGAGAACGGAGCTTTACTCGCCGATATTTTACAATAATCTCTTGCTTCAAATTCGGCCTTCTTCTTCTCCTTTCCAAGTTCTTCCGCCTTGCGTGCTCGTTCGACTAGTGTTGCGAACTCCTTTATCTCCAAAATACCCACTAGCGACTTTAAATCTTCATTCAATCCTTCTTCAAATCTTTTGCACATAGCAACCTCATCACCACACACTCCGAGCATACCGACTAAGTCTTACGAACTCATGTTCAGATTCAGATCTGATCATACGGCCTTGCTTGAGTTCCAAGAATTCCTTACGCTTCGATCGATGAATCGTTGACTAATGTATTTCTTCGAAATTCGATTGAAAGAAATCCCAAGTAACTCGTTCGTTTGGGACTATGGAAATTATAGTCCTCCACCAATAGTAAGTCGAGTCTCGCAACAAGGATATAGCACACTTAAGACATTCATCGGTGTGCATGATTCATCTAACACTCGAATGGTGTTATCGAGCGAACTTCGGCCTTTTCGGCATCATTAGGACCTATGGCCTTGAACTCCTCAGCCCGCGCTTCCTAATCAGTCTCACGGTTGGTTTACTCAGCCTCACGGGATCGATGAATCAAGGCATTACGGGCTCTTGGGGTGGAGTATTTAAATTCGAGAATTGTTGGACAGCCGGATTGGTTCGGGCATATTGCGCGACCCACTCATTCATCATGGTGAAGAAGGCTTGTTTCGCCCCTTCAGCTTGATTATTCGTGGATAACTGAGGCTCAACAGGCGGTGTCCCTTGCGCGGGAGCAGCCGCTACACTTTCAACGTCATCCGCCAAGGGTCTCTCTACCCCAGGTTCCATTTGCTAATCAAAACAAAAATTTCAACCGTCAGAAGTCATCACATTTTTAAGCATTAACAATTTGGCATGTATAGCTAGACTCACACGCGCTATGGTAGTCCTAGAATCGACTAAACCATAGCTCTGATACCAATTAAATGTAACACCCCAAACCCGTGGTCATCACGGATTTGACCACGAGGTGTTACCGGCTTACTTTACTTATTCCTCTCTTGGAATTTTTTTTTGTTTTCCTTTTTCTGTTCCAGGCAGGCTAGTTAACTGCGTCACTGCCACCTTAAAAATCATATCTCGAGTTCCAGAACTCGAAAACAAAATCCGTAAATTTTCCCTGAATTTTGACTCATATATCCATCCATGGATTTATTTCTAGAATTTTTACTCAGGCAAATTGGTACAGTTTATTAGTTAAAGTCACCCCTGTTTCAGGGTTCGACTACACTGACCTTTGCGCATTACGACCTGAATATCATCTCGTACAGAGTTCTAATGCTCATGCCGTTTGTTTCTAATGAAACTAGACTCAAAAGGGTATCTATTAATATAAGGCATGACTTCTAATTGTTTCTGGATAATTTATGGTAAATTTTTAAAGTCGAAACAGAGGATCCAGAAACTGTTCTGGCCCTGTCTCACGAAATCTTGAATATCTCTCAAAATACAGCTCATATGGTCATTTCGTTTTGTCCATATGAAAATAGACCCATCAAGATTTGAGTACATAATTTTTTTAGCAATTAATTCCACTTCTACTATTTTTGGTGATTTTTCGATCTCATATCACTGCTGCTGTCCGCAACAGTTACTGTAGTAGACTATGCCAATTTCATGAATCTTTCCTTGGCCTTACTAATCATTCATCATACATGGCACAACTATGGCCACCTTATCAAAATTAAGGTTTCTACGACCCGTGGCTATAGGTTCTAGCATCCCACTCAAACGACCACATAGGCCATTTTCACATGGCTTAAAGTTTACAACCCACAATTCAACAAAACAAAATAGCCTATACATGCCAAATGTTCTCCTAGTTCAACTACGAAGACAATACCAAAAGATTTCCAGCCGGTGTGATGACTTCAACGACGGTTCCGAGCACGCAAACGATACGAGTCCAAGAGACCTAAAATGGGTGACAAGAAAACGCCGAGTGAGTTTATAACTCAGTAAGTCATAAGCATTTCACAACCATTCATTAACAAAATTATCATAGAATGAAACAACGAAACGAGGCAAAATGCCCCATCCATACCGAATTATAACATAATTCCTTAGACCCCTTCGATCAATCTCATACCAAGTTCACATTCACATTCCATAAACTAATCAATAGGATATTTGAGGCATTTTTTTTTTATACACCAACTCATTTTCACCACAATTATACAATTGTAATTATCACATAGATTTAAAGCTCACCAAGCTCAACCCCGAGCATGAACATGTTGCCTATTCGTCATGAGCTCAAGGTACTTACCCGATCCGCTGTCCGTGATTAACTCGATAATGTCGCACACTCAGTGCCAATAGTGATGCAAGAGCATCTAGTGAGTCCGCACACTTAGTGCTATATATTCAGCTCGCACACTTAGTGCTATATAATCAAACTCGCACACTTAGTGCTGTACAATTTAAACCCGCACACTTAGTGCCAATCTTGTCACCGTGTCCATTTATACCCGCACACTTAGTGCCGAGACCAATACTTTATGCATTTTGCTACCTTTATACATTCAACAATGGCATCATTCCATACACATACATTTCCATTTACACATCAACTCATTTAAACACAATTTGCATGGACATTATGACCATTTAAATCAATACCAAATACATGCTTAATGACTTACCTTGTGTTGGGTAAAATAGTTCCAAGTCGGCTACTCGATGACCTTCGTCTTTCCCTTGCTTGATTCTCCTTCTTTAACTCCTTGAGCTTGATCAATAAATCAACTAGTTTAACCATCTTGCTAAACATTCATAATTCAACTACACATGCATATGTATGCTTGTATATTCGGCAACCATCCTTCCTAATTACCCATTTAGATGGCCGAATGTATGTATATATATATATATATACAATGTCAACTATAACATCTTTTAATCACCTAATTTCATCTCAAATTCCCATGACCGATCACACCTATACTTACATTCCAATATTCGAATATTCAAAATCACGTTCTAAATACAATAGTCGTGAACAATGCCGAATCCTTGTGTGTTCAAACATGAATTATTTTACTTAAATGAAAACATATAAACATTCACAACTCGTATTCTTAGGAAGACCGATTTCTTTCCATAGTACATTCCTCATCAATACTTAGATGAACAACCAAAATCCTCCTTTATACCCTAGCCAATGCTCCTATCATCCATAAAATTACAAATTTTAGCATGGGCTAAGTAGGAATCATTTAACATGCAAATAAACTCCTATCTCCAACACTTAATCATTCGGCATATTGTCTAAATACACATGAGAAATCTCATCTTCCTTGACCTTACCAAGAGTGCACCCACACTTCAACTTAGCATATTACAAAACCAAATCAACAAATTCAATGCTTACCTCCTAGTAGCCAAAGATACTTGCCGAATTGACCTAGGTAAATCTTCCTTCCTTTCACTTTTTTTCAAGAACAACCAAAAGAATGAACAATGAATGAACAAAACCTTTTTTTTCTTTTCTTTCTCTCTAGCTACTGCACAATGGGGGGCATCCATGCTCATTTTTTTCATTTCTTTAATGCTAGTTTTTATTTTATGGCTTCCTACATACACCACTAGCAAAACATGTTGGAAACATGTTTCCTTTGCCCATAATCTTGTCATGGCGGCCACTCACCTTAGGAAAGGGGTTATTTGACATGCAAGGACAACCATTTTCCCACATGTATTAATAGGCCACCTTACATTTGCCTAGCACATTTCTAAATTTTCTCACATAAGTCCTATGTGATAAAATTCACTTACAATTAACAAAATCCAAACATTCAATTTTTCACACATTCATATTCACATATTCTAGACAATAAATATTACGTTAGAACATTTCGGTGACTCGGTTTAGCGGTCCCGAAACCGCTTTCCGACTAGGGTCACTTTAGGGCTGTCACAAATATATATGCTTTCCCAAAATGGATGAGGTCCTATATTTGTTGTGGACGAGATTTAGCTTGGACGAGTAATCCTAATTACTTCATTATAAAAAGGATTTAGCCTGAATGGGTAATCTTGATATAATACCTCTCGAGTATTCGTTATGATTAGGGTTTAGCCTGACTGGTAATCCTAATTGAGCTCTTTTGAGCATACGTTATATAAAGTGTAATAGCCCATTTTTTCCCGGCCCATTTCGGTATTTAAAATAATAAACCCCCAAAAAATAAAAATAAAACAAAGTCCAAGTCCAGTACAAAATTACAAACATATAATTTGGCCCAATCGAAATGACCCATTACTTGAAAAGAATTAAGGTCCATCTATAAGCTTGAATCATATGGAAATATAATCTTTAAGGATATGCAATCTTAGATATGATACAATCTTAGATATGCAATCTTAGATATGATATGCAATCTTGAAGATATGATCTTGAATTCTTGGAGATTTAATTTGTAGATATCCTTTAATCTTAACCGTTGATGTAATTGATTTGTACCGTTGGATTTGGGGAGGCTCAACTATAAATAGAGGCCTCTCCCTTCATTGTAAATCACTTGAGTTTTGGGAAGCAATAAGAATTCTTGAGAGCATTCACTCAAATTTCTCTCCCTCTTGCGTTCTTACTCTCTGTGGTTTGTTCTTATTTTATTCTTCGTCTAACTTAGTTTTTCAACCTTTTTTATTTTAATTTCTTCATTTTTCAAATATGTATATTTATTCCTATCTTTTATACATTTGATTATGTATTTTATATATTATAATATTTAACCTTTTATATAGTTTATTTTCAAATATATATTTTCTATGCATATATATATATTATATTATCATTTCATGTATTTTGAACTATTGCATTATATTTTTATAATTTGTAAATGTTCTATTTATTCATTTTTTTGTGTATGTCATTTATCTTATTTGTGCATAGTTTCATTTTTTTATATGCTATGTTTAATTATTTCTTTTATGTGCTATTTTATGATATATATTGTTGTATAATTTTTGCATGCATTATGTTTTCTTTTAGTTTACTCATGTTTTTATTTGTTTATTATCTTATATTTACCCTAGTATGATTTTTTTTCATTAAACGTATGTTCATGTTATTTAGTTTTGTCATAATGATATTATTTATGTTTGTATGGAAATGTTAGAATATTTTGTACATTTATGCTTCATGATGCATTAATATGTCATCCTAAAACGTCATTTAAAAATAATATTCCAAGGTTTTTTTAAAAAAAATTAAAAGGCAATGCTTGATGTTTGGAAACTTCGAGAAAGGTAGTGCCCTAACTTACTGGGTTGCGACTTTTCTCGTTGAATTCGAATAGTCAAGCACCCTTTTAAGTGATTTTGAGTTTTCAAAACTTAAACAATTATTTCGATATTTCAAAACATAGTGTCCTAACTTATTGGATATGGCGTTTTGTTGTTTCGAGATAGAAATTTTCGAAAGACGAGCTTAGTTTCGAAGGTTTTAAAATGTTACGTCCTAACTTACTGGATGTGATGTTTTGACTCGTTTGAAATAAGTGAGCCTTAATTTTCAAAATTGAGACATTCTAATTAAAAGAGGTTTGCATCTTAAAACTTTCAAATTTCCGATATTAAAGACACTTGATAATCAATTAGGTACCAATTTCTGGGCGTTACGAGGGTGCTAACCCTTCCTCATAAGTAACCGACTCCCGAATCCGTTTTCTCGACTTTCGTAGACCAAAATTAATGTTTTAAAACAAAACATTTTATAAGGTGATCCAATCACACCTAAAAAGATTGGTGGCGACTCCGTTTCATTTTTCTTAAAGTCGATTCCCATTTTCCAAAACTCGATTTAAAAATGGTTTCGACGACTTAGCGACTCATTGGGACTAATAAGTGAGTCAAGCCGTGTAATTGATTATCTCTTGTCTTAATGTCGGAAATTAAAAATTTTAAAATTTAATCCTCTTTGCATTACATGTGTTTGTATTATTACATGTGTTGCTATATTCTGATACGCATTGTATTTACATGATCGTTGTGGTCACACCCTTAAGTGGGAGTGAGAAGCTATGCCTTCGTGAGGTTTTCGCCTCCATGTAGGATAGTGGATCACTTTCGGGATACATCCGTACATATGGTTTCGTGAGATTTTCATCTCCGTGTAGCCATAGGGAAATGTATTCCCCTGAACTGAACTCGATTCAAATGAGCCTATAATGGGTGAGGATCGAGGAATCTGCTGGTTCGGGTACCTCAAACTTTAGAAACAAACCACATATAGAAAAACCGGAAGAGCTCAATATAGATAGAATTATACTTAGGTTATCTTTGTGTTTATTAATATCATATGATACTGACTATTTTCTTTCTTTTGTGCATGTCATTTTGCATTTAAAAGGTATCAATTCACGGTCAGTTTCTAAGTTAGAAAGTTTTATTATGGAGAACGGACTTCTTGATAGAATGGAGGGCAACGCTAACGTCCATAAATGGTCAAAGGAAACGCTGAAGGATACACATCAGAATTATGAGGTTACACTCGCATCAGCGTGGCACAAAATAATCTCCAAGAGTTAAAGGAAATATGGGATCAATGGAGTAATGAAGCCAAGCAGTTGTTCTACAATAACTAAGGGGACTTGCAGTATTTGCTTGACAGGAGGATAGATGAGCAATTCAAAGTGAGTGTGGGAGTATTGATGGACACTTCTACCATTATAGCATTTCACTTTCATATGAAGATAGTTGCCATGTGGATGGTAAGGGTATTGGAAGGAAAGTGAGTTGGATGGAAAGAATTTTGCCTATGATGGTAAAAAGCTCGTTTACTATAGGATCGCTACCAAACAACAAGCTTGAGTTTACTGTTGTACTTATCAGAAACAATGGAAATGCAAGCCCCGATAGCCTGGATAGCTCAAGTAAGCGTGAAAGAAAGCGATTAAAGAAGACCGTATCATACAAAGACCTTTAGGGATTAGCTATCTCTTGAAGGTACCGAAGCGGGATGCTCTGCGTGGGTAGAAATCAAAGCTCTCAAGAAACATTGAGGATATAGGATATTATTTTAAGGTAGCACATCAGAGAACGGAATACCTACCTGTTCGCTAATCTATCTCAAAATAATCAGAACAACTTCACAGGTATTGGAGGAGGTGCCTTTAGCTACACGGATTACCCCACAGGTGAAGTCGTAGCTCAAACTTAGGAGGCAGCTGATTATTTACGGACATTGGCGGCACAGGCTGACATATTGAGCACCAATATGAGCTACAATCTGATCGTGGCCAAGAGTTTGTTTTGTTGTTAAAACTTTAGGCATTAGGGCGAAAGCGTATTTGTAATCCATTTATATGTAAAAATATTCTTTTTCTAAATAAAGTTTTCTAAATGAGATTGAATCGAGATCGATACCTTTTGCATTCATTTGCATCTTATAGCATTTCATTGTATCATTTGCATTCAAAATTATAAAAAGACCCTAATTAGTTAAAGTTATTAAAAAGAGAAAGAAAAAGAGAGAGAGAGAAGAAGGTCATGACTGAGTGAAAAAGAAGTTGAATGGGAATTAACGACGTTCTCTTACATATCCCTGACTTTTGTGTCAGGAGGGATAGCTTACCCGGAGAAGAGGGTGTTTGGAAATGAAAATCATTCCATCAATGTCATACATGAGGAAGGGACTGAACAAAGAAACCTTGAGGGCATTCGCCCTTACGAACCGAGAAGTTCTTTAAACAATTGGACTGCAGAAGAACTTCCTGTAATCTTTAAGAATTTTACGGAGTAATATTCAAAACACTCTTGTTGCTCTAAAGCCTAGGAGTAATGAGATTTCTTTTGAGAAGTGGGCTCATGTTCAGACATTTTAATTTTCAATAAAACACACTTTTATTATTTATCCGAGTAAATATTCTTTCATTCTGATTCTTTTGACTTTTGACATTCTTTATAAATTTTCATTTCATGTAAATAGTCATTCTTGAATTCATTTATTCCTTGTATATTCTTTTGTGTGCCTATCAGAGATCCCTAGATATCAATGACACGGGCAATGATACTACAGATTCAGAGTTCCTTTTGAGTGCGATATGTGTTTAGAGGAATCTCAGTACTTTGAAGGTGACAGAAATTGTGACCTATTTCTGAATTTGTTGAAAATGGTTTTTAACCCATGAAGTGGTGGTAGGAAATATAGCCTTAGAGGGAGGAAAGATTGCGAAATTGGAATTAGCTGAGGAGACAAAACAAGACCTTGTTGAGACTATTATGGGAATTCAAAAATGTGGTCCAAAGACGCATACAGGAGGATTTGCAATTGCCAGGATAAACATGAGGTGTTGGGGCATTGTTAGTCCACCATGGAAAGGGATCGCATCAGTTGTACAATGAATGCCAAATTTAAAGGAGTCAAGACTTATGGGGCATGTATGTTATGGGCCCGAGCTCGTCAAAAGTTTCAAGTTGACAATGACTCATCTTTGTGGACGTCAACTACTCCATTAAGAGGGGGAGATAGCTTCATATGCCAATATTACAAAGTCAAAAGTCATCCATTTAAAAAAAAAGATTATATATAACTGTACAATGCCAAAAGTTTGCAGTCTTTGCAAAGATAATGTGCCATACCACCGTACAACAAAGGTTGCCAAAAGAAAAGAAAAACAAGAAAAAAAACAAATTACAGAAGATGACCGAGATTGGTAAAAATTGGTAAAAGAAACTATCGCCTACTCTCTATGCTTACACTGGGGCAAACACCTTCAATTCTAGTTGTTTCTAAGGTTCTAACCAACATCCTTGGAATGGGTGCATTGTTTGGCTTTGTTGAGCAGTCTGATGTGCCGTCAATGGTTAGCTCCAAGCGGTGGCCATTGATTTCTAGCTATGGGGCATCAGGCCGTACACAGTCTCTGAAGCTTAAAATGATAGATTCTTTCTTCAAAACTAGTTTCTGACAAAGTGGATGATGGTATCATGAAGGAAGCTCTCTTAGACTTCTATACAAGTTCAGGGAAGAAGAAACCTGATCAAATCATTATTTTCAGGGATGGGGTCAGTGAGTTTCAATTCAATCAAGTTTTGATCAAGTTGTTGAGGCTTGCAAGTTCCTTGACGAGAAGTGGAACCCTAAAGATTGTGGTTATTGTTGTACGAAAAACCATCAAACCAAGTTTTTCAGCAGGGATCTCCTGACAATGTGCTACATGGTACTGTCATTGACAACAAAGTATGCCATCCAAAGAAAAATGATTTTTACCTTGGTACCCATGCTGGAATGATTGGAATCACGAGGCAGACCCACTATCATGTTCTCTTAGACCAGGCTGGGGTTTTGGCTGATGATCTGCAAGAGTTTGTTCATTCTCTATCCTATATGTATCACCACAGCCATATTTGTTGTGGCTCCTATTTGCTACGCTCATTTGGCAGCTTCATAGTTGGGGGCAATTTATGAAGATTAGGGATGCTTTAGAAACATCATCTAGTCATGGTGGGATGTATGCTCCGAGAGTAATCTTTGTACCTCAACTTTCCAGGTTGAAGGATAAAGTCAGCAACTTCATTCTTGTCTGCTGAGAATCATTGAACCATCTTTTTGTAGGGTTTGACAAACAACAGCCAGGACTGCTGCTGGGGCAATCTGTTTCTCATGGGTTTATAAATCAAGATTTTTCCTCCAAGCTTTGATGGAGTCAAGAATTGAATACCTCTAGTAAACTTAACTTGAAAGTATTCATCCTAAGTAAATGTACCAAGAATGGATGACACAGACTTATGACAAAGAAGGTTCGTCCAAAAGAATTTCATAAAGGAAACCTTATGCTGAAAGAGATCCTTCCCATGCAAAAGGATGCCGAATTGGGAAGGGCCATATGTTGCGAAGAGGGCTTTCTCTAGAGGTGTACTGATTTTGACAAGAAATGGATAGAAAGAATTTATCTGATCTAGTGAATTCGGACTCGGTCAAGGAGTACTTTGTCTGAAGGAGAAAGGAAGCCAAGGTGAAAACCCGCAAAGGGTAGTTTGGGACTTCTATTTCAACAAAAAAAGGAAAAAAAGAAAAGAAAAAGAGAAAAAAATAAAAAGAAAAAAGAGAAAAAAGAAAAAAGAAAAATGGAGAGGCCAAGGTGAAAACCTGCAAAGGGCGCCTTGAGACCAAAGGGGTTTTGAATTGAAAACTCGAAAGGGTAGCTCAAATTTGGAAAGTCATGCATTGACCTTGCTATACCGAATTCGACGAGAAGTGAAGTTTGTTACATATTGAGGCATCAACGAATTACTTTGGATCTTTTAAACACATGTTGAACTCAAGAAAGTCTTTATGGAGCTGGTGTATAGACATTCAAGCGGCGATATCTGGGGCATCTAATTTCTGTCCTATTTACTATCTTTGGATTCTTTTTCTTCCCAAAGATATGTTCTCAGGGTAATCTTTTTGCATTCCTTCCAATAATTTGTCCAAATCTAATTATCCTTATGATCAATTTATTTGTCTCCCATTATTCATAAAGCATGTTGCATTGAAATAATGATAGATGAACTAAAATATCTTCACAAACGAAGTTTTGCATATTACTCTAGAAATTTCTAGATAATACAAGAAATTGAAACAAGACAATTGTTTAAGGAATTCCCATATGTATGGGTTGGAGATACTCGAGAGATTTTTCTTCTTCAGTCCAAAAGGTGGTTGGACGTTTTAAGCAATATTGATCTTAAGAAAGGATCATTTCATAAACATCTTCAGTGGGTCGTAACATTCGGGGAATGGTACGGTAGACCAAATTGATGGAGAAGATTCGAGGCATACGATCAGAGGATGATTGATATGTCGAAAAGAACGAGGTGGAAAGCTCGATAGATGAATGAGTGATGGCATCCGAAATAAGAGTTATTTTCATAAATATTTTGCATCATAATATGTCTAATTAGGAGCATTTGACTCATTTCGATCATGGCATCTTAATTATTTGGCATAAGCATAAATTCCGAAATCAATTCTGGTGGATTCCCAAAGGACAATGTAGCAAGATTGATTGAAAATTACAAAATTCAGCGCCTTAATCCCTAAGCGGTGAGAATAACAGTTAAATTTACAGATCTTATCTCCCTAAGCAGTAGTGGAGCAGATCGAAGATTCGCCTTAATCCCCTAAGCAGTAGGGTAACAGGTTAAATTTGCAGATCTTATCTCCCTAAGCAGCAGTAGAGCAGATCGAAGACCCGCCTTAATCCCCTAAGCGGTAGGGTAACAGGTTAAATTTTCAGATCTTATCTCCCTAAGTAGTAGTGGAGCAGATCGAAGACTCACCTTAATCCCCTAAGCAGTAGGGTAACAGGTTCACAGATCTTATCTCCCTAAGCAGTAACGGAGCAGATCGACGACGACTTGCGTTAATCCACTAAGCAGTAGGGTAACAAGTTAAATTTGCAGATCTTATCTTCCTAAGCAGTAGTGGAGTAGATCGAAGATGCGCCTTAACCCCCTAAGCAGTAGGGTAACAGGTTAAAGTATAGCAGATCTGACCTTCAAGTGTTTACACTGAAGCAGATCCAAGATGATTTGGCATCTCTGTATTGTCAGAGAACAAATTGAAGAAACAGATTTGGCATCTGCATATTCGACGGAGAGCAGATCGAAGACATAGTAGATCTGACCTTCGGATATTTTCACATTGAAGCAGATCTAAGATGATTTAGCATCCTTGTGTTTACAAGGAGCAAATCGAAGACATAGTAGATCTGACCTTCAGGTGTTTACGCTGAAGCAGATCCAAGATGATTTGGCATCCCTGTGTTTACAGGGAACAGATCGAAGACATAGCAAATCTGACATTCCTGTGCTTACAGCGAAGCAGATCGAAGATTTCAGCGTGGCATCCCTGTGTTTATAGGGAACAAGTTGAAGATAGTAGATTTGGCATCTCCATATTCGACGGGGAGCAGATTAAAGACATAGCAGATCTGACCTTCATATGTTTACATCGAAGCAGATCCAAGATGATTTGGCATCTTGGTATTGACAGGGAACAAATCGAAAAGTTAATTTCGCGTCTCTGTGTTCGATGGAGAGTAGATCGAAGATATCAACATGACAATCCTGAGTTTGCAAGGAGCAGATTGAGGACCATGAAGTCTGAAGCTGATGAGACCGGGCAAAATGGGTCCTTTTATAGTCTTTGCTCTATTCTCGTTACACGACAATGAGCAAAGAGGGGCAGCTGTAATAGCCCATTTTTGCCTGGCCCATTTCAGTATTTAAAATAATAAACCCCCCCAAAATAAAAATAAAACAAAGTCCAAGTCTAGAACAAAATTACAAACATATAATTTGGCCCAATCGGAATGGCCCATTACTTGAAAAGATTTAAGGTCCATCTATAAGCTTAACTCATATGGAAATATAATATTTAAGGATATGCAATCTTAGATATGATATGCAATCTTAGATATGATACAATCTTGGATATGATATGCAATCTTGAAGATATGATTTTGCAATCTTGGAGATTTAATTTGTAGATATCCTTTAATCTTAACCGTTGATGTAATGGATCTGTACCGTTGGATTTGGGGAGGCTCAACTATAAATAGAGGCCTCTCCCTTCATTGTAAATCACTTGAATTTTGGGAAGCAATAAGAATTCTTGAGAGCATTCACTCAAATTTCTCTCCCTCTTGCGTTCTTACTCTCTGTGGTTTGTTCTTATTTTATTCTTCGTCTATCTTAGTTTTTCAACCTTTTTTTATTTTAATTTCTTCATTTTTCAAATATGTATATTTATTCCTATCTTTTATACATTTGATTATGCATTTTATATATTATAATATTTAACCTTTTTATATAGTTTATTTTCAAATATATATTTTTTATGCATATATATATTATATTATCATTTCATGTATTTTGAACTATTGCATTATATTTTTATAATTTGTAAATGTTCTATTTATTCATTTTTTTGTATGTCATTTATCTTATTTGTGCATAGTTTCATTTTTTATATGCTATGTTTAATTATTTCTTTTATGTGCTATTTTATGATATATATTGTTGTATAATTTTTGCATGTATTATGTTTTTCTTTTAGTTTACTCATGTTTTTATTTGTTTATTATCTTATATTTACCCTAGTATGATTTTTTTCATTAAACGTATGTTCATGTTATTTAGTTTTGTCATAATGATATTATTTATGTTTGTATGGAAATGTTAGAATATTTTGTACATCTATGCTTCATGATGCATTAATATGTCATCCTAGAACGTCATTTAAAAATAATATTCCAAGGTTTTTTTAAAAAAAAGTTAAAAGGCAATGCTTGATGTTTGGAAACTTCGAGAAAGGTAGTGCCCTAACTTACTGGGTTGCGACTTTTCTCGTTGAATTCAAATAGTCAAGCACCATTCTAAGTGATTTTGAGTTTTCAAAACTTAAACAATTATTTCGATATTTCAAAACATAGTGTCCTAACTTACTGGATATGGCGTTTTGTTGTTTCGAGATAGAAATTTTTGAAAGACGAGCTTAGTTTCGAAAGTTTTAAAATGTTACGTCCTAACTTACTGGATGTGATGTTTTGACTCGTTTGAAATAAGTGAGCCTTAATTTTCAAAATTGAGACATTCTAATTAAAAGAGGTTTGCATCTTAAAAATTTCAAATTTCCGACATTAAAGACACTTCATAATCAATTAGGTACCAATTTTTGGGCGTTACGAGGGTGCTAACCATTCCTCGTACGTAACCGACTCCCGAATCTGTTTTCTTGACTTTCGTAGACCAAAATTAATGTTTTAAAAGAAAACATTTTATAAGGTGATCCAATCACACCTAAAAAGATTGGTGGCGACTCCCGTTTTCGTTTTTCTTAAAGTCGATTCCTATTTTCCAAAACTCGATTTAAAAATGGTTTCGACATAAAGGATTTAGCCTGAACTGGTAATCCTGTTATACGATATGTCGCTCGAGAGTGTGTTCCTTGATTAAGTGCCCTAATGGGTACTTTTGAATAAGAATTGACAGATTATTGAATCGTACACCTTGAGTGTACTACTTGAGCATCCATCAGAATTTCAATGATTCAACGGACACAACTCTTGACATGGTATGAGAACTTTGAGATGAAATGATAATGACTTGAAAGAATATTGCATGATGAGCTCATCTATGTTTACTTGATTGATATAAAGATTTTGGTGACTAACATGTTTGATTGAATGCATGTGTTTAGGAAATTTTGCTAATGGATGGAAAACATGATATTGTTTGCTTAAATTTAATAATCAGGATTGGTAAGTTTAGTTTTCGTTAAATGAACTTACTAAGCATGTAATGCTTATTCCGTTTTATTTTCCCTATTTTACAGTGCTTGGAAGCTCACAAAGGTTGGAGATTAGTGGAGCATCGTCACACTATCAACTTGCTTATTTTAAGTATATATAGAGAAATCATTTTGGTATAATTGCATGTATAGGACAACTTGACCATTAGTAGCTTAATAATGATTCTTGTAATCTAGACATTGGAATGGCTAGTAATGGTTGTTTTGATATACTTGTAATGTCATGCTATGGTAGCTAAATATATGTTAAGTAGTTGATCAAATTATGTCCAATAAATGGATTAAACCACGGTAAGATTGTAAGCATGTATGCATGTAATGGTATGCCATAATGAATGATTGAACTTGTTTAATTTGAATGCTTAGAATGGTTGGTATTGGATGTATGTTTCAACTGCAGGTCATAAGAGTGATTTTGGGTGAGAAATGAAGCTAGAAATGACTTTATTTTGTCCACATGGGCAGACAAACGAGCGTGTGTCTAGACTGTGTGTGACACACAACCTGGTACATGGGCATGTGGTTAGGCCATATGTTCCCTGCACCTAAATTTTGAGAAATAGAATGCTCAGAATTGAGCACACGGGTGTGTGTCTCACCCGTGTGTGCTACACAGCCTGAAACATGGGCGTGTGTCTTGGCCGTATGAAACATGCACCTAATTTCAAAGAAAATTAATTAACCACACGGCCTAGCACATGGGCGTATGCCATGGTCTTGTGCACAAGTCAGAGAATTACACGGGGTCAAACACGGCCTGCAGCACGGGTGTGTCCCAGGGTCACACGGGCGTGTTCCCTCGGGCCACATGGGCGTTTGAGCCCTGTACCTTGGAAAAATTTTGTAATATTGCGAAAAATTCTTAGAGATCTCGATTAAGTCCCTACTCAATTCTAGTGCTCGTATTAGGCCTCCAGGGTCCCTTTAAGGGACGTTTTGAATAATCTTGGGAAATGAAAAGTGATTGACATGATTTATCTATAAATATTCTGAATGTTTCGGTAATGCTCCATAACCCTGTTTCGGCGACAGATACGGGTTAGAGGTGTTACAAATTCCTTAAGGTTAATGCAAAATTTTGATGAATATGGACTGTTTAGGATCCCTAGTAAAATCGGCTAGCATGTTTTAATTGGAAAAAATGGTAATTTTGTAAGTTTTAGGATTAAGGACTAAATTGTGTAAAACTTAAAATGTTAGGGGTAATTTTGTAATTTCACTTTTAAATGAGTAGTAAGCAAGAATTAATGATATTAAGTTATTTGTATAATTTAATTGGGTTAATTATTGTTTAGATTAAGATAAGCAACCTTCGGATTTAAATCGAGAAAAGCTAAAGCTTTGGACTAGTCTTCAACTTTGTTTTTGCAATCATAGAAATCGAAGTAAGTTCGTATAAGTTATATGCTTATTAAATACTATTTTGATTGATTATTATTTAATGATATGTTAGATATAAAATGATTTGGTAATAATATGATTGTTGCTTTACGTGACAGTTTTTAAAGGTCCCGTTTGAACCTAGAGAATGCTTAGGATACAGATGGCATGTCATTAGGGATTATAAGTTTCGAGTGCTGGCCCTAGATGTCCTCCTGATGGTTAAGGTCCTGAATTTTTTGTGGATTCTCCACAGCTCGTGTAAGCAGCATCATGTGGCTAACATCCTGACCCATAGCTCGTGTGAGCAAACAAATTTCACATCTCGTGTGAGTACTATTGAAAAGGTTATGGTTATATGGGAAGGTGTTCCCAAGTATCTAATGTTATTTTGTATAGTTCAACAGGTAAGTAAAGTAAAATGGAAAGGCTTCAGGTTCATATGAAATAGAAAGTTTAAGTGTGCAAAGGAATGAAAAGAGGCATTATTTAAATATGTGATGTAATGTGAATGAATGTAATTCATTCCATGTTATGTACCATATTATATAAGTGATGTGTTGTTAAGCCATTTACTAATGATGTGAATTGTGGTGAATAGGAAAGTCAAGTACCTTTATGGTTTAGTAAGTATGAGTGAATGATTAAATGTTAAAGAACAGTAAGTTTAAGTTTCTCTTATACGAGCTTACTAAGGTAAGTTTAAGTTTCTCTTATACGAGCTTACTAAGCACTAGTTGCTTACGTAGTTGTTTTCCTCTGTTTTATAGATCGTTAGAAATTCAACTGGTTGGCTCCTTGTCGGAGTCCTATCACCCTATCCAACAATCTCTTTGGTAGTTTTTGGTTATTTTGGTTATGGTTATAAATGGAATGTATAGTGCTTTTATATAATAAAAGTTATTATGTATGTTATTTGGTTATCATAATATGTATACGTCTTTTGTGTACATAGTTGTTTGGACTTATAATTCTTGACAAGTATGTATTTTTTGGTCACTTTTAAGTATAAGGTAAAATTATGATTTGAACTATGCTTATATGAGATAATAATGGATGAATTATAAGTGTGTGATGTAGGTTGCGAGTATAAAACCATGTTATTTAGTTGAGTTGTTTAGATGTGTATATTGTGGTACCAATGATGGTACATTGGTTGATTGATGAAAATGAGTTGTATATGTGTGATTTTGGCATGTTTCGGTCTTGTACAGATGTGTATTGAATAGGTCTAAAGGTTGGAAAATGGTATGCTAGTGGCTCAAGAAAACATTTTTGGTAAACTTGAATCTGAAGGCAAATTTTGGAACACACGACCTAAGACACAAGCTATCACACAGCCGTTTGTCACACATGGCCTACTCACACGGTCGTGTGTCTTATTTGTTTTCATTGCAGGTTGGTCCACATGGGCATAATGAGTTACACAGCCGTGTGACCTTAAGCTACACGATCACAGTGAGTTACACGGTTTGGTCACATGGTCGTGAGACCACATATTGCAGGAGCATATTTAGTTAGACTATTAACATACACAGGCGTGTGAAGTAGTCATACGAGCGCGTGAAGTAACCACACGACTGTGTGACCCTTATATTCAAATTTTTCAAATTTTTCTGTTTTGTTTCAAAATGATCCTAGGATGTTTTTAAATTGTTTTTAGGACCCCGAAAGCTCGATTTAAAGCCCAAATGTGTATGTTTTCTATGATAGGAATGAAATATTAGAATTTATATTTAAGTTGAATTATTTGTCCTATTTTGAATTTAAAGGTTCTATTTTGTACAGTAACATTTCGTAATCCTAATCTGACAACGAAGATGGGCTAGGGGTGTTACATTTACCCATTTATAATTTGTCATACTATGATATTTATAAATTAATTACCTAGACTTCCTTGTTGCATGCTTGGTCATTGTTGGACAATCTTGTCACCCGGTCTTCTTTGGGTTCGATCCTTAAAATACTTTGCATTCTATTGTAACACTATAAATATATATTATGTAACACCCTATGACCCTCATCCGTCACCGGCATAGATTCACAAGGTATTACCTATTAGAAGACAGATCAGACTAGCCATTCATAATCAATCATGCATAAAATATAGTTTCTTTGATCTTTCAACCATGAAAAAATTTTAACCAAATTAAAATAACTAATAAATTTCAAAATAATTGACACATAAGTCCATTGAACCATATACTCATGTTTAGGAATTAAGCAAGCCATTTTCGCATGGCTAGAATATTTACAATTTCAAAATATAACTTGTTTCAAAAGAGAGCTAAGCCTATACATGCCATCTTTTAAAATATAAACTATCAAAAAGTACCAAAAGCAAGGCGATAGTGTGGATGACTTTGGACTTGAATCCCCGAGCTCGTAGCTTTCAAACAAGATCTATAAAATAGGACAAACACAAAAACATTCATAGTAAGCAATTAAGCTTAGTAAGTCTTAAGTATTTTAAACAACAAAACTTATTTATGCACATTATTCACATATAACATATTCGAAATGCAACACTAATTAGCCGAATATGCATAGCCACATTAAATCCATTACATTGACTTATCATTTCTTCAAAGTTCGAATTACATAATCACACATCTAAATGACTCGAAGTAATTCTTTGATTCGACTTTATAGAGTTAATTCAGAGCACTGCATTCACATATAATTTCAATGATCATAATCACATATATAACATATACTTTCATGTACTAAATTCAAAATGGCCGAATATAAATATACACAACCACATTTCATATACTTCTCATTCCACTTCGTAATTTAATTCACATTATCCTCATATGCATAAACAATTTATACGTACCTAGACAATTTAATCTATCGAAAGAATCTAGATGCCGTATAGCATAAATCTCATATTCATAGACTTTTATTATTTCATCGGCAATTAGCCTGCTAGGTATAAACCTGAACTTATCACCGGCATGAGGCCTGCTAGACATTAAGTCCAAAACTCATTCACCGGCATTATGCCTGCTAGGCTAATGGCCCGAAACAATTTCACCAGCTAAAAGCTTGCTGAGCCATAGGCCCGAATAATAGTTCGAATATAAATTTCACAAAATCATAATATATGCACTTCTTGTATTTATGCATTTCACACAAGTTAATCACATTAGTCCACTTAGACTTCATTCACGTATAATCACTTAATAACTATCACACTATTGCTTCTTAATTTACCATTATATATCTTCCATCTCATGAATATAACTTATGGCAATATGATCATAACAATTTCCTTATTTCACTTTCATGCATACCATTTGGCTTTATGCATGTATATATATGTATATATACTAAAAGTATGGCTAAATTCTCGTGACATATCATGATTCATTCACAAATAACTTATATTTAAATACTTAAAACTTACCTCGAGTATTTCCGAACAACTACGGGTCGGCTATTCAACTACTTTAGCTTTCCCCTTATCCGAATTTGCCCCTCTATGCTCTTGAGCTTAAATTCAACAATTTTAAACTAGTCATTATTCAACTATTCAAGCATTACTTCACAAATATAATATATATATATTCGACTTTCACATATATAGATCATAGTAAACAAAAGTCATATACATTATAGGTCATCTTTGACCTTTCTATTTTCATCAATTTGAACCATTCCTTGACCAAATATTACATTCGGCATTTTTTTTATGTCTATTCATCCTAAATACAATTAATTAATTCATCCTTCAACCTTAAACACATTCGGCCTTAAAATACAAACAATTTAACATTTCCTTTGTACACACCCTTAAGACCAAATGCATAATTCATTCTTCTTAACATATTTATACCTCATAACTATATTTATTTCCCACCTATCAATCATCATCTGAACATGTATATGTAAGATACATATTAATCCTTAGTCAACTACCAGTCGTCACTTAACATGATTAATTTCCATTTTCAATATCATAGAAACCTAGGTTGGCCGAATATACAATTTCACCTATGCATAAACATAACTCACATTCCATTAAGTTTACATTATTCAAAATTATATCATTAATGCATAAAGCCGAACCTTTAGACATTCAAACATCCTTTTCTCAAATCACTTAAATGGCAAATATTCTTTTTCTAACATTTTAATACTCAACATTTACTCAAATCATTATTCAAGTTCAAATTCGGCTAACACACATATAAATACTAGCAACTAAATATTAACTTTGCATTTCACCATAATAGCCAATTGCCATTAAACAATTAAGCCACAATTATTCAATTTTACCAAGCTCAACTCATCTATTATCAACCCTCAATACACAAAAGCATCAAAAACAACATCAAAGAAATACAAATATCCATGACCGAATGTCATCTTCATTAATTTACAAAAAAATTTTGCCATGAGCTAGCTTCTATACTTGATGACCACTCTAAATATACAAAGATTTTCAATGAAAGAGCATTTCAACTTAAAGGTGACCGAATGCCTTAACTTCAATTTCTTCTTTTCTTTCTTTAGGTACGGTAATGGAAGAAGAAAAAGATGAACCAACTTTGTTTTTATCACCCTTTTCTTTTAATAAAAATTCATATTTCATATTATTAATCCATTAAAGATTTAATTAATTAATATAAAAGACATAAAATGTCAATCATCCACTAACCTTGCCGTCCACTAACTTAAGGAAGGGGGTATTTGACATGCAAGTCCCCATATTTTAAACCATACAATATTTGGCCACTACAAATTAACTTATCACATTTTCAAGTTTCTCATATAAGTCCTTTTTAATAATTCCACATTCAAATGACAAAATTAAGACACGATACTTTCACACATGAAACCTCACATATAATAAACATAGAAAAGAGCATTTAAATAATTTTGTGACTCAATTTTGTGGTCCCTAAACCACTTTCTGACTAGGGTCAAATTAGGGCTATCACATATTACAACTGACATTTGACACTTACAGCCAAAGCCACATTTAATTTCTTATACATTTTGTGTAAATTTCTCTACTCGGTGTCCGTACACTTTTGAGCAGTCATTCACCTTGTTGAAGACCTCTACAGGGTGTGAATTGTTTAGAGAGAGAGAACCATTTACCATGACCTGATATGAAATAATAGAAATACATTATTAGATCATATTGATCTATTTTGGGTTGAATCTCATGAACTTTAGGATAACACTAACGAAAACCTAACTAATTCCATTAAACACCTTACTCATGTTAATTTGGAACACCTAACTAATTTCACTATCGAGGATGAATTGAGAAATCAATTTTGGCAAGATCCTTTAAAGATATTAACCAACACATTTGATATGATCATGTAAGCTATATTACAAAGATTGATGGTCAATAACCAATTGGGGAAACTTGACTAACCAATTGGGGAAACTTGACTATCTCTTTTGGGGATAATAGTAATGATGGTTTTGTGGAGCTCATTGGGAAGAAAGCTAGATGCAAGAAAGGAAAAATGTTGAATTGGTGGTGAATGGACCAACAATATCCCAAAATTGTTGGTAAAAGAGTTCAAATTTACTATCAACATTAATGAATTTTAAAGGTCCAAATAGGAAAGTTGTTGGAAAAATTACATTTTTATTGGAACTTTGAGGCATATCTCAATAGGTAAAGCTGAAGAGTTGAATCATACAATTATGGTTTCATATTCTACTTCATGAGGCCTTTACAACGGCATATCATATACTCAAAATGGTTGAGTGATGAATGAGAAATTGATGCTCAAAGTAAGCTACTTAAAAATATTGAGGAAAAGTAAATGCTTAGATCCCACATTGGTTAAATACCTAGAGTAGGATGTGTATAAACCCTGCCTCACGCGTTACATTTTTATTGGAACTTTGAGGCATATTCTCAATAGGTAAAGCTGAAGAGTTGAATCATACAATTATGGTTTCATATTCTACTTCATGAGGCCTTTACAACGGCATATCATATACTCAAAATGGTTGAGTGATGAATGAGAAATTGATGCTCAAAGTAAGCTACTTAAAAATATTGAGGAAAAGTAAATGCTTAGATCCCACATTGGTTAAATACCTAGAGTAGGATGTGTATAAACCCTGCCTCACGCGTAGGGGGTACAGGTCCAAACCCGATGGGGTTGTGGTGCACCCGCACGATGTGGGTGACGCAAAATGTCCTGACCGTTTAGACCCAAATAGGCCTGCAAATATTTTAGTCGAACACAATTTTATTTTTCCAAAATTAAATCAATTTGATTTTTTGGCTTCTTAATGGCAGATTTTGTGGTTATTTCCAAATTTTTCCACCATCCTAAATGCTTATAAAAGGCTGTGTATTTTGTAGAAATTTACATACAATTACACTCTCTCACACTGAAACTCTTTTGCTCTCAAAACTCTTCTTTTTCTTCTCCGAATTTTTCAAACATTCCGATGATAGAAAAAGGCAATGTTCATTCGTTGATCATTGTAGAGGTGCTACTACTTTGATCACTGTTGTTGTTGTATCCTGGGAGACATTCAAAAAAAGTTTCTTTAAGTGCCGTAGGAGTAGCCGAATTTGTCTTAAGGAAACTATGTTTCACAGGCCTCAGCATCTCGTAAAATCTTCATTCTTCTTTATTTCAATTTTTTTTATGATTTTGTTTGTTTTTCATATTTCACAATTTAATTATAAATTTTTTCTATTTATATTTTATTTATATAAATATTTATTTATTTATATTTATCTATTTTGTTTCGCTAACTTGTGTATTGTCCAACAAAAGCCGCTACTTGACTTCTTCTTCTAAGAAGGGTATGTCAAAGAGAAGTTGGTCATCTTCAGAGAGGCATGGAATGTGTAAATACATAAAGCTATTTTTAATAATGTGAGAATAGGTTGGCTTAGGTCCACAGCGAATCCCTTCAAAATGGTTTTGTAGGATCCTCAACCCAAACATTATTAAAGTTTTAGCATGATTAATGATTAATGATTCATATAGCTAGGGGAGTATGTTGTTTATTAATAAAGTTCCATTATTTTTATTATGTATGGGCTTTTTTTTATTTCATTTGTTGTAGGGTTTTGTCAAAATGCCAAAGGATAGGATTGTTAGAAACTTTGGCTGTTGAACTTTTCTATTGAACTTCTTATGGCAACTTGAGTTTTAACAAACTTTTGTAACAAACAAAGTTGTAGCAGCCCATTTTCAATGAAATCGAAACAGTGATTTCGAAACCACAAAATTGAATTCAAAAAATTTATTTTATTATTTTTTTCCTACATCATGATAGTAGTACCATATAAAAATTTCGTTAAGAAATTTTACTGTTTACATGCTCAATTTGATAAAAAGGACTAAATCGTGTAAAGCGCAAAAGTTGAGTTCTAGTAGCTAAAAGTATTAACTAGCTATAGAACCTTAACATAAAAGTCCTTATATGGTAACTAGACCATTAATGAAGATAGTGGAATGTGATGGCTTGGCATTTGTGTAATTAATAATGTTTTTAAAGGTTAATTAAGTAAATTGGTAATTAATGATAAATTAAATAAAATTAAATTAAGCTTTCATATTTTTCATCCTCATTCAACCGAAAATTAGAGAGAAAAGAAGCCATTTTTAAAGCTAGGTTCGGCCATGCTTGTCTTGCTTGATTAGGTATTCATTTTTGTCATGTTTTTAAAGATTTTTATGTTTTCGAAATCGTTGTAACTTAATCTAGTTAGCCTAGGGACTAATTTGTGAAATTATTAAACTATTAGGGTTTTAGCATTAATGAATATACATGAGTTTTGATGTCTGATGATAGAAAATGGATAGTTGTTGGTAGATAAACAAATTTTGCAAATAGATTTTTGATAAAATTATCAATTAGGGATTAAATTGAAAAATAGAAAATTTTACATGGTGAACTTGTAAAATAAATGAAATATAGGGATTTCTAGGGACCAAATTGATATTCGGCCATAGTGGGTTGTGATGGAATTTCATGAATTTCCATTTTTATGATCTAGGGACTAAACTACATAGAAATTAAAAATATAGGGGCAAAATAGTAATTTTTCCAAAATATGATTTTGGGCTAAATTGAATGAAATATATATTGAATTGAGTTACATTTATCCATATAGATCATGATAGACCTCGTACGACTTTAGATCGAGGCAAAAATAAAGTCTTGGATTAGTTGCCTCCATATCTATATTTACTCATCGCGGTAAGTTTGTGTGATTAAATTGTGTTTATATGTTTTATATAGAATTATGTATGAATTATGAATTGATATATATATATATATATATATATATGCAGTTGCCTATCCAACGAAGTTTGATATTACCGAGCTCCGTTTAAACCTTAGGAATTCATAGGATACAAATGACATGTCATTAGGGTTTACATGATTCAGGTGCTGGTCTTGAATGTTCTACTGATGGCTGAGGTCCAGAATGTGTTTTGAATACTCTACAGCTCGTGTGAGCAACATCGTGTAGCTACGTTCTAACCCACAACTCATGTGAGCAGGCCTATTTTCACAGCTCGTGTAAGCATATCGATTCACAGCTCGTGTAAGGATACATGTACAGGATTTGACGGATTATAGTTATATAATTTAGCACACTATGTATGAGCTATCCTGGGTATCCAATGGTATTAGCACACTATGTATGAGCTATCTAGGGTATCCAATGGTATTCAAAATGGTTCAACGAGTAATATTTTGATACTAAATGGTAAGAGTTCAATACGGACTATTACAAGGACACATATGAATTGCATGGAAATGTTCTTGCATGGTATATGGAAAATTGAATTTGATGATACATGTATATGAAACTTAATCAATTGTTGTGCTCATCCATGATTATTGGTTTATATATGTATTGACATGGCTAACATGGTAGGCATTTAGCCAAATTATGATGGGATATGCTATGTTTACTTACCTATTATGTGACTTAATGATAAGTTTTATTCTATGTTATACGAACTTACTAAGTTTAAATGTTTACTCTTTGTTATTTTTCGTGTTTATATTGAATCAGAAGCTCTTTAGTGTTGGAAGCTTGTCGGAACTATATCACACTATCCGTTGACTCTTTTGGTATTTCAGATGTTTAATTTTGGTTATAATGGCATGTATAGGTATTTTGGCTAATGTTGGCTTATGTTTTTTGGTTGATGAAATATCCAATTGGTTTGGCTTGGGTTATGGCATTTTGGTGATAAAATGAACTTAGTTTTGGCATGTAAATGATAGCCTTAATATGGATGATGTTTGGCTTGATATGCTTGAATTATGGAAGATGAAGTTATGGTTTAAATATGCATATTATATATGTCATGTGTCTTGTTTGGGAATGTGGTGAATTGGTACTTTGTTTTGAATGGATCATATGGTTATTGATGTTATTCGTTGAATGGTATATTTGACACCATTTGGTAAGTTTTTTTTTTTTTGGTTAGTAAACTCAATGGTATGTAGTGATACAAATATGCCTAAAAGTTAGTTGAGTATTTTGGTCAAATAGATTACATGATTATACATGTTTACATGTTGTCATTTGAGGTGCCTAAGAGCATATTGGTTGTATATGATTATACTATATGTATGAAGCTAGAATATGCATGAATTTGGTGTCTTGTTATGACTTGTATATATGTACATTTTTGGTTGTAGGTATACGCCTTGATGGGTGAGAAAAATGGCTTATAAAATGACCTATTTTGCTCCACACGGGTAGAGACACTGGTGTGTGTCTCAGTCATATGTGACACATGGCCAGGCAACACGGTCGTGTGTCCTTTGTAGCTTTCAAAGAGTTGCAAGTTAGGTTGTTACAGGAACTGGCACATAGGTATGTGAGGTTATTTTGAAAGGTATACGGCCTGGCATATTGGCGTGTGGCTTGGCTTTGTGACCCAAGTTAGTGAGTTACACTGGCACAGACACAGGATGGGACACGGCTGTGTGACCACTGCAGTGTTGAAAATTTTCAATATTTTTCTGAAAAATTCTCTGGGTTTCCGATTTAGTCCCAACTTGTTTCTAACACGTATTTTGGGCCTCGAAGGCTCGTTTAAGGGGCAATATGTATGTTTTGACTTGATTTTAATATGTGTTCATTTGATCTGAAAACTTCGGTAATGCTTCGTAACCGTGTTCCGGCGACGAATACGGGTTAAGGGTGTTAGAAAAGTATTTTATTGAATTGAAAATTTTAACTTGTAACATTTTATATGTTATGCTTAATTGTCAAGATAGACAACAAATGTAGATTTTTGTTGTAAAAACGAGATAAGATAATATCTTTGTAGAGTCCATTTACAAGAAGTCACCTTTAATGGACAAAAAAGAGTTTAAAGTTTTTTGGGACCTTATATAATTGAGTTCTAAGGCCAAATTTAATCAGCTTTTGGAGGAGATCATAATTTCAAAACTCGGTATTTATATAGTATCTTTCAAATTTGAAAATCAAGTGGATAAAAGGTTTGTGTTCTTGTGATAAAATGTGTGGAATATGACCTATATAAGGAAGCCAAAAATCACTATTTAAGGTGAAATTTTTTAGAGTGTTTTTATTATTTGGGAATACTTTATGGGCTTTCCACTCTTAATTACTCTAAGTATTTCTTGGAGAGGTTATAGTTGTATGTAAGGTATTTAGATAGAGTGAATGTAAACCATTGGGAAACATTGAGACTACAATTATCTAATAGTGTGGGTAGATTGGGCTTAAATAAACTATTGTATTGGGAAGATTGTTTTGTGTTTGTGAATTTATTCTCTATACTATGCTTTGTAGAAGTAGGATTGTTTATTCCGAATTGCATTAACAATTTTGGTCTCTTGCTATTCTTTACTCTCATGCGTAACTTGCAAAACAATTCTATCGAAAACCTTGTTACAACATCTGTTTTGACGAAACCTTAATAAAGAAAAAACAAAGTGATTTTTTAGATGTATCTATAATTTATTTGAATAGTTAAAATTAATAAAGGAAATAATTCTAACATATCTTGCTTGGTTAATTGTTGAAAGGAAAGGAAATGATTTATTTTAAATTAAATTTTTATTTCAAAATTTTACATAGTAACATATAATAATTAAATTAAATTAAAAATTATAAAATAAATATTCTTCATAAATCACAATTCATTGAAATATTTGTTTAAAACAAAATGAAATAAATGTTAATGTTTAAAAGATATTTTAAAAATAAAGCATCCAGAAAAAGATAGAAGTGAATAATAATGTTATTAATTTTTGAAACAAATTAAAAGAATAGAAACCTAATAATCCAAAAATGTCTCTTTATTCCATTTTATATTTTATTTTAGGATTTTTTGTTATGAATAAATATTTTTATACCATAAATTTTTTCTAAATTTTTGAGTAAGATAATCTTAAAATTTCAAAATTAAAGTTAAAAGAGTACCAAGAAGGTGTAAAAAACAATTAACAATCTTAATTGTCTTCATTATTAGTAGCAATATTGTTTACTAAACTCAAATAGTACTGGTATGCACAATAACTTTAAAAATTAATTAATGAAAAAAAAAGGTGTGAATATCATCTGCAATGCACCAATTGAATTGGGTTTATTCTTAGACAAATTAATTAAATCTTGGAATCGATGCTTTATTTTATTCTCCCTCTATAAATTAGTCAACCACAGTGATAGAAAGGATTAATTAATCTAATCCGTGCAGAAGATGAATCTGTTGCCACTTTATGCCTTCAATAATCTTCTTTCTTTGGAGAGTTTGGCCTAAAAATATGGAAGACGAGCTGTACTTAAATTCAATTGAAGAATTTGTTTTATGATATTAATGTTACATATTTATCTACTTTGGCTTAAGTTTTGACCTCCATAAGTAAACCTTTTAAACTATATATAATAATCTCTTGGTCAGTAAAATTCAACAACTCTAAGCATAATTCATGTACGTAGTTATATGCGTCAAGGAATGAAAAAGATTAAAAACAATCCAAAATGGCAAGTAATGATGCCCTATTCATCTTCATGTCGGGATTTGGTTAATGCATCTTAATCATTATCTTATTTAAATTAATTACCCCATATTCATATTACATATCTACACCATCATTAGGCTTTCTATAATGCCATTTATCTACACAGGAAGCATAGAAACATAATGGACCCTACTCACCCTAAACCATTGTTTAAATCAATTAAAACAAAACAACTCTTAATTCTTACCTTTTAATTTATCAATTGTCAAGCTAATTGGCGGATGTTACGCCATTTACTTCTTTTCTTTCAACCTTATAATTTGGTACTTTAGTTAAACGTTCAAGTTTAGCTTCAACAAATAGTATCATAAAGTATAACCTCCAATGTTTTCCTAGTCTACCTTTATCTTATAGGAACATAAAATTACTCAAGACCATTTTCAAACCCGATTCATATTGTAGTGGTTGAAACCAACCGCGAAGCCAAACATTTTTCTTAGGGGCTAGAAGTAGGGATGGCAATGGGGCTAGTATGACGGGGCTAGTATGACGGCTTTTTGCCTGCTCCAAACTCACCTAAAAATTTTTCTAATCTGCCCCAAACTCGCATTGATCTCAATTTCTAAGAAAAAATTCACCCAAGCTCAAAATTTAATAAAGATCCAACCCCAATCTAATCCGATTCGAATTTTATCTTTCTTTTTTTTTATTATTATTTTACAGTCAAATTCGATAATCTCTTGTTGTCCCTTAAGGAAAAAGCAATCTCCATTTCTGTAGAGAGCTTTCATGGTAATTTTGGTTTAAATTTTCAAGGAACACCCAATCTTCCTTTCTATAAAAGAATGGTAGATCTAAGTGAATGGTCAGATTATACTTATTGTGGAAGCATTGATACAATTATGGGCTAAAATTATTAAAGGGAAAAAATTATGAGGAAAAAAAAATAGTAAAGATGGGTAAAGATTGAAAAAGCAATGGGCTAAATGAGTGGGAGTTGATTTAAAAATTAATATATAAGGTATTTTTGTAAATATTTTAGGGCAGGGTGACTTCACCTTAAGTTTATATATATATATATATATATATATATATATATATATATATATATATATCCAAACCAGATTATTTTCTAAATTTTATCTGCCCTAAACTTGATTTTTTGAAATCCAACCTGACCGGCGCGAGTTGGAACCCATTGTTTTTGGGTTTTTTTTTTTGCCGCTAGCTAGAAGTAAATTATAAATGTTTAAAGGGCAAAGTACAACTTTACAAATGTACTAACTTATAATCTTATGCTTTCTAAAAGGACTATGGAGCAATTTTACAATTTAACAGGGGTAAGGCCCCTACTTGCCCCTTAGCACCACCACATCCTCTACTTGACCCTTGGCTCTACCATTTCTTGAAACAATTAGCATCATTTGTAGGAAATGAGCAAAAATAAATGTCTCAACCCCCTTCAAAACTCTTTCATGTTCTCTTTGGATTCATCTATCTTTTTTTTTTTTTGGAGTTTCTTCCCCACATTTTTTTTGGGTTTCGTATCTCAAATCTTGTTTTTTGGATTTCCTCTTATCTTATGCCTATACATATTTAAAGTTTCTTAAGGTTATCTCCATTTTTGAGTTTTCCTGAAGCCTCCTTCATTTTTGGGGTTTCTTGAAATTTTGTCAACACATTTTATTTACACGGTTAGATTTATTAAAGATTTTTTCATTTTTTTTTTGGTTTTCGAAAGTTCTATCCATTTTTGGGTTTTCTTGAAGTTTTCTCCATTTTTTTGGTTTGTTGAAGCTTCATCAACACATTTTATCTACACTGTTTGATTTCATTTTGGGTTTTTTTTAAAACTTTCTTGAATTTTTGATTTCTTGAAACTTTCTCAAGTTATGGGTTTCTTGAAGCATTATCAACAAATTTCATCTCTATTTGTGGGTTTCATGAAGTTTTAACCAATATTTTAGTAAGCATGTGATTTTTTGGGTTTCTCTAAGCTTTACCAACACACTTCATCTACATTTTTAGGTTTCTTAAAGGTTTCTCTATTTTTGAATCTTTTGAATCTCCCTTAACATTCATGCTTTTTTTCAGAGCTCTTGAAATCCATCACACTCATATTATGTAGATCAGCTTTTGCGGTCATGATTTTGTAGCTACAAATCACAAATTTTGCAGTCACGATTCTAGAACAACAGAAAGTATATTCTACATTTCTGATTCCTATTATTCCAGCATTCTTCATTATTTCTCAATAGATAAAGCTTTGGTTCAAACTTCTACTTTAGTTTTTACTATGCTGCTTTTGATTATGTCTCTACAACACTAGTTCCTCTCAATGTTATTTTTTGAGTTTTAAATACATCATGTTATTTTGGGTTTCTACTCCTAATGTTAGAATTCAATGATCCGAATCCTTATTTAAATAAAATACAATGGTAAAATAAAATAAAAGTAAAAATCTGTATAGAACTACACTTCTTTTATTTTATTTTAGAATAAGGTTTTTTAAATCTTATTAAACTCCATCTATTTTATATTGATTAGAATAAGGTGTTGCAGTCTTACTAGAATATGACTTTACAAGCCTATAAATAGACATAGTTTATTCCTTTTGTAATTATTCGAATTTGACATAGTGAATTTTCTTCTCCTCTGCCTATGGTTTTTTTTCCTGAAAGGGTTTCCACGTAAAATCTGTGTATTCTTTATTTTATTTTATTTTATTTTATTTTAAAAAACTGGTATCCAAGCTTCCAGGTAGTTCATCTCGATCATGGTAATGGTGTCTTTGAAGTATGAAATTCCGCTGTTGGATTGCAACACCATATTTGAGTTGTGGCAGATTAAAATACAAGCAGATCTTGCGCAGATGGATCTGGAGGATGCCTTGCTAGGGATAGATAAGATTCCTTCGACATTAACAGTTGAAGAGAAGAAGCGTAAGGATCGAAAGGCGTTAGTACAATTACATCTGCATTTGTCCGATGAAATTTTACAGGATGTGATGAAGGAGAAGACCGCTGCTGCATTGTGGAAGAGGCTAGAACAAATATGTATGTTAAAAACTCTAACAAGCAAGTTACATTTGCAGCAGCGTCTTTATGCTCATCGCTTGGAGTAAGGTGAGTCTATGGACAAACACTTTAACAATGTTTAAAGAAATTCTCTCAAACTTGGAGGCCATGGAGGTTCAGCATGATAAGGAAGATCTAAGGTTGATTCTACTTTGTTCGTTGCCCCCATCTTATTCAACCTTTAGAGACACGATTTTATATAGCCGCGAGTCTCTCATAGTTTATGAGGTTTATGATTCTTTGACCTCGTATGATAAGATGAAGCATCTTAAGGTTAAACTCGACTTTCAGAGAGAGGGTTTTATTGTTCGTGGTAGACAAGATCGGAATGCTGATGATGATCGTAGAAGGACACAAGAACAGAATCCTCGTGGTAAATCTAAGGGTAGATCGAAGTCTTCAAACAGAGGTAAAACTTATAACTTCTGCAAGAAGAAAGGGCACATTAAATTTGAGTGCTATAAGCTGCAGAACAAGATTAAAAAGGAGACTGCGAATCAAAAGGGAAAACAACCAAAAAATTCCAATGAAGCTGATGTTGTAGAAGACTACAGCGATGGTGAACTTCTAGTCGCTTCTGTTAACAATTCTAAAGTGAGCAAGGAGTGGATACTTGATTCAGGCTACACCTTTCACATGAGTCCCAATTGGGATTGGTTTACAACTTACGAAACAGTGTCTGAAGGTGTTGTTTTGATGGGAAATAATGCTTCATGTAAAATTACAGGTGTTGGAACAATTAAAGTTAAGATGTTTTATGGAGTTGTTAGAACACTTAGTGACGTACGACATGTTACAAAATTGAAGAGAAATTTAATTTCATTGAGTATTCTTGATTCAAAAGGGTATAGATACACAGCTGAAAGTGGAGTTTTAAAGATTTCCAAAGGTTCCCTTGTTGTGATGAAAGGGTAGGGAAAGACTACCAAGTTATATGTTTTGCAGGGTTCTACTGTTACTGGTAATATAGCTGTCGCTTCCTCTTCCTTGTCATATAATGATATTACTAAACTTTGGCATATGCGCCTAGGGCATATGAGTGAGAATGGCATGACAGAATTGAGCAAAAGAGGACTTCTTGATGGATAAGGAATTTGCAAACTGAAGTTTTGTAAGCACTGTGTTTTTGGGAAGCAAAAGAGAGTTCAATCCACTAGAATAATCCACAACACGAAGGGAACATTGGAGTATATTCATTCTGATCTGTGGGGGCCATCTAGAGTGCCTTCGAGAGGTGGAGCTAATTATATGATAACTTTTATTGACAATTTTTACAGAAAAGTTTGGGTGTTCTTCCTAAAGAAGAAAAGCGATGTGTTTTTTGCATTTAAGTCTTGGAAAATTATGATTGAAAAATAGGTAGAAAAATAAATAAAATACCTCTGCACAGACAATGGCTTAAAGTTCTATTCTGATGAGTTTAATAGACTGTGTAAGTCAGAAGAGATAGTGAGACACTTGACAGTTCGTCATACTCCACAGCAAAACAGCGTTACAGAACGAATGAACAAAATGATCATGGAGAAGGTTCGATGTATGTTGTTAAATGCCAACTTACTGAAGTCGTTTTGTGCAGAAGCAACCTCTACTACATGTTTTTTGATCAATCGATCTCCATCTGTTGCCATTGAGAAAAAGACTCCACAAAAGGTATGGTCTGGTAATCCTGCTAATTATTCTGACTTAAAGATCTTTGGGTGTCCTGTGTATGCTCATGTTCATAATGGAAAATTGGAACCGGGATCCATTCAATGTGTTTTTCTTGGTTATAAAGCTGGTGTAAAAGGGTATAAGTTATAGTGTCCTGAAAATAGAAAAGTTATGATTAGCAGAGATGTCGTTTTTGATGAAACTACTATGCTACCTAACTTATCTCTTAAAGATTCTTCCAATAAAGAAAATCAAAAGCAAGTGGAGCATCAAATTAATACAGAGTCGACTCCTCAAGCCAGTACAAAAATTGAGAATAGAGTTGCTTCTTCACCACAATACTCTATTGCCAAAAACAGAACTAGAAGAGAAATTAAACCTCTAAAGAAGTATGTTGAGGCTGATCTAGTTGCTTATGCTTTAAATGTGGCTGAAGAAATAGATGCGAATCAAGAGGCATCTAATTATTCTGAGGTAGTTAGCTGTGAAGACTTAGAAAAATGGATATTTGTTATGCAAGAGGAGATGAAATCACTCCACAACAGCAGAACATGGGATCTTGTGAAACTTTCTAAAGATAAAAAAGGTTGTTCGTTGTAAATGGGTATTCAAAAAGACAGAAGGGACTCCAAGAGTTGAAGAACCCAGATATAAAGCAAGGCTTGTTGCAAAGGGTTACAGTCAAATTCCAGAAGTGGACTTCATAGATGTGTTCTCCCCAGTTATTAAGTATAGTTCATTTCGAGCTTTGCTTGGTATTGTGGCCATGCATAATTTGGAGCTTGAGCAGTTAGATGTAAAAACTGCATTTTTTCATGGAGAACTTGAAGAAGATATTTACATGCAACAACCAGAGGGTTTTACAGTCTCAGAAAAAGAGGACTATGTTTGCTTGCTGAAAAAGTCCCTTTACTGTTTGAAACGATCACCAAGACAGTGGTACAAGATGTTTGATTCCTTTATGACTTCTCATGATTTCAAAAGCAGTAGTTTTGATAGTTGTGTTTACCTTAAGAAAAACAATGATGGTTCTTTTGTGTATCTACTTCTTTATGATGATGACATGTTGATAGCAGCAAAAGATAAAGGAGAGATAAGAAAGGTCTAAGCCCAACTAAGTGAAGAATTTGAGATGAAAGATTTAGGACCAGCAAAGAAGATACTTGGTATGGAGATTCTCAGAGATAGAAAAGCAAGTAAATTGTACCTAAGTCAGAAGAAGTACATTGAGAAAGTTCTTTGCAGGTTCAATATGTAGAGTGCTAAGCCTGTTAGTGCTTCTTTAGCAGCCCATTTCAAGCTTTCATCGGCTTTGTCTCCACAATTAGATGATGAGATTGAGTACATGTCACATGTTTCATACTTTAGTGCAATGGGATCTCTCATGTATGCTATGATTTGTTCACTTCTAGATTTATCATATGCAGTCAGTACAGTTAGCATATACATGGCGAATCCCGGAAAAGAACACTAGAAAGCAGTTCAGTGGATTTTAATATACTTACAAGGTACTACTGATGTCTGCTTACAGTTTGGAAGAACTAGAGATGGAGTAGTAGGTTGATGCTGATTTTGCTAGAGACCTTGATGATCTCTCACAAGTTATTTCTTTACAATCGGAGGTTGTGCAATCAGTTGGGAAGCCACTTTGCAAACTACAGTTTCTTTGTATACCACTAAAGCTGAGCACATGGCGATTACTGAGGCTTGTAAAGAAGCTATTTGGTTAAAGGGACTCTTTAGTGAACTCAATGAAGACCTTCAAATCAGAACAGTATTTTGTGACAGTCAGAGTGCAATCTTCTTTACAAAAGATCAAATGTTTCATGAGAGAACAAAACACATTGATGTTCAGTATCATTTTGTTCGTGATATTATTGCTCGTGGTGATTTTGTTGTGAGCAAAATTAGTACTCATGAAAATCCTGCAGATATGATGACTAAGTCACTTCTAATACCAAGTTTGAGCATTGCTTAGACTTGGTTGGTGTCCATTGTTGAAGTTACACCCTTAAGGGGTTTTATGGAGAAGGTGGAGAACTTGTTCATTGAGAGTTCTCGATAAAGAACTTGTTCATTGAGAATTCGTGTCAAGGTGGAGAACTTGTTCGTTGAGAGTTCTCGATAAAGAACTTGTTCATTGAGAATTCGTGTCAAGGTGGAGATTGGTAGAATTAAATGACCCGAATCCTTATTTAAATAAAATGCAGTTGTAAAATAAAATAAAAGTAAAATCCATACAGAACTACACTTCTTTTATTTTATTTTAGAATAAGGTTTTTTAAACCTTATTAAACTCCATCTATTTTATATTGATTAGAATAAGGTGTTTCAGTCTTACTAGAATATGGATTTACAAGCCTATAAATAGACGTAGTCTATTCCTCTTGTAATTATTCGAATTCGACATAGTGAATTTTCTTCTCCTCTACCTGTGGTTTTTTTTCCCAAAAGGGTTTTTACGTAAAATCTGTGTGTTCTTTATTTTATTTTATTTTATTTTATTTTCACACCTAATGATCTACAACTCTCTTCCACATTGTTTCAGGTGCAACCTCTCTCATTTGCGTTGTATTTTACTATGTGAAGTTTTGACTCTTTCATATTGTTTTTTAGTGCATTTCATGTTGTTATATTCTCTCTCTACAATATGGATTATGTCACATGTTATATTGCTTTCTACCACAAGCCATAAAGATGTGGAACCCTAAGATCAAGCACAAGAAACCATAAAGTCAAGTTTGAAAAGTCCTAAAAATAAGAAAGAAAAAGGATGGACTTATTATATTGTATCTACCTAAAGGAAGGATGAGTGTACCAAATGAAATTCTTAGTCAAAAGAGTGTATAATAAGATATAGAATTAAATCAAGTTAGATTCAAAATGATGAAGTAAATAAAATAAATAGAAAGAGAAGGATAGATTAGGAATACCAAAACCTTGGATAACTTGTATCAAAAAACAAAATTGATTGGACTTGAACTCTTAGGAAACCCATAGAATAAGAACTCCTCCAAATTTTGGTAATTACGCTTAAAAGTTGAAGACTTATAATTCCTTGAAAGACTTTAAAGTTACAAACTCCAAAAACAAATAAGAGAAGAATCACTCAACTCTCAAAGAAAACTTTGTTCAACTTTATTTAATTTTGTCCTAGATGATTGGCCAAGCCTCCTTTATATAGATACTTACATGATAAAGTTTACAATAAATATAAACTCCCAAGAAAATAATATAAAATTTGACACTAACAATTTAATCTACAATCAAACTCTATTTAATAAATAAACAAGTAATTAAACACGTTTAAAACTAATTAAATATATAATTTTACAAGTCTTATAAATTAAAATTTTACTTAAATGAATAAATTAAATATATAATTTCTTGAATAAACTTCTAAGAGACATGAAACTCTAACGTTTAGGCCTAAAGAATAGCAATTGATGGATAAAGAGATTTTCAAACCCTTCAACGCAATAAACTTTTATTTAACTCGTCCAAAAATTTCTACTTGCATAGTCTTCACTCAAATCATCATAACTTGGTCTCCCGAACTCAAATTGACAAGTTTCAAAGTAAGTTGTTAAGATAAGAGATAGATGTTTAATTTATAAGCAGAAAACCTCAAGAAAAAAGTAAGTTGTTAAGATAAGAAATAGATGTTTTAATTTATAACCAGAAAACCTCAAACAAAAGAAGCTTGCATCCCCCCCCAAAAAAAATGTGTTGCTAGTTAGTTGAAAAATCAACTTTGGTGAATTTAATTTAATAATTTTCAACCCTTTCGTGCATGTATCACTCTTGAACTCAAATGAGCTAATCCCTCTAGGTTTCATATCACGCAAGTTGTGTGCACATCCATTTGGTTCCTTCCACAATGTTATTATGATACAACTCCTATGATGTTCATGGTTTCGATTCTATAGAACTCTAGCTCTAATGTTGTCTTTGGGTTGTATTCTAACTCTCTCTTTATTGGAATCTAGTTCCTTTAATGTAGTTTTTGGTCATAAATACTTGTAATTTTTTGAACAGATTGGTTAATAAAATTCCATTGTCCTTAAATTTTTTTTGTGCGCAAAGCAAAATGAACAAGAATATATTGACTCGTTAAATATTGGCTCATTGATTACCTAACATTTAACTAATATTAAGTTACATTATGTAGTCAGATCATAATACAAGAAGACAACTTATATTAGTAGGCAATCTAAATGGTTTGTAGTTTAAAGAATTGAAATTGAGTAAATTGGTTCAATGACTATTATGTCGTGTATCAAGTTCAATTAGGGAGATACATATTCTTGGGTGTTAGAGTTAATGACTCCCAAAAGATAAAGACATAGGTATGATTGTCTAGACTGACAAGACATCAAATAAGACCTAAGTAGATTAAATCCTAAATATGTTTATGGATTTACTCACTCGTGACATTCAAAGTGTGGCTTACCTCAATCCTGAGTGACTGACTGTGTGCATGACTCGTATACTTTGATGTATTGAAAGGATGGGTTCAATTGGTAATTGAGACAAAAGCTAGGACATCGGGTATATGACTTCAACATAGCATAGCTTCACTTACGATAGTGGAATCCATAGCCTAACAAAAGGTAAATGGTATCCTCTCATAGGTATTACATGATAAATGGAAAAACGTGGCCATGCATTATTTGTCTCGCACGAATGATTTCATTATTATTTGTTAGTGTTAACAGATACGAATAGAAGAACAAAAATAAGAGAAGAAATGATTGATGAAAAGTTAATTGTTTTCATCTCTGGAGTTATCCTATTTATATACAAGTCTATAAAGTGTAAAATAAGGAAAGATAATAAAATAAAATCATAATGTTAAACCCTAATCCCTAAGAATATGTAACCCTCCCCCTCAATTTTGATCTAGGATATTGATTATGCCTAGTTTGTTATATAAATAGCCAACCCGATTTTCATTTAATGCCTTTGTAAACAAATCAACAATTTATTCTCTTGTCTTTACATAATCCGTGGAGATAAAATTGTCCAAAATTTTCTCCCGAATAAAGTGACAATAAATGTTAATATGTTTGATTCTTTCATGATAAAATGGGTTTAAGGCGATATGTGTTGGAAAAACAAGTTTGGAAAATGCAGCGGAAAATAAATTTAGGGAAGAACTAGAGTTTTCAAATTTTTCTAAAACAAGATCTTGGTTGTGATATCTAAAGTAATAAACACTTAATCAAAATTGTACCTTTTCGATTCGTCTAGGATGAACACTTCAACCAAGTAGTCTTCTCTATCCTCAAGCTCATGTCTGCCGAGTGTGGGCTTGCTTTGAATCAAAAAAAAAATTCACAAAAATTTCCAGTGAGGTAATTTTGAAATTTATCTAAACTTTTGGGTCAAGTTGTAAATAAAAAAATATCTCTAGAAATTTTCTGAAATAATCTCTTTAGTGAATTTTCTCTATACAACTTTCTCTTGAATTCAAGTGTGTAAATAATGACCTAAGGCTCTCTTTATATAAGGAGAGTTTGGCGAGTTCAACTATGATTAAACTTAATCACTTTAATATTAAATTAATAAAATACTATTAAGATAAATATTAAATTAAATTTAATATTAAACTATTAAAATAATATTATTTTTGGAATAGTTAATCTGAAATCGAATTCTCTGGTAGAGTCCTAGTAGGAGTGTAACTCTTCCACTGCTCAACCACTGCCAGTTACCAGGAAACTGCTGTCAAAGCCACTAGCACCGCTGTGTCTGGTGATGCAGGTGCGACACCCTTATAGCACCTGAGTCGATTCGGCGTGTAACACCCCCAAACCGTCTCTGTCACTGGATTAGGGTTATGGAGCATTACTGATCAATTAGAAAACATTTATCATCATAATATTTAATAAATTAATCTCAATCAAAATCATATCAAACATATACATTTCATCCCTAAATCGAGCCTTCTAGGCCCTAGAAATAATTTAGAAGCAATTCGGGACTAATTTGAAACAAAATAGAAGTTTTAAGAAAAAGAAGCAAAAATGAGAAAACAGAGGTCACATGACCCTGTGGCCAGGTTGTGCGACATAGCCCATACCGTGTAACAATCGAACAAGGGACACACGGCCTTGTCCCAGCCAGTGTCCTTACCCATTTAACTCACTGAGTAAGGTCACACGCCATGTCGCAGTCCATGTGCTAGGCCGTGTAACACACTGACTTAAAACACTAGGAAATATCAAATGACACACAACTGTGTCATTAGATCATGTGTGTCACACTATTGTGTGACAGCCCGTGTTTCAGGCTGTGTGAGCCAAAAATTGACCCTAAGTTCAAGCCATTTCAAGGTCAACCCATACCTAGCCAACTATGCCATTTGGGCACACAATCAGAAAACTTAAACAACATTTAAACACATCCAAACATACCACTTCTAACATTCTAATTCATCCAACCAATATGCCATTCAAAGGCACCACATTTATACCAAAACATCATTAATTAAATCAAAGCAATATGGTCACATTTCAAGCATAAGACCTAATTTCTTTAACTACCAAATAACATCACATATAACCATTTACATATCATCACAAACATAACAAAAAGAACCATATAATCCAAGTACTTAAAAATGGCCAAAATAACCATTCCAAAACATGCCATCATACCATATACTATCTAGAACCTATGGAGTTTGCATGAGGTTTCATTCACCCATATTTGCAGCTATTATTTATGCAAACATTTACCTTATTAACCATAACAAACTTGACACAACTCAAGACAAACAATTTCATTTAAATAGCCTTTCAACCCTATTACATGCTATTTATATCCATTAACCAAAATAACCATAAATACCAATATGTCGAATAGATAGTGTGACGATACTCCAACAAGATTCCAACCGGCTGAATTTCCTGATAAACTACAAGATAGAGGAAACAATTACGTAAGCATTTAATGCTTAGTAAATTGGTTTAAGCGAAATTTAACTTATCAATCATATTAAATTAAACAACCAAACCTACTCTCATTAAGTCGATTTCCAAACTTCCTTTCCTATACATATCACCTCATAAGGTTAGTAAATATATCATTAGAAATAAACCCTAAGTACGTCATGGCATATACATGATAAACATTTAGGTTTCATCCATAATACATCACTTATACATATATCCTTTACACATACTTTCCATTGAAATCATGTGGTTAATAGATAGTAAGTAAACAATACATCTATAAAACATAACATAGATTAAGAAATAGATTCCATGCATATTTCATCCATCACTCGATAAATTATCATCCATTTTCATATTGTATAAGCATATTCATCTTTCCCTTTCATATGAACATTAGAAACATTTAATTTTCATAAATTCCTTTCCATTAACTATTACATACTTGTTGAACCGTATAGAATAGCATTGGATTCTTGGGAATGCTCACACATAGTGTGTCTTTTCATGTAACCGTAACATTTCCTTTCCATTACTGCTCACACGAGCTGCGAAACGGGCTTGCTCACATGAGTTGTGGGTCGAAATGTTAGTTACACAATGCTGCTCACACAAGATATGGAGTATCCGCAACAAATACAGGACCTCAGCCATCGATAGGACATCCAAGACCAGCACCTGAATCCGTATAACCCTAATGGCATGTCATTTGTATCCTAAGTATTCACAATGTTAAAACGGACCTTTTCACATATCCAATTCTTTAAATTTCATTATATTATACCATTTCACACATGCTTCATGAAATACATATTTTTTTTAATTTTACACATCCAAAATCTTTCCTTTCATTTCATTGTACCATTCCACTGTACAAAAAGTGAAGTTCATATTTTTCATATATAGACTTTAATTTAATTAGCTTCACAATTTAATCCATTATACTAAATTAATACAAAAACTATCCATCTAATTATGCTTATCACAATTATTACTTAACATTTCGTCCAAAACAACAATAACAATTTTTAATCCTTATACAAACTTTCCTTGACAAATACAGTTGTAAAAACGAAGCCGATGACAACATTTAGTTTTTCCTCGATTTTGATATGTTTTGCTTGTTTCTTTATCTAAATAACAATTTTTATTCAATTAAGCCATTCAAATAACTGAACATAATTAATTCAAGCCTATAATCCATTTTAAGGTGAATTTATAAAATTACCCCTAACATTTTAACATTTATTCAATTTATTCCCTAAACTCGAAACTTGCAATTTCACCATTTTTAACCATAAATCATGCTAGCCAAATTTTACCCAATCTTATAATAGCCCATATTTATCCACAATTTACAATATTTTCCTTGAATTTACCATTTTCATAAATAAGTTATTAAACTTGAAATTCATCAAAAATTACTTAACAAAATACTTATATTTAACAACCAAGCTTAATAATCTATCATAAAATTTCAAGAACATCACAAATTCGTCCAAGGTAAAATTCTAAACGTTTAACAATTTAACAATTTGACCCCCAGGTTAGCTAGATTAAACTAAAAGATAACAAAAACATAAAAATCATTAAAAACAGGTGCAAAATGGACTTACATGCATTGAAGTTATTTTGGCCAAACCTTGGAGGTTAATAGCCATGGACATTCGGTGGAGAGAAAGCCAAATGAACAAGATGATACTTTTCTTTTTATGTTTTATTTAATTAACTATTTAATTTACTATTATACCCTTGTAATTTAACTAAAATTTCTCAACTTTTCACCTTTAAATTGTCTATTAATAATAAACAAGGTATATTTACCTTTTAAAACCCTTAATTCATGGTTCTTTAGCCATTTAGTACAATTAAACTAATAGCGATTGTCTTTTGCGTCCTTTACAATTTAGTCTTTTTCCTTAATTAACTATCTAAATATTAAAAATTTTAACCAAATTTTAATACGACCTTAATAACACTCCTTAAATATTTAATAAAATATTTACAACTTGGTTTATAGAAACGAGGTCCCGATACCTCATTTTCTAAAGCCACTTGACTTTAGGGACATAGCAGTTGAACTTAATTATTCTTTTATTTAACATAAATCATTAAATCAAATTTTATTATTATACTATGTTTGACTCGTAAGTATTAAATAGTAATATTTATGGACTCACACGTCGGGTTTATGGTCTCGAAACCACTATTCTGACACCACAAAGAAATGGGCTGTTACACAGCTGCTGCTGGTTCAATCTGAATCAATGACGACCTGACTAGCCCGGTCTAACAACCGGTTAAACCGTCGGCCTGGTTTCACATACTTAGCCTAGTTCAACAATTTTTTGGGTCTTGGTCTTAGTTTTGGGCTCCCGAACCCAATTTACGATATCAGATCCAATTTTCAAGTTCAATTACCCATTGGACCAATTGTTTGACTTGAAAATTAACTTTCAAAAATATCATATTAATTTTTATTGATTCAATTAATTTAATTTTACTTAATCAAAATTAATTTTTTTCATAATTAATTTTACTTAGATTATCCAAATTAAATTTTCAAGAAAATTCTTTAATCAAATTCTCTAGTTGAACAATTCTTAGACCACCTAATTTAATTCCACATCGAATAAATCGACTCAATTAAATTATTCCCAAAGTCGTAGAATTTTCTTTTGATTCAAATGCAGTCCAATCAAGCTTTTGTTGAGCTAGCGGAGGGACCAATCAGACATATACAATTAAGCTCTAATGATTGCAATTATGTCCAAAAGCATCGTTCTAATAATTCGCAATTACTTAATCATGGAGTCAGTCCACAAGAAGTACCATGATTGAAAACTCCTTATTGTATACTCTTTATGAAAGCAATTCATCCAACTACTTTGTCCAATAGCCTCGTCATATGTGTGTTACCCTCATATGATATCCTTGATTCCTTTGAGTTAAATCTGTTCACTTAATACAATACAATCCTATTTTTCTCTCATTGTCACCATTGTGTCTTCTTAATGATTAATGTGATCATTGTCAACAAATGACTGTGATAAATTGCTCGTTTGAGAACAAGCAACCCGTGGCCACGTTTCATATTTATCAATCCACACAATGCCAATGAGAGGATATCATTAACTCTTTAATTGAGCTATGAATTCCACTGTTGCTAGTAAAGCCATGCCATACACAAGTCATGTACCCAACATATCAGCTATGGGCTCAATCATCTTTAGAGCATAAGCCTCCACTTATATCAAAGCACATGAGTTGCATACGCATGACCAGTGACTAACTCAGGATTTAGGTAAATTACAACATAAACGTCAGAAGTGAATTAATTCACAAACGGATTTAGAATTAATTTATCTTGGGTTCAGTCCAATGTATCATTCTACCAATGAATGCATCTATGTCTCTACTTGTGGAGTCAATTGTTCCAATAATTAACACTGGCCATCTCTCCCATTGGAATTGTAGACAACATAATAATCCTTCCCAGTATTTTAATCAAATACTCACTTCGATTCTTTTACGGGATTACGGACTTATTTAGATTAACTACTGAAGTAAATTGTCCTTGCCGCAATGTAAATGTTCTTTATAATGCCATTTATCTTCAGTTTGAACTTTAGACAATCAATGAGCTAATATTTGCTTGTCACAATTTCACTATGCATGCAAAATATAAAATACAAAAAATACAAAATACATAATAATTAAATGTGAAATTAACTTTATTTATTTATTCGTTGTTTAAATAAATAGAAAATAGTTACATGATTACTACAATATGGGCACATTTCCCAACAATACGAACAACTGCTTGATTATCGTGGTGATGAAATACTCCAACCCAATTTTTAGTTAACAAATGTTGTATCCACATAATTTCAAGTGTAGGTTATGTCATAGTCTTGTATTCTGATTTTGCACTAAATCGAGATATAAATTTTTTCTTTTTACTTCTCCATGATACTAAGTTCATACCAAGAAATATGGATCTTCCCCTATTGGAACATTAATAAAGTTTCCATTATGTTAATTGGTTTGTCCATTAGAGCCTACATCCTAAGCAAGCCAAAGTTTGAGAATAGCAAATAAGATCGTGTTGGTGGAAAGCCAAGAAACAACTTAGACTTTCTATGCCAAAACACAGGCACGAGTTTGGTAAAAGATTTATTGCTATAAACAACTCAACCACTTGGTTTTAAAAAAAATTAATTTTTCACTGTGCAACAAAACTTATTTCTAAATTGAATTTTTCCAACAATTGGTGTTAAAGTTAAAGTATAAATCGGTTCACCAAATGTTTGATTCATTAAACTGATAATAAGTGGCATTTTTGCATTATGAGCATGTTTCATATTTATGTAAGTGAATAGATGAATGATAATTGTTCAACAATTTCTAAGAAGCAATTTTGCCAAAAATTTTGCTTCTTAGCAATAGATCAGTTGTATTTAGGTTTATTAATTTTTTTTGGTTTATAATTAGATTGTGGACTCTTTTTATTCATGCAAGGTTTTTATTTTAATTTTATGTTAGTTGATTCTTCTAGCCCTAAATGTTCGACGGAACTCAAAAAACATGGCAAATTTAAAATCCAAACCAAATAGAAATACGACAAATGAAGGGACAGAAATTTGGCGTGTGAGGTAGTTGAACCATTGGACTGATCATCCAGTCACCATGCAAAATGTGCTAGGGCATCATGCCCCCAGCAGGTGTACAAAACTGCACAAGTGACGAAGCCATCACGTCCTTCTCGACAACCCAACATGCGTGTGTCAGGGCATCACACCCTAATAGCACATGACAACGATAGATAGGCTAGGGTGTCGAACCCTAACCTAGACGAAGTGCATGCAAGGCGCACTAGAGGAAGTCAAGGCTTTGCACCCTAGTAGTGTGTGGCTAAATTGGAGAAGCTAAAGCATCACGCCTAACAATCGACATGCAACTGGGGTGATAAAAACAATGCAGGGGCTTCGTGACCCAACTAGGCCAATCACCAATTAAGCACGGTAGCAACGCTACCGGTGCGCAAACGACTTATTGAGGGTAAGGTGATTGTGCCAGTGGGTTGGTGCAACGAGTGGCCAGATGGGCAACAATTGATGTCACAATGAAGTTAGTGACAAGTTAACTAGCCAACGTGAATAGTGACTAGCCACTAGCTAATGGTGGCTGTGGCAGTGGATCTTTCTCTTCATTCATTAGGTTTTGTTGTAGTTCTATTGGCATACAGGTTCTTTTGAAAATATAGGTTGTATTTTCGCATTATGATCCAACCACGTAATACCGCTTAGTATTAGTTTAAACTTTAGAAAACCAATGAACTAATATTTACTTCTATTTTGCTTTGTATGCAAAAACCACATGAGGACATTATACAAAGTATATTAATGTAATACATGAATTATTTTATTAACCAATTGGTTCAAAAAGATTACAAGTTTACAGATGAAATACTACACTTAGGGCACCATATCTAATAGAAACCTTGTCTCTAGTAGTGATGCTCAAGCCAATCTACTTTCTAGTATCCAATGTGGTAGCTATTGATTATGAGATTTGAAAAATAGATACAAAGACCACAATTCTAAATGGCTATCTCAAGAAAGCACTTATATGGTACAACCTACCAGATGTATAGCTAAAGGAAACAAGAATAAAATTTGTAGATTGCTAAGGTCCATATATGGGCTTAAACAAGCATCCCGTTCGTGGAATCAAATATTTGATCAAGCAATCAATGTAACACCCTAAACCCAGCCTAGACGTCTAGTCCAAGTTTACAGAGTTACATTATGAATACTCAAATACTACGCAAAACACAACAATACCAAACCATAATTCACATAAAATTCAACACAAATATTAGTTAAGTATATAATCTTTCAAAGTCATACTATTATAGTTTATCGAAACTTCTATCAAAATATTTTAAAAAAAGCTAATGGCTCGACCGAGCTTCCGCAGCACCGACCCGTTCAAGTCTGCGAACCACTTGAAATCTAAGTAATAACAAAATGAGTTGTGAACTTAGTGCGTAAAAGAAGTTTGTTCAATAAATGCTTACTTATAAGATAGTTCTGAATTCAGAGATTCGGTTTGACATAGAAGTAATTTCAGTTCAGATTCAAAATAGGTTAGTTACACATACATGTATGTAATTTCGGTTTCATATATGATAAAGATTAATTTAAGGTGTAATGTTCCTACCCCCATCCATTATACACCATCTTCAGCCATCCTAACACACTGTTAAGGACATTCAATGTCCAATCAACCCTGTACACCTTAGAGTGTCCGTTTGACACTTTACAGATATGCAACGTAGCTGCTAGACTAGATTGCGATAAAGCGCCAGAATCAGATTTATATGTATAGTGGCGTAGCCACTGATTTAGAACAGACTACTGCCTTCTTCACAATATCCCCACCCAGGCAAATATAGAGTACAATTACCCGTATCATGTATTCAATCATTCTAGTTTATTTCACAAATAGATAAGATAGTTCAATTCCAAAATAAGTATCTTAATATTCATACAACTATGTTACTTCCACTTTAGTCACAAAATATCAGATAGTTCCCATATAATCAAATTCATACAATAAGAATACTAGTATCAGTGTTCAATAAAATTCACGGCCTCAAAAATAGGTTTCAGGCCCTAATAACATGCCACACGACCTGGTCACCCTCCTATGTGCCTTGCCTGTGTGGTTTTGAAGCATAAATAGTGAGTTACACGGCCTAGGCACACGCCCATGTTCCTGTCCCTGTGACTTACACGGCCTAGGTACACGCCCTAGGTACACGCCCGTGTCCCTGGCTGTGTGGTTTTATTCCACATAAAGTGAGTTACACGGTTGGACACACGTCTATGTTCCTGCCAGTATGACTCACACGGCTTGGGTACACGCTTGTGTCCCTGGCCGTGTGGTTTTATTCCACAAACAGTGAGTTACACGGCCAAGACACATGCCCGTGTGCTTTACCCGTGTGAACCTTACACTAATATGGCCACACACGGCCTAGACACACGCTTTTGTCCCTGCTGTATGGCTCAAAATTGATAAATAGTGAGTTACACGGCCAACCACAAGGCTGTGTGGTGTCGATAGCTACCATTTTCGTTGATCGAAACTTGCAAAAATTTAGGTTTCTGTACGCACTTTGTTTCGTTTGGCAGAAAAAATGCGAAGAATACCCGGAACCTAATTAACCATTCAATAATCAATTACACCATCGTTTTCAATATTTTACTAAAATCACCTACCGTTAAGATCATATCAAAAATTTCGACGCAACCCCAACTCAAATCACATACTTACCTTGTACGAAACAGAGGGAATCGGACTAACACGACAAAGTCACATCTCTTGTAATATCCTCACCTAAAAAGTAATCAATTGAGTGTTTAACAGAACGTCAAACAAACGAGCAAAATCCTGTTTCGACAAAATAGTGTTAACACAATAGAATTCACAAAACGAAAAGGAATAATAATGGAACTTACCCAATATCAACCTCACAGGCAACGAAGAATTCCCAATTCACGCAAAATCAATTGCAGTAAGAAGAAAAATAAAAGAAAAGAAGAGCAGGAAAGCAAGGAACTAAAATTTAGAAAAAGAAAAAAAAAAGAAAAAGGACGATAAAACTCTTCATAATGTTTTAAATTAACCACTATCCCACCTTCCAGAATTTCCAAAAAATATATTTCCTAATACACACGATAGGATTTGAACTCGGAACTAGACAAATACAGACAGATGCTCAACCAGTGAATCAGCAGGCTCATTCTTGTCACCGATTTACCCAGAATTGCACTTAACTACATAACACATGGATAAAGTTTGTTTTAAGAAAACTAATAACAAAAATTTTAACAATACAACTCAAACTCCCGACCTTAAACCATAAAAGCAGAGCACAGAACCACAGATATAGAAATTTAATTACTACAGATTCTCACAATTAAACCCTTAAATTTTGGGGCGTTACAATAAAAACTTTTGGATTCAAAAGTAATGTTGATAAACCTTTTGTTTAAAACAGACTGTGGATGGATATGTGGTTTTTCTAGTTTATTATGTCGATAACATACTATTTATTGGGAATGATGTAGAGATTTAACATGAAGAATTTAAGTGAAGCTAACAATGTTAAGGAATTTGAATCCTTAGGGATCAAAAGAATAGCTTTATAGTAAGCTCTATACATAGACAAGATAGTGGAAAAACGGTTATGGAAGAAAGATTGTATATGAAAAAGGTAAAATCTCATGTATGTGATGTTATGGACATGTCAAAGATATTTTTTGTGAAGTATATAGTCAAGTATTTACAGAGAATGAGGGATTATATGTTAGTTTATTCTAAAGGGGCTTTAACTCATATTGGATGTATGGACGCTAACTTCCAAATGTGTGAAATTCAAGGAAATCAACATCGAGTTGTATTTTTATCTTGAGCGGGAAAGCTATAATATGAAAAAGTGTTAAGTAGAGTTGCATTACTGACTCCACTATAGAGGTCCAATATGTGGTTGCTTTTGAGGCAACAAAAAAAATGAAATTTGGTTTCAGAAGTTCCTTACAAATCTCAAAGTCATTCCTAGTATAGAGAAAGCTACCACTTTGTAATACAATAACATTAGAATAATAGCTAATACTAAGGAAACCAGAAATCATAAACAGACAAAACATACTGATAAAAAAATCACATTATATGAGAGGTGTTGGCAGATGATATATTTGATATATTCAAAGTTGCATTTGAGGAAAACCTTGTGGGCCCATTTACCAAGACTCTAGTGCTAGGAGTTTTGAGAAATATGTTGAGGGTATGGGTATGCAAAATATAACTCATCTACTTCACTAGCACAAGTATAAGACTATTAGGATCTAGTGCCTTTAGTATAGTTTTTATAATATGTACTTGTATTTTTCAAAGAAATTGGTTGAATAAAATTCAATCTGTTACATTAATATCATTTGTATTTTTTCCTCAATAGGTTTTTCACACAAAGCAAAATGAACAAGCAAATATTGTCTCACTGATTACCTAACTTATAACCAATATTAAGTTGCATTATGTGGTCAAATCTTATTATGAGAAGACAACTTATATTAGTAGGTAATTTAAATGGTCCATAGTCTAAACAATCATAATTGAGCAAATCAATTTAAAGACTATTACGCCATCTATCAAGTCCAATTAGGGAGATATCTTATCTTAGGTATTTGAGCAGATGACTCCCAGAAGATAAAGACATAGGTGTGATTGTATAGAATAACAAGACATCGGATAGGACTCGAGTAGATTAAATCCTAGATCTGTTGATGGATTTATTCATTTATGACATTCATAAAGAGACTTACCTCGATTTGAGTGAATGAGTGATTATGTATGTGTGACTCGTATACTTTAATGCATTGAAAGCCTAAGTTCAATTGGTAATAGAGTCGAAAGTTGGCACGTTGGTTATATGACTTTTGCATGGCATAACTTTACTTATGACTGTAGAATTCATAGTCCTGCAAAGAGTAAATTATATCCTCTTATAGGCATTACTTCATAGATGGAAAAGTACCACAGTCACAGTCATTTGTTTGGCACGAATGATTTAATTACTATTTGCTAGTAATTAACGTTTTCATCAAGGAAGATATAATGGTTACTATTAGATAAAATAGAATCATATTAGGTGAACAAATTTAATACAAAAAGATTAAGATATCCTATGAGGCTAACACACATATGACAAGGTCATTGGACAAGGAGTTGATTATATACTTTCGTACTGGTATATAATAGGGAGAGTTCGGTCATGGTACTTAAATGAAATTGCCCCAAGACTAAATAATGTTGTAATTAATAGATGAAAAGTTGGGAATTAACTATAAATTAGTTGAGCCTTAATTATATATGTCAAATCGGTCCCTCTGCTAGCTTGGTACAAACTTGATGGTTTGCATTTGAATCAATGAGATGAATAAATGAAAATGAAAAATTAGTGAAATAGATCTCATATATCACTATTGTAACACCCCAAACCCAGCCTAGATGTTATGGTCGAATCTAAAGATATCACAGAGAATGGGTTTAGTTATGTAAAATAATTTCAGACATTTAACTCGTATACTTTATGTCCATTTCCGAAAACGTTAATTAATTAGTTTATTTGCCAAACCTATTTTACAGCGGAAGCCAAACAAACCAATACATTTTAGAAATTCGATTTGTATTTTAAAAAAACCTCTTTTGCGTAAAAACAGTCGATTTCATAAAATTATTTATCAAGGCATGCAAATTATTATCAAGCTGAAAATCAATAGTTAAAAATTATAAAGTCCAGAAAGTCCCAAAAATTACAAACTCTCAGAATAAACCAAAATCGTAAATCGTAAATAAAACCATAATTTAATAATTTAAAGCAGTTTACGGTCGAGTGGTCACCGCTGAGTCTCTGCGGCACTGATCTGCCTAAATCTGTGGATTACCTGACAAAACAAACAACCAGATGTGAGTTTACGTAAACTCAGTATGTAACCCAACAGAATTAAGCATGCAAACATACATAATCATAGACACAGTCAGAAGCAGATACATATTCTGATTCAGATTCAGATCCAGATTCAGATTACAAAAACAGATATGCAGAAATCCTACCCTCATCCTCTACACACCAACTCTGTCCATCCCATCATACCATGTGGGTTTAAAAACACCCACCCATCCCTATACACAGTGTCGTGCCTTTAAGACACATATCAGATAATATACAGCCAAACTGCCAGAATATAGGTGTTTAACACCGAACAGAATACTTCCTCCTCATATACAAATGCCACCCCACAATTATATATAGAAATAGATACAGAATAACATACTAGACATGCTCAACATGCTTACGTACAGATATCAAAATAATTAGACATGCATAGCATTATCATATTCATAACAGAATTCAGACTATTAAAGTTATAGTTATGAGGTTTGATTAGCCCTTACCGACCCTACGATAGGCTCACAGTTGATTGGTACGACCTTGCAACCCTAAGGAAAATTTCAGAAAAATGGGTCCACATGCCCATGTGGCCCACATGTCCAGATTGGCCTTGCTAGTGTGGCCCATACGACTTAGCCAAAAATCTACACATCCGTGTGATGTGCCTGTATGAGCTCACACGACCGTGTGATGTGCCCGTGTGGGCCCACATGCCCACAACCACTTCATTATCATCCTCAGTTCTCAAAACAACCCTCTTAATTGCACAATCCAAACTAACTCGATGCTGAACCAACCAATCCATACCCAAGATCAAGTCAAATTCCCTAAATAGAAGCTCCATTAGATTTTCCAGAAATACCATTCCTTGCACCTCTAACGGAACGCCTTTATAAAGTTTACTAACCTGAATAGATTGCCCCAACGGACTCGGTACAGTAACCTCACTAGTAGTGCTCTCAATAGAAATCCCTAGGGTTCCAGATACAATACTTCCTACATAGGAGTGTGTAGAACCTACGTCTATCAGAGCAGTATAAAGTACATCAAATATAAAGAACGTACCGATGATGACATCAAGGGCATCTCTATCCTCTCAGCGTCGTGTAGCATAATCCAGTGCAGGCTGCCTCGCCTCAGTCTGACACCTCTGGCCGGTGCTCTCTGTCCATGACCTATACCTTTACCACCCTAGCCTGTCTACGGCTCCTAAGTGGCTGTTGAACTGCCCTTTAAGGCTGTGCAAAACCTGGTCCCAAAGCTTGCATCTGATTAGTCCTCTGTGAACACTCTCAAATACGGTGCTCCAATGACCCACACCACAGACAAGCCCCTATCCTCCTCCAACACTCACCAGAAGGTGCCTACCACAATCACCGCATAGCTAAATCCCAATAAGAGCAACAGGAGCCCCTACTCTAACGGACCCATCAGATCTAGCCATTTTCTTATGCCTCTGAACAGAACTAGAGGGTTCTGAATCCCTCTTGTTCCTACCCTTCTCTCTATCCCTATTCTAGCACTCCATACGCTTAACATCATCGGCGATCTTTGCCTTCTCAACCAAAATCACAAACTCTCACTCCCTCTATGGAGCAATCAGTACCCTCAGAGTATCCCTTAATCTATCCTCAAACCAGACGCACCTCTTATTCTTAGACGTAACCATTCCTTGAGCGAAACGGCTCAACCTCAAAAACTCAACCTCATATTCATCAACCACAGATCTGTTGCCCTGCGCGAGATTCATGAACTCATGCCTGCGAGCATCCATATTACTCGCCCCCATGTACTTACTCTGAAAGGTGGTCTTAACGAAAACCCAATTCAGACAAGCAGTCTGAGTACGCTCATCAACCGTCAACCACCATTGATAAGCCTCATCGTGAAACAAAGAGATTGCCCCTTTCAGTTTCTGATCAGGAGTGCAATCTAGATCATTCATGATCCTCCTAGTGGCCTCCAACCAATAGTCAGCCACATTAGGGGCGACTCTAGTAACACCCCTAAACAACTTAGCACCATTGGACCGGAGTCGTTTAGTTACTAACCCTCAGCCTCCAGCTCCAGAATGGGGTCCAACGACCCTTTCTATGATCCTCAGCATGGCTTGAGATAGTGCGTCATCCTCAGTCGAGCGACTTTGAGACCCAGTGTTGGTAGTAGGGGAAACTGGTGTCTCACTCGTATCTAAATGCGACATACTACCCAGAGAGGAAGACTCAGCTCGAGCCCCCTAGGGCCTCTACCACGGCCTCGAATACCACGTTCGTGAGTTCCATGAGCGCTCATCGTATGATTCCTATTTTATCTATTTTATAAAATTTTATGCATCAGTTCCAATATTTATTAGCAGATGTTTTATGTATAAATTATCAGAAGTTTAGAATTGTTTTTAGAGGTTTCAGTCTCTAGCTATCTCAATACAGTTTCAGAAAGTACTACCTACAGTGTTTCAGAGTAATTTTAACTAAGTTTCAGAAATACTTACAAGATCAGCGCCGGAGACTCGGTGTACCGCATAGTTTCTCAAATTATTCAAATTATTTAAAAACCAATTCTTTTTCAAATACAATTTTGGAACCCAAAATTTACAGTCGAGTTTTGTAACCCTGCTCTAATACCACTAAATGTAACAGCCCAAACCCGGCTTAGACGTTATGGCCGACTCCAGAGATATCACAGAGAATGGATTTAATTATGTAAAATCATTTCAGTCATTTAACTCATATACTTATGTCCATTTCCAAAAATGTTACATTTTATAAATCTGATTCGTATTTTAGGAAAATATCTTTTGCGTAAAGACTATCAATTTCATAAAATTATTTATTAAGGTATGTAAATTATTATCAAGCCGAAAAACAACCTTAAAAATTATAAAGTCCAGAGAGTCCTAAAAATTACAAACTCCCAGAATAAACCAAAATCGTAAATCATAAATAGAACCGTAATTTAATAATTTAAAGCAGTTTACAGTCAAGTGGTCACTGCTGAATCTTCGCCACACTGGTTCGCCTAAATCTGTGGATTACCTGACAGAACAGACAAATGGATATGAGTTTACGTAAACTAAGTGTGTAACCCAACATAATTAAGCATGCAAACATACAGAATCATGACATAGTTAGAAGTAGATACAAATTCAAATTCAAATTCAGATTCAGATCCAAATTAAGATTATAGAAACAAATATGCAGAAATCCTACCCCCCCATCCTCTACACACTAACTCTGTCCATCCTATCACACCATGTGGGGTTAAAAACACCCACCAATCCCTACACATTATGCCGTGCATTTAAGACACATATCAAATAATATGCAGCCGAGATGTCAGAATATAGGTATTTAACACCGAATAGAATACTTCCTCCTCATATACAAATCCCTCCCCACAATCATATACAGAAATAGATACAAAATAACATACTACACATGCTTACGTACAAATATCAGAATAATCAAACATGCATAACATTATCATACTCAGAACAGAATATCAGACTATTAGAGCTACAGCTTTGGGGTTTGATTAGCCCTTACCGACCCTACAGTAGGCCCACAGTCGATTGGTATGACCCGTGTGACCTTAGGGAAAATTTTAGAAAAATGGGCCCACATACCCGTGTGGATTACCCGTTTGGGTCCACATGCCTGTGCAGCCTACAAGCCCAGATTGGCCTTACCCGTGTGGATCACACAGCTTGGCCCAAAATCCACACAACCGTGTGATGTGCCCATATGGGCCCACACGCCTGTGTGGCCCACACACCCAACTTGGCCTAGCCCGTGTGGCCCACACAGCCACACTCAAGCCACCACATGGCTGTGTCCGGTGCACGGCCAAGCCTTCATCGATCTCGCACACGGCCATCCACATGGGTGATCACACGCCCGTGTGGCTATATAACGCAATTTTTTGGCTTTCGCCGAAACTCGATTTCTTTCGTTTTAGGAACACAACTGATTCATTTTCGCCGCAAAATCACTCCTGATAGCATCAGTACCTAGAACAGAATGTTCCAACACCCTTTTAGTAGTCAATTATGAGCCTAACACAATTTACCCAATTAGGCAAAATCGACTTACCGCTTAAACAAAAAAGACAACCACCTTGTATAAAACTGTTGAAGTGCAATTTCCTGCCTCACAACTTTCTCCTAACCACAGAATCCACCAATTAACACCACCATCCAATATTGCTAAACCCAAACCAAAATTAAAGAGGACAAAAAATTGACTTACCCACCAGATTAAGAACCAGAAGCCGCAATAACAATGTTTGACACAAGAATAATGAACCGAATTAAAGGGACGAACAAGGGTTTACTGAAAAGGGAAAGATGTGAAAGAAAAGAATGGCAAAAAAATTTGACGTTAGAATTTGGGGATTTTTAGGAGGTGAAAGAAAATAAAATAAAATAAAGTAAAAGATTTCAAATTCCTTATTTTTCTCCCACTATCCCACTATATCACAACCTCTGACTCCCACTCCACCGAGACTCTAACAGATAATAGAGCAAAAACAATACCCACGCTTGTGCAAGGATTCGAACACAGGACCTCTAACACACCAGCTCCCTTACTACTCGAACCAACAGGCTCATTCTGATATGAAATTACAGGCAATTAAATATAAGCTCACTGAACAAAAATAAGGCTTAGATCCAAAAATAACAAAAATTGCTAAAGGTAAGACCTGAACTTGAGACCTCTCACACACACGTAGAACATTTAACCATTGAAGTAGATACACAGCTGTGCGAAAGTTTTACAGAAGCAAAAATAAGAAAATTAGGGCATTACAGCTATCCACAATGAATACGTTTTCTCGATATAAGCAAAAGATGACTTAGAGATTAAATTAATTTCTTTAAATTATTGTTTAATTGATTGTAAGTAAATGCTGAACTTCGAAGTGAAAATTAAATAAACCTCTATCAAATTTTAGTGAGATTTATTCTTCAAATAAATTATAAGTTTCAGAGAGTGTGGTTTTGGTTTTTATCTAATAGAAAGCTATTGACCTTCTTCACTTGAACATTAATAAATTTTTCGTTGTGTTCATCGGTTTGTGAATTAGAGCTCACACTCTTAGCAAGTCGAGGTTTAAGAATATCAGAGAAGATCATATTCGTACAAAGTCGAGAAACGACTTAGACCACCTATTCTAAAACACAGGCATGAATTCAATAAAGGGTTTATTACTATAAATAACACAACTGCTTAGGTTTAGAAAATTTTTAATTTTCTGTTGTGCAACAAAACTGTTTTCTAAACTGAATTTTTCCAACACCCTTTAAGAACACTGTAACACCTATAACCCGTTTCTGTCATCGAAATAGGATTACAGTGTATTACCATACAAAACAAAACATTTTATAGCCAATAGCAATTAATTTTCAAATTAATTTAATAAATACATAAGAAATTCAAAATGGAATAAATCATGCATTTACAGGCCTTAAATCGATCCTACGTGGCCTTAGAAATAGCTTTTGAGCAATCAGGGACCAAATCAGAACAAATCAAAACATTTTAGGAAAAAAATAAAAATTCACTTGTAAGGGTCACACGGCCGTGTGTCCAGGCCATGTGACAGAGCCCAGACCGTGTAGCTCCAAACATGGCCGTGTGGTTATCCCACATAACTGTGCGTGATCTCACACGCCTTTATGTATGGGCAGTGTAACTCTCTGACTTGGGTCACACGGTCATGTTGCAGGCCGTGTGCCCACCCGTATGAACCCTGTACCTAACACGCTAGGGGTACACTCCAATGTGGGTCGTCCGTGTGCACCCAAAAATGACCAAAATCATGCTTACCTTTCATCCAATTACATAGGTGCTTAAACCAATTCATAACTCATGATCACAATACTATAACCACACCTAATACAACCAAAACATACCAATTTCAACCACCTAAGAACAAATCAAAATGTCATATATGAAGATACAAAATAGTGCTCACACCCAAACATTATCATTCATATCACCTACAAGTCAAAACATACACACCAACTAATCTATCTCAAATCTCATCATACTATACTTAAACATGATACTTACCATTCCTTGAACAAGCACCCAAGCTCAACTTTGAGTTTAACTAGCATACCATATAAGGTTACCATTCCACAACATCTAACATGCCAAAACATCACACATAGCTAAGAAACATTACAAACATAATCATTTGTCCTATTACATGCCATATAACCTAAATGTTTACAGAAACTACCAAATAGTCTTCAGGATAGTGTGATTCTATAAGTCGATCTAATCTCCCAAACACAAAAAATGTAATCTACAAAACAAAGGACAAGACACGAATAAGCATACTTAAAGCTTAGTAAGTTCGCTAAATTAACGATAAATCTTACCAAATTTACATAAAAAATCAAGTTATAAGATTTGAAAACGAAGTTCCTATCAAACACAGCTCATAATAGGTGAGAATTACACAATACATTAATTCACATCACGTTCTCAGTCATCGCATTATTAAGAACTAATCTCAGATAACCAGAGGGTATCACTAATTTGAGTTAACTTCAGAGTTTTGACCGGTTCACGATGCTGCTCACATAAGCTACAGAGAATCCGGCAATAGATGTAGGATCTTAAGCCATCGTTACAGTCTATATCACTAGTACTTAGTACCTGTTAGATAATCACTGGCTCATGATGCTGCTCACACAAGCTGTAGAGAATTCGCAACATATGTAGAATCTCAGCCATCGCTATGGTCTGTATCACTAGGTCAAGGCCTGATAGTTAATACTTATATCCATTTATCATGCAATCTCCAATCAGTCCAAAGTCAAGTATAAAATTGAATATAATCATAACATACATGAAATAAATATAGATGTAATATAGAAATAATGACACGAAACTTCCAAGACTAATCTACAGTAATGGCTCAAGTACAGAGACTACTCTAAAACCTTTTCTTTTTCGCGATTATCAACACTTTCTTGATCTAAAATAATAATTTCATTCAATTAACTAAATCTACAGCAAAAATTAAATCATTTTATGCAATTAAGTCCCTTTTTGTTATTTTACAAAATTTCCCTCAACTTTTCACTTTTGTTAGATTTAGTACCTATGCCCCAAAACATATAAATTAACCATTTTTCTTAAATCCCAACTTGGACGAATATTCCATGGCGTTATTACACCCTTTAATTTGAAATATTTCATATCAAGTCCTTAAAATTTTATCATTTAAAAAATTTAAAATCTTCAAAAACTACTTTATAAAATAGTCCTATCTAACAACCACAGTCAATAATCTTCCATAAATTTTCAAGAATAACTCAAAGTCAATAATGGCACAATCCAAAACATTTGAAAATTTTACGAATTAGTCCTCAGGTTAGCTAGATTAAGCTAATACGAGCTCAAAAACATAAAAATTACTAGAAACGGGTTAGGATTTACTTACAAATCAAAGCTTAAAAGTTGAACTATGGAAACCCTAGTTGCCCCTTAGGTATCGTGGAGAAGATGAGTGATTTCAACAAAAATATAATCTTTTCTTTACTTAAATTTAATATATATACTTAGGTATTTTTGTAATCTTTAAATCTTTCCTAATTAAGCTTTAATTAATCACTATTAACATTAATTAAGTTTATCCAAATATCATAACAACCATGTTAATGCACTAACTTAAGCATTTAGCCCTTTTAATTAAATAACTCAACTTTTGCAGGTTTTACGATTTAGTCCTTTTTACTTAATAAACTATCGAAATGATAAAATTGTCTCACTAAAATTTAGATCTCAAAAATATTAAATAAATAATATTTACAGATTATTATGTTAGAATTGTGGTCTTGAAACCACTATTTTTGACACCACTGGAAATCGGGCTGTTACAAACCCTACTCGATCAAGATGAAATCATTCCCTTTAAAATTTTAATCATTCTCTTCAGTCCACTCTAGCTAGTTCTTACCAAGTTACTTTATAACTTTCCTCAAACATAAGGGGGAACATATTGTGTTGTACTAGTTGAGAATTTAGGCTTCAATCCCAAGACAACCAACAACCTAAAATTCATGAATCCCACATATGTTATGTTTTGGTATGCATCCACTTTGATTATCACCCATATGGTTTTATGTGCTTTTGTTTGTTTTTATTATGGCCTCTACGGTTTTGCTTTTTGCATATGTTAAGCTTATAGCTTTTAGCTTCCTATAGTTTCCTACAGCTTCAACTTGAGCTTAAGTTTTTTGTCATGTTGGTTTTGCTTCTCTATGAATTGCAATACTACTCTCTAATGCAAAACTACATTATAATTTCAACCTTGCTCTTTACAACTCACAATTCCACTTTGCAACTTTGGTCCTTAACCAAACCCAAGCTTTAACTTCTACGTTGGTTTTCTAATATGCTACATTAGCCTCCCAAGCTCAGGCTTGACCATTTGCTCTAGATTTATGTTTTGTTTTTTTTTTCTTTCAAAGTGTTAAGCCTCGACTTTAACCTCTAAAAACATTTCATCAACTTTAGGTTCTACAGCTGGCTAGTGATCTATGTCTTTAGCAAGAAAATGTTGAATCTAAACTAGATTTAATACACAATCATGCTCCAAACATTTTCTCCTTAGTAACATATTATTGCAGCTTAGCATATACTTCTCCTCAATAGTATACTTACGTTCTTCATTAGCATGCTTCTGTTCATCAACTACATACTTCTATTTCACAATTTTTCTCCTTATCGGAAATAAATTTCTTCTCATTAGTGATAGACTTCTTCTCAATGGCAAGAAACTTCTTCTCCCTGGTGACGAACTTCCCTTAGTTGCAATAAATGTCTTATTCTCAATGAAAAAATTCTCATCATCAATAGTAAACTCATCCTTGTCATCAAACTTCTTATCATTGATAGTAAACTACTACTCTTGAACATCAACTTCTCAAACTCAACAAGTATCTTATCTCTATAGAAAATTTCTCCTTCTCATTAAAAAATCTCTCATTGTTCACATCAAAACCCTACTTCGCATAGTTATTTTTATGAATAATCTCTTGCGTAATTGATTGATTCCAATTCCTCATGAAAATTATTGCGTCAAACAAATTGTCTTCTACCAAAAACCTTTTAAGGGATGCAATATTTCCAAACAACTTGGTTTTTGCGAAATCTTTCAAAGGATACAAAAACTCCTTCAAATGATACATTTTAGCCAACAAAACAACCCCTAAAATTTAGCTCTCAACACAAATATGGTCAAGCATGCAAGTCTTTGATACTCTTTATGCTTATCCAACTAGTGGGTGGATTCAAAGTCCTGCTCTAATAGTATAACCTCAACACTTTTACACAAAACAAATCTTTACAAGGTCTTTTTTATCCTTAAAAAAAATCTTTACAAGGTCCTTTTATCCTAAAAACTAAGGTTAAGGAAGGAAAAATGTTATACTAGAATACTAATTATGCTCGCTATCAAGCAGCAACAATGCAAGTTACAACATTAAGCCATAACTTATCTTTCATGGTGTACTTCAAGAAGAACTCAAGTCTCTTCATAAACAATGTCTATTTTATTCTTGCAAAACATCTTACATATACTTCACATATCTCTCTAATGCTCGTAATGGCTCAACCCAAAACTTCCAATAAATATAACTAAACCTCACTTAGAAAGGGAACCAAATATTACATCAAGAACTTTGCCAGAAGAAATGCTAGATGTCTTCTAGTCCTTGGGAGTAAATGCTATGCAAACTATAGCAAGTGCACTACTTACTCCACCATATAATCACTAACCCTCAAGGGGAACATTCTTATTCCAAAAATTGGATATATATTCGCTTTCTTAAGCGATACATTCTAATTCTTTCAGAGGACACATTCTCACATTCTCATCCATCAGGGAATATGTTCTCACTATCTTAGAGGATATGTTTTCACTCCATAAAGGGATACATCCTACACACTTAAAGGATAAATTCTCACTCCCTAAGGGATAAGTTATTAATCATTTAAAAGCCATAGTAATTGCATGGCATGATCTCAATATTGTCAATCCAACTTTACAGAAACAACTAAGACCGTTCACAAGCTCTCCTTAACTCCTTAATCAAATATAACACTACCATGAGTACAACCTCATTAGTAGAAAAAAATTGATTGATTTAAAAATTAACAAAAAAAATTATAGATCAATTTATATATACTTAAAAGGAACCTCTTTCCAAGATATTGTGCAGAAAAGCAACAAACCAAAAAGACCACATAAGACATCCAAGCCAACATTGATGGGACTTTAAGAAATAGCTAATTTATTACACCCAAATCCCTTAAGGGATATAAAAAAAATTCAAACAACTTGATTTCCACAAATATACTGTCATATAGTCAATAGAGCCAAATTTCTATAGGCATGAAGGAACTAACTCTAGTTGATTACTTATCCACAATATGCTCAAATGGCCAAAAATATCATATCCTATAACCAACTTAACATAGGTCTTTACCTAACCACTTTATAATTTGCCTTAAACTTAAAGTTAGGGGGTGACATACAGTTATACCATGATATTGATATGACAACTTTCAAGCATTAAAAAAATTTGTGTCAGATACTTGCAGATCATCCAATGAGAGAATAACCTCGGGTGCTAGGCATAAAGGTCGCATATATCCATTCCTCATGTGTGTGGGGTGACTTAAGCATCATAGAGTGTTTGAGAGCATAAATTTTTGCGCTCTAGTAGTTTACCTTCGTCTTACAATAACCTGAGAGCACTCAATTTTGTTTCCAAACCTGATCCATCTCAGTGTAGCTAAAACACACACACACAAAAAACACATATATTAATGTCTTAAGTTTATTTTGTTACCCGTAATAGAGTTAATAAATTGATGAATTTTTTATACTCCATTTTGAAAACTTGGATTTGAATTTCAATTATTATGTAAATGGTAAGAATGAAATGCATATATTATAGTCAAATTAGTTGAGATTCAATCTAATATATATTAAAAAAAGTACAAAAACATGGATTTGTCAATTCCAAGAATATTTTAAGGATTTCAAATTCATTACTAAATAGGCATCTAGCACATCCATGGATTTGAGAGATGATCATGAATATTATATTTTAAATAGTTTATTACTCAATTTACACTAATTTTGAAATTTAAATCCAAATTCTAAAATCTTACTTCACAAACACTACATTAAAGCCAATAAATTGACAAATGGAATTAAAACATTGGGACATGTTTTATAATTTATATGTTTAAATATATCCTAAAGAATGTTAACCTAAAAAATTGTTTTAGAGTCTAAAATTTCACTAATAATAGATAAAATGATATATCTAAATTTTATATATGTATCGACATGGAATTGTGAAATTACATTATTGTAGACAATTTTACGGAAAAAAATTCCTTGAGAGAAAATGTAGTTTCTTGAGAAATAATTAATTTTGCCACCAATATATTACATGGATAATTTTAAAAATAAATTAATATATATTGCTTGGACATGCATTTAAAAAGTCATTTAGTTATTAAATTTTGGCGTAATTATTTGTAATTACATATATTTGACATGTTTGAATAATCAATATAATTAGTAGATTCTATTGAATTACAATCTATTGAATTAATTGTAATTGAAGCACCTCAATTATACTCTTCAATCTTTATGGATTAAGAAGTGATAGGATTACTCAAGTAATTAGACATGATGACTTTCAGTTTGTTTAAAAAATTATTTTTTAAAGATATAATTGCATTTATAAAATTAAAATTTCTTGTAATTATAAGTGATATACTTACTATTATAATAGTTATGTTATGAATATTTTATTAAGTGGATGTCCATCAAGATCTAGATAAGTTTTGATATACTTTAAATTCTAATAGTCATTAGAAGTAGAGTTCTATTTCATTTATACTTCTTATGTCTATAAATATTGACTTTGTAGAAGCATTGTATAGATTCCTATTGATCAATAAAATATGCTCTTTCTTTTTCTCTCCTATTTTCTTTGTTCTTTACTTTCTGTCTTTTTATTTTGTAACATATTATCAGCACAATTCTCTTTTAATTGTTTTTCTCCATAAGTCAAAAAAAATCCTCAAATCACGCCTAGACTTATCCTCAATCACTGGCCACTTGAGCAAGGATCCTTAACCACTAATTTTCACACTTTTTCCTTTCACCATGCCTTACCCCTTTCAAGCAGCAACCAATGCAATAACCGATCACTCCAAATTTGTTGCTTAAGTTGTTATCGGTTGCCTACTAGAGCTATTACTATTTCAGTCTTCAATTGGGGCTTGCATACTATGGGTAATCATTATACAAAGAAATTTATATAATCCTTACGTGGTATGTTTTTCTCCTTTGTTGATTGATTTTTGGTAGAATTATTTTATGAAAAATATTATCACTTTAAGGTTTCTTTTAAACGAAGATTCTTTTATTAAATTATAGTATACATGATAGTTGGAAGATTAAATTTTTGATGATTAAATTATTTTTATTAAATATGCTTGAAATTTGATTAAAATTATGAGAGAGGGTATTACTAATCAATAGCCTTTGATTAAAGGGAAAAAGGAAAATTCATTGGATCTAATTGACTCATTAATATGTTATTATTGAATGATTGGATTTTACCTTTTAGATTGAATTATAAAGTACAAATAACTTATTAGAGCATCATAAAATTCTATAACTTCTATGTAGTATGTTCTTATGAAAGAATATTAATAATAATAACCAATGTGATGACGATGATGTAAATGATCTACATGTATATTTTACTAATTTATTTTACTATAGCATATTTATTATAATTGGAGACTAATCATGACAACATGAATAGATATAACAACATGAATAGATAGATTCTTATTTGAAATCAGCATGTTTATTATAACACCTCACCCATATTCAACGCTGGAATAGGGTTACAGAGCATTACCGGACTTATAGCACAGAAAATCATGCATTTCACATACATTTCTCAAATTCAATAAATAATCATTCAAAATCATTCACATCATCCCTGATGCGAGCCCACGAGGCCCAAAACATGCATTCAAAAAGATTCAGGACTAAACTAAAAACTTAGAAACTTTTCAAAAAATACAGGGGACACACGCCCGTGTGGCCTAGCCGTGTGTCTCACATGGCCAAAGACACACTCATGTCACAGGCCGTGTGAACTTTCAAAATGAAACCACAAGGCCGTGTTCCAGCCTGTGTCCTACCCTGTGTAACTCTCTGACTTGGGTCACACGGCCAACACACACGGCCGTGTGGCTAGCCCATGTGCCCTAAAAATGGCCACACATGCCCGTGTGCCAAGCTGTGTGCTAGGCTGTGCCAAACCTATAGGGTATACTGACTTATGCCACACGGCCAAGTCACACGCCCGAGTGCTGGGTCTTGTGGAGCATACTAACTTGATTTTTAATTCAACACCAGGGGACACACAGCCATAACTGTGTGTCACACACAGCTGAGAAACACGTCCGTGTCTCTACCCTTGTGAACAAAAATTGGCTATTTACCAAGCCGTTTTTCCACCCAATTTGCATGTACCTACACCAAACTCAAATGGAACCAAATATAGCATATAATAAGCATTCAATCAACCTTAATCAAGCATATTTCATACCATTTCCAACACTAACTAATCAAAGATATACAATCACACAATGTGCCATTCGATTTCATGCCACATTTCACTTTATCAAATCATCAATATAGTCATTTTCTAAACATGCATTATTTTACCTAATTTCACAAACATAACAAACTCAAATCTCAACCATTTGTTATCTATAATACCTATTATCAGCAAGCATCATATAACCATATTCAAACACATAATAAGAGCCATATGCACAATTATATACACAACCAAACCATCCAAGTTAAGCCAACTTTCATGGCTATATACAAAACCAAACTCTTAATATCAACAAGCCATTTCAAATGACTAAATTCATTAACAACACATATATCAAAATGACCAAACTCTTATACATTCCATATACTTAATATACTTAAGTTCAAAAGTACCAAGGTGATAGTAAGACAGTGTGATGAAATCTTCGACGATCCCCAAGTCTAAGCTAGCTTTGATTTCACTATAAAACACGAAAAATTAACAAAGCAAGCTATAAAGCTTAGTAAGTTAATAAATGAACTCAACATATATGCTCAAATTAAACAATTAAAATATAACATAACATAGCTTATAATGAATTACCAACCTACCACCTTTGTATTCACAAGTTAAATGTAACTTTCATGACTTTTCCTTATTTCAATGTATTGCTCGGTTCATGTGCATACCTATACCATCCCGTATCGAACTCATACTTATCCACATTTTAATATACCCATTGAACCATTTGGAATACTATCGGATACTCGAGAATCTTGCACCGTAAGTGCCATATACATAGTCAAAGCTATCTCTATCTCGTATCACATATAATGCTCACACTAGAGCTATCAACGGTTCTGTTCACACAAGCTGACGGTCATGAAAATGCTACACGGTGTTACTCACACAAGCTGACGAGTATCCGCAAAACATGCCGGATGACTCAGCCACCGGTAGGACGTATAGACTAGCACCCAAAACAATAATAACCCCTAATTACATGTCATTCGTATCCTAATCTATTCCTAAGGTTCAACCGGGATTTCCAATACCGAATCTGTAACACCCCAAACCTGGCCTAGACGTTACGATCGAATCTGGTGTGTCACATTGAAGTGTTATTAGAGAAGTCATGTTTTATCTAAAATCTTTCTTAGTGTTTAAAGAATATTTTCGTTTTAATTAAAGTGAATGGAAGCCACGCACCAGGTAGGATTCAAGAAAAGAGAAGGTGAGTCAATTAGACTGCTTAAGTACCTAGCTCTTCCATGATCCAATCCTAGACATGCACACATCCATTACCACACTTTAAGCTTATTACTTGTCCACGAACAACAAATTAAGTTTAAGTCTATTTAAAATATTTATTTCCTTTGAAAACATTTACGTTGCGGAAGTTTTGCTCGGTTATCGTGATATTTTGAAAATAAGTAACTTTTATAAAACGCGCCCTAGAGCTAACCAAATTAAGTGATGTGAATCTCAAGTTGAAAACGATTTAAGTAATTTAAAAACCCAAAATAAAAATAATAAAGCGGCCTTATTACAACTTTAACCAAAATAGAAATAATCAAAAATAAATGAAAAATTTAAAAGGAAGCTAATTGAAACTTATTTAAAAACCAGAAATTTAATCTTCGTGGCCACTCTGAATCCCGCCCAGCTCCAAGTCCACCAACTAGGGCTCACCTGCAAGGATGGAAGAGAAAGGGGGTGAGTTTGGGAAACTCAGTGTGTATGGAAAACCCATCCAAAGCCCAAGTCAGCTCAATCCCATTGGGCCTAAGCCCTATTCAGATAATAGCGGTCTCGGGTCAAGCCCTTTTCGAATCACATGAACCGGGCCTTAGCCCTTTTCAGATAACAAGATGGCCCATAGGCCCATTCCGAACGTAACAGACATATTCGTGTATGCAAGCCCAACCCACCAATAACTAATCGCTACACTCCACCGCACCACCCTACACTCCATGTGGGGAATAGCTCAACCCACCCAAATTTCTACACTCCACAATTGCAAAGATTGTCGCTCAGATATCGATAAGTTGAGGCAAAGCCTCCAAGACGTGGACAAGTCACTTTCAGTACTTCCTCCATCAATAACCCAGTCCCATGCATCAGATAATAATAACATGGAATGCAGTAAATAGTAACAGTCAAACATGCATTCAGGTCAACCTTAACCCTAGGGGTGTATCAGTAATTTTGCTCCTAGGGGTAAATCTGTAAATTTTCCACCTATAAAGGTATTTCAGTAATTTTATCAGTTTTAAGGTTTCTCACGAATGTTACTGTCCTTACTAGCCCATTGTCATCGCAATAATTTATTTGTCTCAATTTCACAATTTTAGCCATTGGGCCCTAAAACCCTTAAGGGGCCCTACAGTGTCCACTAGCAATTTAAGCCCATTTAATCCAAGTTTTATGACCAGTTTACTGGTTTAAGCAGTTTCAATTCTACAGTCTAACAGAACATACTTATTGCCTTTTTTTTATATATTATACATATTTTTTTATCTACCCGTATAGGCCCGTAAGCCCATTGGGCCCAATTTTAGCCTATCAAGGCCCAATTATCGAGGTGCACGAAATTTCACACACGACTGACTTGCCACTTTGTGATTTCAGATCTAATGATTTCTAAACATCTTGTGAGCACTCGCACACTCACAAGCCCACGAAATACCAGAATTTTGGCATTTCGCTTTTTTAATTGAACTATGAGAGGTGTTCGATACACACCTGCTTCATGACGATCGCTCTCGAGATCCCTTATGATGTCCTACAATTGATTACCACAATTCTTAGTTTGCAACCCACAACAACCAATCCCAATATTCAGCAACCCATATTCGAATCATGCCCCTAAAGCCTTTAGAATCTTACCTTTTTGTCGAAAACCGATGACTAGATCTAAGTCTAGTTATTCCAAAGATCCAAGCCTTCGATCAAACCTCTAGAAGACACTAATCACCAAAAGAAATTTTCGGTTAAAGACCCTTAAAGCCCTATGCCCAAATCGACAGCCTCCCTAGATTTTAGGGACTTTGGCTTTTCTAAATTGTAAAATAGGACTAGATCTGAGGTGATGAGCACTTACCACTTATTCCTCTTTGACTTCTATGCAGATCTGATGCAGATCTATCCTCTAAACGATAGTAGAACTAGAATCCAAGAGATCTGAAGTTTCGGCTATAAGTCCCTAAATCTATGGTATTTCGACTTTTTAAGTAATGAAGAATATGATGATTTGAGGCTATAACTTTGAAGTAATGTTGCCGACAGATACTAAGGGTGTAGAGAAGATGAAAGTTGATCAAAAAGAACAAAAATAACTAAAGGATTTTGGCTTGGAGAAATTGGCACAAGAAGTGAGTTTTTGGGATTTCGGCTTTTATGGCAATCGGCTATAGAGGTTTTGTGGAGGATGGGATTGACAGAGGAGGTGAGTAAGGTGATCAGAAGGTTTTGGCTAGAAGAAAAAGCAAAAAGGGAGAAAGAAAATGAAAGAAAAATAGAGGAAGAAGAAATCGGCACCAAGGAGAAGGAATTTGCGTTTTTGGCTTTTGTGAGAACTCAGAGAGGATGAATGAAAGTGAAAGCTTTCAGGTGGCTAACCCTAATTCTCCAAGACAGAAAAAGAAAAGAACCTAACCCTAATATCAACTAAAACAATAGGCCCAACCTTCCTAAGGCCATTGCCGAAATTCACTTAAGTGATCACATGCCCGGCACATGCCTAAAATTAAAAAGTAACAATATGCCTATCTTGCAACTTGAACCCTGGACCTTTAATTCCTTCCCAGACGCCATTTTTTTAGGAACTTAGTGGCGCCACCTTGCCACTTTACCAAGGCCTTATTTGTGTCGTAATTTACGAAGTTCTTCTTAAAAGCCCACTTTACCAAGTCTCCTATTCACTTAAAATCCAACCTTGATATTTTACCGTGTTTAACTTAGGCTTGGGCCTTCTAAAGGCCCACTAACACATTTAAACACAGCCCAATATTCACACCAAAACAACAATACTTTTATAAATATATCTAATAATAAAATTTCAAATATCAATAATACAAGTAATAATAATAATTTTCATAAAATTTTTCAAACATACATACAATAATATTTTTCTAATAATAATAATTTTTCTCATAATACTAATTAAAATTTCATAAAAATTTAAAATATCCGTAATAATAAATACAAGAAAATTTTCTAGTAGTAATTTAATTCAAAAATTTTTCTTAAACGATAATATTTAAAACTTCTTAATTATTCGGGTTTTCTTCTATCCGAATCCCAGACTCAAAGCCCAACTCTTCTAGGCCCCAAATTCAGGGTGTTACAACTTTACCCTCCTTAAAGAAATTTCGTCCTCAAAATTTCCAACACTAAAATAATCGTGTAACACTATGCTACTACGCTACCACTGCGCACTATGATCTAAATAATTTTAATACGACCCAGAACATCTAATTACCAAAATAAATAAACACCTTATCGCACACGTATATAATTCGTACCCAAACATCACGCACTCCTAACTAGAATAAGCTTGGCAATCTTGAGCTCGATGTTCCCGTGACCCGCATCTAAAGCATGCTCCTGTCTTCCTGTGGCACTCACCTAGATGACGCCTGTTGCAGTTCTTGCAGGTCGGAAAGTTTGGTCGTGTCTTAACATGTTTCACAAAACAAGGCTCTATTCTCTGAGAACTAGGATCCTTCCTTTTCTTACGCTCCAAGCACCCTACTTGAAGCGTCTCCCTAATTTCCTTAATTTTGGTATCCAATACTTCCTCTACCACTTTCCTTACTAACTCGACCAAAGGCCTCAAGACCAAGCTCAAGTTATCGCTACCAAGTTGGCAGACTTTTCTTACCCTCAGAATCCATATCAATACTCTACATTAGCAGTACACATATCAAATAACTACAAAGATCTCAAAAATTTTTTACTATTTATTCATATGTCTTATGCAGAGATAGTATTTTAGAGTTTTTGTTCTTTACAGAATCATAGCCTAGCTACAGTCTCAATCTTTTTGGGTTTTTAGTTCCTACTATATCAGTCTCTATGGTTTCAATAGCAACCTATCTATAGTATCATAGTAAAGTCTCAATCCTATCTATAGTAAGGTTTTAGTACAGTACAGTATTTAAGGCAAAAGTACTAACAGACATGGTCCCGGGGATTCAGTGTGCCACATCAGATTTCAGAAAACTTTGAAGAATCTAACCTCTTTAAAATCAAATTCTCAGAACATGTGTATTTTGAAGAGGACAAGTTTGAAAGAAAAACAAAAGTCTCTTTAAAACAAAAATTTTCCAGAAAATAAGATTTTTTTCCAGAAAATCAGATTTTTTTCCAAAAATACCCTTCTTGGGTTTAAAAATTTTCGAAAGTTTTTTTTGACTCGATCCTGTAACACCCCTAGTCCGAGTCCGATCGCCGGTTTAGGCTATGAGGTATTACCGAGCTAAATATTTAATTCTTCATTCACATAATCTATCAACAAAAGCAGAAATCGAGCTGAATACATACTGATCTTTGAGTTATAAATGACATTTTCATATGGCCAAAATATTTACAATTACAAAACATATTTTGTCAACAGCCTAACCTATACATGCCATATTGAGACCAAAATATAACTGTACCAACAAGATCGATAGTATGATGAACTGTTGACGATCACCGAGTCAATGGCCAAAATCAACAATCTATAAAACAGAGAAATAAGAAACAGAGTAAGCTTTCGAGGCTTAGTAAGTTTTAAGCATTTCATACAATTAAAGCTTGTCATTTAAATCGAACATTGAGTATCACAAAACTCGTATTCTAATTGTAATTCACTTGGCCGAATATACACAAGTACATTAGTTATAAAGCCTATTAGCTGAATATATATATATATATAAATACACAAGAAATTTCCAGCACATATTTCACTATACTATATGGCTCATACAATTACTATAAGTCACATACTTTCATATAATGACATATATTGACCAAATAGGTCATTCTCTTATTCTTAAATACTGTATTCATCCACACACATATATATATATATTGTTTTTTGATACTAATAATTCACTTGAAATCAGTTTACATGTGAGTACATAATACGTACCATAACATGTAAAATATATATAGTACTTACTGGCATCAGTCCTGTCAAGTCTTAGAACTCGAAACACATTTCTAGCGCAAGCCTATGGGTCTTTAACCCGGATACAATTCCTGCACGAAGCCTGCGGGTCTTTATGCTCGGATACAATTCCAGCATATAGCCTGCGGGTCTTTAAGCCCGGATACAATTCCAGCATATAGCCTGCGGGTCTTTAAGCCCGGATACAACATCAAATATCATACCTCTTTAATCATATACTAACACATATTATGGAACATTTCACATTAGTAGCCATTTGCTACATTCGGACATAAACTTCATATAAACACCATCATTTTCATTTCGGCTTAACAATCATACATAAATATCACATATACCTTTCATCAATCAAGCTTAACCCGAATTGATCATTCAACTATAGGTCATATACTTAGATTATTTACCACACAACTAAATTCAACTAGAACCAAAAGAGATCAAAATTCATCTAGTATATATATATATATATCAAGGCATCATCAATTTCATACTATAGACGATTACTCAAAACTTACCTCGGATGTTTTGAATAGTTGCGGATAGGCTACTCGATTGCTTTCTCCTTTCCCCTATCTGATTTAGTTCCTCTTTGCTCTTGAGCTTTAAATTTAAACAAATGAATTTGTTTAATTACTTACTCAACTTTGATTCTTTAATAGTCACATTTGGCAAACATATAACTTCAATGCATATTATGTTTTATAAAATGTGCCATGACTCGATTTCATGCTTATTATATCAATATCTAATTCGCATACACAAACAAAGGTTCACATAACTTACCATGCTTTCCTATACACGAATTTAACTATATATATAATATATATATGTATATTCAATGTCTCTAGGTCACAAGGTACATACATAAGGTATATATATTCATACCTATGTGCGACTATCACAATTTAATCGATTACTCGTTTCATGCACAACCACGTATACACCTATATATAATTATAGCATGCCTTAATATCTTATATACCCCATTCGACCCTAACCATGAAACTTAGCTTTCATATACAATTTCCATTTCATGATCATATTGTAGCAAATTGCACATAGGTTTCATTCTTGCCAAACAATAACCGAATATTCACATCAAATAAATAGCTTACTTAACACATAACTCACATAGCCAAAGTACATATAACCCTAATGTCCAAATATGTATATCACCCAAAATTCTTATGACTTAACCTTTAATCCCTTTTAGCCGAATATCCATTAAATATCTAGTTCACATACACAAACACAAACACTATAAAATTTTTCTTTAACTAAACATATATTTGGCAATGACCACAACAATTTAACAAATCTTAGAAACAATCTTTAACATTCTAAATTCATCTTATCCCCCCCATGATCGAATGTGCATATATATAAAAAAAAACTCAATTAACAACAAAATTTTCTTTCCAAAATGCATATACATACATATGGCAATTTCAATTCATACCTTTCAACCATGAATTCAACTTATTCAACCATCATTTAAACTACTTAACATATAACTAACATCTTCCCAAAACTTATCAAAATAACACAAATTTAGCACTTGCTTAATGGATACTTGTTCATTAATTCATGAATTTAAACCATGGGTTAACTATGCTATGTATTTATGAATTTAATGTCATAATCAATTACATAAAAAAATTACATTACATACCTTTAAATGGAGATAACCATGGCCGAATGCCTTGGCTTCTTCTTCAATATTTTTCTTTCCCAAATTCGGCAATGAAGAAAGAAAGATGAACATCCATTATTTTATCATCTTTTCTTATTTTTCTAATTATTTTTATTTCAAAAATAAAGCCATTACTAATTATAATACTTAAATAAAACATATATTATCCATCAACCATCATTATGGCCGGCCACTAAACTAAAATTGGTCCATTTAACATGCAAGTCCCTCATGTCAATAATTCATGCATTATTTGGCACTTTAAAATTTACCTATCACATTTTCAAGTCTTATCATATGAGTCCTATCTTATAAATTTCACATACAAATAACAAAATCAAAGCATGAAACTTTCACACATTCATTTACAAATATAATAAACATAGAATATAACGGTTAATTATTTTTATGACTCGGTTCTGTGGTCCCGAAACCACTTTTCGACTAGGGTCAAATTAGGGCTGTCACAACTCTCCCCCACATAAGGAATTTTTCATCCCCGAAAATCTTACCAGTGAATAAGTTAGGATATCGATCTTTCATAGATTCTTCAGGTTCCCATGTAGCTTCTTCAACCCCATGCTTAAGCCATAGTACCTTCACTAATGAAATTTTTTTATTTCGTAGTTCTTTTACTTCACGAGCCAGAATACGAACCGATTCTTCTTCATAACTCAAATCAGATTGAATCTCAACCTCAGATGGATTAATTATGTGTGATGGATCGGATCTATAACGTTGAAGCATCGAAACATGAAAAACGTTGTGAATCTTTTCAAGCTTAGAGGGTAAAAGCAATCTGTATACGATTGGCCCAACTCGTTCGGATATTTCATACGGCCCGATGAACCTCGGACTCAATTTGCCCTTACGGCCAAATCTGAGCACCTTTTTCCAAGGTGAAACTTTAAGAAACACTTTGTCTCCAACCTGAAATTCAATGTCTTTTCGTTTTAAATCCGCATACGACTTCTGACGATCTGAAGCTGCTTTCAGACTTTCACGAATCACTTTTACTTTCTGCTCAGCATCTTTAATCAAATCAACCCCGAAGATTTTACTTTCACTAATCTCAGTCCAAAACAACGGTGTACGGTATTTATGACTGTACAAAGCCTCGTAAGGTGCCATCTTAATGCTTGATTGAAAACTATTGTTGTAAGAGAATTCAATCAAAGTAAAATATCGCTCCCATGAACCACTAAACTCAAGGATGCAACATCTTAACATATCCTTGAGTATCTGAATTATCCGCTCGGATTGACCATCAGTCTGGGGATGAAAAGCAGTGCTAAAATGCAACTTGGTACCCAATGCTTCTTGCAATTTCTTCCAAAATCGCGATGTGAATCTCGGATCTCTATCCGACACAATAGACATAGGTACCCCGTGCAACTTTACAATCTGAGAAACATACAATTCAGCTAGCTTGTCAAGTGAATAATCCGCACGTAGGGGAATAAAGTGAGCTGAATTTCTCAGTCTATTAATAACAACCCAGATCGCATCTTTCTTGCTTGACGACAATGGCAACCCAGATACAAAATCCATCGTGACTCGATCCCACTTCCATTCGGGTATCATGATCGGCTGAAGTAATCCCGAAGGCACTTGATGTTCCGCTTTCACTTGTTGACATATCAAACACTTCGAAACAAAGTCAGAAATGTCTCGTTTCATACCAGTCCACCAAAACTGACGTTTCAGATCGTTGTACATTTTTGTACTACCCGGGTTGACTAACATTCGACTACTATGAGCCTCGCTCAAAATCATCGAAATAAGTTTGAATTTCTTGGAACACACAATCGACTTCTGAACTTCAAACAATCGTTGTCGTCAATATGAAACTCAGATTCCACATTTGAAACACATTCAGCTCGTTTAGCAACCAATTCATCGTCGACTTTCTGGGATCACGTATTTAATGAATCAATAATGGTTTGGCCTTTAATTCTGCTACTAACACATTATCGGATGAAACGGACAGGTGTACATTCATCGCTCGCAAAGTAAACAGTGATTTATGACTTAAAGTAAACAACTTAAGCCAACTTCTTTGTCGTAGATTCAAATCTCTTTGAGTCATCAAATATTTGAGGCTTTTGTGATCCGAATATACATGACACCTCTCTCCAAACAAGTAGTGTCGCCAAATTTTCAAAGCGAATACGATGGCAGCTAATTCGAGATCATGGGTCAGATAGTTTTTCTCATGCGTCTTCAATTGCCTCGACGTATAAGCTACAACTCGACCTTCTTGCATTAACACACAACCCAGCCCAAGTAAGGATGCATCACTGTAAATGACAAACTTTTTACCAGTTCGGGCTACACTAGCACTGGAGCTTCAGTCAAATAAGTTTTCAATTGATCGAAACTTGTTTGACATTTTTCTGACCATTCAAACTTAACATCTTTCTGAAGTAGTTTCATCATTAGTGTGCCTATCATCGAGAAACCCTTTACAAACCGTCTGTAGTAACCAACAAGTCCCAAAAAGCTCTGAACTTTAGTAACATTTCTCGGAGGTTTCCAATCGAGTATGGCCAAAATTTTACTCGGATCAACTCGAATACTCGATGCGGATACCACATGTCCCAAAAAGCTAACTTCTCTCAACCAGAACTCACATTTACTGAATTTCGCGTATAACTGCTTGTCTCGTAAAATCTGTAATACCAATTTCAGGTGCTCGGCATGTTCAGATTCATCGCGCGAAAAAATCAAGATGTCATCTATAAACACCAGTACAAACCGGTCAAAATAATGTCTAAAGATTCGATTCATCAAGTCCATAAATACCGTAGGGGCATTAGTGAGCCCAAACGGCATCACTAAGAACTCGTAGTGACCGTATCTCGTTCTGAAAGCAGTTTTAGGTATATCTGAGTCTCGAACTCGCAACTGATAATAACCCGATCTCAAATCTATCTTTGAAAACACTGAGGCTCCCTTTAGCTGATCAAACAAATCATCAATATGCGGTAACGGATATTTATTCTTTATTGTCACTTTATTTAATTGACGATAGTCGATGCACATCCTCATGGTTCTGTCTTTCTTTTTCACGAATAATACTGGTGCACCCCAAGGTGAGAAACTCAGTCGAGCAAAACCTCTATCCGTCAACTCTTGCAACTGAGTTTTCAATTCCTTCAATTCCGTTGGTGCTATACAATACGGAGCTATCGAAATTGGTGTGGTACCAGGTACAAGTTCGATTCCGAATTCTACCTCGCGAATGGGTGGTAATCCCGGTAACTCCTCAGGAAAAACATCTGAATACTCACTAACCACGGCACTGATTCAAGTTTCTTTTCTGACTCTTTGCTATCAAGTACGTATGCAAGATATGCTTCACACCCCTTTCTTACATATTTCTGAGCAAACATCGAGGATATTATTGCTGGCAATCCGTTCAAGTCAGTAGACTTAACTCGGACTATCTCATTATTTGTACACCTCAAATCAATGGTCTTTCTTTTGCAATTCACAACTGCATCATGTATGGTCAACCAATCCATACCGAGAATAACATCAAATTCATCAAAAGGTAAAAGCATCAAATCGGCCGAAAAACAGGAACCTCGGATTATTAGGGGGCATTTCTTACACACTTTGTCGACAAGTACATATCGACCTAGGGGATTCGACACTTGAATTACGAACTCAGTAGACTCAACAGGTAGAGTCTTACTGGATGCTAAAGTTTCACATACATATGAATGAGTAGAACCAGGGTCAATCAATGCGATCACATTAGTATCAAAAAGAGTGAAAGTACCGGAAATAACATCTGGCGAAGAAGCATCCTCGCGTGCGTGTATAGCATGAGCTCTAGCAGGAGCACGAGCTTCAGATCTAGTCGTAGCATCTCTAGACCCTCTCTGACTGCCACTAGCATTTCCCGTATTTCTAGAGGGTCTACCTTGAGCTGTAGTAGTACCCGATTTCCCACTCTAATTCACATTCTGTTCAGACAGTCTCGGGCAATCCTTGATAAAGTGGTCAGCTGATCCACACTTATAACAGGAGCGGTCATGAAATCTACAACTTCCCAAATGCCGTTTCCCACAATACTTGCACTCGGTCCTATCCCGACGATCGTTTCCAACACTGGCAACCGAAGTGACTCGCGTACTCACAGGGGGTCGATCACGGTCTCGTCTGGAAAAACCCGAAGTGTCTTTAGATTGGCCTGAATCATCTCAAAATTTCTTCGGTGACTGCTGAAAGGGCTTCCCCGAAGATCTCTTACGGAACTCTCTTGCTCCCACTTCAGCTTTTCTTTTCTCTTTACTGAGCTCTTCAACTTTGCAAGCTCGCTCGACAAGTATTACAAATTCTCTGATTTCAAGAATGCCAACATACAGTTTTATATCTTCGTTCAATCCATCTTCGAAATGTTTACACATTATAGCTTCTGAAGAAACACATTCTCGGGCCTACCGGCTAAGCCTCAGAAATTTTCGTTCATAATCAGTAACCGACATGGAACCTTGTGTAAGTTTAAGGAATTCTTTCCGTTTCTGATCAATGAATCTCTGGCTGATATACTTTTTTCGAAACTCAGTTTGGAAGAACTCCCAAGTCACTCGCTCTCTGGGCACAACAGAAATCAACGTATTCCACCAATAGTAGGCAGAATCACGTAGCAAAGATATAGCACATTTTAAGCATTCATCGGGTGTGCAGGATAGTTCATCAAACAGTCGGATAGTGTTGTCCAACCAATATTCAGCTTGTTCAGCATCATCGCTATCTGTAGCCTTAAATTCAGTAGCCTTAAATTCAGTAGTCCTGTGCTTTTTGATTCTGTCAACCGGGGGCTTATTTAACCTCGTCTGATCAATTACCGAGCTAAATATTTAATTCTTCATTCATATAATCTATCAACAAAAGCAGAAATTGAGCTAAACACATACTTATCTTTGAGTTATAAATGCCATTTTCATATGGCCAAAATATTTACAATTACATAACATATTTTGTCAACAGCCTAACCTATACATGCCATATCGATAGCAAAATATAACTGTACCAACAAGATCGATAGTATGATGAACTGCTGACGATCCCCGAGTCGGTGGCCAAAATCAACAATCTATAAAACAGAGAAATAAGAAAAAAAGTAAGCTTTTGAGGCTTAGTAAGTTTTAAGCATTTCATACAATTAAAGCTTGTCATTTAAATCGAACATTGAGTATCACAAAACTCGTATTCTAATTGTAATTCACTTGGCCGAATATACACAAGTACATTAGTTATAAAGCCTATTAGCCGAATATATATATATATATATAAATACACAAGAAATTTCCAGCACATATTTCACTATACTATATGGCTCATACAATTACTATAAGTCACATACTTTCATATAATGACATATATTGACCAAATAGGTCATTCTTTTATTCTTAAATACTGTATTCATCCACACACATATATATATATCGTTCTTTGATACTAATAATTCACTTGAAATCAGTTCACATGTGAGTACATAATACGTACCTTAACATGTAAAATATATATAGTACTTACTCGACGATGGTTACCACGGATATTCAATGTCATAATCTTACTTAACTTACTGGCATCAGTCCTTTCAAGTCTTAGAACTCGAAACACATTTCTAGCGTAAGCCTACGGGTCTTTAACCCAGATACCATTCCAAAGATGAAGCTCGTGGGTCTTTATGCCCGATACAATTCCAAAGATATAGCTCATGGGTCTTTAAGCCCTGGATACAATTCCAAAGATATAGCTCATGGGTCTTTAAGCCCTGATACAACATAAAATATCATACCTCTTTAATCATATACTAACACATATTATGGAACATTTCACATTAGTAGCCATTTGCTACATTCGGACATAAACTTCATATAAACACCATCATTTTCATTTCGGCTTAACAATCATACATAAATATCACATATACCTTTCATCAATCAAGCTTAACCCGAATTGATCATTCAACTATAGGTCATATACTTAGATTATTTACAACACAACTAAATTCAACTAGAACCAAAAGAGATCAAAATTCATCTAGTATATATATATATATATATCAAGGCATCATCAATTTCATACTATAGACGATTACTCAAAACTTACCTCGGATGTTTTGAATAGCTTGCGAATAGGCTACTCGATTGCTTTCTCCTTTCCCCTATCTGATTTAGTTCCTCTTTGCTCTTGAGCTTTAAATTTAAACAAATGAATTTGTTTAATTACTTACTCAACTTTGATTCTTTAATAGTCACATTTGGCAAACATATAACTTCAATGCATATTATGTTTTATAAAATGTGCCATGACTCGATTTCATGCTTATTATATCAATATCTAATTCGCATACACAAACAAAGGTTCACATAACTTACCATGCTTTCCTATACACGAATTTAACTATATATATAATATATATATGTATATTCGAATGTCTCTAGGTCACAAGGTACATACATAAGGTATATATATTCATACCTATGTGCGACTATCACAATTTAATCGATTACTCGTTTCATGCACAACCACGTATACACCTATATATAATTATAGCATGCCTTAATATCTTATATACCCCATTCGACCCTAACCACTGAAACTTAGCTTTCATATACAATTTCCATTTCATGATCATATTGTAGCAAATTGCACATAGGTTTCATTCTTGCCAAACAATAACCGAATATTCACATCAAATAAATAGCTTACTTAACACATAACTCACATAGCCAAAGTACATATAACCCTAATGTCCAAATATGTATATCACCCAAAATTCTTATGACTTAACCTTTAATCCCTTTTAGCCGAATATCCATTAAATATCTAGTTCACATACACAAACACAAACACTATAAAATTTTTCTTTAACTAAACATATATTTGGCAATGACCACAACAATTTAACAAATCTTAGAAACAATCTTTAACATTCTAAATTCATCTTATCCCCCCCATGACCGAATGTGCATATATATATAAAAAAAAACTCAATTAACAACAAAATTTTCTTTCCAAAATGCATATACATACATACGGAAATTTCAATTCATACCTTTCAACCATGAATTCAACTTATTCAACCATCATTTAAACTACTTAACATATAACTAACATCTTCCCAAAAACTTATCAAAATAACACAAATTTAGCACTTGCCGAATGGATACTTGTTCATTAATTCATGAATTTAAACCATGGGTTAACTATGCTATGTATTTATCAATTTAATGTCATAATCAATTACATAAAAAAATTACATTACATACCTTTAAATGGAGATAACCATGGCCGAATGCCTTGGCTTCTTCTTCAATATTTTTCTTTCCCAAGTTCGGCAATGAAGAAAGAAAGATGAACATCCATTATTTTATCATCTTTTCTTATTTTTCTAATTATTTTTATTTCAAAAATAAAGCCATTACTAATTATAATACTTAAATAAAACATATATTATCCATAAACCATCATTATGGCCGGCCACTAAACTAAAATTGGCCCATTTGACATGCAAGTCCCTCATGTCAATAATTCATGCATTATTTGGCACTTTAAAATTTACCTATCATATTTTCGAGTCTTATCACATGAGTCCTATCTTATAAATTTCACATACATATAACAAAATCAAAGCATGAAACTTTCACACATGCATTTACATATATAATAAACGTAGAATATAACGGTTAATTATTTTTATGACTCGGTTCTGTGGTCCCGAAACTACTTTTCGACTAGGGTCAAATTAGGGCTGTCACAGATCCACAGCCGAGTTGTTGCAACCGGGCTCTAATACCACTAGATGTAACACCCCAAACCCGGCCTAGACGTTACGACCGAATCTGGCGTGTCATATTGAAGCGTTATTAGAGAAGTCATGTTTTATCTAAAATCTTTCTTAGTGTTTAAAGAATATTTTCGTTTTAAATTAAAGTGAGTGGAAGCCATGCACCAGGTAGGATTCAAGAAAAGAGGAGGTGAGTCAATTAGACTGCTTAAGTACCTAGCTCTTCCATGATCTAATCTAGACATGCACACATCCATTGCCACACTTTAAGCTTATTACTTGTCCACGAACAACAAATTAAGTTTAAGTCTATTTAAAATATTTATTTCCTTTGAAAATATTCACGTTGCGGAAGCTTTGCTCGGTTATCGTGATATTTTGAAAATAAGTAACTTTTATAAAATGCGCCCTAGAGCTAACCAATTTAAGTGATGTGAATCTCAAGTTGAAAACGATTTAAGTAATTTAAAAACCCAAAATAAAAATAATAAAGCAGCCTTATTACAACTTTAACCAAAATAGAAATAATCAAAAATAAATGCGAAATTTAAAAGGAAGTTAATTGAAACTTATTTAAAACCAGAATTTAATCTTCGTGGCCACTCTGAATCCCGCCACTCCAAGTCCACCAACTAGGCTCACCGCAAGGATGGAAGAGAAAGGGGTGAGTTTGGGAAACTCGGTGTATGGAAAACCCATCCAAAGCCCAAGTCACTCAAGCCCATTGGGCCTAAGCCCTATTCAGATATCACGGTATCTTGGGTCAAGCCCTTTTAGAATACAAAGAACCGGGCCTTAGCCCTTTTCAGATAATAAAGATGGCCTATAGGCCCATTCCGCAACGTAACAAACATATTCGTGTATGCAAGCCCAACCCACCAATAACCAACCGCTACACTCCACCCGTACCACCCTACACTCCATGTGGGAATAGCTCAACCCACCCAAATTTCTACACTCCACAGTTAAAGATTGTCGCTCAGATATTAGTAAGTTGAGGCAAAGCCTCCAAGACGTGGACAAGCCACTTTCAGTACTTCCACCATCAATAACCCAATCCCATGCATCAGATAATAATAACATGGCATGTAGTAAATAGTAACAGTCAAACATGCATTCAGATCAACCTTAACCCTAGGGGTATATCAGTAATTTTTCTCCTAAGGGTGAATCTGTAAATTTTCCACCTATAAAGGTATTTCAGTAATTTTATCAGTTTTAAGGTTTCTCACGAATGTTACTGTCCTTACTAGCCCATTGTCATTGCAATAATTTATTTGTCTCAATTTCACAATTTTAGCCATTGGGCCCTAAAACCCCCAATGGGCCCTACAGTGTCCACTAGCAATTTAAGCCCATTTAATTCAAGTTTTATGACCAGTTTACCGGTTTAAGCAGTTTTGATTCTACAGTCTAACAGAACATATTTATTTCCTATTTTTTTATATATTATACATATTTTTTTATCTACTCGTATAGGCCCGTAAGCCTATTGGGCCCAGTTTTAGCCTATCGAGGCCCAGTTACCGAGGAGGATGAAATTTCACACACGATTGACTTACCACTTTTCGATTTCAGATCTAATGATTTCTAAACGTCTTATGAGCACTCGCACACTCACAAGCCCACGAAATGCCGAAATTTCGGCATTTCGGCTTTTGCCGAATTGAACTATGAGAGGGTGTTCGATACACACCTGTTTCGCGACGACTGCTACTGAGATCCCTTACGATGTCCTACAATTGACTACCACAATTCTTAGTTTTCAACCCACAACAACCAATCCCAATATTCAGCAACCCATATTCGAACCATGCCCCTAAAGCCTTTAGAATCTTACCTTTTTGCCGAAAATCGATGACTAGATCTAAGTCTAGTTGTTCCAAAGATCCAAGCCTTTGATCAAACCTCTAGAAGACACTAATCATCAAAATAAATCGTCGGTTAAAGACCCTTAAAGCCCTATGCCCAAATCGACAGCCTCCCTAGATTTTAGGGACTTCGGCTTTTCTAAATTGTAAAAGAAGACTAGATCAGAGGTGATGAGCACTTACCACTTATTCCTCTTTGACTTCTACGCAGATCTGATGCAGATCTATCCTCTAAACGATAGTAGAACTCGAATCCAGGAGATCTGAAGTTTCGACTATAAGTCCCTAAATCTATGGTATTTCGGCTTTTTAAGTGACGAAGAAGATGACGATCTGAGGCTATAACTTTGAAGTAATGTTTCCGACAGATACTAAGGGTGTAGAGAAGATGAAAGTTGATCAAAAAGAACAAAAATAACTGAAGGATTTTGGCTTGGAGAAATCGGCACAAGAAGTGAGTTTTCGGGATTTTGGCTTTTATGGCAATCGACTATGGAGGTTTTGTGGAGGATGGGATTGACAGAGGAGGTGAGTAGGTGATCAGAAGGTTTCAGCTAGAAGAAAAAGCAAAAAGGAAGAAAGAAAATGAAGGAAAAAGAGAGGAAGAAGAAATCGGCACCAAGGAGAAGCAATTTGCGTTTTCGGCTTTTGTGAGAACTCAGAGAGGATGAATGAAAGTGAAAGCTTTCAGGTGGCTAACCCTAATTCTACAAGACAGAAAAAGAAAAGAACCTAACCCTAATATCAACTAAAACAATTGGCCCAACCTCCCTAAGGCCCTTGTCGAAATTCACTTAAGTGATCACATGCCTGGCACATGCCTAAAATTAAAAAGTAACAATATGTCTATCTTGCAACTTGAACCCTGGACCTTTAATTCCTTCCCAGACGCCATTTTTTTTTAGGAACTTAGTGGCGCCACCTTGCCACTTTACCAAGGCCTTATTTGTTACGAAGTTCTTCTTAAAAGCCCACTTAACCAAGTCTCCCATTCACTTAAAATCCAACCTTGATATTTTACTGTGTTTAACTTAGGCTTGGGCCTTCTAAAGGCCCACTAACACATTTAAACACAGTTCCAATATTCAGAACACCAAAACAACAATACTTTTAGAAATATATCTAATACTAAAAATTTCAAATATCAATAATACAGTAATTAATAGTAATAATTTTCATAAAATTTTTCAAACATACATACAAGAATATTTTTCTAATAATAATAATTTTATCTCATAATACTAATTAAAATTTCATAAAAATTTAAAATATCCGTAATAATAAATACAAGAAAATTTTCAAGTAGTAATTTAATTCAAAATTTTTTCTTGAACGATAATATTTAAAACTTCTTAATTATTAAGGTTTTCTTCTATCCGAATCCCAGACTCAAAGCCCAACTCTTCTAGGCCCCAAATTCAGGGTGTTACAGAATCTTCGTCGAATAGGTCCGCAATGTCATATTCACAATTTATACAATATCAAAGCATTTAAAATACAATTAAAATAAATCTTGTTACCTACGAACTTACCTCAGATGCAAAAATGGTAAAACGAGTCGATTAATCCAAAACCTTGTTCTTTCCCCAATCTAAGTCCGTATTTCATTTTTCTTGATCTAATAATATCAAATTTAGCTTATTTAATAATATTTCTATTTAATTTAGTCCAGTCACTATACATTTTTGCCCCTAACATTTCATATTTTTTACAATTTAGTCCCTATTTCATAAAATCAAAAATTCATGCAATTCAACCACAACCCATGTTATCAAATTTTCAATTAGGTCCTTAAAAACCCATATTTTTCATTTATTTTACAATTTAACCATAAAATATCAACATTTCACAATTTAATCCCTAATTGAACATTTTATCAAAAATCACTTAACAAATGCTGTTTATCTAATAACAACCATACATTTTCTATCATCAAGCAACAAAATACATCTATATTCATCAATAGCAAAACTCTAAACCTTTAACAATTTCAAAAATTAGTCCCTGGGCTAGCTAGATTAAGCTGCAACGATCTCAAAAACATATAAACCATTAAAAATAAAACAAAAACGAACTTACAATTGAGCTAGCAAGTGACCGAAAGCTTTAAGCTATTTTAATGGCTTTTTCCACCATAATATTTGCCTAGGAGAAGATGAATGCATCAAATGCCTTTTGTTTTATTAATTTATCACTTAATTATCTAATTACCAAATTAACCTTAATACTAGACCATTAATTCACCTAATTAATGGTCATACTTGTCCACTCATAAAAACAATGGGTTAATTACCACAGAAGGACCTCTAATTTAAGATTCCATAGCTATTAGACACCTTTAGCTAATAGAACTCAAATTTTACACTTTACACGATTTAGTCATTTTTATCAAATTAAGCATTCAAACAATAAAATTTCTTAATGAAAATTTCACACAATCATGTTATCATGCTATAAACATTAAAATAATAATAAAATAATTATTTTTACTTCAAATTTGTGGTCCCAAAACCACTGTTCCGATTTGACCAAAAACAAGCTATTACATTTGCGATGGTGATTATGAAATAAAGAAACTATTGGGACATTTATAAGTTTGTCCTACTAAATTTGTTGCATTCCCTGAAATGAACGCAAGCATAAGAGAAAATTTAAACCAATATTATTCCAATATTTGGTAGTACAAAATTAGTTGAAACCTTCAGAAGAGCTAATCTATTGATGTGTCGTTGAGAGCACCAAAAATAACCTATTCCCTGTAAAATAATAAAAATAATAGAAAAAGAACAGTAAAGGGGAAGTAAGGTCGAATCCTCAGAGACCGGATTATACTGAATGCTTGTTTTCAAAATCTCAAGTAATCGTGCCCAAGAAAACTCAAGTGATGAAAAAAATAAAAATAATGTAATTAAAGATTTGATTTGGAAAAAATAAAAAGAAAACAGAATCTAAAGTTGACTGAAATTGTGAGCACAAAAATAATAGAAATAATAAAGAGAGTTAAAAGAAAAGAAATTCTTATTGGTAGATTCCAGCCTCCAGTTGTCTTATTCCGCCTTGGGTTCAATCCTCGGCTTCTAAATAACCCTTCTCAGCTCAAGTAAGCCAGTTATAGTGGAAGAGGACGCCTACGACCACCAGCTCCAAAGATTAGACTTACGATTTTTAGGGAACCTGACTCTAGCCAGTAATCTATGCTAGATCAACGCTTCTCAATGGCGAATCCCACGCCATTTTGTCTCTTTAGCTCGCCAACCTCTAACGCGGTAAGTTAACGAACCAACTATGCAATCCTTCCAAAATATACAAAGCGGCCGCCTTTGCATATGCTAAAAAGCTTACTTCTTAAGGGCCATGGATGGAAGCGTCAGCCCGTAGTATGGAGAAACGATGAATACTTGGCGAGAAGGCTAAGTACGGATTCTAGGCCTTAAGAACCCTTTTTGAGGGATATTGACAACTTTCGGCTAGATAGGTTTTAGTGGCTCATGATAATGGTGGAAAAGAAAATAAATATAAAAATGGAAAAGGGAATTTTATTGAAAGAAAATATGAAGAAACAAAAGCCTAGACTTTCAGGGGGAGAGTGTTTACAGAAAAAGATGAACCCAAATAGAGTCACTTCACCCCCTATTTATAGTGCTAGGAAGATAGTCTAATTGAATTTAAATTCTAAAAAGATAAATACATTTAATTAAAGATAATTAAAGATAATTAAAATAAAATCCTAAAATTTAAATAATCCTAATAATTATCTTAATATTTAATTATCCTAATATAAATAAAATGGAGTCTTATAAAATAAAATCTCGTCTTTTTGCGTTTTTAGTCCTTGTGTCTCCCATGCTTGCACTTTTGGCACAATCTTTCCCTTGTGTCGCATATCAGCCCAATGTGTCTCCAAATTTGCACTTTTGTCCCTTAATTTTGCTTTTGCCTCCAAATCAGTCCCTGAAAGATAAAAAGACATAAGTAGCTTAAATTAGTAGGATCAAGCTCAGAATAAACACATGATTAATACATAAAAATACGTTATTCTAGAATATTATCAAATTCCCCCTACTTAGCCCATGCTTGCCCTCAAGTATGGTTCCTGTCCACCATGAAAGTTAGATTCTGCCATAAAAGAAATGTAACACCCCGAACCCGAGACCGTCGCCGGTGTCGGACACGAGGGGTTAACGAGCCAAAACCACTTATAGCACCGACCAATTTGGCATTTCCAGACAGGCTGGAGAACTGCGTCACTATCGCCTTAAAAATCATATATCGAGTTTCAAAACTTGGAAACTGATTCCGTAAATTTTCCCTGAATTTAGACTCATATATCCATCCATGGATTTATTTCTAGAATTTTTGGTCGGGCCAATTGGTACAGTTTATTAGTTAAAGTCGCCCATGTTACAGGGGTCGACTACACTGACATTCGCGCATTACGACCTGGATATATTCTCGTACAGAGCTTCAATGCTTATGCCGTTTGTTTCTAATGAAACTAGACTCAAAGGGGAATCTGAAAATATAAGGTATGACTTCTAATTCCTTCTGGATAATTTATGGTAAATTTTCAAAGTCGAGACAGGGGATCCAGAACCTGTTCTGGCCCTGTCTCACGAGAACTTTAATATCTCTCAGTATACTGTTCATATGATCATTTCGTTACTTTCATATGCAAATAGATTCATCAGGGTTCGATCGCATAATTTATTCACTATTTAATACCCTTCCTACAAATTTTGGTGATTTTTCACATCCACGTCACTGCAACTGGCAGCATCTGTTTTTAAGGTAGGCCTTACCTATTTTGTAGTTTCCATGGACCAACTATAGTCTAGTCATACATAGGTCCACCTATGATCATGTTTAGCCATTCCAATGGCTGATCATGTGACCAACACTCCCATTCAAATCCATAATAACATCATGAAACCATATAAAATTACAAACCACAAATGGTCTAATTCCGTACTCCACTTTTACGAACCATTTTCGCATGGCCGTACACATATACATCACAAAAGTACTTGAAAACAACCGAGGGTAGTCCTATACATGCCATATCCAAAGTTCAACTAAAAGAGTACCAAAAAGGGGGTTTGATAGTGTGGATGACTTCACTTCAATGATCCCGAATCCGATCGCTAACGAGCAAAATCTATAAAACAGAGAAACAAAGGAACGGAGTAAGCAATTTATGCTTAGTAAGTTTCGAGCCATATATTTACACACAACCAAAGCATAGCATTCAAGTAGCTAAACAATAATTCATATGCATAATTTCTCAATGACATGCTTACTTCACAATCCCAACTCTTATATTCATACACAAATAACGGCTTCATTAAGGCCGATAGCTCATTTATCATTGGAGCGAATACTCATACGCACTTACTCATAGTGTGCGAGCACACACAAAACGCATACCTTGTTGTTGGGAATTTCACAAGCGCATTAACTGAAAATTTTACAGCAAGCTTATAATTTTTCAAATCACATACCTTCGAGTTTAACCGGATATAGCTACTGCTCAAACGCCTTCGGACATAGCCCGTTATGATAACCCGCACAAATGCCTTCGGGACTTAACCCGGATATCACAACTTGCACAATCGCCTTCGGGCTTAGCCTGGATATCATATCTTGGACAATTGCCTTCAGGCTTAGCCCGAATATCATATCTCGCACAATTGCCTTCGGGCTTAGCCCGGATATCACAATTCGCACATTTGCCTTCGGGCTTAGCCCGGATATCATAATTCGCACATTCATACACATCTTTGTTTCAATATCATAACAAAACTTTTATGCACAATTCACTTAATAAGAAATATCATTTCGGCTCAATGGCCACATACAAGGGCACAATTTCGATTGCTTATTACTTCATCCAATCGAATCAAAATCTAAGTTTCGATACTCGAAAACTTACCTTGGAGGTTGTCGAGCGCTTCCAACGACTATTCAATCACCTTTTCTTTTCCTTTATTGGAGCTAGTTCCTCTTTGCTCTTGAGCTTTATGTTAACAAATAAATTGATTTAGTCGTTTTGAATATCTAAGGGGAATCCAAGGTACTTAGCCCTTATAAGGGCGCACACACTTACATCCACATACTTGAGCTCAATAATTATAATATAGCATCAAGTACTCATGTGGCCGATTATACTTAGTCATACTTGCACAAAATCAACAATAAATTCCAAGATTTTCACATCATATATGTACTAAGCCGAATATACTTGCAATGTCACATACATTCTTCAACAATTTCTTCTTTAAACAAACATATTTATCATTTACTTCATAATCGAAACATCATGTGCAAACATATATACACATATAGATGCAAGGCCAAATTTCAAGGTGTTCACAACCATCCAAAACACAAATTTTAACTATCATGCAAGAAGCATAAACCATGCTCATGAGCATACCATGGCCGAATACATCACACACCATACTCCTTTTAATTTTTGGTCATGGTTAAACAAAGGACTCAATGCCCTACTCAAGAATACTAAAAAGAAATTTCAAGAGTAGTCAATCCATCATTACATGCATCATTAGCAAGCTTCACATTTAGCATGCAATGGCTTCAACACAATATCAACCTTGGCCAAATACCATTTCCATGGCATAACAAGGATTTGAACCATGGCTAACATGAACATCAAGTTAGCAACTAAAACATGCATGAATCATGACACAACCTCAAACATACCTTAATCTTGATACAAGTATGATCAAACCTCCATCTAGTTCTCTTCCAAATCAAGCATGAAGCAAAACTCCTACCTTCTTCCTTAGTATTTTCGGCCAAAAAGGAAAGAACAAGGATGAACAATTTTTTTCTTTGCTTTTCTTTCACTCACGGCAAAAGGGGGGGAAAGGATGAGCAAATTTTTGATTTTTTTGTTTCTCTTCCTACATGCTTAATTTTTTTTTATCATTTATTACATCATGCATTAACAAAACATGTCATAACATGTTTTCCTTGCCCATATTCCCTTGTCATGGCCGGCCACTATACCATCTTTGGGGAAATTTGACATGCAAATCCCTTATTTTTGCATGCATGATCAACTAGTCATCACACATTTCCCCCATCATACTTTCAAAGTTTACTACTAGGTCCTTTCTAGTGAAATACACATTTATAATTCTAAATCGAAACATCAAAATGTCACACACAAATTAACACATATCATAGGCATCAATATAAATTTTTAAATTATTTTTATGCCTCGGTTTTGTGGTCCCGAAACCACATCCCGACTAGGGTCAATTTTGGGCTGTCACAAGAAATACCACTCCAAAGTTTTATAAGAATTAGTTAAAAATGCATATGAAAAATAAAGAGAACCCTAAGCTTGCTTTAAGTAAAATAGAAAAAGTTTTCCAATTAATACACACAGAAATTAAAATCGATTTGAATTATTTCATGGAAATTAGGTGAATTACCAAATCTATCAAGACACCCTATTCGTTTTTACCTTTAGTCCTCACATTTTATTAATATGATTTTTTTCTTTTTTTTTCTTTTTTTCTTTTTTTAATAGAATTTTAATTTAATTTATTTATTTTTACTTAGGAATATATTGAACCTTTTGACGCGAAGAGAGATGACAGCCAAGCACCCCACCCCGGTTACTCAGCCCAACATACTCCTAATTTTTATATTTCCTAAAAACATATTGAACCTTTTGACGTGAAGAGAGATGACAGCCAAGCACCTCACCCCAGTTACTCAGTCCAACACAATCTTAGAAATTAATTTCGGTTATCGAAGTTTTACCTAACACGTCACACAACCTTTTGACGTGAAATAGGATGACAACCCAAACACCCTACCTCGGTTACTCAGCTAGTCACGTCTTAAGCTGCACTCATAACCACGGAAACATTATTATTATTAAACTAAATTTTAATTTCGGAGGACTTAGAAAAAACAAACAAGTTTCAAAAATAAGTTTCAGTAACCACTTTAATAGTCATGAACATATTTTAAGCATGCAATTGTATTAAGTGTTCTCTTGTATTTAAACTTAATCAAATTTACCAAAATCAAGTTAGGGTTAACTCTATTAATCATAATTATTTAAACTAAAAGAAATAAAATAGTGGAGATGAAATCTATCAAGCAAAATCATAATTAACTCAGTAGATAAGACTCATGCATGTGGGTCAAACAGTGGGCAAGTCGTGGTCAAATTCTTAGGCATGAAAAGAGGTAAAATGTTCTTAAAAAAAATTATATGGGTAGCAACAACCAAATCTACAGCTAAAATGACAGAAATAATGAGGAATACCTCCCCCCTACTTAAAACACATAGTCCTCGATGTGGAATAAATAAAATAGGAGAAAAAGGTCTAGAGGAACTCCCCGTGTTATTACTGCCGTTTGCGTATGATTGCAATGAAATCCGCTAGTTGCTAGCCAAAAGTGTCGAGTAGGGGCTGTTTGGCTGCAGATTTGTCGTTCCTCCTTTCTTCCTATCTTCGTTTCTGTTTACTTAGAAGAAGAGAATTTTATTAATATCTGAAAATAATAAATAATAAAATAATAAGATAAAATAAAAAATAAAAATTGGGTTGCCTCCCAATAAGCTCTTGTTTAACGTCACTAGCTTGACGCCTCAACTAGTATTAGGGTTGTTCTAGCTGAATTCTTTCGTTCGTAGGAGTTTGGAAATTCTCCTTTTTTATCACATACACCATATTTGGGTTTAATCGTCCTTGCGCCTCTTTCATAGGTTTCATATTTTCCTCCAAGGGGTTGATCCCTTTTAAGTCGGCAATGGTCTCATCATTCTCTAAAAATGTGCATTTGAGATGCTAGGGAAGTGGTTTTAATTTTAGATCTGGTACCTGCACAACAGAAGGTAGAAGTTTAGTATTCATGGGAGCCAATAATTTATTAACAGATTCAAAATCATCAAACATCATTTTAGATTTATCTCCATAAGATGACTAAAAAGTTTTTTCTACTGATGAGTCAATTATGTCGACACGGTTTACGTCCAAGACTTCACTTGGGTGGCTAACAGTGCCATAAACATTAAACTTCACGATTTCCCCGTCAAACTCCATCGTGAGGGTTCCGCTTCGTACGTCAATCTTAGTATTCGCAGTACTAAGGAAAGGTCACCCCAACAAGATGTCTGAAGACCCAGGAGCGTTATCCTCCTCCATTTTTATCATATAGAAATCTGCAGGAAAGATAAGCCCATTAACTTTAACTAATACGTCCTCGAGGACTCCTTCGGGGTGCATAATAGACCTGTCCGCCAATTGAATAATAACACCTGTCTTTGTCAAAAAACCCGCGTTAAGTGATTCATAAATAGAATAAGGCATTACATTTATGAAAGCCCCTAAATTGTACATAGCCTTTTTAATTCCTAAATGGCCAATTTTGCATGGTATAGCGAACATACCCCTATCTTTGCATTTTTCCGGCATTTTCCACTGTTGCACTGCGGATACATTCTCACCAACACTTACCTTTTCATTACCTGTTAGTTTTCGTTTGTTGATGCAGAGTTCTTTGAGGAACTTGGCATATCGTGGAATCTATTTGATGGCATCCAACAGTGGTAAATTGATCTCGACATTTCTAAATGTTTCGAGGATCTCCTTGTCTTTCTTACTTTTCGAACTGGTTTAATCGTCCTGGGAATGGAGGTTGGATTTTCGGCAGTGGAGGCTTCGCTCGGACCTGTTCGTCGTCTTCGAGTTTTTCCTGGCTGATTTCTTGGCCAAGATTCCTATCAAGAATTGGTTCTAGTACCTTTCCACTTTGCAACGTCACTGCATTTGCGTGTTGTCTTGGATTAGGTTCTGTTTGTGACGACGGCTTCCCTTGAGAGTTCAATTTCTCAATTGATATGGTCAATTCACTTATAGATGCCTCGATTTTCTATTGAAAATCAAGCATATTAGCTGCTAATTTATTAACCAATGTTTCTAGAGAATTGCCTGAATCTTGTGGCTACTGTGGAACCCGATTTTAGTATGGCTGGTTATATCGTGGATTGGCCCCAAAACTTAAGTTAGGGTGATCCCTCCATCCTGGGTTGTAGGTGTTAGCGTAAGGGTCGTATCGCCTTTGTAGTGGCCTAGGAAAATTTTTCGCAGCATCTAAATGAGCCATAGTATCATCATTCAAACTGGGACATGCATCAGTTGTATGTTCAGGGGTAGCGCATATTCCACATAACCGGGCTGTCTTTACTTTTTCTGCAACAAGAGAATTCAAAATATTAGCAATTCTATCAATTTTATCTTCTAAGGTTGAATTACTTAGCTGATGAACCCTTCTAGGGGGTTCAGGATTGGCTCGAAATTTCTGAGCATTTGTAGCCATTGTGGAGATTAAGTCTCTTGCTTATTGTGGAGTCATGTTGACTAATGCTCCTCCACTCGCGGCATCTACCATATTCATCTCCATGGGTTTCAGGCCTTCATAAAAGTACTGGAGGAGAGATTGCTCTGTTATACCATGTTGTAGGCAACTTACACATAACTTCTTAAATCGTTCCCAATAGTCGTACAGAGACTCTACCTCTTTTTGCCTTATTCCCACGATTTCCCTTCTTAACTCAGCCGCTCGTGATGCTGGGAAAAACCTGTTAAGAAATAAGCGAGATAGATCAGCCCAAGTTGTAATGGATCCAGGAGGTAAATAAAATAATCATTCCCTAGTGAATCTGCTAGGAAAAAGGAAAGCATAATTTAATTTGATCCTCGCCATACCCCTAAGGTTTCATACTCAAACAAACCATATGGAATTCTTTTAAATGCTTGTGGGGGTTTTCATTTTGTAACCCACGAAAAGTTGGCAGTAGCTGAATCAATCTTGATTTTTGCTCGAAATCAGTATCCATAGTAAGATACGAGATGCATAGTGATGATTGTTCCGTCGGCGCTTAGGCCAATTGCCGAATTGTCTGAGCCATAGGTTGAGATGCTAAATTAGGGTTTACGTCAACCCTAGCGTTAAGCACTTCTTCTGGGGAATCTACTTCTACTTTTTCACCTTTAAAAGTTTGAGTAGGGCTTTCGTTAATCCTAGACTCTACTTCGTCGTCAATTCTAATTTCTGGCGGTTGATTGCTTTAAGTCCTAACCACCGCTGACTGCTTTTTCTTTAGCTTTGTTTCCTTGCGATTAGCTCTCACAGTCTTTTCAATCTCTTAATCAAATGCAAGAGTTCCTGGAGCAGATCTGGTCATAAGAAACAAAAAATAAGATTAGTACGTTACCGATCCCCAGCAACGGCGCCAAAATTTGATGTGTCGTTGAGAGCACCAAAAATAACCTATTCCCTGTAAAATAATAAAAATAATAGAAAAAGAACAGTAAAGGGGAAGTAGGGTCGAATCTTAAGGGACCGGATTATACGAATGCTTGTTTCTCAAAATCTTGGGCAGAATCGTGCCCAAGAAAACCTGCGTGACAGAAAAAAAACAAAATTAAAGATTTGATTTGGAAAAAATAAAAAGAAAATGGAATATAAAGTTGACTGAAATTGTGATTACAAAAATAATAGAAATAATAAAGAGAGTTAAAGGAAAAGAAATTCTTATTGGTAGATCCCAGCCTCCAGTTGTCTCATTCCGCCTTGAGTTCAATCTTCGGCTTTTAAATAACCCTTCTCAACTCAAGAAAGCCAGTTATAGTGGAAGAGGATGCCTACGACCACCAGCTCCAAAGATTAGACTTACGATTTTTAGGGAACCTGACTCTAGCTAGTAATCTATGCTAGATGAACGCTTCTCAATGGAGAATCCCACGCCATTTTGTCTCTTTGGCTCGCCAACCTCTGACGCAGTAAGTTAACGAACCGACTATGCAATCCTTCCAAAACATACAAAGTGGTCGCCTTTGCATATGCTGAAAAGCTTACTTCTTAAGGGCCATGGATGGAAGCGTCAGCCCGTAGTGCGGAGAAACGATGAATAATTGGCGAGAAGTCTAAGTACGGATTCTAGGCCTCAATAACCCTTTTTGAGGAATATTGACAACTTACGGCTAGATAGGTTTTAGTGGTTCATGATAATGGTGGAAAAGAAAATAAATATAAAAATAGAAAAGGGAATTTTATTGAAAGAAAATATGAAGAAACAAAAGCATAGACTTTCAGGGAGAGAGTGTTTACAGAAAAAGATGACCCAAATAGAGTCACTTCACCCCCTATTTATAGTGCTAGGAAGATAGTCTAATTGAACTTAAATTCTAAAAAGATAAATACATTTAATTAAAGATAATTAAAGATAATTAAAATAAAATCCTAAAATTTAAATAATCCTAATAATTATCTTAATATTTAATTATCCTAATATAAATAAAATGGAGTCTTATAAAATAAAATCTCGTCTTTTTGCGTTTTTAGTCCTTGTGTCTCCCATGCTTGCACTTTTGGCACAATCTTTTCCTTGTGTCGCATATCAGCCCAATGTGTCTCCAAATTCGCACTTTTGTCCCTTAATTTTGCTTTTGCCTCCAAATCAGTCCCTAAAAGATAAAAAGACATAAATAGCTTAAATTAGTAGGATCAAGCTCAAAATAAACACATGATTAATACATAAAAATACGTTATTCTAGAGCATTATCATCTATCAATATCTAAAAAGTACAAAATTTTTGATGGTTAATGTATTAGTTTTAAAAGATATTCATTGTAATAGATCTCATATTAAGATTGTGAATAAGGAAAATATTACATTTCATATAAATCAAGAGATGATTGAGTTATTGATTACTCTTATTATTAAATTGAATTGATTGTGACTATCTTTGTGATATTCTTTTGTCATCATCCCCATTAAGGGATTGAAAGAAAAATATTTAACCGTCAAAGATCTACTTATGAGTAATAGAATATGATAATTCTATCTAAAGCTCGTTATGTTTGGATGCACCTGAAGTTGCAAGTTTTTTTTTAACTGTGAGTATAACTCTATAGTATTCGAATAAGTTCTCAATTAAAATTATGTGAAAAATATTACTAATAAGAACTTACAAGAGAGAAAACTTATGTATGAAAAGTCATTGGTTATGTACCTATTGTGTTAGAATTAAGTGACCAATTCTTATTTAAATAAAATACGATGGAAAATAAAATAAAAGTAAAATCCATATAGAACTAGACTTCTTTTATTTTATTTTATAATAAGGTTTTTAAACCTTATTAAACTCCATCTATTTTATATTGATTAGGATAAGGTGTTTCAATCCTATTAGAATATGGCTTTACAAGCCTATAAATAGACATAGCCTATTCCTCTTTTATTGATTAAAATTTTTGATATAGTGAATTTTCTTCTCCTTTGCCCGTGGTTTTTTCCCGAACGGGTTTCCATGTAAAATCTCTGTGTGTTTTTTATTTTTATTTTATTTTATTTTTTCCACAAATTGGTATCAAAGCTTCCGGGTTGTTCATCTCGATCACGGTAATGGCATCTTTGAAGTATGAAATTCTACTATTGGATCACAACACCAGATTTGTATTGTGGCAAATTAAGATGCAAGCAGTTCTTGCACAGATGGATCTGGAGGATGCCCTGCTAGGGATAGATAAAATGCCTTCGACATTAACAGATGAAGAGAAGAAGTGTAAGGATCGAAAGGCGTTAACACAATTACATCTGCATTTGTCCAACGAAATTTTGTAGGATGTGATGAAAGAGAAGACCGCCGCTGCATTATGGAAGAGGCTAGAACAATTATGTATGTCGAAAACTCTAACAAGCAAGTTGCATATGAAGCAACATCTTTATGCTCATCGTTTGGAGGAAGGTGCGTCAGACACGAACACTTAATGTTGTTTAAAGAAATTCTCTCAAACTTGGAGGCCATGAAGGTTCAAGATGATAAGGAAGATCTAGGGTTGATTCTACTTTGTTCGTTGCCCCCGTCTTATTCAACCTTTAGAGAAACGATTTTATATAGCCGTAAGTCTCTCACAGTTGATGAAGTTTATGAGGTTTATGATTCTTTGACCTCGTATGATAAGATGAAGCATTTTGTGGTTAAAGCCGACTCTCAGAGAGAGGGTCTCATTGTTCGTGGGAGACAAGATTGGAATGCTGATAATGATCGTGGAAGGACACAAGAATGGAATCCTCACGGTAAATCTAAGGGTAGATCAAAGTCTTCAAACAGAGGTAAAACTTACAACTTCTGTAAGAAGAAAGGGCATATTAAATCTGAATGCTACAAGCTACAGAATAAGATTAAAAGGGAGGCTACGAATCAAAAGGAAAAAAAACCAGAAAATTCCGGTGAAGCTGATGTTGTAGAAGACTACGGTGATGGTGAACTTCTACTCGCTTCTGTCAATGATTCTAAAGTAAGCGAGGAGTGGATACTTGATTCAGGCTAGTCCCAATCGAGATTGGTTTACAATTTACGAAACAGTGTTTGAAGGTGTTGTTTTGATGGGAAATAATGCTTCGTGTAAAATCGCAGGTGTTGGAACAATTAAAATTAAGATGTTTGATGGAGTTGTCAGAACACTTAGTGACGTACGACATGTTCCAGAATTGAAAAAGAAAATAATTTCATTGAGTACTCTTGATTCAAAAGGGTACAGATACACAGCTGAAAGTGGGGTTTTAAAGATTTCCAAAGGGTCCCTTGTTGTGATGAAAGGGCAGAGAAAGATTGTCAAGTTATATATTTTGCAGGGTTCTACTGTTACTGGTGATGCAGCTGTCGCTTCCTCTTCCTTGTTAGATTATGATATTACTAAACTTTGGCATATGCGCCTAGGGCATATGAGTGAGAATGGCATGGCAGAATTGAGCAAAAGAGGACTTATTGATGGGCAAAGAATTTGCAAACTGAATTTTTGTGAGCACTGTGTTTTTAGGAAGCAAAAGAGAGTTTGATTCACCAGAGGAATCCATTAACACGAAGGGAATATTGGAGTATATTCATTCTGATCTGTGGGGGGTATCCAGAGTGCCTTCGAGAGGTGGAGCTAATTATATGCTAACCTTTATTAATGATTTTTCCAGAAAAGTTTGGGCATTCTTTCTGAAGTAGAAAAATGATGTGTTTTCTGTATTTAAGTCTTGGAAAATTATGATTAAAGAACAGACGGGAAAATAAATAAAATACCTCTGCACAGACAATGGCTTAGAGTCTGTTCTGATGAGTTTAATAGATTGTGCAAGTCAGAAGGGATCGTGAGACATTTCACAGTTCGCCATATTCCATAGCAAAATGGCGTTGCAGAACGAATGAATAGATCGATCATGGAGAAGGTTCGATGTATGTTGTCAAATGCCAACTTACCAAAGTTATTTTGGGCAGAAGCAGCCTCTACAGCATGTTTTTTGATCAACCGATCTCCATCCGTTGCCATTGAGAAAAGACTCCACAAGAGGTATGGTCCGTAATCCCGCTAATTATTCGATTTAAAGATTTTTGGGTGTCCTCAGATGCTCATGTTGGTAATGGAAAATTGGAACCGAGATCCATTAAATGCGTTTTCTTGGTTATAAAGTGGTGTAAAAGGGTATAAGTTATGGTGTCCTGAAAATAGAAAAGTTGTGATTAGCAGAGATGTTGTTTTTGATGAAACTACTATGCTACCTAACTTATCTCTTAAAGACTCTTCCAATAAAGAAAATCAAAAGCAAGTGGAGCATCAGATTAATACAGAGTCAACTCCTCAAGCCAGAACAAAAATTGAGAATAGAGTTGCTTCTTCACCACAATACTCTATCGCAAAAAACAGAACTAGAAGAGAAATTAAACCTCCAAAGAAGTATGCCGAGGCTGATCTAGTTGCTTATGCTTCAAATGTGGCTGAAGATCTAGATGCGAATCAAGAGCCATCTAATTATTCTGAGGCGGTTAGCTGTGAAGACTCAAAAAAGTGGATGTTTGCTATGCAAGAAGAGATGGAATCACTCCACAAAAATAGAACATGGGACTTTGTGAAACCTCCTAAAGGTAAAAAAGTTGTTAGTTGTAAATGGGTGTTTAAAAAGAAAGAAGGGACTCTAGGAGTTGAAGAACCCAGATATAAAGCAAGGGTTGTTGCAAAGGGTTATAGTCAAATTCCAGGAGTGGACTTCACAGATGTGTTCTCTCCAATTGTTAAGCATAGTTTGATTCGAGCTTTGCTTGATATTGTGACCATGCATGATTTGGAGCTTGAGCAGTTAGATGTAAAAACTACATTTCTGCATGGAGAACTTGAGGAGGATATTTACATGCAACAACTAGAGGGTTTTATAGTCTCAAAAAAAGAGGACTATGTTTGCTTGTCGAGAAAGTCCCTTTACGGTTTGAAACAAATACCAAGACAAGGGTACAAGAGGTTTGATTCCTTTATGACTTCTCAAGATTTCAAAAGAAGTAGTTTAAACAGTTGTGTTTACTTTAAGAAAAACAAGAATGGTTCTTTTGTGTACCTACTTTTTATGTTGATGACATGTTGATAGCAAAGAAAAGATAAAAGAGATATAAGAAAGGTCAAAGCCCAACTAAGTGAATAATTTGAGATGAAAGATTTAGGACCAGCAAAGAAGATACTTGGTATGGAGATTCTCAGAGATAGAAAAGCAAGTAAATTGTACCTAAGTCAAAAGGGGTACATTGAGAAAGTTCTTTGCAGGTTCAATATGCAGAGTGCTAAGCCTGTTAGTACTCCTTTAGCAGCCCATTTCAGACTTTCATCGGCTTTATCTCCACAATCAGATGATGAGATTGAGTACATGTCACATGTTCCCTACTCTAGTGCAGTGGGATCTCTCATGTATGCTATGGTTTGTTTACGTCCAGATTTATCATATGCAGTCAGTGCAATTAGCAGATACATGGTAAATCCCGGTAAAGAACATTGGAAAGTAGTTCAGTGGATTTCAAGATACTTACGAGGCACTACTAATGTTTGCTTACAGTTTGGAAGAACTAAAGATAGAGTCATAAGGTATGTTGATGCTGGTTTTGCTGGAGACCTTGATAGAAGAAGATCTCTCACAGGTTACGCCTTTACAATTGGAGGTTGTGTAATTAGTTGGAAAGCCAATTTGCAAGCTACAGTCGCTTTGTCTACCACTGAAGCTAAGTACATGGCGATTACTGACGCTTGTAAAGAAGCTATTTGGTTGAAAGGACTATTTAGTAAACTCAATGAAGACATTCAAATCAGTACAGTATTTTGTGACAGTCAGAGTGTCATCTTCTTTACAAAAGATCAAATGTTTCATGAGAGAACAAAACACATTGATGTTCGGTATCATTTTATTCGTGATATTATTGCTCGTGGTGATATTGTTGTGAGAAAAATTAGTACTCATGAAAATCCTGCTGATATGATGACTAAGTCACTTCCTATAACCAAGTTTGAGCATTGCTTAGACTTGGTTGGTGTTCATTGTTGAAGTTAAACCCTTAAGGGGTTTTATGGAAGAGGTGGAGAACTTGTTCATTAAAAGTTTGCGATGAAGAACTTGTTCATTAAGAATTTGTGTCAAGGTGGAGATTGTTAGAATTAAGTGACCTGAATTCTTATTTAAATAAAATACGATAGAAAATATAATAAAAGTAAAATCTATATAGAACTAGACTTCTTTTATTTTATTTTAGAATAAGGTTTTTTAAACCTTATTAAACTCCATCTATTTTATATTGATTAGGATAAGGTGTTTCAATCCTACTAGAATATGGCTTTACAAGCCTATAAATAGACATAGTCTATTCCTCTTGTATTGATTAAAATTTTCGACATAGTGAATTTTCTTCTCCTCTGCCCGTGGTTTTTTCCCGAAAGGGTTTCCACGTAAAATCTCTGTGTGTTTTTTATTTTTATTTTATTTTATGTTTCCACATATTGTACAGCTGGAAAATAAGATCCACTTTCAAAGTTTTGCTATTAATAGATTTTGATTGGATTCAAAGTCTATTACTGGAGTTTAAATTGCTTATTTCTTGATAAAATCGTAAAGCCTCAAAGCAAAAAAAGGTACATATTTAAATATTAAATCAACTTGATATATGGTTTAAACATTTGGGATGATCTTCGTTTTAAGTTTTAAATACATGGGTTACATATCGTTTTAAGCATCTCATTTGTTCATGAATTAACCGATTTATTTATGTTGCTATAGTAGGTTTTATAATTAAATAATATTTTGATTAAAACATATCTAGTATGCAAATTTGTGTTAATAAACCAATAATTTTATAGTTATTCGATTTTGATTTAGTTCAAAGAATTGTTAAGGTAGTAGTTCATACGTTTTATATTATTCTATGTGTTAATTATTTAGAGAAATGACATGAGTAATTGTAAATGAAAAGTTCTATGTGCATGAATGATTGGATTTTGAATTAAATTTCATGCATGTTTATAATAATGGTTACAAAAGAAAAAATTTGCTAGTTTTTTAGTCATATTTTTATGTTTGAGATGTGACTTTTATTGATATATTTAATTTAGGCTTGTTTCTATACATGACCTAGCCAATTATTTTTGGTAGTTAACTGATTATGTAAAACTCTTGTTAAAAGAGCTTTAAAAGTATTTTGAATTGATCTCATTTATCATTATGGCTAAACAAAATAACGAGTTATTCGTTCCACCAGTTTTGCTCTATTCCCTGAAGTGAATGTAGCAATTCATAACAATTATGAAAATTTAACTTACTGTCAGACAAATAGATAAAAAGAAGATGGATGATTCAAAATATTGCCAAATGTTTATTCTTAGTACAAAATGTTCAATGATTTATATTAATTTATCATTCCTTGAAGCGTATGATATTTATATAATCTTATTGGTAAGAAATATGATATATGCTTACATTATTGTATGAATTATTTTTGCACATTCCTTGAAGTGAATGCCTATAATAAATATAATAACTTTTTATTAGGTATTTGAAGATTTTGACATATTCCCTTAAATGAATATTACATATAATTATTTAAAATTAATTGCATTCTATAAATCAAATACATTTATAAAATTAAAATTTTGTGTAATATAAGTGATATACTTACTATTATAATAATTACACTTTTTACTAAATTTTCTTTCATGTTTGGACGCACTTTTAATAGGAATATATTCTAAAAGAGGGGTTCATACTGTATTTTCAATTATAAATATTAATCTAGGAATGCTATTTGGATCACTCCTAGCAGTCAGTCGTATGCATTAAAAGAATTAAATAATGTCGAAGTAGAAGGTGCAATTCCAAGTTGAAGATTGGGAGGTGTGATTACTCAAAGTAATTAGAAGCTTGATAGAAATCTATTTTTATAAAAGTAAAGATAGATGATTATATCCAAAATAGCGTTGTTGGATCGAACCAGTTATCTTTCTTTTCAAAAATTGCATTTTTTATTACGAGAGAAGAGTGGTCCAATCCATAGCTATTTAATCCCAAATCCTTTTCCCTCAAAAACTTCGGATATATTTATCATAATATTTATTATTTTTTTGATAAATTAATCTTTATATGTTAGATTAAAAATAAATTAATTATTTTATTAAAATTTTATCCATTTCATTGATAAAATTGGTACATATACGTAACACATCACATGTAATTCTCAAGTTAATAATAGAAGTAGATAAAACTTTTAACAAAAATATCTAATTTGCTCTTTAATCTAATATGTATGAATTAATTTACTCATTTTTTGTAAAGAGGTAAAATTATTTATGATAAATTTAATTGCTAAAATAAATTATAAACCCAAATTCAAGAAGATAACATTTTTATGTGCTAATAAATTATATATCTTTTAATTAGGCAAAACTAAAAGCAACCTAAAAGCACTTGTGACAGATGCAGCAGATCATTAAGCCTAAACATAGATAAACTATCAAACTTTAATCCCGATGCCATGGAATACAACAAAAACCTCAGATTTTGAGGTGTTGTGCTCACAAAACCCTAGAACAGAACATGGAAATGTGCAAATCTATTTGATTATTGTATGAAACTCTATATAAAGTGCTTCCAACATTTAGGTCATTGTATGCATATCTATGTGTGTTTAACTGCTCTTACTTTATAATACAGGAAAAAAGATTCGATAGGTGGTAGTGAAGGGCAGAGAGAGATAGAGACACGTGCTGTGAGGCATATAGGACAACCTACAAATCCTTTTCCCAATGAAGAAATTTGTAATACAGAAAGATTGAAGGGGCAGAGGCAGACAAAGCCATCAACTTCTGGTTGTCACACCTCCCTTATTTCCCATGGAAGCTACCACCTAACCTTCATTATATGCCCATTTCTTTGTATATTTGGAAGCTTTATAGGTAGAAATTTGAATATATGGTAATTAATAACAGTGGCTTATGCATTTGTAAACAGGAATGATATGCAAATGGGTGATGCATCATCTTTTGAACAAAAAAAAAAAACTGTGATAAACTCATGTGTGGAACAAACATAAGGCATCTGGAAAACCCTATCTTGAAAGCAACAATAAGCTATATTATCCACACAAGTGGGACCAAAAGTAATGAAAAAACTTGCTTATTAATTAATAGAAATTTGTAAAAAGAAAAAGAGGTTATTAAATTAAGTGTGATATAATAATGGTTTTATTTACAACCACCACAACACCTTCCTTAATCAAATAAATTAGATTCAACACATCTAGCTAATATACAAAGCAAAACCATGTGACCCTATCCATAATCAAAAGTGTGTTAAAAAGGTGTGTGGTCCTTCCCTTCCGTTAGGGCTTTGTCTATATATCATTGTTTGTCAACCATAGAAACCACCCAAAGCTAAAGACAAAAGGATGCCCCTCTTCCCTCGACTGATTCCTCCAACCTGGCCATTACATAACCTTCATATATAATTAATTATAATTCATTGAAAGCTAAGCACATGCCAGGCGGCTTACTGTTCTCATACAAATAACTAAACACAAGAAATTAAAAGATTTACCCTTTCAATTTTAGTGACAAAAACTGCTTGTTTGCTTAGATAAAGGACACTTTACTTGTCGACAAGCCAAGCATGCATGCTTGTTTTGAACCATCAATGTCCTAGTTTCTACCCGGAAAATTAAATAAATGCTCTAACTGTTCTTGCCTCAATCACTACTTTAACAAGTATTATTAGCCTACTCACTTGCAAAAAAGGAAAAACAAAATTCCCTCTTTAGCCTTTACCCCTTTATATATAGGATTCCACGTCAGTTAATGTCATGATTTAGACCGTGGTGTGTTCTGTCATCAAAACTTTTGATTGATTTAATGAAAATTAGGTAATTGAATTATATAACTTTACCAAAACACATAAACCATAAGTTAATTAGGGTAAGGATGAATAATCGTCAGTAATTTTTGTACTCTCAAAGAGACTTAACTGGGTTGACCAGTTCCTTTTATTCAGATTATTGAGCAGTAGAAAGATTAACCTATTCTAATATGAGTTTTAACTGTTATTCTAACTTGTTTTAAGGTCCACTAGTCCCAATTCCTTAATTAATTTATACGTGCTAGTCATATTATTGAGGGGCAAGAAGTCAGTGTCAATAGCTGTAAGGACGGACGAAAAACCTCCATTAGGTAATCCTCTCTGTGAAACAGCACAAGAAGAAGGAGAAAGTTGCATTAAATTTTATATATATAGATCGCAGAGGCGCGTCACGAGTGATTTGGTACCTTAAAACATGCATGTCTCGTGTACCTTCCTTTGCCAAATCTATAGCTTCTTTCTGTCTTCCCTAGTTTCCTTCCTAGTGAAGGCGCCGAAACCCCTTGATGTTTTTCAGGCATGTTGGTTTGAGAGGTTGAAGCTGCCAGCATGATCTGGTAATGAATCTAGACATCACTCTTTTCTTTTCCTTCTTTATGTAACATTCTTTAACCAGTCTTGATATAGATGTAGTGTGTAGCGGAGGTGAGAGATACCCGCAGTTAAGTAGATTGTATAGGACCAGTTTGGATCAAAATTCTCGAGTGGAAGAGGAATTATTTATGTGCTGAAAGCATTTTGAGGATAGGGGTATTGTCATTAATTTGGAATTAATTTAGATGTCTTAAGTAAAGAACCCTGCTTGGACTTAGCTTCATAGATATGGTTCAGCATCAGGTCATCTTGCAGCTTCAATCACTCACTCCCCAACAAAAATAACTTTCCAGCTACTTAAGGATACTTCAGATTTCTCTCTCTTTCTCTCTCTCAACCCACAAGTAAGACCTTCATTTTCCTGGTAACTCATCTACTAAATTTTAATTTTCAATTATTTGATGAGTTTTTTCCCTGAATGATTTGGTGAGAAATTGCAGTGTCTAAATGTAATGTGGTTTTCTTAACCTAAGTCTCTATTTCTTGATTGCCTGCACATACTGTTAATACAATTTTGTATATATTACTTGCACATGAAGCCACATGCACAAATCTGCCTGTCAGAGGTAAAATTAATACGATAAATCTTCAACTTTATCTATGTGCCTGTTTAAACCTCTTATTAATGGCTGAAATTTTTTAATCAAGGAATTAGTAAAGATAATGTTGATTCTCTCTCTTTCTCTCAGTTTCTTGAGTTGCTTACATGCCTGTTTGTGCAAGTTTGTCTTGACTTCCCTGGTTGTACAACTAGAATCAACAAGTAAAACAAAATCCCATTACACAAGACAAGACAAGAACGCTAATAAGGCAACTCACTGTGTTGTAATTAACATTGTGATAGTGATGTATCAGCACCATTAACAGTTGCAGCTTCTTTGATATAAAATTACCACACAGTTTTCAGACTGCTTGGAAAGTTGAACTTGAATTCAAGAGACAAAAATTAAGTTTCATCTGGTAACCTCTTTGCCTCTATCCAAGATGTTAGGGGACCAGATTGATGTTTCATGCCCCACCAATTTAAATACACTTCATTCTAGATAGTAATAACTATTTCATTCAATAGATCATCTATCTATTTATCTATTTATCTATGCATATATATCTATTTATCTATGCATATATATATATATATATATATATATATATATATATATATATATATAGTAATGCATACTGAACTTTGAGTATATAAACCCTACCTCTGAAATAATGGCATATAAAGATGAAAATCTTATAAAATAAAAAATAGATAGCATGTGAATGAATTGAGTGCGATTGTCTTCCACTTTATATAATTTCTATTTAGTCACATGAGTGTAAGAAATTGTCGATGATTAGACGATCTCCATGTTTGAATTGCTTTTAGGAAAATGATTAGGTGATTTAATACTGCTGCGAATAACTAGGCACCCCAATTCGTATTCAACGGTATTTAAAGTTATTGTTAGAAATGAGTTTAAACCGTATTACTCTATCCTAACCTTTTAACTTTCAATCTTGTATAAATAGTAATTAGGCATCCTCTTTAAAGTGTTTTTCGATTCCAATAACTACAAACAAGAACGGTTGAATAATATTCTTTAACCATATAAATTAGGGTTTTTTTTTACATAAATAATATATAAAATAAAATTAATCACCAAATTATTATACTTTGAATTTTTTTATTAAAATTTAACATCAAGTTACCACCATTAATAACAATTTAGGATCCTAAGATGGTAGAACTTTTTATCCTACCAAACTAATGTTAAACTTGTTGCCTTAGGATCTCAAATTATCATTCAAAAATTGAGATTACTATTTAAAAGATAATATTTTGAGAAATAATTTGGGACATATATTATTGGGCACAGAAACAATGGTGAATTTAGGGGGTTTGCAGGGCCTCGACCCCCATATTTCTATTTTAACTCTTTAAATATTTTTAAAAATTTAAAATTAATAAAAATAAAATTGTATTTTGGCCCTTTAAAAATAATAAAATTTTGATTTAATCATTTAAAATTTACATTTTTACCATTATAAAAATTATAATTTAATGTCGTCCCCTAAAAGATTTTCTAGCTTCGTCCTTAGATAGAAACTTTATCTTCTTAAACACATGCACTTTAAGTGTTTTTCAAGTTTTTTCAAGCCTCAATACATAATGTTGTGTAATATATATAATTTATATTAATTATTATATAAAATATTTTCAAATAAAACATATTATTAAAGTTATTTATATAATATATATACACAGGACAATCATATATACATATTGTATATGTTTGTGTATATATATATAAATATAATGCGGAAAGAAAGAAAACGAAAATGGCTGTAGGAAATTCTGGTATGCAACAATAAAATTTGAAAATTCAATTAGTGAATTGAATTGTCAGTACCAAAAGTTGTCTCTTTATTAACGGAGGGTTGCTAAAATAGAAATAATTTAAAATGTGAGTGATTAAAATAAAATTAATTTAAAATGTTAATGATTAAATTAAAAATATAATTGAGTGACTAAAATAAAAATACACTAATAATTAAGTGACTAATTTTATAATTTACTATTATTAAAATTATCAATTTATACAAAAATATTAAGGATATTAAAAATAATTATCACCCAACAATTAGAGACTAATGATTAGGTGGCATAGTAATACCGAACATATGCTAGGCAACACGTAATATTGCCACACCATCCAACATACCGCATAGCATTGTCTACATGCTTTTATAATTTTTAAGTTAAAAGAAGATAAGTTGTAGTTTTAACCACTTAACTTTTCAACAAGTTATATTTCAATTGTCAAATTTTAAAATTCATAATTTAGTCACCAACCTTTTACGTTAATCAAATTTTATTTTATTTAATATTTTATCATTATTAATATTTCGTTGTCGACATGACTTCTATAAAATTTTAAATTCATTATACTGTTTTTTTGTTATTTTTGTTTTCTATATTAAAATAGGTTGAGATGATACTTAAATAAACATTTGATTATTATAAAAATAATAATTAAGCCTTCACTATTTTTTTTATGAAATTAAAAATATATTTTAACTTTTTATCCAAGGTTGTTAGAATCGCAGCTGGTAACTGGTGGTCGAACCAGTCAGACCATCAGTTCCAAATTTGACTAGTTCATTCAGTTCGATTAAAAATTCATAAAAATTCAAAATAAAAAAAAATCAGTTTAATTAGTTTTTAATCCGCTTCAATTAATTCATATCAATTCGTGAATCAATAGACTAACTTTTCAATTGGACTAGTACTCCAGTCAATTCCTAACCCAACAGCTCAAATTGACTAATCTAAACCAGATCAAACAACATTGCTTTCGTCGAATAGTTTTATCTATTCAGTTTTTTTTTACTCTTTCAAAAGAAAAATACTATTAAGTAATCTTCTTTCTATTTTATATATACTACTTGAGAAACTAAATTAGTGCATCCTATAATTGCTTGAAGCAAATTTGTTTATCTCTAGCATTTTGAGTTTAAATATTGGTAATGTGATATTTTAAACTTTCATAAAAATCTAAAATATTTTAAAAGTTATTAAATCTATTCAACCTATTAAGCTATAGATTTTTATCTCAAATTTTTTATTTTTACTAATTTCAAACAATTTTTGAATCAATCGATTCAACCTTTTGTTCGGATTGTATTATATTGACCAATTTTTTGTCTGTCCAATCCGATCCTATTCTAGTAATATTGGTCACATCATAAAATCTAGACAGAATCCAAGTTAAGAGATCAAAATGGATCTAGTTGTCAAGTTTATGAGCCAAAAATTATATTATCCCTTTATATAATTTATATATTATAAAAATTTTGAATTTTTAAAATTAATTAATTTTATATTCTTTTATGTTTTTAAATTTTAATATTTTAATATATTTTTAGATTTTTTATTTTGAAATTTGATTTCTTAATGGATTTCATGTTATCAATTGTCATGTGTAAAAGAACAAAACATCGCATGTTCTCATTGGTCGGGTATTCCACTTCTTTTAACATCATTAGCTTTTTGGACCAAAAGCTATAATAGAATTATAGTTTGGGTAACAAAATAAGATGAAAAGAAAAAAGATATCAAATAGAAAAACATACATAGTTCAAGGGCTAAATTGTGACATAAGTTATTATAAAGTAACATGTAATAACACAATCATTATCATCAAACTATAATAAGGTAATATTTTGTATAATCACACAAAACATTATATAAGTTGTAAGAAATTGTTTCATCGTGTGACACCTCACATTTGACATGGTTTCTGAATCTGAATGCGAGATGACACATTTATTGTCGAAACAACTCAAACATTGTTCTTCTTTAATCAAGTTGAGAAAATAGTTTTAAAATATTTATATGAATTTATGAAAGATAATTAAAATTAGTTAAAAACTTTAGAATCATTTTCTAAGTGTTTGGATGTGAACGAGACCGAGTACAATTCTTCGGGGATTGAAACAACTCAAAAAAAGGAGAGAACCTAGACTTGTACCAACACAAGTCCCTGGTGCTATCCATTTTTGCTTACTAACTTAGTTGTACTGATACAACTAGTCACTTGTACCGAAACAACTTTGCGTGGACCAAAAAATCACCTTCAAACTCACCTATTAATTTGACCCAAAATCATAACTTGTAAAACTCATAAATCAAGTTCAATATACCTTTTGCACTCATAAAAACACATTTAAACCACATGAACCCTATCATGCTCATAAATTACCAAACTTAAACATCAAATTAATTTACTTGACAAGCAAATAACCTACCATACATATGAATAACATTCACATTCTATCAACTTACATTAGTCATGTTCTATATAGATATAATCATGCTCATTGCTTAGTTTACAACTTCAACTATACCATATATTCAAAATTCACAAAATGGACTCCATCAATTACTAGTAACTCTAGTTACATGTTAAGACACTTCTAATATTCATTATGAGAAAAATAAACTTTAATGGAGTTGAGCTATAAACCTTTGGATGCCTCAAGTTATACAAACAAGATCTATCTCCACACGATACCTATATAGAACAAACATGTTTGCACGTTGAGTATTAAATGTTAAGTGGTGTCATTATAATTTGAATTCAACACATAAACAAACATAATACATATCTTACTATTAATTCGTCATGTCATATCTTCTAGACAAGTTCATTTTAACAAATAATACCCTTAATAATCCTACCTTAACCTTTAATAAAATATCATAGTTTCAAGTTAATTCTCGTAAGCTAACTTATCGATGCACCATCCGGGATATGCATATTATTTTCATATATTGAATAATTTCTGTTATTATTTAGTATCAAATGGCCTCTAAGCTCTTAATTCATAATATGCACAGTCTTTCACATGCTTTTCATTTGTCTTGTTTCAGTTCTCGATTATACTAATACGCCCACAAGGCTTTACATTCCTATTTTGAATATTAAGCATCTTGGTTCATTTCATAACATCATTCATATATCAATTTCATACTTAATCATATACTATTTTTGTCTAATTCAACCACATATTACTTTTTTGCCAACCATATAACACTTATATTGTAGCCACTATTAACCAAACATACACTAAAGGATGGATACATTGATTATTCCACCATCACATTAATGTAAGCTCACGTACACCCAATGCTCATGAGCTAGTGATATGTTCCCACAAACACCTAGTTCTAAGGGGAAACTATTGAATAGAAATGCATCTAGTGCTAAGCGGTACATTCCCACAAACACCCACACTCTGTCCGGTCACCGAATCCAAATGCGAGACATCACATTATGTTGTCGAGCAACTTAGACTAATTGAATTATCATTCCACTAATAAAACATGATGTTAAATCAAAGGTAAAATAAATCATTTTACTTCTTCAAATAAATAGATTTAATTGATGATGATTGGTCTCTTTTAATACAATTAAGGATTGTATAGGGTCACCAATGGAGTTAGGATTCGAATCTAAACTCTAATTGTCAAAATTCAACATTTGCCTCGAGATAGGGAACTCCATATCTCGAGATAAGCCTCCCCAATTTTGGTATTTTTGTTTCAAAGTGAACATGTCTTGAGACATTGAGGTCTATGTCTCAAGATCATACCCTTTAAGTGTAATACCCCATACTTGACCTAGACGTTACGATCGGATCATAGAGACTACATCGTACAAGTAAGAGAAAAAAATATTTAACTTTGATGGAATCCAACTTGAACGAACAGAAAATTTAATTGTATGACTCTTTTGAAAAACATATCGATTTTCTGAAATCACAGCTTAATTGTGTTACTAAAATCAAAACCAATTTACTTGAAAACATTTACGTGCTTAAGCATTTTAGGAGAATTTTGATTAGTCTTGAAGTAAAAACCTTATAGCTTTTTTTTGTATAAAAAACCACGATTCATTTTGTAATAGCCCAAATTTACCCGAGCCCATGCAATGAAATAAACAAAATTTGTAAATTAAAATAAATAAATGTCCTTATTGAAATGTCCAAATTACAAATAAACAGGCCTAAAGGGCCCGATAGCCCATACTCGGTTACATTAAAAAACCCTTAGCCTGATAGCCCAAACCCGTTTACATTGGTAGCCCAACAGATGACCCAAAACCTTTAGCCCAAATACCTAAAACCCAATAGCCCCAAATACCCAAACCAGACACAAACTAGCAAGGCTCAGTGCCTAAATCGAATCTGGAAACCCTAGGGTTTCCAGAAGCTTCGCGCCACAAACACCTAATCGTCGCGCCTCTTCGTCTCGCGTCGTTCTAGTGGCCCTCCATCAGCGCAGTGACTCCGGCTCCGTATCGCGCCATAATCGGCGCATTCACTACAGGATTTCTCGCTGTCACCTGCAAAAAGAGAAAGAAAAGCACAGCAAACATGGCAAGAATCGAGCAGAGAATATACAGATTTGTAAATAGAGGTTATAAAAAGCCGAATGATTTTACTGTAACAGGACCCTTTTTTTATATACATACAAAAATAGATAATAAAAAAAGATACGCATATACAGTGAAGAAAGAAATAAAGGCATTTTTTAAAAAGGTGATTCAGTTGTCTATTCGTTTCTGTTATTTTTTTTAAAATGCTTATGAATTATTTTTTCTTGAAAGAGGTTGTTAGTATTTAAAGAAAGAAGGTTACCTATGTTTCGCCTGGAAGGACGAAGGTTTTTAACCTTCCGACCACCGCGTACGGTGCGTGGGCATGTGTTGCCCAGTAGTCGGAGACTGGAGCCCAGACTGCCCTCTCCTCTCCCATTTCAGAGAGTTTCAAAGTTTTTTTTTTTAAACAGTTTCTAAAATGAGTTTTGGGCCAAAAAATGACTTAAATAGCATAATAGAAACGGTGTCGTTTTTACTTAATCTGATAAGTAACAAAACGGCACCGTTTAAGCCCAAGATCTGCGTGTTGACCTGAAACCCGGATAAGATCCGCGTGTTTTTGGTAAATTGGCTAATTCCCCAATTAATCCTTCCGCATTTTTAATCTTTACAATTTCATTTTATTTTTATTCTAAATTGACCCCAATCTTTTTACGATTAATTCAATCTAATCCTAATGGCTATTGAAGCCTATTCTGGGAAACGACGTCGTTTTAGGGAATTAAGGCTAATTGCCCAGTGAGTCCCCCAGTTTTTAATGCGCATTTCAATTAAGCCCCAAAATTTTTTATTTATTTGTAATTAATCCAAGATTTTTTATTAAAATTCAATTTTAATCCTTTTTATATATTTAATTTATTTTAAATACTATGTATATTATTTATTTTTATAAATATTAGTTATATATAAATAGTATATATCTTATTTTTATTTATTTATATAATTATTCATTATATTATTTATATTATTATACATTTTATTTATAAATTTTATTATATTATATATTTTACTACGTACATTATTCCTTACATTTTTATTTTATTATAAATTATATATTCTTTTATTATTTATTAATTGTAAAAAATTTAAATTTTTAAAATTATTATTAAATAATACATATGTCATATTATTTATATTATTATATATATTTTCTTTATAAATTCTATTATATGTTACATATCTTATTGCATATTATTCCTTTTTTATATTTTTATTATAAATTATGTATATTTTAAGAAACTTTTAAAATTATTATTAAATAATATATGCATATTTATAAAATATATAATGTTTAATATCTAACGTTTTTAAATTTGTTATAAAATCTTGTTCCTATTTAACATATTATTATTATGAATATATTAAGTTATCATATCATATAGTATGTTTTATATATTAATCATTTTAAAATTTCTCATTTCTCATTTATTATTTTAACCATTTTTATACTTTGTCGAAACCATTTTTAAATCGAGTTTTGGAAAATGGGAATCAACTTTAAGAGAAACGAAAACGGGAGTCGTACCAATCTTTTTAGGTGTGATTGGATCACCAACAAATCATTTTGTTTAAAATCATTAGTTTTGGTCTACGAATTCAAAAAACGGGTTCGGGAGTCGGTTACGTACGAGGAAGGGTTAGCACCCTCGTAACGCCCAAAATTGGTACCTAATCGATTATTCAAACTTCTTTAATGTCAGAAATTTGAAAGTTTTAAGATGTAATCCTTTTTTGAATTAGAATGTCTTGATTTTGAAAACTAAGCCTTACTTATCTCAAATGAATCAAAATATCACATCCAATAAGTTAGGACACAATATTTCAAAGCATTCGAGACTAAGTTCGTCATTTAAAAATTTCTATTTTGAAATAACAAAACGCATATCCGGTAAGTTAGGACACAACGCTTTGAAACCTCAAAATAGTTGTTTATACTTAAAATCTCAAAAAACACTTAGAATGGTGCTTTACTATTCGAATTCACCGAGGAGAGTCCAACCCAGTAAGTTAGAGCACTACTTTCCTCGGAGCTCCCAAATATCAAACATTGCCTTTTTTTTAACTTTTGAATATCTTTTAATCGATGCATGAGGATAACATATCATACTAAAGCATAACTATTACAACAATATATGTTACAAAATAACCTAGCATCTTTATACAAACATGAATAATACGTGGGAAATATAGCTAACATAATAACCATACATGACAAATGTGAATAATATATAAGTACGAATATAGCTAACATAACAATCCTACATACATTTAAAAATGAAGCATGGAAAATTTTAAAACAGAAATTATATACAAATAAGATAGGTAATATACATTTAAAGATAAATAAATAAAACACTTATACGAATAATAAAACATATAATGCCAACATATATTCAAATAAATTCATGAATAAAATAATGCATGATACTTAATATATACATACAAAGATAATAATAATACATTAATATATATAAGAATGATAATATATATATATATATATATATATCAATTCTAAAATAAAAATACAACGCTTAAAAATAATTTTAAATTAGCATTTGGTATTTAAATAATAAAAATATAAAAGAATTAATTTATATAATAAAATAATTAAAAAGATAATTTAGAATAAAATAACACATAATAAAAAATAAGTAATTAATAATATAATAAACATATAATACAAATATAATATTTTAATAATAATTTCAAAATATATAATAATAATATATAAAATAAATAATTTACATAGTAAATAAAATAATTATATAATATATAATATAAAAGTATATAGGTTCAAAATTACAATAATATATAGTATATAAATAATTAATTAATAAAATATAATAGTTAAGGATAATAATATATATAAATAATAATATAAAATACTAATATGTATAAAATATATAATAAATAATATGTAATAATAATATATAAAATAAATAACATATAATAAAATAATCATATAACATATAATATAAGAAAATAAAATAAATAATTATAAAAATAAATAAAACATAGGGCTAATTTTAAATTTTTAAAATCTACATGGGGCAAAATTTAAAAAATATATATAATAAATTAGGGACCCTTAGAGAAATGCGCGCAAAATGTGAGGGACTCATAGGGTAATTAAACCCTCCTCCTTAAAACGATGTCGTTCCTGGGATAAACCTTAAAGAAGCTGTTGGGACTAAATTGAAACAAGCATAAAATATTAGGGGCAAATTATAAATATAATAAAATGGAATTGCAAATGTTGAAAACGCGGAGGGATCAATTGCACAAATAACCCTTTTGTCGAAAACACGCGGATCCTTCTCGGGTCACACAGATCAACGCGCGGATCTTGGGCCTTGAAACGACACTGTTTTGGTCACTAAACGGTCATTCCAAAACGACGTCGCATCCCTCTCTTATATAATCTGAACTTCAGCTTCAAAAATCATTTTAATCCCTTGTGAGAGAAAAAAAAAACCTCTGAAATTCTTCCCCGTCCTCTGAGCTCCGGCCCTAGGCCGGTCTGCTCCGTTCATCGGACCTCCATGCTCAGCCTCACGCACCGTCACCAACTTCGCCACACACGGCGGTCAGGATTCGAAAAGCTTCGCTTTTCTCGGCGAATCTAAAAGGTACTTCTTTCTCCTCAGTTTTTCAATGTATTATATGTAGATTGCTTGCAATAAAATAAAAAAATAAAATAAAAGTAGAAAGAGAACAATAGATCACCTTCGTTTCTCGTGAAATCTTTCTGGTTTATTATTGCAAAAATATTTGGTGTACAATATCTTTGTGGTGTATCTCTGGTGTTTTTCTCTCTGTGTGTGTGTAAAAATCTTTGCGTGTGTAAGTGTGTAAATCTCTACCTATGTGTGTAAAAAAACGTAAGTCCCCTCCCCTTTGCAGGTTTAAAGAAGGCTTTATAGCCTAGAAGCTATTCTGTTTTGGAAAGAAATCTTAGATTTCTTTCCATATCTATTTAGGTCTATCTGCTGATTTTATTTGTTTTGATTTCCTTCTATTTTTTGCAGATGACCGCGAAAATCACGGAGGTTGCTGGCATGGACTCGTGCTGACGATGATTCGGCACGATCGGTGGAAATGGCCCTAACACGGTGCTGAAATTTTGGCCCACTGGTGGAGGCGTGATCGGTGGCCGAGCTGAAGGGTCGTGGTGCATTGATGACCTGAGACAGAGCATTGATGACCATCTCGATTTTGGGGAACTGGACAGACGCTCCCTGAATCTTCCAGAAGCAGTAGCGGCTCGAGTAGAAAAAAAAGGTAGGAACCCTAGGGTTTCCTGCCTTGGTGTAATAGGCTAGGCCAATTGGGCCGCTTTAGTCCTGGGCTAATTGTATAACGGGTTTAAGTGTGGGTTTAGTTTAGTTTAGTTTGGGTTTGAAAATTATTGGGCTGAGTGGGTAATGGTCTGAGGTTTTAAGTATTTGGGCCACAAACACTTGGGCTTTTGTAAACTGGACTGTAATAAATAAACACTTATTTATTGCTGTTTTATTTGGTTTAAGGCCCGGGCAAATTTGGGCTATTACATACTTCATCTATGTTTTATTTCTTTGACTTATAATTTATATACTCAAAATTTGTTTATTTTTATATATTATTGTTTAGGAGGTTAATTTTTATTTCATAAATTATTTGTTATTTTTATATATTATTTGTTTATCATATTTGCGAAAAATTGATTATTTATGTTACTTCAAGTTATATTTGCATGAGATACTATTATGTATGTGTTATGTAATCTATATTGTGCTCATTGTTTTTTGTGATTATACTTGCATGAAATGCTAATGTGTATTACGTGATTTTTGTCATTATTTAACATTTTCTATACTATATTCGCATGAAATATTATTATATATGTTTAATTTGTATTGATATATTCACTAGTCTGCCATTTTGTATTTTGCATGAAATGATAATGTGTATTCATGTTATTTGTGATTATATGTAGATGAAATGTTAAAGTATATTGTGCGATTTATGACGTATTTACCATTTTCTATATTATATTTGCATGAAATGTTAAAGTATGTAGTTTAATTAATCTAATATTGATATTTTGTAATAGGTAAAATGCATCATCATTTTTTAGAAAATTTTATATTTCATTTAATCCGAAGGAATCTTAAAAACAAGGCAATGTCTTTTGTATTTAGGAATTCGGGAAATAGTGCCTTAACATGCTGGGTTGCAATTTCCAGTTTTTCTAAATATCTAAAGTATCCTTTTTAATAGATTTTGCAAATTACGAGATGATTTTAGTTACAAAATTTTAAGAATATCATGTCCAATCATGCTGGATGTGATGTTCTCCAATCATGCTGGATGTGATGTTCGCATTCTTTTGGAACAAAAGAATTTTGATTTTCCAACTCAAATTATTTCGGCTAAAAAGAGATCTTATTTCTAAATTTTTTCAACTTTTTGAAATTAAGACAAACTATTTAATTTGGTACCAATTTTGGGCGTTGCGAGGGTGCTAACCCTTCCTCGCACGTAACCGACTCCCGAGCCCATTTTCTCATAATTTCGTAGACCAAAATATTTTATAAGGTGATCCAATCACACCTAAAAAGGTTGGTGGCGACTCCCGTTTTTAAAATACCCTCTCCATTTTAAAAGAGGTTTCGACAGCTTGGCGACTCCGCTGGGGACTTATAAGAGAGTCAAGCCAATAAATTGATTTTTTGTGTCTTAATGTCAAAAGTTTGGAAAAATTTTAAAGATATTGATCATTTTACATGTGTTTGTTGCATATGTTTGTTATTTTGTTTCCATATACATTGATTTGCATGACTGCTGTTGTCGCACCTTTAAGTGGGAGTGAGAAGCTACGCTTTCGTGAGGTTTTCACCTCCGTATGGGCTAGTGGATTGCTTTTGGGATACATCTGTACCTATGTCTTCGTGAGATTTTCATCTCCGTATGGCCATAGGGAAATGTGTTCCCCTGAACCGAACTTAGTCCATATGAGCCTATAATGGGTGAGGACCGAGGAATCTGCTGGTTCAGGTACCCTTTCTTTAGAACTGAAACATATATAGTGAACTTTAAGTGCTTACCCTAGGGAGTATAGTGATAGTCTTTAGTAAGCTACCCTTATAAGTACTTGTTTGTTATACTTTTATATGATACTGACTTACTTTATTTTGCTATCATTACATGTCACTCAACATTTAAAGGTGTCGATTCACGGTTCGATTTCTAGATTAGAAAGTTTTGTAATGAGGAACGAATATCTTGATAAAGTGGAGGACAACGCTTCTGTCTATGCATGGTCAGAGAAAACCCAGTTAGAGAAAGGAGATAGTGTCACTGAGGGGTATACGTCAAAGTTGTGGGACGTCACTCGTATCAGTTCAACATAGAATGAGTTTCAGGAGTTGAAGGACATTTGGGCCCAATGGGATGACGAGGCTAAGTAGCTGTTTTACCAGAATTATGGAGATCTTCCCTATTTGTTAGACATCAAGGTGGATAAGCATCTGTTTCGAGCCACTGCTTATAGTTGTTTTACATTTGGAGAGGTATACTTAGTACCTACTTTGGAGGAATATACGACCTTGCTTCGCTGTCCAAAAATTCAAGGTAACAAAGCCTATGTTAGGGCTGCTAATCCCCCAACTTTTGTGAAGAAATTAATGATGATTACAGGGGTGAGTAAATAGTGGGTCACAGCTCGAATCCAACAAAAGGGTGATAGCAAATGCATTCCGTGGGCAAGTTTGAGGGATTTGATATTGGCACACCCAGATGTGAAGAAGAGGGTTGATATCTTGGCCTTAAGTATGTATGGATTGGTGATTTTCCCAAAAGCTATGGGGCACATAGATGAGGCAGTTGAAGATTTATTCGATCAAATTAGTAAACAGAACACACCTGTACTTGCAATCCTACCCGAGACATTTAGATCCTTGAGTGCGTGTCAGATAGTTGGTGAATGTAGATTCATTGGATGTGCACAATTGTTGTTAGTATGGTTCCATAGTCATTTTTTGAGGGTTGATAAGGTTCCTTACTGAGTGTTCTTTGAGGATTATTCTCCCTTAAGGGAAGCAACAGCTACGCCAAGGAGGGACGACATTTCAGAGGAAAGGTGGGTAGAAATACTTTAGAACCTCCGAGAAGAAGATGTTATGTGGAAAGGCCCTTGGATGACTCCGAACGAAATTCTTTATCGTTGCGGAAGTTTTGATTGGGTACCTCTTCCTAGAATTTAGGGAGTTGTTGGTTATACACCATTACTCGTCCTAAGGTAATATAAGGCAGAGCAGTTTATACCAGCAACACAAGGGCTAGCTCAGAGTGATTTTTCGTATAAAAGGGATCATTATAAGAAGAAGATGCGAGAAATTGCAGAGGCTTGGAAGAAGGTTTGCTATGTGAAGATTCTGACTAAAGGTTCGATGATAACTCTTGAATACAAAGGTTGGTTTGGTAAGAGGGTCAATGATAACATCCTTAGACCGAGTTTGGAGGCTGCTCGATCAATGGAGGAGAATTTACGAGTGATTCCATCAGAGTTAGAGGTCATAAAGCAAGAGTTCGAAAGAAAGAGTTTAGAGCTTGGAAGAAAGATAGAGAGGCTCGAGGAGGAAAAGATGTACCTAAGCTTAGACATTGACGTTCAGAAAATTAAGGTCGAAAAAGTAAGGAAAGAAAAGAGGAAGATTGAGGAAGACCGAGATGACTTGAAGACGCAGTATAAGAAGACACAGCTATCATTGAAGAGAGCTGGATTGAGGAAGTCTTCAGAACAGTGGCAACAAGAGGTTCAAGAAGAAAGAGCCAAGGTCGAGTATTGGGAGAAGAAGTTCCAAGAGATGCAGGCACGTAATCAGGCCCTAGAGAAGGATAACCAATGATTAAAAACTGAGGTGACTGAGCTTGGACGATCTCTTCATCATCACCGAAGTCGTAACTCTGCGGTCGAGTTAAAGGCAAGCCTGGATAAGATTGAGGAAATGAAGCACAATATTGAAGGGTTGGAAGCAGCACTACAGGACTATGAGCTGCGGATTGAGCAGCTCGAGGCAAGGGAAGAACATTGGAAGGAAGAGCTTCACCACTTTCAGGATCATCAGAGATAGGGACTACCTCATGGGAGAAGCTATAGTACAGATTCGAGAAGTTGCTGATCACTTGCAGGACCTAGCGGTGCAAGCTAATGTATTAAGTACAAAGTATGAGTTAGTGTCAGATAGAGGTCTAGAGTTAGCTTTGTTATTGGATAGGGTTAAAACTTTGGGCCTAAGGGCAAAGGCGTATTTGTAATCCATTTTGTGTAAAGATTTTTTGTCTCTTAAATAACGTTTTCTAAAAGATACTATTATGTATGTGTTATGTAATCTATTTTATGCTCATTGTTTTTCTGTGATTATACTTGCATGAAATGCTAATGTGTATTACGTGATTTTTGTCATTATTTAACATTTTCTATACTATATTCGCATGAAATATTATTATATATGTTTAATTTGTATTGATATATTCACTATTCGCCATTTTGTATTTTGCATGAAATGATAATGTGTATTCATGTTATTTGTGATTATATGTACATGAAATGTTAAAGTATATTGTGCGATTTATGACGATTTACCATTTTCTATATTATATTTGCATGAAATGTTAAAGTATGTAGTTTAATTAATCTAATATTGGTATTTTGTAATAGGTAAAATGCATCATCATTTTTTAGAAAATTTTGTATTTCATTTAATCCGAAGGAATCTTAAAAACAAGGCAATGTCTTTTGTATTTAGGAATTCGGGAAATATTGCCCTAACATGCTGGGTTGCAATTTCCCGTTTGTCTAAATATCTAAAGTATCCTTTTTAATAGATTTTGCAAATTACGAGATGATTTTAGTTACAAAAGTTTAAGAATATCGTGTCCAATCATGCTGGATGTGATGTTCTCCAATCATGCTGGATGTGATGTTCGCATTCTTTTGGAACGAAAGAATTTCGATTTTCCAACTCAAATTATTTCAGCTAAAAAGAGATCTTATTTCTAAATTCTTTCAAGTTTTTGACATTAAGACAAAACTATTTAATTTGGTACCAATTTTGGGCGTTGCGAGGGTGCTAACCCTTCCTCGCACGTAACCGACTCCCGAGCCCGTTTTCTCATAATTTCGTAGACCAAAATATTTTATAAGGTGATCCAATCACACCTAAAAAGGTTGGTGGCAACTCCCGTTTTCAAAATACACTCCCCATTTTAAAAGAGGTTTCGACACATTTTAAATTGTCATGAGCCAAACATTCTTAAATGTTTAAAACTTTTGTGTAGAAAATATCCAAAATAGTCCTAATAAACTAAACAAAAATAAAAATATCCAAAACAAAATAAAAACCCAAAACAGTCCAAAAATTTCCATAATAAGCAATTAAAAAGTCCATAGTAAATAAATTAAAATCATGAAACTTGAACTTTAGAGTCGCCATACATTCCTTGGTTGAATGATTACCTGAAACAAAACATACAAATCATGAGATTTAAGCCCAGTGTGTCATTTGGCCTATAATCTTAGTACACGCAAATACTTAATACTTATTTCATATCGTCTCATGGCATATATCATATTATTTTTTATCATATCAAATCTTAATACAGAGCACATATTATCATATTTTTATGGATCATGTCATATCAAATCATAACATGGCATCATATATATCATGTCCTATCCCCATCCGCTACACACTATTTCCGTCCTACCAATCACACCATGTAAGACTACAAGAGTCCATCCATCCAATCACACCAATATGCGGAGGCGACGTGCCACTCATATAATTACAGCTGAGCTACCATACATAAATCTACGGTCTAGCTGCCATAATTGCAGTATAAACTGTCACATATCACTTCTTCCATCACATCATAACCCACCCCCAAACATATGCATACCATATAACATGATCATAAAACATACACACATATATCATATAACACATGGCATACCTAGACACACATTTTATATAGATCATAACATAACACACAATTTATTTGTAAATTATCCAACTTAACATACCTTTTAAGCTTATCCATATGTATTAACGTACTAAACTATGTTTTTTCAACCCTATATAATGCCTACAAACCCAATTTTTTATTCCCTCAAACAGCCTTTGATCGGGCCTTAAAATTTGGCGAAAAGGCATATACGACCTAAAATCCTAGGCCGTGTGGTCCACATGGTCTACCAACACGGTCTATGGAGTTTCACACGACCGTATGCCCCATACGGTTTGGCACATGGCCTACCACACGGCTGTATGGCATTGGGTAGTTTCGAAAAATAGCCCCTGTTTCACTATTTAATGAGTTTCTATCAAGTTTTAGGATCGTTTTCACACACCTGATAGCGAGATTAATCCACCACATAGTCATACACATAAAATCCTATAAACGGCACCAAAACCAACGATTAAACTTCGATTTAACACGAACATTACCACCTTATTTTTTTCTTTTCTTAAAGAAATAGTTCCTATATTCATAAACAAGTAGTTACCACAAACCTGCAGCAACTACTCCAAAACCTTAATTTTTCGGAGGGTTGTCTATCACTATGTGCTCTTCTCCTATCCACAACAACCAGCCACAACACTATATCAATCATAAAATCATTAATCTATGGATTTTTTTTCTTAAAATAACAAAACCCCAACCTTATTAAGAACTAATCTTCCACACAACTTACCAACACAACCAAGCCACCATGAGGACAAAAAAGAAACTAGCGAACAACAGAATCATAACAAGCCTCAACAGTGTTCTCACGCAACTAAAGAAAGATTTTGCAATTGGCACAATAACAAAAGGAGTCGGCGTTGACAAGGCAAAAAATAAGGAAAGAAAGAAGAAAAGAAAGAAAAAAATGTAAAACAAAGTTGAAAGATGGGAAAGAAACGTGCAACCAAAGAGAAGTTGGTTTGATGGTTGCCGAAAGAGAAAAATAATAGGGATTTTATTTAAAAGAATAAAATTACACAGCTGTGTGGTGTACACAATCTACTATACGGCCTGACACACGACCGTGTGGCACTGGAAAGTTTCAAAAAACAACCCATGTTTCACGATTTAATGAGTTTCTATCGAGTTTTAGTATTGTTTCCACACACTTGATTACGAGATTAATCCATCATGCAGTCGTACTCTTAAAATCCTACAAAAGGAACCAAAACCAACGATTACAACTTCAATTTAACACGAAGGTTAGCACTTAAATTCGCTCTTTCTCAAAGAAACAGTCCCTATATTCATAAACAAGTAGTTACCACAAACTTGCAACAACTACTCCAAAACCTTAATTTGTCAAAGGGTTGTCTATCACCACGTGCTCTTCTCCTATCCACAACAACTAGCCACAACACTATATCAATCATAAAATCATTAATCTACGGAATTTTTTTCTTAAAATAACAAAACCCCAACCTTATTAAGAACTAATCTTGCACAACTACCAACACAACCAAGCCACCACAAGGAAAAGAAAGAAACAAGCGAACAACAGAATCATAACAAGCCTCAACAGTGTTCTTACGCAGCAAAAAAAAAGATTTTGCAATTGGCACAATAATAAAAGGAGTCGGCATTGGCAAGGCAAAAAATAAGGAAAGAAAGAAAAAAAAAAGAAAAAAATGTAAAACAAAAATGAAAAAAGGGAAAGAAACGTGCAACAAAAGAGAAGTTGGTTTGACTGTTGCCGAAAGAGAAAAATAATAGGGATTTGATTTTAAAAAAATAAAATTACACGGCCGTGTGGCACACACAACCTACCACACAGCCTGACACACGGTCGTGTGACACTAGGAAGCTTTGAAAAACAGCCCATGCTTTACAATTTAATGAGTTTCTATCTAGTTTTAGGATTGTTTTCACACACCTGACAGGGAGATTAATCCACCACGAATTCATACACTTAAAATCCTACAAATGACACCAAAACCAACGATTACAACGTCGATTTAGCACGAACATTACCACTTAAATTCACTATTTTCTCAAAAAAAATAGTCCCTATATTCATAAACAAGCAGTTACTACAAACTTACAGCAACTACTCCAGAAATTTAATTTGTCGGAGGGTTGAAAGAAGGGAAAGAAACGTGTAACCAAAAAGAAGGTGGTCTGACGGTTGCCAAAATAGAAAAATAATAAGGATTTAATTTAAAAAATAAAATAAAAAATAAGATTTAATCCCAATCAAACCACCAGATATTTTATAGAATTTAAATAGAACTATAATAACCAACAACAACCCAAGTAAACAACAACAAAAATATTCCACACTTGCACTCCACGGAATTTGAACACAAGCCCAATGGCAAACATCTAAGGCACTTAACCACCAAACCAAACCAAACCAAATTACTTGAAAAACAACACATTCAAAAAAACCCAAAAATTTGGGGCATTACATTAAGTCTCGAGACTAACCAAGCAAGTTCTGAGACAAAGTTGTACCACCTCTTACCCGGTCTTGTCATTGGACCTAAGCTACGAGATGCTACGAATAATTTCAGAATAATTACTTGCAATTTAAAACACTGGATGATCATATTAATACACACATTAATTATTATAAATGAAAATGGAACTAAATTAAGCTTTAAAATAGGCATGAAAAAGGACCAAACTGTAAATTTTTCAAAACCTTGAAAATTTGGTATCGATACTTAATAAATGGTATTGATATTGTTTTGGTATTCTACCAAAACCTAAAAATCATGGTGTCGAAACCATTTTTTAAAGGGATGTTTGAAAAATAGGGATCGACTTTTGAAAAACGAAAACGGGAGTCACTGCCAACCTTTTTAGGTGTGATTGGATCACCTTATAAAACGTTTTGGTCTACGAAAATTAAAAAAATAGGTTCGGGAGTCGGTTACGTAAGAGGAAGGATTAGCACCCTCGCAACGCCCAAAATTGGTACCAAATTGAATAGTTTTCTGTCTTAATGTCAAAAATTTGAAAGGATTTAAAAATAGGATCCCTTTTTTAAAATCGAAATTATTTAAGTTGAAAAATCGAGATTCCTTAGCTCCGAAAGAAAATTAACATTACATCCAGCATGATAGGACACGATATTCTTAAACTCTTGTAACTGAAATCATCTCATGATTTACAAAATCTATTTAGAAGAATACTTTAGGCATTTAGACAAACGAGAAATCGCAACTCAAAGATGTTAGGGCACTATTTCTAATTCCTAAATACTGAAAAACATTGCCTCATTTTAGAAAAAATTTTGGATAAAATATGACAATTAAATGAAATATATATTTTTAAAATAATGATTTGAATAAAATTTTAAAAATAATTTACTAAGAGTAATACTAAAAAATTATTAAAAATGAAAGAGTTTGATATGATACTAAAATTATTTAAAAAATTAAAAATATAAAAAAATCAAGGAAACATGGATTAAATCAAAATAAAAAGGGTTGAAAAACAAAGATGAAGAAAGAATAAAATAAGAACAAACCGTAGAAAATAAGAACGTAAGAGGGAGAGAAATTTGAGTGAAAGCTCTCAAAAATTTTTATTGTTTCCCAAAACTCCAGTGTGTTTACAATGAAGGGAGAGGCCTCTATTTATAGTTGAACCTCCTTAAATCCAATGGTATAGATCAATTACATCAATAGTTAAGATTAAAAGGTATCTACAAATTAAATCTCTAAGATTACAAAATCATATCTTCTAAGATTGCATATCATATCTAAGATTGCATATCATTAAAGATTATATTTCCATATGAGTCAAGCTTGTAGATGGACCTTAAATCTTTTCAAGTAATGGGCCATTCCGATCGGGCCAAATTATATTTGTAATTCTGGACTGAACTTGGACTTCATTTTTTTTTGGGTTTATTATTTTTGTTTTTGGACTTATTTCTGGGCCCGGGCAAAATTGAGTGTCTACAGCTGTCCCTCTTTGCTCATTGCTGTGTAACAGGAATAGAGCAAAGACTATAAAAGGACCAATTTTGCTTGGGCTCGCAGAGTCTTGAGTTCTTGATCTTTGATCTTCTTTAAATGGCCTCTTGACGGCTTCAATCTGCTTCACTGCAACTCAGGAAGGCGATGCCCGCTATCTTTGATCTGCTACTCGTCTAATTCAGAGATGCCAAATTTGTTATCTTCGATCTGCTCCCCGTCTAATACAGAGACACCAAATCTACTTCTTCAATCTACTCCCTGTCTAATACAGAGATACCAAATCTGTTATCTCCGATTTGCTCCCCATCTAATACAGAGATGCCAAATCTGTCATCTTGGATCTGCTTCGATGTAAACACATGAAGGTCAGATCTGCTATGTTTTCGATCTGCTCCCCGTCTAATACAGAGATGCCAAATCATCTTGGATCTGCTTCAATGAAGGTTCAATCTGTTATTCTTTGTTTTGCTCCCCGTCTAATACAGAGATGCCAAATCATCTTGGATCTGCTTCAATGAAGGTCAGATCTGCTGTGTCTTCGATCTGTTCCCCGTCTAATACAGAGATGCCAAATCATCTTGGATCTGCTTCAATGAAGGTCAGATCTACTGTGTCTTCGATCTGTTCCCCATCTAATACGGAGATGCCAAATCATCTTGGATCTGGTTCAATGAAGGTCATATCTGCTGTGTCTTCGATCTGCTCTCCGTCGAATATGGAGATGGCAAATCTGTTTCTTCTATTTGTTCTCTAATAGTACAAAGATGCCAAATCATCTTAGATCTGCTTCAGCATAAACACGTGAAAGCCAAATCTGCTATGTCTTCGATCTGCTCCTTGTAAACGCAAGGATGCCAAATCATCTTAGATCTACTTCGATGTGAAAACATCCGAAGGTTAGATCTGCCATGTCTTCGATCTGCTCTCAGTCGAATATGGAGATGCCAAATCTGTTTCTTCGATTTGTTCTCTGACAATACAGAGATGTTAAATCATCTTGGATCTACTTTAGTGTAAACACCTGAAGGTCAAATCTACTATGCTTTAGCCTATTACCCTACTGCTTAGGGGGTTAAGACGCATCAATCTTCATTGTCCCTTGAAGGACATAACCTGTATAATGTGTATGAGTTCATGCCTAATGATTAGGATGCTATGATCGAAGTGAGTCAAATGCTCCTAATTAAACCTGTTATAATGCAAAATGTTTATGAATATGACCCTTATTCCAGACGTCACCACTCATTCTTTCATCAAAGTTTATCCTTATTTCTCTCGAAGTATCATTCCAACTCAACCTGTGGGTTTGTACCATTCTTCAAACGCTATGACCCACCAAAAATGTTTGTAAGATGATCCTCTCTTAGGATCGAATCGTTTGATTTGTCCAATCATCATTTTGGACTAAAGAAATAATTTCCTCGAGTTCTTTCAAACCTCACTTACGTGAATTCTTCGAACAATTGTTCTGTTTTAGTTTCTTGTATTATCTAAAAATTTCCAGAGTAATGAGCAAAACTTCATTTGTGAAATTTATTTAGTTCATCTATCATTATTTTAATGCAACATACTTTAATAATAATGGAAGATGAATTTAATCTTGAGAATAATAAGATTTGAATAAATTTGTCAAAAATACAAAGGAAATTAATCTGAAAGCCTATCTTTGAGAAGAAAAAGAATCTAAAGATAGCAAACAGGACAAAAGTTAGATGCCCGAGATATCGTCGCTTGAGCGTTTATATGCCAGCTCCATGAAGACTTTATTGAATTCAACATGTGTTTAAAAGATCCAAAGTACTTTGTTGATGCCCCGATATGCAACGTGCTTCACTCTTCGTTGAATCAGATATAGCAAGATTACCGTGTGCTCTTCAAAATTTGAGCTGCCTTTTCAGGTTTTCAACTCAAAACCCCTTTGGTCATAAGGCGCCCTTTGCGGGTTTTCACCTTGGCCTCTCCATTTTTTTTCGAAAACTCAAGGCTCCCTTTGCGGGTTTTCACCCTGAATTCTTCTCTCCTTTAGACAAAGTACTTTTTGACTGAGTCTGAATTCACTGGATTGGGTAAACTCTTCCCATCCATTTCCATTAAGATCAATGCACCCACAGAGAAGTCCTTCTTCACGACATACGGCCTTTCCCAATTTGGCATCCATTTTCCTCTAAAGTCCTTTTGAATAGGGAGGATCTTTTTCAGCACAAGATCCCCCTCGTAGAATTCTCTTGGTCGCACTTTATAGTCGTAAGCTCGTATCATTCACTTCTGATACATCTGACCATGACGAATAGCCTTTAGCCTCTTTTTCTCAATCAAGTTCAACTGATCATATCGCGATTGTATCCATTCAGCTTCATTCAACTTTATCTGTAACAAGACTCGAAGAGACGGTATTTCCACTTCAATGGGTAACACTACTTCCATCCCATAAACCAACGAGAAAGGAGTTGCCCCGGTAGAGGTTCTGAGAGACGTTCGGTAAGCTAAGAGTGCAAATGGTAACTTCTCATGCCAGTCTCTGTAGGTTTCAGTCATTTTCCCCACTATCTTCTTGATGTTTTTGTTAGCAGCTTCCACTGCCCCATTCATCTTTGGGCGATGCGGCGAAGAGTTATGATGCTTAATACTGAACTGACTGCAAACTTCTGCTATCATTTTGTTGTTCAAGTTCAGTGCATTGTCTGATATGATCCTTTCAAGCATCCCATACCGACAAATAATCTCTTTCTTCAAGAATCGACTTACAGCCAACTTAGTAACATTCGCATAAGAAGCAGCCTCTACCCACTTCATGAAGTAATCAATGACCACAAAAATAAAGCGATGCCCATTTGAAGCTTTTGGTGATATTGGCCCAATGACATCCATGCCCCACATAGAAAAAGGCCATGGAGAAGTCATAACGTGTAGAGGTGAAGGTGGTACATAAATCTTGTCTCCATAAATCTGACATTTATGGCATTTTTTGGTGTAGTTGATACAATCCCCTTCCAAAGTAGACCAATAATATCCAAACCTCATGATTTGTCTAGCCATCGTGAAACCATTAGCGTGTGTCCCACAAACACCCTCGTGAACTTCTTCCAAGATTAACTTAGCTTCCACGGTGTCAACACATCTCAACAGTACTTGGTCCTTTATTCTTTTGTACAAGATGTCCCCATCCAAAACGTAGTCGCAGGCTAATCTCCTTAAAGTTCGCTTATCATTTTCAGTTGCCTGTTCTGAGTATTTATGATCTCTCACATATCGCAATATATCCTGATACCAAGGGTTATCATCCTTTTCTTCTTCCTCAATGTTACAACAGTGAGCTGGAGCCTCGAAGGTACTCATCTGAATGGGTCTCATCTCCTCCTCTTTATTCACTTTAATCATTGAAGCCAAGGTTGCTAGAGTATCTGCCATCTAGTTTTTGTTTCGTGGGATATAATTGAAAGTGATGTCATCAAACTCCTCAAGTAACCCCAAAACTACCTTTCGATAATTGATCAATTTAGGATCCCTTGTCTCCCATTCACCTTTAAGCTAGTAAATTACCAACGCGGAGTCTCCATAAACTTCTAAGGTTCTTATTCTTCGCTCTATAGCCGCTCGGAGTCCCATGATGCACGCTTCATACTCGGCCATATTGTTTGTGCAATCAAAATCCAACTTGCACGTGAATGGATAATAATCACCATTTGGGGATACCAAGACTGCCCCAATTCCATTTTCCACTGCATTGGATGCCCCATCAAAGCTCAACTTCCAAGGATAATCCTCTGTAGCTTCTACACATATCAACTCCTCATTTAGGAAATCAAAATTCAACGGCTCATAGTCTTCTAGAGCTCTACTAGCCAGAAATTCCGCTATCGCACTTCTTTTTATAGCCTTCTGGCTCACATAAACTATGTCAAACTTTGAAAGCAGAATTTGCCACCTTACCATTCTCTCATTCAAAGCTGTTGACTCCATCATATACTTCAGAGGATCAAGTTTTGAAATAAGCCAAGTAGTATGATACAACATATATTGCCTCAACCTTCGAGTCGTCTAGATTAAAGCACAGCACTATTTCTCAATTGGCGAATATCTCATCTCACACTTTTTGAATATCTTGCTCAGGTAGTATATCTCATTCTCCTTTCTTCCCGACTCGTCATGTTGGCCAAGCACATATCCCATAGAATTGCTAAACACTGATAAGTACAGAATTAATGGTCTACCTGTATTAGGTGGAGATAACACAGGAGCATTTAACAAGTATTGCTTAACCTTATCGAAAGCACTCTGGCATTCCTCATCCCAAGTACCTTGGTTGTGTTTTCTAAGGAGGCGAAATATAGGGTCACATTTCTCAGTTAATTGTGAAATAAACCGAGCAATATAATTCAACCTTCTAAGAAAACCCTGAACTTCTTTCTGAGTACGCGGTGAAGGAAAATCTTGTATGGCTCTAACTTTGTCTGAATCAACTTCTATTCCTTTTTCACTGACCATAAAACCTAGTAACTTTCCCGACCTGGCTCCGAAAGTGCATTTTGCCAGATTAAGTTTTAACTGAAACTTCCTTAATCTCAAGAATAGTTTCTTTAAAACCTTAATATGTTCCTCATCTGTTCGAGATTTGCCAATCATATCATCAACATACACCTCAATTTCCTTGTGCACATATCGTGAAATAAGGTCACCATAGCCCTTTGGTATGTTGCCCTTGCATTCTTTAGCCCAAAGGGCATTACCTTGTAACAGAAAGTCCCCAAAAAGGTTATGAATATGGTTTTGTCCATGTCTTCAGGATGCATATTTATCTAATTGTACCCTGAAAAACCATCCATGAAGGAGAACAACGAATATCCCGCTGTGTTGTCTACCAGAGTGTCTATGTGAGGCAGACGAAAATTATCTTTTGGGCTAGCTTTGTTTAAATACCTGTAATCAACACACATTCATACCTTCCCATCCTTCTTAAGAACTTATACAATGTTAGCTACCCATTCAGAATACTTCACCTCTTGTAAGAATCCTGCATCGAACTGTTTCTTGACTTCATCCTTTATTTTTAATACGATATCTGGTCTCATTCTTTGCAACTTCTATTGAACTGGTTTACAATCCTGTCTTATTGGAAGATGATGCACCACAATATCAGTATTTAACCCTGGCATATCTTGATAGGACCATGCGAAGATATCCTTGAACTCATGTAACAACTCAATCAGTCCTTACCTTATATCATCAGCAATATGCGTGCCAATTTTCACCTCTTTCCCTTCCTCTAGGGCTACATTCTCTACTGCTTCTTTCTCATGTGGCATGATTTGTTTCTCCTCCTGTTTCACCATCCTCAAAAGATCTAGAGACACATCACAATCCTGGACATCTTCAAAATCCTGTGATTCCTCTAAACATGTCTTGCTCACGAGAGAAATCAGGATTTGTAATATTAATGCTCATGTCATTGATATTTAGGGATCTGTGAAGTATAAAGAATATACAAAGAATGAATGAATTTAAGAATGATTATTTATGTGCTATGAATGAAAGAATAAGAATTGCCAAAATTTAACGGACAATACTCGTTCAAAGTGATAAAAGTTATGCTTTATTAAAAAATAATAGATGACTGTAAGCCCATTTCACAAATGAAATCCTATTACTCCTACGCTCTAGAGTAACAAGAATGTTTCAAGAATTACTCTAAAAAATTCCTAAAGACTACAGGAAGTTCCTCCACAGTCCAATTGTTCAGAGAGCTTCCCGGTTTGTAAAGGCGAATGCCCTCAAGGTTTCCTTACTCCGATCCTTTGTCGTGTATTGCTCTCTTTCTCCCTATTAATTTTAACTAATTAGGGTCTTTTTATAAACTTGAATGCATATGATACAATGAGATGCTATGAAATGCAAATGCATGAATGCAAAAAGAAGTCGATTCTGATTCAATTTCATTTTAGAAAACGTTATTTAAGGAACAAAAATCTTTTCATAAAACGGATTACAAATACGCTTTCGCCCGTAGGCCTAGAATCTTAACCCTATCTAATAACAATGTTAACTCTCGTCCTCTGCCTGAACTGGCCCGCTTTAAATTACTTTAGGACGAGTAACGGTGCATAGCCAATGACTCCCCAAATCCCAGAAAGAGGTACCCAATCAAAACTGCCGCAGCAATAAAGGACTTCATTAGGAGTCATCCAAGGTGCTTTCCACAAAACCTCCTCTTCTTGAAGATTCTGAAGAATATCCATCCACCTTTCTTCTGTAATATTGTCTCTCCTTGGTGTAGTTGCTGCTTCCTTTAAGGGGGAATAACCCTCAAAGAACACTCAGCAAGGAACCTTCTCAAGCTTCCAAAAGTGACTATGGAACCATACTAACAACAACTGTGCGCATCCAATGAATCTACTTCACTGGCTCTCCGACATGTACTTCAAGGATCTAAACGTCTCAGCTAGGATAGCTAGCACCGGTGTGTTCTGTCAAACAAATCTGCGACTGCCTCATCTATGTGCCCTATCGCCTTTGGGAAAATCACCAAGCCGTAAATACTTAAGGACAAAATGTTGACCTTCTTCGTCACATCTGGGTGTGTCAATATCAGATCCCTCAAAATGGCCCACGGAATGCACTTACTATTGCCCTTTTGCTGCATTTTAGCTACAGCCCACTGCTCACTCATCCCTGTGATCATCACTAATTTCCTCACGAAAATTGGGGGACTAGCAAGCCTAATATAAGCTTTGTTACCTTGAATTCTCAGACAGCGAAGCAAGGTTGTATACTTCTCCAAAGTAGGCACTACATCTACCTCTCCAAATGTAAAGCAACTATAAGCAGGTTTCCAGAACTGTACCATAGCTCGAAACAGGTGCTTATCTACCTTAATGTCTAGCAAATAAGAAAGATCTCCATAAGTCTGAAAGAAAAGCTGTCTAGCCTCGTCATCCCATTGGGCCCAAATGTTTCTCAGCTCTTGAAACTCATTCTGCGTCGAATTAATACGGGTGAAGTCACATAACTCTGAGGTATATCCCTCAGTGACACTATCTCCTTTCTCTAGCTGGGTTTTCTCTGACCAGGTACAGACAGAAGCATTGTCCTCCACTCTATCAAGGTATTCATTCCTCATTACAAAACTTTCTAATCTAGAAATCGAGCCGTGAATCGACACCTTTAAATGCCAAATGACATGCAATGACAGCAAAATAAAAATAGGTCAGTATCATAAAAAAAATGATAAACAAGTACTTACAAGGGTAGCTTACTAAAGGCTATCACTATCTTTCCTAAACTCTTTAAAGTTCACTATGTGAGTTTTAGCTCTAAAGCCAGGGTACCTAAACCAGCAGATTCCTTGGTCTTCACCCATTATAGGCTCATATAGACCAAGTTCAGTTCAAGGGGACACATTTCCCTATGGCCATACGGAGATGAAAATCTCACGAAGACATAGGTACAGTATCCCGGAAGCAATCCACTAGCTCATACGAAGGTGAAAACCTTACGAAAGCGTAGCTTCTCACTCTCACTTAAGGGTGTGACCACAACGGTCATGCAAATGCAATGTACAGCAATAAGGTAACAAACATATGCAGCAAACACATGTAAAAAGGATCCAATTTTAAATTTTCCAAACTTCCGACATTAAGACAGAAAATACTCAATTTCTTGGCCTGACTCTCTTAAGTCCCCAGCGGAGTCGCCAAGCTGTCGAAACCATTTTTTAAAGGGATGTTTGAAAAATGGGGATCGACTTTTGATAAACGAAAACGGGAGTCGCCACCAACCTTTTTAAGTGTGATTGGATCACCTTATAAAACGTTTTGGTCTACGAAAATTAAGAAAACAGGTTCGGGAGTCGGTTACGTACGAGGAAGGATTAACACCCTCGTAACGCCCAAAATTAGTACCAAATTGAATAGTTTTCTATCTTAATGTCAAAAATTTGAAAGGATTTAAAAATAGGATCCCTTTTTTAAAACCTAAATTATTTAAGTTGAAAAATCGAGATTCCTTAGCTCCGAAAGAATACAAACATCACATCCAGCATGATAGGACACAATATTTTTAAACTCTCGTAACTGAAATCATCTTGTGATTTACAAAATCTATTTAGAAGGATACTTTAGGCATTTAGACAAACGGGAAAATGCAACCCAGCATGTTAGGGCACTATTTCTCGAATTCCTAAATATGAAAAACATTGCCTCATTTTAGAAAAACTTTTGGATAAAATATGACAATTAAATGAAATATATTTTTTTAAAAAATAATGATTTGAATAAAATTTAAAAAAATAATTTACTAAGAGTAATACTAAAAAAATTATTAAAAAATGAAAGAGTTTGATATGATACTAAAATTATTTAAAAATTAAAATATATAAAAAAATTAGGGAAACGTGGATTAAATCAAAATAAAAGGGTTGAAAAACGAAGATGAAGAAAGAATAAAATAAGAACAAATCGTAGAAAATAAAAACGTAAGAGGGAGAGAAATTTGAGTGAAAGCTCTCAAAAATTTTTATTATTTCCCAAAACTCCAGTGTGTTTACAATGAAGGGAGAGGCCTCTATTTATAGTTGAACCTCCTCAAATCCAACGGTTTAGATCAATTACATCAACAGTTAAGATTAAAAGGTATCTACAAATTAAATCTCTAAGATTACAAAATCATATCTTCTAATATTTCATATCATATCTAAGATTGTATCATATCTAAGATTGCATATCATATCTAAGATTGCATATCATTGAAGAGTATATTTCCATATGAGTCAAGCTTGTAGATGGACCTTAAATCTTTTCAAGTAATGGGCCACTCCGATCGGGCCAAATTATATTTGTAATTCTGGACTGAACTTGGACTTCTTTTTTTTTTGGGTTTATTATTTTTGTTTTTGGACTTATTTCTGGGCCTGGGCAAAATTGAGTGTCTACACATGGTTTAAAATATTTTATCGATACCTAAAAAATAAGCATTGATGTTAACAATTAGATATCAATACTTATAAATATCGATACCAAATTGAATATCGATACCAAATTGATATTCTGTCCATTTAGAAAAATGTTCACTTGGTCAATATTGATACCTTGGTCCCTGGTATCAATACTTTTATCCAGATGGTCAAAAATCACAAGTGTGAAAATTCATTTCATGCCTAAACCTATATCTTAATTCATAGAGACATATTGGTACACTTATGACCTGCATAAAACTCATTCAATCCATTACAAATATGTCATGATTCAACCATGATCCATTAACCATCTTACCTATTACAATTAGTAACTAAGTAGGCAATTGGGTACTTTATTAGGCAAGTTAAAAAAACCAAAATTTTCATCTATGCCTTAAGTATTCACTTAACCATTCTTTCAACCTATTCAAAATGCACTAAAAGCATACCAGAAATGTCCCATTATCCTAATTCTAACCAATATGCCTCAAGGCACTTCAATCATATATAAACCAAAGAGAAACATTTCAATTCATTTAAACATTATATAGATATATATATATATATATATATATATATCACAACATTCATTCTATTAATCATCAAACACATACACTTATCAAAACTTATGGGCATATCATATAAACTTCAAAACACATATTATATGCATACTCAAAATGCCATTTCAATTACTAATGCATGATTCAATCCATCTACTAAATGCATATGTTTTCAGCTAAGCATATTCTTTGCTATAATCATACCAACAAGAATTTTAAACCATATCACTATACAAGTGAACCAAAACAAATCCTAAGTACATGTCACACATAACCAAGCCTTTACAATCAAAAGACCACTGAACCAATACTGGGATAGTGTGAGCTTCTCGACAATACATCAAACACGTTCCGTAAGTTAACAATCTACAGGAAAAAGGAAAAACAAATGAGGTTAGCATATACAATACTTAGTAAGTTTACAGGAATTAAAAACAATGACTTACCTCAATTTACGAATTTATATAATAAGTTATTCAACTTGGTGGTTTACCTAAACATGGCAACCCTAAATTAACAAGGTGAGTTCATCCTATAACCAATTCATATTGTAATTCGAACATTTAACACTTCAATTCAATTTTAACACCAATTTCATGAAATAAGCAATCAATATCATTGACAAAATTCAATCAACATTTCAAATTACAAACACAACTAAAACCTCAATGATATCACATGAATCAATAAATACATGCTCCAATTAATCAATCCAAAAAATATACTGTACTATCATATTAGTATCATTGATATTATATTTCTATTCATTTCATATTATACAGTCATATCAGCATATCATTTTTCGAACCACATCATTCAATTCATCATGAATTCAGAATGGCCCTTCGGCTCATAAATTTAGTTTGCATGGTGTTTCACATGCTGTCGATATATATATCGTAAATCATCTTTATATTACTGAATCACATTACCAGTCCAATTTTTTTATCGTTTATCAAATTTCACATTTTTCTTCCATTTCTTATCTATTTACCTTCTTAGTATCAGATACCCATCTCACATTCAATTCTCCAATATCATGAATTTTAATGCTCATTCATTATCACCATTTCAATTATGAACATTTTTTTTCTTTTATCTCCCTATTAGCACGACTCAAACTCGGACGAACATACAGATCCAACCAACACACCAATTTGGCATCCAATGCCTCATCGAATAAATTTGAAGCAAATAGTTGGGCCCAACGCTATCAATAAGTTTGACACCTAATGTCTCATCGATATAACTGAAGCAAATTGGAACCCGTGCCTCATTGACTCGTAATCGAAGTAACCTTGAACTTTTCCTATCCTATGACATGCCAACTATATCCAACTCTGCCCAAACAGTTGATAGGGTATTGATTACTCAATTTATTATCAATTAACATCTCAATCCATATATATTTTAATCATTAAATCATTCATTCATACTCATGACTGTGTCAATCATCTTTATATGAATTCAATTACACATTTATACATGTACACACATTTTTCCCATTTATTCAATTTAGTCTTTATCACTATCAATCTATCTAAATTGAATCAATTTAGCACATTACATCAAATCATCACTCTACCATATAAAAATCCTATTTCAATCCAATTTAGGGTTGATTATTTAATTATTTCAATTTGTAATTCATCGTATTCAATTTAATTATCTATCTCACCTTTTTATATCGAATTGTAAACAATTAAAATTTCAATTAAACATAATTAAAATTATAATTCTAAGTGCATAAAAATTTACCTCAAACATATAGTATGAACTTACCTGGTTAAAAAAGCAAACAAACGACTCTCTAAGGACATCCATAATTTTTGCTATTTCCCCAATTATCTTCAATTTGGTCCAATTTCCGATCCATTCAATAATTCAATTCAATTTAACAATTCCAACCTTCTTATTTCATCTAATTATAAACATGTATCAACTCAATTTAATTATTGGGTTTCCCCTAAAGTTTTGCATTTTATTCAATTTAGTCCTTAGAACCAAACTTACTATATCTTCCAAATTTAGACTCCAAGTTTTGAATCCACTTCAATTATGTACATATACAACTTCCTATTATCACAATTTACAAAAAATTGCTACTAATTTCAATATATTCACAATTTAGTCCCAAACTCAAAACTAACAAAATTTACTTAACAAATTAATCTTATTTCATTTCTATACTTCAAAATCTATCATAAACTTCTAAAATTTTCAGATAACATCAATGGAAACTTTTTAAATCTTTGACAGATTTGAAAAATGAGGTGCGGGTTAGTTGGAACTAGTTGCAATGATGAGGATATGTGTTTAGGCAATTGGCCAAATTGGTTTAAGCATGTTTAGTTAGCTTACCTTAAATGTGAAATAAATGGTAAGTTAATTTCCTGTTATACGAACTTAGTAAGCATTAAGGGCATGTTTGGTTGGTTGTAATACTAATACATTATTGCTAAATTCAATGGGCCCATCACTAAGCCATTGTTTGGTTGGCTGTAATGAGCTATTACAGCCATATTCTATACGGGATTATTCAAGGAAAAAGTGTTGTTTACCATACGGTGCTCTTCCCACGGGATAATGATTCAATGAATGGGTGGGTGAAAAATTAGGTCAAACTTTCAATTTTACCCACATTTCTTTCTCACGTCTGAAACATTTTCATCTTTTTTTCATGCTTCTTTCTATTTCCTCCCAACCTTATATCTCTCTTTTTCATGCTTCTATCCACACCAACCCTATCTCCTCAGAATCATTTTTCTAACTCCAAATACCCTTAACAAGGCTTTCTATTGCTTCAAATTAAGGTGGAAACTTGAGAAGAGAAACAATTGGTCAATTGAGATGGAAACTTGAGAAGAGAAACAACCAGATAGTGGTTCGATGTGAGCAGTCCTCCCTCAGGTAACTCTTATCCCATTTTGATTTCCTTTTTTTCTATTTTTTGTTAAATTAGTAGAAATAATAGGTTTCTTTTCAGTTTTGAAGATTGATATTGGTTTTATATTGCTGAACTTTAATGTCCCTTTCATGGTGTTTTGATAGTGATTCTTGGATTTTGATAGTGATTTGTTTTTTATTTTTTGTCTTCTTGCTTGTAGTACTAACTGGAATCAATGATATTATATTTAATTTAAATCTAAATTGATCTAGTATGCTTCGTTCATTTATAATTTCAAAGTTTCAATTCATTGTTATTAGTCTATCCCTACATTTTGAAGGCAACAAATAATTTAGTTTCTATTTTCTAAGGTTGTATAGTAATTCTCCTTAAAAACTAATGAAAGCATGATCATATTTTGTACCTATTTTCATCTATTTTATGCAATTTAAATTAAGGGTATCCTTCATAATGTTGATAGCCGATTGGACAGAGACATTATAACTTGATCACCAGTCCATCTTAAGATTTTTATATTAAGTTGCAAACAATCGTTCATTACCCTCATTTTTCCACTAGTTTTCATCTATTTTGATTTATTCACAAGCTGAAGATTTTATTTGGCATTTACATGGTTGCTAAGGTCATTTTCTTGGAATGATTAGTTCTTTATCCATTTCTTTTTTCATTTTCCAGGTTTCATATATTTGATTTCTTCAGAAGCTGGTAGTGTTCATGTTTCTCTTCTGAAAAGTTTATTTTTCATTGTTTCTTGATGCCATGTTCAGTTGTGAGTAGTGCATGTTGCATCTTATCATGATTTATTGAATTATTGTGGTTTTGAACTTGTAATATTGTGTTTCTCATTCTTTCTTGTTTGGGTGCTCATAAAATTGAAGGAAAATGGAAATTTAACTACTTGAGAGAACTTGTAACATTGTGTTTCTCATTCTATTCTAGGCATCTATGCAAGCCTTTTTCTCATTAGCATGTAGAAAAATATGAAAAATCGAAATCTTGATTCATTTTGGCTAATGAACTTATAAAAATCCTTAAACTATTTTACCTTCAAATTATTTTTGTAGTTAAATGATTTTTATTCAAATTATTTTTGTAGTTAAATGATTTTTACTTATAAACCCTTTGATTTTGATGTTGAAGTAAAAATATTTTGAATTTCTAGATCCAATCTAATTTCTTATTGATGTAATAGAAATTATATACACTTTAACATCAATATAAAATTTAAAAGATCAACCAAAATTTCCATGTATCTAAATGATGATATAACTCCGTAATTTAATCCTTATACAAAATGTTGGTGCAAACAAGTAAAATTGATAAAGTGCGTTAACATAGAACAGTTTAAATGTGAACATGAACTTTTAAGACAAAATAAACTTGTAGATAGAACTGATGCAGTAACATAAATTTCTTCTATTAAAGGACATGTTTTTTTTAGATTTCAAAAGTATGTGTTAGCATTTAGATGGTTTGCCGAACATGGCATTGAATAAGAGTAATCCAAGGAAAATGAACAGACAGTAAGGGTTGTTGTTGTTTAATACTATTGTTGTTCATTTTTTGACCATGTAATCTTACGAAACTTGCATTTCTAGTGTGATATACCTTAAACCATTCCCCAAATTGTTTTTTTTCCATGTTTTATCGATGTTGCGTGTTTGCACTACTTGCTTGAGTTATTTTAGTTTAGTCATATGCTAGATGAGTATGCTTTAATTGTTCAACCTAATGTAATATTATGTGTTATTTTTAGTTTTATTGGTTTCATGTTTTCCATTCATTTTGCCTTTGGTTTTTTGTTAAGTTTATTTTTATTTCGATTTTTTAGTTGGAACCATTATATGTTAAATGTGTATCCTCTTGAAATAATGGAATGGTTTGTGTGTTTTAGCTAAATGAGTGGTTGAAGGTAGCAACAAGAAGGGGAAAAATATCACTCAATGGTGTGTTAAGGTGACAATACCCTCCCAATGTCTTTTTTGAAAGTTGGTTATGTGTTCAACTTTGGAAAGATGAAATTTGTTAATAGAAAAGGAGGCTGCTAAGGTAAAGAGCAGCACACCCTCGTAGGCTACCAAATGTCAAGAGTCAACAACAACCAAAAAAAAATGAACAAGGAAAAGGGACATAAACAAATATCTCCATTGGAATGAATATACCATTACTCTTTTCTAGTAATACGGGAAAGACAATATATACATGTTAAACTACATTTACAATTTGGATTTGATCTTTTACTTTAAACAAGAACATTTTGGTTATATTTAATTTTCAATATATTTTTATTTTCGATATGTTTCATTTAAAACTATTTTGATCGTTTAATATATTTTTAAATATTTTTATTTTAATATATTTAATTTATGTTATATTTAATTTTGGTATTTAAACAATGTTTTATATTACTTATATTGTTTGATTAAAAATTATAATTAACACTACAAAGTAACAACCCGTTTTCAATGAAATCGGAACAATGGTTTTAGGACCACAAATCCGAGTCAGAAAGAAAATTTATTTTAATAATATTTCATGGTCTGTATTATGATAGGAAAGACGTATGAAAATCTCGATAAGAAAATTCTACCGATTTCATATTTAATTGTGGAAAGGACCTAATTGCATAAAATGCAAAAGTTGAGTTATAGTAGCTATAAGTATCAAATAGCTATGGAATTCAAAATTTAAGGTCCTTATATGGTAATTAGACCATTAATAAAAGTTAGTAGATATTTTTGATGATTTATCCATGGAAAATTAGAAAAGAAAAGGACTAAATTGGAAATAAAATAAATAAAAGATGATAAACTAAATAAATGTTTAATATCATCATTTTATATATCATCTTCTTCCCCAAAATATATGGAAACCCTAGAAAAGAGAAAGCAAGCTTTCTTGGCTTAATTGGGTAAGTAATCTTGTCTCATTTTTAGTAATTTTTATATTTTTGAGATCGAAATAACCTAATCTAGCAATTTTGGGGATCAATTTGAAAATTTATCAAAGTATTAAAATTTTCCCATGGATAAATATGCTGAAAATTTGAAATTTATGGTAGAAAATGAAAGGTTGTTAGTAGATAAACAACTTTTATAAAGAGAACTTTCATGAAATTATGATTTAAGGATTAAATTGAAAAATGGTAAAACCCATGGAAAATTTTTTATTTTTGTGAAATTCATAGACTGTTATTGTTGTAACACCCCAAACCCAGCCCAGTCGCTATGGCCGAATCTGACCTGTTACATTGAAGTGTTTTAGCGAAAACTCTTCTTAAACAAAAGAAACCTGAATTAACTTAAAAATAAATAAACACACCTTTCAATTGCGGAAACGTAGAAAACATACTATAGTTTAAGAAACCATGTTCAACTTCTTATAATTTCAATGAAAATAATAATAATAATTCAAGTAATAATAACATAATGAAAACCTTATTACAATATGATCTGAACACACTTAAAAAGAAATAAAAACTTAAATGCTTAAAAAAACCAAGTCCGAATTATCTTGCTAGCCGGCCACCCAGAGTCCCTCCAAACATCGAACCTTCTACTGAGTATCACCTAAAAATAAAATAAAAGAGGGGGTGAGTTTTCGCAAACTCAGGATGTACAACCCTCGATGAAAAACAAGCATTCAAAGAGAAATCATCAAACATGCAATACAATCCCATCCAAATTATCCATCCGCTACCCACCAGCTCCGTCCCCCATCACACCATGTGGGGATATAAATATCGACCCACCCAACCCACACACGAATGGTAGCCCGGTTGCGGAACTACCTTCATTTACATATTGGGCTTTAAAAGCCGTCGGTGGATCCACGATTGTCAAGCAACCCTGCGATCCTCATATACTTCCTCCGTTCTATAGTTCCCACCCAATATGCAACCTAAGCAGAACATCATATGTATGCATGTCACATCCGTAAAACTTATATTCAACACTTAGGGGTATTTTGGTCATTTTTTCCTTTAGGGGTATTTCGGTAATTTTCCCTTAATTATGGTTTTCACTTACCTTGACCTGTTAACAAGTCCCGCGAGCTAAGATGAACGAATACTATGCACCAGGTAGGATTCCAGAGAAGAGGAGGTGGGTCATTAAGATCGCTTAAGTACCAAGCTCTCCCTAGATCCAGTCCTAGACATGCATACACCCGTTGCCACACCTTAACCCTTTGACATATCCACGATTGCAATATATTAATTAAGTCTTATGTAGTTATCATATACTAGGCCCAAAACGCCTTACACTGCCCAAAAAAATTCACATACATGTATCTGGCCCATTAAGCCCAATCATATTCATATGGCCCATTAGGCGCAAATCACCTGTATATGGCTCATTAGGCCCAAGTCACATTTATATGGCCTGTTAGGCCCAGTCACATTCATATTCATGCTCACATACAAATTCCTATCACATAGCATCAATATTCAGTTTTTGCCTACTATAGGCCCAATAGCCCATCGGGCCCATTTAGCCCATTATGGCCCGTATGGCCAAATCACAACCCAAGTTCACGGAATTGCCCGTAGGTCTTAAGCAATCTATGGTCTCCCCATTATGAGTGTTCGCGCACTCGTAAGACTACCATAGCCAAACTTTCAGCTTTTCGACATTTCGACTTTTGCCGATTCATAGTGTATGTACAGTGTATGTACACACCTGGTAGGTTGCAAGCGTTCTGCGATTTCCTTAGCCCAAACCTACAATCGATATCACTCAAAGATTAATCTCACATACTTATCGAATACTTTACCAAAAGCCGTAATCTCACCTTAACCTAACCTTGCGCGATAAGTATAACAGCCCCTTCACTAACCACAATCAACTCCTAGATCTACACCAATTGTAACTATTAAAACCAGAATAATAGGTGACTCGTATCCAACACAAGTCACCTTACCTTACTATGGCTATTCGGCCAACCTTAGCCAATGGATGAGGAACACTTACCAAAACTGCAACACCTAAGGGCCAATTCGGCAATGAGCTAAGATCCGAGATCCGATACTAATTCCCTACCATAGTTGATTAGAAAGAGTGAGGGACAATATTCAATACTTAGCAAAGAAACCGATTGGGAGAACAACCCTTACACTAGATTTGACCGAAGTAGAAGGAGTAGTGATTGCACCAAGGGTATTCGGCCAAAGAGGTTCGACCTTTACGATTTTGTATGGCAAAAGAGGGTTATTCGAATCCAAGGAAAAAGAAAGAAAAGTGAGCAATAAGGTAGAGGAAGAATAGATTTCGGCACAAGGAAGGAGAAAAAGAAAAGAAAAGCAAAGGGTTTTCGGCTTTTAGAGAAAAGAGTTTCTGGTAACAGGGTGAAGGAAATTAGGTCGTTAGCTTCATACCCTAACATTCGGCACCTATTTATAAGCCTTATAGCTGAATTTTCCCATGCCCAATTCCCCATTTGGCTCCATCACTTCTCCCTTCTCATCTCCTCATTTTTCTCCCTGATAACCCCCTTGATCCTTTCCTTAATTTTCTCTCCTGAACACTTCCCTTGGAGTCCACTTTCACGCCACTTCCATCCTTCTAGAAGGTCAAAATTAAACTTCTAAAAACACTAAGCTAGGATTCGAACCTTGGACCTCCTTACTAGCTATTAACGCCACCTCCCTACACTCTAAGTGGCGTCACTTAGCCACTCCTCTACTAGGCTCTTTGCTGTTATTTTCCTCTATCATTATTTATAAGCCCAACTACTTGCCAACCCTGATTCTTTTAATAATTAACTTATAATTTCTACTACCCCTTAATTCGAACTCAAACCTTGACCAAGACCTACCTTTGTGTAATTAGCACTTAACCGAAATTATTAAGCACAAAAAGAAAAATTCAAGATTTTGAGATTTTTGGGGCGTTACGACTCTACCCCCCTAAAAGAAATTTCGTCCTTGAAATTTCTAACTACTAACACAGACTACCACACCCCACTTCCACTGCGCACTCTAATTCCAACTTATGTAAATAGCACACTATGGGTAAGTACGTACCATTATTCACCCCTGGAGCGTCTCTATCCTCTTGACGACGTGCTGCATAGACCAAAGCTGGCTTCCTCGCCTCAGCATGATCAGCACCTCTTCTTGGTGCTTCACAACCCAAATCATTTCCACCCTTGGCCTGATCACGGCCTCTCAGCGGTAGCTGACCACCCCTCAGTGGCTGTACACCACCTCGGTCCACGACTGGCACTTGACCTGACATTCTAGGGCAATTCTTGATCCTATGCTCCATAGATCCACAAGCTAGACAAGCTCTCGTCCTATTCTAACACTCGCCTACATGACCTTTCACACAATCAGTACAAAGTGGCACCCCTAGATTAACAGCAGGGGGCCTTGCTCTATCTGGCCTATTAACTCTGGCGCTAGCCCTAGGCATTTGTCCTACACCAGGAGTCTCAGCCTCCCTCTTATTCCTACCCCTTTCTTTCTCCCGATTTAAGCGCTTAGTGCACTTTACCTCCTCTGCTATCTTTGCATTCTCGACCAACTTCAAGAAAACTCACTCCTTTTGTGGAGCTATCAGGACCCTAAGGATATCTCTAAGTCCATCCTCAAACCTCACGCAATGCTCATACTCCGTTGCCACTATTACTCTCGCATACCTACTAAGGCATAAAAACTCTGCCTCACACTCCGCCACTAATTTGTTCCCTTGGGTCAAATTCAGGAACTCCTTGCTTCTAGCATCCACAAAGCTTGCACCCACATACTTCCCTTGGAATGCAGCTTTGAAAAACTCCCAAGTGACCCGCTCCGATTAGGAGCCCTCTTTCATTGTCAGCCACCACTGGTAGGCTTCTTCCCTAAGCAGTAACACTGCTCCTTTCAACTTTTGCTTAGGTGAGCAGTCCAGGTCCTCCATTATCCTTTTAGTAGCCTCCAACTAATATTCTACCACATTATGAGCCATGCCAGCCACGCCTTTAAAGTTCTCAACCCCGTTCGAATGAAGTCGCTCCGAAATGGACCCCCGATTTCTGCTGGCCCAGCGACCTTTTCCAAAATTCCTAGTATTGCCTACGACAATGCATCTTCTCTCGTGGCCCGATCATACTGTCCATTCCCAGCCACAGGTGAGGCCGGAGCCTCTTCTACTCCAACATTGGGCACATGGCTCGATGCTGACGATTCAGCCCTAAAACTTTCACGACCTCGGCCACGGCCCTGTGCACCTCTTCTCTCTCATCGTTGATTCGCGTATTATCTAGATTGGAAATTTTATGAAGTCTTAGTTAGTTTCAATAATTAACCCGATATTTTATTGAAGTAATTAAAGAGAAGATTGTTTTTGAAAATACTCTACAATTTCAAGTTCCAGCGGGCTTTGGTTCCATTCTAACAAAATCATCTAGAGTAGCCCTTTAATTGTTTACTGTATAATAATTTAAACAAATTTAAGAGTAAAAGTACTTACCTGGTTCGACGTCGGAGACTCGGTGTGCCGCTCAGCAAGACTTCCCTTTTTCCAAAACATTATGATCCAATAAAATATATTTTTTCTAAAACACAAAAGGAAACCAAGTAATAAGGCCCAATTACTGCCCGAGTTTTATAACCTGAGCTCTGACACCACTAAATGTAACACTCCAAACCCGACCCAAATGCTATGGCCGAATCTGACGTGTTATATTGAAGTGTTTTAGCGAAAACTCTTCTTAAACAAAAGAAACCTTAATTAACTTAAAAAAATAAACACACCTTTTAGTTGCGGAAACGTAGAAAACATACTATAGTTTAAGAAACCATGTTCAACTTCTTATAATTACAATGAAAATAATAATAATTCAAGTAATAATAACATAATGAAAACCTTATTAAAATCTGATCTGAACACACTTAAAAAGAAATAAAAACTTAAATGCTTAATAAAAAAACCAAGTCCGAATTACCTTGCTAGTCGGCCACCCAGAGTCCCTCCAAACATCGAACCTTCTACTGAGCATCACCTAAAAATAAAATAAAAGAGGGGGTGAGTTTTCAAAAACTCAGTGTGTACAACCCTCGATGAAAAAACAAACATTCAAAGAGAAATCGTCAAACATGCAATATAATCCCATCCAAATTATCCATCCGCTACACACCAGCTCCGCCCCCTGTCACACCATGTGGGGATATAAATATCGACCCACCCATCCCACACACCAATGGTAGCCCGGTTGTGGAACTACCTTCATTTACATATTGGGCTTTAAAAGCCGTTGGTGGATCCACGATTGTCAGGCAACCATGCGATCCTCCTATACTTCCTCCGTTCCATAGTTCCCACCCCATATACAACCTAAGTAGAAAATCATATGTATGCATGTCACATCCATAAAACTTACATTCAACACTTAAGGGTATTTTGGTCATTTTCGCCCTAAGGGGCATTTTGGTAATTTTCCCTTAATTATGTTTTCACTTACCTTGACCCGTTAACAAGTCCCGCGAGCTAAGATGAACGAATAATACTATGCACCAGGTAGGATTCCAGAGAAGCGGAGGTGGTTCATTAAGACCGCTTAAGTACCAAGCTCTCCCTAGATCTAGTCCTAGACATGTATACACCCGTTGCCACACCTTAACCCTTTGACTTGTCCACGGTTGAAATATATTAATTAAGTCTTATGTAGTTATCATATACTAGGCCCAAAACCCCTTACAATGCCCAAACAAATTCACATACATGTATCTGGCCCATTAAGCCCAATCATATTCATATGGCCCATTAAGCCCAAATCACTTGTATATGGCCCATTAAGCCCAAATCACATTTATATGGCCTGTTAGGCCCAGTCACATTCATATTCATGCTCACATAAAAATTCCTATAACATAGCATCAATATTTAATTTTTGCCTACTATGGGCCCAATAGCCCATCGGGCCCATTTAGCCCATTCTGGCCTGTTTTGCCAAATCAAAACCCAAGTCCATGGAATCGCCCGTGGGTCTCAGGTAACCTATTGGTCTCCCTCTTATGAGTGTTTGCGCACTCGTAAAACTACCGTAGCCAAACTTTCGGCATTTCGGCTTTTGCCAATTCATAGTGTGTGTGCAATGTATGTACACACCTAGTAGGCAAGCGTGCTGCGATTTCCTTAGCCCAAACCTACAATCGATATCACTCAAAGATTAATCGCACATACTTATTGAATACTTTACCAAAAGCCGAAATCTCACATTAACCTTACCTTGCGCGATAAGTATAACAGCCCCTTCACTAACCACGATCAACTCCTAGATCTACACCAATTGTAACTATTAAAACCAGAATAATAGGTGACTTGTATCCAACACAAGCCCCCTTACCTTACTATGGCTATTCGGCCAACCTTAGCCGATGGATGAGGAATACTTACCAAAACCGCGACACCTAAGGGCCAATTCGGCAATGAGCTTAGATCCGAGATTCGATACTAATTCCCTACCACAGTTGATTAGAAAGAGTGAGGGAAAATATTCGATACTTAGCAAAGAAACCGATTGGGAGAACAACACTTACACTAGATTTGACCGAAGTAGAAGGAATAGTAATTGCACCAAGGGCATTCGGCCAAAGAGGTTCGGCCCTTTACGATTTTGTATGGAAAAAGAGGGTTATTCAAATCCAAGTAAAAAGAAAGAAAAGTCAGCAATAAGGTAAAGGGAGAATAGAATTCGGCACAAGGAAGGAGAAAAAGAAAAGAAAGGAAGAGGGTTTTCAACTTTTAGAGAAAAGAGTTTCTAGTAATAGGGTGAAGGAAATTCGATCATTAGCTTCATACCCTAGCATTCGTCACCTATTTATAAGCCTTATAGCTAAATTTTCCCATGCCCAATTCCCCATTCGGCTCCATCACTTCTCCCTTCTCATCTCCTCGTTTTTCTCCCTGATAACCCCCTTGATCCTTTCCTTAATTCTCTCTCCTGAACACTTCCCTTGGAGTCCACTTTCACGCCACTTCCATCCTTCTAGAAGGTCAAAATTAAACTTCTAAAAAAACTAAGCTAGGATTTGAACCTTGGACCTCCTTGCTAGCTATTAACACCACCTCCCTACACTCTAAGTGGCGTTAGTTAGCTACTCCTCTACTAGGCTCTTTGCTGCTATTTTCCCCTATCTTTATTGATAAGCCCAACTACTTGCCAACCCTGATTCTTTTAATAATTAAATTATAATTTCTTCTACCCCTTAATTCGAACTCAAACCTTGACTAAGACCTACCTTTGCGTAATTAGCACTTAACCGGAATTATTAAACACAAAAAAAATTCAAGATTTCGGGATTTTTGGATTTCGGGATTTTTGGGGTGTTACAATTGTAACATGTAAAAATTGGTTAGGCTTGAAATAAGGATTGAATTGCATGAATTTTATTTTCCGAGCATAAGGACAAAATCGTCAATTATGAAAAGTATAAGGACAAAATAGTAATTTTTCCTAGGAAGTGAATTGAGTTCAATTGAGTATGAAATGGATTAAATCAATGTTAAATTCATTTATTTAGATCCAGAAAACTCAAATAGGAAGTTAGATCGAGGAAAAGAAAAAGTGTAGGATTAGTAGATTTATGTATACGAACAAGTAATGAGGTAAGTTCGTGTAACTAAATCATGTTTATTTATATGCTTAAATTGAATGTTGTATGCATGAATTGTGTAAATGCTATTGAGGTGAAATTGAATACATGATCGATAAAGCTGGATAATTGTTGAGTCCCATATGAATAATGAAATTCGATGGATACAGTATTTTCCATATTGATTATAGTTCTGCATATGTTACGGACAGATTATAGCTCGGACAAGAAATCCTATTATAATCCCTCTCGAGCTTCCTGTTATATAGTTCATGCGAGCATCCTGATCGGTAGTGATCTTGCGTATGTTGCGCACTACCGCAACTCTTTATGAGTATCCTGTTACACGATTCGATCGGTTGTGATCTAGCTTTTATTGCAGACACAAACGCAGCTCTTCATGAGCATCCTAGTATAGGCTCTTTGTGAGCTTCTTGACATTGCTCGCTTGAACTCCTTAGTATGCTATCCGGAGCTTCCTCTTAATAACTCTTTGGAGTTACCTGTTAAGCTCAATGAGCTTCCTGTTCAAACTCTTAGGAGTTTCCTGTTTAACCCGAATAAGTATCCTGTTACATGGCTCATCTGAGCATCCTGATATATGGCTTAAGAGTGTGTTTCCTAATTATGTAACTTAATTGGGTACCTTTAGATATGAATTGACGGATTTTAGTTTTGTACACTTTAAGTGTACTAAATGAGTGTATCTATCGATATTTCAAATAAATTCAAGGGGTAAAGTTTTGACATGTTTAAAAAGAATTTGAAATGATTTGTCATGGAAATATACATGTAATATGGAATAATGATATGGAAAGTATATGTAAATGAAAATCATTAAATGATGAGCTCATCCATGTTGTTGTTATTATGTGAATTACTTGACTAACATGATTGATGAAGTTGTGTTTTAGGCTATTAGCCAAATTGCTTCGATGTATTTTTGTGTGCTTATCTTAAATGAAAATATATGGTAAGTTAAATCCCTGTTATATAAACTTACTAAGCATTTGAAATGCTTACTCGGTTTTCTTTTCTCTATTTTATAGTGGTCAAAAGCTCGTAAAGGTTAGAGAGCGGTTAGAGCATCATCACACTATCCTCCAGCTCGTTTTGGTATAAATAGGAAACTTACTTTGATATAATGGCATGTATAGGCTAATGGTGACAGGTAAGGGTGTGTAAATATTTTGGTTGTAATTTACCATTGGAATGGCTAGTGATAACATATTTAATGTATTTATGCATGAAGTTATATCATGTTTGGCATATGAGTATGCTTGGATTAGTAACTTAGATATAATCACACTTGGGTAAGTATATGATTATAAAAAGCTAAGATAAATACTTGAAAGTGTGTGTTAGAGTTGTGTGACCTAAATTCTAAGAGATTGCTTGCAAGTCAAGTTAAAGAAAAATATTTTTTCTTTCTTAAAGATTTATTATTTATTAGTATAATATATTTAACATTTATTAGCATAGTTTATTTATCTTGCTAATTTAGCCTATAAATAGGCTCTTTTACAACCTTAGTAAAACATACCCATTAGAGATTAGAACTCATAACACATTTAGAGAATTTTGTGTTTATGTTTTGAGGATTCTTTATTTTTGAGTTTTCGGGGTTTAATTTTTTTATCTCCATCTTTTGTACTTTTCGTTCTTTTACCATTATAGTAAAATTATCTTTGCCCGTGATTTTTATCCTCTTTGAAAGAGTTTTTCCACGTTAAATTTGTGTGTTCAAATTCTCAATTTATTCTGTTATTTTTTACTTGTTCATTACTTTAATCGGGTCAATTTCTAACAAGTGGTATCAGAGCCAAGTTTAATTTTTATAGATCAACCCGTTCAGAGATGGCAGGAATAAGGTTTGAAATTGAGAGTTTTGATGATGAGACAAATTTTAATCTATGGCAAGTTCAAATGACGGCAATTCTAGTTCAAATAGGCTTGAAAATGGTTGTTACCGGGAAAAAGCCTGAGAATCTAAATCAAATAGAATGGGAAGAGCTTGATGAAAAGGCCTTGTCTGCAATCCAGTTGTGCCTCGCGAATATGGTATTACAGGTGGTACTGATGGAGAAGACCTCATCCGCATTGTGAAAAAGGTTAGAAACTCTTTATGCGACTAAGTCTCTGGCTAACCGTTTAATGTTGAAACAACGTCTATTTACATTTTGCATGACCGAAGGTGAGCTTCTTAGAGATCACATCAGTCAATTCATTACTCTTTTAAATGATTTAAAGAACTTTGAGGTTCATATTGACGATGAAGATCAAGCTATGCTATTATTGTGTTCTTTACTCCCTTCATACAAGTCTTTCAGGGTGACACTGATTTATGGAAAAGACAAACTCTCGTTCGAATATGTGAAGGGTCATTTGTTAAGTAGAGACAAACTCGACAATGAGTTTGGTTTGGATAGCAAGGCAGATAGGAAAGCTTTCGTTTTGGTAGCATCAATGAAACGAGACAAAAGGTGTCGCTATTGTAAAAAGTTAGGTCACATCAAAGCAGATTGTTATAAATTGCGAAATAAAAAAGCTGCTGAGAGTAACGAGGAAGATGTATTTGGTGCTAATTTGGCCGATGAAGGTAGTAATGATTTCTTGTTAGTGTCAACGAGTGATAACTCCAAGCTCACGTCCGAGTGGATCCTAGATTCGTGATGTTCTTTTCACATGTGTCCTAATAGAGAATGGTTCTCCACATACAGTTTGGTTGAAGGTGGAGTAGTACGTATGGGAAACAATTCATCCAGTAAGGTAATTGGTATTGGTACTATCAAAATTAGGATACACGATGGGACGATTAGGACACTCTCAGATGTCAGGTATATACTTGATTTACGAAAGAATCTCATCTCCTTGAGTATTTTAGACTTGAAAGATGCAAAATCAACATCGAGTCGAGCGGTATTAAAGTATCTCGTGAAGCTCTTGTTTTGTTAAAAGGTAAAAGAACCGGCAGTCTTTATATTCTGGAAGGATCTACAGTGACCGGTGAAATTAGACGTCCCTCGTCTGTTACGGAGTTGAAGTCAACTCGTTTCAAGCGGAGGCAACTTGGTCATAGGAGGGAAAAAGGTATGACTATTTCATTGAAGAGAGATTCTCTTTTGGATGCAGATTTTGAAAAGTTAGGGCACTGTATTCGTGAAAATCAGACTCGGGTTAGTTTTGATTTGGCAGTGCACAAGTCGAAGGCTAGAAGTCTTCCAGCTTCTAAGCATAGATTCGACTTAGTTAATTCCCTGCATAGTTCAAGATAGGCACGTGGCAGGCTTTAGCAAAGATGGCGTTGAAAGAATTCGTGACAAGGTGGAGATTGTTAGAGTTGTGTGACCCAAATTCTAAGAGATTGCTTGCAAGTCAAGTTAAACAAAAATATATTTTCTTTCTAGAAGATTTAGTATTTATTAGTATAATATATTTAACATTTACTAGCATAGTTTATTTGACTTGCTAATTTAGCCTATAAATAGGCTCTTTTACAACCTTATTAAAACACACCGATTAGAGATTAGAACTCATAACACATTTAGAGAATTTTGTGTTTACATTTTGAGGGTTCTTTGTTTTCGAGTTTTTGGGGTTTAGCTTTTTTTTTATCTCCATCTTTTGTACTTTTCATTCTTTTTCCATTATAGTAAAATTATCTTTACCCATGGTTTTTATCCTCTTTGGAGGAGTTTTTTCAAGTTAAATTTGTGTGTTCAATTTCTCAATTTGTTCTTTTATTTTTTACTTGTTCGTTGCTTTAATCGGGTCAATTTCTAACAGCGTGAGCAACATGTCATGTATAAAACTTGAATATTAGTTTGATTTATATACCTTGGATTGGTTGGTGAATATATTGAAGTGTTGATGTAGGTGCAAGGCAAACAGGGTAAGAAATAAGGCTTGAAAAATGGTCTTATTTTGTCTACATGGGTAGACACACGGGCATGTGTCTCAACCGTGTGTGACACACGGTCATATGCACGGGCGTGTGGTTTGGTCGTGTCTTCCCTACATCATAAAAATTGAGAAACAAAATGCTCAAAATTGAGCACATGGACAGAGACACGGGCGTGTGTCTCAGACGTGTGAGACACACGGCCTAGTACATAGACGTGTGTCCTGGCTGTGTAACCCCTGCACCTAATTTTCGAAAATTAAATTGTCCATACGGTCTAGCACACGGGCATGTGACTGAACGTGAAACCCAAGTTAGAAAGTTACATGGGTGAGGACACGGGCTGGGACACGACCGTGTGTCTCACACCGAATGCCCCACACCGCCTGGCCACACGGGCGTGCGTCCCTTGCACTTAAGAAAAATTTTGAAATTTTGCGAAAATTTTTCTGTGATTTTGGTTTAGTCCCGACACATTTCTAATATGTATTTTGGGTCTCGAGGACCCATATGAGAGACATTATGATTGATTGTGATTGATTCTTGGAAATGAATAGTAAATGACATAAATTAATTGTACTTGAACTATAAATTCCAGTAACCCTGCTCCGGCAACAAATACGGGTTAAGGGTGTTACAACAAACATATTTTATTTCAAAAAAAAAACTTTATCTACAATTGTTAATATAGTGTATTTAATTTAGTATATTTTTAAACTAAATTTTTAAAATTAATTAATAATACCAAAACTACATGTGAACTCATTACTTTTAATCGAACTTCTTTTATTCAAATATAAAAATTATCTCAACAAACGAAACCAAAAACAAAAAGTAAAATGCTACAAACAAATCATGTTATGGTAAGAATGTAATGTATATGGAGTTTAGATTTTATTCAAATAAAAATAATAATCGAATATTTTAAAATACAACATTTTTAAAGATATTTAACACACTATATACCTATAATCGAATTGAGTTAATACAAAATAAAACAAATTAAGACCTTATTTAGATACCTTTTTAGTTTAAGTGAAATTTTACGTTAAGGAAATTGAACCCTTTTATTTAATCATTCAATATGTACTTTATAAAAAATTAATATATTCAATTATTTATTTTCTTTTCTCATAAAAATTATTAAATTCATATTATTTTTTCCTTTTACTAATTTTAACTATTCAAACAAAATAATATATATTTTCTATTCACAATTATTGATTCAAATAAAACATTAGTTAATTACAATGTGATGATGAATACAAACTTTTTAAAAGGTAAATTAAAGATCGAATATTTTAAAAATTTCATATAATATAATTATATTTCGTAGAACTAGAAACTGTGCTATTTGGATGTGGATGTATTAAATGGGTATTTTTAAAAAATTAATTATTAAACGTCAGGCATCAATTACTCAAATCCACAAAAACACATTCTTTTCTTTTCTTTCTTTCTTTTTTCTTTTTGGGGTGATTGATAAAGAAATGAATTTCAAGTTTTTTTACTTGCAAATATAGTTGTAATTTCTATTTTTTGCTTTGTAAAGATTCTTAATATGTATTGTTCATTTTTCTTTGATAGTGTGTTATTGCTTCCTCTTCTTCTTTGGCTTGTTTGATTGCTTCCTCCACCCACAGTTAAGTGCCTTGTATTCACTAAATCACTGTAAGTTCTTTGGAAATTAAATTATTTAATTTTTTTTTACTGTTATTGAAATTAGTATTGAAGAAATGTGACCCTTTTACTATAATTTGAAGATATGTAACACTTTAATATCTTGCAGTAACAGCTCGTCTGTCTTTAATAGTACAAAGTGAGAGGCGTAAAATAAGTGGTCTTGCATTGACAACATGGTTGCAAATGTGTACAGTTGCAAGTTGGTTCTTAGTTACATTGGGTGTCATCCATAGCCTACATACTTATAGACCAAGGATTAGATCCTATATTTTAGATTTTTATTCAAAACGAGATTATGTAAAAAAAACTTGTATATGCTAGTGATTAGACCAGTATTGAACAAGTTAGGATGAATAGAATTACCTTTTTTAAACTATGTGAGATGTTACAAACTTTAGGGGATTGAAGTCGTCAAGAACATGCTTGTTGATGAACAAGTGGCAATGTTTTTACATATCATTTCTTATCACCTTAAAAATCGAGTTATCAAGCATCACTTTAATAGGTCCGAGGAAATCGTTAGCAGATCATTTCACAATGTTTTACATGTTGTCATATGCTTACAAGATGTGTTATTTAAAAAGGAAGAGCCAAATTATAGCTAATTCTACAAACCCAAGATGGAAATGATTCAAGGTATTGGAGTGAGTACTATATATCGCTCATACATAATTTAGTTGATTTAGATTTAAATATAGTATCCTAACTCAAGGTTTTATACATGTGATGTAGAATTTCTTAGGTGCTTTAGATGGAACACACATTAAGATTAGGGTTCCAACAGTTGATAAACCTAGATATCAAATGCCAAAAGGTGACATAGCAACAAATATGTTAAGTGTTTGTACGCCTGATATGCATTTTGTTTATGTTCTTCCTAGTTGGGAAGGTTTTGTTGCTGATGGACGGGTTCTTCGAGATGCCATTAGTAAGAGACATGGACTAAAAGTTCCTCATGGTAAAGTGCAAAATTAGAGGACTTTGAATTAATCTTTAAGATCATACTTATTTGGGAAATTAACCATGAGAAATAGTTATTTTTATAGGTTGTTATTATCTAGTTGATGTTGGATACACAAATTGTGAGGGATTTCCTCACCTTTTAGAGGAAAAAGATATCATTTGAATGAGTGGCGTCAGGGTTACCAGCCAAGTACTCCAGGAGAATTTTTCAATATGAAACATGCTTCAGCGCGTAATTTTATTGAAAGATGTTTTGGGTTATTAAAGCTTAGATAGGGAATACTTAGGAGTCCATCATTCTATCCTGTGAGGGTTCACAATAGAATCATTATTGCATGCTCTTTGCTCCATAATTTTATTCAAATCTACATGAGTCTTGATCCTATTGAAGCGGAGTTGGAAGAAGGATTACCTAGTAATGTGATAAATGACGATAAACCGAATATCGTAAATATTCATCCAAATGTTCGATGAATGGCAAGCAACTAGAAATTAGATAGGTTTAGGGTAAAAATAGTAAACGTAAATTTGTTTATGTTATTTCATGTTTCTAGTTTATGAAACTTTGGTGGTATTTTATTTTTATTTTTTTTGTATTGTACTATACTTGTTGAATTATAATTTATTTTCTTTTGATTAATCATGTGTTATAATTTTATAAAGTGTTGGCCTATTGATTCATAATATTGAACTTAATTTTGATTTGTGTTTTTTTTAAGAAATTTATGTCAAGTTTTTCATAATCAAGTGTTTCTTCCCAAAATTCTCGAGGAACCAAAAGGAAATGGGTTCCAGAAGAAGATGCTGCATTGGTTGCCTGTATGGTTGACTTGCATAATTTTAGAACCTTTAATGCTGATACGAAATTGAAAGCTAGTTATTTAAATGAGTTGGAAAAATGTTAGAAAAAGTTTTACCCAATTCCATGTTTAATGCTAAACCTAATCTTTAATCGAGGATTAGGACATTGAAAAGGGATTGGTCAATCGTTTATGACATGCTTAGTGAAAAAAACAATAGCAATTTTGGTAGGGATGAGCATAGGTAGCTTGTTGTTGCTGAAGATGCGGCGCGGAACTCATATATAAATGTAAGAATTATTTCAAGTCTTTATTATCTTATCTTGACCAAACTTATATCTAATATGAATTTCTCATTTTTATAGAGTCATAAAGAAGCCGATCAATTCAAACATCATAGTTTCCCTTATTATGACCAACTTACTGCCATCTACGCAAAAGATCGAGCCACTAGGAAAGATGCTCAAACAGCCACTGATATTATTAAAGAAATAGATGCTGAGGATGTAGATACTACAAATACTCATAAAGAAAGAAACAATGATTCAAAGTTGATGTTTCTTTCGATGACATGGATCTTTCTGCTACACAACTGCAACCAGCTAGAAACCAAGGTGATTCCATATTTTCAAAGAAGAAAAAAAAAGATTTTTGATGCAAGTGATCATATTTCTTCTACTTCATTTACTGATGCTGCCACATTATTGGCAGAAAATATACGGACCATTGGCGTTGAAATCAGTAGGAGTATTGCCTCTGAAGTGCTAATTCAAAAAAAGTTAGAAATGGCCACTCAAGAAAGTGCTCTAAAATTATATCCAACATTATTTGAAGTAGAAGGTTTAACTGAGGATAAGCGTTATTGCGCATTGAGCAAAATTCCAGATCATCCAACGCAAATGCTCAATTTTTTTAGTTTACCTTCTTTTGTGAAATTGGAATGTGTTAGAAGATTTATTGCTGACCATTAAAAATCATGGTTGTGTTGATGATATTTTGGTAACTTTCTGTGTTTGTAATATTTGGATGGTATAATGACATGATAGAATGTCATTACAATATTGTAACTTTTGATGTTGTAAAATTTTATAACATATGAATTATGGCATATAAACTAATAAAATCATGTAACTTTTGTTAATATATGAATATTATGTTTGGATGTGAAATATAATTCTCAAGTTATTACTTCTAATATTTTGTTTTTATTGTAGAATAATAAAATTATTTGTTGCACTAATGATATTTTAGCACATTAAATAAGTATTGTAGTTTAAAAATAATAAAGTAGATTATATATTATTTTATTAAATTATATTTAATAATAATTATGTTAAAATATGGTTAAATTATTTATTATTTTTTAATAAAATATATTTAACAATAATTTTATTAAAATTTAATAACAATAACAATAATCATCTACCTAAAAAAATTTTTGCTAAGGGTACTGCGATCATTTAAGTCTTTTTCTTTATACTATTACAACATCTGTTCTATTCAACCAAACACAATAATAAGATTACATTTCTATTCCATTCCATTCAACCAAACAATTGAATTACTAATTACAGTTCTATTCCATTACAGTTCTATTCAATTATAGCTTTATTCAATTACAGCTCTATTCAATTATAGCCCTATTCCATTACAGTGAGACAAACGTACCCTAAATGCTTACTTTTTTTATTTCCTCTGTTTTATAGTAACCCGGAAGCCCGTTAAGGTTGAAAGTTGGTTGGAGCCATATCACATTATCAATTTCCCTTTTTCGGTATATTTATTAAATCAACTTTGGTATAATGGCATGTATAGGTTAATTTGGCCATTGATGGCATGTAAATATTTTGTTGTGATTAGTCATTTGAATGGCTTATGTTTGATACATTTTGATATATATAAGCATATGGCCTTATCATGGTTGATATGTGTTTTGGTATAATTGATTGATGGTTAACTAATAGGCTAAATGTAACATGGCTTGAGTTGGTATATATATGAATATATTTATGTAAGTGATCAAATTGTTAAGCATGGATACTTGATTATATAAGATGATATGATATGCATAAGATTTGGTTATGGCTTGATTCAAATGTTTTATATTGGATTAGGAATGTGTTTAAGTGTTAATGTAGGTTGAAGACGAGTTTGGGTGAGAAATAAGGCTTGGACATGGCCTTATTTTGTCCACATGAGCGTGTGGCTCAGACGTGTGTGATACACGGCCTAGCACATGGGCGTGTGTTTGGCCGTGTGTCCCTTGCATCTTTAAAATTTCAAAATAGAATGCTCAGAATTGATCACACAACCTGGCACACAGGTGTGTGGCTTGGCCGTGTGACCCCTGCACCTATATACGGCCTAGCACACGAGCATGTGATTTGGCCGTGTGACCCAAGTTAAAGAGTTACACGGGTACAGACACAGGCTGGGGCATAGCCATGTGCCCCATTTCAAATGCTCACACGGCTTGACCACATGGGCGTGTGTACCCTGTACCTAGGAAATATTTTGAAATTTCACGAAAAATTCTCTGGATACCTGGTTTAGTCCCGACTTGTTTCTAATGCATGTTTTGGGCCTCGGAGGCTCATATAAGGGACTTTATGAATAATATATGACATGAATGTTAAATATTATGAAATGTCTGTATTTGATCTGTTTATTCCAGAAATACTCTGTAACCCTATTTGTAACGCCCCAATTTTCGGGAATCCTATGAATGTTGGCATAGGTTTAATTATGTTAGTGGGCCTCTAGAAAGCCCAAGCTTAAGATAGAACCCGGTAATTTTAGTTAATTTTTGTTCTGTAAGAAAAAGGGAGTAAAATTATGAAATAGGACCTATTTGAAAATGTTTAAAAATGCTATAGGCTAAATTGAAGTGGCCAAATAAATAGGAGTGCAAAATAGGAGGATTTGCATGACAAACCTCCCATTTTACATGAAGTGGCTAGCCATCATGTTGTTGTAGACAATATGAGTACTTGATATCCATAATTTATGGTACAAATTGATACAAATTGATAATGGGTTAGGTAAATGTTCCATGATAATGGATTAGGTAAATATTCCATGATAATGGGTTAGGTAAATGTTTCATGATAATGGTTTAGGTAAATGTTTCATGATAAGAAATTCATGTCTTTTGTATTAAAGAATTAAATGGATGAAATATGAAATTTTATTAAAAGAAAAAGGGATGAAAAGAACAAAGTTTTGTCCATCTTTGTTCATCCTAGCCTAAAGTTAGAGAAGAGAAAGGAGAGGAGAAAGCTCTTAAATGTTCGGTCACTTGGGGAAGAAAATTGAAGGTAAGTTCATGGTAGTTTGCTTCTATCTTGATGTTCATGAGTTCTTCTTGATTCTATCTTAACTCTTGAAGCATATTTTGATTTTTAGTTGTGTTGTGAGCATTTAGTCATGAATTAAAATGAAGGAAATGGTTGTTGTTTGATGTTCTTTTGATGAAAAATGGAAGATAGGTGAAGTTGAGCCAAACAAATGAGCATGCATGTGCCTTAGATGCTAAAGGGAAAAATCGGCTAACATGTTGTGCTTTAAAATGATGAAATGGAGATTATAATTAAGTAAAAATCATAGATATGTGATGATTGATTGGTGATATACATGTTTAAATAACATGCATGCAAGATAGGTGTATGAAAGAGTGATTTGGTAATAAATCTGCTTGGGACAGTAGCAGTAACGTGACTTTGGAAAATCACCATAAATTGTGGGAGATGAATTAGAAGCTGAATAAATTATGTAATTAAAGCTTATTGGGTCTAGTTTCTAATGAAATAAACAAGAACATATTTTGAATTCTGTACAATGAGAAATTTGATTCGTAATGAAGGGTGGTCAGATTAGTCAAACAGTGAAACATGGGAAACTTTGAGAAAATTCTGGTATTGATCGGCTAAACCAAAAATTCTGAAAATTTTATGGATAGAAGATATATGAGTCTATTTTCAACGAAAATTAACGGCACTTGATTTGGAGTTTCGTAGCTCCAGTTATAAATAATTTAGTGACTGTTGCTCAGGAAGACAGCTTGCAGTGAAATTATGATTATGTGGTAAATATTGACAAAAATTTGTTAATGAGTTGCTTATTGATTTCTTATAAGCTTACTATGATCTGTAGGTGTGGTTGGCCTAATATTGTAAGGGGTTAATACGTAGTTTGTATTTGAATAGTTAGATTAACGTGTTAGTAATCTAATTGTAGGCGGTTCGTGTGTGGATCTCGTCAGCATATCGTCGCAAAAGCAGTGTGTAACTAACACCCTCTTTCTTAGTCTAGATCGGCAAAAGTTGAAAAGCGAAATGCGAAAACCGGTATTTTTAGATTTGCGAGTGTGCGAATGCTCGTGAGGTAAATCGATTAATGTTTTAGTAAGTTACAATGTTTGGACTGCAAAGTGCATGATTTCTGTGCCCTCAATATTTTTGGACTTAGTGGGCCAAAATTGGAATGATGGGCCAACGGGCCCAATTCGGTAAGAACCCTCGGTACGTGATTCTGTTAGTACGTGAAAAGTAAGAATATGCATGAAAAACCCTGAAAGTAGCTAAATTACTATAATACCCCTATGTATGGAAAACTACTGTTATACCCCTAGGTGCAAAATTACCAAATACCCCTAGGGTTAAATTGACCTAAATGCATGTTTGATCGTTGTTATTTATTGCATGCCATGTTGTTATTATCGATGCATGGGACCGGGATATTGACGGAGGAAGTCTGAAAGTGGCTTGTCCACGTCTTGGAGGCTTTGCCTCAATTCTTTGTTAACTAAGCGACAAAGGTCAGCAATGTGGAGTGTTAAATGGGTGGGTTGAGCTATTCCCCACATGGAGTGTATGGTGGTACGGGTGGAGTGTAGTGGTTGGTGGGTTGAGTAGTCTCCCAAATGGGCTTGCATATGTTTACTGATGTTGCATGTATTTTGAAATGGGCCTATGGGCCATACTGTTATCTGAATAAGGGGCTAAGGCCTAGTTTATTGTAATTTGAAAAGGGCTCTGGCCCAGTATCACTGTTACCTGAATGGGCTTAGGCCCAATAGGCTTGAGTGACTTGGGCTTTGAATGGGTTTTCCTTACACATGAGTTTCCCAAACTCACCCTTTTATTTTCATCCACGCAGAAATCCCCAACCATAGTGGGCTTGGAGTCGTGAGGGAATTGAGTGGCCACCGCTTCGAAAGTTTGATTTTCTTCCGTGAACTGGACATCCTTTTATTTACGTTTGAAGTTTTGGGCTTTTAAATGTAATAAGGTGCTTAATTATTTTGATGGTTTTAATATGTATTACTAAGATATGTATTACTTATTTTAACTGTTGAAATTGGATAGCTTTAGGGCGCATTTTCAAAAAAAAAAAAAACAACAACAATTGATTTCAAAATAACACGACAACAAGCAAAGCTTCCGCAATGAAAGTATTTTATAAAATTAATCACTTTTCCTAAAAATGACTTAATCAAATCGGTTTCCTAGAAATATACATGACATTAAGGTGTGGCAATGACGGTGTGCATGTCTAGGATTGGATCCGAAGGGAGCTTGGTACTTAAGTAGTCCGATAGACTCACCTCCTCTTTTTCGGTTTCCTACCTGGTGCACAGCTTCCATTCACTTTAACCCTTAATGAATTAATCTTTTGAACATCAAGTACGATTTTCTGGACTTAGAATGAAATTTTTTTTTTAACGTTTTTGATGTGGCATGCCGGATCCGGCCATAACTTCTGGGCTGGGTTTGGGGTGCTACACTATTCTAGCGACAGATACGGGTTAGAGGTGTTAATTTATTGGTATCAGAGTTACAGTTTAGCCGATTCTCAGACTGACGTAGCGTACACGAGTTTAGCTATACATGCCATTATATAACCTGTGATAGTGTGATACCTCCTGACCATTTTAAAACATATTTTTTATATAGTAATGTCATCCAACCGAGTTGAATTTGAAGCTAAGAGCAATGCTCAAGCTTTAGTACAAAGAGTGGCTTCCAGTAGTAGAAGGCCTATATCTGAGGGCCGAGGAGGAGAGGCTAAAGAAGCCTTCTTTCAAATGATGAATAAGTGATTTACAGAATATGTAAGAATAAACCCAGTTGTACAACAACCTCTACCCCCTCCTGTCTCTCAAGCGGTTTCCAATATGCCACAAGGTACAGAATTTGTTAGAACTGATAAGCCTCCTATTGATAAAATTCGTAAATATGGGGCAGAAGAATTCAGAGCTACAGCTGAAGATGATCCTAAAAGGGCCAAATTCTGGTTAACAAATACAATCATGGTTTTAGACGGATTATCTTTTACACAACTGAATGTTTGAAATGTGATGTATCTTTATTAAAAGATTCGGCTTACGGATGGTGGAATACGCTAATTTCTATTGTACCGAAAGAGATGGTCACATGGGAATTTTTCCAAACTGAATTCAAAAATAAGCATATCAGTCAGAAATTCTTGGATCAGAAATGGAAGTAATTTTTAGACCTTAAACAGGGGAATATGACTGTATTTGAGTATGAACGAGAATTTTTCGTATTGAGTAAGTATGCCCGAGAATGTATCCTGACTGAAATCGCAATGTGTAAGCGATTTGAAGAGGGTTTGAGTGAAGATATAAAATTTTTAGTTGGGATTCTTGAAATAAAAGAATTTGTTGTACTTGTTGACCGGGCATACAAAGCCAAAGAGCTTAGTAAAGAGAAAAGACAAGCTGAGATGGAAGCCAGAACTTCAAGCAAAATATTTACGAGAAAGCCATATCAGTTGGTCTCAAAGAAATCAAAAAAAAATTGATCATTCTACTACCTTCGTGGGGTACTCTAGGAGAGACAGAGGTATTCAACACTCTAATCCGAGATCTCAAGCTACATCTATAGCGAGTGTAGGCAGTGTCAGAAACACTAAACCTAGGTGCAAACGCTGAAACAAATTCCACTTTGGTAAGTGCTGCATTAGAAGCAAAGCACGTTTTAGATGTGGTTCTTTTGACCACTATCTCAAAGACTGCCCGGAAAAACCTGAGAAAGATACCGTTCAAACTTCAAGACCGAGTAACCTTACTACAAAAAGTAGGCCACCTCAAAATCCTAGAAATGTGAATGGAAGCCGAGGTATGGCAAAAGATTCAACTGTCAAATTTGAGGCACAAACACTAGCAATGACATATGCTATTCGTGCACGTGAGGATGCTTCTGCACCCGAAATTATCACTGGTACTTTTTCTCTTTTTGATACTAATATAATTGTTTTAATTGATCCTAGTTCGGCACATTCATATATTTGCACGAATTTAGTGTCTAATAAAAATGTCTGTTGATTCCACTGAATTCGTGGTTAAAGTATCAAACCCTTGGGCTAATATATGATGGTGAATAAAGTTTGCAAGAATTGTCATTTAATGATATGGGCTTACTATTTCTCAACTGATTTGATGTTATTACCATTTGATGTATTTGATGTGATTCTGGGTATGGATTGGTTAACTCAGCATAATGCCATGGTAAATTGTAAACAAAAGCATATTCTATTGAAATGTCAGAACAGAGAATTACTCTGTATTGAATCTAATAATTTGAATGGGTTGTCTAATGTGATATAAGCCATGTCAGCACAGAAATATGTCAAAAAGGGTTATGATGTTTATCTTTCCTATGTGTTGGCTACCAAAGTTTCTGAATCAAAGATTAAGTCAGTGCCAGTAGTTTGTGAGTATCCTGATGTATTTCCAGAAGAATTACCTGGATTACCGCCGATTAAAGAGGTTGAATTTTCTATAGATCTTGTTCTGGGAACAACATCGATATCTATAGCATCATACAGAATGGCCCCTATAGAATTAAAAGAGTTGAAAACACAATTGCAAGAACTGACTGACAGAGGCTTTGCTTGACCTAGTTTCTCACCTTGGGGTGCACCAGTTCTATCTGTTAAGAAAAAGGATGGATCATTGAGACTATGCATTGACTACCTTCAGCTTAATAATGTTACAGTCAAGAATAAGTATCCACTACCCCGCATTGATGACTTGTTTGATCAGTAGAAAAGTGTCACTGTGCTTTCAAAAATTGATCTCCGTTCTAGTTATTATCAGATACGAGTAAAAGATTCAGATGTACCAAAAACAGCCTTCAAAACCATGTACGGACATTATGAATTTCTTGTGATGTCGTTTGGCTTGACAAATGCACCTGTAGTATTTATGGATTTAATGAATAGAATTTTTAAACTGTATCTAAATAGATTTGTTGTTGTATTCATTGATGCTATTCTAGTACATTCCCAAGATGAAAATGAACATGCTGATCATTTGAAAATTGTTCTGCAAACTCTACGTGAAAAAAAATTGTATGTTAAATTTAGCAAATGTGAATTTTAGCTTTGGAAAGTTGGTTTTCTAGGACATATAGTATCGGCTGAAGGCATCAGAGTTGATCCGAATAAAATTTCAGCGTTTGTTAACTGGAAACCACGGAAAAATATGTCTGAAGTTAGAAGCTTTTTGGGATTTACCGGTTACTATTGGAGGTTTGTAAAAGGATTCTCGATGATAGCTTTGCCAATAACACGGCTATTGCAAATAGATGTGAAATTTGAATGGATTGATAAATGTTAGCAAAGCCTTAACAGATTGAAAGTCTTGTTGACTGAAGCATCAGTTCTAGTACAACCTGAATCGAGTAAGGAATTTTTAATTTATAGTGATGTGTCATTGAATAGTTTAGGCTGTGTTTTGATGCAAAAAGATAAAGTAATAGCCTATGCTTCTAGACAGCTAAAACCATATGAAAAGAATTACCCGATACATGATTTAGAATTGGCAGCTCTTGTTTTTGCACTGAAAATTTAGTGACACTATTTGTTCGGTGACAACTGTCATATATTCACTGATCATAAAAGTTTAATGTCACAGAAATATTTGAATTTGAGATAGCGCAGGTGGCTTGAGCTATTAAAGGATTATGATTTAGTAATTGATTATCATCCTGGAAAAGTAAATATGGTTGCAGATGCTCTGATCAGAAACTCTCTGGTTGCTTTGAGAGCAATGAATACCCGATTGTCATTGTCTAAAGATGGTTCAATTTTAGTTGAGTTAAAAGCTAGGCCGATGTTTCTACAACAGATCTACGAAGCTCAGAAAAGTGATAATGAGTTACAAGCTAAACGGGTACAATGTGAATCAATTTTTTATTTAGAATTTCATATTGGACCTGAGGATTGTTTGTTATTCTAAGGCAGAGTCTATTTACCGAAGAATTTGAAACTTGTACAGAAGATTTTATATGAAGCTCACAGTGGTACTATCTCCGTGCATCCGAGGAGTAATAAAATGTACAACGATTTAAAACAAATGTACTGGTGGCCGGGAATGAAGCGTGATATTTATGAATTCATATCTAGATGTTTGATATGTCAGCAAATTAAAGCCGGAACATCAGGTACCTTTGGGACTATTACATCTAGTTACGATAGTGAAATGGAAATGGGTAGAGTTACCATGGATTTTGTGTCGGGATTACCCCTATATCTGAAAAAGAAAGATGCCATTTGGGTAATCGTCGACCGTTTGACGAAGTCTACACACTTTATTCCGATATGTACGGATTTCTCCCTGGACAGATTAGCAAAGTTATATGTTTCTGAGATTGTTAGATTACATGGAGCGTAGGTTCCTATTATTTCTGATAGAGATCCTCAGTTTACATCCCGATTATAGAACAAGGTGCAAGAAGCTCTAGGTAAGCAGTTACATTTCAGTACTGCATTCCATCCTCAAACTGATAATCAGTCACAATGTATGATTCAGCTTCTTGAAGATACGCTTCGGTGCTGTGTATTAGAATTCGAAGGTAATTGGGAAAAATATCAAACATTAGTCGAATTCGCATATAATAACAGTTATTAGTCAAGTATAAAGATAGCATCGTATGAAGCTCTATATGGTCATAAATGTAGAAATATATTGTATTGGATTGTACACGAAGTTGATTTGATTTGTGAAATCAAAGAAGAAGTGAAAGTGATCAAAGATAGTTTGAAAGCAGCTTCTAATCGTCAAAAATCTTATACAGATCTTAAACAAAAAGAAATAGAATTTTAGGTTGGTGACAATGTATTCTTGAAAGTATTGCCTTGGAAGAAATTTCTTTATCTTAGTCATAAAGGTAAATTTAGTTTACAGTTTATTAGGCCGTATGAGGTTATTAAAAGAATCAGACCTGTTATGTACCGAATAGCATTACCACTAGAGCTTGACAGATTTCACAATGTTTTTCATGTGTCTATGTTACGAAGGAATCGGTCATATCCTTCACATGTTATCTCCCCGACAGAGGTTGAGATTCAGCCTGACATGACTTACAGTGAGGAACCGGTCAGAATTTTAGCACGTGAGACAAAAGAATTGAGAAATAAAAAGGTAGCTCTAGTAAAGTTCTTTGGCAACGACAAGGAATAGAATAAGCTACTTGGGAACTGGAGAAAACTATGAGAAAACAATATCCAAACCTCTTTACTGGTAAGATTTTCGAGGACAAAAATTTTTAAGGGGGAGAGTTGTAACAACCCGTTTTTAGTGAAATTGAAACTGTAGTTTCGGGACCACAAATCCGAGTTTGAAAAGAAAAATTATTTTAATATTCTTTTATGGTCCGAATTATTATAAAAATATCGTATGAAAATTTCGTTAAGAAAATTTTATCGATTACATATTTAATTGGTAAAAAGACCAAATTGTATGAAATGCAAAAGTTGAGTTCTAGTAGCTATAAGTATCAAATAGCTATGGAATTTAAAATTGGAGGTCTTTATATGGAAAATAGACCATTAATAGGGGTTAGTAGATAAGTATGATGGTTCATCCATGGAAAATTAAATAAAAAAAGACAAAATTGGAAAGATGAAAAACAAAGATGATAAATAATAAAATAAAAGAAAATATCATTTTTTATATCATCTTTCCCAAAATTAAATACATGGAAACCCTAGCTAAGAGAACAGAACCCAAGCAAGCTTACTTGGCTTAATTGGGTAAGTAATCTTGTTCCGTTTTTAGTAATTTTTATGTTTCTGAGATCGTAATAGCTTAATTTAGCTATCCCCAGGATTAATTTGCAAAATTATCAAAGTATTAAAAGTTTTTTCATGGATGAATATGCATGAATTATGAAATTTATGGTAGAAAATGAAAGGTTGTTGACTTTTGTAAAGTGAATTTTTATGAAATTGTGATTTAGGGACTAAATTGTAAAGATATAAAATTCATGGAAAAAATTTGAATTTTATGAAATACATGGGTTGTTAATGTTACATGTAAAAATTAGTTACGCTTGGAATAAGGATTAAATTGCAAGAATTTCATTTTCCAAGCCTAGGGATGAAATCGTCATTAATTAAAAGTATAGGGACAAAATGATAATTTTACATAAGATGTGAATTAAATTGAATATGAAGTGTCAGATTAGTAGACAACAAATCAACGAACACTTGTCAAGGTAAGTTCATGTAACTAAATTGTATACATTTATATGTTTAAATTGAATGTTATGTATGTGTATTGTATAATTATGTGTATTGTATAATTTACATGTATGAAAATCAGTTACATATCCGATAATGCTCAATAAGTATTAAGTCTTGATTGAATAAATGAAATTCGATGGATACAGGGTTCCCGAATTGGTTTTGGCCTTGCATATATTGCGAACACACCATAGCTCGAAAGAGCATCCCGTTATTAGCTCTCTCGAGCTTCCCATTATATGGTTCTTGCGAGCTTCCCGTTAATAGCTCTTCGGAGCATCCGGATCGGTCATGATCTTGCATGTGTTGTGGGCACACAACAGCTTATGAGCGTCCCGTTATACGGTCCTTCATGAGCTTCTTGATTAATGGTTCTCCAGAGCTACCGATATATTTCGCTTGAACTTCCCAATATATGGCTATTCGGAGCTTCCTGATTAATGGCTCTTCGGAGCTACTGGTTATTGGCTCGCATGAGCTTCCTGATTATGGTGCTTATGAATTTCCCGTTATACAGCCTGGATAAGCTTCTCGTTAATGGCTCTCAAGAGCTTCCTATTATATGGCTCGAGAGAGGGCTTCCTGATTATGTGCTTTAATGAGCACCCCCAAATATGAATTGACGGATTTCAGATTCATACACTTCATGTGTACTACCCTTGTATCCATCAATATTTTAAATGATTCAACGGGTAAAGTTCCGATATGAGATGAAATGAATTCAAGATGAATTGCTATGAGAAATATTTAAAGTACAAAGATATTATTTGTACATGTTAACGGATACTTAAGTGATAAATACATGTATGTGAAAATTGAATATTGATGAGCTCATTAATGTTTCTTGGTATTTATATGAATTACATTATGCTTGATGAGGATATGTTTTTAGGCAATTGGCCAAATTGGTTTGAGCATGTTTAGTTAGCTTATCTTAAATGTGAAATAAATGGTAAGTTCATTTCCTGTTATACGAACTTACTAAGCATTAAATGCTTACTTTGTTTATTTTCTCTTCTTTATAGTAACCCGAAAGCTCGTTAAGATTGGAAGTTGGTCGGAGCCATATCACACTATCAATCGCCCTTTTTCGGTATATTTATTAAATCAACTTTGGTATAATGGCATGTATAGGTTAATTTGGCCATTAATGGCATGTAAATATTTTGTTGTGATTAGCCATTTGAATGGCTTATGTTTGATACATTTTGATATATATAAGTATATGGCCTTATCATGGTTGATATATGTTTTGGTATAATTGATTGATGGTTAACTAATAAGCAAATTGTAACATGGCTTGAGTTGGTATAGATATAAATATATATATATATGTAAGTGATCAAATTGTTAAGCATGGATACTTGATTATATAAGATGATATGATATGCATAAGATTTGGTTATGGCTTGATTCAAATGTTTTATATTGGATTGGGAATGTGTTTATGTGTTAATGTAGGTTGAAGACAAGTTTGGGTGAGAAATAAGGCTTGGAAATGGCCTTATTTTGTTCACACGGGCGTGTGTCTCAACCATGTGTGATACACAGTCTAGCACATGGGCATGTGTTTCGGCCGTGCGTCCCCTGCATCTTTAAAATTTCAAAATATAATACTTAGAATTAATCACACTGCCTGGCACACGGGCGTGTGGCTTGGCCGTGTGACCCCTGCACCTACACACAGCCTAGCACACAGGCATGTGGTTTGGCCGTGTGACCCAAGTCAAAAAGTTACACGCATACAGACACAGGCTGGGACAAAGCTTTGTGCTCTATTTCGAATGCTCACACAGCCTGAGACACGGACATGCCTATTGGCTGTTTGAGTCACACGGCCTGACCACACGGACATGTGTACCCTGCACCTAGTAAAATTTTTAAAATTTCACGAAAAATTCTCTGAGTACCTAGTTTAGTCTTGACTTGTTTCTAATGTATGTTTTGGGCCTTGACGGCTCATATAAGAGACTTTATGAATAATATATAACATGAATGTTAAATAATATGAAATGCATGTATTTGATCTATTTATTCTGGTAATACTCAGTAACTCTGTTCCCACGACGGATATAGGTTAAGGGTGTTACATACTCTCTATGTAGCACATTCCAAACTGACCCGATACTCCACGAGTCAATCTATTCCCAAAATCAAATTGAATTCCCCAAATGGAAATTCCATCAGATTAGCTGGAAACACAACCCCTTGTATCTATAGCAATACATTCCTGTAAAGCCTATTAACCAAAATTGGCTAATTTACTAGACAAGTTACAGTAATCTCTCAAGAAGTGCTCTCAACAGACATCCCCAAGTTCAAAGAGATAAAACTTTCTATATAAGAGTAGGTTGAGCCTATGACTATCAAAGCCAGATAAGGAGCAATATGAATAAAGAACGTTCTGGTGATAACATCTGCAGTGCCTCTATCCTCACGATGTCTAGTCGCATATAGCAGTGTAGACTGCCTAGCCTCAGTCTAATTAGCACCTCTACCTGGTGCTCACTAACCTCTCCCCAAAGCGTTACACCCCTAGCTAGGCTATAACCCTTAGGCGACTACTGAACTACCCACTGAAGTTGAACTAAACCCAGAGCTAGAGCTTGCATATGATCAAATCGCTATAGACAATCCCTAATGCGATGTTCCATCGACCCACGTCGCAAACAAGCTCTTACCCTCCTCCAATATTTACCCGGATGACGTCTACCACAATCTCTACATGACTGAACCACAATACAAGCAACTGGAACCTCAACCCTTAAAGGCCCATCAGATATGGCTCGTCTCTTAGGCCATTGAACAGAACTAGAGAACCTTAAATTCCTCTTATTCTTACCCCTCATGTTCTCTATTTTTGGGCTCAACGCGTTTAACCTCCTCAGCAATTCTTGTCGTGTCCACCAAGATGGAAAAAACCCACTCCCTCTATGAAGCTATCAGAACCCTGAGATTATCCCTTAACCCTTCCTCGAAGCGGACACACTTATCATAATCATTTGATATCAACCCACGAGCATATCTGCTCAACCTCAAAAATTCTGCCTCATACTCGACCACAGTCATGTCTCCCTGTGCAAGGCTCATAAGCTCGTGTCTACGAACATCCACATGACTCGCCTCCACATATTTACTTTAAAAAGCATTCTTACAAGTCTCCTAAGATATCTGATTTGGCTAAGTACCCTCCTCAACCATCAACCACCACTGATACGCCTCATCACGAAGCAAAGATACTACACCCTTCAATTTTTGCTCAGGGCTGCTGCCGATATCGTTCATAATCCTCTTTGTGGCCTTTAACCAATATTCGGAGACAATCAACTAGACTCTAATGACACCCCTAAATAATTCAGCACCATTAAACCAAAGTTGTTTAGTTACCAACCCACAGCTCCCAGAACCAGAATGAGGCCCAACGACCCTCTCCAAAACCCTTAACATAGCTTGAGACAGTGCATCGCCCCTAGTTGAGTGACTTTGAGACCCAATCTCAACAGTAAGTGTACCTAGTGTCTCACTTATATCCAAATTAGGTATATTATCCATCGAGGACGACTCAGCTCGAGCCCCTCGTCGATGCCTACTGCGTCCACGGGTACCACGTCCACGTGATCCACTAGTACTCATCGTATATATATCATCTACATTACGAATTTTATGTATCAGTTTCAATATTTATTAACAGATATTTTATGCATAAAAAGTTATCACAATACTTTACACATATGTTTCAGTCTCTAACTATCGCAGTACAGTTCTAATCATTTCAGAGTTTTTCTAAACTAAAGTTTTCTAAGTCAAAAGTACTTACAGGATCAATGCCGAAGACTCGGTATTTCACAAAATTATTTTTCAAATTAATTCAGAAATAAACTTTACTCGAAAAAAACTTTCCCAAAATTTTAAATCGAAAATTTTACAGCCCGAGTTTAGCAACCTGACTTTGATATCACTAAATGTAACACCCCAAATCTGGCTTAAACATTATGGCCAGATCATGAAATGTTACGTAAATTGATTGAAAATTCAGTTTTTGAAAATCGTCATAAACTCTTAAAATCATAGATTATTCGATAACATATCTTATCTAACTATTTTATTGAAAACACTGTTTGTTTATATTTTTTAAAAAATTATAATTTTGCAGCAAAAACTTTTAAAGCATTAATTTTTGAAAACACTATTTATTGTTTGTAATCTGTCACTTTTGCAGAAAAATGAATTGTCGATAAAATGTTTAAGCAATATTTTATTAAAAAATAAAATAAATTTCTAAATCCAACCAACCAAAATGTCTAGACAGTCCAAAATTTACAATACACTTTAACCCAAATTAAAATAATAAATAAATTGAATGAAAAACTTTAGTAACCGAGCTCCCGTCGTATTAATTCACCTAAGTTTGAGGATTACCTAAAAATAATAGTCAAACAGAATATGAGTTTTTGAAACTTAGTGTGTAACAAATAACGTAACAGTTAAATTATATCAAATAGATTTAGCCAAAATAGATTCATATCAGAGCAATACAAATACGGACATATAATCCTACTCCCATTCACTACACACCAACTCTAACCGTCCCAACACACCATGTGGGGTATGAAACACTCACCCAACCCTACACACCGCTTAGTATCGGTTTGACACTTTACAGAATTCTTGTAGTTGAGCTACCAGATAAATAGGCGAATCATTGCTTTTTACAAAAACACTTCATCTACATAGCTAAACCCACCCATATGCAAATACAGAACGTAACACAAAACATACATATTTATAGTATATACGCATAACATAACAAATACAGAACATACATAGCTTTTTTCTAATTTTTTTATTAGCTATTACACAATTTACTCATCCTATGATATTTCAGTTATACAAGCAGGTATCAGACTTCATGCAAACAGATGACTGAATTTCATATTTTACAATCTATTTGATCACCTACAGACCCCACGGAAAGCCTACGGTCGATCAAAATGGCGTGTGCGACACTAGGGAAAATTCAAGAATTTTTGGCTCACAGCCTGACATACGGCCTCACATATGTTCGTGTGGCCCATATGCCTGTGTGGTACACACAACCCAAATAGCCCAGACCATCTGTCATACACGGCTTACCACACGACTATGTGGCGTCGACAATACCCAATTTCAGCTTTCACCATTTGCTATTTTTCGAGTTCCTCATTACACACCTTGGCTGTTTCTAATGCGAAATCACTTAAAGAATTCCAAAACCTAAACACATCAAATAAACATACATTAAAATGATTTATCAGACCCGGTTTGTAAAAATTCAACAACGTTTTCGCTCAAATTTTAACAAAATTACAACCTCGACTTCTCGATTGATGACTTACCTTCAAAGAAATAGCAACCCAACAAAAATCTAATTAGTCAAGGGTGCGAACAGTTCAGAATCTCCACCTACGAAACACACACCAATACCTTAATATTCATGAAAACCCTAAAATCACCAATACAATCATAAACACCAAATTTTAATAACCTCAACCTCACGAAATAGACAATGAAATAATACCATACTAACCACAACCTCTTGAACACAGCACTATAAACAACAATCTCAAAACATTTCAATGGCCCCAATAAAAAGATTTAATTTGAAATAACAAGAAAATATCAAACCAAAGCAAAAAGATGGTAAAGAAAAAGGAATCAAATGGCAAAGTAAACAAGGCAATAAGAAAGAAAAAGAAAACAGTGTGAAGTAGGAAGAGAGGAAAAAGAAAGAAACGTAAAGGGAAGGTAATAGATTTTTAGGGTCAAAAGATAAACTAGAAAAATAAAATTAAATAAAAAATTCCTAACTAACTCCCCCTGACACTTATCCACTCACAAGAACTAAATTTTAATTCAAAGACTATTACCTGTGCACATACAAGAACCAGCAAAAATAATTTCCCTTTTATCACGCAAAAGATTCAAACTCTAAACCCCCACCACAATACCAAGACCCTCAACAACTGAAGCAGGCATTCAACTATTGACTGGATTTAACAAATCAGCAACTCATAACTTTGGGGCGTTACAAATTTGGTAGTAGAGATGTTAGTTACTGAAATGATTATAAAAATTGTTTGATTGAGGTTTGATTATCACTTTAGGCCAAGAATTCATCTTTGTTGCTTCTGCATCGAATTCGTATCAGGTTCATAACAAAAACTTGAATTTCTACGAACATAAAAAGTCAAAACCTATGGTTTTCGACACTATATAGCCGTGCATCAGGCCATCTGGTAAGCCATATAACTTATTATTTTGGAATTAGAGTCACACGGGTCAAAGACACGGATGTGTGTCCAAGCCATGTAACTCACTATCTTAGAATTAGAGTCACACGGGCCAAAAATACGGGCGTGTGTTAAGTCATGTGTACCATACTGGCCAACCAACCAAGCCCTGTGAATCTACACAGGCATTTGGACCAAAAATCAGGATTTGTCCCAAAGGTCGTAATCTTCAATCGAATAGAACGTAGGCCTACTGTAGGGCTCATATGATTTAAAACAAGTTATAAAATATGATATTCGATGATCGATTGATGTATAATTCGTTATCCATATGTTTTTATGACATGATATAAGCTAAGTAAGTATGAACTATTAGCGTATAATGTGCTTTTGTTTGGTACGTGTTTAAGATATGTGATTTATTCAGGTATGATTCGTGCTTTGTTAATTTTGGTGATTTGTTTCTGTATTACTGAGTTGGATGATAACATGTGATATTCGAATATGTTGTGTCTGATACTGATTTTAATATGTATCCATGCATGTGACTTCATGAAAAATATGATATGATTCATTAAGATTTGATCAATATATCCTACAAAGCGTGGAATCTCATGCCTTCTATTTTTGTTATGGTACGACAGCACTTATCATTCTAATTCTGAATATGCATGACATGACACATTGCATGGGGTTCAAGATTATGAGAATGGAAGAAGTTTCTAATAGTTTAATGATCTGCATTATCTGATGCTTTATCCACAAATCTGTTTAGCAATTTATCTATAATTCTCGTGGCACTATCCATAATTATCTGTTGGTGTGTTTGGTTGGATGAGTTCTGAGAAACTCTATTTTAGTGTATAGCGAAGTTGGGTAGAATATTTTCTGATAATCTGCATTCTAATTTTCCAAAAAATACCGCATTGGCATAATCATACATCTTCTATTCTATTATACGATTGTTATGAAAATCTCTGTAAGACAGATGTGTTCTCTAATTTGTATATTGTATTTTGTTTGATCTATATTTGAGTTTAGTTATACACTAAGCTTCATAGCTCACCCATTTGTTTTATTTGTCCATTCAAGTAAACCTCTAACTTAGAACCGGACGGTGTGTGAGAGTTTAGATTGTTTTTTCACTTAGTGTAAATATGATGAATTTTGTAATTATTTGTTTTGATCTATTGGGTTTAGAATCTATTTCTAAATTTGTTCTGGATTCTTGCTTAATTTGTCAGTAATTGATTTTTTAATGCGAGACTACAAAATCACGTAAGTCGACAAAAAGAACTTCGATTTTCAAAACTAAACCTCCGAAAAAAGTTTTTTGCTGCAAATTAAGTAAATTCTTAGGTGTTTTCTGGAAGTGAACAAATAGCTTTCTAACGATATTTACAAAAGTCATATTTGCTAAATAGTTACAGAAATCAGTTTCCAAATGAATTAATGTAATTTCTCTAGATTCGGTCATAACTTCTAGGTTGAATTTGGGTTGTTACATTGGTGACCATTTTCTACTTATTTTATGTTTTAACCATTTTCTATTTTAATTAATTTAATTAAAAATAAAAACCACACCAACCATCCACCTTCGTGTAATTTGGCCTATTCTCCCTATAAAACCTTAAACATTTATTAATCATGCATTTTAGCTAATAATAATAAATACCGATTAACTTTCACAATTTTTATGATTTAGTCATTTTTCTTTAATTAACTATTCAAACATCAAAATCAATGGACCAAACTTCAACTCACTTATACTAAAACTCCGTAAATATTTAATAAAAATATTTACAAGCTCAGTATATGAATACGAGAACTCGATACCTCATTTCTAAAAACCACTAACTTTCGGTACGTACCACTTGTACCTTGACTAACTGACTAATTTAATAAAATCAATTAAATCAAGTTTTACTATAACACTATGTTTAAATCGTAAATATTATATAGATAATATTTACTAACTTACTCATCAAAATTGTGGTACCAAAACCACTGTTTTTGATACCACAAAAAAATAGATTGTTACAAAAGTGGTATGTGTCTCAAGACAAGGGCATATCGAAGCTAAATTAAGAAAATAAGGGAGGTTAGTCTCGATACTTAAAAGGGCCTTTTCTCGAGACATTTACTCTAAGGTCTCGAGACATGTCATCATTGAAACAAAAATACCAAAAACAAAAAAGAGGCTTGTCTCAAGACATAGATATCCCTGTCTCGAAACATAATGTTAAAGTTTGTCGATAAAAGTTATGATTCGAATCCCAACTACATTATAAACTTTGTACAAACCCTAAATTTATAACATGTAATTAATGGGCATTAATTGAATTGATTATGTATGTATAAGTAGTGAATGTAAGAAACTTATTTACTTGAATGTCACATTACTTATCGATTGTGATTGAATCAGTTTGAGTTGCTCCGACAATGTAATATGATGTCATAGTCAAGTCCGAATATGAGACATCACATTTCGTTACTAGAGCAACTCAAGACTGTTCATTAACAAAAAACGAGTAAATACCATATAATTTATTCATATATGATTTATACATTTTCAATTAATGTAATAGATGCATTTTGTTCTTCCTTGAACATTTATAAGATTATATGGGGTTGAATTTAAAGTCGGGACTCGAATCCAAACTCAATTAACAAAATTTTACTAGAAGTCTCGAGACATAAGATAAAAATGACTCTAACATAATGAATCCTATAACATGCCAACTATACCTGTAACTCTATCCGAGATTGTTTAGTAGGGTATTCATAGTACTCAATATACATACATTCACATGACATTCATTTTATTTGTTATACTTCCACAATTTTTCATCATGTTACAAACATAATTATATATATAAACAATAGTTCAAAAGTCTTAAGCATATTCACTTACATATATAAAAATATATATTATCACCACCATATCATTACAACGAATAAAACTTAACCTACATTTCATGAGATTAATCATTAATATCCTTTCATTTTATTTAGTTCAATATGTTTCTTTTGAAGATTTCATATATAACTCAATTCATAATGTTCTATCACAGCTCATACATGCATAATTAACAACTTATCGTCTATGTTCTCCTATCAACAAGGGTTACTCATTTATTTGTCACTTTTCACTAAACATTACCAATTCAATTCAACATGGCATAACACATTTATTTACCAACTCTTCCATATTCAATTTCAACAAAGCATAAATCCAACTCATATCATTATTCACTAGGTGCAATCACATAAGCATGGTATACATGGCATTTGTTACTCTACCATCATTTAATCCAACACTTACCATTTAAATGCTTATTCAACAAGTACATAACATGATCAAAGCAACAATTAACACCAATCTTTTCACAAGCCAAAATATTTAATTATTTTATGCAATGAAGTCAAAATTACGTTAGCACAAACCGTATTCGTTGTCCGTCGCCCGTTTTCGTCTTAACCCCCGACGTTTTGTCAGTGTTAGTTTCTCAAATCTAGCATATAAACTTATACTTAAACATGTCATACATACTTTTCACTTTAGTCCCTTAAAACTCTAATATCTGAAATTCTTGTATTTTACAATCTACCCAATTGAATCTAAATTTGACTTCGTAACTATACACTAGGGAGCACAAACTATCAATAAACATCATTGTAATCCAAGTTGTTATCTCTATCATTTTAATCCTCAAGAACTCATCAAGGGTTTCTTTAATAATCACTTAATCAAACTTCATCTCTACAATACCCATTAGCTACTCGACTCATTTTCACCATGATCACAACTTAAATATACTAATTACCCATGAAACCAAACTTTCTCATCTAGGATTTTCAAAGTTTCCATCTATGTTAACTAATTAAAACTTTATTAATTAGAAATTCCAATGCTTGGGCTCTAATTATCTAACATCATTAAGTAATAATCTAGCAAAATTCAAGACAAAAAGCTTCCTAACCTTGAAAATTGATGGACGGCAATGGAGAAACCTTTGGAGAAAAATTTTCGTCTTTTTCCTCGTATGCAGTTTGGAAAGAATGAAAATGAACATCATTTTTCATTCTTTTTAGGGTAAATTACACCAACAGTCACCAAACTATGGGGTAAATGACAAAACAGTCACCTAGGTTTCATTTCAGTCACTTAACTTTCAAAAAGTAACAAAATGGTCCTTTTTGTCGTTTTTAAATCACAGACGTCACGATGAAAGTGACGTGGCGAATGTGAGTCCTTCTTTGTCAACCTTAAGTCTAGCTGGCCAGTTACTAACACTTTAATAATAGTACCAGTACTATTTTAGGGTTTGAAAAAAAAAAGAAGAAGAGAAGTAGGAAGAGAAGAAGAAAAAGGAGAAGGGGAAAAATGGATATGCCTGAAGTGATTCCGGTGTGCTATTGTGGAAACCCAGCCAAATTAAGCATGTATTGGTCCAATGACAACCCAGGTAGGAGGTTTTTTGGGTGTAACAAATTCGGCAGTCGATTTCGAAAACCATGTCGATTTTTCAGCTGGTTTGATCCACCATTGACGCCTCGTTCAAGAATGGTGTTGTTGGGTCTTCTGAAAAAACTGAGGACATTGGAGGATGCAAGGAAGAGGGAGACAAGAACCTGGTTTTTGGTGCTTGTAATTGTTATTGTTTTTCTGTTTTCAAAACTTTAAAAATCATTTTATGTTAATTGAAAACCAGCTTATGTTTTGTAATTTTGTTGCTGGTAAATTGTTGCTTATGTTGGTATAGATGGTCAACATTATACATGGCTAACCATCTCATGTTGTTTACAAACACTTGAATGAAATGGAAAATTTTTGTTGATTACAAATTATGTTGGAATATTTTTATTGCTTAACATGTGTTAAAAATGGCTACTGGTATACATAGCTAACCAACTCATGTTGTTGTTTACAAATTGCTTAACACTTGGTATACATGACTGCTGGTTAGAAAAGATAACAATTGATATACAAATTGCTTAACAATTGGTATACATGGCTACTAGTTAGAAAAGATAACAGTTGGTATACAAATTGCTTAATAGTTGGATAACAAATAGCATGATAAATTGCTCATATATTAAGCCCAATATGCCAAACTGTTTACAAAAGGAATGAGGGGTAAAATATTATCAAATTTTCCTACAATTCATTACAATTGAACAGATGTGAATTGTAGGGAAATTTACAAAAAAATTCAATGACTATGCCTAAGTTTATCAACAGTAGCAATCATAGGAAAATTTCCCAAAAAATTATCTGCCTAAGTTAATAATCAGTAGCAGGCAAATTTACACAGTTTTAAAAGGTTAACAAAATGCAGTCTGTTCACATAATCATCAATGGTCTGTCATGGATGACTCTTGAGTAGAAGGCATCCATCTAACAGTGGTTGTGGTTGATTTTCTCTTTAATGGAAGCTTTTGTCTTGGGGCAACTTCTTGATGAGTTGGGGCAGTAGGTATCTGAGTTGGGGTAGTAGGTAATTGAGTTGGGGCACCTTGTTGAGTTGGGGTACCCTCTTGTTGACTTGGGGTAACCTGTTGCTGGGTTCGGACACCAACTTAATGTCTTTTAACCTACAAAAATAAAAGAAATGTGAAAAAAAAACAAATTCATAAGTAGAAGTATACTCTAAGTTAAGGCAAATTACTTACTGGAATGTTTTGGCCAACTTCCCCTTTGCAACTCCTCTTATTGTGGCCTATTATTTTGCATTTACTGCACCTCATCTCCACCCCTCTCTTGCTTAACCTTTCTGTTGTTTGTGGTTCATCAGGTTCTTTCCTTCTCACTTTAGTAGGTCTGTCAGGTGGCCTTCTTAGTGGAGGAGGTAGTATTGGTTGCATGTTTGACAAGAGGCCTATTGTTTAGGACCCCTTACTGGACTTACAAAGTTGGAGTAAATTTGAATCTGGGTTTGCTTGGTGTGCCAGGTTGGTCTCTAGGAACTCATTTTTTACATGAATGACAGCTAATACATGCATGCAAGGGATGCCAGTGAGATCCCAATTCCCGCAGGTTCAGGAATTCTGAACTAATTCCACCACATGCTGGCTGCCTAGACCACATTCAACCTGATACTTGTCCCCACCAATATGTGATGGAACAAACCTAAAAAACAGTAAGCATACTGGGTTAAAACATACAATGACACACACACCCCCTAAAAAAGCAGTCACTACATGCATATTATAAAAAAAACTCATTGCATGCATATTAAAAAATAGGCAACACACCAACAATCATTGTATGCATATTAAAAAATAGTCAACAGCTTTCCAACAATCATTACATGCATATTAAAAAATAGTCAACAACTTTCCAATAATCATTGCATACATATTAAAAAAAGTCAATAACTTTCCAACAGTCATTACATGTGATCAGCAACATTAAGTCAGAATATAGGCATTAGAAAGAATCTTTACCTTAATGAATCTTTTATATTTACACCCAGCTTTTTCTTGATCTTTGGACACAAAGTTCCTTTCCATTTGTCAGCTTCTTCTTTCTTCTTGACAATAAGTAACATAATCTTGGTCCTTACTGTTTCCATCATGGTCAGAATAGGTTTACCTCTTGCTTCCAATATCATTTGTCCATAAACCACAAAAATGATTAGTGAATTGCTAATGATCAGTAAGAAACATAAAACATAGGGATTTACCTTGTTAAATGATTCAGATAGATTATTCACCAACATGTTAGAATGACTCCTAATTGAGAAGTGAGACCTTGACCAGTGAACAGGGTTTTTCTTCTTCAACCAGTCATATTCATGGTGACTGGTTTTTCTCAGTTCATCCATGGCATCATCGAACTCTCTTGTAGTGCTTGCTCTGGCAGCTTTCCAAAGCAAAACTTTCAACTCCTTTGTTCGGGAACCAGAATTCTTGAAATTAGAATGTAGGTGTCTAACACAGTGTCTTGTTTCTGCATTAGGAAACAACATACATATTGCTTCCAAAAGTCCCTACAATTAGGAAAAAAAATAATTTAATTCTTTAACAAACCCTAAATAGAAACAACATAAATATATATATATAAATAGAGTTTTACCTTTTGTTTGTCAGACATGAAAGATATGTGGTACGAGCTCACAATTTCCAAGTCCATTGCAAGCAACTCCAAGAACCAAAGCCATGATGCTTGGTTTTCACTTTCAACAGTAGCATATGCAAGTGGATAGATGCCATTATTTGCATCTATCCCAACAGCTACAAGCAAGTAGCCATCATAGTAGCCCTTTAAGAAACATCCATCTAAACCTACTATCCTCCTACAACCAGCCCTATAGCCATCTTTGCATGCCTGCAAACAGACATACATTCTTTGAAACAATCTGTTATCCAAATAACAGATTGTTGTTGTTCCCTCATTTTGGGTCCTAACCTCCAATAAGTACTTATAAATCTTCTCATATTGAGCCGTATGAGCTCCTTCAATTAATTCCAATGCCCTAAGTTTAGCCCTCCTACATTTGGTTAATAAGACCAAGCAACAAAAATCTCTTTTGACATCTTGCTGTAATGATTTCAAAAAATAATCAGAATCGGCAATGAATTTTTCTTTATACTGTTCACCTATCCAAGCTGAGGTTACATTCCTATTTTTATAGACTTTAGAACAAGTATGGTTAGGGTTTGAACTCCTAATTTGCCAAATCTAGTCAATAGGGTCATTAAGGTTTAGCCTAGAAGCCCATATGAACCAAGAACATTTTTCATTGCAGACTGCCTTTAACCTTCTTAAATCATTTTTGGGAAACTTAATAAAATAACTATTCAACTTACCATACTGCTTGGCAGCTTCTTTTAGACTGTGTTTAGACTTAAATAACATTCCAACCTTAAGTCTAGGATTACTCATGTCATTCTCTAGGTTGAACTCAGGCCAATTTTGGCCATCTGAGTCAAATCCATGTGCACTATCTAACCTCCTAGAATCATCACTTTCACACAGTTCATCTACTTCTATACCATCCATGTTTAAACCATCTAAAGAAACTCTTTCAGATGCATCACTGTCACTACCAGACACTTCACTACCAGTTACATCACTACCAGACACGTTTTCTTCATTCTCATTGAAATTGTCATCAATTAAACCTGCCAAGCAAAGTACTCATCAATAAAGGCAGACAACATAGGCAAACACTTTAACCATTTTTGTCAGACAATAACCAATACAAAATACCCAATAATTTAATACAAACACTTCTGTCATGCACATGGCAGACAACAACCAATACAAATATTAATTTAATCAAACACAACCATTTTTCTCATGCACATGGCAGACAATAATAGGCAATAAGCAGTACAATAAAGAAGGTAAATAACAATAAGAGCTTGGATACAAACAATGACAGATATACACAATAAACATCAATTCAATAATGTATAATTTAATGGCAGATACAAACAATGGCAGATATACACAATAAACATCAGTTTAATAATGTATAATTTAATGGCAGATACAAACAATGGCAGATATACACAATAAACATCAATTTGATAATGACATTCATACAATGGCAGATACAAACAATGGCAGATATACACAATAAAGATCAATTTGATAATGACATTCATACAATGGCATATATATACAATAAAGATCAGTTTAATAATGGCATTCATATAATAATAGATACAAACAATGGCAGATATACACAATAAAGATCAGTTTGATAATGGCATTCATACAATGGCAGATACAACCAATAAACATCAAAATCAAAATCGAAATAACCCTAAACAATGGCAGACACAATACAGTACACATTATATGTCATAAACTTTAAAAACCAAACCCTAATCTGTCATGCACATTAATAACAAATAAAATTGAAATCAAAATAACCCTAAATCAAAATCTAAATCGAAATCAAAATCAAATTCTAATCCTAAATTAAGATCGAAATCGAAATTGAAATCAAAATCTAAATCTAAATCAGAATCAGTGAGTTTCAAAATTGTAATCAAAATCGAAATAGAAATCAAAATCGAAATTAAATTTGAAACTGAAATATCCCTAATTAACCCTAAATCGAAATAACAGCATTGAAATCCAAAAAATTTAAAACTAAATGCAAGAACTTACCCGTTAAAGTGGATGTAACAACACTGGTAGCTTCCCTTCTATTGCCTATTGTCTCTGACAATCAAAAACTTCTAGTTCGTCTTCTTTTCTCCCTATACAAAATAAACCACCCTAAACCCTAAAACTTATACCCTGTTAATCGATTATTGAACCGATGTCTAACCCTAAACCCTTCTTAATCGATTCCTAATTCAGTTTAAAGCCTAAAAAACCTCAAATCACGATTAAAATTTCCCAAATCGATTTTCCTTTCCCCCTCAAATTCCTTTAAAGCTAATCTGTTTCTAACCCTAAAACATTAACCCATTAACCCTTCAATTTTTTCCTTAAACTCGTTCCAAACCCATCAGCCGTCGCCAACGTGGCAAGTTAACTTGCCACATCAGCGGTTAACTTGCCACGTCAACAATCCTGTTAATACCCTAACGGTAACTGTTAGTTAGTGACTGTTTTGTCACTTTTTTATAACGTTAGTGACCGTTTTGTTACTTTTTGAAAGTTAAGTGACTGAAATGAAACTTAGAAGACTGTTTTGTCATTTACCCCAAAGTTTGGTGTCTGTTGGTGTAATTTACCCTTCTTTTTATTATAGTAACATGCATATATAATAAAAATAAGAATTATCTCATCTAATGGTCATCAATCAATGCATGAAAATGTTGGTGGATTTTAATGGCATGGATTAATCCACTCCACTAACCCATTTTATTTATGGTTTATTTGCTCTCAAGTCCTTGGTGTAATTATACTATGAGAACTTAATTCCTCAAATCAATTTTTCTTAATTATGTTGACTTGGAACTTAGTCTTGTACTATACTTAATTTATCTAATTAATTAGTAATTCTAATTCCTAATTTTGTAATCATCACATAAATTCCTCAATTAAAAATTTCAAGGTTAGCTCAACTCAATGAGTTTAATCTTGAAATCGCATTTTTTTTACACTTATGAACATCAGGTTGTTACACATTGAATATGTTTAAATATAAAATTAATCGTCAAACAATCACTTTTCCCATTTAGGTATCTTTTTTTTTTAAAAAATGGTCATAAGTGGTACATAAACTATCAATTTTGTGTCATTTTACCCCAAATCACAAAACCAACCAATAAAAACATGACACATGTTATATTTTTATTGGATGTTGTACACTTTCGTGGATAAAATGAAATGAACCCGAAGGCCCGCTCGAAACGTAGGAGGGTTTGGAAAAATATATAGGCCCAAAAAATGGGCTTGGACAAAAAATAAGGCCCGTTTAAAAAACTGTCCAAGACTCGAGTAAGGCATTTTTGGTCCGACCTGGCCCAAATTCACTAAGGACAAAAAAATCTATTTTTTTAAATATTATTTTCTTATTGTTTTCTCCCTATTTTGCTATCATTTTACTATTATGTTGCTTCTATTTTGTTGTTATTGTTTGGATATTGTATAAAACTTATTTTATTGTTAATTTTGTTATTATTTTAAAGACATTTATTAATTTAGTTATTATTTTAGAGGTATTTACTTGTTAAGTTACATCTATCTTAGTGTTATTTAAGTATACATATTTTTTAAAATTTATTTTCAATTTGTTGGAAAATATTTATTTTGATTTTAGTATTTTTGATGTATTATATATTTTTAAAATTAAAAAATAATATAAAAATTAATATAGAAGAGTCAGTCGGTCGGTCAGCCGGGTTTTAACATTTTTATCTGGATCGGGATTGGATAAAATTTTAGGCCTATTTTTTAGGTTGCCTAACAAACGGGTCTAAATTTTTAGTTGAACCCAACCGGCCCATGCACACCTCTACTTAGGTATCCCTTTATCCCTTTTGACAAAAAAAAATTAGTTAGTTAAAGTGATAAAAACCACCGACTAAATAATGTAATAATTTTTTAAAAGTGATTAAGTACAATAAGTATAAATATAAATACACAACAGAAAGAAGGACAAATACATTCACTAAAGCCAACAAACTGAATTAAAACTCACACATGACAACCGTATAAGGTAAGACTCAGATACCCACACAAAATTTATGGATAGTGTAATAAGAAAATCTTTTCCATAATGATAGACTACGTGCTAAGCAGGATAAACCTTGTTTGAAGCTTATTTTAAGGATAAAGTAGTACTAATAGAAAATTTAAAAGAATGGCTTAAAAGGTTGAAATTTGGTTCATTGGAATAACGTAATGATACATCCATTGCATCTGAAGAAACCGAAAAACGTGAAAACATTTTCATGTATGAGTATCAGATTCTTTTGTGCAAAAGAAAATCTAACTTAACATCAAATCTATGAATTTGGACTCAATCAGCCGGTTTAAGAAATACATATTTAAGCAGCAATACAGAATCAATAAGTTAAAACTACAAATCTTATGAATTATAAGCAAAATTTTTCAAAAGAAGAAACAAATAAATACCTATACCCAACCGAACAGAATCCTATTCTTTTAATTACTAGCAACCATATCCATGCTTCTACTTCTTAGCAGCAGTTCATAATTCCCACTCGGGGAGTACTTTAACCAAAAGATTTGATGAGGAAATGATAATAACTTCCCCCGGCCCTGCTAAAAGAGGTGAACCCCTTCCACACTTCACAGTTATGTTCCTGTCAGCGGTCTGGCCTGATTGTTTTCGACAAGATGATATCTCCAGCCAATTTCCCTAGATTGGCGAAACTCTCTCACTTCGATTCTTTCACGATACACAACGAATCCAAATATTTTCTTCTCTTTGGTTCCGGCTCACCTAACTGAAGTGAAACATAAATTTCATTTTCTGACCCCTTTCTTAATGCTGAAAGACTTTTAGACTCCGGGTTCTCCCCTTGGTAATTATCATGAACTGAAGACTTCCCATTGAAACTTGGAATAAATTGGTGTTCTACATTAACTGCTGCTTCATCCCTACACTTGGTACCCATGATTGGTAGTACGAGTCCTTGCTGAGGCTCACCTTCAACTTGCTGGATATTTAAATTAATCGGCTCAAAGTTCTCACCAAGTTTATCTCCGGATGGAACTCGGACCAGGGGAGAAGACTCCCCAACTGTAGAATCAATCCCTGCTGCAGAAGCACTTCTTTGATCTTGTACAGCAGCTATGTCAATAAGGAAATAATAAAGTCAAAGCCAATGTAAAGAGACCTGATGCAAAAAAAATTAACCATAAAGGTGACATTGGCCTTTATTCACTTTCTTCCTTTCTCTACAGAACTTAGTTTAGCTATGATACTTTGCCTAAAATACTGCATTTTGTGTGACTTTCAAGTCTAAATAAATAATCAATGATTGAAAAATTAGAAGAAATAAGCCACATCAATACTAAAAACTGGAATCTAACCTTTTGCAATAAATTACCACTTGACCAGTGTCATCTATTAATGCATCATGATTCAGTCTATTTATAATTTCATCTTTTTTGGTCCAAATTACAGTTTGCATATCTAATGCCATTTAGCCAAATAAATCCTTCATACGCACCAAGAAGAAAGAATCAACCTAAGCTAAAAATTGGATAAAGAATGACTGGTAGTCTTGGGAATACATACCTTGAAGCCCTTCATTGTTTGTGATGAGATCAAGTTCGAGGAGGTCTAGAAGACGCCCAAGATCAACCCCACTAGTCCAATTTTCAGGGGGTCGACCAACTTTGAGTTTCAACCGACCCCTATTAGCAGTCCCACCCCAAATAATCCCAACAGGCTGTGGCTTTTCCTCATTCTGCCCCTTTAGAAGTATGAGGCTTCCACTGTCACCTTCAAGGTCAAAAGTCTGCTCATTCTCACCGACAACAAGAAAATCAGTAAAGAAACAGATCCCTTTCTCATCATTGTACTCTAAAGCATATGCCACTATTGTCCCATTGGTCAAGCCAGAGCTTCTTCCCACTTTGACAACTTGCCTTCCAATGAGACTGCTAATCGGAGACTGCAAGTCTATGATGTGAACATTACCAATCTGACCTATTCCTTTTACAGTTGTAGTTACATTGTTCATATTGAGATCATCAGCAAAAGGAATAAAAGCCCCATCTGCTCGAACAAACGTTTCTGCAAGAGGACCAAACCGTCATAGACATGCAAGGAAGTCAAGAAGCAACAAGAATTACATTAGCACATATGTAAAGTTAAACATTGTATGTATCAGGACTTTGAAGCCTTCTAAATCTTCATTCAAATTCAAACAGTAGACCATAGCATTTGTTAGGTTTTGATTACGATTCTGATTTGATTCTGATTGCAGAGACTTGATTCTGATTTTTATTTCTTAGAATTTCCTTATTAGTCTAAATAAAACTTTGCTAACAAATTAAGATATTTCGCAGATTTTTGACAGCACAAAGTATTTTGGATGAAAGCATAATTACCAAGGTAGTAATTACGCTTGTTTGTAATTACAAATAATTGTAATTTCTTGACGTTTTTATAGATAGAAGGTAAATACATCGTAATCCCCTAAGTCATGTTTGGTAGTGTAAATTGTAATTACACAGATACATAATTTATATATTTTTAAAATGATTAATTATCAGAAAAATTATCAGCGCGTTAAAAAGAGTCTAAATGAATAATAAAATTAAAATCAATTCATCAAATGTAATATATTAGTCTAAGAAAGTAGTTGATAATATGATTACTAAAAACAATAACAAGAAAAATAAACCTCATATGCAATTTTATCTAATTGCTCTAGCATTTCATAATTGTTGAGTTATTCCCTCTTAACATTTTAACACATACTTTTTGCCATCATCTATTGGTCCTTAACCAAGTTTTTTAGCATCTAAATTTGAATCTATATCATTAAGATTACCAAGTTCTACTTCCTCCATGTACTCTTCAAAGTATAGGTAAGTTCAATTCCACGTAGGAATGAATTTATGAAGTATGCAACATGCTAGTATAATTTAACATTGTTTTTTTATGCTAAATTGAGGTGATAATGTTAATATGAGAAATTTTTTTTTTTAAACAACAAATGTCCTCTCTCAACCACATTTTGAAATTTTGAATAACTCAAATTAAAAAGTTCATGAGTCATCTCTGGTACTTGTGTTTGGCTCTATTCTCTCAAATGGTATTGTAACCCACAATATGGTGCAAAAAAACTTTTTATATTTGCGTAACTAGAATTTACCACATAATATTTGAGTTTACATTGCAAGCAATTTGTTGGTTTTATTATAAAACTTACATAAACTTAATTTGGAAAAAGATTTATGCTAGTTATAACCCTTTTATAGTACGTAAATTAAATTACAATTAATATAAAATTTAGAATAATAATCTTTGTAACAAAAATTATAAAAGTCCGATAACTTTTCATAGCACTTCCTATAAATACTATAAGGCAAAAATTATAACATTTTTTAAAATAAGTATATTATTTTTATAATACATAACATGGACACGTAAATAAATTATATTCATACATTTTGTCATAACTTTTTTAAATAAATATATCATAAAACTTTTCATAACACGTATATTATTTTTATAATATACTTTTTTCCATAACTTTAGAAATTTTTAGAATTTAAATATTATAGTTTTTGTTACAATTTTATAAGATATATAAATTATTTTTTATAATATAATTTTTAGGATTTATAATATAACTTTAGAAATTTTTACCAAAATCATCCCCAACACTTAAACATATTTATGTTTATAATATAATTTTAAAACTTGTATAAAAATATTTTTAAAGTTAAATCACTTATAAGTGTTTGTAAAGCCATAGGGCAAATTGATTTGAGTGTAATTGCCTGTATAATTACTCCAATTCTCACTCTTCCCCTAAAAACAGAAAGTTTGATTGGGGTGCTCCAATTACACCAAATTCAATAGGACCCACCAATTACAATAGTTATCCAAACATGTCATCTCTGCGTAATTATAAGCAATTACACCCAAATCCAATTAATAGGTGGCTTCCCAAACACTACTAGAATAAGAAATTAGGGTTTTGCATCATATTACTAAATTGTAAACATCTATATAAGAGGTAAATTATTTAGGAATAAAATAAGTTGAAAGTTTCATTAAATTAAGAGGGAACTCCATTAGAATTCCATAACCATAGGCAAAAATAGGAATCGAAATGAGGGCAAAGACCCTTTATTCGAATCCAATTCTTGTGCTTATTGTTTGATGACTCGATCTCGGACTCAAGACCATAGCAATTTGGCCTCAAAGCTACACACCATAAAAGAGATTGATGAGAAAATTTGAAGCCAACTACACAAGGCTCTTAGTACAAAGCGTGATTGATTGCAATAGAGGCACGGGTTGATGCAAAAATAGAACAAATTGAGACTCTACTCCGCGAGTTTTCACATGGGAAATAAACAACTTATGACAAAGGCATTCCAAACCACATACTTTAGTGTTCGCTTAAGCAGTAGAAGCAACAGTGGATAGACAACAATCCACAAAGGCAGTGTAGGTGGGGGAACAGTGCTCAAATACACCAAATTGGATTTTCCCACATACAATGAATCAGATGACCCCCTTGTTTAGCTCCATGGATGTGAGAAATTGTTTGCCAACCAAAATACTACCCCTCATGATAAGGTTGGGTTGGCTGCCTTCCACATGTTAGGGGAGGCACAATTGTGGTTTTATCAGCTAGAAGATGAAGAACTGAATATGACATAGGAGATTTTCAAGGAATATTGTTCACTTCACTTTGAGTCACTCGTGAAAGGCAACCTGTTACGAAAACCTATAATTTTGAAGCAAATAGATTTGGTTGAGGAATACCAAGGGCGATTATTAGCAGCTTTTGGGGCACACATCATCTGTGCAAACCAATCAACGAGTGGACTTGTTCATTACAGACCTAATCAAACCCATCAGACTTGATGTGGAATTACATCACCCACCCAATTTGGTTCAAGCGAAAATATAGCAAAACTATTTGAAAGAAAAATTGCTAATAGGATTGAACCCGCATGAGAATCCTAGTTTTGTTTAGAGTCCCAAATTTACAAAAAGAGCAACTAAGATGATTCCAGACAAAAAACTCAGGTTACACCCGCATCTAGCAATGCCTCATCTACCATTTTAACAAACAGAGAGATGGTTGAACGATGCCCAAAGGGCCTTTGTTACAATTGTGATGAACTGTATGTGCCAGGCCATCAATGCAAAAAGCTTTTCTAGTTTGAAATAAAGGACGGTGAACCAATAGACACAGAAAGAGATACAAGGGAACCGTGACTTCAAGCTTAAGGACAAGTTTTTTCTCCAAGGGAGAAATGTTATGAATTAGATTCGGATTGTGATTTGATTATGACTTTGTTGGGATTTGATTCTGATCTTTATTTCCTAGAATTTCCTTACTAATTTAAATAAAACTTTACTAATAAATTAGGATATTTTGCTATTATATTTTCTTTCTTGTTAGAATAAGAAATGTTATAAATTAGGGTTTTGCATCTTATTCCTAAATTGTAAACCACTATATAAGAGGTAAATTATTTATGAACAAAATAAGTTGAAAGTTTCAGTAAAGTGAAGGTAAGCAACTCCCTTAGAGTCCACAACAATAGGCAAAATAGGAACCAAAATAAGGGAAAAGACCCCTTATTCGAATTTGATTATTGTGCTACTCATCCGGTAACTCGATCCCAAACTCAGGACCACAGTAGCATCCTGGTCTGAATTTTAATCAATTTCTCTCTTTTCTGCTTAAATTTCTAATGCAATGATCAATGAACTTCCTAGCAGAAGATCTGAAGGCAGACAATTAAATTGGAAGTTAGTTACCTGGATTTATACCAGCAAAGATTCCATACCAAAGGTCATCTGTGATAAATGAGGTTGCCCTCTCTACAGCACCAAGGTACACTCCAGGCCCAAGGCTGGGCGGTAAAGGATGAAACATCTTCTGACTTGGATAGTCCAAGTCAACTGCGACATGCCGATTTGTGAGGAAACCTACCTGCCGATTTCCAGTTCGGCTCTTCACTATAGCACCTAGTGTTCCATATGTCTCTTGGCTGGCAACCTACATGTACAAAGAGTAACTGAATTTTTTAAATGGTAAAAACCGGAACAAGTAAAGAGTTATATCCATTTCTTGGAATGTTCAGGGCTGCAAGTTACTCAAAGAGGAAGTCTTTTTACCATCACTGTTACAAGAAATGTCTCAAGTCTTAACAGCCTCCTAGAAGGATTAGGAAGGGAATTTGAAATTAAGCTATACACATGATTTTAGAGAAAAAGACACCAAACAATTCTAGAATGAAGAACTCAAGCCTGATATTACCAAAGCTGAAATGCCTGCACATCTATGATTGATTATAAAAGCATAAAAGCTTCCATACTTCAGTAATACTTGCAATATCAAACTGCTCATTGTATAATCAAATTTCTAGCAAAACATTGTAAAAGATAACTGACAGTTAATCTTTCACATGTGTCATGTTTATTATCCTTCAAATTAATTATCAAAAACAGGAATCTCTATCACTGTATAATTAATACCCAAATGATGGTGCAGGTGAAATGATGACACAATTATGGCTAAATGATGCTCAGAGAAAGATACATGGATTTCTTTTTCAGCCCAGGGAGGAATAATGCAGGACAGAAGGTAAGTGAAAAAAAGAGGAAACCTATTCTACCATGCAATTTTTCATAGTACAGATTGTTCACACTGTTGTAAAAAAAGGACTTCTATCTCTTTTTCGTTATTATTTATTATGAAAAGTTGACAAGGATTTCATTTTCAAAAAGTTGGCCAGCCTACTTCAATGAAATTAGATTAGGATAATATTTTTGCAGAGTGCCATCTTCTAATTATTAATTGGAACTTAGCGTGCAGAATCCAAAGTCCCATAGATATCTCAGGAGTTACATTATTTACACCAGAAAGATGTTTTTCTTTTCTTTCCCTGAAAATTAAAAGTTGAAGTGTTTGATAGAATCAAAGAATGCTTACCATTTTATTGTGCAACCAACTGCTTGAGTAGACAATCCAATAACGGTAAAAGAGAATACTACAAGGTAAGTGTTCAACATTTATGGCAAAACAGATTCAGCATTAATATATAAACATGAGAGGAAAACATGTTATGCAGCATCAGCAGGACATTCTAAGATTTTGTCCCAGAAAGGGGGAAAGGGCAGTAGAAAACCAAATTCCCCCTCTGCAATAAGATATAATTAATACCAAATAATGCCAGCAAGCAGAATGTCAACAGATCATTCATACCATAACTAAACATTGTAAACCACATAATCCTAATATCAAGAGATGAAGATTTTAAGATACAACAAATCTTACATATTTCATGTCCGTGCATGCCCATCAAACACCACTTTTATACACTAAATAAGTACAATTACCTGTGAACCAGAACCAATGATTGGATCACTCCCCCTCATCCCATCCGCAAGCTCAGTATATAATTGTTCTTTAGGAGTTGCTGCAGGTGCACCAAAATACGAGAATTCCACAACATCCACATCACACCACACGCCTCCAGGCCCCTGACCAATATTTAAATAAACATTGTAACTTTCCAAACAAGATCAGTCAATTCATGAAAGGTTAGTCATACATTCGAAAATTCCTTGCTTAGAGCCAATATACTTGTTTAGAAACTTCCAAAACTATGAACAACTTGTAACATTTTTTAGCCAAATCTGAAATGAATTTGAAGACCTCTCAAGGACAATCTAGCATCAGATTAGCAGCTATGGATGATACAAAAACCATAAAAATTTTGATGTAGCTTTAGAACAAGAACAGCCTTCCCTGAACCTACCTCCCATTGAAATTATATTAAAGAAACATAGCAGTTGAGTAAATGCAATTAAGCTAGAAGCATTGAACTTACCTCAAGAGCAGTAGGTAAACATTGAAACTGGCTAAGCCATTGCCTATGAACTTTTCGAGCAACAAAGACAAGAATAGCTGGTATATCCGTCAAAACACCCCGCCGAATACGGAACCCAATTGCTGTGCCAAGACTAAACCTACGCAGTTTTTTACTATGAAATGCTCTAATGGTCATCAACTCAAGTAAAGTGGTTGCTTGCTGTCCTGATGGCAACCGTCCAAGAGTTTCTGGCAACACTCCTTTCTGTAGGTTTCTGAAGTAGTTTGCTCTATCTTCTGCGGCATCAATTAATCGACTTGAAGTAGGCCATGAGAAGTAAGCGGCATTGCTCTCGGAATGCTGAGCACCAGAAGCAAAGGGCTGAAGAGGTGAAGGACTTGATGAAGGCAGACTATGATGATTGCAGAAATTCCTTTCCAAATCTAAGGCAGATTCCTCTGATTCTGTTGATCCAGAGTGATGAAACCTTAAATCCAATCTGGTCCTCTCCATCTTTCAGCTCTCCTAAATAATAATAATTCAATTCAACTCAAAACTCGCTGAATATTTTAGCACATAAAGCAAACCAGAGTACAGACATGATCATGAACATGTACAATACTTATTCTTGATTACATTCAATACTAATTTAGAATGCCAAAAGAAGGTGATGTTGATATCATTAAAATAGATAAACAAGTATAAGTGAATCATACTAACTCTGTTAAGTCCATAAAGGCCGATTAAGTACGGGTGTAGATAAATGGGCAAACCACACTAACTGCAATAGGAAAAGATCAAATCAAAAGAAGAAAGAAACGAGCAGTGAATTCTAACCTCTGACATGGTGACAACACTAACAAAAACAAATTTATAAAATGTCAATCCTAGGCAACAAATTATTAAATATTGACAGAACAGGTAGCTATCTTCAAATACACCAACAATGCAATAAAAAGAAACAAAAACAGGACAAGGTTATGTTTAATGTCCAATGGCCATAAAGGAAAGAAAAATTCTTCCAAGGGTATTTTAAAAAGTGAAAGCCAATCAGATAGAACAATGGTATATAATCCTCCCCAAGCTGGAAGAGGAAAGTAAGAGTGAAAGAAAATTAGACTAATAGGGTGATAGCTTAAATAGCTGTAGAGAGAGAACATAACACCCAATTTAAATACCCTTTTTATTGGAGGATGTCGAAAATTTTAACCTTTGGAATATGGGTATTTTAATGGACTAATCCAAATCCAGAAAGCTAAAAAGAACCAATTCAATATATTAAACCCCAGAAATAAATAAATAAAGAGCTCAAAAGAATAGAAAAAAAAATATTTGGACTAAACTTTAGAAGCAAACCCAAATAAAAATATGACCTTTTATGAGAATCCTGAGCATATATTAAGCTTAAACTCACCAGTAAACAATGGGGGAGCTGACATGGAGGACTCAAAGTCAAGCCCTTCTGAGATTTTCATGCCCTAGGGATTCTTGCGCATAACCGGTGTTAAACACAATAAGGAAAGAACATCAAAACGCTCACTCGGTGGTATTCTATTAGTATCTCTTTTATGAGAAAAAGGCTCTGAATTTGGGAAGACTGGAGCTTTTCTAAGCAAAAAAACAAAAGGCTCTACATGAGAGAGAGAGAGTGAGAGAAAACAAAAGCCATAGTATAAATTCTGATGGCCTGATACTGCTATATTTTATTACAAAAGCACTTCACTAGATCTTACAAATATGTTTTTAATATAAAATTATTATAAATATTAAATGGGATTTTAGTTAAAATGTTAAAGTTTAAATATTTAAAATTATATTTTTTAAAATATTTTAAATTATAGAATTGTATATTTAAATCTAGTAGTTTTTTATGCTTTATGGGTTCATATTCTTAGATCAAAGTACGGAATGAAAGAGAGGGTGTTGGATAGTATGGCGAGAGGGAGGTGCTCTTTTTTTTTGGAGGGTTATTGCTAAGGTGTGGCCTTTACTTTGTGAGAACTTGGTGTGGTATGTGGTGGACAGCAGCTCTATTTGGTCATGGAAAGATTATTGGATTCCGCACTTAGGGCTATTGATTAAACAAATACCTTCTCATGGATGTTTTGTGTCTAATTGTCAGCTTAATGAAATGGTAACAAAAGAAGGTACCTGGAAGCTTGATATATTTTGTGTTTGACTGTCAAAAGATTGTGTTAGAAGACTTGTGAGCATTCCCCCTCCACACACTAGTCAAGTCGAATTAGATCATTTGGCAAAACACTCCAACAAGGTCTTTCTCTATTAAATGTGTGTATTGATCTCTTCAGGAGAGTTCGTGGCATTCTAAAGAGAGGCAATGGAAAGTCCCTTGGAGGAAGGAGTCAGATCAGATCACTTGGCTACACACTCCAATGAGTTCGGCTATTTATTTGGCTAATCTTTAAACAATGGCTCCTTCCTACTGAGGAAAGAGTAAGGAAGGACATCAGTCATGGTCGCTCTTGTTTGTTTTCTCAACATGAGAGAGAGGATATTTTACACTTGCTTAAAGATTGTAAAGCTACAAAAGAGGTTTTGTTTTAGGTTGTATCTATTAGTTAGCATTGCAGGTTTTTCTTTACAAACTTAGTCGAATGATTGGAGTACAACTTAAGCGATCATTTATGAATGTCTAGTGTGGGGATTAGTTGGTTTTTTCTTTTTGGGATGCTTGCTTGGAGTATCTGGAAAAGTATAAATTTATTCATCTTTCAAAGAATAACTTGGAATACCATTGAGACAATTAAGACCTCCATTAGTTGGGGAAACAGTATGCTTTGACACACATGAAGACCACATCTAGACAACAACAAATTGATTCAAACCTTCCCTTGATAGGTAATTGGTGCCTCTTGAATACTGATGGGGCGGTTAAACCGGATATAGGCCTTACTTCTGTCGAGGAGGTGTTACAAGATCATAATGGAGAATGGATCCTTGGGTTCAATCATTATTTGGCGGTGTGTTCAGTGTTAGAGGCTAAGCTATTGGCGATTTTGGATGGTCTTTCAAAGGCGGGGTCTTGATAGAGTGATTATTCAAACAGATAATTGAGAGGTGCTTAAAGTCATCCAAGATAGGCAACCTATAAGTTTGAATTTAGCCTTAGTGAGGAGAATTCTTTAAGTATTATAGCTTGTTGGTCATTGGAGATTATGACATGTTCCTATAGAGGCAAATAGAGTTGTGGATTCTCTAGCTAAAATGCCTTATGATAAGAAGGGCAGTATTCAGGTACTTGAGGAGGTCCTTGAGGAACTCATAGCTCTCTTTTAAGCCTGATATAGCAAGTGATGCTTTCTTCCATATTAGTTTGATGTAATGGTTTTGTTTATCTTGTTAAAAAAAATAAATCAATAATAAACCTAAGGAAATATTTTGGTGTATATATAAAAGGAGAAATTTGTTTATTAAATTAGATAAGATATAAAATTATTTAATAAGTTAATATATATATATATATATATATATATATATATATATATATGTATTGAGTTAAGTTAGAAATGAAAGGGTAGAGAATGCATCAACAAGGTTTAAATAATGATTATTTGGGCTTATTTAGTAAATTAAGCTACTTTGAGGTTTTAATTTTATAGATGGACTTGTATGAAGATAAAGTCTTGTTGATATGTTAATAAGAAAAATATGATTTATGCTATGAAGAAGATAGGTTGGTCATGTATTCTTTCACTTCAATGGATATATGTAACACTGCCATACTAGGAATACCACCTGCATTTTTTATATTCATTGATTTTAATTTACAATTTATTATTTCAATCAAAAACTAATTCCATAGCATTATTACAAAGTAATTTAATATTATATAAATACTTAGGTAAACATGTAATCCCACATTAATAAATTTACTTGTAATTAAAACCACCAAACCCAACTTTTTAAAAATAAAATAAAATAGTACAATGAATATTTTAGATTATGTATGGGTGTGTTTAGATATCAAAATAAGAATATCCACATATTCTAAAATATGATACTTTTGGGGCTAAAGCTCTATTTATTCTAAGAAAATATTGATATAAAATAATATTTAAATTGATTCAATTACATTCATGCAATGGAGAGTTATTGAGGCATTAATGATATTAACTAAAAATATTGCATTTTATTTAGTGATTTAATATTAATTTAAAATATATTTAAAAGTAAAAGGTCAATCTTGATCCTATTTATTTCATATTTTCTTTTTAAGAGTTGGAAATATATTTTATAAATATAGATATAAATAATGCTAAATTTTTAAGTTTAAAATTTAAAATTAATAATAATAAATTGATTGTTAATTGATATAATAGATAAAAGAACATAATTTTGACTTAAAGAAATTTATTAATTATTATTATTGTTCTAATACAATAATGTTAAATTTTTCCATTAAAACCTAAGAAAAATTAATATTCTAGATACTTAGGAATATTTAATTGGATATATTGAAAAAAAAGGCTTGGTGATAAATTTAGTCACTAATGTTTATATATTTTGTCAAATTAGTCTTAATTGTATTTTTGAGCTTTTTTTCCATAAACCTTTATTATTTTTTCAAATTGCTTCTTTTAATAGATTTAATGAAAGTACTATTAAAAATTTAACGGATGATGTGGAATATTTTAATGAGATGTAATCTATTACTTAAATAACTCAATAAAATAATTACATGTGAAAAATAATAAAATAAATAAATCATATATGAAATTAAAAAATAACTCTTAATTTGAAGAAAATAAACGTAATTATCTAAAAAAGGTTTCAAAATGAATGCATACATTTGTTTACGGAAGGTTTCAAAATATAATTAATAAATCAAACCGAAAATACTGAATGTATGCTTTCATTCACATGTATTTATTTTATTGAGTTATTTTGAGTTATATTTTTAATTTCATGTAAGATTTTATTTATTTTATTATTTTCACATGTTATTACCTTATTAGGTTAGCTAAGTAATAGATTACATCTCATTAAACATATTTCATATCATCTCATTAACATTTTTAACAGTATTTTCATCAAATCTATTTTAAAAAAGTAATTTGAAAAAAGATAACAAAAGACTAAAAATACAACTAGGACCATTTTGACAAAACAAGTAAACGTTAAGTCAATAAAAAATAAAAAAAATGAAAAGATAACTTTGGCCATATTTGTTTCTTTTATAGTCAATATTTTACTTCTACATAGCTCCTTAGGGACTGATTTTTATAATATATAGATAGATACAGTAAACTCGAATCCTCCATTGTTCAAAGTAATATAATTGCTAAATAATTTTGTTATCTCATCTACTTTACTAATTAATTATTCTCTTTCATATATACAAGCAAATAAACCTAGGAGTTTCTTTTTAAATATTTCTATCTTCTATGTGTTGGGTTTTTTTTTTTAAGTACACTAATCGCACTTCATGATTTATTTATTTTTGGTTTTATATAAAAATATTCTTTATTAATTATTTTTTATTTTTTATTCAATAATTTTAAATTAAAATAATAATGTCTAATTAGTTTTAAATTGTTTTAATTATTATTAAATCAAATTATAAATTATATTATAGTTTAATATAAGCATATCTTAATTTTCAAATAATTTATTTAAGTTTAATTTTAAAATTATCATAAATGATAATAAATTTATATTTTTCCTCTCATTTAATTTTTTTAATATTTTTATGCAAATACATATTAAATATTTTAAACTTAATTTTAATTCATTTATATATATTAACTTTGAGATAAACTCATTTTTTTCATTTATTTCTTTAATTTTATATTTTAATCAATTTCATTTCCATTAAACCTTCATTTTGAATAAAAATAATATCATAAATTCATTTAAAGAATAATATATAGTTGAATTAAATATAAGTTTAAAATACTTAATTTTACTTGAAGTCAAATATAATTTAATTTTATAATACTTTAATATAAATCTTAATTAATTAAAATGGAGAAAATAAATCAAATAAATAAAACTACATGTATAACACCCAACACGAAAGTTGATTGGATGTAAGATGACATGTTCGTTGCTAAAAGCAACTCAAAACAAACATTACAACTATCATCGAAGCCAAAATCATCAACAATTGAAAGATGTTACAAGTGATAAATGGATTCAAATGAACTTAAAAGGGCCCACGAACAATAAATTGCGGTCAAAGACGGACAAACATGAAGCCAAATTATGAATCATGGGTCAAAATCACAAAATGCAAGGCTACGTCTCAAGATAGTGAAATAATGTCTTGAGACATGCCTCCCCTGTTTGTTGAGATCTAGTGCATTTGTGTAGTATTTTCATCTAAGTATACTTATATTTTTCAAACAAATTGGTTTAATAATAATATTCATTAATTACATTAATATCTTTTGTATATTGTTCTTGATTTTTTTACACACAAAGTAAAATTAAAACAAATATTGGCTCACTAGTTATATAACGTTTAACTAAATACTATGAGGTATTACGTGGTCGGATCGTAATATAGAAAGACAACTTGTATTAGTAGATAAACCTAAACATGTCCTTAGTCTAATTGAAAATGAGCAAACCGATTGAAAAAGTAATATGCCATCTATCAAGTCCAATTGGAGAGATATTTTGTCTTGAGCATCAGAACGGGTGATTCATAGAAGATAGAGACATAAATGAGACTAATTGGACTCACATTATATCAAATAGGACCCAACTAGAATAGATTCTAGATTCGTTTATGGATTTATTCACTTGTAACGTTTATAATGTAACATATCTTAATTCTAAGTGGATGATGGACTATGTATGCGTGACTCGTATACTTTGATGTAAGCAAAAGTCTGAGTTAAAATAAATAAGGAACCGAAAGCTAGTGTGTTAGGAATATGACTTCTACTATCATATCCCAAAAATAGGGTTAGAAGAAATTGAGTTAGTGGACGAGGAGTTGTTATGCTGTGACTCTTAGTTAAAAGTTTGTAAAAATTATTTCAAGAATGAGTTACTGGTAAAATGGTTAAAAGAAAGTAATGAGAGAGTGTAGCTAACTTAAAGACTTAGTTTGATTCCATTCCTTTGCAAATATTAAATTTTAGTATTTTTGCTCCCCTTGTCCCGTCTATAACTGTCCCTTAGTCAACTGTCAGATTTTAGTTTGACCAAAAAAAATGATAAATTTGAATAATTAAAATATTTATCTGAATTATCTAGAAGATATTATTTTTTTCAAGGGACTAAACAGATATTGTTGTTTTCTTTCTTTTCATTTTTTTTTCTTTTTCTCTCCTTTTTTCTCCCTTGTCCTCCCTCTCCCCCTCTCCCCCTTTCCTCCTTTTCTCCTCTCGTAGTGGATGTCGCACCACCTTTTCTCCTCCACTGATAGAGGAGAAAAAATGGGGTAAGAGTAAAAGAATTTTTCTTGTATAGTAATAGTTAGTGAAAATTAGGAGGTGAGCCATGTTTGCTCCCCAAAAGTAGCACACTTTTCTCTCAAATAGTTGAAATAATCTATCCATTGAGTTTATTTATTGTTTGTTTTGATAATAGCAAATTTTTTTCTTAGTTAATTGTTTAACTCCTTAGTGCAAATTGTTTTATTATCTTTATTCTGTTTCTTTTGTTGATATATATACTTTAAAAGATTTGAATCTTGTTGATACATGATATCAACAGAAGTAAAAAAAGAAGTGATTGGTGTTCTGGTGAAGAAGTAAAGAGGTGTTTGGAGTAGTCCATTCTATAAAACTTTTTAAAATTTTATTATATAGGAAGATTAATCGGATCAAATTTGGATTAGATTGTTTTTATTATAATTATATATATAACAAGTCTATGAATTCATATTATCATAAGATAGTATAAATTAAAAATAGATGAGCTAATTTAGGGTGGGAATATGACTCTCAAATATTATCATTACCACTTTTACTTTTTCTCCTTTTAATGGGGTTTATCTACACAGTGAAATATTATGATGTGTCATTTTCCATTATATTTGCCTATCTAAATAGTAATAGTAGCCCTTTTTGCTTTGGAGAATTGCCCTTCTAGACTTTAACCAAATCTTCTCTCCCTCTCCACTTGCCACATCTTATCTTCTCTTTCACATACTAATCACCAATTATGATCAGCAAACCCTACTCTACAACAGCCAAGACAATTATTGAATCCATTGTAGGGGGATTCAACAATGCAATTATTGAATCAGTGTAAACAACAAAGATGGTCCCACTATAGTCAAGCCCTTTAAAAGGAAGAATGGGTTATTTGGTGAGAGCACTCACTCAATGTTCCATTTACTAAATTTTAATAAATTACAATTTATGCACACTTTTTTTAATTATCTTTTCACATTCTGAAACATCTCTAATGGCTTAAAAGAATGCAATCTAAGTGGTTGAACCCCCAAAGCTATAGAAAATCAAATTAGAGATTCCATCATATTGTGTATTGGTAATTATATGTATTTAGAAAAAAAATTCAAAACTTGGATGTCTGTTGAATTTTTTATTAAATTAAGATAATTATTTGATACATCGTTAATAAAATTTTTAAATTTCACAAGCGGATTGAAAGTATGACAAACGTCATATTTATTTATATAATTAATTAATTATTATTATTTTATTATACCATATTACTTATCGCAAGGGTTTTGCTAACTAAAAGAATAGTTAAAATTTAAACTACTTTTCTATTTTTTACTTAATCGTTAGATCCGTGAAGCTTCTAATTTTTAAATATATAAACTCGAGATCTTTTTAAAGAAGAAAATAAAAGCATGTTAATTATATATATATATAAATAAATAAATAAATAAAAGGAGTTAAATTCATATAAAATTGAAATCTAAATTTATTTATTGATAAATCAAAATTTAAATTTGGGATAACACTTTCAAATGTATCTATTTGATATTTTATTTATCTCATTATATAAAATAAGTGTTTAATTAGTAGTAATAATTTGTTCGGATTTCATAAAGAAAATTTGATGTATAACCAACAATATAATTAATTAAAACGAAAATTTTCATACAAACAATGATAAAGTAAAATATTCTTTAAGAAAATTATTTTTAAACCATTACACTTTTATGAGCTCTAAAGATCCAACTGTATTTTCTTCTCCATTTGGTCAAATCATAAATATTTTGGTAGGCAGATGGTGATGTTGAAAAATCAAAGACTCTTCACATGAGTAGCTCATTAATAAAAATAATCTTCAACTTGTCCTATAAGACAGACCTATCACATAAAACAGAAACTGTGTACTTCCCTTGCGAGTGAGTTTGTATTCCTTGCTCCATTCAAGGAGCCAGGTTCAGAACCTGACAATTGAAAAAACCCATCCATAAGTGTTCTCATATGGGCTTGATTGCATAATCAACAATAGAACAAAAGAGATTATTCCCTTATACATTAGTATTTAATCCAACTTACCTTAAAAGACAAAACATGAGACAAGACCCATGGCTTTGTAAAGTCTTTTGATTTTCAAATACACCTACATGCAACTAAGGTGGAAACGGACCATTTGGTCTCCAGAGATGAAGTTACAAAACGATGGTTGAAGCACTGGCAAATTCATCCAGTGCACAATAATGGAATCACTTGAGAAATTACTACAACTTTTTAAAGTCCTAACACACTTATAAGGACTAACCGGAAACTCAAAAATGTAGACGAGAAGAAGAAAAATCAGAGAAAAGAAAAATCTTGTGTATTCTACTGATTACCCTCTCCCACTTATAGCCAAAACAATAAAAGGAAACAAAATAAACAACAGTAACAACTCAATAACAGAAAGGTAGTTACAAGACTATGCTAAACGCATCATTTTATTTAAACTGAAACTCCTCGTTTTGATTGAAACTGAAACTCCCCATTTTGTTTATTCGAAATGTGTCGTTGTGATACTTCTGTTTTTTATTCCATAACAACTACTCTTCCCTCAAAAAGAATCTTTGTCCTTAATTATCAAATTGAGGAAACTGGCTCTTGATCTATTACAAAGACTCCCATGTTGCATATTTAGGGAATGAATTAGCCCATTCCACCAAAATTTCAATAACTGGACTATTCCCTTTCTTAACTATCCTTCGATCCAACACAGGAACTGGCTCTTTGGCCCAAGCACCTATAACATCAATCACAGGTAAAGTTGCTTGAACTAGGATTGACCCTACATGTTTCTTAAGATGAGAAACATGAAATGCAGAGTGTACTTGGGATCCAAGAGGCAACTGTAATCTATAAGCAACTTTCCTTACTCTAGCTGCTATCGGAAATGGTCTAAAGTATCTAGGAGACAACTTCTGGTTCAACAACCTTTTGACAGAATGTTTCCTATAAGGTTCCAACCTCAAGTAGACTAGATTTCCTTCCTTAAACTCTTTCTCGCTCCTATGTTTATCTACCTGTTGTTTCATATGTTGGAATTACTCTACATACTGTGAATTCGTTCTAGTCGGTAGACGTCATTGATGTAAGATGCGTACTCAATTCGTATGTTCCCACATGTGGCAATCACATTTGCGCATGGGAACCAAAGTGCTTGGAATATCCCATAATTGCAAGTCCCTACTGTTAGGTTTACACGATAGGATACCGTCAACATGTCTTGGTTGGGCCTAACGTGCTCCATGACATGAGAGTGGCACACTACATACATAGTGTTCGCCTTCATTATGTTCCGTCGGATCTCCTTTGTTACGTCACTGCACCATGTACCATCGCTTGCTATCTGTCTAGCATAAATTGTCGCCCTCTTTGAAAATAGTGAGGCCAAGTAGAAGTATGTTTCCTGACACGTCCCCTTCAGTATAGAATTGATGCACTCAGCTAAGTTTGACATCATTTGCCCGTACCGTAGGCCCCTATTGTATGATTGCATCCACTGTTAGAATGGTATATTCGCTAAGTACACCGCACCATAGGCATTGATGGTGCTCAGGTTGTTCAGCATTTCATGGAATTGATGTTGGACGAGCTCGTAAGCTGTCGAGAAACGTCTATCCTCTAATGCAAGGAACAAACACTTGAATTGTGGAAGCATTGTAATGTATATATTAAATAATTGGAACTACAAACCCATGTTAATAACTAGGTCTCACTCAGTTTCCAAAGGATATTTTTGGTGGTAGTTCGATCCCACATGTCGTAAGCAGTATCGATGATGGGTGCAATCCCAGAGGCTGCCATGACACTCAGTCCCGAACAATATTCCTGGTCCCCTATCTGACATGACACATATGTCAGGCTGCGGGCAATTGTGGCGGCGCAATCGACTTAGGAAGAAATCTCAGTCATCTTCCATTTCTCTAAGAGTTATCATAAACGCTATCGGTAGAATCCTCCGATTATTGTCCTGAGCAATATCAAACAACAAACTATGTTGATACCTTCCGTACTTCCAGGTTTTGTCAATTTGGACCAATGGCTTGCAGTGTCGGAAAGCCTCTCTGCATTGCTCAAAGGTCTAAAAGATTCGATAGAACACTCTTTTCCCAAGGACCAATAGATCGCCAAAGTACGCTGGGTGTGTTTCCAAATCGGTTGTGAAACTTGGTATGTACCTATCCAATACTTGACACTATTGTAAGAGATAGTTGTGCGAACCTTAACCAAATGAGCCCTAATGACATATGTCCAATCGGTCCTTGCTCTAGCTTATTGAAACTAGAAATGAATTGCATGTTGAATTAAATGAATAAAAATGGATAAAAATGATAAAGTTAGAGAGATATGTTACATTCAGAAATGATTGTGGTTTCTCGCTAAGTATGGAAATGACTTAAGAATTAATTTATGTTTTTTTTGAATTATTAATTAATTAATTGAAGTTTAAAAATGGATTTTAATTAACTAGTCATTGTGAATCTGTTGAATGAAAAAAAAATTAAATATATTTTCTCATATATTCTTTTAAGGTAAAGTTGTCATGATTTTAATAGAATTAGAATTGTGTTGAGAAATTTATTTAATTGGGAAATTGTAATAGCCCGTCTTTCAGTGGTGTCGAAAATAGTGGTTTCGGGACTACCAAATCTGACGAGTAAGTTCGTAAATGTTATTATTTAATATTTACGAGTCAAATATGGTTTTAAAAAGGTTTTTAATTTGGTAATTTATGTTTTATAACGATTTATTAAGTTCAAGTGGTAAGACTCTAAGGTCAAGTGGCTTTAGAAAATGAGGTATCGGGACCTCGTTTCTATAAACCAAATCATAAATATTTTTATAAATACTTACGGAGTGTCATTAAGGTGGTATCAAAGTTTCATTGAAAAATTTTAATGTTTCGATAGTTAATTAATTAAAAAGGAGTAAATTGTAAAAGATGTAAAATTTAGTCATTATTTAATTTGAGTGATTAAATGGGTTTATTTAATAAAATAAAAGGGACTTTAATGGTAATTATACAATTTAAGAATTTAGTGGATGGTTTTGGGCAATTAAAAGCTTGAAAATTGGTTGAATTTTAAATGAACAAAATTGTAATTTTATAATTAAAATTTAATTAAATAAAAGAAAAACTCTTATAATCATTTTAGTGTCTTCTTCACTAAAATTGGAAGAAGAAAACTCCATGAAAATTAAGCTAGGTTTGGCCATGGTTAAAATTATGCATGTAAGTCCCTAAGCTATCCATTTTTTAGACCGTTGCAATTAGGTCCAGTTAGCCCATATCTTCGATTTTGAAACTGTTAAAGATTTTGAATGTTTCCATTAATGAACCTTGTGATTTTAGATGTTAAATGATGAATTTGAGATATTAGTTGTTATTTAAAAGTATTTTATTAAGTGATTTTTGATAAATTTTCATATTAGAGACTAAATTGTTAAAATAGTAAAAATATGAGGGTTTGTTGTGAAATTATTGCAAAAAATGGGCTGTTTTGAATGCATGAATATAGGTAAATTTGGGTTGTGTAAGTGGCTGGATTTTGGGTGAAAGAAATGGCTTGAAAATGACCTATTTTGAATGTACACACGGCCTAACCACACGGCCGTGTGACCCCTGCAGTGTGAATTTTTTCATCTTTTTTCATGAAAATTTAAATGTTTTTTATTTAGTCCCGAATCATTTCTAAGGGTTTTTTACCCAACTGGATTATAAAAAATTTTAAAACACCAAAATAGGGTGTCAGATATATTATTTACGAAAATGGGTTGTTTTTTTGGGTCGAGCCTACCTGACAGGTGCGACCCATTTTTTAATAATATATATATATATATATATATATATAAATATTATTATTTTATTATATTTTAATAATTTTTAAAATTTTAAAATCCAATCGGTCAAAACCGGTCGAGCTGCACCTGAGGCGCGACTATTCGGCCCACTCTGGGCGCGATCGCCTGCACCTGCCACGTGTCCTTGCCCCCCACCGCCCGGCCCTGCACCCTTCCATGCCACCTGCAAAAAGAGAAAAGAAAAAAATATTAAGTTTAATAATTATTTAATATTATTATTTTAATAATGTTATTAATTTATTATTTTTATACTTAAATTTTTAATAATTTTGAAATTAAGTTTCATAATTTTTAATATTATTATTTTAATAATGTTATTAATTTATTATTTTTATGCTTAAATTTTTAATAATTTTGAAATTAAGTTTAATAATTTTTAATATTATTATTTTAATAATTTTGATAATTTATTATTTTTATGCTTAGATTTTTAATATTTTTAAATTAAGTCTAATAATTTTTAGTATTATTAATTTAATAAATTTTATTGAAAAAAATACGAGTTACTCCACTCCTCCCGACCCGTATCAATCGCCGTACTCCACTCCTCCCGGCTCAAGTTCATCGATGGCGTTTGAGACATATGATTTTTCTTCTATATTTCACACACCCCCACATACGGATGAAGAGAATGTTGATCGCCGTAATCGCCCGCAACGTAAACGTCGAGCTCCACAAAAATATACCCCTAGAACGACATCATCAAATCATCAATTTTAGGGGGTTTTGTAATATAAATAACTTCATATTTATTTATGTAATGAATTTTTTGGCATTTTAATTAACAATTTTTTTTTTGCAATTTAAATAGTTAACTTTGTATTTATGTAATGACTTTTTTTCATTTTATTTATTTATCAATTTTATGGTTTTTTTATTTATTATTTAAATAAATAAACTTTATACTAACTATGTAAGTCAAATTAGATTAACTGCAACAAATTGTTGACAAATTTGTGATTCAATCCTTTTAACATATAATGAACTACATATCAATTTCTACCCGATTGCGACGATTGTCCAACATGGTAGTTTCGGAGCGGGCATTTACTTCGATTATGACTGGCTAATCTGCATATGCCATACAACTTTCCGTCGGATTTCTCCCTAATGCCCATTTCGTTATGGATTCTGGATGATTGCGGACGACCTTTCGGGTTCCTACGTAACCCTTTATCTGGAATAAGCTCGAAGGTTATCGAAGGTACCTCCCAAGTAGATAGGTCAGGAAGCACTGGGAACTCGTTCTCCCATACACGCAACGTGCGTTCGAGGGTGTACACTTCATCGATAAATTGTTCTACATTGAGTGAAACTTTAGCACAAGCTGCCACAACATGTGCGCATGGATAATGAAGTGTTTGAAACCTCCTGCAATCGCACCGTTTGTTTCGAAGATCAACTCCGTAGGATCTAGGTGGTATACCGGGTCAACAACAGATAGTCTCAGTAACTCGAAACGTTTCATTGCGTCGTGAATATATTTCTACAGTCATTAGCCTCGCCATCCGACGGTTTGCAGCAATTGCATCCTTGACATCTTCTACAAACACGTGTCTCGCCTCCATTTGGTTAGCTTGTTGTTGACCCATTCTTGGCATCAAGGTAGCCAACCTGTAGAATGTAGCTGAGAAGACAGATGAAATTGGAAGATGTCGTGTTTTTAACAACACAGCGTTGATCCCCTCCACCAAGTTTGTGGTCATTTGACCATAACGAAAGCCCTCGTCAAAACTTTGAGCCCATTGTCACGGCTCTATAGTACCCAACCACTTTCGGAAAGATGTGTTTGTTTGACCCTCCATGTCGCTCACAAGTCGAGTCATTCTTTGGCGAAAAATGTGTGGCTCTAACTCATGCGCTGCATATGTATTAAGAAAAGATAAGTTACATCACTGCCCTAAAACATTAAAACTTATATTGAAAAGATAAGGTAATCCTTTACCCATTCTCACAACTTGTCTCTTCCAGTCTTTATTCTTATAATCTCGCTGAAAATTAGCTGCGATGTGCCGGATGCAGTAAACGGATCTCCATGGCACACCGGAACGCCTAATGGCGGCAATTAATCCTTTCCCTCTATCGGAGATGATGCAAATATTATCGTTGCTAATAACATACCTTCGTAGGTTGGTAAGGAAGAATTCCCATGATTCCATGTTCTCTTTATCGACGATGGCAAATGCTATAGGGAGCACGTTCCTATTGCCGTCTTGAGCAACTGTAAGAAGTAGGATTTGTGTATATTTTCCATATAGCCAGGTCCCATTTACTTGCACAAATGGCTTGCAGTGGGGAAATGTGAGCACACATGGATCAAACGTTCAGAACATTCGATGAAAAATTCTTTTTCCCAATTGTAGTTGGTCATTCGGCCCGTAATAACATCGTGTCTGCAACTCAATGACAGTCCCCGACACGTACTCCCTCATAGCGGCTATCCATCCTTGTAACTCATTGTACGATGCATCGAAATCTCTGTATAATTGTTCCATTTCCATTTGTTTAGCTATCTATGCCTTTCGGTATGATACTCAATACTGGAATCGTGTCTGCATTTCGGCAATCAGTACCAAAACTTTAATTATAGGCATGTCTTTCACCATTGGCATGATGCACGTACAGATAGTTTTGGAATCAAGTTTTCGATGATCTTCTGTCATACGTGTTGAAGTGCATGTGTGAGGCCCAACAAATTTTCGTATCTCCCACATCTGCGACTTCTGGATAAATACAGCTCGTATCCACCAATTGCAGCCTTTCGCAGACCTCCAACACTTTCCAATATATAATGTCGGTTTAGACGTTACAACTTTATAGTCTACTGATATATTCATGCTATACTGCTTAATGGAAAAAACACATTCTTCCTTACTTTCGAATCTCTGGCCCACGAACAACTCCTCAGGATCAGAATATACAGCCATCCGGTGAGCAGGTAGTATTTCAGGGTATTCCAGAAACTCAGCTGCGTGTGCCGCATCGGGGTCTATCCGAGACATGTGTACCGCAGGATTATTGTGTATCACAATACGACGAATCTAGTTCCCGACTGAAGACGCGTTAACGTTTCCATTATCATTCACGCATTCATCGTCAATATCATCCGGGACCTCGTCTACGTCGGGATCACTCTCACTATCAACTTCGTGATTAGAAGGATCACTACTCTGGTATACATCATCACCAACCACATTAGTCTCGGGTGCAGCATTAAGATCAATGTCGATCCCGTGTATAGTTGATTGACTATCAACGTACGATATCGGAACCACCATACACGGCTCTTGAGATCCATCTTCTTCACCTAATGAAGTGGGATCTTCAGTTGCCTCTATACCAGCTAACTCAGCAAATAACTGAATCGGTGAATTTTGGTTGCTTCGAGTCCCACAATAAAGAGCGACCATTGTCTCCACGTCTTCATCGTCTACGAGTTCCATTTTAGTGAATTCTATGGGATCCGTCAAAACTAGAAACTTGTAGAAAAGTTTCGACATCCTTCTCCCACAACGTCTATAAAATTTTTCACTAATTTTTTCCTTCATATCATCAAACGAGATATTTTTATTAAATCTTATTGCTACTTGTTTGCGACATTCAAATATACATCCCACGGTTGTTGTCAAAATTTCTCCATCGAAAAAAACACATACGAAAAACTGATTCTCCATCTTCAATACTAGATCATTAAAAATTTTAAAATTTTCAAAACAGTTTGAATAGCAAAAAAATACATAAAATTTTTAATGTAAAAATTTTTATTCATAAGCTAACAAAATTAATAACCTAACAAAATAGCTTTCAAATAATAAAATTACTAACAAAACTTTACATTCTATTTACAAAAAAATATACTAAAATACCTTATCTTCCTCCTTGTTCTTCTCCTTTCTTTTTTTTCTTCTCCCTATCTTCTTATTTCCGTTCAACTTGCTATGCTAAATTTTGTGTATGTGTTCATTTGATTTTTGGGGGTGTATATATAGGGGAAAAGGCAAGTACGTATGGGCCCCACCATTTGCGCCTCTGAGATAGGCCCCACCATTTGCGCCTCTGAGATAGGCACAATCATTTGCGCCTCTGAGATAGGCACAACCATTTGCGCCTTTGAGAAAGGCTCGATTAGTCGCGCCTCTCAGGTAGGTGCAACCTATATTTTTATACACGGGTCATACTAACCCGAAAGTAAAATAAATAATATTTTATTTAAAAAAACAAAAAAAATAATATAAAATAATGATTCGCGCCTGTCAGATAGGCGCGAATGAAAAAAACACCCCATTTTCGTATATAATCGGGCTGACAACCTATTTTAACAAATAATTGTTTTAATTTATTTTAGTAAAAAAGCCCTCTTTCTCCTTCTTCTTCTTCTTTTTCTCTCTTTGCTGCTGCCTTCACAAAATTGGGGGACCGGTGCTTATATGGTCCCCCATTTCAAAATTTAATTTTTTTTTCTCTCTTTCCAGGTCCCTACAGGTGCTCGTGGCAGGCTGCAGGGCAGTCGCGCCCCTACAGCAGGCGCGAATGGTCGCGCCTCTGGGTCTGGCTCGACCTGGTTTTGACCCGATTGGATTTTAAAATTTTAAAAATTATTAAAATATAATAAAATAATAATATTTAAAATATATATATATTATTAAAAAAATGGGTCGCGCCTGTCAAGTAGGCTCGACCCAAAAAAACAACCCATTCTCGTAAATGATGTATCTGACACCCTATTTTGGTGTTTTAAAATTTTTTTTAACCCAGTTGGGTAAAAACCCCCATTTCTAAAGTGTTTCTAAGGCTTCAAGGGCTTGAAAAAGAGATGTTATGCATGTGTTTGAATGGAATATGATGTGGTTTATAATTGATTTTAATCGAATGTTTTAAGTTAAAAGTTTCTGGTAATGCTCGATAATCCTATTCTGGCAATGGACGTGGGTTAGGGGTGTTACATTTAATGGTATCAAAGTTATGTTTTAGTCGATTCTCGGACTAAACGTAGCATGTGTGAAGTCTAGAAATACGTGCCATTATATAACCTGTGATAGTGTGATATATCCCGACTCTAATGAGATTTGTTTTATTTTTAGACAAAGATGCTTTCTAACTGAGCTAATTCTGATTATGCTGAAAGCGATACTCAAGTATCTGATTAAAAAGTTACTTATGATGAGTCAAGACTCATAAAGGTATGAATAAATATTTTATAATGTATACTAATGATGAATCTTATGTTATGTGTATTTATGTGAGAGTCAAATTTAGAGGCTTTACGATCTTCACCCCCTCACCTGTACAGTCTTATACAATGGAATTTACAAGATTTATGTTGATTAAGCCCACAAGTATGAAATCGAAGAGTTCAGTGGTTAAATGAATAATAATACGGTCAAAGCTGAGAATAGGATAGCAAGTAAAGAAAGTTCTAGAAGAGATATTAGATTTTTTTGAAGATCATTCGGGATACGCAACTTCGCCATTAAAGAAGAAATTATTCACGAATAATTGACTTATTCGGGTATGGTATCTAAAGAACGGATTAATAAGAATTTACTCTGAATTGATTTCTTTAGTGGAACGGGATAATGTGGGATTATTGATGATTGTAGTAGTAAGTGGAATAATGTTTGAATTGCAAGATATTTGAATGCAACGGTTATAGACGAATATCTTATGATGGTCTCTTCGGCGTATTCTATATGTTCTTTTATCTTCAGAAATATATGCAATTGTTCAACTTCAGATGTGATTCTTATCATATAAGAATGCTAGCTAACCATAATGTTAAACTGGTTAATTTATGATCGACATTACTCTATCTTTCTTTGGCATTCTACTCCATTATGTTATATGATGCTATTATTCTGTTTCTACTAGTTGTTGCTCTACTTTATATATATATATATATATATATATATATGCAAATTATGTTGTCTTTGTCACAACTGATTGTAGTTCGTATGAGTGGTATTCCTCTTCTAGATTTTCTCTTAGGAATCATCGATCTCTTTATCATATGGGCTGTATTCTCAGAAATTCAGTAGAGCTTCAAATCTTGAATTTTATTATCTTAGTTTTCTTATCACTCTTATGGTCTGATTTTATCTATCAAACATGGTTCATCTGTAAAAGATATTCATTAGCCGGATGTAACTACATTTATTACAGTTATAAATCCTGGTTCGATCATGGGAGCTCGATGATATAGATATCAGATTATAAAGGTTGTGTGGCAGCTAAGTCTTTATCATTATCTGATCTTCAGTTTTCCTCTTTTATTTGTGAGTGCACTATTGATGTTGAGGTATAATTCTATCTATACAGTTGAAACGTTAGTCTTATTATAGCACTATGGTTTTAATCTATCTAATGGTTATGGCTCTGGTATGGTTCAAAGCTTCACTGTTAATAATTGAAATAGCTTTATTATATACCCTTTCAAGCTTTTGTCAAGAGGTAGGCATCGGCAAAAGTGTAGACAGTGGGAGATCGAGTTTAAACTTGTATATTGGTTTTCATTTGTAGCACCCCCTAACCCGAATCTGTCACCAGAACAAGGTTATGGAGCATTACTGGAATTTACAAATCAAACAAACAGAAAATGCAAACATTTCATATCAGATATCATTCATGTCAAAAACCAATTAAAATCATACATATTGTCCCTTATATGAGCCCTCGAGGCCCAAAATACACATTAGAAACAAATCGGGACTAAATCAAAAACTTAGAAATTTTTTTGGAAACATTTAATATTTTCAACATTATAGGGGTTACATGGCCGTGTAATTAGGCGGTGTGACTCACACGGTCAAGAGACATGCCCGTGTCTAAGGCCGTGTAACTCACTTACTTGCATTTGTTTAAAAGATACAGGGACACACGGTTTTGTGTCACACACGGCTGAGACACACGCCCGTATGGACGAAAATAGGCTATTTTATAAGCCATTTTTCTCAACCAACAAGGCATGTATCTACAACTATCATCATACGTGTAAACAAACCATATTATAGCATCCAAAACAAGTAAAAATCAAGCCTTAAATATATATAATATCTTTACATACAACCATTATTCCTTCAAGCACCTCAGGTGACAGATTATAACATGTGTGTTGATGTATTCAATATATTTATATGTATAACTAACTTATCTGTATAATTTACCAAAAGGTTTACCAAGCTAATTTGCATTATTTCAAACCAAGTTACTTACCTACCAAAACATACCAAAATACATGTATATAAATGAACATTTAGCTAACACTTTACCTTTCACTATACAAACATAAACCAACCCACACATTAACCATATAAGGTAAATATGCACAAACCAAAATGTGCCAAAACACAAACCAAATAAGTGGCTAATATTAACAAAACTCATATAGGTCAACATTAACCAGAATACCTATACATGCCATTATTACCAAAATTAAAACATCTGAAAGTACCAATGGATAGTGTGATATAACTCCGACAAAATTTCCAACCCCATCGAGCTTTCGATAATCTGAAAATTAAAAGAAAACAATTACATAAGAAACAGATGCTTAGTAAGCTCGCATAAACTTTAATCATATCAATTCATTTCAAATATAAAATTAATACATATAAAAAAACAATCCAATAATGATACTGCAATACTCATGAAGCTATATTCATTAATTCACAAGGTGCATAAATTCACAGTATCACTTATACATATTATCCCTAGCTTAGTAGGATTTTATATAACTTTAACTCTTCCAAATTTCTTTATTTTCATTTGTATTTCTTTACTTTCCACACTTATTCCATATGCTTGACACACAAGTCATAATCATATCATTCAACCATGGTCACAAGCTATTGCATTTAACCAATGCCTTTCTCGAATTGATCACTTGATAAGTCATTTCATAAGAAATTGTATAATTTAAACCTTACCACTTTCATGAGCATTAGCATATTTTCACTTAAATACTTATCATTTCAATGCATCGTATAAATAATTATATTACCATTCAACTAATAGCTTGACAATTGCCTAAACATTAAGCGACAACACTGGTTAGCATGCTTGCACATATTGCGTATAAATTCCACATCGATAAACTTATTTTCTAAACATGTCACACTTGAGTTTATTATTCGTCACAACATACATAATTTCCTTGTATCAACATATCAAAGATAATCACATATTTACATGTTATGATACATATCATTCTCTTGTCGTTTCTTCATAAACATATATCAATATTTCATGTACCATCATTTTCATGAATTTTGTGTATATTTATTCCAGTAATAGTTTATAATCATGAATATACATAACTATCAAGCAAGTTTAATATACATGTATTTTCCATGTCATGTTTCAATATATCAAGTAAATATCATTTCCATGTATTTCAGGTGTATACCAGTAATAGGTCATTTCAATCTCATGTTATTTCATATCAAAACTTTGCCGATTGAATCATTTAAATATCGATGGGTACACTTATTTCAGATCAATATCAATAATATTCAATAAATATTTCAATTTAATAACATAATTCTTTTACCAAATCTTACTGAATCGAAAAACGACTTACAAATATGAGTGCATCGTTTTCTTTGTGCCATAGTCCGACTATGGTCTTGCACATGCATTGCCATGGCCCAGCCATGGTCTTACATTCGTAGTGCCATAACCCAGTTATGGTCTTATCATCAAAATTCCATAGCCCAGCTATGGTCTTACATATAAATACTATCATGGTCCAACCATGGTCTTATGTTCAAAGTGCCATAACCCAGTTATGGCCTTATCATCGGTTTGCCATAGCCCTGCTATGGTCTTATCCGTTAATTCATCTTTTACATTAATGCCATAGCCCAGCTATGGTCTTATCCGTCAATTCGACCTTTACCACAGAACAAATGTACTCAATCTCGCGTTCCACTCGTTTTGAACATTTAATTCAACTTCATAATTCAATAATAATTTTATTTTCAACATTAAATATGAATAAATACATATTAAAATCTACCAATATAATAAATAAACATTAAAGTTTAACCAAATGAACTTACTTGGCTAAATTACAGAAATACCAAGATTCAGGGGTATTTTGGTAATTTTCTATTTCCCTCAATCTTCCACCCGATCTCGATCTACAACCAAAAATATGAAAACCAACTTGACCTCTCCCTCTTCTCTGTTTTTCAACTGAAATTTGGAGAAGAAAAGCCTAGAATTCTTTTTAAATTTCAATTTGTCTTATTTGATTTCAATATAATTACCATTTTGCCATTGTTTCTTGTTATTTTATCATTTTTTTATTCATATGCTGCCTTATCCTCTCATTTAGGATTATCTACCCTTTTAAGTCCTCCCTTGTTCACTAATTAAGCCATTTATTCACTTGTTTCTTATAATTATCAAGTTTTTCACCTTTTTTAATTTAGTCTTTTTTAATTAATTAACTATCAAAATGTTAAAATTTTCTAATGAATCTTTAACACAACCTTAATGACACTCCGTAAATATTTATAAAAATATTTATGGGTCGGTTTATAGAATCGAGGTCTCGATACCTCATTTTTTAAAACCACTTAACTGAATAAATCTTTATAAAACACAAATTACTAATTCAAAAACCTTTCTAAAACTATATTTGACTCATAAATATTAAATAATAATATTTACAAACTTACTTGCCAGATTTGGTGGCCTCAAACCACTATTTTCGATATTACTAAAAATTGGGCTGTTACATCATTGCTCTAATAATCTCGATATATGTTAATGAGTTAAAATGGGATGTTATGTTTCGTTTGAGTTAATGCAGTCTATAGAAATCTTTGATTGGTATTTTGAGTGAATTATGATAGATTGTATGTCTGAGTTGTCTTGACAATAAGAAGAAATTATTATTTTGATATGTTATTATTTGATAGATAAAGTCGACTCAGTTGTTTTAATCAGAGCGCATTATTCATTTGAAAATTTAATTGAGTTATATGTACTTAAGTTTATCTTTAGGTCCGAAAATAAAGTTTGAGAATTCACGGGTAAATAGACAAACAGTCTGAATGAAGAATTCATATTTTAAAAGACATGATACAGAAATATATCTATCAGATCAATTCTAATAAGAAAATGTTATTATAGGTTAAAGTCGTCTCGATTCTTGAAGCTATCGCACTTGTGTAAAATGATGTTGCGTGACATTTTCTATGTAAGGGGAATAAATATCAGTTGAAAGTTACAAATGCAAACATGTAACAACCTAGTTTAGACCCTATTCGGAACAATGGTTTCGCGACCACCAATCCTAGTTAGAAAAATATTTTAATATTATTTGTGGTGTTTACAGCATGTTAATTAATATGTGTAAAAATTTCGTGTGAAAATTTTATCATTTGTGTGCTCGATTTAATTAAAAGGAATTAATCGCGTAAAATGTAAAAGTGACTAGCTAATTGTTAAAGTGCTACATTGCTATTGCTTTTATAATGAGGAGTCCTTAAAATATAATTTGACCTTTAGAAACATGCATGGCCGGTTGTGGAAATTTATTATAATGTTTCTAAATTAGTTTATAAAGGTTAATTTAGTAAATTGTATGTTAAAAAGAAATTAAATAAAATAAAACATATTAAAACATGCATGTGTTCATCTTAGTTGCCGAAACTTCGAAAGAAAAGAGAAAGAAAAGAGTTTTAAAGGTTTGGCCCTTGTGTTCTTCAAATTAGGTATGTGTTAAGCTTGGTTTTGGGTAATTTTTACGTTTTTAAGATCATTGCTTCGTGTTTTAGCTAGCCCATGCCTTCATTTTTGGATTTGATGATGATTTTGTGTTTTTCTATTGTTGAAGCTTGATGATTTTTGTGTTTGATGATGAAAAATAAGTATGTGTTAATAGATTTTTATGTTTAATTAAGTGATTTTTAGTAAAAACGTTTATTTGGGATTAAATTATAATTTTTTTTAAATTGAGGGGTCAAAATATGAAATAAATGAAAGAAATGGGCTTATATGAACCTTAGTAAAATTCGGCTATACTAGAGTTTAGTGAAATTATGTGTATTTTGTGTTTTGTGAAATAGGGACTGAATTGTGAAAAATGTGAAATGCTAGGGGCTTAAGTGAAAATTACCCTTTTATGTGTTTTTGGGTGAATTTGAGTATTTTTATGATTAAATAAGTTTAATTTATATTAATTTAGATCAAGAAAAGAGGAAATCGGATTTGGATCGGGGGAAATCTAAAGTTGTCAAATAGTCGTCTCAGTTCGTTCATCTTCGTCCGAGGTAAGTTCATAAGTAAATAAATGTCATTAAATTCGATTGTATATATTTTAATAGTACTGAATTGAATTATTACTTGTGTATATGTATATGCCGAATTGAATTAAGCATGGGAGCAATATTTATAAGCTTGAATCGATCGAGTTACAACGTCCGAAAGCCCCGTATGAACCTTAGGAATAGTTAGGATACATATTTCATGACTTATGATTTAGATATGTGATTCAATGTAATACCACGTCTGGGACGTTGGCATCGATTTGTGATTTACATGTAAGACCATGTCCAGGACATTGGCATCGTATATGAGTTCATGTAAAACCCTATCTGGGATAGTGGCATCGATATGTGATTACAGTAAGACCATGTCTAGGCGTTGGCATTGTACGAGCTTTTCAACTATCTAAGTATCCTTATTAATTCCAAATGGTTCAACGGGAAATATCGAGTTAAGATCGAATGTGAAATCGAGTTAAAAGTTCAAATACGTACTAAGTTAAATGATTGAGTAGTAAGGTAAGTATATACTTTATATGAATATATGAAATGTACATTATGAAAGTCAGTTAAATATGCTTATGAATATATATGTATTCGGCCAAGTGGAAAATAATTCTAAAGTATATGTATTGATATTGAAGTTGCAAGCTTGATAATTGTATATGTGGTTATGGTTAGTTGATTCGGTTTAATTAAATTGAATTATGAATGTCATTGAAATGATTTATTTGCTTATGATTTACTAAACTACTTAAGCTTACTCTGTGTGTGTACATTCTTTGTTTTTATAGATTTTGGAATATAGTTACGAGCTCGGGGATCGTCAGAGAAATCTGTCACACTATCAATCACTTTTGTGGTATTTTATAAGTTTGAACTTGAACCTATGGCATGTATAGGCTAGTTAATATGTTTGATTTTAAAGTATGTATATATTTAAGCCATGCGAAAATGGCTTGATTTCTATGCTTGAATTCGGTTATGTTTGATCATGGTTTAAGCTTATTTTGGTTAAAATGCTACATGCCATACATGAATGGTATTTGTGATATGCTTGGTATAAATATGTTCTGGCATGAAATAATTGTATATGGCTTATGATTAGTTCTTTTAAAAATAAAAGCTTAACATATATATTTGTGGTTGATGAATGTGTTTGGATTATTGATTGTTTATGTACTTATGTATTTAGTTACGTGATAAAATATAAGTGATGGTTATGAGCTAGTTTTGATTCAGCATGAGTAGCTAGTTGTGATTCGGCATTTATATTCATGAAATATGATGAATGGTTTGATATTTGATTCGGTTTAGTATGGTAAAGAATGTTTATACTTTAAATGTTATGTAAGGAAGTTATTAAGGACGTTTGAATATATATTGAAAGATGAGTGGTTTTGTGTATGCATTATTGAGCATGAAAAGTAACATATGAATTGGGTATATTTATCATTGTTAAATGTGCTTAAAAGGGTTCATTTATAATATGGTCTTATGCACATAAAATATTTAATAAGAGAAGATGTACAATTGGTATAGTTTTAAAGTCATTTTATGTGTAATATATAGGGATAAGTGTATATATCTTGTATATCGTGTATGTGAAATAAAATGCTAGTAAACTAGGTATATTATGAATCTATCAATTGTGGTCGAAAATGGTGGTTGGTATAATAGTCAAATGGATGTAAATTATTGGTTAAATTGTTGGTTGTTTTAGTTCATAGTGAATGGATAATAATGGATATGACTTGTGTTTAAAGCTTGATTGGTGTTTTGGTTATGTGTTTGTATTTTAAATATGGTAATTTTTGGCATGTGAATTGGTGCATGGTTTTGTGACTTAAATAAATGTGTAAAGTATGTTTGTTCATAAAGACCATTATCAATGCCGTTATGATAATAAATATAAAGATTGATATGTGATTTGTTTGGTTTAATGAGTGCATGTATAAAAATTATGAAATAAAATGTATTTACTTAGTATTCGAATACCATTACAACAAAGAGCACATAATTTATGTATATATTTTTAAAGCATATTTATATGACTTTGAGGTATGAATTAAATTCGTGTTATGATTATAAAGTAGGTTTAAGTTTTAATTGGCCATATGCTTTATTTATGCTAATATGACCTATGTGAAAATGTAAACGTTCTGAAGCTGTGTCTTGTTCGATAATGCCTCATAACACCTCATAACCCTAATCCGGTGACGGATATGGGTTAGGGATATTACATTTGATTGGTATCAAAGGTACAGTTTAGTTTATTCTAGGACTAATGTAGCGCGTATGAGTCTAGCTATACATGCCATATTTATAAACTACAATAGTGTGATGATTCCTGACAATTAAAATGTGTTTTTGTATAGTAAATGGATCCTGATCGAGTCGTAGGAGATGACGTGGAAAGTAATGCGTCAGCTCCTGCTCAAGGGGCAGGGCGGACTGATTCTATGCCGATTACGAGTAGCCACGAGGGAGAGGCTAAGCAAACCTTCTTCCAGATGATGAATGAGTGGTTCACTCAATATATTATAACTAATCTGGTTATTCAACAACCCTCACCCTCGCCTAATCCTCCTCAGATACCTGTAATACCTCAAGTTATTGATCCGATGAGTTTAAATAAGCCCTCGGTTGATAAAATCAAAAAACATGGGCTGAAGAATTTAGAGCCACTGTTGATGACGATGTTGAGTGAGCTAAATTCTAGCTCGATAATACAATTCGTGTGTTTGATAAGCTATCTTGTACCCCTGACGAGTGTATAAAACGTGTTGTATCCTTACTTCGAGATTTTTCGTATCACTGGTAGAATACATTGATATCAGTAGTTCCAAAAGAGCGGGTTACCTAGGAGTTGTTTCAGACTGAATTCCGTAAGAAATACATTAGTCAGAGATTCATTGATAAAAAACACAAAAAATTCCTTGAGTTGAAACAGGGTTGTATGACCATAACAAAATATGAACGGAATTTGCAAGGCTCAGCAAATATTCCCGGGAATGTGTTCCGATTGAAGCTATAATGTGTAAAAGATTTGAAGACGGGTTGAATGAAGATATTAAGCTGTTAGTTGGGATACTTGAAATAAAATAGTTCTTTGTACTAGTCGAGCGAGCATGCAAAGCTGAAAAGCTCGGGAAAGAGAAAAGAAAAGCTGACTTTGAAGCTAGAGATTAACGAAAAAGTTACATTTTAGTCGGCACCAAAGAAATTTCGAGATGAAGTTAGTCGTTCAAAGGCTACTGCGGACTATTCTAGATGTGATTGAGACAGACCACCTGTGGGTTCGAGAGCTACCTTAGTAGCTAGTGTTGGTAACATCCGACCGAACCAACCTGAGTGCAAACATTACGGTAAACGACATCCCAGCGGTTGTAGATTGAATGATCGGACTTGTTTTAAATGTGGTTCGATGGATCACTTCATTCGTGAATGCCCTGAGTTGGTTGAGCAAGACATGAAGCAGAATACGAGGCCTAGTAACATGTCAGTTCGAGGTAGACCACCCAGAAACATGGGTAATGTGAGTGGCAGCTAAAAGGGAACTAAAGACACGGCTGTTAGATCTAAGACTTGTGCACCTTCCAGAGCTTATGCTATCCGCGCTCGTGAAAAAGCTTCGTCTCCAAATGTGATTACCGGTACTTTCACTCTCTATGATACTAGTGTTGTTGCATTGATTGATCCTGGATCGGTTCATTCTTATGTATGTGAAACTTTAGCATTCAGTAAGACTTTTCCTGTAGAGTCTACTGAGTTTGTGATTAGAGTATCGAATCCCTTAGGCCGGCGTGTTTGGTTGATAAAGTATGCAAGAATTGTCCGTTGATGATTCGAGATTCATGTTTTCCAGGTGATTTGATGTTATTGCCATTCGACGAGTTTGATATAATTTTAGGTATGGATTGGTTAACATTGCACGATGCTATTGTGAACTGCAAACAAAAGAGTATTGATATGCGATGCTGGAATGATGAGATTATTCGGATTGAGTCTAATGATCTGAATGGTTTACCGGTAGTGATATCTTCGATGCTAGCTCAGAAATATGTGAGAAAAAGTTGTGAAGCTCACTATGCCAATATGTTTGATTCTAAAGTGACTGAAAAGAAGATTGAATCAGTACCAGTAGTGTACGAATATCCGGTTGTGTTTCCTGAAGAATTACTGGGTTTGCCTCTGATCCGAGAAGTAGAGTTTGGCATTGAGCTAGTGCCAGGGACAACTCCGATTTTGATAGCTCCATACAAAATGGCACCGACCGAATTAAAAGAACTGAAAGCGTAGTTGCAAGAATTGACTGATAAAGGCTTAGCGCGACCGAGTTTTTCTCCCTGAAGTGCACCGACTTTGTTTGTGAAAAAGAAAGACGGAACTATGAGAATGTGCATCGGCTACCGACAGCTCAATAAGGTGACTATAAAGAATAAATATCCTTTGTCACGAATAGACGACTTGTTCGATCAGTTGAAAGAGGCTACAGTATTTTTAAAGATAGACTTGAGATTGGTTTACTATCAGCAGCGAGTTAAAAACTCAGATGTGCCAAAAATTGCTTTCCGAATGAGGTACGGACACTATGACTTTTTGGTTATGCCTTTCGGACTTACTAATGCACCTATTGATTTTATGGATTTAATGAATTATATCTTCAGACCCTATTTGGATCGATTTGTGGTTGTGTTTATTGATGACATCCTAATTCACTCCTGTGATGAATCTGAACACACCGAACACCTGAGAATTGTGCTACAGACTTTGCGAGATAAACAGTTGTATGCGAAGTTCAGTAAATGTGAGTTCTCGTTGTATAAAGTTGGTTTCTTGGGACATGTTGTATCAACATCGGGTATTCGGGTTAATCCGAGTAAAATTCTCGCGATACTAGATTGGAAACTGCCAAGAAATGTTTCTAAAGTCTGAAGTTTTTTGGGACTTGTTGGTTATTACAGACAATTTGTAAAATGTTTCTCGATGATTGCAACCCCAATGACACGACTACTTCAAAAAGATGTTAAGTTTGAATGGTCAGAAAAGTGCCAGAAAAGTTTTGATCAGTTGAAAGCTTTGTTGACCAAAGCTCCAATGCTAGTTCAGCCAGAATCGGGTAAAAAATTTGTAATTTATAGTGATGCATCTTTAAATAGTTTGGGCTGTGTTTTGATGCAGGAAGAAAAAGTCATGAAAAAGTCATAACTTATGCCTCGAGACAGTTAAAGCCTCACGAAAAGAATTAACCGACACGACCTGAAATTGGCAGCTACTGTGTTTGCATTGAAAATACGGCGCCACTATCTGTTCGGTGAAAAATGTCACATCTATTCTGATCACAAAAGCTTAAAATATTTGATGACTCAGAAAGATCTAAATTTGAGACAGCTACGATGGTTAGAATTACTAAAAGATTACAAGCTTGTGATTGACTACCATCCGGGAAAGGCTAATGTTGTTGCTGATGCTTTAAGCCGAAAATCTTTATTTTCTTTGCGTGTGATGAATACGTATATAGCTCTATCTGATGATGGTTCGATTGTAGTTGAGTTAAAAGCAAGACCGTTATTTATACAGCAGATTTGCGAAGCTCAGGAATTCGATAATGATTTGTTAGCAAAGCGGGCCCAATGTGATTTGAATACTGATTCAGAGTTCCAAGTTGATGCCGAGGGTTGTTTGAGGTTAATAAATCGAATATGTGTTCTGAGAAATTCAGAGTTGATTCAGATGATTTTGAATAAAGCTCATAGCAGTCGGTTATCTGTTCATCCGAGTAGTACAAAAATGTATAATGATTTGAAACAGCTTTACTGGTGGTATGGTATGAAACGAGACATCTCTGACTTTGTTTCGAAATGTTTAATCTATCAATAGGTTAAAGCTGAGCATCAGGTACCATCTGGGTTACTTCAGCTGATTATGATTCTCGAATGGAAATAGGAAAGAATCTCGATGGATTTTGTATCAGGTTTACCTTTGTCACCTAGTAAGAAAGATGCAATCTGAGTTGCTGTTGATAGATTGTTTAAATCGGCTCATTTCATTCTTATTCGCACAGATTATTCACTTGATAAGCTTACTGGGTTGTACATTTCTTAGATTGTGAGATTGCAAGGAGTACCTAGTTCTATTATTTCAGATAGAGATCCGAAGTACACATCGTGGTCTTGGAAGAAACTGCAAGATGCATTAGGTACGAAGCTACATTTTAATACTGCCTTTCACCCACAGACGGATAGTCAATCCGAGCAGATTATTCAGATACTTGAGGATATGTTAAGATGTTGTATTCTTGAGTTCAAAGGTACATGGGAACGATACTTGCCACTAATTGAATTTGTGTATAATAATAGCTTTTAATCGAGCATCAAAATGACACCTTACGAGGCTTTGTACGGCCGAAAATGTCGAAAACCTTTGTATTGGACTGAGCTCAGTGATAATAAGATACATGGGGTCTATTTGATCAAAGAGACTGAACAGAAAGTAAAAGTGATTCGTGATAGTCTAAAAGCAGCGTCAGATCATCAGAAATTGTATGCAGACTTGAAATGAAAAGATATTGAGTTTTAGATCGGGTACAAAGTGTTTTTGAAAGTCTTACCGTGGAAGAAAATACTTCGATTTGGTCGTAAAGGCAAATTGAGTCCAAGATTTATTGGATTGTATGAGATTATCCAACGTATCGGGCCGGTTGCTTTTAGACTGTTGTTGCCACCTAAGTTAGAAAGGATCCATAACGTGTTTCACGTATCGATGCTTCAACGATATCGATCCGACCCATCACATGTGATTTTCCCATCTGAGATTGAGATTCGATTCGATATGACATATGAAGAAGAACCGATCTGAGTTTTAGATCGCGAGGTCAAAGAATTGAGAAATAAGAAAATCTCTTTAGTAAAAGTCTTATGGCATCGGCACGGGATTGAAGAAGCTACGTGGGAGCCCGATGATGCTATGAGAGAACCTTATCCAAACTTATTTGCCGGTAAGATTTTCAGGGACGAAAATCCCTAAAGGGGGAAGAGTTGTAATAGCCTGGTTTAAACTCTATTCGGAACAGTGGTTTTGGGACCACTAATCAGAGTCAAAAAAATATTTTAATATTATTTGTGGTGTCTACAGCATGTTAATTAATGTGTGAAAATTTTGTGTGAAAATTTTATCGTTTGTGTGCTCAATTTAATTAAAAGGACTTAATCGTGTAAAATGTAAAAGTGACTAGCTAATTATTAAAGTGCTACATTGCTATTGTTTTTATAATGAGGAGTCCTTAAAATATAATTTGACCTTTGGAAACATGCATGGACGGTTATGGACATTGATTATAATGTTTCCAAATTAGTTTATAAAGGTTAATTTAGTAACTTATGTGTTAAAAAGATATTAAATAAAATAAAACATATTAAAACACGCATGTGTTCATCTTAGTTTCCGAAACTTCAAAAGAAAAGAGAAAGAAAAGAGTTTTAAAGGTTCGGCCCTTGTGTTCTTCAAATTAGGTATGTGTTAAGCTTGGTTTTTGATAATTTTTACGTTTTTGAGATATTTGCTTCGTGTTTTAGCCAGCCCATGCCTTGATTTTCGGATTTGATGATGATTTTCTATTTTGCCATTATTGAAAGCTTGATGATTTTTGTGTTTGATGATGAAAAATAAGTGTGTTAATAGATTTTAATGTTTAATTAAGTGATTTTTAGTAAAAATGCTTATTTGGGATTAAATTGTAAATTTTGTAAATTGAGGGTCAAAATGTTAAATAAATGAAAGAAATGGGCTGATATGGACCTTAGTAAAATTCGGCTATACTAGAGTTTAGTGAAATTATGTGTATTTTGTGTTTTGTTGTGACAGCCTTAAAACGACCCTAGTCGGAATGTGGTTTCGGGACCACAAAACCGAGGCATAAAAATAATTTAATATTTATTTTATTGCCTATAATGTGTGTTAACTCATGTGTGACATTTTTGATGCTTTGATTTAGAGTTATAAATGTGAATTTCACTAGAAAGGACCTAGTAGTAAACTTTGAAAGTATAATGGGGAAATGTGTGATGACTAATTAAAGCATGCATGCAAAACAATGGGCTTGCATGTCAAATTTCCCCCCAATAGCTAGTGGCCGGCCATGACAAGGAATTATGGGCAAAAATCATGTCATGAAACATGTTTGGTAAGTGGGTTATGTTGGAATAAATAAAATAAGGAGTATGGAATAAAAAAAAAATGTGTGTGTGAAGACTTCTCTTTCCCCCCATTGCCGTGTAGGTAGGAAAGAAAACAAAAAAAATTGTTCATCCATTTTCACTCTCTTTGGCCGAAAATACTAAGGATAAGGAAGGAGATTTGCTTCATGCTTGGTTTGGAAGAGGATTAGGAAGGGGTTTGGCTATACTTGCATCAAGATTAAGGTATGTTTGATGTTGTGCCATGAGATTCATGCATGTTTTTGGTTGCTAACTTGATGTTCTTGTTAGCCCATGGTTCAAACCTTTGTTATATCATGGGGATGGTATTTGGCCAAGCTGGATTTTGTGTTAATGCCATTGCATGTTAAATATGAAGCTTACTAATGATATATGTGATGGTGGATTGATGGCTCTTGGACTTTCTTTTTAGTATTTTTGGGTAAGACATCAAGTTCTTTGTTTAATCATGACCAAAATTATGGTGTTGTGATGTATTCGCCATGGTACATCCAAAAGTGTGATTTATGCTCATTGCATGGAAAGTAAGATTTGTGTTTTGAAATTTTGTTCGTGTTTAGTTACAATCAACTTGAGATTCGGCTCTAGCATATATATATGTATATATGTTGTACATGATGTATTGGTATGACATATATACTATTTCAAGGTGTATATTTGCTTGTGATGATGTTTCGATCATGAAGGAAATGATAGATGTGTATTGAGTTACATTATGGAATGCATTAGTTAGTAAAATGTATGCTGTTTTTTGGTGTGGTATAAAGTGTATAATTGGCCTCAACATGGACATGCATATTCGGCCACATGAGGGAAATTGGTGTGCATGCACTCGGTTAGAGGCAAGCATATTGATGCCTATTCTTGGCTTAGAAAATTCGGCTAAGAGGAATATTAACTAATGTGTTGAGTTCGATTCATGTTTTCGTACATATGCGACTTTGATGCCAAATGAGTATATATATTGGCTAAGTACCTTGAATTCCTCTTTCGATGCTCAAATGATTAAATCAATTTATTTGTCAAATTAAGCTCAAGAGCAAAGGGGAGCTAAATCCGATAAAGGGAAGGAAAAAGTAGTCGAGTAGCCAATCGAAATCGCTCGACAACATCCAAGGTAAGTTCTTGAGTAATAGAGCTTAAATTCTGAATTGATTAGATCATGTTTAAAGCAAATTAAAATCATGCTCTTTGTGTGTGGCTATTGAGCCGAAATTGTAAGTGTAAAAAGTGCCTTGTGTTTGAGCTTTGCTATTGAAAATGAAATACGAATGTGTCATAATTTATTGACAATTGTGCTCGGCTATTCGAATGATGTCCGGGCTAAGTCCCGAAGGCTTTGTGCTAAGTGACTATATCCGGACTAGGATCCGAAGGCATTCGTGCGAGTTAATAAATCCGGGCTAATCCCGAAGGCTTTGTGCAAGTTACTAAACCCGGGTTAAGTCCCGAAGGCATTCGTGCAAGTCGCTATAACCGGGCTTCGTCCCGAAAGCATTTGAGCGAGTTGTTATATCCGGTTAAATTCCGAAGGTACGTGATTCTAGAATAAGCAATCTTGCTGTAAAATTTCAGTTAATGCGCTTGAGAAAAATTCCAGCAATGAGATATGTTCATATGAGCTTGAATCAGTTGATTCCCTTCGAATAATATTCGCTCAGTCGAGTAATGAGTTTCCGGTATGTGACTAAAGTGATCCCTTATGTATGATCATAGGGGTTGAAATGTGAAATGAGTATGATATTGAGAGTTTGTACATATGAAATTATCCGTTAGCTTTATGAATGCTAAGCTTTTGTTGTGCTGGAATTTCTTGCTCAAACTTACTAAGCATAAATTGCTTACTCCGTTTCCTCTGTTTCTCTGTCTTATAGATTTTGCTCGTTAGCTATCGGATTCGGGATCCTTGAAGTCGAAGTCATCCACACTATCAAAGCCTCCATTTTGGTATAATTTTGGTTGAACTTTGAAATGGCATGTATAGGACTACCCTTTTTGTTGAAGGTCATGTACCTTTCGGTTTTGTGTAAACTTGGTTAGCCATGCGAAAATGGCTTATATACGTTTTTAGTATAATGCTATAATCGTTGTATGTTGATCATGATGGGGTATGGAATTGTTTTGGAACGATTAGCCATTGGAATGGTTAATCATGATCACACTTTGTGCTATGTATGCAAAAAGGGCCAATTGAATCAGGGAAATCATGAAATAGGTAAAGCCTACCTTAAAAACAGATGCTGCCAGCTGCAGTGACGTAGATGTGAAAAATCACCAAAATTTTTAGGAATGGTGTTAAATAGTGAATAAATTATGTGATCGAACCTTGACGAGTCTATTTTCATATGAAAGTAACGAAACGATCATATGAACAGTATACCGAGAGAAATTAAAGTTCTCGTGAGACAGGGCCAGAACGGTTTCTGGGTCCCCTGTTGCGACTTTGAAAATTTACCATAAATTATCCAGAAATAATTAGAAGTCATGCCTTATATGTGCAGGTTCCATTTTGAGTCTAGTTTCATTAGAAACAAACGACACCAGTATTAAAGCCCTGTACAGAGATATATTCAAGTTGAAACACGCGAAGGTCAGAGCAGTCGACCCCTGTAACATGGGTGACTTTAACTAATAAACTGTACTAATTGGCCCAACCAAAAATTCTAGAAATAAATCCATGAATGGATATATGAGTGTAAATTCAGATAAAATTTACGGAATCAGTTTACGAGTTTTGAAACTCGAGATATGATTTTTAAGGCGACAGTGATGCAGTTTTCCAGCCTGTTCAGAAATGCCAAATTGGTCGGTACTTTAAGAGGAATTGTCTCGTTAACCCCTCGTGTCCGACACCGGCGATGGTCTCGGGTTCGGGGTGTTACATTTGTGAAATAGGGATTGAATTGTGAAAAATGTGAAATGTATGGGCTTAAGTGAAAATTGCTCTTTTATGTGTTTTTGAGTGAATTTGAGTATATGTGTGATTAAATAAGTTTAATTTTTATTAATTTAGATCAAGAAAAGAGGAAATTGGATTTGGATCGGGGGAAATCTAAAGTTGTCGAATAGTCGTCTCCGTTCGTTCGTCTTTGTCCGAGGTAAGTTCATAAGTAAATAAATGTTGTTAAATTCGATTGTATATATTTTAATAGTACCGAATTGAATTATTACTTGTGTATATGTATATGCCGAATTGAATTAAGCATGGGAGCAATATTTACTAGCTTGAATCGATCGAGTTACAACGTCCGAAAGCCCCGTACGAACCTTAGGAATAGTTAGGATACATATGTCATGACATAGGATTTCGATATGAGATTTCATGTAAGACCACGTCTGGGACATTGGCATCAATTTTTGATTTACGTGTAAGACCATGTCTGAGACATTGGCATTGTATATGAGTTCGTGTAAGACCTTGTCTGGGACAGTGTCATCGATATAAGATTACATATAAGACCATGTCTGGGACGTTGGCGTTGTACGAGCTTTTCGACTATCCAAGTTTGCTTATTAATTCCAAATGGTTCAACGGGAAATATCGAGTAAAGATCGAATGTGAAATCGAGTTAAAAGGTCAGGTATGTACTAAGTTAAATGATTGAGTAGTAAGGTAAGTATATACTTTATATGAATATATGAAATGTGAATTATGAAAGTGAGAGTTAAATATGCTTATGAATATATATGTATTCGGCCAAGTGGAAAATAATGCTAAAGTATATGTATTGATATATGAAGTTGCAAGCTTGATAATTGTATATGTGGTTATGGTTAGTATGATTCAGTTTAATTAAATTGAATTATGAATGTTATTGAAATGATCTATTTGTTTATGACTTACAAAGCTACTCAAGCTCACTCTCCGTGTGTGTATATTCTTTTTTTTTATAGATTTTGGAAGCTAGTTACGAGCTCGAGGATCGTCAGAGAAATCCGTCACACTATCAATCACTTTTGTGGTATTTTATAAGTTTGAACTTGAACCTATGGCATGTATAGGCTAGTTAATATGTTTGATTTTGAAGTATGTATATATTTAAGCCATGCGAAAATGGCTTGATTTCTATGCTTGAATTCGGTTATGTTTGATCATGGTTTAAGCTTATTTTGGTTAAAATGCTACATGCCATGCATGAATGGTATTTGTGATATGCTTGGTATAAATATGTTCTGGCATGAAATAATTGTATATGGCTTATGATTAGTTATTTTAAAAAAATAAAAGCTTGACATATATATATTTGTGGTTGATGAATGTGTTTGGATTATGGATTGTTTATGTACTTATATATTCAGTTAGGTGATAAAATATAAGTGATAGTTATGAGCTAGTTGTGATTCGGCATTTATATTCATGAAATATGATGAATGGTTTGATATTTGATTCGGTTTAGTATGGTAAAGAATGTTTATAATTTAAATGTTATGTAAGGAACTTATTGAGGAAGTTCGAATATATATTTAAAGACGAGTGGTTTTGTGTATGCGTTACTGAGCATGAGAAGTAACATATGAATTGGGTATATTTATCATTGTTAAATGTGCTTAAAAGGGTTCATTTATAATATGGTCTTATGCACATAAAATATGTAATAAGAGAAGATGTACAATTGGTATAGTTCTAAAGTCATTTTATGTGTAATATATAGGGATAAGTGTATATATCTTATACATCGTGTATGTGGAATAAAATGCTAGTAAACTAGGTATATTATGAATCTATCAATTGTGATCGAAAATGGTGGTTGGTATAATAGTCAAATGGATGTAAATTATTGGTTAAATTGTTGGTTGTTTTAGTTCATAGTAAATGGATAATAATGGATATGACTTGTGCTTAAAGCTTGATTGGTGTTTTGGTTATGTGTTTGTCTTTTAAATATGGTAAATTTTGGCACGTGAATTGGCACATGGTTTTGTGACTTAAATAAATGTGTAAAGTATTCTTGTTCATAAAGACCATTATCAATGCCGCTTATGATAATAGATATAAAGATTGATATGTGATTTGTTTGGTTTAATGAGTGCATGTATAAAAATTATGAAATAAAATGTTTGGTATTTACTTAGTATTCGAATACCATTATAACAATGAGCACGTAATTTATGTATATATTTTTCAAGCATATTTATATGACTTTGAGGTATGAATTAAATTCGTGTTATGATTATAAAGTAGGTTTAAGTTGTAATCGACCATATGCTTTATTTATGCTAATATGACCTATGTGAAAATGTGAACGTTCTGAAGCTGTGTCTTGTTCGATAATGCCTCATAACCCTAATTCGGCGATGGATACGGGTTAGGGGTGTTACAAAACATGTCAGAGGCATCTGTCAGAGTTTGATAATCCGAGTTTCGACAAACGATCAGTAAGGAATTTCTTGATAGTTATACTTTTAATGATAAATTTATGACAGGAGAACACCATAGCTGCTTAGTTAAGTTCATAAATAATATCAAGTTCTGATATGAGTTCTGAATTGAAATGAATTATGATTGACTTATCTATGAATTACCATTAAAAAGATGATAGAAAGACTCAACTTGATGGCTTGTATCAAGTGAGAAATTTCGAGGATGAAATTTTCGTAAGGGGGGAGAGTTGTAACAACCCGTCTTTCAATGGTGTCAAAAATAGTGGTTTTGGGACCACCAAATCCAATGAGTAAGTTTGTAAATATTATTATTTAATATTTACGAGTCAAATATGGTTTTAAAAAGGTTTTTGGTTTGATAATTTATGTTTTATAATGATTTATTAAGTTCAAGTGGTAAGACCCTAAGGTCAAGTGGCTTTAGAAAATAAGGTATCGGGACCTCGTTTCTATAAACCAAACCGTAAATATTTTTATAAATACTTACAGAATATTGTTAAGGTGGTATCAAAGTTTTGTTGAAAATTTTTAACGTTTCGATAGTTAATTAATTAAAAAAGACTAAATTGTAAAAGATGTAAAATTTAGTCACTATTTGATTTGAGTGATTAAATGGTTTATTGAATAAAGGAAAAGGGACTTAAATGGTAATTAGACCATTTAAGAATTTAGTGGATGGTTTTGGGCAATTAAAAGCTTGAAAATTGGTTGAATTTTAAATAGACGAAATTGTAATTTCATAATTAAACTTTAATTAAATAAAAGAAAAACTATTATCATCATTTTAGTGTCTTCTTCATTGAAATTGGAAGAAGAAAACTCCATGAAAATGAAGCTAGGTTCGGCCATGGTTAAAATTATGCATGTAAGTCCTTAAGTTATTCATTTTTAATAATTTTGATATTTTTAAGATCGTTGCAATTAGGTCCAGCTAGCCCATATCTTCAATTTTGAAACTGTTAAAGGTTTTGAATGTTGTCATTGATGAACCTTATGATTTTAGATGTTAAATGATGAATTTGAGATTTAGTTGTTATTTAAAAGTATTTTATTAAGTGATTTTTGATGAATTTTCTGATTAGGAGCTAAATTGTTGAAATAGTAAAAATACAAGGGTTTGGTATGGAATTTTTGCAAAAATGAGTTGCTTTGAATGCATGAATATAAATACATTTGGGTTGTGTAAGTGGCTGGATTTTGGGTGAAAGAAATGGCTTGAAAATGGCCTATTTCGAATGTCCACACGGCCTAAGACACGGGCGTGTGTCTCAGCCGTGTGACCCCTGCAGTGTGAATTTTTCCATCTTTTTCCATGAAGTTTTAAATGTTTTTGATTTAGTCCCGAATAATTTCTAAAGTGTTTCTAAGGTTTCGAAGGCTTGAAAAATGGACATTATGCATGTGTTTGAATGGAATATGATGTGTTTTATAATTGATTTTAATCGAATGTTTTAAGTTAAAAGTTTTTGGCAATGCTCTGTAACCCTATTCTGGCAATGGACACAGGTTAGGGGTGTTACAAAAATTAATTAATTTAAATTAATTTAGTAAAATAATATTTATTTAATGAAATAGAAAAAACATGTACTAGGTTGGATTAAATTATAAAAGTATTGGGTTAAAAGTCTAAGAAGCACATATATTTAGACCTAGTACAGGAGAGGCCCAATTCCTTCTTGATGAAACAAAGGGACAACAAACCCTAGTATTTTTAGTTAGGGTTTTTGCCCCTCTCTGCTAAATATTAGGGATTTAGGGTTTTTTCTATTAAATTAATATTATTTTTGTTCTACTAGTTCAATCAAGATTCTTCCCACTGTCATTATAAATAGATAGCACTGGTAGGCTTCAAAACACACATCAGAAAATAGAGAAGCACAAGCCTATTATAAGTTTTCAATATTTTTATTTTTCTAGAAAGTAATGGAAATTTATTTACTAGAATAAATTATATTTTTTAAGAATAACAATTCTACCAGTTTCTATTTGAGAGAAAGTTTTACTTTCCCACTGAAAGTAAAGAAAATAATTTCTAGTTCTGTGTTTTATTCGAAAATGTTCGGGCCCAAACTTAAAGCAATTCGTGTATGAGAATAGCAGAGAAGACCACTTGGTCGAAAGCTGAGAACACCTAGGATTTGTCTAGCCCAAAACATAGGTGCCATTTCAGAAAAAATTTTATTACTATAAATATCATAAACTGACTTGGTTTTCAAAATTTTATTTTTTCACTGTGAAAGAAAATTGTTTTCGAACTGGATTTTTTTCCAACATCTAGACTATCCACTGTCAAAGTACCACACATCATCTAAGGAAGCCTTCAAAGAGTGATGGGCTCCAAGCATACACTTTGGCTTTTTTCTTCTTCCAAACAAGCTTCTACTTCTTAACAAGCAATGTATCATGCGAAGTAAGCACTTTTACTGGCACCGTGAATTTTCTTCTTAGATCATGCAACATTTTGAAACACCAGGGTCTAATATGTCCCAAAGTACCATCGTAATGGAAAATAACTTTGTGACATGTTGTTACCTTCTTGTCAGTCTTGATTAACAAAGGTTTGGTGGAACACTCTCCATGTTCTCCATGACTTAATGCTTCTACAAATATTGTTGGGCTTTTCATGACTATCTTACCTTTTTTCACAAAGCAATGCCTCATTTGCATAGACCTCTCCTTCAAGCTGTAGGTCTTTCATCTAGCTTGTCACTACTTGTATTAAACTTTTCTATCATCAACTTGTTTAGACACAATCTCTTTTAGGGTATTTACGAAGTTCTTCAATTTATTTTTTAACAAGCAAGGGTTCTCTGGCTTCTATCTATTTGACCACCTTCGAGTTTTCCTCTTTTATTTACTTCTTTTCTTACATTATTTTAGCATTAACATCACAAACCTATTTCTATTTCCCTGACATGGTCTTGTATGTCTTCAAGAATTCCTCCTTAGACCCCTAATCTAATTCTTTATATGTATCCACTTCTAATGTAGTAACCACACTAGTTGCAAATGCCACATAATTGTTCACCTAGTCTTATTAGATTATGAGTTGCTATTGGAGTCTTCATCACTACTAGTCTTGCAAAGAGGCTTCTTTTTCTTCTTTAAAGTGTTAGCAAACTCAGACTGAATATGTCCATAGTCAAGACACTCATGGCATTGGATTCCTTTCTTCTTTTCCTTTACAGTCTCTTTTTTTATTATAATTCCCTTGTTTTTGGTTTTGAGATTATTCTTAGTTGCTTCAAACTTCTTGAACCTTCGTGATTGTTTCTTAAAGGCTTTGTTGAAATTTTGAGTAAGCAAAGTAATCTATTCTTGAAGTTCCTTTATTGCAATCACGTTTGGTATGGCTATACCTGACTTCATCCATGTTCATCTCAAATGTTTGTAAAGATCCAATTAACTTATCAATCTTTAAGCATTTTATGTCTTTCGCCTCTTCAATTGCAACCACTCTAATTGAAAACCTTTTAGAAAGTGATCTCAGAACCTTTCTTACAATTTTAGTGTTGGAATACTCCTTATCGAAAGTAAACGCTTGATTAGTTAGGTCACAGAGTTTAGCATAAAATTCACCAATGTTTTCTAAGTCTTACATTCTCAAGGCCTCAAATTTGGTGGTCAACATTTACATCCTGGACTACTCGATTGTGTTGGTTCCTTCATGAGTAGTTTGAAGAATGTCCCAAGCTTATTTCGCCATAGTGCACTTAGAGATCCTTTAAACTCTTATAGATCAACACTACAAAATTTGACTTACAGGGCTTTACTATTTGCACTGGCCACACATTCTTCTTTAGCTTTCCATTCCAGTTCAGATTTTGGAATTCTACTTGATTCAGAATCCACCATGGGGGTTTGTTAACTAGTAAGCACAAAGCGCCTGACCATTTCATCAATTGACTTAATGTAAGCCTTCATCCTTACCTTCCAGTAGGGATAGTTTCCACTTTCCAACATAAAGGGTCGAGTAGTCGAAGATCATTCCATTGCTAGCAACTAACAATATAATGGCCTAAATTCAAGGTTATTGGAATAGTGGTTTCGTAACCACAAATCCGATTTAAAGAGAAATTTATTTCAATATTTTTGCATGAAAATTGATATGATAGGAAAATCGTATGAAAATATTGATAGAAAAATTTTACCGATTTAATGGTTAGTTAGAAAAAGAAATTATTGAAGAAATTGGGTAAAATAAGGTATCGGGACCTATATCTCATAAAACCGAGTCGAAAATAATTTTATAAATATTTATGAAATGTTAGTAATATGGTATTAAAATTTCGTTAGAAAATTTTAATGTTTGGATAGTTAATTAAATGAAAAGGACTAAATTGTAAAAGGTGTAAAAGTGGATGGGATGATTAAATAGCTTAAGTGTCTAATGAGAGAGGATTTAAAAGACAATTAGACCCAAAATTTATTTGGGCTGGACGGCAAGGGCATGAAATCAGCAGGAAAATTGATAAATTAAGGGCAAAATTGGAATATTGCAAAATTAACTAAATAAAACTAGGACTAAATAGGAAATATCTAGATTTCTCTTCATTTCTCTTCAATTCCAGCAGCTAAAAATGCCATAGGAGGGTTCTCTAAGCTGGTATTCTATAATTTTTGCACCAAGTGAGTTAATCCTTGCCTTTTTCTTGTAATTTTTGTGTTTCTAAGACTTTTACAACTAGGTCCTACTATTAAATTCATTAGTTTTGATTTCATGGATGAAATTGAAAGTCACCATGGTTGAGTGCTGTAAGTTTATGATGAAATAGAATGAAATTAAAGCTTTAATTTGTTTATGAGATGATTTTATTAGGTAAGTTCAATAGAAATTTATTTTTAGGACCTAATTGTGAAAATGTTTGGAATTAAAGTCTATTGCTGAATTTTTGATTCTTAAAGGTTGTAAACTAGTTTAAGGTGATAGAATAAAGTATTAATTGAGAAAAATCAGCTCAATTGAGAGGCTAATTGAGTAGGGATGAAATTGTTATTTATTAAAAGCTTAAGGGAAAATTGGTAATAAACAGCTTGTACTAAAACAATATTGGACAGCAGCAGTAGACTAACTTTGAAAAATCACCATAAATTTTAGAAATCGAATTAGAAGATGAAAAAATATAAAATTAAAGCTTATTGAGTCTAGTTTCTCATAGAAGAAACAGTGTAAGCAATGGATCTGTAAATCATGAGATATAATGAATTTTATGAGACAATGTCAGAATGAATTCGAGTTCCCCTGTTCTGACTTTGAAAAATCATAAAAAAAAATAATTAGGGGCTTAAATTTATATGCCTAGAATCCTTAATGAGTCTATTTTCAAGAGAAATAAACAGTAACATCATCCAAATTCTGTATTAAGAGATAATTAATTTTTAGTGAAGAAGGGTCAGAACTATCAGACAACAGAACAGGGGTGACTTTAAAGAATAAACTGTACTTTTTGCTACACCAAAAATTCTGAAAATTTTATGGTAAGAATATATATGAGTCTAGTTTTAGGGAAAATTAACGGATCTTAATTTGGAGTTCCGTAGCTCGAGTTATAAATAATTTAGTGACTATGACTCAAATAGACAGCTTTGAATAAACTATAAATAATAATAATAATGAAATTATAGAAATTGTTGCATATGAACATGAAATGTATTAAATTGATAATTAAATTTATTTATTTAGATCCAGAAGATTCAAATACGAAGCTAGATCGAGGAAAGGAAAAAGTTCAGGATTAGTAGATTTTTGTACACAAACAAGTATCAAGGTAAGTTCGTGTAACTTGAATTATATTCTTAAATGCTTGAAATGTATGTTATTGATTTGAATATCATTTGAATGTTCATTGTATGAAAACTAATGAAACATTGATATATTTGATAAAATGGGAAGAAATCCCAGTTGAATGAATGGAAAATTCGATGGATCTCTGAAAAGGAATTGACGGTAAAAAGGATCTAGCCCGGACGGGTGATCCTATCCTGATATAGCCCTCCCGAAGAATATGTGTAAAATGGATTTAGCCGAGACGGGTAATCCGAATTAGGGTCTGAATTTAGCCTGGACTGGTAATTCAGATCCAAGCTCATTAGAGTAATTGTCGTTGCAGGGGATTTAGCCTGGACTGGTAATCCTGACAATACTCTATGAGTTTATATTACAGAGGATTTAGCCTGGATTGGTAATCCCGCTGTAAGGATGAGGTTCGTGGGAGTGTGCTCTCTGAAATGGAAATGTGCGCACATGAATATGAATTGACGGACCCGGGAATGTACACTAAAAGTGTACCTCTGAAAATCCATCGAAATTCTGAGAAATTTAACGGGATAAATTTGGAAAAATAACAAGGAAATGAAAATCATGGTATTGATGAGCTCATCAATCATAGTATATATTATTGGTACATAGAAATTATTGAACTAACTTGAATGTTGAGGTTGTGCATGTTAGGGTAATAATGCATTGAATGGATATATGAATGCTTATTGTATTGTATTGAAAATATTAGGTAAGTATAATTCTTGTTACATGAGCTTACTAAGCACAAAGTGCTTACCCTGTTTCCTTTTCCCCTGTTTTGTAGTCTTAAGAGCTCGGAAGTCGGATTTGGTCGGAGACACATCACACTATCAACCTCAGGATTTCGGTATATAAAAAAAACTTTATTTTGGAAATCAATGGCATGTATAAGCTAATAAAGTAAATGATTCTGTGAAATGAATGTAAGGTCAACCAATGGTATGGCTAACAAATCTTGGTTTTGGTATGCGATGATGTTATCTTATAAATATGCGTGAATATATATGCGTTAACCTATCTTGAAAATATGTTGAATTGGATTGGTTGATGTGGATTATTTTTGGTTTCGATTTAATATTGCAGGCAAGGTTAGATATTTATAAAGGGGCTATATTGAATATATATAAAAAAAATCGTAAACTCCGGTAATACCTCGTACCTTATTCCGGCAATGAATACTGGTAGGGGGTATTACAAACAACACTAAAAATCACCACTAATTATGTTAAGCATCTAGATTTGATACCAAATGTTGGGACCTAAAGTTGTAAGTTGCCTTTACAATTTTTGTTAAATAGAAGTGCCAGATTGTAGTGGCCACTTCGACTGCCACTGCAGAAAATTAAGTAAACAAAATAAACAAAGAGCACGGGTGATTGTTTATATAGTTCAATTTCCCTATATCTGTGGAGCTTTTCTTAGTGAGTAATTTCACTATCTTCAATCGACAATACAATAAGCGTATCACACTCTATCACTCGCCAAGTATAGAGACCTCGTTTTTGTACCTAAAGAATAGGACACTCACCTTTAAATTTTCCCTTGAGAATTTAGGTTGTAAATACAAAATAGTTACTCTTCAAATGCAATAAAAAAATATCACAAAATAAGTTCCTTAATGAACAATAAAGTGTTCCCTATGCTCTCCTACAAAACCTATACAAGTTTCTCAACATATAAGAGTTTTTGAGACTTGCTAACATACTACTAATTAATTACAATCTAACCCCTTAAAAATAGCAGTTACAAAATAACAAAAGCATTATACTAATAAAGTCCAATATAAAGTGAACTAATGGAGATTCACTCTTGAATGACATCTTCAATATACTTAGATCAATTCTCCATGTTCCAAGGGATGTAATTGATTGACTCAATTCAATTCAATCTTCAAGAATAATTACTTTGAATGAATTGGTCTTCAAAGTCGAGCTTCTATGTATCCATAGTATCATCATAATTCAAATCCCAAAAATTTTGTTTCAATAAATTGTCAACTCTAAATATAACAAGCTTTTTGGACTGCCGTAAAATCAATGGAAGTAACCACTTTCGATTGACACTTAAGAGGTCACTTCAAAAACTTGCCCCAACACTAGTTGGAATTCTCTTTTAGAATATATGCTATGGGAAATTGTTTTTATGAACCATTTTCTTGATTGCCATTTATTTTTTGATAGAGAAAACAAAACTCAAGAAATTAAATTACACCAGCTAATTCAAAAAATCTTTAAACTTATCATTAACAAGGTACTCCATCAATTGGTTTCCATATTTTTAAATGTATAGAATATTAATTAATATAAAAACCATTTATTTATGTTTATCAACAATTTCTTGTCAGTGATTTGACCATTAAAATTTAGCGAAATCAGGAGCGGAAACAAGAAGGCCTCCTTTAATGAAGCAATGAAGAAAGCTTGAAAAATAATAGACAAGTTATTGAAGTGTATCCAAGCTGAACGAGGTGACGATTAAACAAACTCGAGCTAAGGATCCAGAGGAGAAAGGACTATGTTACAAACAAACAACCTATATAGCACATTATAAACAGACAATCCAAGTTACAGAACGGCATCTGAGTGGTGGAAATACACAAAAGATGTACTTCAAACAAATGATCCTGTTCTAGAAACACGAGATAAAGCACCTTCAAACTGCTCATCTTCTTGCTTCTCAGGAATCAAGCTCGGCGGGATATACGATCTGAATATCAGTTCCATGTTTGGAGTTTCCTTCAGCTCTTGGCTAGCAACTTCAAGAGCCGTGTGACAAAATGCGTTATAGAATTTCCTTCTACAGACATAGTAGAAGAGCAGAGACAATATCGGTAGCGGAATCAGGATGGGAGTATAGTAGAACTGAATCACCCCAAAGTAACCCAACATAGTAACTTGGTATAACAGCAGGGCACCCATTATTCGTGTATGCATGTGTGGCCACATTCTTCCATAGCTCTCATATGATGGAACATAGACTTTGAGTGCCTGATTCCGGAGAACAAGCCAACCCAAGGCGAAGTAAAGTACTCCGAATGGGATGATCACAGGAGCTATAACTGAGTAGCACAGAACAATGGTGATGATAAGCATGTCACTAGGAACTCTAGTGGCATAGCTAATATCTCCAGGAAACCAAGCTTCTCTTATCTCTGCTTCACTCTTGCAAAGATATTTCCTTCTCAGATGATATATGATTAGAGGAAATAGTCGGGAAAGCTCAAGCCCGTAACCGACGAAGAACCTACAAACCAAAATGTCAATGATAAAAAAGGAATCATAAAAGCAATAATAGAAGATAGACTATAACTCCAACGAAGCCAATTATGCTTACTTTAGAGCCACAAATGTGATGAAGAAAGTTGCATTGCCTGGAAGGCTTTTTGCCAGCAACGGAACAAGGGAGTTAGGCTCTTCCTCAACACTCTTCAATGTATCAAACAAAGTTCCACCAATAGTAACCCCAATGAACACATTCAACACACTAAAATAAAAATACTTCCCTGATGCAGCCCTTATTACATGGCTCCCTGATGGAATTCCCTCTATCTTGGATAGAAACAAAAGAAACATGGGTAGTAATGCCAAGAATATAATAAGTGCAAGCTGAGGAAGATATGCCTCTAGTACTGTCTTTATTTGAACCTGATCAACAATTGGCTTCAAGAATGGCAAAAGTTTTCTCAGATTCTCAAGGGTTGTGATTGCAGAGATAAAACCAATCGGAATCATATAAAAAACTATAGTCAGAAACACGAGGACGTAAACCATGTATTGTCGAACTATCCTTACGAAAAACTTGATAGTCAGATTGGTCCATATAAGTTGACGAGGTTCGGGAGCGTCTGTTACTGTCCATTTATCTACCATTTGAGCATGCAGGCTTTGAGCAGCCAAGGCTGCAGTTACCCTGTCGGTAAAGAAAACTAAAGCAGCTCCGAGCTGCTTTTCTCGGAGGGTCACCTTTTGTTCAGCTTCCAATTTTTGTGTCATTTTTTTGATCTTTTCATTGTAGTACTCAATGCTGTCTACCTGTTTACCACAGAGACCAAGGAAGCCGGTTTTGTTGGTCGGTCTCTTCCCTTCCGAATTGCCTTTCCTTCTCGACTCTTCGTATATTGCTTCAGTTCGTGCAAGCTTCTTTCTGTATCCTTCCAATTCTGCCCAGATTTTGTCAACCTAACAAGGCAAGATGACATATGGAATCAATGAACATATATATGTGACCAATATATACCATCAATCAATGGAACTTTAAATTACATTTTTGTTGTTGGTTACCACCAGTGATCTGTAGAATGTATCAGGATAGATAGATTTAAAATACAAATCAACCTGCTCCTTTCTAGTTTGACCTGGAGTGACATCAGGCAAGTCTCTAACAAGAACAGCAAATTGCTCAGGTTTCACTTCAGGAGACATTAAAGCATTAGCTCTTAGTGCAGAAACATGTTTATAAGCCTTCCACGAAAGGACATAGGTGACAAGAGAGACCCAGTATACAGCTATCAGAAATGCCCACAACCTTGGACTCCTCTCCTGTACGGATCAAAATGAAGCTTATCAGTAATATGAAAAGGGGGGTTATTTCCAGGTGATGAGAATGTTATAGCGTACTTCAATATTCGCCATTGACAATTTGTCTAGGTCATTGAAAGTCCCCTTGCTAGTAGTGCTCTTTGCGTTTTTCTTTACTTCATCATCAGTTGAAGCAGTGGGTAGAAGAACTAGAAGCAGTACCACGCCAGACAAAACCAATATTCCCAGTACTGCCATATTCAAATCATTAAAATATATTTTAAAAACTCAAAAAAAAAAAAAAGAAGGAAAAATCCAAATTTAGAAGCAAATCACCTCAAAAAAACAACAAACCTACAGAAATTCTAACCTTAATGTAAAACAAAAACAAGAAAAGAGAACTAAACGTCATGAGAAAACAGAAACAGATCTCAAAAAACAAAAAAGGAGGAGGAGAAGAAAACCAGTGCCCAAGAAGACGAAGTAGACAGCAGTGTCAATCCCGGACATGTTTATAATATCTTGTTCAGTAGAAGATAAGGCTTCTCTTATCCAAGCCAAAGGGTTTCGTGTCTTTAAACCGCCTTCCCATGGTTCCAAACCTTTCAAGATCCGATTTGGATAATACACCACCGCGTTCCCTCGTTTTGCCGACAGCCAAGTAAAGAGCAGCATCAAAATTATGAAAATCGTAAATGAAGTCCCTAAGGACGTCAAAAAGGAGCTAAATTCCATCTGGATGTGTTTTTTCTGGTTGCCTAAAACCTATACAAACAGCTTCTTTCCTTGATTAATCTTATGCTTTCTCTCTGTTTCTTTCACTCTTTCTATGTGAAGAGGGATGTAGAGTGTAACCGTTAAAATGGTTATAATGAGACAAATAAAAAAGAAAGAAGAAATTATTTATAGCAAAAGAAAGTAATTTGACAATGATTGATTGACTAAGGATGGGATTAGCAGTGTTTTTTTGAGAATTTTTTTTATTTATAAATGCTAATCAATTTTTATATGATATAATTGGTTATATACCTGATTCGGAAAATGTTATAAGATGGAAGTGAGGTAATTATTTTAAGGGGGAAAAATAAAAGCTAAAAGCCTTGTTTTGTTTTGTCCTTTCGCATCAGAAATAGAGTGAATATTGGCCCCTCAACCATTTGTGACTCACAAATTCCCACCTCACTCCAAATATGGTCCCAATTGTTATATGTTATTATCCATCTTCCGACACGTGTCACTTGCTTAAAGTAGTATCAGCAACATCTACTCCCCACACTACTTTCTTTATCGACTTCAAACAACACGTGGCTGGATAGCTGCAGTACCGACAATCGTGGCTCCTACAAACACGGAATTGTGGGGCCCCAACTTTTGACTTTTCTTTCTTTTATGACACTTGTTTAACTTACCAAAAATTGATTAATTTTTCAAATATATATATTTTAGTATTTAGAAATTTCTTTCAAGATTGTTTAAAATGCTTGTAATTATAAAATTTTGGGTTTATTTCATAATCAAAACCATGACATTTCTTTTTAAATTTTAATACATCACTTTTAATAAAGGAAATAAAGAATCCAAAGGACTATTTTAGTACATATGCACTAAAGTTTATAGTAAAAGTGCTAAAACAAATAATATAAATATTTCTTCTGATACATATGAAAGTAACATTTTCATGATCTGCTTATATGTACTCAACTAAATAATTAGTTTAATAAAATTTCATCTATCATTAATATCTTTTATACATTATTTTTAATAATGTTTGCATACAAAGTGAAATCAAAGTAAATATTAGCTTATTAATTATTTAATGTTTAACTAATAATAAGTTTCATTATATTGTTAGATTATAATATAAGAAATTAGCTTATATTAAAAGATAATCTAAATAATTCCTTAATCTAATCAAAATTCAACAAGTCCATTAAAATATTAATATGTCATCTATGAAGTCTAAACATGGATGTATTGATGTATTCACTTGTGAATCCTAAATACGTTTATGGATGTATTCACTTGTGACATTCATAGTGCGGCTTGTCTCAATCTTATGTAAATGACGAACTATATGTGTGTGGCTCGTATACTTTGATGTATTGATAGCCTGTACTCAATTGGTAATAGAGCCAAAAACTAGTACTTTGAATATACAACTTCTGCATAACATAACTTCACTTACAATAGTAGAATTCATAACTCAATAAAGGATAAATTATTTCCTCTCATTGGCATTACATGATAGATGAAAAGTAACATGGCAACATGACATTTTTCTTTAGATGAATGATTTAAATACTATTTGTTAGTAATTGACTTTTCATGAATGAAAATGTAATGGTTACCATAGGATAAAATAGGATCATATCGGGAGAACTAATTTATCCCAAAAAGATTAAAGATATCCTATGGGGGTAACACACATATCACAAAGTCATTGTTCATCCAATTGATTAAGTAGCTTTCGTAATTGTATATAATAGTGTGACTTACCTCAATCCTGAGTAAGTGACTGACTTGTGTGCTATCTCGTATATTTTAATGTATTGAGAGCCTGAATTCAATTGGTAATAGAGTTGAAAATTGATACATTGGGTATATGACTTTTGCATGGCATAGCTTCACTTATGATATTGGAATTCATAGCTTAGTAAAGGGCAAATGGTAACCTCTTATAGGCATTACTTGATAGATGGGCAAGTAACATGATCATGAGTCATTTTTCTAGCACGAATGATTTAATTACTATTTGTTAGTAACTAACGTTTTCATAAAGGAAGATGTAATAGTTACCATGAGATAAATAAGATAATATTGGGTGAATGAATTTAACCCAAAGAGATTAAGGATATCTTATAAGTAACACACATATGACAAGGTCATTAACAAGTAGTTAATTATATGCTTTTGTTCTGGTATATAATAGGGAGAGCTCAGTCGTGATACTTTAGTGGAATGACTTCATGACTAAATAAATTTGTAGCTAATAGACAAAAAGTCAAAACTTAATTACAAATTATTTGATCCTTAATTATATATATTCAATTGTTCCCTTCACTAGCTCGGTATAACCGTGATGGTTTGCATTAATTGACGATATGGAAAATGTGAAACAACGAACTGAAGAAATAGATTGTGTGTATCATTATCTGCAGTGAATGCGTTTTCTCACTATAAATGAGAGATGATTTGAGAATTAAATTAATTTTTTTGAATTATTATTTAATATTTGTTAATTAAAGAATTGAAGTTGAAAGTGAAAATTAAATTAATAAATCCATCGTAGTTTCATGATAACAAGTTAATTAAATTAATTTACTTATAAATTGTAAATGGTAAAAATTTTATGATTTTAAGGAATTGAAATTGTGTTGAAAAAATAATTAATTTTTTTAATTAAGTTAATGAAAGCTTTGTTGAATGTTTGAGTAAGCAAAGCTATTTGTTCTTGAATATCTTCAATCACAATGAACCTTGTTGTGGCCATTGAGTCCATCATTTGCAAAGCAATACATTTTTCACCTTTAATTTGCTCCTTTTGATTTTATCAAGATTCATTTCAAACATTTGTAAATATCCAATCTGTTCATCATCCTCATATTGTTTATGTCCTTAGCTTCATTGATTGCAATGAATTTGGTGGCAATCCTCTCAAATAAAGATCTTAAGAATTTTCTAACCAATTTTGAATTGAGAACTTGGTTAGATTGTTAGGATCTATTGCTTTTAGTGTAGTAGTTTCGTCTAAATGTACTTGTAATTTTTCACACAAATTGGTTTAATAAAATATCCATTGGAAGCATTAATGTCTTTGTATATTGTCCTCAATAGTTTTTGCATGTAAAGAAAAATAAAAGCAAATATTGGCTATAAATATGAACTATATGTTAAAAAATATACATGCATTATTCAACACCGTTATTTAAATGTCTAAAAATAACGGTTACTTATTTTACAAAATAAATTCCATTTTCTAGGTAAAACACGTAATTTCAATTATAGAGAGAACTAATTTTTCTATTGAAAGTTAATACAGTTTTTCATTCTATGCAATTAGTTTGTGACACTTTGAGCCCACACTGAAAACAGTTTGTGATTCAAGAATAGTAAAAAAGGTCATTTGGTAGAAAGTTGGGATTAATATTTATTATTATAAATATCATAATGGCTAGATTTTAAAGAAAAAATTTAAAATTCCAGCGTGCCTAAAAGCATTGTTTTCTAAACTGGATTTTCCAACATAAACATGTCATAAAGTTTAGCTCAGAAATTTCCAATTCTTTTATCATCGCTCCTGCAAAAGTAATAACAATCAAAGCCGTAGGTGGGTATTCAAATAAAGGGGAGCACCTTGCAATCATGAAAACGCCAGCTGTTACCATAGTAGCTGCATGAATCAAAGCGGATACTGGAGTGGGACCCTCCATAGCATCGGGTGACCAAGTATGCGATCATGCATTACCAATGTCTCAAACTTTGTGGTCAACATTTGTATATTTGATCAATGCCTTGATGAGTAGTCTTAAGGATATCCCAAGCCTTTTTGGCAATTATTGTAACACCCTTAGCCCGTTTCCGTTGCCGGATTGGGGTTATGGAGTATTGTTGAACAATTAGAATAACATTTAACATCATAACATTTCAATAAAATCATTTAACATTAATAAATAAATCTCATTAAAAACCTATCAAACATATGCATTTAGGCCCTAAATTAAGCTTTCGAGGCCTTAAAAAAAGTTTAGAAGTAATTCAAGACTGATTTGAAACAAATCAAAAAATTTGGGAAAAAGTTGCAAAATTTGAAAACACACTACAGCAAAACTGACTTTTAGTGACCGTGACCTTTAGCGACGTTTTTCCCACAGACGCCGCTAAAAGCTGTGAAATTTTAAAAAAATATTATAAAAATATTATAAATGTCATGAAAAATTAAAATTCATTATCAAAATATTGAGGAGAATAATATCCATGATATAAATATAAAAATTTTCTATTAAAATTCATTATCAAATTAAATTTTCTATGAAAATTTTAACTTTAAAACTAAATATAAAATTTGATGAATTCAAATTTAGAATTTAAAATAATAAATTAATAACACAATTAAAATTCAAAAGTTAGAACTCAAGTTATTAAATATTAAAATAAAAATAAAAATATAGAATCAAAACTAAAATAAATAATAAAAATTAGATTAAATATAAAGATATAAATAAAATACAGCAAGTCTTTTACTAACAGCAAGTCCAAATACAGTATCTTGTTTGCGAACCTAAACAACATTGAAAATTGAAAGGTTCCGGGAACAAACTTGAAGTTGAAAGACCTAGCCAAAGGATAAATATCAAAGTTAGAACTCAACAACACCCATCGTTGTGCAAGTAAAATACAGAAAAAGTTGTCTGAAAACCAATGAAGTGCAAAGTGCAGACCACTCTAACATACAAAATGACAAGCATGCTCATGCATATAAGCACCTGCTAGGAAATGTCATCTTGAACCTTTATCCCTTCAAAAAGTTACTAAAGAACAGTACTCCTGACCCCTAAAATCTATACAGCTCTTTGTATGAAAAGCTATATTTTTCAGAGGCAAGTTTATATTAAGAATCGAACTACTCCAAATATGTTTAATACCCTCAAAAGCAGTAACAGAACGAACATTATAATGCATATGCATCATGGAGTGCTTTTGCATGAGTTTTAAAATTTAAGTTCATTGACAGCAAAAGGGCACACAATCCTTAAGGAGATCAAAGAAATAATTTCTTATCAAAATGATTTATAAAGAAAAAATTTCTCAAGTTCGGAATTCTTTAGGTCATGTTTTGATCTAGCAATACAATATATAGTCCTATGCACAAAAGAAAACCTAATATGTAACCAAGCTGATGGGGCTATCAAGCTAATATTACTTGAAATATCAATAATAAAAGAAAAATTACATAAACAATATTTTTATTTACCACCATTCAGAGAAATGGCGCTGATTAATCCTGTCAATATGTTAGTAACAGGCAACTAAGGGGAAGGGGGAGCATTTTCAATACTATAAAATTACCAGAAGTGGATGAAGACACGTCCAAGATTAAAGGCTCGTGATATATATTCAACTAGAAATGATAATAAAAATGGCAGCCCCAGCACAATCTGCAGAACCCTTTACCGAGTATGTAGAAAAGAATCAACACACTGGCAGGCAATGTCCCCTGCTACAAACATTAAGTGTAGTAGTCCAACTCACCTAACCACATTGAAATAAGTTAAGATGCATGGAGATTTATATTTACTTCCCGTGTTAAGAGAGGAAAAGAATGTAATCTATAAAGCAAGGAAGGGAAATAGAAATAGAAATCTCGATTAACAGGAAATTCTTAATGCTAATAATAAGTCCTCAAGGGCCAAAGAGGAATAGTTGACACACCTGCACAAGTGCCGCACCAGCTAAAGCTGATATTACCCCACTGATACTCATAGCCTGTTATAAGAAGTGATAACAAAGAAAGACAGAACTGTTTAAGTATACTATCTAACCTAGTTGCCAATTACTAGAAAAATGTAATCAAGTAGAAGTTAATGCACCTTTAGCATGAGTATAAAAAGAGATGGAGCATAGAGTAGGACATTCATCTTTATCGATAGGGCAGCACTACACATAAAAAAAGAGGCAAAGTAGGATCCACTTCTTTTCTTTTCCTTCTTAGAAGGGGAAAAAGCTACTGATAAAATAAGCATAGTACCTAAAAATAATCAACCCCAAATGCCACCATCCAAAAAGAATAGATCCCATTGCAGCATGGAGGAGTGTCATTGCGAAACAGTCATTAAACAGACGAAGCACAAATATTGAGTGAACTCGCTTTGAAAGACAAAGCAGGATAAGAGCCCACCACGGAAGCTGCAAAGACATTTTAAGAACAGTAAACTATCACAATATAGAAAACCAAGACAATGCAATACAGAGTAAGAAACATTAACAATCAAGAATATTTTCATTTAAATCACCAATCTCGAGTTTACTAGTTTCGAACTTTCAGAGCACTCAGACAAAGAAATATATTTATCAGCTTTACGAATTTTACATACCAAATCATATAACTAATCAGTAACAAAAAGCAACAAATGGTGTGGTTTCAACAAGTTCTTGCATTAAAAAAAGAAGGGATAGGAGTAGCAACAAGACTATCATACCTAGTTGCTAAAGCATCAATTTCATCAATGAAATTTCCCAGAGAAAACGCCACCATACTATATTGTACCAATATTCTAACAACGAGGGAGTAGCAATACTGACGGCTTTTAACCAATTCCAGGCATTGAAACATAATATTACCAGCAGCCAAAATGAAATTCACAAGCAAAAACAAGAAAGAAAGAAGAAAGAACCCAGAATTCAATTAAATTCACAAGAAATGGCATACACCTCTACATAGCTCTATGATAAATTTTCGGTATAAAAAGGGGTGAAAAATCTCGATTTAGATAAGATATGATAGGCAAAAAATGGAAAACTATTTTCACTATTAGCATTTCCCATGGAACAATCAAAATAAAGTAACATCAAGTTTTACCTCTTAAATTTTCGATAGATTGAATGACTTCATGCAGTTCATTGATGATCTTAAACCGAGTAACCCAGTCTTCATGCAACGGCTTGACCACTTCGAGTATTTCCTTCAGAGTTGACTCCACTTGATTTTGTGAATTCATCTTTTTTTTACTATATAACAATATCACTTAACAATAAAAATTTGCTCCTTTAAACTCAAAGTTCATAATTGAAACATAAAAATTTAATAAATAAAAAAAACACAAAAGCCCTCATAAAAAAACATTGATTAATGACAATAAAAAAGTATGAGAACGGGTCACATAGAGATCATATGCATCAATATTCATAAGTATTAACAAAAAAACAAAATAAAAAAGCAAACATTTATTGACTTAATTATCAAATTGTGTATATATATATATATATATGCAGGCATTGACAAATTCACAAGTTATAATGGAAATAAATCCAATGAAAGTAAATTTACAGAACATTAGAAGAGAAACTTTGGGTTAAATTAAACCCAACGAATCAAAATAAATTCTTTTTTAATAATAGGGCTAAAGTCTAAACTCAGGCATTTAAACAAACACTTAGAAGAAATAAAATAATCACAGAGAAAAATAAAGAACAAAAACAAAGAATTTACCTTGAAAAAATTAATAAAAATCAACTCCCAACTCCCATTAATCCTCACCTTTTGGGGTTTTTTTCTTTTTTTGGATTGAATTTCTTCTCTCAGATTTTGAAGATCCTGCACCATCAAAAGAAAGAAACACACATATATACCTATAAAAGACAAAACCCAGAAATATTTTCCATTGCTCTTTCATAGAAAATAACAAAACAAATTACTATTATTTGACTATGGACATTAACTGTTTTGTACAGGAAAAAGGTGGGTTTTTTTTCCTTTGATTTTATTTCCTTAAGGAAGGGGTAATCTTTTTCTTTACCTTTAGGGAATTAAAGAATGATTCGGAATTTAGAAGGAAAGAGAGAAAATGAAAATAGAAAAAAGGGGGAAACTAAGACAGATAAATAGACAGCCAAAAGTCAATATTAGTGCTTTGCTGAGTGATAAATACACAGATAAATAGACAAAAAATGAAAGTAGCAAACTGTTATGGGAACAACAACAACGCCAAGAAACAAAAAATCCACTAATTGCTAGTGCTAATTAATAAAAATAACAAACACATAAAACCTAACTTACTGTGTATAGAATACTGAATGAAGTTCTGCAATAAATTCCTTCTTTCCACAAGGAATTACTTCGCAACTGCAGACAAAGTTTTCAACTTCCTTTTTCCTTTATCCTCTTCACCCGTGTAATACCAATCGCCCCATTCAAGTACAACGGAGCCAGAGTAATCGTGGGCACCTTCGATAAGAGCTTGGAGACGCTGTTGTTGGAGAGTTTCTTTATTGAAAAGGGCAACAGAGGGGTGAGATTGGGGGTGTTTGGAGGATACTGATTTTAGAGGAAAAAATTAAGGGTTTTAGCGCGGGAAATTTTGGGAAAATTTGCGATAAAAAAGTAAAATGAATTTTTGTGGCGTTTTTTATAAACAGCGCCACTATTGCATATTTTTTGTGGCGTTTTTTTAAAAAAACGCCACTAATCCTCTAAATTTTCAATTAAAACGACATCGTTAAATTATTTTTCTTAATGACGTTTTTTAAAAAAAGGTCGCTAATCTCTTAAATCTCTAATTTTTTAAAAAACGTAAATTTACTTAAACTTAATAATATTGTTTTAAATTTTTTATAAATGTGTACATGTTATTTTCATATTTATTAATTTTTAAATATAAACAAGTTAAATATTTTTAATTATTTTTTCTATCAGTCATTAAATTATATGTAAGTTGTGGATTTAGTCATTTTACTTTAATTTTGTTATTTTTAGTAATTCATCAAGAATTTTGAATTTTGAAATTGTAGTATTAATTAAATGGTAGCTATTAAATTCATTAAGTTTTGCTATTTCTAAAATCTAATGTAACAAACATATTACTCACAAAAAGCCAGTTATGGATTTAACGGTTGTCATTTGTGTCAAAATTAAAATTTTAAAATTCGAAAAGTATAGGGACCAAGAATGATCTAATTAGATAACATGAACCAAACCTACAGCTTTACACACAATACCAAGACTAATAGTATAATTTAACCAAACATATATAATTGCTATCATTTGAGTGATCATGACTAAAATTTTAAATTTTGAAAAGTACAAAAGATAAAATTAATCGATTTGAAAAATACAGGGACTAAAAGTACTAATCAAATTAAAATATAAGGACTAAATTTTAAGTTTAAATTTCACTTAAATAAATTAAGTGTAGAGGAATTAATTTGAATTGAATTATTTTAATATATCAAAATATTTTTAGATTAAATCTTAAACCATTTAATATATATATAAAGTTTATCTATTATCTCTTAAATAATTTAAACTATAATCATAAGTTTAATATATTCAAATTAATATTATCTCTTTTACAATTACATAAGAAATCGTTTAATATATAAATTAAAAAATACTAATTAATTTAAACCCTAAACCTCTTAACCCCTATCCTATAAACACTAAACCCTAAACTTTAACCCTTAACCCCAAACCCTTACACCTTAAACTCCAACCTTAACCCTTAAATCCTAAATCATATTTCCTAAACCCATAATTCATCATAAACCTTCAAATACTAGTTAACTCTTAAACCTTAAACCCTAAACCATATATCTTAAACCATAGTTAACTCATAAACCTTAAACCTTAAACCCTAAACCATATATCTTAAACCATAAACCTTAAACTATAATGATAATTAATTCAATATTTTAATTTCAACACTATCTCTTTTACGATTATATAAGAAAATATTAATATATTGTACAACCATAAATTTTAATAATTATTGTTTTAGGGGTTATAGATTAGTGTTTATGATTTTTTTGGGGTTTAGGGGTTATATGACTTTTAGCAGCGTTTTACCAAAAACACCGCTAATGCTCTGGTTTTTAGCTACGTTTTACCAAAAAAGCCGCTAATACTCTTGTTTTTAGCGTCGTTTTACCAAAAACGCCGATAATGCTCTTGTTTTTAGCGGCGTTTTACCAAAAGCGCAGCTAATGCTCTGGTTTTTAGCGGTGGTTTACCAAAAGCGCCGCTAATGCTCTATTTTTAGCGGCATTTTTTACTAAAACGTCATTATTACTTTGTTTTTAGCGGCATTTTTGTTAAAATGCCGCTATTGCTCTGTGTTTTACAATTTTTACGGCGTTTTTTAATAAAATGCCGCTAAAAACGCCGCTAAAGCCCTATTTTCTTGTAGTGACAAGGGTTACACGGCCATGTGGCCAAGCCGTGTGATATAGCCTAGACTGTGTAACAATCGAACAAAGGGACACATTGTAACGCCCCAATTTTCGGGAATCCTGTGAATGTTGGCATAGGTTTAATTATGTTAGTGGGCCTCTAGAAGGCCCAAGCTTAAGATAGAACCCGGTAATTTTAGTTAATTTTTGTTCCATAAGAAAAAGGGAGTGAAATTATGAAATAGGACCTATGTGAAAATGTTTGAAAATGCTATAGGCTAAATTGAAGTGGCCAAATAAATAGGAGTGCAAAATAGGAGGATTTGCATGACAAACCTCCCATTTTACATGAAGTGGCCACCATCATGTTGTTGTAGACAAAATGTGCACTTGATATCCATAATTTATGGTACAAATTGATACAAATTGATAATAGGTTAGGTGAATGTTCCATGATAATGGGTTAGGTAAATGTTTCATGATAAGAATTTCATGTCTTTTGTATTAAAGAATTAAATGGATGAAATATGAAGTTTTATTAAAAGAAAAAGAGGTGAAAAGAACAAAGTTTTGTCCATCTTTGTTCATCATAGCTGAAAGTTAGAGAAGAGAAAGGAGAGGAGAAAGCTCTTGAGTATTCGGTCATTAGGAGGAGGAAAATTGAAGGTAAGTTCTTGGTACCTTGCTTCTATTTTGAGGTTCATGAGTTCTTCTTGATTCTACCTTAACTCTTGAAGTATATTTTGATTTTTGGTTGTGTTGTGAGCATTTGGTCATGAATTAAAATGAAGGAAATGGTTGTTGTTTCATGTTCTTTTGATGAAAAATGGAAGATATGTGAAGTTGAGCCAAACAAATGAGCATGCATGTGCCTTAGATGCTAAAGGGAAAAATCAGCTAACATGTTGTGCTTTAAAATGATGAAATGGAGATTATGCTTAAGTAAAAATCATAGATATGTGATGATTGATTGGTGATATACATGTTTAAATAACATGCATTACAAGATAGGTGTATGAAAGAGTGATTTGGTAATAAATCTACTTGGGACAGCAGCAGTAACGTGACTTTGGAAAATCACCATAAATTGTGGGAGATGAATTAGAAGCTGAATAAATTATGTAATTAAAGCTTATTGAGTCTAGTTTCTAATGAAATAAACAAGAACATATTTTGAATTCTGTACAATGATAAATTTGATTCGTAATGAAGAGTGATCAGATTAGTCAAACAGTGAAACATGGGAAACTTTGAGAAAAATCTGGTATTGATTGGCTAAACCAAAAATTCTGAAAATTTTATGGATATAAGATATATGAGTCTATTTTCAAGGAAAATTAACGGAACTTGATTTGGAGTTTCGTAGCTCCAGTTATAAATGATTTAGTGACTATTGCTCAGGAAGACAGCTTGCAGTGAAATTATGATTATGTGGTAAACATTGATAAAAATTTGTTAATGAGTTGCTTATTGTTTTCTTATAAGCTTACTATGATCTGTAGGTGTGGTTGGCCGAATATTGTAAGGGGTTAATACGTAGTTTGTATTTGAATAGTTAGATTAACGTGTTAGTAATCCAATTGTAGGCGGTTCGTGTGTGGATCTCGTCAGCATATCGTCGCAAACAGGTGTATAACTAACACCCTCTTTCTTAGTCTGGATCGGCAAAAGTCGAAAAGCCGAAATGCCGAAAATTGGTATTTTGTAGATTTGCGAGTGTGCGAATGCTCGTGAGGTAAATCGATTAATGTTTTTGGTAAGCTGCAAAATTTGGACTGCAAAAGTGCATGATTTCTGTGCCCTTGATATTTTTGGGCTTAATGGGCCAAAATTGGAATGATGGGCCAACGGGCTCAATTCGGTAAGAACCCTCGGTATGTGATTCTGTTAGTACGTGAAAAGTAAGAATATGCATGAAAAACCCTAAAATAGATAAATTACTGAAATACCTTTAAAAGTGGAAAATTTACGTTTACCCCTAAGAGATAAATTACCAAATACCCCTAGGGTTAAATTGACCTAAATGCATGTTCATTTGTTTTTATTTATCGCATGCCATGTTGTTATTATCGATGCATGGGACTGGGATATTGACGAAGGAAGTCTTGAAAGTGGCTTGTCCACGTCTTGGAGGCTTTGTCTCAATTCTTCGTTAATCGAGCAAACAAGGTCAAGCATCGTGGAGTGTTAAATTTGGGTGGGTTGAGCTATTCCCCACATGGAGTGTATGGCTGGTACGGGTGGAGTGTAGTAGTTGGTGGGTTGAGTAGTCTCCCCAAATGGGCTTGCATATGTTATTGATGTTGCATGTATTTTGAAATGGGCCTATGGGTCATACTGTTATCTGAATAAGGGGCTAAGGCCTAGTTTATTGTAATCTGAAAAGGGCTCTAGCCCAGTACCACTGTTACCTGAATGGGCTTAGGCCCAATAGGCTTGAGCTGACTTGGGCTTTGAATGGGTTTTCCTTACACACTGAGTTTTCCCAAACTCACCCTTTTATTTTCATCCACGCAGAAATCCCCAACCATAGTGGGCTTGGAGTCGTGAGGGAATTGAGTGGCCACCCGCTCGAAAGTTTGATTTTCTTCCGTGAACTGGACATCCTTTTATTTACGTTTAAAGTTTTGGGCTTTTAAATGTAATAAGGCCACTTAATTATTTTTGATGGTTTTAATATGTATTACTAAGATAGGTAATACTTATTTTAACTGTTGAAATTGGATAGCTTTAGTAGCGCGTTTTCAAAAACAACAGTTGATTTCAAAATAACACGACAACAAGCAAAGCTTAGTAATGAAAGTATTTTCCAAAATTAATCACTTTTCTAAAATGACTTAATCAAATCGATTTCATAGAAATATCCATGACGTTAAGGTGTGGCAATGGCGGTATGTATGTCTAGGATTGGATCCGAAGGAGCTTGGTATAGCGATCCGATGGACTCACCACCTCTTTTCCGGTTTCTTACCTGGTGCACAGCTTCCATTCACCTTAACCCTTAATGAATTAATCTTTTGAACATCAAGTACGATTTTCTAGACTTAGAATGAAATTTTTTTTTTACGTTTTTAATGTGGCATGCTGGATCCGGCCATAACTTCTGGGCCGGGTTTGGGGTGCTACATTTGTGGTATCAGAGCCTAGGTTGCAACAACTCGACTGTGGAATGGGTTTACAAAAACAAAGATTTTCAAAAATGAAAATTTCATAAAGAATGCGAAAAACTCGATTTTCAAAATTTAGATCTTTAGAAGGTGGTATTCCGAATCTCTGGCTCAAGTCTGTAAGTATTACTCTGAACTCTTCTGAATATTTTTCTGACTTATCTGTCTATACTGAAATCCTGCTAGGATACTCTAGATAGAATGATACTGAAACCATAGGAAAATCGATAAGAGATCAAAGCGTAGCTAGACTTGATTCTGCGAAAACAAACTCGAACTACTTGTCGATTCATAAAACATCTGTAATAAACACTGGAATATTAATTGATGCATAAAAATTCGTAATCAAGATAATACGATATGAGTACAAGAGGCCGTGGACGAAGCCGAGGAAGTGCCCGAGCGAGATCTTCGTCTTCGAGACATATACCGGCGGTGGATGCACCGGTACCACCGGCAACAGAGGTAGAGTCTCATGACCGCGGTACCGGGGATGATGCCCTGTCACAGGCAATGCTTCATATTCTGGAAAGGGTTGCCGGGGCAAGTGCGGGCAATGGAGTTCGGGGATCTATTTTTGAACGACTTCGGGCTAACAGAGCGGAGATCTTTAGGGGCGTGTCTGGTATAGCCCCGAATGTGGCAGAATATTGGTTGGAGGCCACAGAATGGATTATGGACGACTTGGATTGCTCTGAGGAGATTGTGAGTGGGGTATCTGTACTAAGTCCTTTGGGTCACTCGGTTAGGGTAGACAAACTGTATAGGGATGTACCCTTAGAAACTCAAGGTAAGATTTTCCCTGGAGATCTGATGGAGTTACCGTTCGGAGAGTTTGATCTCATTTTGGGAATGGACTGGCTTGTTAAGCATAAAGCGACTCTGGATTGTGCTGCTAAACGAATGGTGTTAAGAACTACAAAGGATGAGGAGGTTATGGTGATAGGTGAGAGAAGAGATTATTTGTCCAATGTGGTGTCGGCATTAAGAGCCGAAAAGTGGATTCAGAAAGGTTGTGAGGCCTAATTGGTATTTTTAAGTTAGTCGGAAGAGGAGGGACTGACAGTGGATAAGGTTAGGACCGTAAAGGAGTTCCAAGATGTTTTTTCGGAGGAGCTTCCAAGATTGCCTCCGAATCAAGAAGTTGAGTTTGGAATAGACTTGTTGCCTGGAATGGCGCCTGTGTCTATCGCACCGTATAGGATGACACCGAAGGAGTTAGTAGAGTTAAATGCTCAAATTCAAGAGTTGTTGGATAGGGGCTTTATTAGGCCAAGCGTGTCTTCATGAGGAGCACCAGTGCTATTCGTGAAAAAGAAGGATGGTACGATGCGGATGTGCATTGATTATCGCCAGTTGAACAAACTGACGATTAAGAATAAGTATCCACTGCCAAGGATTGATGATCTGTTTGACCAACTTAGAGGAGCTTTTGTATTTTCCAAGATCGACCTTCGATCTAGATATCGTCAGTTAAGGGTCAAGGAGGCAGATATCCATAAGACGGCATTTAGGACTCGGTATGGTCATTACGAGTTTCTAGTTATGCTATTTGGACTGATGAACGCTCCTGTAGTGTTTATGGATCTGATGAATCGTGTGTTCCAACCATGTCTGTATCAGTTCGTAGTCGTCTTTATTGATGATATCCTGGTATATTCTGAAACTGAAGCGAAACATGATGAGCATCTCCGTATAGTGCTGTAAGTATTAAGGGAGAAGGAACTCTTTGCGAAGTTCAGCAAGTGTGAATTTTGGTTGACGGAGGTAACCTTCTTAGGACATTGGTTGAGGGATGTAACCTTCTTAGGACATGTGGTCTCTGCTGAGGGGATTAAGGAGGACCCTCGGAAAATTGAAGCGATTTTGGAGTGGAAGCCGCCTAGGTCAGTGTTAGAAATACGGAGTTTTCTAGGACTGGTAGGATACTACAGAAGGTTTGTGGAAGGTTTTTTTTTGTGTGATGGCAGCATCTCTGACAAAACACATAAGGAAAGGAGTACCATTTGTATGGACTAAGAAACAGTAGGAAGCTTTTGAGAAGTTGAAGAAAGTTTTGACTGAAGCACTTATGTTAATTCAGCCGGAGTCTGGGAATGATTTTACTGTGTACAGTGACGCATCACACGTGGGTTTGGGCTGCGTGTTAATGCAAGAGGGTAAGGTGGTTGCATATGTATCACGATAGCTTAAGCCTCATGAGGGAAACTATTTGACTCATGATTTAGAGTTGGCAGCAGTGATATTTGCACTTAAAATTTGGAGACATTACTTGTACGGAGAAAGGTGTATTATATATACTGACCATAAGAGTCTTAAGTATTTGTTGACTCAGAAGGAGCTGAACCTTAGGCAAAAGAGATGGATTGAGTTGCTTAAGGATTATGACTGTTCGATCGAGTATCACCCAAGCAAAGCTAATGTGGTAGCCGATGCTCTAAGTTGTAGAACTGTATCTGATCTGAGAGCAATGTTTGCTCGTCTGAGTCTGTATGATGATGGAAGTCTGTTGGCTGAGTTGCAAGTGAGGCCAACCTGGGTGGATCAGATTAAGGAAAAATAGTTGAACGATTAGTCTTTGGTCGCTCGTTTTCAACAAGTTAAGGAAGGGGAAACTTCTGAGTTTAGGAGCCAAAAGAGATGATGCAACAGCAATACCCTCATCTGTTTGGATTAGGTAAATTTCGAGGACGAAATTTCTTTAAGGAGGGTAGAGTTGTAACGCCCCAATTTTCGGGAATCCTGTGAATGTTGGCATAGGTTTAATTATGTTAGTGGGCCTCTAGAAGGCCCAAGCTTAAGATAAAACCCAGTAATTTTAGTTAATTTTTGTTCCATAAGAAAAAGGGAGTGAAATTATGAAATAGGACCTATGTGAAAATGTTTAAAAATGCTATAGGCTAAATTGAAGTGGCCAAATAAATAGGAGTGCAAAATATGAGGATTTGCATGACAAACCTCCCATTTTACATGAAGTGGCCACCATCATGTTGTTGTAGACAAAATGTGCACTTGATATCCATAATTTATGGTACAAATTGATACAAATTGATAATAGGTTAGGTGAATGTTCCATGATAATGGGTTAGGTAAATGTTTCATGATAAGAATTTCATGTCTTTTGTATTAAAGAATTAAATGGATGAAATATGAAGTTTTATTAAAAGAAAAAGGGGTAAAAAGAACAAAGTTTTGTCCATCTTTGTTCATCATAGCTGAAAGTTAGAGAAGAGAAAGGAGAGGAGAAAGCTCTTGAGTATTCGGTCATTAGGAGGAGGAAAATTGAAGGTAAGTTCTTGGTACCTTGCTTCTATTTTGAGGTTCATGAGTTCTTCTTGATTCTACCTTAACTCTTGAAGTATATTTTGATTTTTGGTTGTGTTGTGAGCATTTGGTCATGAATTAAAATGAAGGAAATGGTTGTTGTTTCATGTTCTTTTGATGAAAAATGGAAGATATGTGAAGTTGAGCCAAACAAATGAGCATGCATGTGCCTTAGATGCTAAAGGGAAAAATCGGCTGACATGTTGTGCTTTAAAATGATGAAATGGAGATTATGCTTAAGTAAAAATCATAGATATGTGATGATTGATTGGTGATATACATGTTTAAATAACATGCATGCAAGATAGGTGTTTGAAAGAGTGATTTGGTAATAAATCTGCTTGGGACAGCCGCAGTAATATGACTTTGGAAAATCACCATAAATTGTGGAAGATGAATTAGAAGCTGAATAAATTATGTAATTAAAGCTTATTGAGTCTAGTTTCTAATGAAATAAACAAGAACATATTTTGAATTCTGTACAATGAGAAATTTGATTCGTAATGAAGAGTGGTCAGATTAGTCAAACAGTGAAACATGGGAAACTTTGAGAAAAATCTGGTATTGATTGGCTAAACCAAAAATTCTGAAAATTTTATGTATAGAAGATATATGAGTCTATTTTCAAGGAAAATTAACGGAACTTGATTTGGAGTTTCGTAGCTCCAGTTATAAATGATTTAGTGATTGTTGCTCAGGAAGACAGCTTGCAGTGAAATTATGATTATATGGTAAACATTGACAAAAAATTGTTAATGAGTTGCTTATTGTTTTCTTATAAGCTTACTATGATCTGTAGGTGTGGTTGCCGAATATTGTAAGGGGTTAATACGTAGTTTGTATTTGAATAGTTAGATTAACGTGTTAGTAATCCAATTGTAGGCGGTTCGTGTGTGGATCTCGTCGACATATCGTGCAAAGCAATGTGTAACTAACACCCTCTTTCTTAGTCTGGATCGGCAAAAGTCGAAAAGGCGAAATGCCGAAAATCGGTATTTTGTAGATTTACGAGTGTGCGAATGCTCGTGAGGTAAATCGATTAATGTTTTTGGTAAGCTGCAAAATTTGACCGCAAAAGTGCATGATTTACGTGCCCTTGATATTTTTGGGCTTAATGGGCCAAAATTGGAATGATGGGCCAACAGCCCAATTCGTAAGAACCCTCGGTACGTGATTATGTTAGTACGTGAAAAGTAGGAATATGCATGAAAAATCCTAAAATAGATAAATTACTGAAATACCTTTAAAAGTGGAAAATTTACAGTTTTATCCCTAAGAGATAAATTACCGAAATACCCCTAGGGTTAAATTGACCTAAATGCATGTTTGACTGTTTTTATTTACTGCATGCCATGTTGTTATTATCTGATGCATGGGACTGGGATATTGACGAAGGAAGTACTGAAAGTGACTTGTCCACGTCTTTGGAGGCTTTGTCTCAATTTACTATTAATGAGCGAAGAAGGTTTAAATGAGAAGTGTTAAATTTGGGTGGGTTGAGCTATTCCCCACATGGAGTGTATGGCTGGTACGGGTGGAGTGTAGTGGTTGGTGGGTTGAGTAGTCTCCCAAATGGGCTTGCATATGTTATTGATGTTGCATGTATTTTGAAATGGGCCTATGGGCCATCTTTATTATCTGAATAAGGGCTAAGGCCCGGTTATTGTAATCTGAAAAGGACTCTAGCCCAGACCCATTACACTGAATGGGCTTAGGCCCAATAGGCTTGAGCTGACTTGGGCTTTGAATGGGTTTTCCTTACACACTGAGTTTCCCCAAACTCACCCTTTTATTTTCATCCATGCAGGAAATCCCCAACCATAGTGGGCTTGGAGCTGTGAGGGAATTCGGAGTGGCCACCCATTCTGAAAGTTTGATTTTCTTCTAGTGAACTGGACATCCTTTTATTTACGTTTGAAGTTTTTGGGCTTTTAAATGTAATAAGGCAACTTAATTATTTTTGATGGTTTTAATATGTATTACTAAGATAGGTAATACTTATTTTAACTGTTGAAATTGGATAGCTTTAGGGCGCGTTTTCAAAAACAACTGTTGATTTCAAAATATCACGACAACAAGCAAAGCTTCCGCAATAAAAGTATTTTCCAAAATTAATCACTTTTCCTAAAAATGACTTAATCAAATCGGTTTCCTAGAAATATCCATGACGTTAAGGTGTGGCAATGGCGGTATGCATGTCTAGGATTGGATCCGAAGGAAGCTTGGTATTAGCGGTCAGATGGACTCACCACCTCTTTTCCGCTTTCTTACAGTGCGCACTTCCATTCACCTTAACCCTTAATGAATTAATCTTTTGAACATCAAGTACGATTTTCTGGACTTAGAATGAAATTTTTTTTTATGTTTTTGATGTGGCATGCCGGATCCGGCCATAACTTCTGGGCCGGGTTTGGGGTGTTACACACATGGCTGTGTCCTAGCTCGTGTCTCAACCCGTGTAACTTATTGAGTTGCGTCACATGGCCGTGTTGCAGGCCGTGTGCCAAGCCGTATAACTCTCTGACTTGTGACACACGACTGTGTCATAGATCGTGTGCTAGGCCGTATAACACACTGACTTGTTACACTAAATATTAACAAGTAACACACAACAGTGTTGCCAGGCCGTGTGATAGCCCGTGTCCCAGACCGTGTGACAGCCCATGTCTCAGGCCGTGTACTCCATAATTTGACCCTTATTCAAGCCATTTCAAGGCCACAACACACCTAATCAACTATTCCATTTGTGCACACACTCAAGAGACTTAAATACTTTTTAAAAAACATATAAACATACCAAATCGCTCAATCTATTTCACCTAATGAATGAGTCATTCAAAGACACCACATTTATACCAAAACACCAATAATGAAAACAAAGCAACATAGCCACATTTCAAGCACAAAGCCTAGACCCTTTAACTACTAAATGACATCACATACAACCATTTACATATCATCACAAACATACCAAAAAGTATCATACATTACAAGTACCTAAAGTGACCAACATGACCTAACTTGTCAAAGCTCCAAAGTTCATCAAATCAAACATAGGCTTCAAAAGCATATACTACCAAATCAACCATTAACACATTCAAGAACTATCATTACAAAAGGTCCTATACATGCCATTTATAACCTTGGTCAAAATAACTCAAAAACTATCGAAATGGTTACTGGATAGTGTAATAGATCTCCGACAAGCCTCTAACCGATCGAGCTTCTGATAATCTACGAAATAAATGAAAATAACTACATAAGTAACTAGTTCTTAGTAATCTCGTATAAACTCAAACATAACTTACCATTTCTTTAGCACAATTATAGAATAAGCGTAATATCATTACCAGGACCATAAGCTTAGTAAAATCTTATACAAGCACCATCAAGCTCACAAGTTAGTAAGTTTATCCATGATACATATGAGTTCAATCATATAGTAAATAGATTTTATATAAACATCATTTCACTCATTAACATTTTCATAAGATCATGAACCATTGTTCAATTGTATTCATACCTTGCCTTTAACCTTTACTTACCTATTGAACCATCTAGAATTATATTGGATACTTGGGAATGCTCACACATAGTGTGCCTTTCCATATAACCGTAACCTTTACTTTTCATTAGTGCTCACACGAGCTATGAAATAGGCCTACTCACACAAGTTGTGGGTTAGAATGTTAGCTACATGATGCTGCTCATATGAGTTGTGGAGAATCCACAACAAATGCTAGACCTCAGCCATCGGTAGGACATTCAAGACCATCACCCAAAACATGAAATCTCTAATGACATGTCATTCGTATCCTAAAAATTCTTAAGGTTCAAATGGACTCATTTATCCGTCAATTACTCAAAACATCGATCCATGTATATTTAATTTCATTTATAACTAACAAAATATAACAGATAATCAATTTAGCTAAAATCAATACTATTATAATTCATACGAACTTACCTTGATAATTATAATTGTAGAAGTAGAGTTGGAACTAATCCGAAGCTTTTGTCTTTCCTCGATTTAAATTCGGTTGTTGTTTATCTTGATCTAAATAGATAATTTCATTCAATTACGTACTTCAAGTATTCAATTGAATCAATAATTCATATTTATGTAAATTTACAAAATTACCTCTAATATTTTAACTTTTCACAATTTAGTCCTCAAGCTCGTAACTTGAATTTTAACCATTTTAATCTTCCATACATGATAGCCGATTCTTCCCTTTAACTATATTAATCCATATTTTTTTCTCATTTTACTCAAAATTCATGAAATTTACCATTTAAACAATTTAATCCCTAAACTTTAAATTCATCAAAAATCACTTAACAAAACAAGTTTGTTTAATAACTAATATTGATAATTTATCAACTAACATCAAAACACATTCAAACTCAACTACGGAAAGTCCCTCAACCTTTAACAATTTTGCAAATTAACCCCCGGGTTAGCTAGATTAAGCTAATACGAGTTCAAAAACATAAAAATCATTAAAAACTGGACAAATTACATACCATGCAAGATCAAAGTGCTTGGCCAAACTTTCCTTCTTCTCTAATGGCTATTTTAGGTTTTAGAAACAAAGATGGAGAAGATAGCATCTTTCTTTTGTATTTTATTTACTTAAAATTTCTTTTATTTACTAATTACTACTTTAATATTATTATTAATCAAAAAATTCAATCAAAAAAATTCAATTAAACCTTGTCCATAACTATCCACTAACTTAATTATGGTATAATCACTACCAAAATGCATTAGATTTCCTTTCCATAGCCATTTAGCCTTTTAAACTAATAGATACCCACTTTTGAAACATTTATGATTTAGTCATTTTTACCTAATTAACCGTTTAAACTTCAAAATTTCTTAAATGAAACTTTAATACGACCTTAAAATAATCCTGTAGACATTAAATAAATATTAAAATAATAATTCACTTTTCGAAATTGTGGTCCCAAAACCACTGTTCCAACACTACTGAAATTGGGCTGTTACAATTGTGCTCTTTGAGATTCTTTTAAACTCTTGAGCATTCATTCTCTAAAAAATAGCATTTAAAGCTTTAGAATTGGCATTTGCAAGTCACCCTTCATCAATAGTCCATACCAATTCATATTTAGGAGTTCTTCATATTTTTGTCTCAATAACAAGTGGTTCCTAACTAGTAAGAACAACACATAATACTTCTCATCCATGGATTTAGTGAAAGCCTTTGTTCTAACCTTCCAATAAGCATAGTTGGAACCATCTATTTTTTCTAACCTTCCAATAAGCATAGGAGACGAGACACCAAAGATCCCTCCATTTCTAACAATTATTAACACTAGGAAAACACCATAGTTACGTTAAGTGGGAAGCTTTGATACCAATTATTAGAGCCTACATTTGATAGTTGCAAAGAGAACAAGGTGTGCATATGGAAGTGCTGACTGTTGTGCCCACTAAATCAGCACTACGACAAGATAAAAGAAAAACACAAACAAGTTGTTTACGCAGTTTGATTTCCCTATGTCTATAAATCCTAGCTCAATGAGATAATCCACTATCTTTAAACATAATTCAACCAATGATTTAAGTTCAATCGCACCCCGATATAGCAACCTCACTTTTGTACCTAAAGATCTATATCACTCAACTGTAAGTTTTTCGTTGAAAACTTAGGTTGTAAACTAAATAATAAAACTTGTTTACAATCTTTATACACTCCCGATAATAGGGTTCTCAATGAAAAGATAAGTGATATAAACTATCAATAAAAAACCTATACAAGTCTTTTCAAATATATAAGCATTTAAGACTTGTTAATATACTATATCAAGTATAATTAATCCCCCTACTAAAAACCAACTAATCAAGCATATACAATTTTCTAATAAAGTTCATGATACTATATAAAAAAAATAAAAATTCAATCTTCAACACAACATAAACTAATTACTCAATTTACAGGATTTGATTACTTGATCCAATCAAATTCAATCCTCAAGATATGTTGCCTCAAATGGATCGGTCTTCAAAAATGGTTGTCATACTTCTAGAATATCAACAAGATTCACAGCCTAAGGATTTTGTTCTAAAAGGTTGCTAACTCAAAAACGACAAGTTATGTTTCGAGTCGTAATGCTAATTATAGTAGCCACTACTTCTGGCATTGCATGAGCCACTATTCACATAATTGCCTCAACAATATTTTTTGAATTTTATTAATTTTTTAAAATATTTTTTTTATAAATTTTAAATTATTTGCTAACATGAAAAATAAGATAAAATAGTGTCACAACAAGAAAATGATCCATTGGACTACCACATGAATAGAGGTTGTTGACCCATCTACCGTTAAATGCCACATTAGCAAATTTAATAGCCAATGATCAAAAGACTTATTTGACCAATATTCTTAGTTGGAGAGCTTAATTGGATGCAAAATATCCAAAGGAGCTTAATTAATGATTTTTTTTTTAAATATCTCAAGAGCCTTTTATACCAATAAACTTAAATAAAAATATACATTCGACTATTTTTTAAATGCATATAAATATTATTAATTTGAATTGTATAAGATATAATAAAAATATGATAAATTATTTTTTTACTATTTAATAAATTTTAATTTGAAATTAACTAATAATTTATTAAACCTAACAAAGGGGCTTTAATCCTAGTTATAACTCGGATCACTAGGTGATAGGGATTTTCTAGGTCTACAACTCAAGTGCAGGTAATATTCAAGTAATAAAATCTTGAGAGTTCAAGGTCGATCCACAGGGAAGTTGATTAGAGCTTACAAGATTACAAAAAGTATGCTAGAACAAATATTTAACACTTAACGTTAGAGTGAGTGTCGAAAATGAAAGTATGAGTAAGAAACACTAGAAATAAAAATAAAAATCACTTAAATAAATTAACTAAAAATAATAAAAACAAATAAATGGAAGAAAATATGCTGAGGTTAGAGGATCAACTTTTGGTGTCATACTAAGATTAAATTTTAGTACTCAATGTTATTACTCAACTAGAATCCACACAACATGGAGGTTTGACTGCCCTCTTTCCTTACTATCGCGAACAAAGGAGAGGAAATCAACAAACGAAGACAAGAATTGAATAGAACTAATATGTGTTGGATTTGATGCCCTAGGTGTAGTATTTTCGCCTAAGTACATTTGTAATTTTTCAAACAGATTGGTTAATAAAATTATTATGAATTACATTAATACTTTGTATATTGTCTTCTCATGGTTTTGGCATGCAAAACAAAATGGAAGCAAATGTTGTTCATTGGTTGTCTAATGTTTAACTAATATTAAGCAATATTATGTGGTAAGATTGTAATACAGAAAGACAACTTATATTAGTAAACGAACCTAAACATGTCCTTAGTCTAATTGGAAGTGAGCAAACCAATTGAAAGACTAATATGTTGTCTATCAAGTCTAATTGGGGAAATGTCTTGTCTTAAGCATCGAAGCAGATGACTCCCAGAAGATAGAGATATAGATGTGGCTGAATGGACTGATAGTACATCGGATAAGACCCAAGAAAAATAGATCTTGAATCCCTTTATAGATTTATCCACTTGTGATGTTCATAGTGTAGCATACCTAAATCTTGAATGGATGACAGGCTATATATGTGTGACTCGTACACTTTGATATAAGTAAAATCCTGAGTTCGAATAGATAAGGAATTGAAATTTGGTGTGTTGGGTGTACGACTTCTGTAGTATGTAGCATCATTCACAACAGTGGAATTCATAGCTCGAGACATGGGTAAATGATATCCTCTCATTGGCATTATATGGTTGATGAAAAGTAAACATTGTCATGGGTCTTTCATCTTTATGATGAATGACTTAATTACTATTCGATAGTAATTGACTTTTCATGAAGGAAGATGTAATGATTACCATGAAATAAAATAGGATCATGTTAGGAGAACGAATTTTATCCTATGGGGGTAACACACTTATGACAATATCATTAGGCGAGCATTGAGTAGTTGCTTTCGTAATGTTAAGTCGTTGGGGGGAGCTCAATCACGATACTACATTGGAATGACTTCGTGACTAAATGAGTTTATAATTAATAAACAAAAATCCATAACTTAATTATAAATCATTTGAGCCCTAATTACATATGTCCAATCGGTCCCTTTGCTAGCTCGTTGAAACTAGAAATGAATTGCGAGTTTGAATAGAAATGAACAAAATGAATGGGAAAAGTGAAATGGAAAATATTCTAGAATGATTATGGTTTTTTCTAAAATGGAAAAATGGAATCATTTGGAAATAAATGTAGGTTTCCAAAAATGGAAATAAAAATAGAGATGATCCTTTTGGAACTCTATATGGAATACTTAGAAATGATCAGAAGAATGAGTTTATGTTTTTGAGCTGTTTTGAAGCCTGAAAATGAAAATAAACCATTCAGTCACAGTGAACATGTTGAGTTATGAAATATTGAACATATTTTCTCAAAATTTTACTAAGGGTAAAATAGTTAAAAAATTTACTTGGGGTAAAATAGGGATGAGAAAATTATTTAATATGGAATATTAAATTTTATTTTGGGAAATAGAAAAACCAAATCGGATTGGATCACATTATAAAGTATTGGGTCAAAAGGCTTAGGAAGTACTCATAATAGGACCCGATATGAGAAAGACCCAAAACCCTTCATATAACATGAAAAGGGCGACAACCCTAGTAGAAATACTAGGGTGTTCCATCCACCCCACTCCTACTTTAAGTAGGAAGTTGTTTTTTTTTTCTATTTGAAATAAATCACTACAACTCAACAAGGGTTCTAGTTTCTCTTCCTATAAATAAATGACATCAGTAGAGCTATTAACACAACTTTAAGAGATTATTATTCTGTCAAAAAATAGAGAGAATTTGTTCTCAACTATCAAATATATTTTTCTAGAATAATAATTCTACCAGTTTCTATTAAAAAGAGAGAATTTTTGTTTTCACCCCAAATAAAAGAGAGAAAACTTTTTCTAGTTCTGTTTTTCAATTCAATTGGTTCAAGGCCTCACTTGAAGCAGTTTGCGGTACGAGAATAGAGGAGAAGACTGTTTGGTTGAAAGTTGGAACGACAAACATCTATTAAGCCGAAAACACATGTATGAATTTAGTTAGGGTTTATTGTTATAAATATCACAAACTAAGTCGATTTTCAAAATTTTAATTTTTCACTACGAAAGAAAATCATTTTCAAACCAAACCTTTTTTCAAAAATACATGTGGTATTTGCAAGTGTGACATGTCAATTGTAATATAATTGTACAATAGGGTACGGAGTAATCCGAGGATCGAACTCAAGAAAGTCTGCAATTGAACAATTTCTAGCTAACGAACATGAAATATAAGGAGTCTAAATATCTGGAATGGTCGAAAGGGAAAAATGGTGGAAATTGATGAGATGTAATGGGAGAAATGTATAAAGATTATGATATGAAATGATTTTTACCTCTGGTACGACATGTAAATGCAAATTACGATTAGTAAATGCCTTGGCCTTGCAGGGGAACACGTAAGTGTTTAAACTAACAAGGAGAATTTACAGAGGTTCAATTGGATATGAAATACTGGCTCAATAAAGCCTTATCGTGAATATGAAAACGTGGCTCTTCAAAACAATATGTGGATCAGAAGCTAACATAGGGAAGGGGTCCATGAACAATCCATGCAAAGCATGTATGTGTTACGTAAGGTTAATGCACATGAATAGTGTTTAAATGACTGAGTATCCGCAAGAATTGTGCTTAACCATGAAAAGTATCCGCGTGATTTGTACTTAACAGTGAAAAGTATTCACATGTTAGCTAACTTTGATTGTGGTGTGAAATTATCTGTGTTTGTGATTTGACATATATGTTATTCTCATGAAAATTGAAGTTACTAATGTCTGCATTTAGTGGCGGATAGTATCCACCAACGGACTCAAATTTTGTGTTGTTTTGAATCCGCCAATAGATCGCACACAACTATATTGGCATATTTGTGTGTGAATTGTTGGTATTACTAAGTGTGGTAAAAATCTAGCTAAATTTCACTTCTCAAAAATGTTATTTGAATGTTTATTGTTTATCTTTGGAACTCACTAAGTTTATTATGAACTTACCTACTTTTTCCCTTACCATTTCAAGATCTATTGAGAAAGTGAACTTTTGAAGGGATTCAGCCAGCCAGAGGACTCTTTTGTGAGCCAATCTTCGTTCTGTCGTAACATGTATATCGAGTCGGTGGCCTATGGTTTAAGTCTATCGTTTTGAAAAAAGTTAATGTGAACTTCTTTTATACAATTGTCCATACATAATGAATGTTGGCTCTTTTCCAAATTTGTTAACTTTTATATTTTGAAAATCAAGACTTACTCTTATTTTCCCTTGATTTATCCTTTAATGCTTTTAATCCTGCAAATGATATTTTAGAATGTATACCTTTATTTTCTTTTGGTTTTGTTTTAAAAAAAATATTACTCCACCAAACATTATTCTTAAGATTGTTTTATTTACATTGTATTGATTGTCTTAATTTTCAAAACCAATGTTTCTGTCAATCCGAAATGATTTTTATTTTTCGATAACATCATCGTTTATCGATCAGATGAGTGGATTGTGGTGTTACACAGAGGCTCTTCAAGTTACTTTTTTTATGAGAGTGTTGCCAATGATATGCAAATCAAGGATTTTAAAGCACACAATAGTAAGCTATTGACCATGAAGTTGGAAATCTTGTCTTGGCAACTTTAGTGATCTTTTTGCAATCATTGAACAAAAAAGGGGAGTAGTGAGTAAGTAGTACATCTTTTTGGGCAATAAACACCTCAAACTTAAAAATACAATTCTCGTCAATCCAATATGGTGGTTCACTCAATCCAATAATCTTGTACTCTTGCCCTTACATGTTTTGGATCATATTAACAAGCCTTTACTTTTGTTATGGTTTGAGATAAGATAGTTGCGATTGTTTGATTAAGAGAGAGATCCTTAAGGGGAGAATATGAAATTATGATTATTTTAATTTTTCCTCTGTATGTTTTATTCAAAAATTTCCAAAAGGGGAGATTATTGACATATTTGAAGGCAAGGTGAATTCTATGCCTAAAATAATGACCACAACTTGAGGCATTGTTTCATTATCTTACTTCCCTATTTTCAGAGTTGGAAAATTTTAGAACAAAAGCATTAAACTATCTGTTTTCAGAGTTAGAGCCCAAACTATAAAGACCAATTGAGTTAAAATTGAAGGCTTGAAGATTGGTTACTAGCAATTCAAGTTTGGTGTAATAACCTAATTTTCAATGGAGCTAGAAAAGGCGGTTTCAAAACCCTACTTCTATAAATTGAGCCTGTAAGTATTAAATATGAATATTTATGAAGTTTGTATAAAAATATATTTAAGTTTGGTCTAGAAATTTTTCTAAATTAATAGTTAATTTAGGAATATGGGCTAAATTATAAAAGTCCAACCGGTATAAGTTTTTAATTGGTCAAAGGCTTAGGGATTTAAATAAAAATTAATCAAAGGCCCAAAATGGTAATTAAACCATTTTTAAATGTTAGATAGTGGACAATGTTGATGAAATACACTAATGTTAATTAAGATAGGTTTAAGTTAATCAAACCATGATTTTGTTAATTTATTTAGCTTAATTAAATCCTAATTAAACTATATATACTAAGTTAGTGGGAAATCTTGAAAAACCATTATTTCATCTTCTTCATCTTGTCAAAATTGAAAGAAAGAAAACCCTTGGAAGCTTGTATGAATTTGGTTACCGATTAGTAGGTAAATTTTAGTTTTTTTTCTTATAATTTTTATATTTTTTAGGTCATGAAAGCTTGATTTAGCTAGCCCATGTACCAATTTTTAAAAAAACTTTTAAGTTTCCTTTGTTGATTTCTTGAAGAAATTGGTGTGAAATTGATAGATTTTAAGCTTAGATTATAAAAAGGACTAGATTGTAAATTTTAATTATTAGTTTTGTACATAGGGACTAAAGTGAATAAAATATGCATTTTTGTGAAATTTTTGTATAAATAAAAAGTAAATGTATTTGAATTGAATTTTAAACTGTGTTAAAAAATTGAAAGTTATGGCTATTTCAAATTCAGGGACTAAATTGAATAAAATATAAAAATTTAAGGGTATCAAAAATGAGATTTCATTGGTTCATTTTTGTCATGGCACATTATGAAAATGTTTGGTATTGATGGATTGTATGGAATAATTGTATAGATCAAGAATATGATCAAAATAGAGGTAATCAATGAAAAGTTAAAATTGTTGATTAGTCTTTAAAGAATCAACTTGTTTGATGTTTTGATTAGGTAAGTTCATATGATATTGGTTTACTTAGGTTGTTATGTATTTGATTTATATATATATATATATATATATATATATGATTGTGAATTTAATTGGTTATGAATTAGTATGAAAGGTGACAATTAGACTAAACTAAAAAGTGACGTTTATATGTGTAATAGATGCCCATGTAAGCTTAGTAAATGTTAGGATACGATTGGCATACCAATAGGGTCTTATGCGCAATTGTACGGGATTGATTACAGATATTTTCGAGGTCTAGCATTTGTTATAGATTCTCAATTATATATGACACAGGTCTAGCTCAAATGAGAAACCTGATATGTCGTAGTAAAGGTCTAGCCCGAACAGGTAACTTGATATGTATAATTTTAGCTTGTATGAGCAACTGGTGTGGTGTAGATACATGTGAATCCGAGTCTGTTTACTAGGGTTCATTGGGTGAAATAGTATATGAAATGAGAAATTAAAATGAGATGAAATGAAATGAACTTGATGATCAAATGGAAAAATATTGAATGAACTAAATATGAAAAATGGATTGGAGTAATGTGTTTAACATGTATGTGATTGTATTACCTTTGATTAAATGACATGAATTGGCATTTTAAGTAATTGTGGCATCATATGGTTGATTATAAGTTAATGCTCACCTTATTAATGTTTTGATTTGCCAAGTCTAGCAAAATTATGCCAAGTTAAGGTAGCTTATAATATCTAAATAAAAAGATAAGGTAAGTCTTATACTATACATATGAGCTTACTAAGTATCCTACATGCTTACCTTGTTTGCCTTTTTTTTTTCCCTTTTCATTGTAGATTGTCACATTACGAAACTTGTCAAGCTGGATTATTTCGAAGCTTACACTACCACCGAATTGGTAGTTATGTGATCATTTTGAATCTAAGGTTGTGGCATGTATATGTGTGTTACTGTATACTTTAATGTATAAAAGTCTTGGTTAGTTGAAAATTTGTGATGAATATGGTATATGATGACGATTTTGAATGTTGGTCATGGTATATGAATTAGTAAGTTAATGTCTAGTTGAAAATGATAATTTTTTATTTCCATGCTTGAGGTATGTGTTAGTGAATGGTTAATTTGGTTCGTTGTTAATGTCATGAAGGTTTTGATGATTGAATTGTATATGTATGCAAATTTTGAGTTAGACTAAAGATGGTTGACATAGTTAGATAGAAATTTGGGATCAAATATGCCTAAATCATGAATGGTTAAGAAATGTGACTTATTATTGATTGTTGGGATTCATGTTTACAGTCTAAAAAGCTATTGATGTGTATAGGTACATAAGTGTAGGTAATTGAAGTAAAATGACATGTTTTCTGCGGTATGGCATAGATGAAGATTGGTAGTTGAATGGTTTGGATGTTAAGTTTTAATGAAATTAATTTGTTTAAGTCTAATTAATGTATAAGAGTTGTATGTCTTGATAAGAAGTTGAATTTGGTTGTTTGAACTTGTTTGGCATGATTTTGTATGTTTTAAGTCAAGTAGAAGTGGAAATTAGATGTACATATTGAAAGGTTTGGTTGGAAACTTTGGATTAGGTACCAAATTGTATATATTTGCCAAAAATAGGGTCCACGTTACATGACCACCGTCCCTCGTTGCAATGTTGACCGACAATAAGTGATGTCACGATGTCGAATGGCATGAAGTCATGACGTGACTTACTGTTTTGGTGACATCACAACGTGGAAGTGATGAAGTCACGACGTGGTCCTCAATTTTCAAAACATTACAATTTGGTCCTATTTCATGCTCGTGTTGACAAAAGAGTTCTTGTAAGCTCGTATAAGACTCAGAAATGATTGTTTAACATAGTTTGAACTTGATTGATACTTGATTACATGTGTAAATGTTTATATATTGCCTAATTGACTGTTGTTGCTTGGTAACGAATGTAGCATATTGTAGTTCAGGTCTTGTGATCGACTTGAGCGAGGGGTGTTACATTTGGTTACTTGCGAAATAAGTAACATCACTTTCTATAGTTGAAGACTTTGAATTACCCTAAGACTCTTATGGAATTATTATTCTATGCTTATTTTTTTAACTTTACTTTATAGAGAAACGACTAGATTATGACTCTTATCTAAGCAAAACTTAAGTAGTATATAAACTTAAGTTTTGTCTAGGTTAAGCAATATCCGAGAGATTTATAGAGTGCAAATTTGTTTAAGTTAGGAACATTTTATGTGAGCATTGTTTATGTAAGCAATCAAGAGAGTCTCTTATATTGCTAAGGGTGAGCGCCCGATTGAATCGAATGAAAATTTTTTGAGTTAATTGAGTTGACGAATCATATTTTATCATCCTAACTCGATTTGAAAATTTCTCGAATCGAGTCGAGTGAGATGGAATTCTAATCGAATCGAATATATTTATTCAAGTTAAATTTTAAAAAATATTTTAGGTCCTTATAATCATTGTCACCCACTGTAATTAAATTTGTCCATTGTAATCAAATTTGTTATTAACTTTGATCCCCTTATAATTTCTTTATTAACCTTTTATATACGGGGTTAACTTCTTTGCTTATTTAGTTGCTTTAATTATCTTCGATTCTTATCACTAAGTATTTTGAAATTAAAAAATATATTAAATGTAAAAATATGATTTTCTAATAAAAATTATCTTAAGGATAAAATGTGAAATTGATACCAACATAAAATATTAATACGAATATTTTATGACATCATCAATAATTTAATTTTAGAAAAAATTATAAAGATTCAATATGATAAAACAACTCAATAATATAAATAGTACAAAATATGAAATTTAATTTAATAATATAAATAATAGATATAAATAAAATTATTATTATTTAGGTTTAGGATATTTTGAATGATTTTAATTTTTTATTTGAGGGTAAAGGGTGAGAAGTAAAAGTTTAGTGGGAAAATAAAAAGTTTTATAGGTTGAGGGAGTAAAAAAAAAATCTTTTTGGGAGGGAGGTAAATGGGAGGAGTAAAATTTTGGGAGAGAAATATTCAAAAACAATGAGGGGGGAATGGGTTTGGGGTTGAAGGGGGGTGGGATGGGAGGGGAACAAAAGTTATGGGGGGAAAGTGGGAAGGAAAAAAAGTTTTTGGAGGAAAATGAAGAGGTTTAGGAGTTTGAGGTAATAATGTAAATTATTATAGTTTGATATTCGAGTTATTCGGGTTATTCGAATTCAAAAACCAAACTCGATTCGAACTCGAAATTCAAAAAAAATTCGAGTTGACTCGAATAACTCGATTTGTTTAACTTGAAATTCAAATTTTTTTCAATTTTTTCGAGTCGAATCGAGTTTTTCTCACTCCTATATATTGCAAAACTAAGCTTTTGAGGGGAAAGCTTAATGGGAGAGTGGTCTAGTTTTGTTACAATGGGGAGGTTGCTAAATTGGTGAGATTTAGACTGAAGTTAGAACTTCAATAATTAGTTGTACTGAGATAGTGGATCACTGCTCTAGGCAAAACCCCGTAGACATAAACTGATGTCAAACTGCATAAACAATCTTGGTGTTCATCTTTACGTTTTTGCACTTTTGATTTCATGGTTGAAACTGTTGTCATAGTTCCAAACATTATTTCAGACATAGTTTTTGTTTGGAAAGCAAGTACCCTCCTCGTTTCTACACTTCATAATAGCTTTTCACTTATAGCAGCAATCATTAAAGTTAAGAAGTACATTTTTTGGCTTTTTTTTATAAAAATAGCCCAAAAAAGTTAATTAATTACCATTTTTAATTAAACACGTAAATGACCTAATATCTACAGTAAAAGTTGGTGGCGTTAAAGAGTTTGGCGCAACCAACATACCACGTCAGCAACTAGGAAAAAATTAATTTTTTTGTGGAGCCATGTAGAATGGCGTCACCTGTATAATAGAAAAATAATGTAATTTTTGAAAATATTGGGGACTCTAAAAAAAATTCAATTTTTTGGTGAAGCCAATTAATTTGGCGCCACCAGATTCGCCTAACACACCCACCCTTTACTTTCTTTGTTTTTTTTTTCAACTTTTGCCCTATTCTTTCTTCTTTTTTTTTTTAAGTTTTATCTTTATCCTTATTTACTTTATTTATTATTAATTTTAAAAACTTGAAATGTATATTTGAAATGTTTTATAATATATATTTTAAAAATTTTAAATATATATTTTGAAATTATTTTTGAAATTTTAAAAACTGACATGATGTGACCAATTATAATATATTTTAATTTTAATTTAATTTTTAATTTTAAATATATATATTTTAAATAAATTCATTTTTAACAAATAAATCGTTTTTAACAATTTTTTATTTTTCTAATTAATTCAAATTTCACCTTTTAAATAAAATATTATTTTTAACTTTTAAATAGAATTTAAAAAAGTTTGAATATCTTTAAAAATAATTTAAAAATCATAATTTAAAATATTATAAAACAAATTAAAAATATTAAAATATTTTAAAACTAATAATAAATTTGAAAGGTCATATCTTTAAAATATTTAAATTTTTATATTATTAAAAATATATATTTAGTATTTAAAAATAATATTTAAATTTTAAAAATAAATTAAAAATAATATTTAAAATTTTAAAAAATAATTTCAAAATATATATTTAAAATTTTAAAAATATATTATAAAACATTTCAAATATACATTTCAAGTTTTTAAAATTAATAATAAAAAAGGACAAAGAAAAACTTAAAAAGTTAAAAAAAGTAGGACAAAAGTTAAAAAAGTAAAAAAAAAAACAACAACAAAGAAAGTAACAAGGTGGGTGTGTCAGGCGAATCCGGAGGTGTCAAATTAATTAGCTCCATCAGGAAATAGAAATTTTTTTAAATTCCTTCATATTTTCAGAAATTACAATATTTTCTTAGTATTTATACAAGTAGCGTCATTCTACATGACTCCACCAAAAAATTACTTTTTTCCTAGTCGCTGACGTGGCATATTGGTGGTGCCAAACTCTTTGACTCCACCAACTTCTATTGTAGATTTTAAATCATTTACGTGTTTAATTAAAAAAAATGGATCATTTATATAATTAATTAATCTTTTAAGTTTTTTTTATAAAAACCTATTTTTATTAAATTAGTTCTCAATTACAACATATACTTTAAAAGTTGAAGTAAAATTATAGTTTTTTGTATAAGTAAACTTATTAATTATAGTTTTTAAAATAAAATGATATTAATTAAAATATAATTTCAATAAAAATTTAAATTTCACATAAAAATATATTAATATTTTATTAAATGAAAATAATCATCAATGAGTGAACTTAAAAACATCAATTTAATAGATTATTAAGTTCCCTAAATAAATATTTTACTATGAATTGAATATCATAAACTTATAAATTGATTACATGAATTAAATAACTCGTGATAAATTAATTAATTTAATTTGATAACTCATAAAATTAATCATATGAAAGCAATAATGCATACGTATTTTAGTTTAGTTGATTTGATTCCAACTTTCTTTATTTTTTTTTGAACATAATTCTCACTTTATTTGTTTGATGAAAAATCACGATATGAATTCTATGGTAGGTTTACAACAATTATCTTTTATAACATATTGTTATAAGTGTATAAAAGTCATAGTAAAATCTTAACAAACAAATGAAATTATTATAAAATGGTTAATTGTAGTTATGATTCGCCACACTTTTTAATTTTCAATTAATTAGAAAATTGTGTTTTCATTAAGAGTTTGAGTAAATAATTGATAGGTTTGGTAGTTATTATAAATATATTATACCTTAACAAAATGTATAAGAGGATTGGCAAAATTAACTCATTTTTTATAGGCGAGTAATGATAGAATTATAAATGGAGTAGACATTACAAGTTTTTTTGTAGGAGAGTGTAAAATATATAGGAGGAAGTCGCATATCATTTTATCTATTATTGTATTTATTTTATGTATTCATTTTTAGTAATTTATTACTTTATTTTATTTTAATTTTATACAATTTATATATTAATATTATATTTATATAGTTTCATTATTTATTTACTTTTTAATTTTAGACTATTCAAAATTATTATTATATAATTCGAATATGAATTAGAATAATATTATAATAAAATTTAATTAAAATATTTTATCGACCATAATGACTGAATTGATTATCGTCATGCATAAGGATATTAGATTTCCTAATATAAAAAAATTTAAAATCATCATTAACCTCCCTTTCATATTTTCTATTTCGAATTATTATATGATGATTTTGAACTTTCCATATACATATATAAAAATAGAAAAAGATAAACTAGAACCGACATCTCTTATATCATGTCAATGACAATATAAAAATGAAATTGATATCTCAGTATAAAATAAAATGAAATAAAGCCACTTAAGGTTTCCTATGAAATGAGACAACGATAATCAACGTCAACGCCAATCAACATGTCACGTCTTCAGTTCAAAATCTATTTATATAATAGATAACAAATTATCTCACTAAATCTCCTTAAATAACACTATTTATAACTACCAAAACCATAAACTATTTACTCAAATTCTTAATGAAAACACAAAATTTTAATCAAATACTCATTCTAGAAATCCAATTTTATAAAAATTCTTCAAAATTATAAAAAAATCTAAAATTTATAATGCCAAAAAATTATTTTTATAATTTTTATAATTTTCAATTTAACTATTTATATAACATTTTATACTGATAACAAAATCTATAATATATATCAATAAATCTATTTATATAACAAGCTCTATTGGTCCCCACACGAAGTAACTTATAACCAATTGATATGGTGGTAAAAGCTTTTACTTCCTTTTTTCTTTTTTCTTTTAGAGAAGGGCCGAAGCTTCCCCCAAAATTTGATCACATGATTGTGTCCAAATAGCATGCCTCGAAACTCAACAAAAATCACATAAAACTCTTCATAACCATAATCCTACCTATAACCATATCAATACTCTTCATATTCATTATCTTCCCCATAACCATACTCCTCATCCTCCTCGTATGAGCATAGATAAGCATTCTCGTGCTCAGACTCGTCACTAAAATTGTCTTCCTCAAAGCCACCATCTTCCAAAGTTGATGATCCTTTGGAGTGCTCTCTTTCAATCTGCTTGTCTCTGTTCGAGTCTATACCTTCCTTAGCCTTTTCGGAATCTTTCTCCTCCTACAAGGAATCAAACTCCAGGGTAAAAATTACTAATCGACCGATACTGGATTATCTATCTCCAAAACAACATAGCATATATATTACAGAGAGAGAGAGAGCATACAGGTTCATTGTTTAGCTTCTCCAGTGCATCATAGTTGATTTTTGAACTTAGTCCCTAGAAAAGAGGAAAAAACAACATCAATATGCCAACAAATATGGACCTAAAAACTTACTCGAAAGAAAGCCTACAAATAACCATAAAATATAAAGAAAATTTTCAACAAGGCAAGACATGAAATGTAAATAAATTCGTTGTAGATTAGTGGAATTTTCTTCTATGTTCTCAAGGAGGCATGAAACGACATTGCTTCAACAAGGAATATTCTACATCTGATGGGGCAGTTGAAATAGCCAACAACTATCCTTACACTTACCTTTTTCTTCTCCACCACCTCCTCCTCCGTTACTTTCTCCATCCTGCTACCAACAGCTTTCCTAGCAGAAGAATTTTTCCTTGTAGCAGGCTTGCTTTGTTTCTTCTGCCGTATAAGATACGGATGAATTTGAATAAGTTGCACAGAATTAGAAGCGGTAGCTAATGCAATTTTGAAATTCCATGCAAGAGTATACAGATACCCTAATAGTACTCAACCGTGTATATGAAAAGAGCAAAAGGTGTAATAAAGAATGTAAAAAGCAATACTTGTGACACAAGTTTCTAGTGTACAATGAAGTGTATTCAAGTGATTGAACAGTTCAAGCAGGATGACAAACGAAATGCATGGTTTAGTAGCACTTTGAGAAAATAACGAATGATAAAAGTATAGTTAAATGTAGTTCTATACATGGACAAATATCAGTCTGGAACATTCATAGAGAAATAAGGGAAAGCGTGTGAAAGTGGTTATATGAATGTTAAACAAATATGAAAACGCCAATTAAGCACTTCTAATGTTGGACTCCATCAGAAGAGATGAAGAATTAGCAGTTGGCATGACTGCTAAGAATTTGTGCAGCTTAGACCATAAGAAGTATTTTATATTCCCCATTGACAATACTCATAGATAGAATGAACCAAATACTTCCTCTCATCATTTATGCCTTGTTATATTTCCTCTCTGCTTAATAATTCTTCATCCCCATTGATCATAATTCACTCAGAACCTAGACGTATATCTTTTCTTGGCAGAAAGTGCATAAAAAAGCTAAATTTAAGTTCAAATTTAATGGACCTCTTGGTAGCCAATTTAGTTTTATGGAAAATTGCAGTGACAAATTAGCAATCAGACCAATTCATAAAACTCCACTAGTTCATAGTTTCACTCGGAAGATAAAGATTACTTATTTTATGCCTCTAAACCAGGCAATACACAAGAACAACAGTATCCAAAACAATTACTTTACAACTAAACTCACCTAATTACTTTGGTTTAAAGATTCTCTATTCTTTTTATGAACTTAACCGTTAAGGGATAACAATAAATACCTTCAGCACACTGCTTACAAGCTTCATTGATAATTTTCAGTGAGAGATCACCAGCTGACTCCACGGCTCACTCCGCCAACTTATTGCTTAAATTCTACAACACAATCCGACATTCAAACTAGATTCATTATCTCATTCCCTACACTCCAAGACCAAGTATTCAGACAAGTAATCAGTTTCCTTTTTCTCTACCACTTCCCTCCTCTCTTTTTTCGAGTTCTAAACAAATGTAATATAAACCCAAAGACATTGCCATAACTGTAATTTGAATTTTGAAAAAAAATACAAAAAAGAGAGAAGAACTAAAATACCTTTTGATAATCTTTATTCATGGCTTCCCAAATGAACTTCTTGAAAAGCATCTCCTTTTTGTTGTTAAGATAACCAGTAATCTACAATGCATTTATTAGCTAAAATTTAAAATAATTTTTTTAAGAAAAAAAACCGTGATGTACTTACCTCGGCGTCATTGATATCAGATAAATCATCATCAGCAGATTCAGAACGCAACTTACGTTTAGATAAAACTCCATGTTTGTCTACAATGGAAGACATAGATCCCCTGTTTTTCTCCATCTAAGGGTATTTTAATCAAACAAACAAGTAAAAAATCCCCCCATAGTTTTCAACAAAAGAAATTTACTGAAACAAAAGCTAAATAAATAAAAACAGGAAAGGGATGAAATATTACGGTACCATGCTTAGACGGAGCAATGGCCGCCTCCAAGTTAACCCTTGAGTCACAGAATCGAGTTTAAAACGCCAAAACTCATTCGCTCTTTTTTTCTTCTTCTTTTTCGAAGACGTTGGAATCACGCGTTCCGTTCTCTTTATATACTAGGCGCTTGTGATTATGAAATTACGACAATGGCCTTGACCATACCGCCATCCACCTTTTTATGGATCGTGGGGTGTTTTTGCGGCTGAATCTGGGAAATTTATATTGGTATAAATACCCAGAACTCCCTATACTTTAAGGTTATGAATAATTTAATTTCTCTCTCAACAATGTAATTTATTTTCATATATTATTTGAAGTTAGTAAAAAAATTAAAATTAGGATTAGTTATTTTCTTTGATGCATTCAACGTGTTATGTTTCAAAAGGTTTTACAAAAATCATAAAAAAATTAAAATTAATCAAACTTCCAAAAATTACAAACAAATTCTAAAGTTCTTAAAAGATTCTAAACTATTATAGAAAAATTTAAAAACAAAAATAAAAACTAATGAAAATTCCAATGTTTTGGGGAAAAATTCTTAAAAATTTCAAAATTTTACAAAATTTATCCAAAAACGTATAAAATATAAAAATTATATAATATTCAAATAGTTTCTAGCAAAATTAAAAATTATTTAAAATATTAAATATCTATTTTTCAAAATTTTTATTTATTTTTTCAATTTTCATAACTTTGAAATTTCTATTAATTTTAGATTCTCTTTATAAAATATTAGAATTTTAAGATTCTTTTGTAATTTTTTACTTTTTGAAAAAGAATTTAATTGTTTTGAATTTTTAAAATATTGTACAACTTCTTTATTATTTTTGAAATTTTTGGATAAAAATATGTCATGTATTAACGAAAATAGTTAAGTTAAAATATGTTTTTTGAAAATATGGAATTTAGTCTTTGTACTTTTATTTTCAGAATTTAGTTCCTTTATTTTTAGATTTCAAAATTCAGATTTAACTGTTTACACTATTAAATTTGTTTTGTTGAATTTAGATTAATTATAATGTAATTTTTATTTTAAAATGTCATACCAATAAATTAAACAAAAAAATAACAGTGATAATAGTTGGAAATTGATTTTGAAATTTGAAAAGTAAAGAAACTAAATTCCTAAAAATAAAAGTACAAAGATTAAATTCTAATTTCTTTAAAAATATGAAAACTTATGGCATATTTTAACCAAATAATTTATGCAATCTCAATTTTGTTTGTCTAGTCACTTTTGAATGGTATAAAGGACTAAATTGCTTTCTTCATTTTAAGAGTGACTAAATTATCCCTAATTTTATAATATTGGGACCTCTTGCATATTTATATTCAAGATAATTCTTTTTATTACATTTTATTTCTAGAAATACATTATTTCAAAGAGTTTCATATGACTGAGTTCAATTGAGTCTTTTAGATTTTTCATACAATTCTATGGTAATTTAATTCAATTATGTTCTTAATTTTTTTGTTATTAATTTTAGGTTTTGGATTTTTAACTTTATTTTGATAAAATGTTGTTTTAGGCTTAAATACAAAATTGGCTTTCAAACTGTATCAGTTTTCTCACTTAAGAACTCAACTTTTTGTGGTTAAATGGGATACTTAAACTATTAATTTTTGTTAGCTTTTGATGTCTCACACTTTTGGTATAATAGCATTTAAAGATAAATTTTATATATTATATTTTTAAATCATTTGGTGAAAATATAATTAAAATTATTATATTTCTTAAGGCTTAGCATTCGACGTGAGTCGATATTTATCTTATATAAGATCATATGAAATGAAAATGACAGTGTTATTTAGAAATCTTTAGGAAGAAATTTTGAAGATGAAATTTTCTTGAGAGATAGTTGTAACTCCCAAAAAATTCCTATATAACATCTAGAAAATTTGGAAAATGAGTTGGGTGAAGAAATTTTATGAAATTAAAATTGATAATGGAGATGAAATCTAATAAAGAAAATTGTGGATGTGAAAACGTGAGAAAAATATCAAATTGAAAATTTTGAAAGGTTAGAGGACTAGAATGCAATTTGGCCAATAGAGAAATTGTCTGATGGAAATCATTATTGGGACCAAATTAAAAATATTCAAAAGTATAAGGACGAAATTGTAAATTTTCCATTTTACCAAGAGAAGGGTAAAACTGAAATTTACAATACCCATGGACTCATAATAAATACTAAATGTGAATTATTGAAATTTAAGTTATTAAATATCTATTTGATGTGAATAAAGTGAAATAATAAGTGAAAATGGGCAAAAAATAATAATTTTACAACATAAAGCATTTGGTCTTTTCTCAATAATTCATAATGAAAAATGATAATATATTTGATATATGAAATAAATTTGATGCATTGGATGTGATAATTTTGAATGTATAAAATGTCGACCACATGTTAGAATATTTGACTTGGACTTTTAACCAAACTTTAACCTAGTCTTCTTTTACTTTATAAGAAGGAAACAAAAAGCCAAAAATTGGCCATTTCTTCTTCTCCTAGCATTGGCTCTCTCTCCACCTATGGAGCTTTCTTTCTTTTTCTCAAGATCTCAACTCTTAACTTTGAGTTTTTGTTTAAATCACTTAGAAAACAACTCCTAACTAGATTTCCGTAGACAAATCTTCCATTTTTGGCTAGGTTTTTAATCTGACGTCAATTGTAGTAGTTATTTTAGGTCATTTCTACACTTAAGGAACTTGTTTTATTAACCTAAACCCATTTTATATTTAATTATTTCGTTTCCATTATTAGTAGGTTAGGAACTAAAAGCTAATAAAATAAGCATTTACACGCATTTTCTACCATTCTAATGACTCGTAAAGCCGACTCAGGCCTCGATAAGGTCTAGTAGGTTAATTAAATATGCAGGAAGTTGTTTCAGGCCTATGATTGCAAGGAATGGAGGTCGTGGTGAGACACGACGCTGAGAATGTAACACCCTTAAACCCTTATCCGTCGCCGGAATAGGATTACGGAGCATTATCGGATATTTTAGATCAAATACGAACAATCATATAATAATATAACATACATATCATAATTTAGTCATAATGTCCCTTTATTGAGTCCTCGTGGCTCAAATCACGTGTTAGAAACAAATCGGGACTTAATCGAAAGTTTAGAAAATTTTTCGTGAAATTTCAAAATTTTTCCTAAGTACAGGGCTCATACGCCTGTGTGGTTTAGGGACATGCTAGTGTGACCCTAAACACGCTCGTGCTTCAAGCCATGTCCAACCCCGTGCAACTCTCTGCCCTAAACAAAAATTAAGTGCAGTTTCCATACGGACGAAACACATGCCCGTGTGCTAGGCCGTGTGCCTCATACGGCTAAGACACACGCCCGTGTCTTTGTCAGTGTGGAGATTCCTAGGCATTCTGTTTTGAAAATTTTAAAATGCAGGGACACACGGCCTATCCACACGCGCATGTGTAAGCCGTGTGTCTCACATGGTCTGGTCACACACCCGTGTGCCAGGCTATGTGGACTCAAAATGAGCCTTATACATAAAGTTTACCAACCCTACAAATCTTAAACCTTAAGAAACACAAAAACCAATCATTCAACCAATCCAAAACATATTCAAATACATTTAATACATGTCAAATTAATCATTTTAAGTACCTATCTAATATACTATTATTATCAAATCAATCTAACATATCATCAATCAAAACAATTTCTAATTCATACCAAATTTAGCTCAAATCTTTAAACTAATGCATTCTCACATATTCACTACCTTAATCATACCATTTAATATCTCAATATGTTCTATATATAATTATTGTATATAAAGTGTCTAATAACATCTTATAACATTATTTACAACCATTTCTCAAGATGACATACATATAATGACCTAGGTACATGCCGTTACCAAAGGAAATGTACTTCACCACAATGAGTTCGGGATCGGCTTTGGACGTTGATTCAACAATTTGACTTCAACCTATCCTACACACGGAAAATAAACCTACATTGAGTATAAACTCAGTGGTATTTCTATAATCTGAATACTTACTAAATAAGAATTTACAAAATTTATATATCTAAACACACATAACAAAAATCATTTAAACAAATAATCAATTTCATAACACATCATTCATAACACTTTCAATTCTCATCTTTTACTATTTCAATCTCATGATTGATAATCAAATAATTTTTTTCTCAATAGAATACACATATCATTTCACTATATCAATAACCGTTTCATGAACTTATTGGTTCATACATTTCAATTTCATAACTCAATTCAATTCATGTTCAAAATCATCAAATATCATTCGTATTGTCAATTCATTTATTTACCCCTATTAACAAGACTCAGACTTTGGCGGATACACAAATCCAACCAAAACAGACCAATATGGCACTTAGTGCCTTATCGAATAATTCGAAGTAATAAGTTGACACCTAGTGTCTCATCGGCCATGCCGAAGTAAGTTGGTACCCAGTACCTCATCGAATTTATCCGAAGTAATAGTTGGTACCCAGTGTCTCGTTGACTCATGGTCGAAGAATCCCTGAACTCTTCCAATCCTATGGCATGCCAACTATATCCGACTCAACCCGATACAGTTAATAGAGTTTCATTCACTTTTCAATTTCCAATCAATACACATTCAATACCAATACTCACCTCAATTCCACTTACCATAAATAAAATAATAAATACGACAATTAATAATTAGCTTCAGATTATAGAAATACAAACCGTAATTCTCGAGTTACTCCTCGATAATCTTGTCTTTTCCTTTTTTAACTGAGGTCTCCGGCTCAGCGTTAGCTACGAGAATTAAACAATTAAAAATTATCAATACAACACAATTTAACATTAAATAATTCAATTTATACACAACTTTTGCCCAAATTTCAATTTAGTCCTTAAACCGAAACTAACTTTATTTTTCCACAACTAATTCTATATTTTATTCAATTTCCACTTTAAACTAATTTCAACTCTTTAATTTCACCATAAGACCCTAATTTCAAAATTCTCTCAATTTAGTCCCTTACTCAAAACTTATGATTTATTTTACAATTCAATCTTTTTCTCAATTCTAACTTGGAATTCTATCAATTAAACCCTAATTCTTCAATTTATTCAACATGAACTATATCTATAAATTCACTAACTTTCAAAATTTCAACATAAATCAAATAGTATTTATCATTAAGATTCCAAAAACTCAAAAATTACAAGAAAATGAGCTAAGTTGACTTACCAAATTGAATTTGAACCCTTAAAACCCTAATGCTCCTTTTCTTTTTCTCTTTTTCTCCCCTATTTTGTTTGCCCTTATTGTTTCTATTCCTTTATTTTCTTTCTTTGTTTTATTATTTACTTTAGTTATAATATAATAATATAATATAATAATATTTTCTTAAATATTAAGTATGCATTTAATATAAATAAATATATGTATATTATACATACACATAAAATTATATTTTCCATATATTTGTTACTTATGGTTTAATTACTATTTTAGTCCCTTCACTTTTCCTTTAATCTACAATTAAACTTTCACCCTTTATTCAATTTAGTCCTTTCACCTAATTAACCTTAATTCAAGCTAATTCACCTAACCAAGACCTAATTAATCACACAACTAACTTCGTAAATATTTTTAATAAATATTTACAAATTCGTTTCACGAAAACGGAGACTCGAAAATGTACTTTTTTGATACCCATAAATTTTGGGTCGTTACAGAGAAACATCCCAAGTTGAAGTAACGTACGATGTCTTGATGAGCTCTTCTTTAGCATGGCAATGTGGCAACGATGGTAGACCAAAACGAATTTGATTTCCTTGGACGATAATTTTGAGAAATTTCCTTATTTGGACCCTAGCTTTATCAAAATATTTTATTTATTAGAATCCCAAAGTGTATCTAGGTTAAGTGGTCACCAAGCAACTCATATACTATATATAGACGCCTTAGGGTCATCAGAATTGTAAGTAGACTTAGACAAATAATTTTACTATTATGTTGTTAGTTTTCTTTTCTTTTTATGTTCGTGTAGTCGAACTTTTCCATTCCGATGTGTAGACAATCGCGAGCGTAGATTGCTCCAAATCCACACTTCAATATATATATATTTATGAGCATTCTCTTATCTCCTCTTCTATTTTTTTTATTTGTTTTTCATTAATTAGGCCGACTACTCGATGTATGAATATTAGAATACAGTCTTGTGTTTATTTTCTATCTCGCATGATTCGATTAATAAATTAAATTATTTATTGAATTATTATTTATATGAAATTGATTATGTATTCAAGGGTACTTAGTGTATTAGGGAGTGACACTTCTAATAGAATATTGAGACAGGTGAGACCGAAAGGGTACCTTGTCGTGTATAACTTGTGCCAAGTGGTGAGACCAGAAGGGGATCCATATGCCAAGGAAGAGACCGAAAGGATGACTTAGGTGATAAATGGTAATCCTTAGTTGTAGCTAAGGGTGATCAATAACTCAATCTAGGATAATTAATTATTTAATTAAGCAACCAATGATTTAATCGATCATAGGATAGAGGCTCGCATTGTCAACACTAGGAATAGGAAAGTCCATTAGGTTAATTTAGTTTAGTTAGTTTAATTAAAATATTAATTTGGATTTACACTACTGATTCGTGACTTGATTAGTTTATTAATTATTTTCTGTAATTAATTTAATATTAAATTTTCCAATCTGCAATCCCTTGTGTATGATCCTCGGAATACTTACTAGTGTTTCATTGTAAACTTAACTATATTACAATTTGACATGTACGCTTGTGGACACCACTGATTTAATTTAATATATATTTTTAGGTGGGATATTTTATTATAAACAATAACACGTGTATAGGCAGATAAGTTGTTGGCATCATTATCGGTGATTACGATGGTGAAATTTTTATTAGATTGGTTACAATAAAATAATATTAGTCGAAAGAAAAACGAGCTAGATAGTGTTCTAACTTTAATTTAATTTATTCTTTTAGTCTCTAAAAAAATCATTTTGAATTTTTATAGTTAAGTAAATTTTATTTATTTTAATTTTTTTATCTACCTCTTTTATTATCAGATTTAATTATGAATATTGATTTTTATAGGTCGATGTATGAACAATCCAAATTGAGTTGGTTGTGCGAAGATTTGACAAACCAATGGAGGCGAGATTACAAAGACGAACAACCCAAGCGTTTGAGCGAAATCCCACCTAAACTGAACAAGTATACATCCGATAGGAATAGAGGTTCGATGAACCTATGGGATGAAGACATCGTATGTTACGCCCCAGAATTTACGATTCCAATTAAGAGTGAGATAACATATGTTAATTCTATTTTGGGCGTATCGTGACAGCTTAATTCACCACTCGACTAGCTACTTGGTGAATTAAAGTGTTGCCGCATACTAGTGTTAAAGTATGTGCCCCTTGGTGGTACCTAAGGATTTGGTTGCAGGATCTTCCCAGAAGGATAAAGATTACACCTAAGAAAGTGCACACCTATAAAAACGGGGGGTACACCTCAGAGTTTGTTTAAACATGAGGAGACTGCATGGTTGATACGTGATATCCATGACAAGTTTTAAATATTTATAACGAATCGTTCTTGAAACTAACTATTATCACGATGAAGGCAAGTGTACCTATCGAACAGTAGTATAGCTTTAGCAAGACTGGATTGTCAAACCCAAAGGAACTAAAAGTACTAGTAATGACTGTCTTTTTATTATCTAGCCTAAGAATAATGGGGTTTATTTTAACTAACTAATTAACTAAACTAAGAATTCACAGAAAATAGAATTGGGGAATTACTTTTGGAAAATTGAATTAAGACAATACCTAAGGAAAAATCCACCTAGACTCACTTGTTATTTGACTCTGAACCGGATGATTTATTCATTTGACTTGATCAGTAGAAATCCCTAAGTTATATTATTATCCCTCTCGAGACTAACAACGTCTAACCCTAGGTTGAATAATTGAAATCTCTTTCTAATTAACTCTATAGGGTTGCATTAACTAGATCTATGGATCCCCTTATTAGGTTTCACCCTAATCTGAAAAAATCTTGTCACCCTATCTCTAGGCGCGCAATCAACTCCGCTTAATTATGGCAAATGTACTCTTAGACATGGTCTATTCCTCTTCTGAATAAGAACTTAACTTGAATCAATATCCTGGAATATCAAAACAAGAGTTAAGAACACATAATTAAGAACAAGTCAAATATTAATCATACAATTCGGATAATAATAACAAGATCTGTCTTAGGTTTCATTCCCCTTAGGTATTTAGGGGTTTTAGTTCATAACTAAAAAGGTAAACATCTCAGAAGAATAATGAATACAAAACATAAAGAAAAAACCAAAACTCCTGAAGGGAAATTGAGGGGAAATCTTCAGTCTTGATGATGAATCTGGCTTCTGAGATGGATTAATCGGCTTTCCTTGAGCAGTTCCCTGCTTCCTCCTCTGTGGCCCCCTTTTCCTCCTCCTCTAGGGTGTATTTATAGGCTTTAGAATGCCTAAGAACCCTCAAAATTGGCCTTTTCCTAATTGGACTCAATTTGGGCTCGACAGGGACAAGCCCGTGTGTGATTACTTCAAGCCGTGGTCAAGCCTGTTAAATAGGCACGGGCGTGTGGTCCACTCGTGTGAGTCGTACTTCGATTCTTCCAAATTGACACTGTCGTGTGGTCTACCCGTGTAAGGAGGTCCAGGCCGTGTTGATTTTGTACGTTGGCCCATTTTCTCCGTTTTTGGCCCGTTTCTCGTTCCTTTCACTCTCCTATATTCACCTAAGTATAAAATATGAAATTAAGGTATTAGGAGCATCGAATCACCAATTTTAAGGAAAAATCATTCATAAAATGTGCTAAGCATGGGATAGAAATATGTATAAATTACGGTTTATCAAATACCCCCACACTTAAGCATTTGCTTGTCTTCAAGCAAAATCCTCAACTCATAATCAAAATAAATTCTTCTCAACTTATAATTTCTATCGATAACATCTCAAAATAATCCATAGGTAATCATACATTGAAAATTCAATTAAAAGAACATCAAAGTTTCAAACATTCCAAGTTGAGCATTTTATCATGAAAACATAGGTGTCTCCCCTCGTCTAAGTAATTACCTTTGATTCAAAATATCACAGAGTTTCATATCCTCACTAAAGATTCACTCAAATCACTTGAGGTGTTTAAGAACAATAATTGAAGCACTTAATAGTCAATAATGAAGAGTCATTACCATAGGCTTGCATAAAAATCAAATCTCCACCACTATAAATTGAGATGAAACATCAATCAAAAGGTCTTTAGAGGGTTGTAACGTGGCTTTGGTTAGAGGGTGTAGTCACAAACTGAAAGAAAGGGTTAGAATCAAGATTGAATTGAAAAATTGCCTAACTAGAAAAATGACCAGTTATCAATTGTGCACAATAGAGCTTTTTCTCAGAATATGGAATTTAACTTCTTTAGCTCAGAAGATCATTACTACTAATATGTATACATGTAATTTTTTTTAAGAACAAGTCAAATTACAAAATAGAATAAAACATAGCTAAGCAACTATTCCAACTCAAATCTCGTCAAAAATAGGGATTAAATTAATTTAGGGGATTTCAATAATAATGAGTTATGGGTTAATATTGAGGGTAAATCAATGAATGGGTTGTTAGGCTCTAGAGGGTTCACTAAGGGTTAATTGCGAAGGTAGGTTTTTATGGAGTGAGTGGGTTAAACCTAAGTGCCTTTATCATTTTGACATATCAAATCAAATGGTGTGGTCTTGACATGCATAATCAAGCAAGTTCTAGAATAACAATTCAATACTGACGCATTCATAATGAAAGTGAGCATGAAAGAAAGAATATATGCTCTAAAGGCTCAAGATCTCACAAAAATTATGGCCTTTTGATGTTTAAACTTGTGAATTCCAACTCAAGATAATACCTAAACTTGGGGGAACAACCTAAAAGTTTTTAGTTCTTCAAAAATCAACTTATCATGCTTAATTCCCTAATGTCTTAAAGTTTAAACAAGCATACCTATGTTTTAATTTAAGATATATCAATAAAAATCATAAATTAATTAAAATTCATTCTAATAGTGATATGAGTGATTCACATGAGAAAAAGAAAAAATTTAGGGATTTCTAATGATGATATAAAAGGCCCCCCACACTTAAGATGTACATTGCCCTCAATGTACAAAGATAGATATAATGAAAAAGATAGATTCATAATCATAAGATAGGGAGAGAAGTGAAACTTCCTGAATAATGAATGAATTCTTTGAACTGGAGTTTTGGAGGATAATTGGCGTGAGAGTGGAGGAGGATACTCTAGTGGTGGTAGTGGTTCATTAGTCCATAAGTCCTGCGCCAAAAGAATATTATATCTAGTGGTAGCTATGGTCGTGGTCGAGCTGGACATGGCAGTCGTGGAGAACCTTTCCCGGTGGAGTTCTTAGTTCCTATGCGAGGATGAGCTTTGGAGCTCTTTCTGACTGTGATAAAATCAAGAACTCTTTAAGAGGTATACTGAAGCATAATTACTCGTAATGAAATAGCCAAAGAATAAAAATTGTAAAAAAAACTCAGGATAAAATAGTATTGAAAAATAAAAATATAATTTCAAAAAATAAAATAAAATAAATAATAGGTGTTTATAGAGAAATTAGGGCATACGGCCGTGGGACACGTCCGTGTGCTCTAAGCTCAGCCCGTGCATTTCGTAATTTTCGAAATTGGGCGCATTGGTGTACATGTCCATGGTGTACGGCCGTGTTGATCTCCGTTCACTTCTCCCACGCCCGTGTATGCAGGCGCATGCCAGTGTTAAATTGACGGGTTTACCCACGGTTTCAAAACACGGGCATGTTGCACGCCCGTGTTATTTTGGCAATTTTGCCCACGGCTATGTCGCACGGCCAGGGCTACTTATCACATCCCGTGTTTGGGAAAAAAATTTTGCCTTATTTTCACACGGCCGTATCGCACGGCCGTGTTGTATCCCGTGGTATGTGCACAGCCTACGGCACACCCGTGTGGTTCTGAAAAGCTTGTGTTCAATGATTTGGTTAGTATATTAGATTTTAAAAACTAAAATTTAAAGAAAGTAATATTGTTAGTGCTCGGGTTGCCTCCTAAGAAGTGCTTATTTAAAGTCTAAGCTAGACTTTACCGTTTGAGTATACTTAAGGCGATTCGTGGAGCCGTAGCTCCTCCCTGTCATCTTTAAATTTCTCACCGTTGTAAGGTTTGAGGCGATGTCCATTTACTTTGAAAGTACCTTACGATGGGTGACTTATTTCTACGGTGCCGTATGGGAAAACTGTTTTGACTACGAATGGACCTGACTATCGTGATTTAAGCTTCCCAGGGAATAATTTGAGTCTCGATCTATATAATAGTACAAGATCTCCAACTTCAAATTGTTTATTTTGTTTTAATCGAGCATCATGGCATCTTTTCGTTGCTTTCTTATATAGTCTTGAATTTTTATATGTATAGGTTCGCCACTCGTCTACTCATTTAACTGCATCAACCTGTTTTCACCTGCAAGTTTGGGATCAAAGTTTAGAAATTTTATAGCCCAGAATGCTTTGTGTTCTAACTCAAATGGTAGATGACAACTTTTTCCATAAACGAGTTTGTATGGTGATGTTCCTATGAGGGTTTTAAAAGCAGTTCTCTAAGCCCATAATGCTTCATCTACTTTCATTGCCCAATTTTTCTTGTTTAATCCGACCGTCTTTTCTAGGATACGTTTAAGTTCTCGATTTGCCACTTTGACTTGGCCACTAGTTTGAGGGTGGTAAGTGGTGGCTGTTTGGTGGTAAACTCCATATTTCTTGAGGGTCTTTCCAAATTGGGCGTTACAGAAATGAGTTCCCCTATCACAGATGATTAATCTAGGTGTTCCAAATCGAGAGAAAAGTTTTTTAAGGAAACGTACCACTACTCTGACATCATTTGTAGGCAAAGCTTGGGCTTCAACCGATTTAGACATATAATTGACAGCTACTAAGATATATTTATTTCCAAATAAACTAGGGAATGAACCCATGAAGTCGATACCCCAAACATCAAATATTTCACATGAAAGCATATATGTCTGAGGCATTTCATCACGGTTAGAGATATTACCTGTCCTTTGGCATTTGTCACAAGAAATAACATACCTGTTGGCATCTTTGAATAAGGTGGGCCAGTAAAAACCTGATTCAAGTATTTTATGTGCGGTCTTGTTTCCACCGTAATGTCCTCCAGCTGGTCCTAAGTGGCAATATTCCAAGATTTTTAATGCTTCTATTCTTGTAACGCATCGCCGAATAACTTGATCTGCACATATACGGAAAAGAGAAAGATTGTAACACCCCGTACCCGAGACCGTGGCCGGAGTCGAACACGAGGTGCTAACAGACATAATATATTTATTTTCACAGTCCATTTAAAAATTTCCAGGCAGCTGGCTGACTGTGTCACTGTCACCTTAAAAATCATATCTTGAGTTCCACAACTCAAAAATCAGTTTCGTGATTTTTCCCTGAAACTAGACTCATATATACATCTACAAATTTTTTTCTAGAATTTTTGGTCAGGCCAATTAGTACAGTTTATTAGTTAAAGTCTCCCATGTTACAGGGATAGACTACACTGACCTTTGCGCATTACGACTTGGATATCTCCCTGTACAGGGCTTCAATACTGATGCCGTTTGTTTCTATAGAAACTAGACTCAAATAGGAATCTATAAATATATGGCATGACTCCTAATTATCTCTGGTTAATTTATAATGAATTTCCAAACTTGGAACAGGAAATCCAGAAACCGTTCTGGCCCTGTTTCACAAAAACCTAAATATCTCTTAACATACAACTCATATGACCGTTTCGTTTCTTCCATATGAAAGTAGATTCACCAAGGTTAATTTACATAATTTATTCACTATTTAATTCCATTCTTACTATTTTTAGTGATTTTTCACATCCACATCGCTGCTACTGTCAGCATCTGCCTTTAAGGTAGACTTTACCTATTTCATAGTTTCCATGATTCAATTAGCCCTTTTTGCATACATAGCACAAAGTATAATCATGATTAACCATTCCAATGGCTAATCGTTTCCAAACATTTCCATACCTCTTAGTGATCAACATACAAAACGATTATAGTACTATGCTAAAACGATATAAGCCATTTTCGCATGGCTATCCAAATTTACACAAAATCCATGGGTACATGACCAACAACAAAAAGGGTAGTCCTATACATGCCATTTCAAAGTTCAACCAAAATTGTACCAAAAGGGGGCTTTGATAGTGTGGGAGACTTCGACTTCCAAAAATCCAGAGTCCGATAGCTGACGAGCCAAAATCTATAAAACAGAGAAACAAAGAAACGGAGTAAGCAATTTATGCTTAGTAAGTTTTGAGCAAGGGATTCCAGCACAACAAAAGCATAGCATTCATATAGCTAAACGGATAATTTCATATGCACAAATTCTCAATATCATACTTCACATTACCAACCCTTATGTTCATACACAAAAGATCAACTTAGCCAAAGGCCGGTAGCTCATTTATCGACTGAGCGAATACAGATTTATGAGGGATCAACTAATTCAAGCACACACGAAACATACCTCATCGCTAGGATTTTATGAGCGTATTAATTTAAATTTTTACAGCAAGATCGCTCATTCCCAAATCAAGCATCTTGAGTTTAGCGGATATAACCACTCGCACAAGGCCTTGGTCTTAGCCGGATATGGTCACTAGCATAAATGCCTTCGGGACTTAGCCCGATATAGTCGCTAGCACAAATGCCTTCGGATCTTAGTCCGGATGTAGTCGCTAGCACAAAAGCCTTGGGACTTAGCCGGATATCATTCGAGTAACCATGCACATATATCAATAAATCATGACACATTCATATTTCATTTTCATTACCAAAGCTCAAACACAAGACACTTATCACATTTACAATTTCGGCTCAATAGCCACATACAAGAGCATGATTTTGATTTACTTAAGACATAATCTAACCGAATCATAATTTAAGTTCCATTACTCGAAAACTTACCTCGGATGTTCTCGAACGATTCCGATGGCTATTCGACCACTTTTTCCTTCCCTTTATCGGATTTAGTTCCCCTTTGCTCTTGAGCTTAATTTAACAAATAAATTGATTTAATCATTTGAGCATCGAAAAGAGGAACTCAAGGTACTTAGCCCACATATATTCATTAGACATTAAAGTCACATATGTACGGAATCATGAATCAAACTCAACACATTAGTTAATACTCTCCTTAGCGGAATTTTCTAAGTCAAGATAAAGCCTTCAATATGCTTACCTATGGCCGAACAACACATCAACCTATGTACTCATTCATGTGGCCGATTATGCATGTCTATGTTGAGGCCAATTATATACTCAATACCACACACAAATGGCATACCTTTTACTAACTAATGCATTACATATTATAACTCAATACGCATCCATCATGTACTCCATAACCGAAACACCATCATATGTAAGTATATACCTTGAGATATTGTATATGTCATACCAATACATCATGTGCAAACATATATATATATATATATATATGTGCAAGAGCCGAATCTCAAAGTTGATTATAACTAAACATGAACATAAATCCAAAACACAAATCTTACCTACCATGCAATAAGCATAAATCATACTTATGGATATACCATGGCCGAATACATCACAACACCATACCATTTCAATTTTGGTCATGGTTAAACAAAGAACTTAATGTCTCACTCAAAAATGCTAAAAAGAAAATCCAAGAGTCATCAATCCACCATCACATGTATCATTATCAAGTTTCATATTTAGCATGCAATGGCATTAACACAAAATCCACCTTGGCCGAATATCATCCCCATGACATAGCAAAGATTTGAACCATGGGCTAATTAGAACTCAAGCTAGCAACTAAAAACATGCATGAATCTCATGGCACAATCTCAAACATACCTTAATCTAGATACAAGTATGGCCAAACCTCTTCCTAATCCTCTTCCAAACCAAACATAAAGCAAGAACTCCTTCCTTCTTCCTTAGAATTTTCGGCCAAAAGAAATGAAAAAGGATGAACAAATTTTTTTTTCTCTTTTCTTCAACTCACGGCAATGGGGGGGGGGAACACTCACACACATTCTTTCTTTTTTTTTTTTCCATTTCTTTATTACCCATACTCCTTATTTTATTTTTCCTAACATACCTCACTAACATAACATGTTTGTGACATGTTTCCACTCATAGCATGGCCGGCCACTACTAATTAGGGGGGAAATTTGACATGCAAGTCCTCCCTTTTGATTACATGCACTATTAGATCCTTATAGATTAGCCTATCACATTTCAAAAGTGTCACACAAGTCCTACTAATTGAATTCACATGCAATCGACTAAATCGAAGCTTGAAATTTTCACACATTCATAATTACATATTCTAGACAATAAATATTACGTTCAAACATTTCGGTGACTCAGTTTAGCGGTCCCGAAACCACTTCCCGACTAGGGTCAATTTTGGGCTGTCACAAAGATCTTCGCAAAAATAGTTTTTCACATCAGTAAAGAATCGTTTCTTTTGCTGATGTGTCAACCCTTTTGGGATAACGTTAGCGGCTAAAAAATTCACGATGTCTGCAAACCAAGTACCTCCGAGTCAGAAATAGCAAAAGGAATGAATCATTTATTTCCACTTCATCTAGCTCTTTAGTACTTGAATTTTCAAACCTGGATAAATGATCAGCTGCGAGATTTTCTGCTTCTTTCTTATCTTGAATTTCCAGGTCGAATTCCTGCAATAACAAAATCCATCGAATGAGTCGAGGTTTTGCATCAGTCTTAGTTAACAGGTAGCGAAGAGCAGAATGGTCAGTATAAACAACAACTTTAGACAATATTAGATATGGCCTAAATTTATCGAATGCAAAAACCACAGCTAACAATTCTTTCTCCGTGGTGGTGTAGTTCTCCTGTGTGGCTGTCAAAATTTTGCTAGCATAATAAATAGGTTGAAAGTGCTTGTCCCTTCGCTGTCCCAAAACTGCACCCACTGTAAAGTCACTCGCATCACACATTAGTTCAAAAGGTAAATTCCAATCAGGTGCTATTATAATTGGAGCATTAATTAATTTATCCTTTAGAGTATTAAATGCTTCTAAACATTCCTGATCAAAATTAAAGAGCATATCTTTTTCTAATAGTTTGGTCAAAGGCTTAGCTATTTTAGAAAAATCTTTAATAAATCTTCTATAAAACCCAGCATGTCCTAAAAAACTTCTAATAGCCTTAACCGAACTAGGAAGAGGTAATTTTTCAATGATTTCGACTTTAGATTTATCAACCTCAATCCCTTTACTAGAAATTTTATGTCCTAGCACAATACCTTCTTGAACCATAAAGTGACATTTTTCCCAGTTAAGTACAAGGTTTGTTTCCTCACATTTTATTAGAACTCGTTTTAAATTTTTAAGGCAAAGATGGAAAGAGTTACCGAATACCGAGAAATCATCCCTAAATACCTCTATGATATCTTCTACAAGTTCGTCAAAGATGGCCATCATGCAGCGCTGGAACGTAGCAAGAGCATTACATAATCCAGAAAGCATTCTTCGATAGGCAAATGTACCATATGGACATGTGAATGTCGTTTTTTCCTAATCTTCAAGAGCTATTGGGATTTGAAAATAGCCAGATAGTCCTTCTAAGAAGCAGTAGTACATGTGCCCTGATAGTCTTTCCAACATTTGGTCAATGAATGGCAAGAAGAAGTGATCTTTTCTCGTGGCATCATTTAGCTTCCTATAGTCAATGCAAACTCTTCAACCTGTGACTGTCTTAGTTGGAATAGTTCATTCTTCTTATTGGCTACCACAGTCATACCTCCTTTATTAGGAACAACGTACACTGGACTTACCTAAGAACTGTCAGAAATAGGATAAATTATTCCAGCATCTAGAAGTTTAATTACCTCGGCTTTAAAAACTTCCTTCATGTTGGGGTTCAGTCGTCTTTGAGTTTGCACACATGGTTTATATTCATCTTCCATTAAAATTTTGTGGGTGCAAAAAGAAGGGCTGATCCCTTTAATGTCAGAAATTTTCCAAGCTATGACATTTTTATGTTCTTTTAATACTTAGATTAATTCCTCTTTCTCCTTGGGTTGCAAGTTAGACGCAATAATAACTCGTAATGTAGAATTATTTCCAAGGAATGCGTATTCCAAGTGATTTGGTAATTGTTTGAGTTCCAGTTTGGGAGGTTCTTCAATAGAGGGTTTTTGCTTAAAATCATCGTTCCCTTTAATGTTCTCATATTCTGCTTGTCTTTGGGAAGATTCATTAAAGTTCAGTTTAGCTTTTATTTTACTTGTCTCGGAATCATTGTCATCTATCTCCTCTCTTTGGGCATGGCACAGTTCCAACGTGTCCTTATGTATGATTTCCTGAAAAGAATCTTGAGCAACATGATCAATAGAGTCAATAAAATAACATGAGTCATCCTGTTCCCTAGAAAATCTCATGGAAACATAAATTTTAAAAACGATTTCTTCATCACCTACTCTAAGTACCATTTTAACATCACCCACATCAATAACAACCCGAGCAATGGCTAAAAATGGACGCCCTAAGATTAAAGGCACTTCAACATCTTTATCCATATCAAGCACAACGAAGTCAACAGGGAATATAAATTTATCTACTTTTACAAGTAAATCCTCTATAATACCCCTAGGATATTTAACAGATCTATCAGCTAGTTGAATACTCATCCTAGTAGGTTTAGGTTCCCAAAGGCCAAGTTGTTTAAACATTTTATATGGCATCAAATTAATGATAGCACCTAAATCAGCTAATACGTTATCAACGTTAAAACTATCAATTAAACAGGGTATAGTAAAACTTCCTGGACCTTTTAGTTTGGTTGGCAGTTTGTTTTGAAGTATAGCCGAACATTCCTCATTAATTTCCACTGTAGATAAGTCTTCAAACTTCTTTTTGTTTGTTAGGAGCTCCTTTAAAAATTTTGCGTATGTAGGCATCTGCGATATAGCTTCAAAGGTAAGTTAATTTGTAGTTGTTTAAAAAGTTCAAGGAATTTACCAAATTATGCATCCATGCGGTCTTTCTTCAACTTTTCTAGGTATGGAATTGGTGGTTTATATACCTTCGGCATTGGATTGTCATTGCTTTCAGGTTTTACCTCATCTCTTTTGCTTCTGTCAGCTTCTTGTTGTAGCTTCTTTTTTGATTCAGCTAACACTTTCCCACTCCTCAGTGTAACTGCTTTCGCATGTGCTTTTGGATTAGGTTCAGTTTTACTAGGTAGATTTCCTGGTGCTCCTTTTGAAATCATCTTAGCCAGCTGTCTAATTTGAGTTTCGAGCCCTTGGATCGATGCTTGTTGATTTTGAGTGTCGTGTCAGTATTTTGAAAATGAGTCTCTGATACCAAGATAAATTTGGTTAGCATCTCCTCAAGGTTCGACTTTTTCTTCTGCTGGTATGGTGGTTGCTGAAAGACTGGAGGGGGTGGTGGTTTTTGATTTCCTTGGCCTCCCCATGAAAAATTTGGGTGATTCCTCCAACCTGCATTGTAAGTATTGCTATAAGGATTGTTTTGAGATCGAGAATTATTACCCATGTAATTTAACTGCTCATTCTCCATGTTGTGGCCATAAGGTGGGTATTCTGAATTGCTCGATCCACCTCTATTTGCTTCGCACTGCATTACTGGGTGAACCTGTGAAGAACTAAGAAAACCATCAATTTTCTTATTCAAGAATTCTACCTGATTAGAAAGCATGGTGACCGAATCGACGTTATAAACACCAACTGTTTTCATTGGCTTTGTCCTCATGACTTGCCACTGATAGTTATTCAGTGACATCTCTTTTATAAATTCATAGGCATCTTCAGGTGTTTTATTATTGATGGTTCCGCCAGCAGCTACGTCAACCATTTGTCTAGTCGAAGGATTCAGGCCATTATGAAAAGTTTGAAACTGTAGCCAAAATGGTAACCCATGGTGAGGGCATCTTCGCAAAAGGTCCTTTATCTCTCCCATGCATCGTAGAGTGTTTCTAAATCAATCTGCAAAAAAGAAGAGATATCATTACGTAATTTGGCTATTTTAGCCGGTGGAAAATATTTTAATTAAAATTTTTCGGTCATTTGTTCCCAAGTAGTGATTGACCTTCGTGGTAACGAGTTCAACCATTGTTTCGTCTTATTCCTTAACGAAAAGGGAAGCAACCGAAGGTGAATAGCGTCATCAGAAACGCCATTAATTTTAAAGGTATCGCAAAATTCTAGGAAATTTGTCAAGTGAGTGTTGGGATCTTCGTCCCGCAAACCATCAAACTGAACAAATTGTTGTATCATTTGAATTGTGTTAGGTTTTAGTTCAAAATTATTTGCAGCAATAGCAGGTCTAACTGTACTTGACTCAGTTCCTGTTAAATTATGTTTAACATAATCATACATAGTGCGCGGGGCAGGATTTTGATTAACAGCAATTGCAGGAGGTAGCAGATTTTCTTGGTTTCAGCCATCTCCTCAGTTGTGGTTTGAATATCGTCCTCTTGCTTGTCCTCTGTGTATCTTAGGCTTCGCCTTATTTCTCTCCAGTTTCTATGAACTGTGCGGTCTATCTCACTGTCAAAAAGCAATGGTCCTGATGGGTTTCTTCTAGTCATAAACTATAAGAACCTGCCAGAAAAAGGGAAAAAGAAGAATTAGTAATAAAAATTAGAATAAAATTTAAATTGAAGTAAAAGTAAATGGCTAAAGTAATAAAAATCAAGTGTTCCTAAATCTTAGTTCCCCGGCAACGGCGCCAAAAACTTGATACGTGATATTCGTGACAGGTTTTAAATATTTATAATGAATCGTTCTTGAAACTAACTATTATCACGATGAAGGCAAGTGTACCTATCGAACAGTAGTATAGCTTTAGCAAGACTGGATTGTCGAACCTAAAGGAACTAAAAGTACTAGTAATGACTGTCTTTTTATTATCTAGCCTAAGAATAATGGGGTTTATTTTAACTAACTAATTAACTAGACTAATAATTCATAGAAAATAGAATTGGGGAATTACTTTTGGAAAATTGAATTAAGACAATACCTAAGGAAAAATCCACCTAGACTTCACTTGTTATTTGACTCTGAATCGGACGATTTATTCATTTGACTTGATCAGTAGAAATCCCTAAGTTATATTATTATCCCTTTCGAGACTAACAACGTCTAACCCTAGGTTGAATAATTGAAATCTCTTTCTAATTAACTCCATAGGGTTGCATTAACTCGATCTATGGATCCCCTTATTAGGTGTCACCCTAATCTGAAAAAATCTTGTCACCCTATCTCTAGGCGCGCAATCAACTCCGCTTGATTATGGCAAATGTACTCTTAGACATGGTCTATTCCTCTTCTGAATAAGAACTTAACTTGAATCAATATCCTGGAATATCAAAACAAGAGTTAAGAACACATAGTTAAGAACAAGTTAAATATTTATCATACAATTCAGATATTAATAACAAGATCTGTCTTAGGTTTCATTCCCCTTTGGTATTTAGGGGTTTTAGTTCATAACTAAAAAGGTAAACATCTTAGAAGAATAATGAATACAAAACATAAAGAAAAACCCAAAATTTCTGAAGGGAAATTGAGGGGAGATCTTCAGTTGAGCAGTTCCCTGCTTCCTCCTCTGTTTCCCCCTTTTCTTCCTCCTTTAAGGTGTATTTATAGGCTTTAGAATGCCTAAAACCCCTCAAAATTGGCCTTTTCTGAATTGGACTCAATTTGGGCTCGACAGGGACACGCCCGTGTGCGATTACTTCAGGTCGTGGTCAAGCCTGTTAAATAGGCACGGGCGTATGGTCCACCCTGTGAGTCGTGCTTCGATTTTTCCAAATTGACACAGCCATGTGGTCTGCCAGTGTAAGGAGGTCCAGGCCGTGTTGATTTCGTACATTGGCCCATTTTCTCTGTTTTTGGCCCGTTTCTCGTTCCTTTCACTCTCCTATGCTCACCTAAGTATAAAATATGAAATTAAGGCATTAAGAGCATCGAATTCACTAATTTTAAGGAAAAATCATCCATAAAATGTTCTAAGCATGGGATAGAAATATGTATAAATTATGGTTTATCAAAGGTGTATGAGGAAACCGTAGGAGGCTTACTTGTCTTGAAAACCCCGCCAAACGAAAGTATCTAACAAGATATAGATGAACAATTTGTATGAGTATCATTCAGATTAAATCTCATATCGGTTAGTTAGGAGTTGTTGGGATTCTATTGCAATAAAAGGCAGAGGTTAGAGCAAAGAGCAGAGTAGCAAAATTGAGACCGAGATGTAAAATAAAGTCATTTTGGGAGTTTAAGTGATTTGAATCCTTAATTCAAAAATTAATAAACCACATCAAGACCATCGTTTGTGATTTAATTATTAATTTCATAATTTCGTACATTTTACAATTTTGTCATTATTAGCTAGGTAGTAAATTAATTTCATTTCTTTTAACTTAATGATTTTCCGTAATATAAATTTTTAAGATTAGTTGGTTCGACTATTTACTTCGTGTGCACGTTATTTAGAAAATTTTCAATCCATGATTCTCTTGGGTTTGATCCTTGGAATACTCTAATGTTCTATTGTAACACTGCAAATATTACAATTGACCTGTCACACTTACAGTAAAGTCGCGTTATTTTATCTTAATTCCCTAGTGTTGATTTCTACTCTCTCCCATCATTCATGAGATTGAGGGAGAGAGATGTTCAGTATTTTAGACTCAAATGGTTGTAAGATCATCATCGAGTCAAACGACTTAAAAGTATCTTGATGAGCCCTTGTTTTGATGAGAGAATAGAAAGTTAGCAGCTTTTAGATTCTACAAGTAAAACGGTGTCTGGATTGGTAGCAACTACAGAAGAAGGGATGAAATCATTACAATGTCCCAATGAGGATCCTTCTAACGTCACGATGAAGCAAAAAAATCCACTCTTTCCAGATTCTAAATCAACCTAGTTGTGGCACATGCGACTCAATCATATGAGTGAAAAAAGGTATGATTGTTTTAAGCAAATGAGGTCTTCTCAGAGGCACCAGAGTTGGAAAGTTAGATTTTTTTGTGAGCATTGTGTTTATGGGAATCAGAATCGAGTCAGTTTCGATTCGATAGTATACAGGACTAAAGGGACCCTCGACTAGGATTTATGGGGTTCGGCTCCAGTCGTCTTTAAAAGAGGTAGTAGATATCTTTTAACTTTATAGGTGACTACTCCAGAAAAGTTTGTGTATACCTCTTAAAGCACAAAAACGAAGTCTTCTATATATTTAAACAGTGGAAGACCCTACTTGAAGAACAGATTAGAAAGTTCATAGAATGATTTAGAACGGATAATTGGCTCGAGTTCTGTTCAATCGAATTTAATGATTTCTGCAAACGGGAAGGAATTAAAAGGCACTACATAGTTGTTGGTACCCCGCAGCAAAATGATGTCAACGAACAGATGAATAGAACATTACTTGAGAAAGCCCAATGTATGATTTCCAATGCAAGCTTAGAAAAGGAGTTTTGGGCTGAAGCAATTAATTTTGCAAGCTATTTGGTGAACCAGTCTCAACATCAAGTTTTAGATGGAAAGGCTCTCGAAGAGATTTGGTCTGGTAACCATCCTAATTACAATAAGCTTAGAGTATTCGATTGTCCTACTTATGCTTGAGTTAGTTAGGGAATGCTTGAACTGACGGCGGTAAAGTGTATTTTTCTAGGTTTTGCGGTCAGGACAAAAGGTTACAAGTTATGGTGCCCAGAAACAAGTAAGATCATTGTCAGTAGATATGTTACATTTGATGGAACATCAATGATTCTGTCACAAAAAGGCTCACTAGGACAAAACAACACCAAAAAGTTAAGTGTTTCGAGCAAGGTGGAGTCAGAAACAAAAATAGAAAGTGATGTCTTGACGTCATGGAGCACGATACCGCAATGTCAAGATGAACAGAGGCGATATCTCGATGAGGAGAATTGCCATGTCACGACATCGCATAGAAATTTCAAGTTCAATATCTCTTCGATGCAGCAGAAGGTTTTCGAAGTAATTTCATCTTGATCGGAGACCCTTCAAGATTATAAGTTAGCCCGGGACAGAAAAGGTGAGAGATCAAACCACCGCAAAAGTACTATGAAGGAAATCTAGTAGCATATGCTTTAAGTGTTGTAGAGAGCATCGATTCAGTCGACCTTCAAACTATTTAGAGGTAGTTTAGGCTTTTTATTCCAGCAAGTGGCTTGTCTCCATGGAAGAAGAGATGGAGTCTTTTCAAAAGAATGAGACTAGCTCGTTAAACCACTCACTGGAAAGAAAATAGTTGGCTACAAATGGATGTTCAAAAATAATGATCAGGTTAAGATAACACTAGATACAAGGCGAGGTTTGTTGCAAAAGGCTACAGTCAAGTGGAGGGAATTGATTTTCATGATGTTTTCTTTCCAATTGTAAAGCAAACATCTATTCCGACACTTTTAGCTCTTGTTGCATCAAACAATCTCGAGTTAGAGCAATTAGATGTGAAAACTGAATTCCTTCATGGGGATTTGGATGAGGAAATTTAAATGCAGCAACCTGAAGGCTTCAAGATTGAAGGCAAGGAAGACCATGTTTGTCTTCTTTAGAAATCATTATACAGCCTAAAGCAGTCTCTTTGGGAATGGTACAAAAATACGACTCAAGGTGGAGATTCGTGGAGTATACTTCGCATTTCGAGCAAAATAGGGTTGACATTGGGACAAGGAAGATTCGATATCCCAGTGATAAACCGTAAATTTTACATATTTTTCCCTCATGTTTAATGCATTTTATAGATGATTTCTCATTAGAATTGGTGAATTCGATGCTCCTAATGCTTTAATTTCATGTTTTGTACTCAGGAAAGCACTAAGAGTCAAAAGGAGCCAAAAAAGAGCCAAAAAGGGACAAAACGGGCCAAATCGAGAAGATGACACGGCTTAAGCCTTGCCACACGGGTAGCTCACACGCCCGTGTCTTTTGAGGGTGTCGACCAAGGCTTTCACGATTCACATGGCCTGGCTATTGACCTACACGGCCGTGTGCAATTTAACAGATTGAACATGGCCTGGCAATCACGTCACACGATCGTGTCACACGGGCGTGTCCCTGCTGAGCCCAAGTTAAGTCCAATTCGAAAAAGGCCACTTTGGAGGGTTTCTAGGCATTCCAAAGCCTATAAAAACGCGCTAGAGGAGGAGAAAAGGGGAGACAAAGAAGAGGGGTAATGAATTACCTCAAGGAAGCCGATTGATCCATCTTAGAAGCCGAATTCATCATCAAGACTGAAAATCTCTCCTCAATTCCCCTTCAGGAGTTTTGGGTTTTCTTTATGTTTTGTATTCTTTATTCTTCTAAGATGTTTTCTTATTTAGTTATGAATTAAATCCCCTAAATACCTAAGGGGAATGAAACCTAAGATGAATCTTGTTATTATTTTCTGAATCGTATGATAAATATTTAACTTGTTCTTAATTATGTGTTCTTAATTCTTGTTTTGATATCCTAGGATACTGATTTAAGACACGCTCTTATTCAGAGGAGGAATAGACCTTGTCTAAGAGTACATTTGCCATAATTAAGCGGAGTTGATTGCGCGCCTAGAAATAGGGTGACAAGATTTTGCCGGATTAGGGTGAAACCTAATAAGGGGATCCATAGATCGAGTTAATGCAACCCTAGAGTGTTAATTAGAGAAAAGTCTCAGTTATTCAATCTAGGGATTAAACGTTATTAGTCTTGAATAGGGATAATAACATAACTTAGGGATCTCTACAGAACAAGTTGAATGAATAAATCGTCCAATTCGGAGCTAGAATAACAAGTACAGTCTAGGCGGATTTTTCCTTAAGTATTGTCTCAAGTCAATCGATTTTCTCAAAAGCAATTCCCTAATTCTTTTCTCTGTGCGTTCTTAGTTTAAATAATTAGTTAATTACAACAAACCTTTTATTCTTAGGCTAGATAATAAAAAGATAGTTATTACTAGTATTTTTGGTTCCCTTGAGTACAATATCTCGGTCTTGCCATTACTATACTATTGTTCGATAGGTGTGCTTGCATTTTCGTCGTGATAATAGTTAGTCTAGGTTTGATCTTCATTATAAATATTTATTACTTGTTACGAATCACGCGATCACCCGGTGACATGACATTGATGTCACGATGAGAATATTCACCACATCCTGAAGAACGATGAAAGGGCGTCCCGATGAGGCAACATGCCATGCCACAACGTGGTGACATATTCCCTACTCAACTGGGTTTCTTCTCTTAGTTAAACTCTGTTATATTTTCTCAGTCTAACTCTAATTGTTCTAGGGATGTCTTATTCATATTTGTACACTAAATTCAACCAATAAATAGGCCTATTAGCAACCATAGATAATTTAGAATAATAATAACAACATTAAGAGAGAGTTTGTGCAAATTTCGAGAAAATTTTGTATTTTTGGTTCAGGGTTTATTTGTTTCTCCATCTTGTATTCCCTTTCAATTTTTTGTAATTTTTAGTGAAGTTTCTCTACCTATGGTTTTTTATCCTCTTTAGAGGAGTTGTTCCACATAAATATTAGTGTCTAATTTTCTCAGTTTTTGTTCATGTTCGTTGCATAATTCGAGTTCAGCCTAACAATAGCCTTAATTGATATAAGCTATTTGTGATTATAATGTTCTCTAGTAAACTTAGTAAAAGAGTTAGGATATGATTGACATGCCAATAAAGATTAGATGCATATTGATCTAGAAGATGACGTGTTTGAAATTTTTTTCCTTTGATCTCTACATTCACACGTCTTCTCTGTTGCCTACAAGTTTAGCACTAATCTATTCTATGGTGTTTTGGAGGATTAGTAATGTTCTCTAGTGTATTCACAATATGTTTCATGTGTCCGTATTGTGACGTTATCGATTTGACCCTTCTCATCTGATTCAAGTAGAGGATATTGAGGTCTGTTGTGATTTGAAATTTGAGGAGGAACTGGTATAGATCATTGATCGTGATGTTAAAGTTTTAAGAAGGAAGTAAGTTCCACTTGTGAAAGTGTCGTAGAGAAATCATGATTCAAGTGAGGCAACTTAGGAACCTGAAGATACGATGCATCAATAATATCCTTACCTATTTCTATCAAGTAATTTCGAGGAAGAATTTTCTTTTAAGGAGGGTAGAGTTTTCACATCCCATTTTCTTAATTAATTTTATTTAGTAAATAGGGTGAATCTGCTAGCTCTTATGTCTTAAAATTATTCGCGCATTATTGGAAATAAGGAAGTGTTGTGGCTTAGTGATAGGAAGCTCTTTAGCTATCTTTAAGGTCACTAGTTCAAACCCCTTTGTGTACATTCTTTTATTTAATATTTGTACAGTTTTAGCATGTGTTAGCTAGCCTTGTCATTCACTTATGTTACCATATAGGGAGGATTCCTTTCCTCTATTAGCAAGTCAAACTTGCCTTTTTAAAATGAAACACATCCCCCTTTTCCTTTATTGTTTCACTTCCCTGTCAAAAGCTCTTCTTTTGCTATAAGCTTGTGGTGCATTGAACTTGGTCATGGTTGACCAAGCTACACCACCCCTTGTGCTGTCCATCACCCCCATTTGCACCCTAGTTTCTATTTTTTTTCATTTACTTCCTCTCATTTTTTCTCTCTTTTTTGCCACCATAACCACCACTCTTTTCTGTCTACCACCGTGAGCTTATTTGCACCACCCCATCGTCCACAACCAACATTCCCTCACTTTTCCTATCAATTTTCCCTCCTCTCTTCTTTTGTACGCCGCCGTGTCCACTATTGCAACCACCGCAGGTCATCTTCTCCTCCATCAAATTTTTCTTCTTCTTCTTTCTTTTTCTCCTCTCTTTCAATTGAAAGTAACAGAACCCTCCTCCCTACTTATATTTTGCACCACCATCAAACAACCACATTCCTCATAGCCGGACCATTAACGAGTTGCCATCTGACCACCATCACCTCCGGTGATTGATTTTTCCTTTTTATTTTCTCTTTCTTTTTTTGATTACCCTAATGACTAAAACACCTATTTTTTATTTTATTTTATTCGATTATTTTAGATTATTCAACCATCAATTTCGTTCCATTTTCGTTCCTTCGATAATCTCGTAACGAAATAAGTGTAAGTGAAGTTTGGGATTGAATATCCTTCGTCTTAAGATTGTTACATGGTCAAATGGTTTAGGGCCTAAATAATTAGTATTTTATTTTTATTATATCAAAAATATTAGTACTAATATGATCTTGTTTTATCATGAAGAACCGAATATCAATCTCCGAGAAATCAATATTGAAACATTGCAAGAGTGACGAATTCGAGCATTCGAATTGAGGCTAAGTGTTGGTGAGATTTTCACATTAGATCATGTATTAAAAGCCAAATTATTCTAGTAGATCATGACTAAAATGGGTTAATCGTGCGTTTAGATTTGCGATCAAGGCTAGTCCCAAATGAAACTTCTATAAGGGAGCAAACGATTTAGATTTGCATTAAGGTGTGGGCTTTAACTCCCATTCTAAGTGGAAGTTTAATATTACTATTTAATTAAAATTTTATTTAATTAATTAATGTGTAAGTACCTTAAATACTCATGTGGAGTTGAAAAACTCAATCAAAGAGGAAACCAAGTAAGTGACCTAAACTATTAAGTGTTGTGAAAATCCATGATTTGTGATATGTGATGTATGTAATGTTGATCTCAACTCTATGTCATCTGATTTATGGCTAGATTGATATGTGATGATCTAAACATATGATATATATGTATGTGTATGTTAAGATCCATGTTTTAATATAAATATGTAGATCAAAGCATGCTAAAGTGAAAACTATGTGATATGTGAAAATGTGAGCATGATACATGCATATGTGTAAAAATTGAGAAATATGAGTTATGAGTTATGACCATGAATATGTGAAAAATGTGAAAAGTGAAACATATGTGTTTAAAGGGTTATATTACATGCATGGGGTGGGATTGTGTAAAGAGTAAGCTATGTGGTAGTTTAATTACAATTATGTGGTCGTTATCGGCAATTATGTGGTGGTTTATTCATGATGTGCTATGTGAGTATTCATCAGTATCTATGTGGTGGCTTGTCCACAAACTAGTGTGTTATTAGATGGACGAGTTCTTGGAACTCGATATCAGTGTGTGGTGGAGATGGGTAGGAAATCCTATATTTGTGCATTGTTCATAAGCATGCCATGTTTGATTCAATAAATGAAATAATATGTGAATTCTGTGAAAAATGCCTTGTGATATTTTAATGTGTTGTGTTTTAAAATAAGTGTTTGTATTGAGCTCACACTAAGCCTTTTAAAGCTCATCCATGGTATTCGTGTGTCTTAGGTAATCCTCGTACTTAAGGCTCAGAATTGGATCTTCAGAAGGGCTCTTGGTATAATATGTTTTCGTGATTATAGATTTGGTGTAATCCCAAAATAGGGCTTAGTCGGAACAGTGGTTTCGGGACCACAAATTCAACATTGAAATATTTATCTTATGATCATTATGAGGTCTAGAATATGGGTATATGCATGTGTTAAAGTTTCATGAAGAAATTCTATGAGTAAGGTGTCCAATTGAAAAATAAGGACCAAATTGAATAAAGTGCAAAACTAGAATTCTAGAAGAAATTTGTATGAAATTGCTTTAGATTATTAATTAGAAGGTCTTAAAGAGAAATTTTCCCAATTTCTAAGTTTTTGGAAAAAAAATGGGAATGTATGGATAAAATTTTGAAGGAAGGGCTTAAGGGCATTTTGGTCATTTGGCTAATTAATGAAATAAAATGGGAAAATGAAGGCAAAAATCAGCCATTCTTCTCCCTCATCCAGCTGAATTCCTCAAGCCCTCTATAGCTAGGGTTTTCAACATTTTCAAGCTCAATAGTAAGTGCTCCTAAACCCCGTTTTTAATGTTCTTTGTATTTTTAAAATCCTGGTAACTTACTCTCTTCATTTCTACCTATATTTTGAGTTAGGGTTCATATTTGGAAAATGAACCATGTGTGAGATATTTATTCTTTGATGTTTTATAGAGGAATATGAAAGTTGGATGTGTGTTAAATATCTTTTCTTAGGTGATTTTTATGAAAAACCCCTAAAAGGACCTTTTTGCAAAATGTGTAAAATATGTGGTAGAAATGTGAAATAATGGAAAGATGTGTGCTGGCATAAGAGAGAAAAACATTTGGCTAAGCTTGGGTAAGGTGGAAATTGCATGCATTTCATTATACGAGCCTAAGGACTAAATTGTAAATAATGTGAAAGGTTAGGGGCAAAACGGTCATTTTGTTCAAAGGTGAAATTTAGACTCGAAAAGAATAATGTGAGGTATTGATGATTCATTTTTATTATTATAGACCCCGAGGAACAAATTCCGGAGGTCGATCAAGAAAAACAAAAGGTTTCAGAATAACCGAGACGCAAAGCCAAAACGGATACCAGGTAAGTTCGAATAACTTAAAGTAAACTCATAATATATCTAATTACATGTTTTATGAATGTATGAATATTGTCTTTGATGATGGCATGAAAGCCTATGAAATTTGTTATTAACAATGACATTATGATAAATGTCCCCATTGAGGTTAAAAAGGAAGTCCGATGGGGAAACCATGATTTGCATGTGACTTGAGATCCTGCATGTGTTGCAGAAAGGATTTAGCCCGGACGGGTAATTCGTTGATCTCAAATGTAAAAAGGATCTAGCCCAGACGGGTGTTTCTTGAGTGATCGAGCCCCTCGAAGAATATGTGTGCATTGTGGATTTAGCTCGGACAGGTAATCCGATTAGGTTCTGAATTTAGCCTGGATTGGTAATTCAGATCCGAGCTTATTAAGGGTGTTTGTCGCTATAAGGGATTTAGCCTGGATTGGTAATCTTGACATCACCTTATGAGTTTACATTACGAGGGATTTAGCCTAGATTGGTAATCCCACCGTAAGATGTGAGGTTCAAGGGAGTGCATACATGAGATGATCGCTCTTATGATTTGACGGCAATTGGATAATCCATTGAGATTTCCGAGAAACTCAACGGGATTAACATGAGACTTAAAAATGAAAATGTTGAATGGTGAGCTCATCTAAGACAAATTACATGGTGTATTATTATGGAACTTACTTGTTGATTGAGTGCATGTGATAGGGAAATTATTTCTTACTTGTTAGTCTTATTGCTTAATATGGATGTATGCTAATAAATCGGTAAGTTTACTTTCCAGTTATTCGGGCTTACTAAGCATGTAAATGCTTACTGCTCTATTTTCCCTGTCTTATAGAGCTCGTGGACTCGAGAAGATTGGGAGACGGTTGGAGAGTCAACACTCTATCATCTTGTCTAGCTTTGGTATAAAGATACTTTTACTTTGTTCAATGGAATGTATAGGGCTTTTGTTTATTTTGTAATATGTACCATTTGATTAGCCAATATGAAGGCTTGTAAGGTATATGTCCATATGCACATGGCCATGGGATTTGGCTCATTTTGTTATAAGGTATGACCTACAAAGCTATGCATATTTGTAATCAAATGTTATTGTGATGAATGAACATGGCACATCACAAGTAGATACACTTGTAATGTGACCAAATCACATGGGATGGCTAGGCCATAATTGGCAATAAGTTATCCTTGATACAAGAGAAATAACCTAGCTTGTGTAAAACCGATGAAATGAGGTTTACATGCAATGAGGTTTATTAAGGTCACTTAAGTGTATAATTAGGCCCTATTATGTATTATGAAAACCTATAAGTGAGAATGGATGTTAAAGGGTGACCAAAGGCTTGGAAAATAGCCTAACAAGATCCACACGGGTAGACACATGGGTATGTGTCTAGGCCGTGTGTGACACACGGACCACCCCATGGGCGTGTGGTATGGACATATGTCCCGTGCACCTAAAATTTTAAGTCAGAATGCATGGTAGTAAACATATGGGTAAAGACACGACCGTGTGTCTCAACCGTGTGGAGGGCACGGCCTAACACACGGCGTATGTGTCTTGGCCGTGTGCCCTTAAATGCATGCTGACGTCATAAACAGAATGTTCGAGCTTTTGGACACGGGTGACCACACGGGCGTATCTAGGCGTGTGAAGGACACGAGCTGGAGACACGGGCGTGTGCTTGGCCGTGTGAAAACCTCTGTAGGTTCGAAGTAGAAAATAAATTCAATTAATTCCACATGGGTAGGGGACACAGGCGTGTGCTATGTCTCCACACGGGCATGTGAGATACTAACTTAGGATTTTCCTTGAAATTTTCCTAAGTTCCGATTTGGTCCCGGATCCTTTTTAATGTATGACTTGGCCCATAATAGTAACACCAAGATGTTATTGGATTGGGTTCAAACTGGAACGAAATTTTATAACTCGTATTTCCTAAAAATGTTCGAGTACATGCTTGGTAACGCCTCGTACCTGGTCCTTGTCTCAGGTAAGGGTAAGCGGTGTTACATTTGGGATATGGTTTGGTGTTTAAACTTCTTTTGGACATTTACTATGGACTTTAAATTGGGGTGTTTAAATGGTTTCGGGACTTTCATTTTTATATTATGAATTGTGGTATGGGACATTATTTTGATATAATAAGGTATTATGCATGAATTGTTTTTACGAGATTTCTACATGATCAAAGAAATGTTTTAGTGATTACTAGCCGCTGCAAATATGAGTTTTAAAAAAACTAAGTTACATTTCAAATAATTTTTTAGCTATAAAGGAACACATGACTCTATAACGAAAAGTACAAGATGTTTTACAAATCAAATGTTTTCAAAGACATGTGAATTTTCTTTTAAAATCATTTTGGCCATCTTTAAGGCCTATGTAATTGCTCAGATTGGGCTATAGTGTCTAGGCCCTATTTTAGGGGTTACATTAATTAAGATGAGAAACTAAGTTTTCAACCAAAAAGAAAAGCTATGAAGTAAGTTATACACATATAAGGGATTTAAAATGATGATAATATATTGAAATCTCTACTTTTTGTTTGCTTTTGATTAGAGAAATGAAAATATATTGGCAGACACTTAAATGGGACCAATGAGCATTTGAATCTAAGAGAAACAAACTCATGTAATACTATGTTAAGAAAAACCAGATAAAAAGAGAGCATATGTTTGATTTAATTTCATGTAAGCACTCCTTAAGAGTACCACTTGTCTGGACTTCATAATATGGTTACCAAATAAACCATTAATATATAAGTTGAGCCCTTATAATTTGATAATAAGAAATGAATCTACTTGTGATACTAAAATATGATATGAGTGAACTCTAAAATAATTAATTTTAAGGGGCTCAACATTAATAACAGGATAGAATAAGTATGATTATCCTAATGTACTTATGGGGTTCATCAAGCTCACACATTAGTTTTTTAAACAGTAGATCAATGAATTGTTTGAGAAGCTTGTGATTCTAGCTTGGGAGCATCGTATCACCATTGAGATTTTGAGGTGGTAGTTCAACTATTTGATTACCATTTGTATTGTTACTTTGGCATGTACATAAAAAATTAATTGAACTTGAAATTTTGTAAATTTGATCTATATTTTGGAACCCCTATTAGTGTTATTAATTGAACCTTGAATCATTATTTAATTTGAATATGTTTATGATTTATATTCCAAGCTTAAGTAAGGTTTAAACTTTGTTTTATAATTCTTTGGAACTTATGTTTATGATATGAAAGTGTTTAGACATGGTTTTAAGTTATTTTGAACTAATTTTCTGCTCTAAAGGTCCAAGGTATTGGTATTTGGCTAAGTTGTTTGGAACAACTGAGTTAGAGTGCAAAAATGGGCATTTTAGGGTAAATCTATCAGTACTTCTCCTAGACGTACTTGTACCTCTTCTTTAGACTTAGGCCATTGCACTGTTTTGACAAGTTTTGGCTTCCGGACACCTTGATCACTTCCGCACCTTTTGGAAATGATTTTAAATTATTTTTAAAGCCCCTAAATCATCTCAAACTTGATTTAATGATTTTATAAAAAATGTTTTTAGATGTTAAATTTTAAAGATATTCAAGGTTTTAGTTCAATAAGTGCTTTGGTAACATCTCTTATTTGTATTATTCGTCGAGACAGGTGAGGGGTGTTGCAACAATGTAGCTACTCTTTGCCTTAAGTGACACAACACCATCTTTGTGAGTATTGTGGGTTTTTTCTAGCCATCCAACAACTCTCATCAATATATTTCACAAATGCCCTTATCTTGTTTTTCAATAGGCATAATTTGCAATGTTGATCAAAAAAGGTGATCTAGTGATAGAACTTCCTTCTCTCATGGCCTCTGTAGCTTACCAGACTTTAGGATCTCACCAAATACATTTGATTTGTGACTTTGATACTAATTGAAATTTGATTAAGTTCAATAAACAACCTATTTGAGTTAGCATACACAACTAGTGGTGTAATGTAAGTTTAGTTTGGCAATTACAATGAGAGAATAAAACAACAAGATAAAACAAAAATGGAGACCAGGACTTTGTTGGTGTAGCTCAGTTCAACCAAGGGCGAAGGCAAAAAAATTTTTAGGGGGGCCAAATGAAATTTTAATTTTTAATAGTTTATATCTTTATAATTTTTAAAGGATTAAATCAGATTTTTATAATTTTAGGAGGGCCAAAGAGTAATTTTACCTTTACTAATTTAAAATTTAAAAAAAAAATTAAAAGGTCTAAATAATAATTTTCCATTTTAAGGGGGGCCAGGGCCCCCGCCAGCCTCTATATTTGCTTTTGAGTTCAACAACATACCTCTACAAGTCCTTGCCTAGCTTTGCTTACTAACCTAATCTACTCAAGCTCACCAAGGATAATTGTAGCCACAAAGATTATAAATTTTTATGCACTCACTCTCAACCGACAACCTCCTATAGAAGTAGTAAACACACTCAAATAGTTGTACATTAGATTCTCACAAAAGGCGCAAGTCTAGCAATTAGATATATTAATTCTCACAAAATACTAGATCTCCATAATTTGGTCATAATTTTTTTTCAAATAAACTTTTGAAATATCTCCTCATCAATATCAATATCTAAGGATAATAGAAAAAGATAAAATCCGTTTTATGGATGATCATATTTCCATAAGTATTCTAGTTTCTTCTTCCAAAAAATTCGTCGTAAACATCACTCAATAAATATTTAACAAGTTAAAAATAACCCCAAATATAATATGAAAATTGTTGAAGCCCAAATGCAAATACCTATCTGGCAAAGTTCCAACAATATCGAAGATCGATGGGCTGTGATTTTTTTTATTCTAATTATGAAATAAATAAAAGTACACTAGCTTAGTAAATAATTATCCTCCTCGTATCATACTTTTTGCCCCGGCAATATACACTGTTAGTCCTGTTTTCGTTGGAATAAATGGATGCCCTTTCCCTGTTTCAGCCTATTTTAGAAATAGTAGAGAATAAAAATAGTCACTTTTATTTATTTTAAATTATATTTTAATTAATTATGTTTAAAATATTATGTTTTAGTCACTTACGTTATCAATTTGTTATGAAGTGGTCACTCTACAATTAAATTCCGTTACCTCCCTAACGGAGATCTTCCGTGAGAGTCCAAATTAAATTTATTTAATTAAAAACCTATTTTTATCCTAACAATTGAATATTCAAATTTTAATAAAACCTATTTGGATTGCCATGTAGGACTATCGTTACAGAGGTAACGGAGTTTAACGGTAAAGTGACCACTTCGTAACAAAATGATAATATAAGTGACTAAAATATAAAATTTTAAATATAAGTGACTAAAATGTAATCTAAGGCAAACAAAAGTGACTATTTCTATAATTTACCCTTTTAGAAGATGAAAATTCTTATTACTGGTTGGTGTAGAAGTGATTAGGCTATAATTTTGACAAGGAACCACACCTATCGCAGAAAAATATATTTTTCTTGACGGAATGGTAATCTGATTACCTATCTGTTCTTTCACCATGAGCTTGAACATGCTTCTATTACGATGGAAAGAAATTCTAGCAACCCCTTTTAAGTCAAGAATTGTACCATTTGTGGAACCTCAATATACTAAAACGAATAATAGCATTTTGCGAATGAAAAGGGACCAATAAATCTTTGTTTTATTAATGCCTTAACTACAAACTCACAAAAAGAAACTCACTATAAAATAAAAGTAGAGCGCAACAATGAAAACAGTGGTGGAAGGCGAAACAATGAAAACTAGGTGTTGATCCTTGAAATCTGGTTAAGTATGTGAGTGATACATTGGGTGTGGCATGGGATTCTAAGGATGCCTGGATTTTCATACCCAACCTCCACAGCAATCATTTCAAGCAAGCTAACGAAATAATCATTTTTGAACATATCGATGTGGATAAAACACTTGGCTCCCTCCTCCTCCCTCCCAACCATAACTGGAACATACCCTTTAGGAACAACACCTTCACCCTTCTCCCTTCTAACTTGTCTGAAATAACCTCTCTTTCTCCAAAATTGCCTCAGCATTTTTTTTATTTCCCCTTGTGATGATCGATATAATCCGATAGCGGCAGAATACAACTTGTGTGTTCAATTATTTTATAAGCCGAGTAGCTGAAAATTCATCTGTATGACCTTGCATCAATTGCACATAGATTTTCTGTAAGAAATGGTTCTTGTCATAAGTTTGTGTTCTTTTTTCCTTTTTTATAATAGTAGCTTGGAAGAATTGAACTCAACTGATATTGGGAGGAAGGTTCGTTTGTACCATCAGTATGGCTTTTCGTTTTGACTTTTAATCTGATTTTTCTGAGGGAAATGATGGAATCTTCTTAATAATCCCAATATTTTATGTGAATTTATGATGCCTTGTGTGAACTCCACTTTGACCTCTTCCTTCGACAAGCACTTGCTGTAACTTCTCTCATTTACTCAATTTCACGGTCCAAGAGTTCACACGAAATTGGCTTCCGATGCACCCTAACATTGTTAAGTGAAGAAAATCACAATACAGATTCGTTCAATTCTGCATAGTTTTACTGTTGGGGTTATTAGCAACAAATAGACAAAAACTAGAAAGAAAAGAAAACTGAAAGGGAATAAGATGATCAAAAAGATTTCGGCGTATCTGATTTTCATTAAGGCATTGTTTTCTTTTGTTACAAACAATTACCAAATACATAACAACTCCCATTAATGACATTGAAAATTACAAAACATAACTTGTACACGTAAACAAGCTGACTTATCAGCCAAATCAGTACCTAAACATCAACAAATCATCTAACTAGTCTTTATACATCAACAAGTCAGACTACAAAGTGAACTAGACTAGTTTGCATGTAGCAAAAAAAATTTCAGATGCATACAGTTGTTCACCAAAAGTCCAAGTTGTTGCATTGCTAGCCAATATTCAGCACTCCTCCTTGGTCTCTATGCAACAGACACCAATATTTCTCTTCAAACTTTTGAACCTGGTAGTCCTAAGGGGCTTGGTTAAAATGTCTCCAAATTGGTCTTTTGAATTGCAATAAATTAGGTTGACTTTCCTTGATTGTTCAACTTCCCTCACAAAATGATATGCTTCGTTTTCCCATGAAAAGATGGATTTTTAGCTATAGCAACTACAGACTAATTATCAACCTAAATATATGTTGCTTCCCCTTGACTCACATTCAAACCACACAAAAGCTTTTTTAGCCAAATGGCTTGATTAACAGCTATAGCACCTGCAATGTACTTTACTTCTATTGTAGATTGTGCCACTGTTTGTTGCTTCTTCAAGCTCTAGCAAAAAACTCCTGAGCCTAGAGTGAAAAATATACCCTGAAGTACTCTTCATTTCATCAATAGAACCAGCCTAGTCACTGTTTGAATATCCAACCATCTTGAGCTCTTCAGTTTTCACAAATTTCATAGCATAATTAATAGTTCCTTTGACATATCTTAGGACCCTCTTAGCTTTTTTGAAATGAGCAACATTACAACAATGCATAAACCTTGATAGAAGGCTGACTGCAAGCATAATTTTAGCCATCGATGCTGTTAAATAGAGCAAAAAACCTACAATGCTTCTATACCCATTTTCATCTAGTTTCTCATAGTCACATTTTCTAGAAAGCTTCCCACCTTGTGCCATTGGAGTGCTAACAGGTTTATAGTCTGCCATGCAGAACTTCCTCAAAATCTTAAAAATAAATGCTTGTTGACTTATAAAAATGGCATGTTGAGTCCGGATTACTTCCATGCCAAGAAAATAAGTCATCTCTCCTAAATTAGACATCTCAAACACAACTTGCATTTGCTTCTTGAACTCATCAATCAACTCATTTCTGCTTTCAATTACAAGAAAATCATCCACATACAGTGACAAAATTAGCAAATACTTATTCTCAAACTTCTTTACATAAAGACTAGGCTCACTAATGCTCTTTTCAGACCGAAGCTTTGACATATAAGCATCAATTTTGTCATACCAGGCTCTTGGAGCCTGTTTTAGGCCATACAATGCCTCTTTTAGTTTATAAACTTTGATTTCTTCACCAACCACTTTGAAACCTTCTGGTTGTTCAACAAAAATCCCTTCATTGAGAAAACCATTCAAAAAAAGTAGATTTTACATCTAACTGATGTATTTTCCACTGCCTTTGAGCTGCTAAAGCAAATAAGAGCCTTATAATGTCTAACCTTGCAACTATTGTAAAGGTTTTTGAAAAACCAACTCCATGTTGTTGGTTGTAACCTTCACAACTAATCTTGCTTTATGCTTATTCGGTCACCCATTAACTTGAATACCCATTTCACACCAATGACTTTTTTTTTAGACCGATCTATCAACCAGCTCCCATGTATCATTTTTGTGTGCCACGTCTATTTTTTTTTCCATAACTTCTTTCCAACAACCTTCATTTGTAGCTTTATCAAAACTTGAAGGCTCCAAAATGGCCAGATCACATCTTTGCTAAATGTCAGTGGTAGGCATTGTACCCTTAACAAGTATGTCATCAAACCCCCCATCAATCTGAACTTCATCTTCAATTGGTCGTAGATCACTTCTTTTTTTTTTTATCTTGTTCAATCAAAATTGAATCAATACCATCCCATTTTCATCCAATGCTCTCATTGAACTTCACATCCCAACTCATAACAATCTTCTTGGTAGAAGGATAAAAAACTTTGTACCCTTTCTTTGTGCTGTTATAGCCAACAAAAATTTCAGGCATTGACTTTCTCTCCAATTTGCTTCTCTTCTCAGTAGGTACAAGTGCATAGAAAATGCGGTCAAATACTCCCAAATATGAAATAGATGGTTTGTGTCTAAACCAGGACTTAAAAGGTGTCTTGCCTTTTACTGCATTAGTTGGCAATCTGTTGAGCAGATACACTGAGGTATTTACTACCTCAACCCAAAAATTATTTGGCAATTTTCTCTTAAATAACAAAAATCTAGCCATATCCAACACCGTTCGATTCTTCCTTTCACAAACACCATTCTGATGAGGTGTATAAATGTTGGTCAGCAGATGCTGAATTCCTACCTCTTTACAAAGCCTCTGAAACATTTCTGATATGTATTCAGTGCCATTGTCTAACTTCAGTGTCTTGAGCTTATAGTTGGCCTAATTTTCAACCAAGGCTTTAAACTTCTAGAAGAAATCAACTACTTTTGACTTTTGCTTCAAGAAATTCACCTCACAAAACTTATTGTAATCATTAATAAATAAAACAAAGTACCTGGTATCACTCAGAGAGAAAGTCTTCATAGGTCCACAAACATTAGTATGGACCAATTGAAGCTTATTTTGAGCTCTTCATGCTTTTTTGACTGGAAATGGCAATCTAACCTGCTTCCCAAGCGGGCAAACCTTACAAACTTCATCTTTAACATCAACCTTAAACATATCTTCAACCAGATCCAACTTGTGCAACAAATTTAGAGATCTATGATTAACATGCCCTAGTATTTTGTGAAATAAACATGAATAATCAGCTAAACTAGCATAAGCCTTCAAATTTAACTGATTTACATCTAGAAAAAAAAATCTATCAGCCATGGCCACTGTTACTAACTCTTGACCAGATAAATCCACAATCACCTAAGCTTTATTTTTAAAAATAAGAAAATAACATTTCTGTAACACCCCTAACCCGTATCCGTCGCCAGAATAGGGTTAAAGGCATTACCGGACAGATCAGAATATTCATATATACTTAAGCATAACATAATCAAAACATATAATAATCATTCACAATTGTCCTTTATATAGGTCTTCGAGACCCTAAACATGCTTTAGAAAGGGGTCGGGACTAAACCGAGCTCATACAAAATTTTTCGAAACTTAAACATTTTTCAAAGTTACAGAGGTCACATGCCCGTGTGAACAAGCCTTGTGCCTCACACGACATTAGACACGCCTGTGTGCCTAAGCCGTGGTAAAACAGGGCATACATGCTGACTTGTCCACACGACCACATGACACGCCCGTATGTCAGGGCGTGTGAAAATTAGGGAGGCTACTAACTTGGATCACAGGGCCAGTCACTCGCCCGTGTTCGCAACTAACTTGGCCACACAGCCTAGCACACGCCCGTGTGGTCTACCCAGGCTCATTTCGAAATGGCCCTCGAACAACACGGCTGAGACACACACCTGTGTCCCTGCCCGTATGGGCAAAAATAGGCCATTTTCAAGGCCAATATGCCACCCTTATTTTGGGTCCTCCCTACATGATCAAAATCAAACATTTTATCCCAAATTTTCAATCAATTCACAACTAAAACATGCACCAATCATGACATATTATTATCAACAAATTTCATGCTTGTAATCCCTACCAAATCATGCCAATTCATAAGCCAAAATCATATCTAAACTTTTTTTCATAACCTCATTTCATTTTATTCATTCACATACCAAAATCTAACCAAATGCCAAACTAGGGACATACCAAAAACTTACCAAATTGACTAACTCTCTTGGTCATCCATAACACATCACATAAACATTATTGGATCACATAATTCATACCAAAAACTCATTCATATATACAACCAAAACCAAGCCAAATCACGTGGCTAGATATACACATTACCAAACTTATTCTCAAACTTCTAGCCTATACATGCCATACTTCAATATATACATTTTGAAAAGGTACCAAAATAGAGTTCGATTGTCTGGTGATGATCCTCGATGATCCATGAGCTCCCGATAGCTACGATATCTATAAAACAATGCAAACACACACAAAATAAGCTTCCAAAAGCATAGTAAGCCATATACAAACAAATTTAACACATAGCATCAATCTAAATTAATTCATTCATATAACACAAGGCAATATACATTCACATAGCCATATTTCTTTTATAGTTCATTTGATCATGATTTACATATATATATATATCATATCTCATTCTCATAACAACTCATAATTATATCATATGTTCACAAAGGTTCATGTACTTACCTTTCATTCTCAATCTTAATATACTTTTCAAACGTACCTGAATCAGATACATGTTCACATAGTCATTCATTTTCTCAAAATATCTGTTTAACCATTCGGAATCAATAAGGATACTCAGATAGATCAAAAAGCTCGTACAATGCCAACATCCCAGACGTAGTCTTACATGTAATCAAATATCGATGCCACTGTCCCAAACAGGGTCTTACACGAAATCAAATACGATGCCGATGTCCCAAACATGGTCTTACACGTAAATCACAAGTCGATGCCAACATCCCATACGTAGTCTTACACGATAACACATATTGGATCCTATGTCATGACATATGTATCCTAACTATTCCTATGGTTCGTACGAGGCTTTTTGGACGTCGATACTTTGTCGATACTTTCTCGAATATCTCATACTCAACTCATATAATCATTTATCATTGTTCAAGAGCATTAAACAATAATAATTCAATTTAAAACACATTTATTTGTATATTGACTTACCTCGTACGGATTTGAACAAACGGAAGCGACTACTCGACGATTTTCTATTTCCCCTATCTAATTTCGTTTTCTTTTGTTCTTGATCTATATAAATTCAAATTTGACTTATTCAATCATACATTCATTCAAATCAATCCATATATACATATTTAGAGAATTTTACAAATTATCCCTCATATTTTCACATTTTAGCATTTTAGTCCCTAATTCTTAAAATAACAAAATACACCAAATTTCCATACACACTTGCTTAGCTGAATATACATGGTGTTCATATAAGTCTATATATTTAATTTATTTCACATTTTAGTCCCTCAAAATCTCATTTTTACAATTTAGCCCAATTTACCCAAATTCATAAAAAATTCAAAGACAAAACATATTAACCCAACATCAATCTTTCATATACTATTATCAAAATTCATAAAACTCATAATTTCATCAATGGCTCAACTCAAAATCATCAAAAAAATCAAGTGACATCTTTTAGCTGTTGACATTTGAGTGGGGATATTGGGCACTGTCCAAAAAATCGAAACATGGGGTTGATAGAATACAGAGCAATAATCACAAAAACGTAGATATTATAAAAAACCAAACAAAACACATACCTAAATCAAAGAAATCAATGGCCAAACCCTAGCTTGTATTTTTTTTCTTTTTCTTTGTGTTTTTCGGCAAGGATGAGCATAAAATGAACTAATTTCATGTTTTGTTTAATTTAATTAACATAATAAGCCATTTACTAAATTAGCCTTATTATTTTTCATTACAATTCCACTAACTAATGTTCATCCATGTCATTTCATGAATCCAATGGTTCATTTACAACATAAGAACCTCACATTTAAGAAGACATAGAAAATAGGCACTTTAACAAACAGCAGGCAGCTTTTACATTTTATGCAATTAGGTCCTTTTATCAAATTAAGCACACAAATGATAAAATTTTCATACGAAACTTTTACACATGCTAATTCACGTATAATAAATACGGAAAATAATATTAAAATATTTTTTGACTCATATTTGTGGTCCCAAAATCACTATTTTGACTAGAGTCTAAATCGGGCTGTTATAACTCTCCCCCTTAAGGATTTTCATCCCCGAAAATCTTACCGTTGAACAGATTCGGATATTGCTGTCTCATAACATCTTTGGGCTCCCACGTGGCCTCTTCAACACCGTATCGATGCCACAATACTTTTACTAAAGAAAATTTCTTATTTCACAGTTCTTTAATCTCATGAACTAAGATACGGATCAGTTATTCTTCGTAGGTCATATCAATCTGAATTTCAATCTTAGACGGAGAAATCACATGTGAGGGATCGGATTTGTATCATTGAAGCATTGATACGTGAAACATGTTATGAACCTTTTCTAACTCTGGTGGCAAAAACAATCTGTAAGCAACTGGCCCAATACGCTTGATAATCTCATACGGCTTGATGAACTTCAGATTCAATTTACCTTTTCTGCCAAATTGAAGTACTTTCTTCCACGGGGATATTTTCAAAAACACTTTATCTCCGATTTCAAATTCAATATTTTTTCTTTTCAATTCTGCTTATGATTTCTGACGATTAGAAGCTGCTTTCAAACTATCTCGGATTACTTTTACTTTCTGTTCAGTCTCTTTAATCAAATCAACCCCGTATATATTATTCTCACTAAGTTTATACCAATACAATGGTGTACAGTATTTGCGAACATATAAGGCTTCATATGATGCCATTTTAATGCTCGATTGACAACTATTATTATACACAAATTCAATCAATGGAAAATATTATTCCCACATACCTTCAAACTCAAGAATGCAACATCTTAACATATCCTTGAGTATCTGAATAATCTGCTCGGATTGACCATCAGTCTGCGGGTGAAAAAAAGTACTAAAATGTAATTTTGTACCTAAAGTGTAGCACCCCAAACCCGGCCCAGAAGTTATGGTCGGATCCGGCATACCACATCAAAAACGTAAAAAAAAAAATATTTCCATTCTAAGTCCAGAAAATCGTACTTGATGTTCAAAAGATTAATTCATTAAGGGTTAAAGTGAATGGAAGTCATGCACCGGTAGGAAACCGAAAAGAGGTGGTGAGTCCATCGGATTGCTTATACCAAGCTCCTTCGGATCCAATCCTAGACATGCATACCGCCATTGCCACACCTTAACGTCATGGATATTTCTAGGAAACCGATTCGATTAAGTCATTTTAGGAAAAGTGATTAATTTTGGAAAATACTTTCATTGCGGAAGCTTTGCTTGTTGTCGTGTTATTTTGAAATCAACTGTTGTTTTTGAAAACGCTACCTAAAGCTATCCAATTTCAACAGTTAAAATAAATATTATCTATCTTAATAAAACATATAAAACCATCAAAAATAAATAAGCGGCCTTATTACATTTAAAAGCCCAAAACCTCAAATGTAATTAAAAGGATGTCCAGATTCACGAAGAAAATCAAACTTTCGAGCGGGTGGCCACTCAAATTCCCTCACGACTCCAAGCCCACTATGGTTGGGGATTTCTGCATGGATGAAAATAAAAGGGGTGAGTTTGGGAAACTCAAGGTGTGTAAGGAAAACCCATTCAAAGCCCAAGTCACTCAAGCCTATTGGGCCTAAGCCTATTCAGTAATAGTGGTACTGGGCGAGCCCTTTTCATATTACAATAAACCGGGCCTTAGCCCTTATTCAGATAATGATGGCCCATAGGCCCATTTCAAAATACATGCAACATTAATAACATATGCAAGCCAATTTGGGTAATAAGGATATTGGGCCAAAGCCCTTTTCAGATTACAATAAACGGGCCTTAGCCCTTATTCAGATAATAAGATGGCCCATAGGCCCATTTCAAAATACATGCAACATCAAGAACGTATGCAAGCCCATTTGGGGAGACTACTCAACCCACCAACCACTACACTCCACCAGTACCAGCCATACACTCCATGTAGGAATAGCTCAATCCACCCAAATTTAACACTCCACATTTGCGCCTTTGTCGCTCGGTTAACGATAAATTGAGGCAAAGCCTCCAAAGATCGTGGACAAGCCACTTTCAATATTTCCTCCGTCAATATCCCATCCCATGCATCGATAATAACAACATGGCATGCGATAAATAACAACATCAAACATGCATTTAGGTCAATTTAACCTAGGGGTATTTGGTAATTTATCTACTAGGGTAAAACGTAAATTTTCCACTTTTAAAGGTATTTCAGTAATTTATCTATTTTAGGGTTTTTCATGCATATTCCTACTTTTCACGTACTAATAGAATCACGTCGAGGGTTCTTACCGAATTGGGCAGATTGGCCCATCATTCCAATTTTGGCCCATTAAGCCCAAAAATATCGAGGGCATAGAAATCATGCACTTTGCGGTCCAAACATTGCAGCTTACCAAAAACATTAATCGATTTACCTCATGAGCATTCGCTTTTCGCAAATCTACAAAATACCGGTTTTCGCATTTCGACTTTTCGCTTTTACCGATCTAGACTAAGAAAGAGGGTGTTAGTTACACACTGTTTGCGACGATATCTTGATTTAGATCCACACACGAACCGCCTACAATTGGATTACTAACACGTTAATCTAACTATTCAAATACGAACTACGTATTAATCCCTTACAATATTCGGCCAACCACACCTACAGATCATAGTAAGCTTATAAGAAATCAATAAGCAACCCATTAACAAATTTTTGTCAATGTTTACCACAAAATCATAATTTCACTGCAAGCTGTCTTCCTGAGCAACAGTCACTAAATCATTTATAACTGGAGCTACGAAACTCCAAATCAAGTTCCGTTAATTTTCCTAAAATAAACTCATATATCTTCTATCCATAAAATTTTCAGAATTTTGGTTTATCCAATCAATACCAGATTTTTCTCAAAGTTTCCCATGTTTCACTATTTGACTAATCTGACCACTCTTCATTACGAATCAAATTTCTCATTGTACAGAATTCAAAATATGTTCTTGTTTATTTCATTAGAAACTAGACTCAATAAGCTTTAATTACATAATTTATTAAGCTTCTAATTCATCTCCCACAATTTATGGTAATTTTCCAAAGTCACGTTATTGCTGCTGTCCCAAGCAGATTTATTACCAAATCACTCTTTCACACCTAACTTGCATGCATGTTATTTAAACATGTATATCACCAATCAATCATCACATATCTATGATTTTACTTAAGTATAATCTCCATTTCATCATTTTAAAGCACAACATGTTAGCCGATTTTTCCCTTTAGCATCTAAGGCACATGCATGTTCATTTGTTTGGCTCAACTTCACCTATCTTCCATTTTTCATCAAAAGAACATGAAACAACAACCATTTCCTTCATTTTAATTCATGACTAAATGCTCACAACACAACTAAAAATAAAAATATACTTCAAGAGTTAAGGTAGAATCAAGAAGAACTCATGAACCTCAAAATAGAAACAAGGTACCAAGAACTTACCTTCAATTTTCCTCCTCCTAATGACCGAATACTCAAGAGCTTTCTCCTCTCCTTTCTCTTCTCTAACTTTCAGCTATGATGAACAAAGATAGACAAAACTTTGTTCTTTTCACCCCTTTTTCTTTTAATAAAACTTCATATTTCATCCATTTAATTCTTTAATACAAAAGACATGATATTCTTATCATGAAACATTTACCTAACCCATTATCATGAAACATTTACATAACCCATTATCATGGAACATTTACCTAACCTATTATCATGAAACATTTACCTAACCCATTATCATGGAACATTTACCTAACCTATTATCAATTTGTATCAATTTGTACCATAAATTATGGATATCAAGTGTACATTTTGTCTACAACAACATGATGGTTGGCCACTTCATGTAAAATGGGAGGTTTATCATGCAAATCCTCCTATTTTGCACTCCTATTTATTTGGCCACTTCAATTTAGCCTATAGCATTTTCAAACATTTTCACATAGGTCCTATTTCATAATTTCACTCACAAATGACAAAATCAAAGCATGAAATTTTGTCAACATTCATAGAATTCCCGAAAATTGGGGCGTTACAACTCCACCCTCCTTAAAGAAATTTCGTCCTCGAAATTTACCTAATCAAACAGATGAGGGTATTCTTTGTTGCATCGTCTCTTCGGCTCCCAAACTCGAAGTTTCCCTTCCTTAACTTGTTGAAAACGAGCGACCAAAGACTCATCGTTCAACTGTTTTCCATAATCTGATCCAACCAGTTGGCCTCACTTGCAACTCACCAATGACTTCCATCATCATCTGAGACTCGAGACGAGCAACATTGCTCTCGGATCGAATCTGACTCTACGACTTAGAGCATCGGCTACCACATTAGCATTGCTTGGGTGATACTCGATCGAACAGTCATAATCCTTAAGCAACTCAATCCATCTCCTTTGCCTAAGGTTCAGCTCCTTCTGAGTCAACAAATACTTAAGACTCTTATGGTCAGTGTATATAATACACCTTTCTCCGTACAAGTAATGTCTCCAAATCTTAAGTGCAAATATCACTGCTGCCAACTCTAAATCATGAGTCAAATAGTTTCCCTCATGAGGCTTAAGCTATCGTGATGCATATGCAACCACCTTACCCTCTTGCATTAACACGTAGCCCAAACCCATGTGTGATGCGTCACTGTACACACTAAAATCCTTCCCAGACTCCTGCTGAATCAACTCAGGTGCTTCAGTCAGAACTTTCTTCAACTTCTCAAAAGCTTCCTGCTGCTTCTTAGTCCATACAAACGGTACTCATTTCCTTATGAGTTTTGTCAAAGTCTGTCATCACGAAAAACCTTCCACAAACCTTCAGAATATCCCGCCGGTCCTAGAAAACTCCGTATTTACACCGACCTAGGCGGCTTCCACTCTAAAATCGCTTCAATTTTTCGAGGGTCCACCTTAATCCCTCAAAGAAAGACCACATGTCCTAAGAAGGTTACCTCCTCAACCAAAATTCACACTTGCTGAACTTCACAAAGAGTTCCTTCTCCCTTAATACTTATAGCACTATATGGAGATGCTCATCATGTTTCGTTTCAGTTTTAGAATATACCAGGATATCGTCAATAAAGGCGACTACGAACTGATCTAAAAATGGTTGGAACACACGATTCATCAGATCCATAAACGCTGTAGGAGCGTTCATTAGTCCAAATGGCATAACCAGAAACTCGTAATAACCATATCGAGTCCTGAATGTCATCTTTTGGATATCTGCCTCCTTGACCCTTAACTGATGATATCTAGATCGAAGGTCGATCTTGGAAAATACAGAAGCTCATCTAAGCTGGTCGAATAGATCGTCAATCCTTGGCAGTGGATACTTATTCTTAATCGTCAGTTTGTTCAACTAGAGATAATCAATGCACATCCGCATCGTACCATCCTTCTTTTTCACGAATAGCACCGGTGCTCCCTATGGAGACACGCTTGGCCTAATAAAGTCCCTATCCAACAACTCTTGAATTTGAGCTTTGAACTCCACTAACTCCTTCGATGCCATCCTATACGATGCGATGGACACGGGCGCCGTTCCAGGCAACAAATCTATTCCAAACTCAACTTCTCGGTTCGGAGGCAATCCTAGAAGCTCCTCCGGAAAAACATCTTGGAACTCCTTTACGGTCCTAACCTTATCCACTGTCAGCCCCTCCTCTTCTAACTGACTTACAAATGCCAAATAGACCTCACAACCTTTCCGAATCCACTTTTCGGCTCTTAATGCTGACACCACATTGGACAAATAATCCCTTCGCTCACCTATCACCATAACCTCCTCATCCTTTGTGGTCCTTAACACCATTCGTTTAGCAGTACAATCCAGAGTCGCTTTATGCTTAACAAGCCAGTCCATTCCCAAAATGAGATCAAACTCTTCGAACGGTAACTCCATCAGATCTCTAGGGAAAATCTTACCTTGAGTTTCTAAGGGTACATCCCTATACAGTTTGTCTACCCTAACCGAGTGACCTAAAGGACTTAGTACAGATACCCCACTCACAATCTCCTCAGAGCAGTCCAAGTTGTCCATAATCCGTTCTGTAACACCCCGAACCCGAGACCATCGCCGGTGTCGGACACGAGGGGTTAACAAGCCAAGTTCACATATTTTGCCCACCAATTTGACATTTCCAGTCAGGCTGGAAAACTGCGTCACCGTCGCCTTAAAAATCATATCTCGAGTTTCAAAACTCAGAAACTGGTTTCGTAAATTTTCCCTGAATTTAGACTCATATATCCATCCATGGATTTATTTCTAGAATTTTTGGTCAGGCCAATTGGTACAGTTTATTAGTTAAAGTCACCCATGTTACAGGGATCGACTGCTCTGACCTTCGCGCGTTATAACTTGAATATCTCTCTGTAAAGGGCTTTAATACTGGTGCCGTTTGTTTCTAATGAAACTAGACTCAAAATGGAATCTGTAAATATAAGGCATGACTCCTAATTCTTTCTGGATAATTTATAACAAATTTTTAAAGTTGCGACAGGGAACCCAGAAACTGTTCTGGCCCTGTCTCACAATAGCTTTAATATCTCTTAACATGTAACTCCTATGACCATTTCGTTTCTTCCATATGAAAATAGACTCATCAAGGTTCATTTACATAGCTGATTCACTATTTAATACCATTTCTAAAAATTTTGGTGATTTTTCACATTCACATTACTGCAACTGGCAGCATCTGTTTTTAAGGTAGGTCTTACCTATTTTGTAGTCTCCATGAACCAACTAGTCTTGCCATACATAGGTCCACATATGATCATTTTAACCATGCCAATGGCTGATCATGTGACCAACATTCCCATTTCCAATTCATAGTCACATCATGACACCATATATATATATACAAACCGCAAATAGTTTAAGTTGATACTTCACTTTTACGAGCCATTTTCGCATGGCCGTACACATATACATCACCACATTTTTAAACCAACAAGGGGTAGTCCTATACATGCCATTTCAAAGTTCAACCAAAATTTATACCAAAATAGAGGCGTTGATAGTGTGGATGACTTCGACTTTATTGATCCCGAATCCGATTGCTATCGAGCAAAATCTATAAAACAGAGAGCCAAAGCAACGGGGTAAGCATTTTTATGCTTAGTAAGTCTCAAGGAATAAAATCAGCTCTCATTTAAGCAATACATTCACATAACCAAATGCATCATTTCATTAATACACATTCTCATAATCATTCTTACTTCACACTTCATCATTATATACTTTCATAACGTATCAACCAATCCAATAGCTGAAATTCGTTAGTCGATTGAGCGAATGTTGCTCAAACATGTCGACTTTCCGATGCACATATAAACGTACCTTATTCTTTGGGCTTTTCGAGCGTACTAATTGAATTTAATACAGCAACCAACACTCACCTCCAGCCTAAGATTCTTCGGAATATAACCGGATGTAACCACGTGCACAAATGCCTTCGGGTCTTAGCCCGGATAGAATGACTTCATACGAATGCCTTGGTCTTAGCCGTATGTAGCCACTAGCACAATTGCCTTGGTCTTAACCCGGATATAATTTCCAGCATAATTGTCTTCGGGGCTTAGCCCGGATATCATTCAATTTCTCATGCACACATACATCAATAATCATTGGACATACATATTTCATTTTCGTTACTAAGGCTCAAACACAATTATAATCACTAGCATAATCGCCTTCGGGACTTAGCCCGGGTATCATTCGAATACTCATACACACATCAATCAATAATCAATACATCCATATTTCATTCCACATAATTCAAGTAGGGTCACTTCTTGAGGACTTACCTCGGATGTTGTCGAACGACTTTTACGGCTATTCGATCACTTTTTCCTTCCCCTTGTCCAATTGTGGCCCTCTAAGCTCTTGAGCTAATTCAAACAAATTCAATTTATTAAAACCTCATTGTGCTAGCTTATGGCCGAATATGACAAGGAGTTTAAATGGTCATATGGCCACCCTTTAGCTTGAATACACAATGGTCATGCACATTTTATACTACATCAAGCAATTCAATACAATTTATTCGAGCATCAAGGAAAAGCTAAGGCCTTCAATAGGCTACCCAAGGCCGAATATTCATGTCCATGTTGAGGCCAATTATGCACTTAATACCTCACAAAAACAGCATGCATTTTACTAGTTAATGCTTTGCATATTGTAGCTCAAAACTTATATTATAGCATCAAGCACTCATATGTGTGCTAGGCGAATGTGCTTGCAATTTCACAATCATTCTTCAACATCTTCTTCTTTAAACAAACATATTCATCACTTAGTTCACAACCAAAACATCATGTGCAAACATATATATACATATATGAGCATGGCCGAATTTCAAGGTGTCCATAGGCATCCAAAACACAAATTTTAACTAACATGCAAGAAGCATGAACCATGCTCATGAATGCATCATGGCGAATATGACAATCATGCCCTTTTCAACTTCAATCATGGTTAAACAAAAGAAAACTCAAAATCTTACTCAAGAGTAGACAATCCATCATTGCATGCATCATCATCAAGCTTCACACTTAGCATGCAATGGCTTTATCACCATAACAACTTTGGCCAAATACCATTTCCATGGCATAACAAAGATTTGAGCCATGGCTAACATGCACATCAAGTTAGCAACCAAAACATGCATGAAACTCCCAACACAACCTCATACATACCTTAATCTTGATGCAAATTTAGCCAAATCTCCTTCTAGATCTCTTCTAAACCAAGCATGAAGCAAAAATCCTCCCCTTTTCCTTAGTATTTTCGGCCAAGAAGTGAAAATGGATGAACAAAATTTCTCCTCTCTTTCCTCTACTCACGGCAACAAGGGCATCCAAGCTCATCTTTCTCTTTTTTTTCATTTTTTATGCTTATTTTTATTATAATACTTCCTACATAACTCACTAGCCAAACATGTTGGAAACATGTTTTCCTTGCCCATCATACCCACCTTGGCCGGCCATTATAGTCAATTTTGGGAATTTGACATGCAAGGACAACATTTCCTAGTGTGCATCAATAGGCCACTTCAACATTTGCCTATCTCTTTTCTAAGTTTTCTCACACAAGTCCTTTCTAGTGAAATTCACCTTTATAACACTAAATCAATCATCATAAAATGTCATACATGAGCACACACATATTATAGGCATCAAAATAAATTTTTAATTATTTTTATGCCTCGGTTTTATGGTCCCGAAACCACATTCCGACTAGGGTCAATTTTGGGGCTGTCACACGTTCTGTGGCCTCCAACCAATATTCCGCCACATTTAGGGCTATACCAGACACGCCCCTAACGATCTCTGCTCCGTTAGCCCGGAGTCATTTAGAAATCGATCCTCGAATTTCGTTGCCCGAACTTGTCCCGGTAACCCTTTCCAGAACACGAAACATTGCCTGTGATAGAGCATCATCCCGAAGACGCGATCATGAGACTCTACCTCTATTATCGGTGGTACCGGTGCATCTACCGCAGGCATATGTCTCGAAGACGAAGATCTCGCCGAGCACTTACTCGGCCACGCCCACGGCCTCTTGTACTCATATCGTATTATCTTGATTACGAATTTTTATGCATCAATTAATATTCTAATGTTTATTACGATGTTTTATGAATCGATAAGAGTTGAGAGTTTGTTTTCGCAGAATCGAAGTCTAGCTACGCTTCAATCTCTTATCGATTTTCCTATGGTTTCAGATCATCCTATCTAGAGTGTCCTAGTAGGGTTTCAAAGATGCACAAATAATTTAGAAAAATATTCGAAGAGCTCGAGTAATACTTACGAGGCTTGGTAGGAGATTCTAATGCCACTTTTTAAAGATCTAAATTTTGAAAATCGAGTTTTTCGCATTCTTTATAAAATTTTCGCTTTCGAAAATTTTTGTTTTTGTAAACCCATTCCACAGTCGAGTTGTTGCAACCTAGGCTCTGATACCACTAGATGTAGCACCCCAAACCCGGCCCAGAAGTTATGGTCGGATCCGGCATACCACATCAAAAACGTAAAAAAAAATATTTCCATTCTAAGTCCAGAAAATCGTACTTGATGTTCATTCATTAAGGGTTAAAGTGAATGGAAGCTGTGCACCAGGTAGGAAACCGGAAAAGAGGTGGTGAGTCCATCGGACTACTTAAGTACCAAGCTTCCTTCGGATCCAATCCTAGACATGCATACCGCCATTGCCACACCTTAACGTCATGGATATTTCTAGGAAACCAATTCGATTAAGTCATTTTTAGGAAAAGTGATTAATTTTGGAAAATACTTTCATTGCGGAAGCTTTGCTTGTTGTCGTGTTATTTTGAAATCAACTGTTGTTTTTGAAAACGCGCCCTAAAGCTATCCAATTTCAACAGTTAAAATAAATATTATCTATCTTAAAAAACATATAAAACCATCAAAATAAATAAGCGGCCTTATTACATTTAAAAGCCCAAAACCTCAAACGTAATTAAAAGGATGTCCAGTTCACCGAAGAAAATCAAACTTTCGAGCGGGTGGCCACTCCAATTCCCTCACGACTCCAAGCCCACTATGGTTGGGGATTTCTGCATGGATGAAAATAAAAGGGGTGAGTTTGGGAAACTCAATGTGTAAGGAAAACCCATTCAAAGCCCAAGTCACTCAAGCCTATTGGGCCTAAGCCCATTCAGTAATAGTGGTCTGGGCCAAAGCCCTTTTCAGACATAATAAACCGGGCCTTAGCCCTTATTCAGATAATGAAGATGGCCCATAGGCCCATTTCAAAATACATGCAACATCAATAACATATTCAAGCCCATTTGGGTAATAAAGATCTTGGGCCAAAGCCCTTTTCAGACATAATAAACGGGCCTTAGCCCTTATTCAGATAACAATATGGCCCATAGGCCCATTTCAAAATACATGCAACATCAAGAACGATGCAAGCCCATTTGGGAGACTACTCAACCCACCAACCACTACACTCCACCGTACCAGCCATACACTCCATGTAGGAATAGCTCAATCCACCCAAATTTCAACACTCCACAGATTGCAGCCTTGTCGCCGATTATCAAAGAATTGAGGCAAAGCCTCCAAGACGTGGACAAGCCACTTTCAAGACTTCCTCCGTCAATATCCCATCCCATGCATCGATAATAACAACATGGCATGCAAGAAATAACAACATCAAAACATGCATTTAGGTCAATTTAACCCTAGGGGTATTTCTAATTTATCTACTAGGGTAAACCGTAAATTTTCCACTTTTAAAGGTATTTCAGAATTTATCTATTTTAGGGTTTTTCATGCATATTCCTACTTTTCACGTACTAATGTAATCACGCATCGAGGGTTCTTACCGAATTGGGCCTGTTGGCCCATCATTCCAATTTTGGCCCATTAAGCCCAAAAATATCGAGGGCATAGAAATCATGCACTTTGCGGTCCAAACATTGCAGCTTACCAAAAACATTAATCGATTTACCTCACGAGCATTCGACACTCGCAAATCTACAAAATACCGCTTTTCGGCATTTCGCATTTCGCTTTTACCGATCTAGACTAAGAAAGAGGGTGTTAGTTACACACTGCTTATGACGATATCTTGACGAGATCCACACGAACCGCCTACAATTGGATTACTAACACGTTAATCTAACTATTCAAATACGAACTACGATTAATCCCTTACAATATTCGCCAACCACACCTACAGATCATAGTAAGCTTATAAGAAATCAATAAGCAACCCATTAACAAATTTTTGTCAATGTTTACCACATAATCATAATTTCACTGCAAGCTGTCTTCCTGAGCAACAGTCACTAAATCATTTATAACTGGAGCTACGAAACTCCAAATAAAGTTCCGTTAATTTTCCCTGAAAATAGACTCATATATCTTCTATCCATAAAATTTTCAGAATTTTTGGTTTATCCAATCAATACCAGATTTTTATCAAAGTTTCCCATGTTTCACTGTTTGACTAACCTGACCACTCTTCATTACGAATCAAATTTCTCATTGTACAGAATTCAAAATACGTTCTTGTTTATTTCATTAGAAACTAGACTCAATAAGCTTTAATTACATAATTTAGTCAGCTTCTAATTCATTTACCACAATTTATTGTAATTTTCCAAAGTCACGTTATTGCTGCTGTCCCAAGCAGATTTATTACCAAATCACTCTTTCACACCTAACTTGCATGCATGTTATTTAAACATGTATATCACCAATCAATCATCACATATCTATGATTTTACTTAAGTATAATCTCTATTTCATCATTTTAAAGCACAACATGTTAGCCGATTTTTCCCTTTAGCATCTAAGGCACATGCATGTTCATTTGTTTGGCTCAACTTCACCTATCTTCCATTTTTCATAAAAAGAACATGAAACAACAACCATTTCCTTCATTTTAATTCATGACTAAATGCTCACAACACAACTAAAAATCAAAATATACTTCAAGAGTTAAGGTAGAATCAAGAAGAACTCATGAACCTCAAAATAGAAGCAAGGTACCAAGAACTTACCTTCAATTTTCCTCCTCCTAATGACCGAATACTCAAGAGCTTTCTCCTCTCCTTTCTCTTCTCTAACTTTCAGCTATGATGAACAAAGATGGACAAAACTTTGTTCTTTTCACCCTTTTTCTTTTAATAAAACTTCATATTTCATCCATTTAATTCTTTAATACAAAAGACATGATATTCTTATCATGAAACATTTACCTAACCCATTATCATGAAACATTTACCTAACCCATTATCATGGAACATTTACCTAACCTATTATCATGAAACATTTACCTAACCCATTATCATGGAACATTTACCTAACCTATTATCAATTTGTATCAATTTGTACCATAAATTATGGATATCAAGTGTACATTTTGTCTACAACAACATGATGGTTGGCCACTTCATGTAAAATGGGAGGTTTATCATGCAAATCCTCCTATTTTGCACTCCTATTTATTTGGCCACTTCAATTTAGCCTATAGCATTTTCAAACATTTTCACATAGGTCCTATTTCATAATTTCACTCACAAATGACAAAATCAAAGCATGAAATTTTGTCAACATTCACAGAATTCCCGAAAATTGGGGCGTTACAACTCCACCCTCCTTAAAGAAATTTCGTCCTCGAAATTTACCTAATCCAAACAGATGAGGGTATTGCTGTTGCATCGTCTCCTCTGGCTCCCAAACTCAGAAGTTTCCCCTTCCTTAACTTGTTGAAAACGAGCGACCAAAGACTCATCGTTCAACTGTTTTTCCTTAATCTGATCCAACCAGGTTGGCCTCACTTGCAACTTAGCCAATGACTTCCATCATCATACTGACTCGACGAGCAACATTGCTCTCGGATCGACATGACTCTCGACTTAGAGCATCGGCTACCACATTAGCATTGCTTGGGTGATACTCGATCGAGCAGTCATAATCCTTAAGCAACTCAATCCATCTCCTTTGCCTAAGGTTCAGCTCCTTCGAGTCAACAAATACTTAAGACTCTTATGGTCGGTGTATATAATACACCTTTCTCCGCATAAGTAATGTCTCCAAATCTTAAGTGCAAATATCATCTGCCGCCAACTCTAAATCATGAGTCAAATAGTTTCCCTCATGAGGCTTAAGCTATCGTGATGCATATGCAACCACCTTACCCTCTTGCATTAACACGTAGCCCAAACCCACGTGTGATGCGTCACTGTACACACTAAAATCCTTCCCAGACTCTGCTGAATCAACTCAGGTGCTTCAGTCAAAACTTTCTTCAACTTCTCAAAAGCTTCCTGCTGCTTCTTAGTCCATACAAACGGTACTCATTTCCTTATGAGTTTTGTCAAAGGTGCTGTCATCACAGAAAAACCTTCCACAAACCTTCTGTAATATCCTGCCAGTCCTAGAAAACTCCGTATTTCTGACACTGACCTAGGCGGCTTCCACTCTAAAATCGCTTCAATTTTTCGAGGGTCCACCTTAATCCCCTCAGCAGAGACCACATGTCCTAAGAAGGTTACCTCCCTCAACCAAAATTCACCCTTGCTGAACTTCGCAAAGAGTTCCTTCTCCCTTAATACTTATAGCACTATACGGAGATGCTCATCATGTTTCGTTTCAGTTTTAGAATATACCAGGATATCGTCAATAAAGGCGACTATGAACTGATCTAAAAATGGTTGGAACACACGATTCATCAAATCCATAAACGCTGAAGGAGCGTTCATTAGTCCAAATGGCATAACCAGAAACTCGTAATGACCATATCGAGTCCTGAATGTCATCTTTTGGATATCTGCCTCCTTGACCCTTAACTGATGATATCTAGATCGAAGGTCGATCTTGGAAAATACAGAAGCTCATCTAAGCTGGTCGAATAGATCGTCAATCCTTGGCAGTGGATATTTATTCTTAATCGTCAGTTTGTTCAACTAGAGATAATCAATGCACATCCGCATCGTACCATCCTTCTTTTTCACGAATAGCACCGGTGCTCCCCATGGAGACACGCTTGGCCTAATAAAGTCCCTATCCAACAACTCTTGAATTTGAGCCTTTAACTCCACTAACTCCTTCGATGCCATCCTATACGGTGCGATGGACACGGGCACCGTTCCAAGCAACAAATCTATTCCAAACTCAACTTCTCGGTTCGGAGGCAATCCTGGAAGCTCCTCCGGCAAAACATCTTGGAACTCCTTTACGGTCCTAACCTTATCCACTGTCAGCCCCTCCTCTTCTAACTGACTTACAAATGCCAAATAGACCTCACAACCTTTCCGAATCCACTTTTCGGCTCTTAATGTCGACACCATATTGGACAAATAATCCTTCGCTCACCTATCACCATAACCTCCTCATCCTTTGTGGTCCTTAACACCATTCGCTTTAGCAAGACAATCCGAGTCGCTTTATGCTTAACAAGCTAGTCCATTCCCAAAATGAGATCAAACTCTTCGAACGGTAACTCCATCAGATCTCTAGGGAAAATCTTACCTTGAGTTTCTAAGGGTACATCCCTATACAGTTTGTCTACCCTAACCGAGTGACCTAAAGGACTTAGTACAGATACCCCACTCACAATCTCCTCAGAGCAGTCCAAGTTGTCCATAATCCGTTCTGTGGCCTCCAACCAATATTCCGCCACATTCGGGGCTATACCAGACACGCCCCTAACGATCTCCGCTCCGTTAGCCCGGAGTCATTCAGAAATAAGCATTCATCGCACGCAATGCAAATAATGATTTCTGACTCAAAGCATCAGTAACAACATTTACTTTTCCCGGATGATAATCGATAACAAGCTCATAGTCTTTTAGTAATTCTAGCCATATTTTCTGTCACAGGTTCAAATATTTCTAAGTTATCAGATATTTCAAACTTTTATGATCAAAATAAACGTGACATTTCTCACCAAACAGATAGTGGCACCAAATCTTCAAAGTAAACACAATAGCCGCTAATTCTATATCGTGTGTCGGATAGTTCTTTTCGTGAGGTTTTAACTGCCTCGAGGCATAAGCTATGACTTTGCCTTCTTGCATCAAAATGCAACCCAGACCATTCAACGAAGCATCACTGTAGATTACAAATTCTTTACCCGATTCTGGTTGCGCTAATACCGGAGCTTCAGTCAATAAGGCTTTCAACTGATCAAAACTTTTCTGACACTTTTTAGACCATTCAAATTTCACATCTTTTTGAAGTAGTTTCATCAACGGAGTTGCGATCATTGAAAAGCCTTTCACAAATCGTCTATAATAACTGGAAAGTCCCAGAAAACTGCGGAGTTCAGAAACATTTCTCAGAGGCTTCCAATTCAGAATAGTTTAAATCTTGCTCGGATCAACTCAAATACCTGATGCTGACACAATATGTCTCAAAAATCCAACTTTGCGTAACCAGAACTCACATTTGCTAAACTTTGCATACAGCTACTTATCACGTAAAGTTTGTAACACTATTCTCATATGTTCAGCATGCTCAGTTTCATTACGCGAATAAATCAAAATGTCATCAATGAATACGACAACAAATTGGTTTAAATACGGTCTAAAAATTTTGTTCATCAAATCCATAAAGACGGAAGGTGCATTTGTTAATCCGAAAGGCATAACTAAAAACTCATAGTGATAGTGCGTGGAGCAGGATTTTGATTAGCCGCAATTGCAGGAGGTAGCTAATTGTCTTGGTTTTTAGCCATCTCTTCGGTTGGGGTTTGAGTATTGTCTTCTTGCTCGTTCTCTGTGTATCTTAAGCTTCGCCTTATTTCTCTTTGGTTTCTACGAACTGTGTGATCGATTTCTTCGTGAAAAAGTAGTGCTCCTGACGAGTTTCTTCTAGTCATAAACTATAAAGACCTACCAAGAGAAAGAAAAAGTAAATTAATAAATAATAATAATAAAAAATTAAATTTCAAGAAAAATAAATGGCTAAAGTAATAAAAATTTAGTGTTCCTAATGTCTTAGTTCCCCGACAACGGCGCCAAAAAATTGATCGCGTGATTTCGTGATAGGTTTTAAATATTTATAATTACTCATTCTTGAAACTAACTATTATCGCGATGTAGGCAAGTGTACCTATCGAATAGTAGTATAGTTTCAGCAAGACCGGATTGTCGAACCCAAAGGAACTAAAAGTACTAGTAATGACTGTCTTTTTATTATCTAACCTAAGAATAAAAAGGTTTTTGTTTTAACTAACTAATTATCTAAACTAAGAACTCACAGAGAATAGAATTGGGAAGTTGCTTTTGGGAAAATCGATTGAATGAAGGAAACACCTAAGGAAAAATCCACCTAGATTGTACTTGTTATTCTGGCTCCAAATCGGACGATTTATTCATTTAACTTATTCTGTAGAGATCCTTAAGTTATGTTATTATCCCTATTCAAGACTAATAACGTCTAATCCCTAGATTGAATAACTGAGACTTTTCTCTAATTAACACTCTAGGGTTGCATTAACTCGATCTATGGATCCCCTTATTAGGTTTCACCCTAATCCGGCAAAATCTTGTCACCCTATGTCTAGGCACGCAATCAACTCCACTTAGTTATGAAAAATGTACTCCTAAACAGGGTCTATTCCTCCTCTGAATAAGAGCTTATCTTGAATCAGTATCCTGGGATATCAAAGCAAGAATTAAGAACACATAATTAAGAACAAGTTAAACATTTATTATACGATTCAGAAAATAATAACAAGATTCATCTTAGGTTTCATTCCCTTTAGGTATTTAGGGGTTTTAGTTCATAACTAAACAAGAAAACATCTCAGAATAATAAAGAATACAAAACATAAAGATAACCCAAAACTCCTGAAGGGAAATTGAACAGAGGTTTTCAGTCTTGATGATGAATCCGGCTCCTGAGATGGATTAATCGGCTTTCTTGGGGTAATTCCTTGCCCCCTATTCTGTGTGTCCTTTTCTTCCTCCTTTAGGGTGTATTTATAGTCTTTGGAATGCCTAAATGCCCTCAAAATTAGCCTTTTCCGAATTGGACTCAATTTGGGCTCGGTAGGGACACACCCGTGTTCGATTACTTCTGTAACGACCCAAATTTTACTGTTACCGGAAAAGTGTATTTTCGGGTCTTTATTTGTAAAAGTGGATTCGTAAATATTTATTTAAAAATATTTATGAAGTAAAATGAGTGATTAATTGGAGTTTAATTAAGTGAATTTAATTTAATTAAGTATAATTGGATAAAAGGATTAAATTGAATAAAGTGTGAAAGTTTAATTATAGAATAAAGAAAATTAAAAGGACTAAACAAGCAAATAAACCAAAAGAGAGCAAAGTGTATGGTAAAAATAAAATACAAGTATAATAAATATAATACACACATTTGTAATACATATATTTATTTACTTATTATTTAAGTAAATATTAATGTATTTATTATTATTAAATTAATATTATATGATAAATAAATAAAAAGTTGACAAATATATGGTATGTATAGTGACACGTGTGATACTAATATACATACATTTGTAAAATACATGTATATTTACTTATTATATAAGTATATTATTAAATTATATATTATTATTAAGTAAAAGATATTTATATGATAAATAGATTAAAGAAAGACAAATGTAATAATATATGTGTATACAAATGTAAAATAGATATTCGATATTAAATAGATATTTTATTATAGCTATTATTAAGTTATTATAATATATATATAAAGTAAAAGGAATAAAAGAAAAGAATAGAAAAGAAAGAAAGGATGAAACGAAACAGAGGGAAAGAAAGAAGGAAAAAGAAAGAAGGAAAAGGGAAAATTGGGATTTCAAGGCTTGAAAGTTAAATAGGTAAGTCAATTTAGCCCTTTTACTTAATTTTGATGTTTTGGAAGCTTTGGGACAAGGTTTTGATGAAATTAAGTGAATATTTTGAAAGTTATTAGATTTTTAAATATTGTTCATGTTGAATAAAAAGATGAATTAGGGGTTAGACTGATAGGAATTCAAGTTAGAAATGAAATAAGGATTGAATTGTAAAATAATTCATAAGTTTTATGTTGTAGGGACTAAATTGATGAAATTTTGAAATTAGGAAAATATTCTAGAAATTTAATAGTTAAGTATGAGTTTAGTTAAAATTGAGTAGAAATAAAGTATGAATTAAGATAGAAAAGTAAGTGAATTTAGTAAGGATTAAATTGAAATTAAAAGTAGAAAATCAACATTTTGCACTAAGACTATTTTGGACAGCAGCAGTAGTCTAAGTTTGAAAACTCACCAAAAATTGTATAAATTGAATTACAGGATGAATAAAATATGGAATTAAATCTTGTTGAGTCTAGTTTCTTATAGAAGAAATGGTGTAAACAATTGAATTGTAAATTATGAGATACAATGAAATTTGTGAGACAAGTTCAGAATGAATTTGGGTTCCCCTGTTCTGAATTTGGAAAATCACCAAAAATTGGAGAAAAATAATTAGAGGCTTAAAGTTATATTTTTAGAATCCCTAATGAGTTTATTTTCAGGATAAATCAACGGGAATATTATCCAACTTCTGTACTGTGAGATAATTAATTTTTAGTGAAGAAGGGTCGAAACTGTCAGACAGCAGAATAGGGGTGAATTTAAAGAATAAACTGTACTTAATGGCTAAACTAAAAATTCTGAAAATTTTATGGTAAGAAGATTTGTGAGTCTAGTTTCAGGAAAAATTAGCGAATCTTAATTTAGAATTCTGTAACTCAAGATATAAATTAGTAATGTATTAATGATTATGAATTGTATTAATTTCGTAGTCAATGTGGTACCGAAAATCTCGGCTAAGAAAGGACAAGACAAAGTCAACGGGAGTTACCTCAAAAACTACGGTTTGTATTTCTATAATCTGAACCTAGTTATTAATTGTTATAATTTTTTTTTATTAATGCAATTAATAAATGTTGAAGTGAGAATTATTGTGTTTATAATGGAAATGGATTAATTTAATGTGTGATAAATTTATATTGAATTGATTTATGAATATATATAAATGTTTGAATTGAAATAAATATTGATGTGAAAATTGAATAATAAATATTTGTTATATTGGAAAATATATGTAGTTGGAAGTGTGATAAAATTGATAGAAAATTTTGATTATTATATTGAATATTTATTAGTGAAAAGTGAATGGAATTATATTGAATTGAAAATATATAGTTAATTAATTAAAATATGAATTAATTGAAAACTGAAAAATGAATTAAATACCCTATTAACTAGTCCGACTAGTCGGATATAGTTGGCATGCCATAGGATGTGGAAGAGTACGGGTTTTTCCTACTTCGATCGAGCACTTATGTGCCTACTCATCTCTTATTCAATATCATTTATTCGATTCAAAGACTTTGTGTGTCGGATATTGTTACTGTTACTTTTCGGATTTGTTCTGATGAGGTACTCTGTGTACCGTAATGTTATTGTTACTGTTTCGGATTTATTCCGATGAGGTACTCTGTGTACCATATCGCTTTATCGTTTCTTCTTCGCTCCACTTGGCCGATGAGGCACTATGTGCCGCATCTTGGTGTGTTGGTTGGATCCGTATCCGTCTAGGTCCGAGTCATGTTAATAGGGGTAAATAAAGGAACTGGAAAGATCGACTGTTACTGAATAATTTAATTGTTACTGTATATCTGATTTTCTTGAATAATTGATCATTCTCGGATAACCGATCGCTTGATTGATCTTGAACAACCGATTATTATTGAATAATTGATTGTTACCAAATAATGACTATTCTTGAATAAATAATTGTTTTGATTGTTAATGAACATTACTTGATTGATTAATTGCTATTGAATTTAATAAATGATTTAAAATTTAAAGTAGACCAAAACAATGGTTGGAAAGTGAATGTTTGAATACTCATTGAGTTTGAATAGTTCAATATATATAAATTAATAAGTTTTATAATTGTTTAAGTGTTCGGATTATAGAAATACCATCGAGTGTATACTCAATGTCTGCTTTGTTTCCGTGCGCAGTTAAGTTAAGGCTAGATGTTGAATCAAAGATCCCGTGCCGATTCAATTCAATGAGGTAAAGTATGTTAAGTATTGATAATGGCATGTACCTAGGATGTTTAATGAGAGTCATTTAGGTTGTAAAAGTATTGATGAAATAAGTAAATTATGGTTGGCAATGGTATATAGTATGAATTTTGAAATTTATTAAAAATTCGTAGTGATTCTAAATTAGTTCCAAATTGAATTTACGTTCATATTGGATCGCAAGGGCCCATTAATGGGACGACATCTTAAAACTAGGGTGAGTGTGAATATTTATTTTAATTAATAACTGGAATTGGGCTGTACTGACTGGTAATGTCTTGTAACCCTGTTCCGGCGACGGTATAGGGTTAGGGGACGTTATAACTTTAGGCTGTGTTCGAGCCTGCCAAATTGACACAGCCGTGTGGTCTGCTCGTGTGAGGCGGTTCAGACCGTGTTGATTTCGTACTTTGGCCCATTTTCTCCGTTTTTGGCCCGTTTCTCGTTCCTTTCACTCTCCTATGCTCTCCTACGCTCTTCTAGGTATAAAACATGAAATTAAAGCATTAGGAGCATCGAATTCACCAATTCTAATGGGAAATCATCCATAAAATGCGTTAAACATGGGGTAAAAATATGTATAAATTACGATTTATCACCTAGCATTGAGGAAGAACAAGTCCACTATATGGGTAATAATTCTAGACCTCAAAATAATCCGTATAGTAACACTTATAATGCAGGCTGGAGAAACCATCCCAATTTCTCGTGGGGTGGTCAAGAAAATCAAAAACCACAACATCCTCTAGGTTTTCAACAACCACCTTACCAACAAGAGAAGAATCCGAACCTTGAAAAGATGTTCACAAAATTCATCTCAGTGTCAGAAACTCATTTTCAGAATACTGAAATAGTTCTTAAGAATCAACAAGCATAAATTCAAGAGCTCGAAACTCAAATAGGACAGTTTGCTAAGCTGATTTCTGAAAAATCATAAGGTAGCATGGCCAATAACACAGAAACTAACCCAAGAGAGCAACTCCATGCCATCACGGTGTGGGACGAAGAAGGGTTAGTTGAATCTAAATTTGAAACGAGTCACGAAGTTGTGGTAAGTAATGGTAAGGATGAGATATATCATGGTACACAGAAGCCGGTAAGCAAAGAATATAAACCTCGTGTACCATATCCTATGCAAAAAAGAAAGACCACGTAGACGAACAATTTGATAAATTTCTTAAACTCTTAAAGAAGTTGCATATTAACTTACCATTTATTGAAGCTCTCTCGCAGATGCCCAACTCAGTGAAATTTTTAAAGGAGCTCTTGGCTAATAAATGAAAATTAGATGTTGCATCGCATGTGGAATTAAACGCAGTTTGCTCAGCCATTCTACAGAATAAGCTACCCAACAAGTTGAAAGATCCAGGGAGTTTTACGATTCCTTGCTTAATTGGTAGTTTGAATGTTAACAATGTTTTGGCTGATTTAAGGGAAAGTATTAATGTTATGCCCTATAAAATGTTTAAAAAACTAGGTCTTGGGAAACCCAAACAAACTAGGATGAGCATTCAATTAGTAGATAAAACCATTAGATTTCCTAGGGGTATTATTGAAGACGTGCTTGTCAAAATTGATAAATTTATATTCCCAGTTGACTTTGTTGTTTTAGACATGGATGAGGATAGTGACGTACCTTTAATTTTAGGAAGGCCCTTTTTACCAACTGCTAGAACTATCATCGATGTTGGCATAGGTGAATTGATACTTCATGTAAGAGATGACACGATTGAACTTCAAGCTCATAATTCTGCTAATATATCTAGTAATCGAGATGATTGTTTAAGTTCTGTTAACTTGAGTAATGTTAAGGCACAAACTTCTTTGCAGGAATCCCCTAGGAAGAATGTGATAGAGCCTCATTCTAATCTATGCAACAAAAATAGAGCGACTCACGAAGAATGAAGGCTTCAGATCGATGAACTAGACGAATGGAAAACACATGTCAAGGAGAAACCAAAAGTACACGATGAATCCAAGCGACACTACAATGAGCGTAGGGATGAAACAAAGCAATTTAAGGTCGGGGACAAAGTATTGTTAGATGAAAAGTACCCCCGAATTGCTACTTCAGAGTTTAATACAAACGTAGTGACTCCTTTCACGGTACTAAATGCTTTTCCATATGGCACTATAGAGGTAAGTCACCCAACTCAAGGCACTTTCAAGGTAAATGGACATTGTCTTAAACTTTGTAATGGTGAGGATTTTAAAGACAATAGAGAGGAGCTACGGCTCCGCAAACTTGCCTAAACATCCCCACAAGGTCAAGTCGAGCTTAGACTTTAAATAAACACTTCTCAGGAGGCAACCCGAGCACTAACACCACTATCCCATTTATTTTATCTATTTTTCATGTTTTTATGCAGGAACAGTGACCCACACAGCTTGGACACATGGGTGTGTCCTTGGCCGTATTGAAATAGGGCTAAAAATCTCCAAGTATCGAGCCACACGAATGTGCGACACGGCCGTGTAGACTACACGGTCTGGACACACGGGCGTGTCTTAGGCCGTGTGAAACCTGGAGCTAAAATTTCAAATTTTAAATAAGCCAGAGAGCTACACGGGCGAACCACACGGCCGTGTGTTTAGACACACGGGCATGTAAGATAACACACGAGTGTGGGAGAAGCGAAGGACTTGGTATATGGCTGTGCGACACGGTCGTGGGAAGCACACGGCCTGAACACACGGGCGTGTCCTAGGCCGTGTGACGAATGGGCATTCAATATTCGCGATTAACACAGGCTACATAGAGTCCACACGAGCGTGTGACACAACCGTGTGGCCTGACACGGGCATCACATGATCGTGTCTCTTTTAAAACCCTAACCCTAACATTTTTTGTCTTCTTCTTCTCAAATTTTCCCCTCCCAAGCCCTAGCCGTCGCAACCCCCCACCACACTCCAGCCACCGCCCACCCCTTCTTTTCCTTTCCTTTCTTTTCCCCTCCCCTCTTCCTTCTACCACACCCCCTCTCCCATCTCAGCCCTGCACCCACATCCCCTCTCTCCTCCCACCTTTGCGCCGCACCAGCACACACACACTCACCCCCAGCCCTCTTCGCACTCCTCGGCCGCTGTCTTACCTTCGACACACCATACACATCGTCGATTGACTCTTCCACCATTTTTTTCTTTTCTTTATTTTCTTTATTATTATTTTTAATTTTTATTTTCACTTTATTTCTATATTGTACTTTATTTATTTTTGTTTATTTTCTTTTATTTTTGTTTATTATTTTGATTTTGAGTTGGTTATGATGATTTCTATTTTGATGTATAATGGTTTAGGTTAGCTCTTATTATTTTTATTTTCACTCTATTGCTGTTGGTATTCCCTTTTATTCCATTCTTAATACCCATGTGCAGTTCATTATGCTAGTCTTATTTGTATTTTACCATTATTATATTTTCTTATGTTGACTTCATCATCCATTATAGTTCTTTTTCATCTAGTTGTAGAATTGATTCATGTCTACCTATTTACTTTAACATAGTTTTTTACTTGTTGTTTTCTCCTTTTAGTTGCTTTTCTGATTTGGATCAATATTTTTCTTTTTTAGGAATACTATGACAAACACATAAGGTAAGAAAACTATCGTCCCCGCTTCGAAAAAGCGGAAGGGTCCTGGCGCAACCTCCTCGAGCGCCTTAACCGAAGCTCGTCACCTTTTGCTTTGATTCTCGTCAGGCCCACAGGATGACTTGTTTCAACTTTTGCGCGTGCGACCGCTAGGTTTGGGCCGATGTATTGACTGGGCCACATTGGAGCAGGTCAGACTAGCTGATGAGGTCCGTGCTTTCATTACCACTGCCCCGTGGGATCGGTTCTTTGCTATTATCGAACCCATCTATTCACAGCTTATCTTGGAGGTTTGCACTACTTTCCATCTACAACATGTGATGAATGCCCATGACGAGGTCAATACTATCACTTTCTGACTTGGTGGCTTAGTGCGACATATGAGCGTCCCTGAGTTTGGCGTAGCTTTGGGCATCTACACCGATGAGTTTATAAGTGCCGATAACTTTCTTCACCTCTACTATCACATCCATTACTCCCCTTCGTGCTATTGGACCGATCCTACAGCTAGTTAGATCTGTTATGACGCGAGTCGCTCGAAGGCAACATCTCTTTCTCCAGCACTATGCTACATCCATGCCATCTTGGCTCACACTTTGACTGGGAGGAGAGAGAGCACCTGTGTCATTAGCACCACTGATGCTTACTTCTTATGGATCATGGCAACTGGTTATGTATTTGATTTGGCATACTTCATAGTGCTTGCTTTTCGCCATCAGATGGACCGCCATAGGAGGGGTCCTATCTGTCTTGGTCCCTACGTGACTCACCTCGCTCGACACTTCGGATTCTTCGACACTCCAGAGATGTCATCAACACTCACATTAGTAGGCCAGATGACTTTCAGGGAATTTTTAGTATGATCCACATGAGGATGATAGAGTGACGTCGTGGATTTGACCTCCCTCAGTATAGACTCGTTCATTCTAATGACCAGGATGAGGCAGAGGACATTACTGATGATGTCCGTCCCCCTCATGAGGATCCACACCCACTGCCACCACCACAGAGTCATCGACCTCCTACTACCACTTTGATCGATATATCCGAGCGACTCACTCACTTCGAGTAACAGTGTTTTGCGAGGTTCAACAGCATCGAGGCAACTCTGCAGCAGATCTGCCAGCACTTCCACATCTCACCTCCACCACCACCACCTCGTGACGATGACGCATCTGATGATGAGGACCTCTGAGCCCATTTATTTTTATTTTATTTATTTTTCTTAAGACTTATGTTTTATATTTTGAACTATGTTTATCTTTATGGTTATTATCAATTAATCCCTTAATTCTCTTCCACAAGTTGTGTTTATTTTCTTATTAGTAACTCAGAATCATGCCTTTCATTAGCCTTATCTACAACTTTAACTTTCACTATTCCAAGGATTTCATCCAAAATACAGGGCAGTTTCGCTTCTGTCCCTCTCTTCTGATATTTTGCTTATATTATTATTACCTATCTTCATACATTGAGGACAATGTACATATTAAGTGTGGGGAGATTATTTAAATGTTTATTAGAAAATCCCTGAATTTTTATCCCATTCTCAAATAATTTCCTCATACTATTATTAAAGTGAATTCTGATTGATTTATAATTTTTATTAATATGTTTTGAATTTAATCATAGGGAATTGTGCATTGATTTTTCAAACTTTAATGACATCAGAGAATCAAGCATGATAAGTTGACTTTTGAGAATTAAAATTGCTAGGTTGTTTCCTTGAATTGAGGTATTATCTTAAAATTTTGAATTTACAGGATTGACATCAAATACCCATAATTTTCGTGAGACTTTGAGCCTTTTAAAGCATATATCTTTTTGCTCACTAATTTTTTTATGAGTGTGTCAACATTGATTTTGCTATTCTAAAACTTGCATCGATTATGCATGTCAAGACCACACCTTTTGATTTGATATACTGAGATGATAAAGGCACTTAGGTTTTAACCCACTTACCCTATAAAAAGCCTACCCATATAATTGACCCTTAGTGAACCCCTTTGAGCCTTAACCATTGTTTCTTGATTTCTCCCTTAATGCTAAATCACAATTTAACCCTTTTTGATTCATTAAGAATTTTTTCCCTTTTTATTGACTCCCTTTTTATCGAGATTTGATTTGATTAGTTACCTAACTATTTTCGTTCATATCAGTTGTTGAATTATTCCTTACTATGTACTTTCCATACTTGTTCTTATTCTTAAAAAAAATAGTATATTTTAATTTTCATATTATAATTTTAATTTTCATATTATAAAGAGTTTGGATAAGTTAAAGTTATTATAGTGAGAAAAAGCTCACTTCCTTAGTTCCGAATGGTTTTCGCACTTGTTTGTAATTCAGTAACGAGCTTTATTTTTCTAAGTTTGGTAATTTATTAAAGTAATCTCTATTCTAACCCCATTTTTCAGCCTTTATCCACACCTTTAACCCAAGCCCCATTACAACCCTGTTAACGACCTTTTGATCCGTGTATCATCTCATTTATAGTGGTGGAGATTTGATTTTCATGCAAGCCTATGGTAATAACTTTTCAAGTTTGACTATTGAGTGCTTAATTATTGAACCTTAAACACTTCGAGTGATTTGAGTGAATCTTTAGTGAGGATGCCAACTCTTGACAATTTGGAATTAAAGGTGATTACTTAGATAAAGGGAGATACTTATGATTTTATGATTAAAATGCTCAACTTGGATTGTTTGAAACTTTGATGTTCTTTTAGTTGAATTATCAATATATGATTACTTTTGGTTTACTTCGATACAGTATTGATGAGAATTATAAGTTGAAAAGAATTTATTTTAATTGAGAGTTGAGGATTTTGCTTGAGGACAAACAAATGCTTAAGTGTGGGGATATTTGATAAACCATAGTATATACATATTTTCATCCAATGATTGGCATATTTTTGGATGATTTATCATAAGATTTAGTGAATTTGATGCTCCTAATCCTTTAATTTTATTTTTATACTCAGGTGTGTATAGGAAGGTGAAAAAAGTAAGAAACGGGCCAAAAACAGACAAAATGGGCTTATCTCAGTATTTCACACGGCCTAGGCATTTTCACACAAGTAAAATACAAGCCCATGTGATACACACGAGCAGGCCACATGCCCGTGTATCATGGCCGTGTCGACTAAAAACCAAGTCAAAATTGGACACGACCTGAGGTGTAATAGCCCAAAATTGGGTCTAGTTGGAACAGAGGTTTCAGGACCACAAAATCTAAGATAGAAATAATTATTTTATGATTATTTTGAGGTCTATGATATGATTTCATGATTGTGTGAAAATTTCGTGAAGAAATTCTATGTATAAAGTGCTCAATTTGAAGTTAGGGACTAAATTGAATAAGTTGCAAAACTTGCATTCTAGAAGTTTCTAGTATGAAATTGCTTTGAAATATTAATTAGGAGGTCTTAAATAGAAATTTGACCAATTTCTAAGTGATGGAAAAAAATTGGACATGGATGGAATTTTTGAAAGTTTAGTAAGGAAGGGCATTTTGGTCATTTGGTAATTAAAAGAAATAAAAAGGGAAAATAACGCCAAAATTGACTCATCTATTTCATGGAGGCCAAAATTAGCATGGGGGAAGCCAAGTATAGGGTTTTCAAGCTTTCCAAGCTCAATAGTAAGTCCGTTCTAACCCCGTTTTTTAAGTTCTTTACGTTTTTGGAATCCCGGTAATTTGATTAAGCTTATTCTAGCAATAATTTAAGCTAGGGTTCATATTTGGAAAAATACCCATAGGTGAAATGTGTTTATTTTTATGTTTTTATAATAGAATATGAGGTTTTAAATTATGTTAGACAACTTGTGCTACTCGGTTTTGAGTGAAAATGAGTAAAAGGGCTTAATCGGTAAAAATACCTAATAGTCAAAGTATATGTTAGAGTGAGAATTTGATGTTGCCATAGAAGGGAAAAGTGATCAGAATGTCATAAAACATAAGAATAAGGGATGAAGTTTAATTACCGAGCCTAGGGGCAAAAGTGAAATATGCAAAAATTTAGGGGCAAATTGTAATTTTTCTAAAGTTTGAGTTAAGGACTGTTTTGAATAGTACATTAATTAAATAAGTAAAATATGATGTTTTAGATCCCGGAAATGAGATTTGAACCTAGAATGAGAGAAAATTGAAAATTAAGAAAGTTAGTAAAATGATCGTTTTAGTATTGAGGTAAGTTCATATGTAAAATAAGCATTAATTTATGCATGTTTCAATGTAAAATTGATTTATTTATTCTAATTTCGAGGTGTTGAAAGTATGTAAGTTGGTATGATAATAATACAGCAATGATGTTGTAATTTATATTTGAAAGTTAAATTTAGTGAATTAATTGAATTATGTTAAATTAAATGATTATGGTGCCAAGTTTATGAATTGATTTAAAATATGTCTATGGTACATGAAGTGCATTGAATTATCATACATAAATGTGATTTCTATGATTATGGATATTATGGGAAATTGTAAGTTCATATGATTTTTAATAAGGCAATGTGCAATTTAATGTTATTGCCTTGATATTAAATGAGATGTAAGTTTATATGTAAGTAATACATCAATATTACTTGTATTATGATATTTTATAATAATATTGGAAATATGTTTGTGGATAATTACTTGATTGGTGAAATTGTTGGAAAAGAGAGAGAAATCCCGGTTGAACCTTCGGAAAGATTGGATGATATAGATAGTGTGTAGCTAGGTCACATGTATGGTGCTGAGTGCACATCATGTGTACAAGAGAGCTACAAGACATTATGATGTAGCTAGGTCGCATGGGTGATACTATGTGTACACCATGTAGACAAGAGAGCTACGGGATATATGTAGCTAGGTCGCATGCGTGGTTCCAGGTGAAGGACACCATGTAGACAAGAGAGCTACGAGATAAATTGGCTAGGTCACATGGGTGGTACTGAGTGTTCACCATATGTAAAAGAGAGCCGAACTATATGATGGGTGGAGTTATGTGCTGAAACCACCAAGTATCGAGGATTGATCCGAAGTGTTCAACGGGAGACTCTCTATGTATTGCTTTGTGAGTTTTGTGATGAATAAGTGCATGAACTTGGTTATGTGAATGATGTGTTCATTAAGTGACCAGGATGTGGTAAGGTTATTGTAGACACTCAATTTTGCCCGGGCCCAGAAATAAGTCCAAAAAAAAAATAATAATAATAAAAATAAAAATAAAACAAAGTCCAAGTCCAGTACAAAATTACAAACATATAATTTGGCCCAATCGAAATGGCCCATTACTTGAAAAGATTTAAGGTCCATCTATAAGCTTGACTCATATGGAAATATAATCTTTAAGGATATGCAATCTTAGATATGATATACAATCTTAGATATGATACAATCTTAGATATGATATGCAATCTTAGATATGATATGCAATCTTAGATATGATGCAATCTTAGATATGATATGCAATCTTGAAGATATGATCTTGTAATCATGGAGATTTAATTTGTAGATATCCTTTAATCTTAACCGTTGATGTAATTGATTTGTACCGTTCGATTTGGGGAGGCTCAACTATAAATAGAGGACTCTCCCTTCATTGTAAATCACTTGAGTTTTGGGAAGCAATAAGAATTCTTGAGAGCATTCACTCAAATTTCTCTCCTTCTTGCATTCTTACTCTCTGTGGTTTGTTCTTATTTTATTCTTCGTCTATCTTAGTTTTTCAACCTTTTTTTTTATTTTAATTTCTTCATTTTTTCAAATATGTATATTTATTCCTATCTTTTATACATTTGATTATGTATTTTATATATTATAATATTTAACCTTTTTATATAGTTTATTTTCAAATATATATTTTCTATGCATGTATATATATTATATTATCATTTCATGTATTTTGAACTATTGCATTATATTTTTATAATTTGTAAATGTTCTATTTATTCATTTTTTAGTGTATGTCATTTATCTTATTTGTGCATAGTTTCATTTTTTATATGCTATGTTTAATTATTTCTTTTATGTGCTATTTTATGATATATATTGTTGTATAATTTTTGCATGTATTATGTTTTTCTTTTAGTTTACTCATATTTTTATTTGTTTATTATCTTATATTTACCCTAGTATGATTTTTTCATTAAACGTATGTTCATGTTATTTAGTTTTGACTTAATGATATTATTTATGTTTGTATAGAAATGTTAGAATATTTTGTACATCTATGCTTCATGATGCATTAATATGTCATCCTAAAACGTCATTTAAAATAATATTCCAAGGTTTTTTTAAAAAAATAAAAGGCAATGCTTGATGTTTGGAAACTTGAGAAAGGTAGTGCCTAACTTCTTGGGTTGTGACTTTTCTCGTTGAATTTGAATAGTCAAGCACCCTTCTAAGTGATTTTGAGTTTTCAAAACTTAAACAATTATTTCGAGATTTCAAAACATAGTGTCCTAACTTCTTTGGATATGACGTTTTGTTGTTTGAGATAGAAATTTTGAAAGACGAGCTTAGTTTCAAAGATTTTAAAATGTTGCGTCCTAACTTACTGGATGTGATGTTTTGACTCGTTTGAAATAAGTGAGCCTTAATTTTCAAAATTGAGACATTCTAATTAAAAGAGGTTTGCATCTTAAAACTTTCAAATTTCTGACATTAAAGACACTTGATAATCAATTAGGTACCAATTTTTGGGCGTTACGAGGGTGCTAACCCTTCCTCGTACGTAACCGACTCCCGAATCCATTTTCTCGACTTTCGTAGACCAAAATTAATGTTTTAAAACAAAACATTTTATAAGGTGATCCAATCACACCTAAAAAGATTGGTGACGACTCCCTTTTTTTTTCTTAAAGTTGATTCCCATTTTTCAAAACTCGATTTAAAAATAGTTTCGACAGCTTGGCGACTCCACTGGGTACTAATAAGAGAGTCAAGCCGTGTAATTGATTATCTTTTGTTTTAATGTCGAAAATTAAAAAATTTAAAATTTAATCCTCTTTGTATTACATGTGTTTGTATTATTGCATGTGTTGCTATATTCTAATACGCATTGCATTTGCATGACCATTGTGGTCGCACCCTTAAGTGGGAGTGAGAAGCTACGCCTTCGTGAGGTTTTCGCCTTCGTGCAGGATAGTGGATCACTTTCGGGATACATCCGTACCTATGGTTTCGTGAGATTTTCATCTCCGTGTAGCCATAGGGAAATGTATTTCCCTAGACTGAACTCGATTTAGATGAGCCCATAATGGGTGAGGATCGTGGAATCTGCTGGTTCGGGTACCTTAAACTTTAGAAACAAACCACATATAGAAAAACTGTAAGAGCTCAATATAGATAGAATTATACTTAGGTTATCTTTTTGTTTATTAATATCATATGATACTGACTGTTTTCTTTCTTTTGTGTATGTCATTTTGCATTTAAAAGGTATCGATTCACGGTCAGTTTCTAAGTTAGAAAGTTTTATTATGGAGAACGGACTTCTTGATAGAATGGAGGGCAACGTTAACGTCCATAAATGGTCAAAGGAAATGCTGAAGGATACACATCAGAATTATGGGGTTACACTCGCATCAGCGTGGCGCAAAATAATCTCCAGGAGTTAAAGGAAATATGGGATCATTGGTGTAATGAAGCCAAACAGTTGTTCTACAATAACTAAGGGGACTTGCAGTATTTGCTTGACAGGAGGATAGATGAGCAATTCAAAGTGAGTGTGGGAGTATTGATGGACACTTCTACCCTTATAACATTTCTCTTTCATATGAAGACGGTTGCCATGTGGATGGTAAGGGTATTGGAAGGAAAGTGATTGATAGAGTGCATGAGACCTACAAAAATGAGTTGGACGGAAAGAATTTTGCCTATGACGGTAAAAAGCTCGTTCACTATAGGACCGCTACCAAACAACAAGCTTGAGTTTACTGTTGTACTTATCAGAAACAATGGAAATGCAAGCCCCGATGGCCTGGATAGCTCAAGTAAGCGTGAAAGAAAGCGATTAAAGAACACCGTATCATACAAAGACCTTTAGAGATTAGCTATGCTGCGAAGGTACCGAGGCAAGATGCTCTGCGTGGGTAGAAATCTGAAAGCTCTCAAGAAACATTGAGAATATAGGATATTATTTTAAGGTAGCACACTGCAGAACGGGATACTTACCTGTTCGCTAATCTATCTCAAAATAATCAGAACAACTTCACAGGTATTGGAGGAGGTGCCTTTAGCTGCACGGATTACCCCACAGGTGAGGTCGTAGCTCAAACTCAGGAGGCAGCTGATATTTTACAGACATTGGCGGCATAGGCTGACATATTAAGCACCAATATGAGCTACAATCTGATCATGGCCAAGAGTTTGTTTTGTTGTTAAAACTTTAGGCATTAGGGCAAAAGCGTATTTGTAATCCATTTATATGTAAAGATATTCTTTTTCTAAATAAAGTTTTCTAAATGAGATTGAATCGAGATTGATACCTTTTGCATTCATTTGCATCTTATTGCATTTCATTGCATCATTTGCATTCAAAATTATAAAAAAACCCTAATTAGTTAAAGTTATTAAAAAGATAAAGAAAAAGAGAGAGAGAGAAGAGGGTCACAGCTGAGTGAAAAAAAAGTTGAATGGAACGATGTTCCCTTACATATCCCCGACTTTTGTGTCAGGAGGTATAGCTTACCCGGAGAAGGGGGTGTTTGGAAATGAAAATCATCCCATCAATGTCATACATGAGGAAGAGATGAACAAAGAAACCTTGAGGGCATTCGCCCTTTAACTGGAAGTTCTTTAAACAATTGAATTGCAGAAGAACTTCTTGTAATCTTTAGGAATTTTACGGAGTAATATTCAGAACACTCTTGTTGCTCTAAAGCCTAGGAGTAATGAGATTTCTTTTGAGAAGTGGGCTCATGTTCAGACATTTTTTATTTTCAATAAAACATACTTTTATTATTTATCCGAGTAAATATTCTTTCATTCTGATTCTTTTGACCTTTGACATTCTTTATAAATTTTCATTTCATGTAAATAGTCATTCTTGAATTCATTTATTCCTTGTATATTCTTTTGTGTGTCTATCATTGATCCCTAGATATCAATGACACGGGCAATGATACTATAGATTCAGAGTTTCTTTTGAGTGTGATATGTGTTTAGAGGAATCTCAGTACTTTGAAGGTGACAGAAATTGTGACTTGTTTCTGAATTTGTTGAAAATGGTTTTTACCCCATGAAGTGGTGGTAGGAAATATAGCCTTAGAGGAAGGAAAGATTGCGAAATTGGAATTAGCTGAGGAGACAAAACAAGACCTTGTTGAGACTATTATGGGAATTCAAAAATGTGGTCCAAAGACGCATGCAGGAGGATTTGCAATTGCCAGGATAAACATGAGGTTTTGGGGCACTGTTGGTCCACCATGGAAAGGGATCGCATCAATTGTACAATGAATGCCAAATTTAAAGGAGTCAAGACTTATGGGGCATGTATGTTATGGGCCCGAGCTTGTCAAAAGTTTCAAGTTGACAATGACTCATCTTTGTGGACGTCAACTACTCCATTAAGAGGGGGAGATAGCTTCATATGCCAATATTACAAAGTCAAAAGTCATCTATTTCAAAAAAAAAAAAAGATCATATCCAACTGCACAATGCCAAAAGTTTGCAGTCTTTTAAAAGATAAGGCGCCATACCACAGTACAACAAAGGTTGCCAAAAGAAAAGAAAAAGAAGAAAAAATAAATTACAGAAGATGACCGAGACTGGTAAAAATTGGCATAAGAAACTATCGCTTACTCTCTATGCTTACGCTGGGGCAAACACCTTCAATTCCAGTTGTTTTAAAGGTTCTAGCCATCATCCTTGGAATGGGTACATTGTTTGGATCTCCTGAGCAGTCTGATGTGCCGTCAATAGCTGTGATGGTTAGCTCCAGGCGTTGGCCATTGATTTCCAGGGGCATCAGGCCGTACACAGTCTCTGAAACTTAAAATGATAGATTCTTTCTTCAAAACCAGTTTCTGACAAAGTGGATGACGGTATCATGAAGGAAGCTCTCTTAGAATTCTATACAAGTTCAGGGAAGAGAAAGCCCGATCAAATCATTATTTTCAGGGATGGGGTTAGCAAGTCTCAATTCAATCAAGTTTTGATCAAGTTATTGAGGCTTGCAAGTTCCTTGACGAGAAGTAGAACCCTAAAGATTGTGGTTATTGTTGTACGAAAAACCATCATACCAAGTTTTTTCAGCAGGGATCTCCTGACAATATGCTACATGGTACTGTCATTAACAACAAAGTATGCCATCCAAAAAACAATGATTTTTACCTTGGTACCCATGCTGGAATGATTGGAATCACGAGGCAGACCCACTATCATGTTCGCTTAGACTAGGCTGGGTTTTCGGCTGATGATCTACAAGAGTTTGTTCATTCTCTATCCTATATGTATCAAAGGAGCACCACAGCCATATTTTTTGTAGCTCCTATTTGCTACGCTCATTTGGCAGCTTCACAGTTGGGGGCAATTTATAAAGATTAGGGATGCTTTAGAAACAACATTGAGTCATGGTGGGATGTATACTCCGGGAGTAATCTCTATACCTCAGCTTTCCAGGTTGAAGGATAAATTCAGCAACTTCATTCTTGTCTGTCAAGAATCATTGAACCATCTTTTTATAGGATTTGACAAACAACAGCCAGGACTGCTGCTGGGGCAATCCCTTTCGCATGGGTTTATGAATCAAGATTTTTCCTCCAAGCTTTGATGGAGTCAAGAATTGAATACCTCTAGTAATCTTAACTTGAAAGTATTCATCCTAAGAAAATGTACCAAGAATGGATGACACAAACTTATGACAAAGAAGGTTCGTCCAAAAGAATTTCATAAAGGAAACTTTGTGCTGAAAGAGATCCTTCTCATACAAAAGGATGCCGAATTAGGAAGGGCCATATGTTGCGAAGAGTGCTTTCTCTAGAGGTGCACTAATTTTGACAAGAAATGGATAGGAAGAATTTATCTGATCCAGTGAATTCAGACTCGGTCAAGGAGTACTTTGTCTGAAGGAGAAGGGAAGCCAAGGTGAAAACCCGCAAATGGCACTTTGGGACTTCTATTTTAAAAAAAAGGAAAAAAGAAAAGAAAAAGAGAAAAAAATAAAAAGAAAAAAAAATGGAGAGGCCAAGGTGAAAACCCGCAAAGGGCGCCTTGTGACCAAAGGGGTTTTGAGTTGAAAACCTGAAAGGGCAGCTCAAATTTTGAAGAGCACACAGTAATCTTGCTATATCTGATTCAACGAAGAGTGAAGCGCATTACATATCAGGGTATCAACAAAGTACTTTGGATCTTTTAAACACATGTTGAATTCAAGAAAGTCTTCATGGAGCTGGCATATAAATGCTCAAGCGGCGATATCTAGGGCATCTAACTTTTGTCCTGTTTTCTATCTTTAGATTCTTTTTCTTCTCAAAGATAGGCTTTTAGATTAATTTCATTTGTATTTTTGAAAAATTTATTCAAATCTAATTATTCTCAAGATTAAATTCATCTTCCATTATTCTTAAAGTATGTTGCATTAAAATAATGATAGATGAACTAAATATCTTTACAAACGAAGTTTTGCATATTACTCTGGAAATTTCTAGATAATACAAGAAACTAAAACAAGACAATTCTTTAAAGAATTTCCATATTTGAGGGTCGGATGTACTCGAGGAAATTTCTTCTTCAGTCTAAAAGGTGGTTGTACGTTTTAAGCAATATTGATCTTAAGAAAGGATCATTTCATAAACATCTCCAGCGGGTAACAACATTTGGAGAATGGTACAATAGGACTAAGTTGATTCAAAGCATACAAGTAGAGTATGATTGATACATCAAGAAGTATAAAGATAAAACTTCGATGAGGGAATGAGTGATGACGTTCGAAATAGGGGTCATATTCATAACATTTTTCATTATAACATGTCTAATTAGGAGAATTTGACTCACTTCGATCATAGCATCCTAATTATTGGCATGAGCTCATACGCATTCTACAGGTTATGTCTTTTATGGGACAATGTAGATCAAAGAAACAAGATTTGGCATCCCTGTGTTTATAGGGAAACAGATCGAAGATAGCAGATCTAACACTCCTGTGCTTACAGTGAAACAGATCAAAGATTTCAGCATGGCATCCCTATGTTTATAAGGAACAAGTTGAAGATAGGAGATTTGGCATCCCTGTGTTTATAGGGAACAGATCGAAGATAGCAGATCCGACATTCTTGTGCTTACAGCGAAACAGATCAAAGATTTTAACATGGCATCCCTATGTTTATAGGGAACGAGTTTAAGATAGCAGATTTGGCATCCCTGTGTTTACAGGGAACAAATTGAAGACATAGCAGATCTGATTTTCGGATGTTCTCACACCAAAGTAGATCCAAGATAACAGATCTGGCATCTCCATTTCGACGGAGAGCAGGTACATAGCAGGAACAGTTTCTCGATCAAGCGCAAAGGAAAAATATCGTGCAATGTCGGATGCAACAGTAGAAAGAACTCTAACATTCAGATGTTTATACTGAAGCAGATCCAAGATGATTTGGCATTCTTGTGTTTACAAGGAACAAATTGAAGACATAGCAGATTTGACTTTCGGATGTTCTCACACCAAAGCAGATCCAAGATAACAGATCTGGCATCTCCATTTCGACGGAGAGCAGGTACATAGAAGGTCTAACCTTCAGATGTTTATACTGAAGTAGATCCAAGATGATTTGGCATTCTTGTGTTTACAAGGAACAAATCGAAGACATAGCAGATTTGACTTTCGGATGTTCTTACACCAAAGCAGATCCAAGATAACAGATCTGGCATCTCCATTTCGACGGAGAATAGATACATAGCAGATTTAACCTTCAGATGATTTTACTGAAGCAGATCCAAGATGATTTGGCATCCTTGTGTTCACAAGGAGCAAATCAAAGACATAGCAGATTTGGCTTTCACGTGTTTACGCTGAAGCAGATCTAAGATGATTTGGCATCTCTGTATTGTCAGAAAACAGATCGAAGATAACAGATTTGGCGTCTCTATATTAGACGGAGAACAGATCAAAGATAGTAGATATCGCCTTCCTGAGTTGCAGTGAAGCCGATTGAAGCCGTCAAGAGGCCATTTAAAGAAGATAAAGGATCAAGAACTCAAGACTCGGTGAGCCCGGGCAAAATTGGTCCTTTTATAGTCTTTGCTCTATTCCTGTTACACAGCAATGAGCAAAGAGGGGCAGCTATAGACACTCAGTTTTGCCCGGGCCCAGAAATAAGTCCAAAAAAATAATAATAATAAAAATAAAACAAAGTCCAAGTCTAGTACAAAATTACAAACATATAATTTTGCCCAATCGAAATGGCCCATTACTTGAAAAGATTTAATGTCCATATATAAGCTTGACTCATATGGAAATATAATCTTTAAGGATATGCAATCTTAGATATGATATGCAATCTTAGATATGATACAATCTTAGATATGATATGCAATCTTAGATATGATATGCAATCTTAGATATGATACAATCTTAGATATGATATGCAATCTTGAAGATATGATCTTGTAATCTTGGAGATTTAATTTGTAGATATCTTTTAATCTTAACCATTGATGTAATTGATCTGTACCGTTGGATTTGGGAAGGCTCAGCTATAAATAGAGGACTCTCCCTTCATTGTAAATCACTCGAGTTTTGGGAAGCAATAAGAATTCTTGAGAGCATTCACTCAAATTTCTCTCCCTCTTGCGTTCTTACTCTTTGTGGTTTGTTCTTATTTTATTCTTCGTCTATCTTAGTTTTTCAACCTTTTTTTTATTTTAATTTCTTCATTTTTTCAAATATGTATATTTATTCCTATCTTTTATACATTTGATTATGTATTTTATATATTATAATATTTAACCTTTTTATATAGTTTATTTTCAAATATATATTTTCTATGCATGTATATATATTATATTATCATTTCATGTATTTTGAACTATTGCATTATATTTTTATAATTTGTAAATGTTCTATTTATTCATTTTTTAGTGTATGTCATTTATCTTATTTGTGCATAGTTTCATTTTTTATATTCTATGTTTAATTATTTCTTTTATGTGCTACTTTATGATATATATTGTTGTATAATTTTTGCATGTATTATGTTTTTCTTTTAGTTTACTCATATTTTTATTTGTTTATTATCTTATATTTACCCTAGTATGATTTTTTCATTAAACGTATGTTCATGTTATTTAGTTTTGTCTTAATGATATTATTTATGTTTGTATGGAAATATTAGAGTATTTTGTACAACTATACTTCATGATGCATTAATATGTCATCCTAAAACGTCATTTAAAATAATATTTCAAGGTTTTTTTAAAAAAAAAAAATAAAAGGCAATGTTTGATGTTTGGAAACTTCGAGAAAGGTAGTGCCCTAACTTACTGGGTTGCGACTTTTCTCGTTGAATTTGAATAGTCAAGCACCCTTCTAAGTGATTTTGAGTTTTCAAAACTTAAACAATTATTTCGAGATTTCAAAACATAGTGTCCTAACTTACTGGATATGGCGTTTTGTTGTTTTGAGATAGAAATTTTCGAAAGACGAGCTTAATTTCAAAGGTTTTAAAATGTTGCGTCCTAACTTACTGGATGTGATGTTTTGACTCGTTTGAAATAAGTGAGCCTTAATTTTCAAAATTGAGACGTTCTAATTAAAAGAGGTTTGCATCTAAAAACTTTCAAATTTCCGACATTAAAGACACTTGATAATCAATTAGGTACCAATTTTTGGGCGTTACGAGGGTGCTAACCCTTCCTCGTACGTAACCGACTCTCGAATCCGTTTTCTTGACCTTTGTAGACCAAAATTAATGTTTTAAAACAAAACATTTTATAAGGTGATCCAATCACACCTAAAAAGATTGGTGGCGACTCCCGTTTTTTTTTCTTAAAGTCGATTCCCATTTTCCAAAACTCGATTTAAAAATGGTTTCGACAGTTATAAACAAGTAAGTTATACATGAGGATGATTTTATGGTGACCTTGTGATCATGGGCCTATACTTGTGATGTATGAAATGTGGTGAAAATGATTTGTGATATGTATGTTAAAATGAGGTTAATACAAAAAAAGTGTGAAAGAGTGAATTAGCAATAAAACTGTTTTGGACAGTAACAGTGATGTGATTTTGAAAAATCACCAAAAATATTAGAAATTGAATCAGAGACTAATCAGATATCAAATTAAATATTAATAAGTCTATTTTCATATAAAAGAAAAAGAGCAAGAAAAGGAGTTCTATATTTTGAGATATTTATGTTTTTGTGAGACTGGTTTAGAATGATTACGTGATCCCTTGTTTTGACTTTGGAAAATCACAAAAATTTGGATAAAAATAATTATAGGCTTAAAATTATATTTTTAAAATCCCTAATGAGTCTATTTTTAATATAAATCAACAAGAACATTATCCAATTTCTATATTGTGAGATAATTAATTTTTAATGAAGAGAGGTCAGAACTGTCAGAATGTGAATAAGAAGAAATTTTAATGAATAAACTGTACTAATTTGCTAAACCAAAAATTATGAAAGTTTTATGGTGGAAAGATATGTGAGTCTAGTTTTATAGCAAATTTACAGATCTTAATTTGTAGCTCTGTAGCTCGAATTATAAATAAGTAAGTGACTATGACTCGTGTGGACAGTTTGATGTGAGCATTTATTAGTAAATTGTAAAATTATACTTACAAGAATGCTATATACATTAAGGATGTGGAATGGAGAGGAGGAGGAGGAGGAAAATAAATATATGTGGAATACATGGAAACTATGGTATATGAAATATTGATATAATGAAATAAATGATATGTGTTTATAAGAAAACAGAAAGAGAATGATATGTATCATGACATGTATATATATATATGACTAGTCTCAATGTAATGCTTGTTGGGTATGGAGTTGAATTGAAATGTTTCAGGAAAACATGTTATTTTGTGCATCTGAATTGTGGTATTTTATAAAGATATGATCTAGTTTTAAATATGAATGCTTGATGATTAAGCTGAAGATATTTGGTAAGATGATAATCTTGGTATAAATGTATAAGTGGTACTATAATAAACAAGGTAAAATGAGTATGAGATACACATGTATGATGACATACAAATGCTATGTTTGTGGTTTAATTGAGAATATTTAATCATTAAATGAATACCATATTATATGCTTTTGATTTTGTATAAGTGTGTAAGAAATTAAGGTTGACCAAAGCTTGGAAAATAGCCTAGGTATATTCCACACAGGCAGAGACACGACCATGTGTCTCAGCCGTGTATGGAACACGACTTTGGGACACGGGCATGTGGAGCCTTAAAGCATGAAATTTCCAAGATTTTTGTAAGTTCTCGGTTTAGTCCCGAACCCTTTCTAAAGTATGTTTTGGGCTTCGTAGACTCAAATAAGAGACTATGTGTAAGTGAATGAACATTTTGAAATATGAATGAAATTTTATGGCCCGTATTTTAGTTTAATGTTTGTATGTTTGTCTGGTAATGCCTCGTACCTTATCCCGGCCTCGGGTATGGGTAATGGGTGTTACATGAGGACCTTCACACGGGCGTGGCACACGGCCGTGTCCCTGTCGAGCCCAAGTCTAATTCTACTCAGAAAAGGCTAATTTTGAGGGTTTTGAAGCATTCCAAAGTCTATATAAACACCCTAGAAGAGGATCAAAGGGGACATACAGAGTAGAAGGCAGGAAATACTCAAGGACGCCATCGAAATCAGCTCAGAAGCAGGATTTACTTCAAGATTGAAGATCTCCACTCAATTTCCTTAGAAGTTCTTTAGGTTTTTTTATGTTTGGTTGTTTTCCAAATTTTGAGATGTTTTCCATTATTATGAACTAAACCCCCTAAATACCTGAGGGAGATGAAACCTAGGACGGATCTTATCACTATTTGAATTATGTGATAAATACTTGTTCTTATTCTTAATTGTGAGTTCTAATTCTTGCTTTAATATTCCAGGATATTAATTCTGGTTTTTGATGTGCTTATTCAGTGGAGCAAAAGTCCCTGTTTAAGAGTAGATCATTCATAATTAAGAGGAGTTGCATGCAATCCCAGAGATAGGATGACATAAAGATGGCGGATTAGAGTCAATCTAATAAGGGGATCCATAGATCGAGTTAATGCGACAATAGGGGTTTTAATTAGAAAGAAATTTCAATTAATCAACCTAGAGTCAGTTGTTCTTTGTCTCGAGAGAGATATTAACATAAATTAGGGATTTCTAAGGATTAAGTCAAGTGAATTAATTGTCTAATTCAAAAATGATAAGTGAAGTCTAAGTGGATTCTTCCTTGGGTATTGTCTTCTCCATCGGTTTTCCAAAGAATATTTTCCAACTTTTATCTCTGTCGCATTCTTAGTTAGTTAGATAATAAAGTTTAGTTTAGAAAATATCCCTTCAATTTTTAGGCTAGATAATAAAAAGATAGTAATTACTAGTACTTTTAGTCCTCATGGATACGATATTTCTGGTCTCACCTCAACTATACTACTGTTCGATAGGTGTGCTTGCCTTAGTCGAATTTTTAGTTAGTTTCAGGACCATCATTTCAGCTTAAGAAACTCTGTGCGTTTCTGATCGATGAATCTCAGACTGATATATTTCTTCCAAAATTCAACTTGAAAGAAATCGCAGATGACTCGTTCTCTCGGAACCACATATATCAGTGTCTTCCACCAATGATACACTGTATCTCTCAGAAGTGACACAACACATTTTATGCATTTTTCCGGAGTCAATGACAATTCATCAAACACTCGTATTGTATTCTCTAACCAGAACTCAGCTCTTTCAGCATCATCATTAGTAGTAGCACGAAATTCTTCGGCCCCATATTTTCTAATTTTATCGATCGAAGACTTATTCAACTAAATTGGATTAGCTTGTGGCATAATAGGGACTCGTGGAGGATTAGGCGGGGGTAAAGGTTGTTGCATAGCCGGATTAGTTCGGATATATTGGGTGAACCAGTCGTTCATCATTTGATAGAAGGCTTGCCTAGCCTCACCATCATGACTACTTGTTGCCGGTCTAAAATCAGATGGCGCTGTCCCTTGCATAGGAGCAGGCGCATTACTCTCAACATTGTCAGCTATGGCTCGTTCAGGATCCATTTACTATATAAAAACATATTTTCATTGTTAGGATTCATCACACTATCGCAGTTCATAAATATGGTATGTATAGCTAGACTCATATATGCTACGTTAGTCCTAGAATCGACTAAACTATAGCTCTAATACCAATCAAATGTAACACCCCTAACCAGTATCCGTCGTCGAAATAGGGTTAAAGGCGTTACCAGACATATCAGAATATTCACATATACTTAAGCATAACATAATCAAAACATATAATAATCATTCACAATTGTCTCTAATATAGGTCTTCGAGACCCTAAACATGCTTTAGAAAGGTGTAGGGACTAAACCGAGCTCATACAAAATTTTTCAAAACTTAAACATTTTTCAAAGTTATAGAGGTCACACACCCGTGTGAACAGGCCATGTGCCTCACACGGCATTAGACACGCCCGTATGCCTAGGCCGTGGCAAAATAGGGCATACATACTGACTTGTCCACACGGCCACATGACACGCTTGTGTGCTAGGCCGTGTGAAAATTAGGGAGGCTACTAACTTGGATCACACGGCCAGTCACACGCCCGTATGTCTAGCCCGTGTCTGAAACTGACTTGGCCACAGGGCCTAACACACGCCCGTGTATGCGACCGTGTAGTCTGCCTAGGCTCATTTCGAAATGGCCCTCGAGCAACACGGCTGAGACACACGCTCGTATCCCTACCCATGTGAGAAAAAATAGGCCATTTACAAGGCCAATATGCCACCCTTATTTTGGGTCCTCCCTACATGATTAAAATCAAAAATTTTATCCCAAATTCTCACTCAATTCACAATTAAAACATACAACACTCATGACATATCATTATCAACAAATTTTATGCTTGTAATCCCTACCAAATCATGCCAATTCATAAGCCAAAATCATATCTAAACTTTTCTTCATAACCTCATTTCATTTTATTCATTCACATGCCAAAATCTAACCAAATGCTAAAATAGGAACATATCAAAAACTTACCAAATTGACAAACTCTCTTGGTCATCTATAACACATCACATAAATATTATTGGATCACATAATTCATACCAAAAACTCATTCATATATACAACCAAAACCAATCCAAATCACATGGCTAGATATACACATTACCAAACTTATTCTCAAACTTCTAGCCTATACATGCCATACTTCAATATATACATTTTCAAAAGGTACCCAAAATAGAGTTCGATAGTGTGGTGATGATCCTTGATGATCCACGAGCTCCCGATAGCTGTGATATCTATAAAACAATGCAAATACACATAAAATAAGCTTTCAAAATCTTAGTAAACCATATACAAATAAATTTAACACATAGCATCAATCTAAATCAATTCATTCATATAACATAAGGCAATATACATTCACATAGCCATATTTATTTTATAGTTCATTTGATCATGATTCACATATATATATCATATCTCATTCTCATAACAACTCATAATTATATCATATGTTCACAAAGGTTCATGTACTTACCTTTCATTCTCAATCTTAATATACTTTTCAAACGTACCTGAATCGGATACATGTTCACATAGTCATTCATTTTTTCGAAATGCCTATTGAACCGTTCAGAATCAATAAGGATACTTGGATAGCTCGGAAAGCTCGTACAATGCCAACATCTCAGACGTGGTCTTACATGTAATCAAATATCGATGCCACTGTCCCAGACAGGGTCTTACACAAAATCAAATACGATGCCGATATCCCAGACATGGTCTTACACGTAAATCATAAGTTGATGCCAATGTCCCAAACCTGGTCTTACACAATAACTCATATCAGATCCTAAATTAGAAATTAAAAAATGGGCTTGATAGAATACAGAGCAACGATCACAAAAACGTAAAAATTATCAAAAACCAAACAAAACACATACCTAAATCAAAGAAATCAATGGTCGAACTCTAGCTTGTATTTTTCTTTCTTTTCTTTGTTTTTTTGGCAAGGATGAGCATAAAATGAACTAATTTCATGTTTTGTTTAATTTAGTTAACATAATAAGCTATTTACTAAATTAGCCTTATTATTTTTCATTATAATTCCACTAACTAATTTCCATCCATGTCAATTCATGAATTCAATGGTCCATTTACAACATAAGGCCCTCATATTTAAGAAGACATAGCAAACATGCACTTTAACAAACAGCAGGCAACTTTTACATTTTACGCGATTAGGTCCTTTTATCATATTAAGCACACAAATGATAAAATTTTCATACGAAACTTTCACACATGCTAATTCATGTATAATAAACACAGAAAATAATATTAAAATATTTTTTTGACTCGGATTTATGGTACCGAAACTACTATTCTGACTAGGGTCTAAACTGGGTTATTACACTTTCTCTATCAGTTGGACAATACTAAGTAAATTTTGGCCAATTCAGGTACAAAAAGGACATCTGAGATTGTTTTGATACATGTGTCAGTTTCGATCACAACCTTTCATCTTCCTTTAGCTTCAATGCAATTTTTATTCCTAATTGTATCTTTTGAAACAAAACTAGTGTCCAACTCCCTAAACATTCGTTCATCTGATGCCATATGATGTGTGTAGCCACTATCAAATAGCCTATTCTTTTTTACCCTACTGGAGGTTGCAAAATAGGATACAGTGAAAACATGCTCCTCCTGAGCTTGATTGTCATCAGCAACTTAAGGTTGAACTTGATTATAAAATTGTTGATATTGTTGTGCCTTTCCCTTATTTTTACAAACTTTCTCCATACGGCCTAGTTGCTTGTAATTTCTACACTGGATGTCAGGCCTATACCAGCAATATCTTTCCAAATGTGTGGACTTCTTACAGTGAGCGTATAGTGGGAACTTCTTTTTTCCAGTATCTTTTTTTTGCCTCTTTTTTTTTTCTAACTATGGTTTCTTTCCTTTATAACTTAAGCTTGAGCCTTCCTTGCTTCTAGCTTGAAAAGCTCCTTTAGAATACTCCTCCAATATGTTAGCCCTTCTTTGCTCTTGTACATAAAGAGCATTTATCAACTCTGACAATAAGATAGTTTATAAATCCTCGAGCCCTCCAATAAAGAGATCTTTGACTAATACTTTTTTGGAAGGGTTGTGATAACTTCTTAACAATCCTTCTATCATTGAAATCATTTCCAAGCAATCTAATATTGTTGACTGTGGCCATTATCCTTTTAGAATATTGCTTGATGGATTCAGAATCTTACATCTTCATATTTTCAAAGTCTTTCTTCAAATTGATCAACTGTTGCTACCTTATTTTATCAGATCCTTGAAAATCTTCCTTCGGGTTCTCCCAAACTTGTTTTGAAGAGTCACATGCCATAATTCTGGTGAAGATCACATCTGAGACTCCATTCTTTAAGCAACCCATTGCCTTATTTTTCTTAGCATAGTCATCACTATGCTATCTAATTTTAGCTATAGTAGGATTAACTCTCAATGGTGGTAGCTCTGTATTAACCTCAACCACATTCCACAAACCATGAGCCTACAAATAAGTCTTCATTTTCACTACCCATATGTGGTAGTTTTCACTAGCAAAAATTGGTGGTGGTGGTGGTGAAAAACTCATGTTTTTACAGCAACAAAAAAAAAAACTTCTATTTCTTTCTTTCTAAACAAACAATAAGAAACAGAAGGCCCTCAAATATGACAGGCTCTCGATACCATTTATTGGGGTTATCAGCAACAAATAGACAAAAACTTGAAAGAAAATAAAACTGAAAGGGGATAAAATGATCAAAAAGATTTCAACTCATTTGATTTTTATTAAGGCATTGTTCTCTTTTGTTACAAACATTTACCAAATACATAACAACTCCCACTAATGACTCAAATTACTCCAACCACTAATGATGCAATAAAATGATGCAAATAAAATGAGGTTGACCTTAAACAATACTCCTTACCCAAATTTACAGTTAATAGTTAAAAGTTTTGATGATGAAGTGTGATGATTATAATTATAATTTAATTTACAGTTATTCGTTAAAAATTTGATGCTCTAAATATTTTAATTATCACTTAACAAATATTAGAATTATATAACAATTAAAATTTACGTTTAACTTTATAAATAACATCCATTAATTAGGCATATTCAATCAAGTAACATCTAAGAAAAATTACTTGTAAAAATAGAGATTGTTAATTAGCATTAATAAGTTAGAATTATATAAAAAGAATGAAACATTAAAGTAATGGTTATTCAAAAGGCAATATTGAGTCATATTTAAACAACAATGACACTAGAGAGTGATAAAAATTGTTTTAATTGAGGTAATATAATATTATGATTTTTTTAACGAGGTAGTAAAATATTATGATTTAAAAAAATTCTACAAGTTGTTTTTATTGTATGAAGTAAGCACTCCTAAAATGGTTTTTTAATCTATCTATTATTTGGTTGATACAGTAAAAATATTTTGTCAATTTATTTTGAAAAGAAAGTCAAATTTCAAAATTATTTTAATCAATATTATTAAATGTATTTATTAATTTAGTATAAATATCTTTCGTATTTATCAAAAGTATTATTATAATTGTGGCATTTATTTTACCTATTTTCTCAAAATTTCAAATTCATATTATAAGAAAAAATATGTTATTTAAAATTTAATTAAAAATTGTAAGATCACATGCAAACTAGTTTAATTAAATTAAAACTTTTAAAAAATTTACACTCTTTTTTTTTTTTTTTTGCAATACTCTTTCCATTTTTTCTACTCACTTACGCCCAATATCTAACTTTCATGCTTTATCTAGGTTTATTCTCATTGTAGAGGTTCACCTAACATTAACTATTCTATGCAAAGTATATAGAAAAGAACATAGAATGTTATTTTTAAGAAAATGGTATATGGGTTTTGAATTTGGGTGAGAAAGGAATTAAAATTAAGGTTTCAAACGGAAAAGAAGCTTGTCAAATCTAGGTTTTGTCGTCGAAAACTAGGTTTTAATGAGTTTTCCAACGAGCTTATTTTTCGTCACCGAAGTTCTTGGGTGAAGAACAAAATAGATGAATATCTTTATATTTAAAAAAACTTCTTAAGGAAATAATATTTAATTATTTTTGGATTTTTTTAGTTTTAAAAGTGCAACGTGTCACACAATGATTGGTTAAGAGATTTTTTTAATGACTGGATTAATTTGGATAACGAATATAGTTTAGGTAACACTTCTGACCCAAAATTTTTAAAATACTAGCTTGAAAATTTTTATATAAATTAAATACCATTTTATGATTTAAGCCTTTCAAGATGAATCATGTGAAATTATATATGTAGGTCTTCGAATCTTATCATGTGTGAGCTTTAGTCTAGTTAGTTTAGTTCGCCAGTTTTAGTTTGGATTGTACAAGTTTTTAGTCTATTAATGTTGTAATAGTTTGATTCTATTTTGTGATTACTTGGACAATTTGTTTGTGTTGTGATAATTTGATACTTATGGTTGCTTAGACATTGTTATACCCCCATCCATGTAAGGAAACATGGAAAGCTAGGAAAGCATCCAAATAGTAAGCTAGATAACAGCAAACTCGGACCATCTGGACAGGTGCAAACCATGCATCTCCCGAATCCCCAAGCTTTATTGGGAACATAAAGTTGTTGGTTACCAAACACCGCGTGGGCTCAATGGCCCCGTACCATCAAGTCAAAGTGAATCACAGGATCTATCCATCATAGACATCCTAATCCCATAAAAAATATTCGCCCCACGATTTCGTAATGATGGTGAGTCCAACATGCTAACATCATCTTACACGGAACCCTCACCTATAAATACCTCTAAGAATAATGAAAGAGGGATTGACTCTCCAACAATACCAAGCTTATACTTTGTCAAATTATCTTTAGCTCTCAACCTTAACACTCTTATCTCCTCTATTCTTTGCAACCTCTAGCTCTCCACCCCAACTGGGTGAACCAACCTCCACAGTACCCACCACTCTTTCCTCCATACCTCCCCTTGTTGTATCACTGAATCAAAAATTGGTGCAGTGAACATGGACATCATAGCTCCTCAATCTCAAAATGGAACACCCACTAACCCAACCAACTAGACCGATGACCCAACATACCAAATCAACTCTTCCATTCCACCCAGCACTCCCATCCCATATGTTTTAGGAGCTCCCACTAGCCTAAATTCCATTTAAATTCTTTTTTCTTCTTCCATCCCTGCAGTAACCCCTTTATAATACACAAGTGTCCTCTTAGCCATCTTATAAAAATTGATGAAAGCTCTAAGGGATCCTTTGGCTTCCAATTTTGTCCCTCCTGCTATACCAGCAAAGGCCAGTCTTGCAACTTCCTTGACTCCCCTAGTTACCATAATGCCTTCGCCATAATCTGATATGCTCCCTACTGGACCCTTGGACTGAATAAGTTACTCCTTGCAAGAAACCATAACTAGTCTCACAGTAGCACCTACTCCACCAGCCGTAACCCCGGCTAATCTAGACTAAGGTTATCACCAAAAGGCATCGGGTCATTAACCCCATAACTTAGAAACTCAAGAAAACCTACAACGTTTGGAAGAGAAGTTTTCTTAACAAGAGAGCCACTTCAAGGAGTAGCAAGAACAACAGTGTATCCTTGACCAAAAGAATGCCCAGAATGAGCAACTTACCACTGGGTTAAGAGCTGCACAAGAAGGGGTACTTAGACTAGAGAACTCGGCTCACCAAGAGGATGAAGCTTAGTTCGCCCCCTATAGAGAGCATGAGCACAATAAGTTGGAAGACCTTTGTAGAAATGATGTCAAGATCCTGACAATATCCCAACACTCCCAAGGTAACAACAATGTCTCTACAGAGGAACAAGTCAGAGCCTTTAGAGAAGAGCTAATGCAAGAAGTAAATGGGGTAAAAACAGACGAATTTTTCTAGAATAGACCTGTTCATGGGTCGGGCCACCCGCCTAGGCCCGAAGGCCCCCCAAAAAAATTTGAGAGGGTTTGGGCAACATATTAGGCCCAAAATATGGTCTTGGGCACAAAAAAATTAGGTCCATTTAAATTATGGGTCAAGCTCGGGCTTGAATGTTCAAGGCTCGAGCTTGACCCGGCCTGACCCGTTTTAAGTTTATAATACTTTATATTATGTAATTTAGAACACATTAAAAACTAGACATATACTAAATATAGAATACTACTCTAATGTAAACATTAAAATAATGTTAAGATGACTATATAAAATTTTAATAAATAAAAAAAGTAAATAGTAAATATTAAAATAATATAAATATATCTTTTTAAAATTTAAAACTAATATGATCGGGCCTAAAATGGGCTTGGGTTAGTCGTTTAGAAATATGAGCAAGTTTGGGCAAAATTTTAGGCCCATATTTTGGGTCAGACCAGGTTTGAGCAAGCATAAAATATATTAATGTCATGCTTCGGCCCGAACCGACCCAACCCACAAACCCTTCTAATCTGGAACTACTCCAACGAATCATTGCCTGCTAAAGTTCTTGATAACCACATTTCAACATCCATCAAGTTTCCAAAATTCATGTATAACAAATCATGAATATATTGGGAGCATCTGATGGAGTTAAGCGTAGGATCTTCTTAATGACCCTCTCACAAACAACTCGATAGTGGTAATTATAATATTTAATTTAGAATTATTAGCTAAAATTGTTGACATAAAATAAAATTTGTGATAATTATTCATTTAAAAATAATTATGATTTAATAAAAATTTTGATAATCACACATTTAAAAATAACTATAATTTAATTTACAATTATTATTTAAGAAAAGTTTGATGTAAACAAGTTTTGCTAATTTTAAAATAGAATTATTACTTAAAAAGAACTTTAAGCATAAAATATACAAATATCATGGTAGAGGAAGACAATTTCTCTTTAAAGTTTAGATTTAGATTCCTCTAGCCGTGGATATAGTAAATGAAGTGCAACTTTCCATTGGCGTGAGCATGTGACTTCAATTATACTAACTATACGATGTGTTAGGGATAAACCCGATTAAACAATGAACAAGTAAAATAACAAAGAAATTAAAAAAATCGAACACAAATATTTTACGTGGAAAAACCCTTCCGAAGAGGATAAAAAACCATGAGTAAAGATAATTTCACTATAACCACAAAAAGGAAGAGTATAAAGATGGAGATAAAACTAAACCCCAAAACTCAAAATAAGAACCCTCAAAACGTGAGCAAATGAAATGCAACTTTCCATTGGCATGAGCATGTGACTTCAATTATACTAACTATACGATGTGTTGGGGATAAACCCGATTAAACAATGAACAAGTAAAATAACAAAGAAATTAAAAAAATCTAACACAAATATTTTACGTGGAAAAACCCCTCCGAAGAGGATAAAAAACCATGAGTAAAGATAATTTCACTATAACCACAAAAAGGAAGAGTACGAAGATGGAGATAAAACTAAACCCCGAAACTCAAAATAAGAACCCTCAAAACATGAGCAAATGAAGTGCAACTTTCCATTGGCGTGAGCATGTGACTTCAATTATACTAACTAACGATGTGTTGGCGATTAACCCGATTAAACAATGAACAAGTAAAATAACAAAGAAATTAAAAAAATCGAACCCAAATATTTTACGTGGAAAAACCCCTCCGAAGAGGATAAAAAACCATGAGTAAAGATAATTTCACTATAACCACAAAAAGGAAGAGTACGAAGATGGAGATAAAACTAAACCCCGAAACTCAAAATAAAAACCCTCAAAATGTAAACACAAAATTCTCTAAAAGCTTGTAAAAGCTAATACCTAAATGATTTGAATAACCTACACTAATTACAGTTTAAGTGGGAAACTAATACTAAAATAACCTACATTAATCAGAGTTTCAGTGGGAAACAAAAAATAAAGTTTAATAGGGGAAGAAAAGACAAAAAATACGAGGCATAACTCCACAATCTCCACCTTGACTCGTATTTCCAAACGTCTTCTTTGCCAAAGCCCGTCACGGGCTTATCTCAAACTACGTAGGATATTAACTGAGTCGAAGTTGTGTTTAGAAGCTAGAAGCCTTCTAGTCTTCGACGTGTGCACTGGCAAATCAAACTGGCCCGGGTTTAATTTCCACGAATGCAGTGCTCTATCTTTTCAAAACCTGCATTTAAAAGAGAACCTCTTTTATACAAAACAATCATACCTTTTTCCCTCCTATGACCAAGTTGTCTCTGCTTCAAATGAGTCGACTTCAACTCCTTAATAGATGAGGGACATCCTATTTCATCGGTCACTATTGATCCTTCTAGAATATAAAGACAACCAATATTTTTTACCTTTCATCAAAATGAGAGCCCCAAGGGATACCTTAATGTCTCTTGACTTGATGTTAATTATAAAACCTTTCGAGTCATAAATTCCCAAGGAGATTAGATTTTTCTTTACGTTAGGCACGTGCCTGACATTTGACAGTGTCCTAATTGTCCCATTGTGCATCATGATCTGAACAGTACCAGTATCAATTATGTTATTAGGTGAACCATTCCCCATGCACACAACTCCACCTTCAACTGAATTGTATGTAGAGAACCAGTCCCTGTTGGGACACATGTGGAAAGAACACCCCAACTCTAGGATCCACTCGGACATAAGCTTGGAGCTTTCACTTGTTGACACTAACAAGAAATCATCATCCTTATTATTGGCCAAATTAGCACCAACTAAATCTTCCTCATTACTCTCAGCAACCAATTTCTAATGCTAACCACTATCTCCAATCTTGGCTCGTATTCGTGGCCGAGGGAGCCATTCCTATTTCCTGCAAAACCAACTTTGTAAAGGCACATTCCTGCAACAAATGAGCTACAATCTCCTCTTCTACATTACAAACTGGGCAAAGAGCATTCACCATAAGTTTTTGTGATTTCAATTTCCCCAAAGTTGGCATGTATTCATTACCTATTTTCCATAAATTAAATCAAATCTTGTTGGGAATTTTGAGGCTCCATATTTCTGTATAGAAATTTCTTAGAGCCAAAGATTGTAATAATTTATTTTCACCTAGTAGATTTTGTCCTTCTGTATTAAGCCACTTATACCCGCTTTTTGTTGTATAAACCCCTGTATTGTTACCCTTCTTTATGAACTTATCCATCTGCACACTACTCACCAGTGGGATTGACAATATTCTCTTCACTTGTTCCTCACTAAATAGTGCTTTAGTGATTTCATGCTTCTAGGTAACTGTACCACTGCCCATCATATCTACTATAGTTGTATATCTTATGTCAATATTTTGAATTTGCACTCTTCCCTCCCCAGGACTCGATAGCCACACATCATTCCAGATGTTCACCGTTGAGCCGTTCTCGATCTACGAACCTGTGCATTGCCCCAATATTCTACGAGCACCCAAAATACTTCACCAGGTAAACGAAGGGTAAGAACCCAAACTTGCACATATAAACTCCCCACGGGGATAACGTTTCACTCTCATAACTCATGCAAATAAATAATAGGGATTTGTGATTAGTTTCCATCCCTGTTTCGTCAACAGAACTAAGGTGAACTTTGATAGCTACCTAAACCCAATCCCCCATTATGCTTTTAGAATACACATAGTACTCCATCTACACCAATGTATGCCTTTATTAGTTTTTGAATTTCACCACCAAAATTTGCACATCATATTTTCCAATTCACGACATAAAGACATAGGCAACATGAAATAATGTATTGCATAAATCAAAATAGTTTATAAAATGGACTTAATAAACACCTCATTTCCCCCTAACGCCAAATTATGCAAACTCCAATTATTCACCCTTTTAATAAATCATTCTTTAATCTCCACAAACACATTTTTTCGACTCCCCACCACCGTTGGTAATCCTAGATACTTGTTTTGGATTATTAGAAATCCGTACCTTCAAAACACTTCCTACTTGGTTTCGCACCTTATTATCCACGTTGCCACCGAAATAATTGAGTGATTTATCAAAATTTACAAGCTGTCTTGATACTTTTTCATACTCGGTTACCACTATTTTCATAGAAATAACTTCTTCAGTCATTACTTCAGCGAACAAGATGTTGTCATATGCCAAAAAAACAGATGTGTTATCGAAAATTTGCTTCTCCCCAATTTCACTCCATCAATTCTCTCCTCCCGTTTAGCCAGAAAATCCTTCAACATAGATTATAAAAAATATAAACTTAGGGGATCCCCTTGCCTCAGTCTTTGCGTAGGCTGAAATTCTACTCTTTAACACTATTAAGCATCATCGAATAAGAGACATTATTAAAGAGATCCATTCATTACAGAATCCTAATTGGTGCATCATCTTTTCAAGAAAACTCTATTCAACCCTGTCATATGCCTTACTCAAGTCTAATTTTAAGGCAAAGGATCCTACAACACCCCCATTTTTTTTTTGAAGGAATGCAAAATTTCACAAGCTACTAGAATATTAACAATAATTTGCTTACCTGGTACAAATGTTTCTTGTGTTTCCTCAATACAAAGATTGAGGGCCCTCTAAAATCTATTGACCACAATTTTCAAAATAATTTTGTAAATTACATCACATAGGCTTATAGGTCTGAATTGACCCATGTTTTTTGGCACAGGTACTTTGGAAATTAACACAATATTTGTTCTATTTACATCTTCTACATCCCTTGGACCATTCAACATATCCAAGCAGTATCTAGCTACATCATTCCCTACTATATGCCAATATTTTTTACAAAAAATGCAAGGAATCCATCCTTACCTGAGGCCTTGAGTGGAGCTATCAATTTCATCGCTTCCACCAATTCCTCTATTTTGAATTCAACCATTAACTCCTCATTTAAAATTTCTAAAATACACGTTTAAATTTCGGCAATTAGTCAATCACAATTCTTTGTCGATTTTGATGAAAATAATTCCTTAAAATAACTCGTTACTAGCCCAACCATCTCTTGTTCCTCATTAATCAAACTCCATTCCCATCCTCCAGTTCTTTCACAGTATTCCTTCTTTTTTGAGAGGAGGCAAAATTATGAAAAAAAGATGTATTACGATCCCCTATTCGAAGCCAATTTACTCTTGCCCATTTTTCCCAAAATAATTCTTCCTTATCTACTTTCATATTTAAAGCCAGTTTTACTTCACTAATTTCCGCCATGATTTCCTCATCTGGGCTTTTTTGTTCAACTTGCTCAGTCTAGAATTCAAGTCGTCCCTTCTATTATTCTGGGTTCATTTATTTACTTTTTCCTAATCACTTAAAGAATCTTCCAAATCAATAAGTATTGCTAATAGCTCTTTTTCATTCGACTCCCAACCCCTTTTAACGTGTTCCTCAATGTCTTCCTCCATCACCTAATCCACAATAAAACGAAATGGGAGATCTCCCTTTATTGAGCTCCCCCTCCTGCCTTTGCCTGTATAATCTAGTATCTGGCAATGATTCGAAAAACTATGCTAGAGGTGATTTACTGAATATTTTGAAAAGAGCTCCCACTAAGCCGAATTAGTAACCCTCCTATCTAGTCTTTCTCGTATATTATTATTAGGCAACCTACCCCTTTCCCAAGTAAACCATTGTCCCGAAAACCCTAAATCATTTAAGTCATATTCCTCCAGTACTTCTTTAAAGGCAGCCATCTGTCTTTTTTTCTCGAAAGAATCCCCTATTTTCTCGAATGAAAACATCACCTCATTAAAGTCCCCTAGCACTAAAGACAATAAACATCTACTCTCCTTCAATTGTCTTAATACATTCCACGAATCCTTCCCCAAATGCTCCATAGGGAAGTCATAGAACCTAGTAAACCTCCAAAAAAACATATCCATTGCCTTCATTCACTCTAAAAAACTTCCTAAATCAATAGGTAAACCATCCTTCCATCCCAACAAACAACCCCTTCTCGATCCTTCCACACCCACATCAATCTCTTTCACAAAACCACACTTCCTTCTTATTCACTCCATACTTCTAGCACTAACTTTTGTTTCTATAAGAAACAATAACTAAGGCTGAACTTGTCTCAATTTGTGTTTTAGATGTCCAATAGCCCATGGTTGCCCTAGACTACATACATTCTAGCTTAATGTTTTCATTGCGAATGGTCAGCCTGCCTATTAGCGGCCACTAATATTTTATTATTCAACTCCATGTCTGTCTAAGTATTGTTGTTTTGGGTCGTAACTCCCACTTGACATATTGAAAAAAATGTATATGGATATATCCTGCCCGAATACAATACGCTTCTTCCACTTTAGTGGAAGAAAAACATCCAACCATACTTTTATATGCATAAAATTTCTTACCCCTTTCATTATTAACAAAACATCGTATTCTATGAATTGCCCGATAAAGTTCCCAAATTGCCTTGCCATCTTCTCCGACATGAAGCCTAACGGTAAATTATGAATTTACAACTAGAATTGGTAAGAAAAAGAGGAACTTGTATCGGGTCTTCTCCCTTTGCCAGTTGATGAAAAATAATAAGGTGCCTGTTGAAAAACCAAACAAAACTCATTTTTCTTCAATCTCCGTGGTGGAGATACCCTTTTATCAATGCCATAAATATGCTAGGGTGTTCCTTATTGATGGAAAATGTACTACAGTATTCGTTAATACCCTCCTTACCAGACACAGATTATATTCTTCTTCAGTTACACCTTCCTCATCTTAAGCTTGTACCAATTCTTCTTCGTCAACGATGTTGAGGTTTGCCAATTCTTCTTCCACTATTAACACTTTGATGAATCTTCATTCACCTATAAAATCAAAACCCTAATTTTTTTTAAAAGAAAACAACCCCAAATCATGGAAAATTGACCTGAACATGCATTCTCATCATCCATAGATGAACCTTGGGGTGTATTGAAGCAACTCGAAAAATCATATGGCCAAATGGTTAGCCCGAGAGGTGTGAAGTACTGGGAGTATTGGGGTATAGAGCTAAACATATCAAACATCATTAATGACCTCGGTTGCTGATAATCAAAACTAGAACTGAGCATCTCCAGAGCATATACGTTGCCTTGGGACCCATGTACAAAACTGTCAAAGTGCAACTCCAGATGTTAAAAACTACCCTTCAATTGTGTATTTGTCCTTCCAGGTTTGGGCTTGGGCTTGAGAGCAAAAAGCAAATGTCTTCAGCGAGGATGTGATCGAGTCGATCCCCTTTATTGATGCCCTCATCGGTGCATGTATCTAGGGACTATCATCAATTGGCCACTAAATAAATACAACAACCCGTTCTCCATGTATCAACATTGGTAGTGGACCGAAGGAATGAAATCCATGATACAAGACTCCAACTAAGGCCTTTTATCCATCCGTCCATCCGTGTGTTACACAATACAAGCCATCGTTGATGCTCTAATTCTCAATTCTTTGCATTATTTCCCCTTTTACTAATTTCGTGGACATTGTTAAAGTTCAGTTGAATGCCTATAACATCATACTTACTCATGAATTGTCAAAAAAATCAATCCCTGTTGTACAACTCAACAGTTGAAAAATTCAAAATGGTTGCATTAATGCACCGCATGAGTGAATGATTGTAAGCTGATAAGAGAATGACACTCGCAACGTCCTATGCCACATATAGCATCCACATGAACTGCACAATTAATAACATAGTTATAATGACATGAATAAAATAACATAAAAAAAATTATTACATGACATGGATATAATTTTATTTTGAAAAAAGTTTACCTCCTCCCCGACGTATGCCTTAATCATCTATCTATAGACATCGAGGGTTTCACACTTCCTAATCCCTGGACAAGCAAACCATCTAAAAATAAAGCAAATTTGTTAGATAACATTTTCATAAAAAAATAATTCTTGATCGAAATTTTACATTTTTCTACCTATTTACAAGTGAGAACACATGTTGTTGGTACTCACTGATGCCAAAAATGGCATCCTATACAGCACCTAGGACTGCAACAGTATTAAGCACCAGCCTATATCTAGTTATCATGCTTTTTTGCCCGAAAAAACTCATGGTACAGCGATGCTAATGCTACTGAACTCCAATCGTATGAACGAGCAATTTGCGAATTAGCCAATAGAGACAAGTACATCAGGTGGACTTTATTATTATTTACATCTGGCATAAGTACTCTTTAGCAGTTGCAGTATATATGCCCGAGTAGTGCACACATTCTCCCATTCAGTGGCACTACTCGATAATATTTTAAAATTTTTCTTTAATTAGGAAAAATTCAAACTGGTAAACATAGCCTCACCATTATCCAACGATCGTCTAAGCAAGTGATAATAGAGCATTGCAGGTTCGAACACTTAACTTGAACCCATGACTACACCACCATCAACTAGAAGCCTAAGTTGTAATGCGACATCTTTTAAGGTGATGGTGCACTCCCCACACGACAAATGAAATGTGTGGGTCTCCGAGTGTCACCACTCAACCAAGGTGGATATTAAGTTGGCCCTAAACTCAAACATTCTGGTCAATAACGTTGTTCTAAATCCGAGGCATCCAAGCATGGCAAAATACGTTTGTCCATCCGATAGCTCAAACTGTGGACACGTGCACTCAAGATGCAATACTCACCCTGTCCATAATAAATAAATGTATTAGTTAAATATGCAAATTAAAAAAATAATGGCGTGCAACTTTATAAATATACCTGTGAATAGAAAGTAACAAATTTTTTTACCGGCACATTAATCATTATTATTATGTGACCAATTGCTTTGATCAAAGAACCTATTTCAGTATCTACATAAACAAAATTGAATAAATGTATCATTTTAAAGCATAAATGCTTTTACTTAATAATATTTACCACAACCCATTTTCGTTAATTATTTTATTTTTGTTTCATTTAATGAAATATTCACATAATAAAATTTTAATCATCAACTAAACAAAAAAATGAAATAAATTGCCGTAACTCGTATTTTTCACCTAAAATTTAAGTATTTTTATTAAAATATATAAATATAAAATTTCTCTCATCCTATTTCTATAGTTAATTAATTTTTAATATTATTTTTACTAAAAAGTCAGTTTTACTTTTTTTTATTTTAAGAAATAAATAATACTTTAGAGTCATGTATTTTTATATTCCAAAATTATTTACAAGGTCAAAATTAAATTAATTTCGTTTTTTCATAAATTCAAAATAATCTTATGTAAAAAAAGATGTGATAATAATATAATAATAGGTCTTAAGTTGGTAAAATCATGACATTAGCTTATATATAGATAGGAGAACAAATACAGAGGAAAAGGTAATTACATACTTTAATACATTTTCACAATCATAATTACAATATATATGTTGGGATCGACCCAATTAAGCAACAAGTAAAAAAAAATAGTGGAATAAATTGAGAAATTGAACACATAAATTTAACGTAAAAAAACCCCTCCAAATAGGATAAAAAAACCACGAGCAAAGATAATTTTACTATAATGGTAAAAGAACGAATAGTACAAAAGATGGAGATAAAAACTAAACCCCGAAAACAAAGAACCCCTAAAACATAAACACAAATTTATCTAAATGTGTTATGAGTTCTAATCTCTAATGGGTGTATTTTCTAAGGTTGTAAAAGAGTCTATTTAAAGGCTAAATTTATAGGTCAAATAATAATAAAATAATCTAGACTAATCAGAGTTTGGTTGAAACAAATAAACAGAGTTTAACTGAAAGATTATTTCTCAAATTTGACTGAAATAGGAGTCATACTCAACAAATCTCCACCTTGACTCATATTTCCACAATGCCACCTTTGCCAAAGCTCACCACGAGCCTATCTTGAACCATGTAGGGAATTAACTGAGTCAAATCTATGCTTAGAAACTGGAAGACTTCTAGCCTTTGACTTGTACACTGTCAGATCAAAATTAACTCGGGTCTGAGTTTCACGAACACAGTGCCCTAACTTTTTAAAACCTACATGCAACAGAGAACCTCTCTTCAACTAAACGGTCATAACTTTTTCCCTCTTATGACCAAGTTGCCTCCGCTCCAAACGAGTTCACTTCGACTCTGTAATGGATGAGGGACGTTTGATTTCACTGGTCACTGTAGAACCTTCTAGAATATAAAGACTGTCGATTTTTTTACCTTTCAACAAAACGAAAGCTCCATGAGGTACTTTAATGTCACTCGACTTGATGTTGATTCTGTATCCTTTCCAGTCTAAAATACTCTAGAATATGAGATTCTTTCATAAATCAGGTACATACCTGACATTTGAGAGTGTTCTAATCCTCCCATCATGTATTCTAATTTTAACAGTACCAATACCAATTACCTTATTGAATGATTTGTTTCCTATATGCAAAACTCCACCTTCAGCCGAACTGTATATAGAGAACCATTCTCTATTGGGATACATGTGGAAAGAACATCCTGAATCTAGGATCCACGCGGAAGTAAGCTTGGAGTTATCGCTCGTTAACAATAATAAGAAATCATTACTACTTTCATTGGCCAAATTAGCACCACCTACACCTTCCTCGTTACTTTCAACGACTCTTTTATTTCGCAGTTTATAAAAATCTACTTTGACATGGCCTAACTTTTTACAATAGTGACACATTTTGTCTCGTTTCTTTGATGCTACCAAAACGAAAGCTTGTTTATCTTCCTTGCTATCCAAACCAAACTCATTTTCGAGCTTGTCTCTACTCAACAAATGACCCTTCACATCTTCGAACGAGAGTTTGTCTCTGCATAAATCAGGGTCTCCTTGAAAGACTTATATGAAGCAGGTAAATAGCACAATAATATCATAACCTAATCTTCATCGTCAATATGAACCTCAACATTCTTTAAATCATTTAAAAGAGTAATGAATTGACTGATGTGATCTCTAAGAAGCTCAGCTTCATTCATACAAAATGTAAATAGATGTTGTTTCAACACTAAACGGTTAGCCAAATACTTAGTCGCATAAAGAGTTTCTAACTTTTTCCACAAGGCAGATGAGGTTTTATCCATCAATACCTCCTGCAATACCGTATTCACGAGGCACAACTGATTGCAAACAAGGCCTTTTCATCAAGCTCTTCTCATTCTGTTTGATTTAGATTCTTAGGCTTTTCCTTGGTAACAACCTTTTTCAAGCTGGTTTGAACTAGAATTTCCATCATCAGAACTTGCCATAGATTGAAATTTGTCTCACCATCGAACTTCTCAATTTCAAACCTTGTTGCTGCCATCTCTAAATGGGATGATCTATGAAAACTGAACTAGATCTGATACCACTTGTTGGGATCGACCCGATTAAGCAACAAGTAAAAAAAATAGCAGAATAAATTGAGAAATTGACCACACAAATTTAACGTGGAAAAACTCCTCCAAAGAGGATAAAACGAAGAGTACAAAGGATGGAGATAAAAACTAAACCCCGAAAACAAAGAACCCTCAAAACGTAAACACAAAATTCTCTAAATGTGTTATGAGTTCTATTCTCTAATGCGTGTATTTTCTAAGGTTATAAAAGAGTCTATTTATAGGCTAAATTTATAGGTCAAATAATAAAAAATAATAATCTAGACTAATCACAGTTTGATTGAAATAAATAAATAGAGTTTAAGCGAAAGATTATTTCTCAAATTTGACTGAAATAGGAGTCATACTCAACAATATAAAATAAAAATAAATTAATAAATGGAAAAATATTTAGTACCTTGTAAGTAAAATTTTTAAACATCATAAGTAAGTTCCTATAGAGATACAGAGAAAATATTAAAAATAAATATTTTAAAAGAGAGACATAAGACAATTTTTAAAGTTACTTGTGGAATAAAAACCACAGATACAAGATACTAAATATTAACCCTTAATAATTTATGTAAGCACTATTTTTATTAATGTAATATTTTTAGAAAATGTATACTCAAATTAAGTTGGGATTATTTGTATTAATTATTCGAGTCATTTTGAATTTTAGTTGTTGCGATTCATATAAATGACTTAATTTTTAGACCAATTGTATAGCTCCATGTGTCAAGCACAAATTACTATGTATGAAAATGATGACATCACTTACCATGTCATTATTATCTTTCATGATTAATTTAAATTAATTAAGAGATAATATAAACTATATTATCACTAATTAAATTAATTAAGTGATATTAATAAAAATTATTTTATATTAAATTAATTTAAATTAATATGAGATAAATAATAAATGAAAAATTTACTTCTTATAGATCACGAGAATTTATATTCTAAAGAACTTCTTTTTACTTCACTAACACTATAAAAGGATGTCGTTTCCAAATAATTCAAAACAAGTTCACAAATTCAAAAATCTAACAGTTCAAAAATTGAAACATGAGGAGAAGATTTTGAAGACTAGAAGTCAGTGGCGGAGCCACTAAGAGACTTGGGGGGGCCATGGTCCCCCCCTAAAACGATAAATTTTCAATTTAGACATTTTATAATTTATAAAATTTTAAATTAGTAATGGTAAAAGTATATTTTGGCCCCCCAAAAATGATAAAAAATTGATTTAACCCTTTAAAAGTTATAAATATATAGGCTATTAAAATGATGAAATTACATTTTTACTATCTTAAAATATACAATTTAATTTCGCCCCCTAAAAAATTTTCATGCTCCACCACTACTAGAAGTTCTTTCAAAATCTTAAGAAATACCTAAAGAATTGAAGAACTCGAAGAAATTCTAAAGACCACTGCATCAATTCTGAAGAACCTTTAAAATCCAATCTTCAAATTAGTTTAACCAATAGAAAAGACATCAAATCTAGAAGGCTCATTAAAATTGAATCAGCCATCCAAGATCAAGTCTTAAAGACCTTTGGATCAAAGCTCTACCAAATCTAATTACATTAACACAAAGGAGATCAAACTTATCAATCAAGGTGAAGTCTCGGACCTTAAAGTGAAACTCATTGACCCAATATCAAGTCTTAATGACCTTTGGATCAATTCTCAAGCAATCTCAAACAAGAAACTCTCTAAACTTATTTTCAAGATCAAGTCTCAACGACTCTTGAATTAAAGATTCATTAAAGAAAAGAAGCAAATGATTTATCTAAATATTGTAATTAAAATCATATAAATAAAATTGTTTTATTTTTCTAATTTTTTAGGTTCCTCAATCCGAAATTTGTGTTTACAATTTTTTAGCATGCCTGGTGGGACAAATTTTGCCTTTCATCTCTTTTCTTCAAGATCAAGTTCATTAAAATTGCAGTGACTCCTTTTAAAAAAACTCATTAGAAATCTAAACCTCAAGTCTTTCCAAACTCATAAGCTAAAGGAAGAAATATCAACAATAACACTTCGCTAAACTCATCATCAAAGTTGGACATAATGATTATGATCACAACTAACACTAATAAGGGGTTTTTATTGCAAAAGTTATGGAATCCATTGCAATAAGCATCAAAGGAAAGGATGATCAAATTGCTCGTATGATGGCTTAAATGGAATATTTGAATGGAAATAACCAATCTCTTACCAACAATCAGCTTAAGGAGCTTATCAAGAAAGCAATCAAGGATCAAGCTAAAAGTGTTCTCCGTCTTTATACATATACACAATGTCATTTACTTAGAGGATTGATCATTTGAAGATGCCCGAAAATTATCAACCTATAAAGTTCCAATAATTCAATAGCAAAAGATTCATGTCAAAATGTCACGCGCTTTATAGAAATCTATAATAATGTTTGTATTTATGGAGATCTCATAGTGAATTAGTTCATTCGGTCATTAAAAGGAAATGCCTCTTATTGATACATTGATCTTAAACTTGGAATGATTAATAGTTGGGAACAACTTGAGCAATAAGTTCTTAACTGATTCCATGACACTCACCGTTTGGAGTTATGTCTCGTATTTTTTACTTTTTTTCTCCTAGTTAAACTTTGTTTTTAGTTTCTTACTTAAACTTTGATTAGTATAGGTTATTTTAGTATTAGTTTCCCATTTAAAATTTGATTAGTATAGGTTATTTTAATATTAGTTTCCCATTTAAACTCTGATTAGTAGAGGTTCTTTTAATATTAGTTTCCCATTTAAACTCTGATTAATATAGGTTATTTTAATATTATTTTATCTGCAAAATTAGCCTATAAATAGGCCCTTTTTCCACCCTAGAAAAATAACCCATTACACATTTAACTATTATTTTTTACAAGCTTTCAAAGAATTTTATGTTTACGTTTGGAGGGTTCTTATTTCAGGTTTTGGGATTTAGTTTTATCTTCATCTTTGTATTCTTCGTTTTTGTGGTTATAGTGAAATTATCTTTGCTCATGGTTTTTATCCTCGTCGGAATGATTTTTCCACATGAAATATTTGTGTTTGATCTTTTCAATTTCTTTGTTATTTTATTTATTCACTGTTTAATCAGGATTATCCCCAACAAACTGGTATCAGAACTAGTTTAATTTTCACATTCAACCCGTTCAGAGATGGCAATAACAAGGTTTGATATTGATAAGTTTGATGGCATCACAAATTTTAATCTGTGGCAAGTTTGGATGACGGCAATTCTGATTCAGAGCGATCTTGAGAAGGTTCTTATAGAGAAGAAACCTGCAGACATGGATAAATTAGAATGAAATAAGTTAGATAAAAAAATTTATCCATAATTCAATTATATCTAAAAAACAATATGCTGTAGGAGGTTTTGATGGAGAAAACAACATTCACCTTATGGAAAATGTTAGAAACCCTCTACGCTACAAAGTCTTGGGCTAACCGATTGGTGTTGAAACAACGTCTATACACGTTCTACGTCGATGAAATTGAGCGCCTTAGAGGTCACATAAGTCAATTTATTACTCTTTTGAATGATTTAAAAAATGTTGAGGTTCAGATTGACAATGAAGATCAGACTATGGTATTATTGTGCTCTTTACCCCCTTCATAAAAGTCTTTCAAGGAGACCCTGATTTATGGCAAAGATAATCTCTCATTCGAGGATGTGAAGGGTTATCTGTTGAGTAAAAACAAACTCGACAATGAGTTTCGTTTTAATAACAAGTCAAATAGGCAAGCATCGATTTTGAGCAATTGGGGGAGTTAACTGATTTCAAGCATAGACCAAATTGTGATAGTTGAGAGCCACTAGAGTAATTAAAGTCAACTTTGATGCATCTTATCAAAAATAGTTAAAAAAATCTATTTCAGGGATTAAAGTAAGAAATAAAAAAAAGGATTGATGATGGCATCGTGTATTTCCGTAGAAGAATATTTTTAATCCGACTATGGAAAAAGCAAGGGCGTGTCTACATGCTGTTATTTTTGCATAAGAATTGGGATTTAGAGAGGTCTATTCGGAAGGGGATGCTTTATCTTTGATAAAGAAGCTAAAATCTACAGAAAATGATAAATCAAATATTGGAAATCCAATTAGAGAAATAAAAAAAGAGTATTTAAGTTTAGAAAGTTAACATTCGGTGCATACTGTGGATGGAAAATGAAACGGCACATACACTGGCAGTGGAAGAATACCAATACGATGCACCTGGATACTGGATGGAGGAATTCCCAAAACAAGTGGAAAGATGTATCAACTGTGATAGGGGAAGATTTGAAGCAAGCAAGCAGGCGCGGTGGATTCTGATTCTAGATGTGGATTGGTGGTTGATTTTCGGTGAACTTAGTGACTATAGAAGAGCTGGGAAGCTTATAAAAGATAGCAGCGATGAGCGATGGATCTCATCTTCTCCGACAATTTTACTAATGCAGGAAAGGGGTATGGAAAATGTTTAGAGAAGATAAAAGGTTCTTTTAGATGTGTTTTTGTTTTGCTTAATCTTTAAGTTTTTCATTAAGTGCGTTGATTCTTTTATTTCACCGGAGGTACCCCCAAATCAACTAATGTTTGTAGAACAATTATAGGGCTAATGCGGGGTAAAGGAGTTTTAACCATTTTAATCTCTCTCCATATTTAATGCATCAGTCGATTTATTTCAAAAAAAAAGTGGAAAAAGTCGGTTGAATTGATAAAAATATATTTTTGAGTAAAACTTTAACCTGTGAGTTGAATTGACATTTTGTCTTAAGAAACAAAAGATAAAGAATAGTGATAATTGATGTACAAGGGTCTAGAAGATAATTAAGATACATTTGCACATCAAGTATATAAATTTATATTCCCTCCAACCGTGACGAGTGTCTAGGATGGTAGTTTCGATGAAAGCACTTATTTTGCCTATGAAAAACTATTCAGCATAGACTGCAACATTTGGGTTCGCTCATCTCCCTCAATTTCATGTCACCATAAATCCTAGTGACATGCAAGAGACCTTTGAGTATCCTACGTAGCCCTAGGTCTAGGAGCAACTTGAATGTAAGTGGAGGCACTTCCCATGTTGAGACACCCCATAAGGTGGGAACTCATTTTCCAAAATAGGTAACATGTGTTCAAGCATGTATACATCATCTATATATAGTTTACAATTGACATTTGTAACATCCCAAATTAGGGCCTAGTCAGAATAGTGGTTTCGAGACCATAAATTCGAGATAGAAATAATTATTATATGATTCTTATGAGGTCTATGATGTGAATGCATGCTTATGTGAAAGTTTCTTGAAGAAATTCAATGCATAAAATGTCTAATTGCACTTTAGAGACCAAATTGAATAAGATGCAAAACTTGTATTCTAGAAGCTTTAAGCATGAAATTGCTTTAGATTATGAATTAGAAGGTCTTAATTAGCAATTTGACCAATTTCTATAATTTTAGATAAAAATGGACATGCATAGGAAAAATTTAAAAGAAATGCCTTCAGGGCATTTTGGTCATTTGGTAATTAAAAGAATAAAAAAGGAAAACCAAAGCAAAAATGTACTCATCTTCTTCAAGTGCTAGCTGAATTTCTCAATAGCCATAGCTAGGGTTTTGTTCAACATTTCAAGCTTGAGTGTAAGTGCTCCCTAGCCCCGTTTTTAATGTTCTTTCTATTTTTGAAGTCTTTGAAGCATGATCTACCCATTTCTAGCTATATTTTGAGCTAGGGTTCATGTATGAAATTTGACCCATGTGTAATGTGCATGTGTCTTGATAATTGATGGAGGAATATGAATGTTTGATGCATGATAAACATCTTTTACTAGGTGATTTTTAGTGAAAACATCTAAAATGAGGACTTGTTTGTAAAAGTGTAAAAGTGAGCAGTAAAAATGTGAAATAAAGGAAATTTTGGGCTGATATGAGCATGGTATAGGTTCGGCTAGGCTTGGGTAACCAAGAAAATGCATACATCTCATTTTACGAGCTTAGGGACTAAATTGTAAATAAGTGAAAAGATAGGGGTAAAAAGGTAATTTTACCAAAGCATGAATTATGGATTGATTTGAATAATGTGATTAATAAACAAGTTAAATTTGGCATTATAGATCAAGAAAAATGTGAACCGGTTCTTGATCGAGGAAAGAATAAAGTATACGATGATTAGGCTCGATTATCATCATTTTGTACCAAGGTAAGTACATGTGTAAATAATGTGACAATGTATTATATTTTGATGTGTTGCCATTATGTGATAAATATTTTATCAATATTATGTATGCTATGCCTAATGATAACTTTGTAAATATGAATGATATTGGTCGTTATCCACGACGTTACGAGCAAGTACGACGAAGATGTTATGTACATGTGAGGAAAACCCCGTTTGAACCTTAGGAATAGTCTAGGATACAAGTGACATGTCACTAGGAATTAAGAAATCTAAACTCATTGAGTAGGTCTAGGTTCGTGATATGTATATGGCATCCGAGCTCGTTGAGTTGGTCCGAGTTCATAATGGATACGATACATGTGGCATCCGAGCTCGTTGAGTTGGTTCGAGTTCATAATGGGTGCGATACATGTAATTGGGTTCCGGGCAATGGTCTTGTGTGTCTTACCAATGGCTAGGTAATCCTTGAGTGAGTTGGATACCTGACAGCTTGTGCGAGCAGCCCGTGTAGTTACACCTTGACCAATAGCTTATATGAGCAATCCCGTGAGTAGCTCTATTGCAAGCGTTACATGATATGAGGTAGCTCTGGCTACGTATGTATATGTGGCACTTATGTGCAAGTTTTTCGCGTATCCAATAGTATTCTAAGTGTTCAACGGGTAATGCAATGAAAGTCCCGATGAGGGCATGATAAAGAGGTATGGTTATATGATATACTACGATGAGTACAGGTATGTACGATGAGTACAGGTATGTACGCTAAACCCATGAATAATGCCTTGATAAAAGATGATATGTGATGAGAAAGTATATACATGGACACTTGATAAAGGAGCTAAAATGATTGGATGATGAATAATCTTTGTGGTAATGATATTATGTCTTTGTATGATTATGGTTTACTATCATTGCATATTATTTGCGTGTGGACTTACTAAGCTTTAATGCTTACCCCCTCTCTTTCCATCCTTTGTAGTTTCACCAAAGAAGCTCGGGGATTGGAAGCTTTCGGAGTATTCGATCACATTATCAAAAGATTATTGGGTATAGTGAATTTGCTATTTTGAGTATGGCATGTATAGAGGACTTGGTCATTTTGTGATACGTGCCATGCTATTTGGCCAAATTGTGAAGGCCTATGATGTTGATGATTCATTTTGTAGTAGCCATGTGATATAGCTTATATTTGATTATTGGGTTGTAATCTAAGCACCCATGCATGCATGTGTTAATGTCTTGATGATGTGATATGTTATTGCTTGGTGAATGTATGATGAAGTATGGATTCGATGCTAAAAGATGAGGAATGACTTAATGGCTTAAGATGACCATAGTCATGAATGTGAAATTTGAGGTTATGGTAACAAATTTGATTATGCATGAAATTAGTATGGAATACTTCCAAATGGTGTGACTAAATGAATATGTAATAGGATGACATTATGAGGAGGTGAGAGTGCCATGGTGTTGAATATTTAAGTGTCTAAATATGTCATGTTGCATGCTATGAAATTTTTTTGAGTGTATGAATGATTGACGGTGACAAATGGCTTAGAAAATAGCCTTTCAATGGTCCACACGGGTAGACACACGGGCATGTGTTTAGACTGTGTGTGACACACGGTCTGCCCCACGGCCGTGTTGAATGGTCGTGTATCCCCTGCACCTAAATTTTGCAAGTCAGTATGCCCAGTAGTAAACACACGGGCTAAGACACGAGCGTGTGTCTTGGCCGTTTGAGAGAGACGACCTACCCACATGGCGTGCACTCTGGTCGTGTGAAGTCTACACCATTTTATGAAAATTCATTTATTTTTAATTGACCACATGGCCTGGCCATACAGGTGTGTGATATGCCGTGTGACCCTAAATTGGTGCTGACATCATAGTCAAAGAGTTACACGGCTGGAAGATACGGGCGTGTCAAGAGCACATGGGCGTGTCCCCTTTCTCATACGGCCGTGTGGCTATTTACTAGGGAAAATTTCCCAAACTTTTCTAAAATCCTCATTTTAGTCCTGAATCTTTTTCAATGGTTGTTTTGGGCCTCGTAGACCCGTATTAGGGACAAATTGTGTATGTATGATTGAAGTTGTTTTGAAGAAAAAAATTTATAGCCCGATTTTTGCATGAATGTATAAGAACAAGTTTGGTAATGCCTCGTACCCTGTCCCGACGTCGGATACAGGTAAGGGGTGTTACAACATTAGCATGTGCACACAGGTACCAAAAAGTCTAGAACCTCTTGCAGTCGCACTGCCTATTTTGAAAATCAACTCCGTAGGACCTAGTCGGGATACTCGCTAGACGTTCGATGGACTGTCACCCTGAAAGTTTCCAAGTGCCAAAAATATAGTTCTACATTCATTGACCTCGCTTTCTGTACATTGAAATCTATCGCCTTCCTAACCTTCTCGCAGTAAATGTGTCTCGCCTCCATCTGCTTTGATTGTTTCAATGTCAGCCTGTAGAATAAAGCTAAAAAAACAACTGAAATTGGAAAATGACATGCACGCTTTAAAACAGAGTTAACAGCCTCTACGAGGTTGGTGATCATATGACAGTAGCTAGATTCATCATCAAAACATTGAGCCTATTGGTATAACTCCATGCTACTGAACCACTCCTATAAATAACAATTTGTTTCACTGTTAATTTCAGCCTGGACCTCGCCAACCTCTATCGAAAACAGCATTGTTCTAACTCATACCCTACTTATGTGTTCCGATAAGACATGTTATCATTCATTTTAGTGTCTAAATGTATTCAAAATATTAAAAAATGAAGAATTACCCATGTTCACGACTTGTTTACGCCAATTTGCATTCTTGAAGTCCCTATAGAAGTTAACTGCATGTGGTGTATGCAGTAAACAGATATCCACATAACATCGAAACCCTTAATCACCATAATTAGCCCCTTTGATCGATTGGGAATGATGTTAATATTGTCTACTCTAACAACATGCCTCCAAAATTTCGTCTAGTTGCCATGATTCTATGTTCTCAAAATCCAAAATAACAAAGGCTATCAGTAGTACATTCCAGTTACTGTCTTATGCAACCACAATAAGGAGGACCTATGTATAGTCATATAACATCCAATACTCGGTCCGATCACTTCACCTGAGCTGTAAGGTATTACAACTATAAAACTTTAACATTATTCACTATCTTAACATAAATAACCAAACAATTCAATTCATAATAAAATTACTATCATTTCCAATAAACTCAATCATATCCAAACTTAAATCAAGCATATGAAACATTTAAAACAACCCGGGAAAAAATTTGGACTAAATTGAAACTTTTACAATAATTCAGGTAAAAAGTGAAAACAATGGTCACAAGACTGTGTAACACCCCGATTTTGGGCCTAGTCAGAATAGTAGTTTTGAGACCACAAATCTGAGGTCATAAAATTTATTTTAATATTCTTTTGAGGTCTACAACATGATAATATGATTGTGTAAAAATTTTGTTAGGAAATTCTACCGTTTGAATGCTTAATTTGTGAAAAAAAACTAAACCGCGTAAAATGCTAAAGTTGTGTTCTATTAGCTAAATATGTTAAATAGCTATAGAACTTAAGGGTTGAGGTCCTTAACGAGTAAATAGACCATTATATGTGTGAATGGATGTCCATGGAGAAGAAAAGTAAAAAAAGTCAAAATTTGGTATAGGTTTGCATTTGATGACAAAAGCAAAAACTAATAAAATAAAACAAATGGCCATCTTTCTTCTCCATCTCTTCTTTACCGAAAATTAGAGAGGAAAACCTCCATGGGAGCTTGAAATTTTCAGCAAAATAAACCATCTACATATCAAGAAAAATGGAGTCCGGGCCTAAACCGAGGAACTAGCAAGATCTTGGACTAAATCGAATAAATTGACCATATTTTTGTACTGGGGTAAGTTTGTGTGGAATTGATACAGCATTTCATTATGTATTTAGCATTTAATGTTGCATGAATTGTATAATTGTCTTGGTGAATATTATTGATGTTTTCCGACAAAGAACTGAGGTGATGAAAGCCGATTGAACCTTAGGAATACTTAAGGTACAAATATCATGACATTTAGGTTGATGAGATCCTGTATAAGACTATATCTAGGATATGGCATCGGTATTGTTATGTGTTATCATGTAAGACCATATCTGGGATATGGCGTTGATATGAGATTTCATGTAAGACTACGTCTGGGACATGGCATCAAAATAAGATTTTCATACCATATTTGGGATATGGCATAGATGTGATATCCCAAGTAAGACCACGTCTGGGATATAGAATTGGCATCTTAATGTGTGTATGATAATCCCGAGTATATTTATTATTCCAAGTGGTTCAACGGGTAGTCTAAGGATTTGTCAAGGAAATGATGAGGTATGATCATGTTGAAAGGGTACAGGTATGTACGCCAAGCTCGTAGTTATTGAGATTACGAATGATAAATCTTCGGTAAGAGGAGAATAAGGAAATTATGTTCTTGAGTTCTATTGAACATTATGTAAATTGAACAAGGCTGGCTATGACTACAATGATTATTGAGAATAAGATGAGTCAAGTTATGTTATGTATGTGTATGAAAATGCATATTCTTAGTGCTCATTAATTACATGCAAGCTTACTAAGCTTTATGCTTACCCCTCTCTTTTCCATTTTCTTATAGTATCGCCAAGTTAGCTCGGGGATCAAAGTACGTCGGAGGCACGTTCACACTATCGATTGGATTATTTGGGTATAGTTAGTCTTAACATTTTGAGTATGGCATGTATAGGGACTTGGTCTTTTTGATATATGCCATATTGGTATAGCCAAATCTGTTGGCTCATAATTATAGTTGATTCATTTTGTATATAGCCATGAGATATAACTCATAATGATTATTAGGTTGTAAACTTATTCATCTATGTATGTATGTGCCAATTCCATTATGATATGGCCTATAGTCATTGATGATAGTATGTTGATGAATGTCATGTGTGTGTATAAGACGGTATGAAAATGCATGCATGCAAGTCTAAGAAATATTGTTTGCTTGTATATGTGTGTTGGAAGATTTGATTTGTCATAATAAGGAGTCTTAAACAAGTATAATATGATGAGAAGTTGTCATGCACAAGTTATGTTTATGAGTGTTTAAGTCATTGAAGCCATATATGTGTTTGAACAAATAAGGGTGGTAATTGGCTTGGAAAATAACCTTAAAATTGCCCACACAGGTTGACACACGAGCGTGTGTCTAGACTGTTTGTGACACACGGCTTGCCCCATGGGCGTGTGATCCAGACGTGTGTCCCCTGCACCCTAGTTAATGCAAATCAGAATACCCAGTAGTAAACACACGAGTAGAGACACGGTCATGTATCTCGGCCGTGTGAGGGACACGGACTTAAGACATAGGCTTGTGCCCAAGCAGTCTACACCTGATTTTGGAATTTAATTTGCCACACGGGCGTATGCCTTGGCCGTGTGACCATATTTTGTGCATGATGTCATAAATAGAGAGTTACACGGGCTGAGGACACGAGCGTGTCCCAAGCCACATGGGTGTGTGTGACCACATGGCCTGCCCACACGGGCGTATTACCCTCCAAAATGAGAAAATTTTCTCTAAGTGTTGAAAAAGTTCTGAAGTTCCCAATTTAGTCCCGAACCACCCTCCATGTATGTTTGGGCCTCGTAGACCCATGTAAGGGACGATTGGCACATGTATGGATGAATTTGGTTTAAATGAAAATTTTATGGCCCTGCTTTTATTTGAATGTGTATGTTTAAGTCCAATAACGCCTCGAACCCTGTCCCGACGTTAGATATGGGTAAGGGGACCGTGTGATAGAACTTAGCTCATGTGGCTCAAGGACATGGTAATGTGGCTAAATCGTGTAACAAATTGTATCCATGTAATTTAGGGTCATACGACCGTGTCCCCAGGCTATGTAACTTTCTATGATAGTATAGATAAACCTATACCAAAATCAAATAGGCCATAGGGTTGTGTCATGCAACCATATGGGGCACACGACCATGTGGCAGGCCATGTCACAAGTCGTGTACACCCAAAAATACCTTCAAACACAGGCCTTTTCACCTATTTTTCCTTAGTTACCAAACCATGCAATTATCATCACTTAAACCTATTCAAAATGTACCAAAACATGCCAAATAACATCCAACCTAAATGTCTAACCAATATGCGCTCATTGGCACCATGATTCAAACATAAACTTTAACCATCCAAACTAAAACATAACTAACTTGTCATGTTTATATATTCATCTTCTAAACCACAAGTAACAAGTGCTAAAATCATCCATTAATACCGAACTTTCAAATGCAAACACAACTCAACCAAAGTTCATAAGTTACCAAAACAAATGACCATTTCACCACAAATGATCAAGATAAGTATACAAATCTAACATTCCATACTTATTCAACCATCAAATTTATCACCATTTTATCATTTTCACATTCATGAAACTAAATTCACTAAATGACCAAAATTTTTGCACATTTCTTTGTCAAGATAGCATAACAACACCAAATAGATTTACACCATCACAACCATCAACACGACCATTGAAACTTATCACTTATACATTGGTTCATATACCAAAAGGCTCAAAACATAACCAAATACTTATAATATATATTTATATCATAACCCTATCTACATGCCACTTATAACTGGGTCGAAATAAGTATATAGCTACCAAAAGAGTTGACGAATAGTGTGATCTCCAAAAGCAATCCAATCGACAGCTCAAATCTGACGATCTACAAGAAAGAAAAACAAAAACAAGGTAAGCTTAGTAAGTTCGAATAATTAAACACAACATATCTATCATTTAAATGCATACCAATTGAAATTAACATGCAAATTACTATTTCTTGTCATGTTTCACATTCCCTACCATGTCAAATGGTTAGTCATGATCGTTTAATATCAACAAAGTTACTGTACAACGTAACACATATGCTAACTCGCATTCAATTAATAAATAACATTTCATGCCATGATAATTCAATTCCTTTCAAATATCCATATCAAATTTCCGCTTTCATATATCTATTTCCATAAACCAATCTAATTTACTCGTTTTTCACCCGATGAACCAAAATGAAATAGCATTGGATACGTAGGAACAATGCTCACAAAGCTGTAACTATAAATGCTAGCATGAGCTGTGAAATGTGCCTGCTCACATGAGTTATGGGTCTAGATGTTAAGCTACATGATGCTGCTCACACGACTGTGAAGAATCTACAACAAATGCAGGATTTTAGCTATCGGTAGGACACCCAAAATGGTAATAACCCTAATGACATGTTATTTGTATTCTAAGCATTCACAAGGTTTATATAGGTCATGTTTCATATCTATATCATTTAATTATATACACATTCTTTCATCACAAGAATTTATCCATGTAGTTTCCTATTTTCAAACATAACTTTTAATCTAATTAATATTGTAACTTAATCCATTTCACCACTTACCATTTATCAAGAAAATAAACTCAATCACAACATACATAATAGGTATTACATAAAAAAAACAACAATTAATTAGTTTAACCAATTTACAAACTTACTAAAAACACAGTAGTTACCGACATCTCTACGACGACTACTCAATGACTTTTCCTTTCCCGCTATTATCAACTGACTGATCCGTTTCTTGATCTAAATATAATAATTTAATTCAATTCTCCAATTAAATTACTTTAAAATACTTAAATTCACATATTTGATCCTTTATCGATATTTTACATTTTTACCTTAGACTTCACCTTTTATTCAATTTAGTCCTTAATCCCAAAACTTCCAAATCTATATCAATTTAACCAAATCAATGCTAGCTGAATTTTATATAGTCTCTATAAAGCCCATGTTTATCATTTTTCACAAGAATTTCATGAAACTTTACTAGTTTAATAATTTAGTCTTTAAACTTTAAAACTAACCAAAATCACTTTACAAAATAATCCTATTTAACAATCATGCTTGTAAATCTATCATCAACAAATTCATCAATGGAATAAATCAAAACATTTAAAAATTTTGCGAATTAGTCTCTAGGTTAGCTAGATTAAGCTACAACAAACTCAAAAACATAAAAATGACTAAACGAACTAGAAAAACGTACCATGAAATTGAAATTAGTCTTGGCCAAAGCTTGGTTTCTCTAGGTATGGAGTTTCGATTTTAATAGCCAAATTGAAGAAGATAAAGTTATGTTTTATTATTATATCTTAATAAATCTTTTATTAATTTACCAAAATGTCATTAATTCTTATATATTTTTAACTAAAAGATATATAAATACTGTCCAACACTTTAAATATGGTTAAATTACCATATAAATCCATTTTATTATGATTTCATAATTATTTAGAACAAATAAACTAATAGTGATTAACTTTGCGTGTTTTACAATTTAGTCCTTTTTCTTTAATTAACTAACAAATCACTAAAATTTTTAGACCAAACTTCAATACACTTATATGGAAACCCTGTAAATATCTAATAAAAATATTTTCAAGCTCGGTTTGTTGAAATGAGGTCCCGATACCTTATTTCACAAAACCACTTTACTTAAAGACAAATCACTTGTACTTAACTATTAGTTCAATTAACAAAAATAATCAAATCAAAATTCAAAATACTATATTTGACTAGTAAATATTAAATAATAATATTTACGGACTCACTCGTAGGATTTGTGGTCCTGAAACCACTATTTTTTACACCACTAGAATGGGTTGTTACAAGTTAAGTCCCATCAACCTGCACAAATGGCTTGCGTTAGGGAAAGGCCCTAATGCATGGATCGAATGACTAAAACAGGTGGTGGAATTTTTTTTCCCCGATTGTAGTTCATCATCTAGGCCATAAGAAGGCAACGTCTACAACTCAACCATAGTCCCTAACACATACTCATGCATCGTGACTAAACACCCCTAAAGTTCATTGTATGAATCCCAATCTTCGTACAAATGCTCCATGGCCATCTATTTAGCCTATCATGCTTTCATGTATGATACTCTGTACTTAAACCGGGATTGTATGTCGATAATTAGGACTGATACAAGAATGGTGGGCATGTCTTTCACCAATGGCATGATGAAGCTACAGATTGTTTTCACATCAAGTTTTTGATAATCTTACATCATTCGTATCTCCCACAGTTGCAACCTCTGGATCAATGTAGCTCGTGCCCATCAGTTGCAATCTTCTGTAGAACTCCAACACTCTTCAATATATAATGACAGTTTAGATACAATGACTTTGTAATCCACCGACATTTTCATGTTAATACCACTTGATGGCAAATACACATTCCTCCTTGTTTGCGAATTGATGACCTATGAAAAACTCTTTTAATTCGAAATTAGCCGCCAATCTGTAAGAAGTTATTATATCTGGGTATTTAAGAAACTCAGGTGTATACATCGGGATCTACGCTGAACATGTAGGCCCCTAGGTCATTACGTATGACAATGCTATGAGTTGAGTTCCTGAGCGAAAAGGCATATAAATTATCATCGTCGATATCATTCGAGACCTCATCGAGATCGGGGCCACTGAAATCTTCACCTTCATGATCAAAACCACCATTATTGTTAGGTTCTTCTTGACCATTTATATTGGTACCAATCACCAATAGGTGTATCTATAAATGGGGACCCGGATTATAGTTTTTATGCATAGTCGAAGCATTGTGTGGATTCCCAGCCCATGTCGATGTCACTCTATAATTGCATGGTTCTATCCACCCAACATTTAGGTCAAAGTCAAACCTGTGAACTGGCTATCGCCTATCTACATACGCTCTCAAAACCTCCATTTACGAGTCTAAATGTTGATTTAATGGAGTGACATTTTGAACTGACTCAACATCTGCTAAGTCAGCGAAAAACTCAATTGGTTCAAAATTTCTATGCATGCAACAAAGTGCGATCATAATCTCCACATCATCATCATCTACAAGTTTCATCTCTGTATATTTGCACAGATTTTACAAACTAAAAATTTGTAGAACTATCTTAACATGCTCCTCCCATAACGTCGAGCAATCTTCACACTAATCTTTTGTTTCATATTGTTAGAATTAAGTGACCCAAATTCTTATTTAAATAAAATACGATGGAAAATAAAATAAAAGTAAAATCCATATAGAACTAGACTTCTTTTATTTTATTTTAGAATAAGGTTTTTAAACCTTATTAAACTCCATCTATTTTATATTGATTAGGATAAGGTGTTTCAATCCTACTAGAATATAGCTTTGCAAGCCTATAAATAGACATAGTCTATTCCTCTTGTATTTGAGTAAAAATTTTTCGACATAGTGAATTTTCTTCTCCTCTGCCCGTGGTTTTTTTCCCGAAAGGGTTTCCACGTAAAATTTTTGTGTTCTTTATTTTTATTTATTTTATTCTATTTTATTTTTCACAAATTGGTATCAGAGCTTCCGGGTTATTCATCTCGATCACGATAATGGCGTCTTTGAAGTATGAAATTCCTCTGTTGGATCGCAACACCAGATTTGCGTTGTGGCAAATTAAGATGCAAGCGCTTCTTGCAGATGGATCTAGAGGATGCCCCGCTAGGATAGATAAGATGCCTTGACATTAACAGATGAAGAGAAGAAGCGTAAGGATCGAAAGGCATTAACACAATTACATCTGCATTTGTCCAACGAAATTTTGCGGGATGTGATGAAAGAGAAAACTGCCATTGCATTATGGAAGAGGCTAGAACAAATATGTATGTCGAAAACTCTAACAAGCAAGTTGCATATGAAGCGGCGTCTTTATGCTCATCGTTTGGAGGAAGGTGCGTCAGACACGAACACTTAACAAAGTTTAAAGAAATTCTCTCAAACTTGGAGGCCATGGAGGTTCATATGATAAGGAAGATCTAGGGTTGATTCTACTTTGTTCGTTGCCCGTCTTATTCAACCTTTAGAGACACGATTTTATATAGCCATGAGTCTCTCACGGTTGATGAGGTTTATGATTCTTTAACCTCGTATGATAAGATGAAGCATCTTGTGGTTAAACCCAACTCTCGGGAGAGGGTCTCATTGTTCTGGGAGACAAGACCGGAATGTTGATGATGATCATGGTAGAACACAGAACGGAATCCTCGTGGTAAATCTAAGGGTAGATCGAAATCTTCAAAGAGGTAAAACTTGCAACTTCGCAAGAAGAAAGGGCACATTAAATCTAAGTGCTATAAGCTACAAAATAAGATTAAAAGGGAGGTGCGAATCAAAAGGAAAACAACGGAAAATTCGGTGAAGTGATGTTGTAGAAGACTACAATGATGGTGAACTTCTAGTTGCTTCATCAATGATTCTAAAGTAAGCGAGGAGTGGATACTTGATTCAGTGCACCTTCCACATGAGTCCCAATCGGGATTGGTTTACAACTTATGAAACGATGTCTGAAGGTGTTGTTTTGATGGGAAATAATGCTTCATGTAAAATCGCGGTGTTGGAACAATTAAAGTTAAGATGTTTGATGGAGTTGTCGAACACTTAGTGACGTGCGGCATGTTCCGAATTGAAAAGAAATTTAATTTCGTTGAGTACTCTTGATTCAAAAGGGCAGATACACAAATGAAAGTGGGGTTTTAAAGATTTCAAAGGGTCCCTTGTTGTGATGAAAGGGCAAAGAAAGATTGCCAAGTTATATGTTTCTGAGGTTCTCTCATATCGGTGATGCAAATTGTCGCTTCCTCTTCCTTGTCGATGATGATATTACTAAACTTTGGCATATCGCCTAGGGCATATGAGTGAGAATGGCTTAGCGAATTAAGCAAAGAGGACTTCTTAATGGGCAAGGAATTTGCAAACCTAATTTCTGTGAGCACCTTGTGTTTTGGGAAGCAAAGAGAGTTCGATTCACTAGAGGAATCCATAACACGAAGGAAGCGTTGGAGTATATCCATTACGATCGTGGGGCCGTCCGAGTGCCTTCGAGAGGTGGAGCTAATTATATGCTAACCTTTATTGATGATTTTTCCGAAAAGTTTGGGCGTTCTTCCGAAGCGAAGCGATGTGTTTTCCACATTTAAGTCTTGGAAAATTATGATTGAAAAAGCACGGAAAAGCAGATAAAATACCTCCGCATGCACAATGGCTTAGAGTTACGCTCGATGAGTTTAATAGATTGTGCAAGTCGAAGGATCATGAGACACTTGACGATTCGTCATACTCCACAAAGAAAAAGCGGCGTTGCGAGCGAATGAACGAAGCGATCATAGAGAAGGTTCGATGTATGTTGTCAAATGCCAACTTACAAGTCATTTTGGGCGAAGCGACCTCTCTGCATGTTTTTGATCAACCGATCTCCATCCGTTGCCATTGAGAAAAGACTCCACAAGAGGTATGGTCGGTAATCCCGCTAATTATTCGATTTAAAGATTTTTGGGTGTCCTGCGTATGCTCATGTTGATAATGGAAAATTGGAACCGAGATCCATTAAATGCGTTTTCTTGGTTATAAAGTGGTGTAAAAGGCTATAAGTTATGGTGTCCGAAAATAGAAAAGTTGTGATTAGCAGAGATGTTGTTTTTGATGAAACGCTATGCTACCTAACTTATCTCTTAAAGACTCTTCCAATAAAGAAAACCAAAAGCGGTGGAGCATCGATTAATACGTAATCAACTCCTCAAGCCAAGACAAAAATTGAGAATAGAGTTGTTTCTTCACCGCAATACTCTATCGCCAAAAACAGACAAGAAGAGAAATTAAACCTCCAAAGAAGTATGCCGAGGTTGATCTAGTTGCTTATGCTTTAAATGTGGTGAAGATATAGATGCGAATCAAGAGCCATTTAATTATTCGAGGCGATTAGTCGTGAAGACTCGAGAAAAGTGGATGTTTGCTATGCAAGAGGAGATGGAATCACTCCACAAAAAGCAGAACATGGGATCTTGTAAAACTTCCTAAAGGTAAAAAGGCATTCGTTGTAAATGGGTGTTTAAAAGAAAGAAGGGACTCGGAGTTGAAGAACCCGGATATAAAAGCAAGGCTTGTTGCAAAGGGTTACTGATCAAATTCGAGTGGACTTCACAGATGTGTTCTCTCCGGTTGTTAAGCATAGTTCGATTCGAGCTTTGCTTGGTATTGTGGCCATGCATGATTTGGAGCTTGAGCGGTTAGATGTAAAACGCATTTTTGCATGGAGAACTTGAGGAAGATATTTACATGCAACAACCGAGGGTTTTATAGTCTCGAAAAAGAGGACTATGTTTGCTTGTGAAAAAGTCCCTTTACGGTTTGAAACAGATCACCAAGACAATTGGTATAAGAGGTTTGATTCCTTTATGACTTCTCATGATTTCAAAAGAAGTAGTTTTGACAGTTGTGTCTACTTTAAGAAAAAGCAGTGATGGTTCTTTTGTGTATCTACTTCTTTATGTTGATGACATGTTGATAGCGACAAAAGATAAAGAGAGATAAGAAAGGTTAAAGCCCAACTAAGTGAAGAATTTGAGATGAAAGATTTAGGACCAAAAAAGAAGATACTTGGTATGGAGATTCTCGAGATAGAAAAGCAAGTAAATTGTACCTAAGTCGGAAGGGTACATTGAGAAAGTTCTTTGCGTTTCAATATGCAGAGTGCTAAGCTGTTAGTACTCCTTTAGCGACCATTTCAGACTTTCATCGGCCTTATCTCCTCAATCGATAATGAGATTGAGTACATGTCACATGTTCCATACTCTAGTGCAAGAGGATCTCTCATGTATGCTATGGTTTGTTCACGTCCGATTTATCATATGCGGTCGGTGCGATTAGCGATACATGGCGAATCTCGGTAAAGAACACCGAAAGCGATTCGATGGATTTTAAGATACTTACGAGGCACTACTAATGTTTGCTTACAGTTTGGAAGAACTAAAGATGGAGTTATAGGGTATGTTGATGCTGATTTTGCTGGAGACCTTGATAGAAGAAGATCTCTCACAGTTACGTCTTTACAATCGGAGGTTGTGCAATTAGTTGGAAAGCCACTTTGCAAACTACGATCGCTTTGTCTACCAAGAAGCCGAGTACATGGCGATTCTTGAGGCTTGTAAAGAAGCTATTTGGTTGAAGGGACTATTTAGTGAACTCAATGAAGACCTTCAAATCAGACGAGATTTTGTGACGATCAGTGCCATCTTTCTTACAAAAGATCAAATGTTTCATGAGAGAACAAAACACATTGATATTCGGTATCATTTTGTTCGTGATATTATTGCTCGTGGTGATATTGTTGTGAGCAAAATTAGCACTCATGAAAATCCTGCAGATATGATGACTAAGTCACTTCCTATAACCAAGTTTGAGCATTACTTAGACTTGGTTGGTGTTCATTGTTGAAGTTAAACCCTTAAGGGGTTTTTGGAAGAGGTGAAGAACTTGTTTATTGAAAGTTCGCGATGAAGAACTTGTTCATTGAGAATTTGTGTCAAGGTGGAGATTGTTAGAATTAAGTGACCCAAATTCTTATTTAAATAAAATACGATGGAAAATAAAATAAAAGTAAAATCCATATAGAACTAGACTTCTTTTATTTTATTTTAGAATAAGGTTTTAAACCTTATTAAACTCCATCTATTTTATATTGATTAGGATAAGGTGTTTCAATCCTACTAGAATATGGCTTTGCAAGCCTATAAATAGACATAGTCTATTCCTCTTGTATTTGAGTAAAATTTTTCGACATAGTGAATTTTCTTCTCCTCTTGCTGTGGTTTTTTTCCGAAAGGGTTTCCACGTAAAATTTTTGTGTTCTTTATTTTTATTTATTTTATTCTATTTTATTTTTCACACATATCATCAACTTTTACATTCTTGTGAATCCATATTCTTATTTGATGGTGAGACTCAAATATACAAAGAATTGGTTGAGTCGAAATGAACGTATATGAAGAATTGGTTATTCATCTTCGATACTAAATCTATAAAATAAATTAAAAAATTAGTTCCTATTAAAACAATTCATACCATTTTATATCAACAAAAAAAAGTATTTATCAAATAATATAACTTGTATATCATATTACTAATTATCAATATAATATAATTATATAAAAATAATTACAAACTAACCTTATAACTCTTTTTATGTTGATATTCAATTTTGATTTCTAATAACTCTTTTTTCTTTCCCAATTTGTTAAATCGATTTTTTTCCTCTCCTATATTACTAAACATTTTTTTTTTGTTATAACTCTTTTAAACACACAAACAGTATTTTGATCGAGGGATAGAGGTCTATATAAGGGAGCGGTGCTGCCTGACAATATCGTGGGACTTGAATTTTCTAATCGATGTCACTTGACACATTGGTAACACCATCTGACGTCAGCAACACCTACGCAATTCCACAGCTTTTTTTTATATAATTCTTTTTTTGAAAAAAAAGGCACTATTAAAAATTACTTTTTTTTCATTTCAGCTTTTTTCATAGGTCTTTTTTTTTTTTTAAATCAAGTTTTTTCATATTTTTTCATTGTTTATACTCGTATTTTCACAAATACATACCGATGTTGCCTGACACAGTGACAACACCAATAAAAAATTCTTTTTTGAAAAAAAAACATGATGATTGTTGCATGATTTGTTAAAAAGTGGGGTGGTATCGCCGATGTGGCAAGCGGCACCAACGAGTATTGTACCAAATAATCCATTTTCAGAAAAAAAAATTCATCTCATTTTGTAATTAATTAATTAATTTTAATATTATTTTTATAAAAAAGCCATAAAAACTCTTGTAAAAATAGAAGACCTTCAAATTAAGTAATAAAAAAAATATTTTTTTTCCCAAAACAAATAGTTGCTAACTTATATAGTAAAACATGGTGAATAAATAATACTTCTATCAAATGTAGTAGTAATGATAAAAATGAAAGCATCCAAAAAGATGATTTAATTATAGTCTAAATTCTTTTGGAATTGATACTGTTAAACCGCTTCATTAAATGAAATTATATCACATTTTTAAATTAAAAGAAAACTGCGTATATGGCCAATATTACTTGTGTGGAAGGCCAAGTAAAAATGTTGAATCTACTAGTGTGAGTTTCTGGTTCTAAATTTGGGGATTATAAAGTTGTTCAACACTTATCCAAAAAACTAAAAAATGAAAAGCTTCCATATTTTGAAAATGTCAAGCCATCTAATTTAACGAAACCCTGACTTTAATTATTGAACAAAATGAGTAAATAGACTAAATTTTTAAAATAAAAATACATAGATTAAATTACGATTGTGCAAAAAGTGAGAGCAAAATTGGAAAAAAAAAAAATCCCAAACCACATTGAATAAAAATAATGGTAATTATTGTTTTGAAATGCATGAGTATAATGTAATTGCAAAACAAATATTTATAATTCGAAATTTAGGTTAAATAAGTATTCAATTTTAAATTAGAAGGACGAATTTCATTTTAATTTTATTTTAATTTTTATTAATATTCATTATTCATTTTTATATATCCATAAGTTTTAAATGGAGATAACTTAATCAAATATTTTTAAAATTTTATTTAAATTGAACCTAAAATCTCGAATGGCAAAAACAAAAGAAAAATGTGAACATTGGAGATCGACTCGATTAAGAAACGAACAAGTAAAAATAGCGGAAGAAATTAAGAAATTGAACGCATAAATTTAACGTGAAAAACCCTTCCAAAGAGGATAAAAACCACGGGTAAAATAATTTTACTATAATAGCGAAAGAACGAAGAGAACAAAAGACGAAGATAAAAACTAAACCGCAAAAAACCCGAAAACAAAGAACCTTCAAAACATAAACACAAAATTCTCTAAAAGTATTATAATAAAATTCATAGGTAATAATAATAAAATAATCTAGACTAATCATAGTTTGATTGAAACAAATAAACGGAGTTTAACTAGAAGATTATTTCTCAAAATTGACTAAAATAGGAGTTATACTTAACAAATCTCCACCTTAACTAATATTTCCACTACGCCATCTTTGTCAAAGCCCGCCACGAGCCTATCTTGAACTATACAAGGAATTAACTTAGTCGAATATGTGCTTAGAAACTGGAAGACTTCTGGCCTTCGACTTTTACACTACCAAATCAAAACTAACCCGGGTCTTATTTTCACGAACACAATGTCCTAACTTTTAAAAACCTGCATCCAAAAGAGAACATCTCTTCAACGAAACGGTCATACCGTTTTCCCTCCTATGACCAAGTTGTCTTCGCTCCAAACGAGTTGACTTCAACTCCGTAACAGACGATGAACGTCTGATTTCATCGGTCACTGTAGAACCTTCCAGAATATAAAGATTGTCGATTCTTTTAACTTTAACAAAACGAGAGCTCCACAAGATACTTTAATGTCGCTCAACTCGATGTTGATTCTGTATCCTTTCAAGTCTAAAATACTCTAAGAGATGAGATTCTTTTTGTAAATCAGGTACATACCTAACATTTGAGAGTGTCCTAGTCGTCCCATCGTGTATCCTAATTTTAACAGAACCAATACCAATTACCTTACTGGATAAATTGTTTCTCATGTGTACAACTCCACCTTCAACTGAACTATATATGGAGAACCATTCTCTATTGGGACACATGTGGAAAGAACATCCCAAATCCAGGATCCACTTGGACGTAAGCTTGGAGTTATCACTCATTAACACTAACAAGAAATCATCACCACTCTCATCGGTCAAATTAGCACCAGCTACATCTTTCTCGTTACTCTCAGCAGCTCTTTTATTTCACAGTTTATCACGATCTGCTTTGACGTGATTATAACGATCTGCTTTGACGTGACCTAACTTTTTACAATAGCGACACCTTTTGTCTTGCTTTTTTTATGCTACCAAAACGGAAGCTTGCCTACCTGTCTTGCTATCCGAACCAAACTTATTGTCAATTTTGTCTCTACTCAACAAATGACCCTTCATATCTTCAAACGAGAGTTTGTCTCTGCCATAAATCAAGGTTTCTCTGAAAGACTTGTATGAAGGGGTAAAAAGCACAATAATAGCATAACCTGATCTTCATCGTCAATCTGAACCTCAACATTCTTTAAATTATTTAAAAGAGTAATGAATTGACTGATGTGATATCTAAGAAGCTTACCTTCGTTCATGCGAAATGTAAATAGATGTTGTTTCAACACTAAATGGTTAGCTAGAGACTTAGTCGCATAAAAAGTTTCTAACCTTTTCCACAAGGCGGATGAGGTCTTTTCCATCAATATCTCCCGCAATACTATATTTGTAAGGCACAATTGGATTGCAGACAAGGCCTTTTCATCAAGCTCTTCCCATTCTATTTGATTTAGATTCTCAAGTTTTTTCCCGGTAACAACCTTTTTCAAGCCAATTTGAACTAGAATTGCCATCATCTGAAATTTCCACAAATTGAAATTTGTGACACCATCGAACTTTTCAATTTCAAACCTTATTATTGCCATATCTGAACGGGCTGTGTAACAACCAGTTTTTAGTTAAATCGAAACAGTGGTTTCAAAACTACAAATCCGAGTCTGAAAGGAAAATTATTTTAATATTATTGCATGGTCTCCATTATGATAGAAATTTCGTATGAAAATTTCATTAAGAAAATTTTACCGATTACATGTTTAATTTAATAGAAAGGACCAAATTACATAAATTACAAAAGTTGAGTTCTAGTAGCTATAGGTATCAAATTAGCTACGGAATTCAAATTTTGAGGTCCTTATATGGCAATTAGACCATTAAGAAGAGTTAGTAGATAAGTATGATGATTCATCCATGGAAAATTAAATAAAGAAAATGATTAAATTGGAAATTGAAATAATTAAAGATGATAAAAATCTAATATCATCTTATTTCATCATCTTTCCCAAATTAAAAAGATGGAAACCCTAACCATGGAGAATTGAAGAAAGAGAAACTTATTTGGCCTAATTAGGTAAGTATTCTTGTATCATTTTTAGTAATTTTTATATTTCTGAGATCGTAATAACTTAATCCAGCTATCCCGGGGGTTAATTTTCAAAGTTATCAAAGTATTAAAATTTTTCCATGGATGAGTATTTAAAGTTTATGGTAGAAAATGAAAGGTTGTTGACAGACAAACAACTTTTGTAAAAGAAATTTTGATGAAATTATGATTTAGGGACTAAATTGAAAAGATGGAAAATCCATGGAAAATTTCTAAACTTTTTGAAATACATGGGCTGCTATTGTTACATGTAAAAATTGGCTAGGCTTAGAATAAGGATTAAATTGCATGAATTTCATTTTCCGAGCCTATGGACAAAATTGGAATTAATCAAAAGTATAAGGGCAAAATGGTAATTTTACCTAAGATGTGAAATGGACTGAATTGAATATGAATTGTATTGAATTGATGTTAAATTTATTTGTATAGATCCGGATAGATCAGAAACGGAGTTAGATCGAAGAAAAGAGAAAGTGTCGAATCAATAGAATTTGCATACACGAACAATTGTTGAGGTAAGTTTGTGTAAATAAAATTGTATAAGTTTGAATTGAATGTTGTGTATGTGAATTGTGAAATTGTCATGTAAATGAAATGGATCACATATTCGACAATGCCCGATAAATATTAAGTCTCGTTTGAATAAATGAAATTTGGTGGATATAGGGTTTCCAATTGGTTTTGGTCTTGCATGTGTTGCGAACATACTACAGCTCTAAAGAACGTCTTGTTATTATCACAGGTATCGAGACCTCGATTTTATAAATCGAGCCGTAAATATTTTTATAAATATTTATGGAATATCAATAAGGTAGTATTAAAATTTCGTCAGAAAATTTTAACGTTTGGGTGGTTAATTAAATAAAAAGGACTAAATTGAAAAAGGTGTAAAAGTTGCTAAAAGGATTAAATAGGTCAATTATCAAATGAGGAATGACCTAAAGTACAAATAAGCCCATAAGAGATATTTTGGGCGGCAATAGCTGAGAAAAATCAAGACATGGGTGAATTAAGGGCAAAATTGGAAAATTATCAAAATTAACTAAATAAAAATGGGACCAAATGGGAATATCTAGAATTCTATTCAATTCTCTTCATTTTCCCCGGCTAAAAAATAGCCATGGAAGAGGGTTCAAGCTGGTTTTCATACTCTAGCTTCATGTAAGTTTAATTCTTGCTTTCTCCTTGAAATTTCTATGTTTTTGGACTTTTACAATTGGGTCCAACTTACTATTTCATTAGTTTTTGATTTCATGGTTAATTTTTAAAGTTGTTAAGGATGAGTGCTGGAAGAATATGATGAATAAACATAGAATTGAAGCTTTAATTTTGATATATGATAATTTTATCAAGTAAAATTGGTGGAAATTGATTTTAGGACCTAATTGTGAAAATGTTTGGAATTAAAGTCTAGTGCTCAAATTATGATTTCCAAAGGTTGTAAAGTAGTTTAAAGTGATAGAATAAAGTGTTAATTGAGAAAAATTAGCTCAATTTAGAGGCTAATTGAGTAGGGACGAAATTGTTATTTATTAAAAGCTTAGGGGGAAATGGTAATAAACAGCTTGCACTAAAACAATTTTGGACAGCAACAGTAGACTAACTTTGATAAATCACCATAAATTGTAGAAATCGAATTAGAAGATGAAAAATATGAAATTAAAGCATTATTGAGTCTAGTTTCTCATAGAAAAAATGGTGTAAGCAATGGATTTGTAAATCATGAGATATAATGAATTTTGTGAGACAAGGTCAGAATGAATTCGGGTTCCCCTGTTCTGACTTTGAAAAATCATAAAAAAAATTGAATAGAAATAATTATGAGCTTAAATTTATATTTCTAGAATCCTGAATGAGTATATTTTCAAGAGAAACAAACGGGAACATCATTCGAATCCTGTATGAAGAGATAATTAATTTTTAGTGAAAAGGGGTCAGAATTGTCAGACAACAGAACAGGGGTGATTTTAAAGAATAAACTGTACTTATTGGCTAAACCGAAAATTCTGAAAATTTTATGGTAAGAAAATATGTAAGTCTAGTTTCAGGGAAAATTAGCGGATCTTAATTTGGAGTTCCGTAGCTGCAGATATAAATAATTTAGTGACTATGACACGGGTGGATAGCTTGAATATTCACATAAGTAATTAGTGAAAATTATGGATAAGGTTACTTACAAGTGTGTTATTTACACCAAGGATGTGGATGGAGAGGAGGAGGAGGAAAAATATGTGAATGACTTATGTATAAATTGATTACATGCCCGATTATAAACAATAAACGTTGAATTAGTAATGATATAATGTTTTATTTCATATGTTCATTATCAAATTGTAAATATTGAAAAAGTATGAAAATTGAACTAAATGTTCAAATTGAGTGGAACGCAAGGTTGAGCACTTTCGTTCAGTGGCTAAAATGAATTGACGAAAAAGACCATGGTTGGACCATGGCAACATGTGATATGTGATTTGCGTATAAGACCATAGCTAGGCTATGGCATCGGAGAGATGTGATTATGTGCTTCCGTATAAGACCATATCTGGGATATGGCATCGGTGTGATATATGCTACTGTATAAGACCATATCTGGGATATGGCATCAATGAGATATGTGATTCGTGTAAGACCATAGTTGGGCTATGGCATTGATATGTGATATGTGATCTGTGTAAGACTATAGCTGGGCTATGGCATCATTATATGAATATGTGTAAGACCATAGTTGAACTATGGCATCGAGAAAACGAAGTACTCAATTCCGTAAGACGTTCACTAATTTGACAAAGTTTGGTAAGTGTTACATGGAACTATGTGATATAAAGAAGTACGAGTTGATATGACATAAGTATAGAACTTGGTCGATGAATGAATTCATTTGTGATTATATAATTGTTCATCTTGAGTGTACTGTCCATATGTATTGATATTTCAAATGATTTAATGAATAAAGTTCCGACATAGAATAAACTAAACACGAGACAAATAATTATGAAATTGAACTCAAAATTCATGAAAATGACGGTTATTGATATATGGATACATGAGACATTGATATATGAATATGGAATATGTTTGATAAATGTGTTCATTCATAATTATGGAATTATGTATCTCATGTGTACTATTTGAATAAAGATGATATTTCAAATACTTTGGTTATTTAAGCTCAAATATGAAATAGTATGAAATCAAGATAAGTTGTTATGAAAATATATTTAAATTACAAAGATATGACTAATATATATTAATTGATTAGTCAATGTTGGCTTATGTGTAACACCCCCTACCCGTATTCCGAGCCTAGAATAGGGTACGAGGCATTACCAAACTTAATATGATCAATCATGTAAAAAAATCAGCCATAAAATTTTTTCTAAATTAAAAACTTTCATACATATGTTTAACGTCCCTTATATGGGCCTACGAGCCCAAAACATACATTCAGGGTGGTTCGGGACCAAACCGTAAACATATGAAACTTTTGCAACACTTAGAAAATTTTCACACTTTGGAGAGTCACACGCTTGTGTTTTCAACCCATGTAACTCTCTGTTTATAACTTCATCACCCTTGTCAGTCGTACACTTCATATAAATAACAAGAAACGTGTATGGGCTTAATTCTCATTCAATTTCTCATATATATATATACACAATTTCACGTTATGTAATCATAGAACATATATCAGCCATATCTCTGTAATCTAAATATATTTTCATAACAACTTATCTTGATTTCAGACTATTTCATATTTAAGCTTAAATAACCAAAGTATTTGAAATATCATCTTTATGCAAATAGTACACATGCGGTATATAATTCTATAATTATGAATAACACATTTATCAAACATTTTCCATATTCATATATCAATGTCTCATGTCTCCATAAATCAATAACCGTCATTTTCATGAATTCCGAGTTCAATTTCATAATTATTTGTCTCATGTTCAATTTATTCCATATCGGAATTTTATTCATTAAAATATTTGAATTATCAATACATATGGACAGTACATTCAATATGAACAATTATATAATCACAAATGAATTTATTTATCAACCAAGTTCTATACTCGTATCTTATCAATTCGTACTTCCTTGTATCACATAATTCCATGTACCAAACTTTGTCAAATTAGTGAACGTCTTACGGAATTGAGTACTTCGTTTTCTCGATGCCATAGTTCAACTATGGTCTTACACATCTTCACATAATGATGCCATAGCCCAGCTATGGTCTTACACATATTCATATATCGATGCCATAGCCTAGCTATGGTCTTACACGAATCACATATCTCACTGATGCCATATCCCAGATATGGTCTTATACAGTAGCATATATCACACCGATGCCATATCCCAGATATGGTCTTATACAAAAATCACTTGTCACTTGTCACTTGTAGCCCAAGCTACCACTATTCACTGATCAGGTAGCCAGAGCTACCATTTTTCACTGATCAGGTAGCCGTAACTACCACTTTTCACTGATCAGGTAGCAGAAGCTACCACTTTTCACTGATTAGGTAGCTGAAGCTACCACTTTTCACTTGTCATTTGTCATTGATCAGATAAGTGTAGCCGAAGCTATCACTTATCACTTTCACTTTTCCTTGATCAAATAAGTGCAGCCGAAGCTATCACTTATCACTTGTTGCCATAGTCCAACCACGGTCTTTTCCTTCAATTCATCTTGTCACTGAACTGAAATGCTCAATTTGATCATTTATTCAATTTTTATGCTTTTACATTATTCACGATTTTATCATCAATACATATGAAATAACACATCATGAAATTCATAAAATTCATAAAATTAACAAATAATCACTAAAACTTAGCCATATAAACTCACAAGTTCAATTTTGGTATTATAACGATAATCATAATTTCATAATAAATATACCAAATAAAACATTATATCATTTCTAATCCAACACTTATCGATTATAATCGGGCATGTGATCAATTTATACACGAGTCATTCATATATTTTTGGATATTTTCCTCCTCCTCCTCTCCATCCACATCCTTAGTATAAACAACACACTTGTAGGTAACATTATCCATAATTTTCACTATCTACTTATGTGAATATTCAAGCTGTCCATCTGTGTCATAGTCACTAAATTATTTTTATCTTGAGCTTCAGAACTCCAAATTAAGATCCATAAATTTTCCCAGAAACTAGACTCATATATCTTCTTACCATAAAAATTTCATAATTTTTGGTTAGGCCAATTAATACAGTTTATTCATTGAAGTCTCCCCTATTCTGCTGTCTAACAGTTCCGACCCTTATTCACTAAAAATTAATTATCTTCTCGTACATGAGGAATGATGTCCTCGTTTGTTTCTCTTGAAAATATACTCATTCAGGATTCTAAACACATAAATTTAAGCCTCTAATTATTTTTATTCAATTTTTGATGATTTTCCAAATTCAGAACAGGGGAACCGGAAATTATTCTGACCTTGTCTCACAAAAGTTATTGTATCTCATGATTTATAATTCCATTGCTTACATAATTCTTTTATAAGAAACTAGATTCAATAAGCTTTAATTTCATATTTTATTCATCCTCTAATTCGATTTCTAAAATTTTTGGTGATTTTTAAAATTTAAACTACTGCTGCTGCCCAAAACAGTTTTAGTGCAAAATGTTGATTTCCATTTTACCTCAAATTTCACAATTCATACAATTCACTCCTTTCTCAATTAACCCCTAAATTAAGATAATTTTCTCAATTAATACTTTTTCTAGACATTATAAGTTATTTCATTTCCACATAAAACTCTAACTTCAAACTCTTTTACAATTAGGTCCCAAACATTCACTTTCTATTCAATTCTTTCAATAAAATCAGAATATAAACAATTTAAAGCTCTAATTCCATGCCAAATCATCATATACTGCCAGCACTCATCCATAACAACTTCAAAAATTAGACATGGAATCAAAAACTAATGAAATAGTAAGTTGGACCCAATTGTAAAAGTCCAAAAACATAAAAATTTCAAGGAGAAAGCAAGAATTAAACTTACATGAAGCTAGAGTATGAAAACCAGCTTGAACCCTCCTCCATGGCTGTTTTTCACCTGATGAATATGAAGAGAAATGAAGAGAATTCTAGATATTCCAATTTAGTCCCATTTTTATTTAGCCAATTTTGTCAATTTTTCAATTTTGCCCTTATTTCACCCATTTCCTGATTTTTCTCAGCTATTGCTGCCCAAAATATCTCTTTTGGGCTTATTTGCACTTTAGGTCCTTACTCATTTGACAATTGAGCTATTTAATCCTTTTAGCAACTTTTACACCCTTTTCAATTTAGTCCTTTTTATTTAATTAACCACCTAAACGTCAAAATTTTCTGACTAAATTTTATTACTACCTCACCGACACTCCATAAATATTTCTAAAAATATTTATGGCTCGATTTATGAAGTTGAGGTCTCGATACCTCATTCTCGACCCAATTTACCTAATTAATTCTTTTAAATCACCAAATTCACTAATTCAAAAATGCTTTTATATTCACATTTGACTCATAGGTATTAATTTATTAAATTTTCAACTCACCCGTCGGATTTAGTGATCTCAAATCTCTATTCCCGATACTACTGAAAACTAGACTGTTACATTATGAATGATATAATTGTAACTAGCCATTGGTATAGCTTGTATTTAGTAAGTTTGAGATTCAAATTATTATGATTTTATCATGATTGATATGGCTACGAAATGAACAAACGATGATAATTATAAGGCTTGGTTGAATACCTTAAATTGATTCATAAATGTATTAAAATGTTGGTGAAGATAAATGATTAAATGGGTGAGAAATATGGCTTGGAAAATAGCCTAAGTGTTAGCCACACGGGCTGAGACACGGTCGTGTGTCTCAACCGTGTGAGGGACACGGCTTAGAGACACAGGCATGTGGCCCAGCCGTGTGGTTCGAATTGCATGCTAACGTCATAAACAGAAAGTCACACGTTCTGAGGACACGGGCGTGTCCCTATGTCCACACAGGCGTGTGACCCTGTTTCTTGGGAAAATTTTCTAAGTTTTCCCGAATCTTCTCAGAGCTCTCAGTTTAGTCCCAAATTAATCCTGATGTATGTTTTGGGCTTCGCAGACCCAATTAAGGGACGATATGCATGTGTTGAAAAGTTTGAATTAAAAGAAATTTTTTGGCCCGGTTTTTACATGTATGTGTATGTTTAGGTTCAGTAATGCCTCGTACCTTGTCCCAGCATCGGATACGGGTAAGGGGTGTTACAAGTTAAATGATGGAAATCATATAGGCTTATTATTAATTGATTTGAATTTGTATAATTGGTAAAATATGCATATATGTGATAAGAGTAGGTGAAATTGAATAATTGGACATATGGAGTGTTATAAAATGTATTAAACTTGGTTTTGGCTTGATTGGAATGATTGGAATTGGCTTGTGAATATGTTAAAGCATTGAAGTAGGTGGAAGACAAATGGGTGAGAAAAGTGGCATTAGAAATGGCCTATTTTCGTCCACACGGGCAAAGACATGAGCGTGTATCTCAGATGTGTGTGACACATGGCCTAGCACACGGGCATGTGACCTGGCTGTGTGACCCTGCACCTATTTAATGCAAGCCAGTATGCTCACACAGCCTAATATACAGGCGTGTGACCCAAGTCAGAGAGTTAAACTGGTATGGACACGGGCTAGGACACGGTCGTGTGTCCCTATTTCAAATACCTACACGGCCTGAGACCGGACGTGCCTCTTGATCGTGTAAACCACACGACTTGGCCACAAGGGCATGTGTCCCCTACACCTAGGAAAAATTTTAACATTTTGCGAAAATTGTCTGAATACCAAATTTAATCCCGACTTATTTCCAATGCATATTTTGGGCCTCGATGGCTCTTATAAGGGATATTTATGATTGATTATGATTAGTTTCTTATATGAATTAGAAATCGTATGAAATGTCTATATTTGATTAGTAAATTATGGTAATACTCCATAACCTTGTTCCGGCGACGAATATGGGTTAGGGGTGTTATAGGCTGATCTACAAAAATCAAATTAGCTCTGATACCACTTATTAGGGATCGACCTGATTAAGTAATGAACAAGTAAAAATAGAGAAAAAAATTGAGAAATTGAACACAGAAATTTAACATGAAAAAACCCCTCCAAAGAGGATAAAAATCACAAGCAAAATAATTTTACTATAATGGCAAAAGAACAAAGAGTATAAAAGATAGAGATAAAAATTAAACCCCAAAAAACCCAAAAACAAAGAACCCTCAAAATATAAACACAAAATTTTCTTAAAGTGTTACGAGTTTTAATCTTTATGGGTGTATTTTTTTTAAGGTTGTAAAAGAACCTATTTATAAGTTAAATTCATAGGTCAAATAATAATAAAATAATCTAGACTAATCAAATTTTGATTGAAATAAATAAACGAGTTTAAATAGAAGATTATTTATCAAATTTGATTGAAATAGAAGTCATACTTAACACTTGAATAATTTAAATTTGAAATGATATGAATCTAACATAAATTAAATTACATATCATTCGATTTAGTCTTAACTCAAAATGATTTAAATATATATATATATATATATATTCAACCCTCTCTATAACACCTCATTGGTTTGTGAAAATTGTGCTTGTTATAGAGAAATGGTTGTTATACACCTATAACAACTTGTTATAAAGAGATGGTTATTATAAATTTACTATAAAATTCATATCGTGAATTTTCATCAAATGAAGAAAGTGAAAATTATGTTTAAAAAAAGGAAAGTGGAAATTAAAATACATACGAGGTGCATACATTATTACTTTTATTTTACATTATGAAATTCATAAATCTAACAAGTTCAATTAATCCGTCTAAGTTATCAAATTAAATTAATTAATTAATCATGAATTATTAAATTCAAGTAATCAATTTACAAATTTGATGAAATTCATACTATAAAATGTAATTAGAAATTTTATTGAATTAATATCTTTAATTCCATTCATTAAAAATTAATTCATTTAATAAAATATAACTAATAGATTTTTCATATGAAATTTAAACATTTTATGAAATAATATTTTAATTAACATCTTTTTATTTAATAAATTACAATTAATGATTTTACTTGTATGAAATAACTATAATTTTATTTTAAATTTCTACAAATATACTATTATAAGAGAAAAATTATTATAAAATTTAAAATAAAACATAAAATTTCAATTCAATTAAATACTTTACCATTATAACGATAAGGTATATAGAAGGGCTCACCCGCATGAATGGTCAAGGAGATTCACTATAGCAATCAGTTGAATTCTCTGACTGGCTGATTTTAGCCTCCTTAATCCTTCTCATGAAAGACAAACCACTCCACTCATGAATTTGACAAATATTCTATGGTTATCCAAACTTTTCATTTTGTTTAAAATTTTTCGTGTATCAATTACTAGACCCATAATGTTGATAAAAATATTTATATAATAAACTTATAAAACAAATATTAAAATTATATGCAACTTTAATTGAAATAGTAGCAACACCAATTATTCTTATGTATATGTAAATTTTTTAAAAATATCAGAAATTAAAAAAAAACATTAATATCCTAAGAATAATGTTTATTCCTTTATAATAAACAAGTAAATAGATAAATCAGATTCGAAATTCATCCGAATTTGTGCCAAGTGAAACAAAATTATCCTTTTATACGCTTTGATTCAGTGTTAAAGCAAAACCAAATTGCCAGTATTGCAACTTAAAACATTGTAATACAAGAAATTTGAAAATAGGTAAGTGTTAACATATTAAATATCACAGCTTCAAAATGGTTTGCATCTCAGAGATGATAATGCATTGAAGACAAAAGCTGTTGCATCATACCAACTTCAGAAGTTAAAATACAATGGCAACATGGACAAAATTAGCTTCTTCATAACATTAATTCATTACAAATAAGGTTTGCAGAACAATTTCCACTGCACATATTAAACCCTTTATATAAACACCCACAAGCATACCAACACTAGCTAATCTACTATAAATGAATTGTGTTTATTTTTCTTTCTCAAGTTTAAAAACCCTCAAATTGCCTAAAAAAATGATAAATAGAATGTCAAAAGCAACCAGTGATTTTTCCATAAAAACATGCTAAAATAATTTGAGTTTTCCGTGGGATAGAGTCGACCTTGCGTGCTGCAGTTTACACGTTGCTCTCTGTGTTCCTTCCAAGCCAGAACATGTGTCTGTAGCTCCTAGAGTAACAGCAAAGTAAAGGTAGATAGTACATAAGAATGCTAAGAGTCCCAAAGCTGTTAAGAGGAATCTATGCCTCTGAACAAGTGTTGACCAGCTCCCCAACTCATCTTTTGGGAATTGTTTCCTCATTGATCCTGATCTCCGATGGGGAGAAGATACAATGGCATCAAGGACCATAATTTAGAATTTAGATACTAATAGTCCTTAGCCGATGTGACCTGAAATCATGTAGCCAATTCGATACATCACTACATGTAAGAGAGAATAACCCAGACTCAAAAACAAAGAAAGTTTTAAATCACAATACGTCAAAATTATCTAATTTCTCAAGGGAATAACCCATGTAAATCCCTGCTTTAATGCAGCAGCCCGGGCCTCACTCAAAATGCTTTTTTACGACAGCCTCATTTCAAATGCAATAAACTATTGGAAAGAATACACAAAAGACTGAATCGAACACATCTAGTTAAACACATATGCGAATATCTAAATGATTGAACAACCCTAACAGGAAAATCTTATATATATATATATATCAGTATCAGCTAGAAGCAGGGTGCAAATTTCCCTTATCAACAGCACTACAAACTTTTGTAAAATATTTTTCTACAGATTCCGTCCGAGCTTGAAGGCCAATAACGCTTTAAACCATAATTGCCAAACAAATACATATAGCAACTCATGAATTAGCTTCATCAATGTTCAATTGTTATATCACAAAGCATAAATCCTTTATTTCCCTTTCACCTGAAAGCTATTTATACTTTAACTATTTGAGACAGATTTTTAACCTAAAATGTTATTGTTTCAGCTAGATCATGATAGATCTTTTTCTAGTCCTTAATCGCGCTCATGAAAACATGCTATCAACTCAGATCTTCAAAAACCCAAAAACAGAAAAGCCAGAATAACATGTTAAATCTACATTTAAAAAAAAAACAAATCTTATCAGAAACAATTAACAAGCTGGATAATCAATACATATTTCTATCAAACAAACATAAAATTCAAAACCCATATCTATCCTAGAAAATTAAACAAAACCCAGATCTGCAATAAATCAAATAGTTTAAAAAGGAAACATACTTACAGTAGAGAAAACCAAGGTTAGATGAAAGGGAAGCAAATAAAGGGCGTACGTCTTGATGTTTTCTCTTTATAATCCCTCGTCTTCCCTTCTTTGTGTCACGACTCAAGGAAAGATATTAAAGAAACAAAATTCAAAAGAAAAGGCAAATCAAGGAAATAAAATGGTGTTTTTTATTGGGTGAGGAAGGAAGCGTCGAAGGTATTTTGAACTAATGTCTTCTCTATTGGGCCAATATTGACGTTTGGAGACGTTCAAAGGTCGTTTAGTGATAGGTTTAATTTATATTTTAGTCCTTAAATTCTATTTTTTTCACTTTGATCCTTATTTCTTTTCCACTTTAGTCCCTAACCATATTAAAAGTTCACTGGTTGAATCTTTTGAACATTACAAAAAATTGGTTAAGATATCTGGCTAATTATAAATTACAACGCGTCAAATAATGACATTATTATTTGAAAAAAGTATTTTTTTTAAAATAAAAAGGTTACAAAAAATTATATAAGAAAAACTAAAAGATATTATAATATTATAAAAACTTGTTAAAATTTGTAAAAATTATAATAAAAAAATTTGCAAGAGAAAGATAACATTGATGGGCAACACAAAATTTATCAGAAGTTTGGTTGTGATGGTGAGAGTTGTATCAGTGGAAGTATGGAACATGATGTGAAATTTGGCATGTATGAATGAATTGCTTTTATTTAAAAACTTTAAATTTATTGCATTTTGGTTTATTTTTGAAAATACGTTAGTTTGTTATGAATATCACTTAACTGTTTGATACTATACTCTGTCATAGAATCAATAAAATAGAAATAGAAATAACAAAAGTAGAGAGAGATTTGAACACGGTTATCAATTTGTTTACGTAATTCGAAAATAATTTTACTTTACATATCCTTACTTAGTGGATGGTCTCTTATTCCTCAATTGATCCAACCACCTATTAGTGTAAGCCTAAACTACCTTTCTACAAGATGTATTTGCAAGCCTAATAGCTAGTCCCAACTAGTTACAACCACTTACCCAAATATCACTTACAAAAGTTTAAATTGACTCACAAATAACGCCTAAAGTAGAGTGCGGAAATAAACAAAGAGAATAAATAACCAAAATAACAGTTTTCAACTCTCTATCCTATTAATAGGCATCCTAAGCAACTGCAATAAGTACCAAGTAACCTAGATAAACTTGACTTCTTATATATTTCATATTCAATCAGCGAAGTCCTAAGTCAATAAGAAAAGCCCTCCTTGAAATAAGCCATCAATGACGTCTATGAGAAGAGAAAAATTCTCTCTCAAATCCCAAGTCAGATTCAACTTTTTTTTTTCATAAATCCAATTTATTCACGTAATGCTCCTGTTGATAATTTTGTTTCTGAGAACAAGAATAAAGCTTTCCATAAGGCCCATGTCAAAAAAGTCATCACATAAAAATGCCTAGGTTGTCTTCTAACGTAGCTGTCCAAGTCCATGACTGATTAGGTTACTAAACAAACATTGTTGAACAAACTTGGTCCTAAAAACATCTCTCTTAAGCTTTTTGACAAAACTTAAGCAAATGATTCTACTTTACTCCCTATATCTGCATGAACTCCCCCCAAAAAGTAAAACAATAGCCAATAATTAATCAAGGCATAGTGCAACATCTTATACCTAACCCGATCGTCGAGTTCGGGTACCGAGTGTCACAATTAAACTGGATTACTTAACAAAATATCTAACCTAATTTATTTACGCACTTAGACTTTGTCAAATTACACATGCATTACTACTACTTGATCTTACTCAATTATAGAGACCATATAAATTTTTAGAATTTAAATTCTACTATAACTCATATCATACGAGCATTAAATTCTTACAAACTTCTTACCTTACTAAATTCTTACAAATTTTAAATTAAGACTTTAATGTAGAAGTGTGTGGGGCCTCTAAGGATGCCCTTCTATACGTATGATACAGTTACCAATCCCTTTGCACGAATCTGGTAGAGTCTGTCTTAGTCCCCTCCCACAACGACTCCTTAAATTTTGATCCTACAACTAGTGTAGTACAATCGTAAGTTTAGATGAACTTAACGAGATTCTGTACAACAATAAACAAAAGGTACTAAATCTTCCAAAATAAGAATAAACATAGAATTTAAAACCCCTTAAGCATCTTAGGAAGTTTTGTCATTTTACTAGCGTAACTAGTGCCTTGAAGTCTCCGAGCTAATCATTTAGCGAGCTAAACCCCTGGTTTAGACATAGATGTGCTCTTTCACATGACAATTTCTTCTAGGATTTATCTTTGTACAACATTTTTACAAACATTCATATCACCTTTCCCGACTTGACTTTATAAAGTTAGTCATATACACTAATTAATCAGACTATCGACTTCTACTAGTGGGCTTGCAATTTTCGCCACCTAAATGGCGGATCCTTGCCCTGATCTATTCATTCCACACTGATCTCAACATATGATTACCTTATTTCCCTGACAACTATCTCTCTTTGACTTAGCCCTTACATAGATCCTTCCTTAAGGAAGACCCAATTCCAACATCTTCAATTGTAGTCTCAAATATAACATTTGGCTGATTAAAAAAACCACCCCATCCCTTGCAGCCTTGTACTACGCAAGGTAGTTCTATATGATCTTCAAACTGAAAATAGATATGCTTATTAAGTTCGTTGGTTGGCTCCTCTACAACAACGATTAGAAAGTGTGTTGGCTCCTCCACACCTTCACCTAGTTCTGGTTTAAGCTCATCCTTAATATCTAACTAGAAATAGAAATGCTCATTTAGATATGAAATCAATGGCACCTAAAAGATTAATCCATCTCTGTTTACAAAAGTCTTTAACAAGAAAGAAGAAATAAAATAACAGAAAATAAAATTTATTCTAAAAAGAAAGGGAAAGCCTAATTTAAAAAATAAGAAGAAAAGAAAAGAAACCTAATCTAAAAATATGAAAAGTAAAAAAAATGTTCAGCATAAAAAAAAATCGACTCCCAAAAGCTTATAAAGTAGTATTTATAGTTCAAAATGCACTCACTTAAAGTCTAACTTAAGTCTTGTTGGATTGAAAAATACCCTTTAGAATTTTGGCCTCGTTAGAGTCAGTGTCATGACACCCATATACTGGTGTCGGGACATCAGCAACAGGTTACTCTAGGATGTTTTTGGGCTTCAATGTCACAACAATAGCTCGTTGGTATCGTGACATCATCTTTAAACAACTTGACTTCTTTATTTACAAGGGTTGTGGCTAGTGTTGCGACCTTACCAGGTCACAGTTGCGACCTTAGGGGCTGGTGTCACGACACCAACACCTTGATGTCGGGATTTCAAAGACAGTCTATTCAGATGTGCAATTTGGTGAAGTCCAAATTATTGGTTGATAGCAAAGGCATTGGTGTCATCATATCAGCATCTTGGTGTCACAACTTTGGCTTTAGTTTAGGCTCTTCTCCTTATTTTTTGTATTAACCAAGTGCCTAAAACAAACTTAAAGATTAAGTTTCTAATGGCATAAACTTGTCATTTTATTCCAAAAAGCATAAAACATAATAAAACTAAAGTTAAACATAAAATTTAATAGTCACAAGAAAGTAATGAAATATTGTATAAAATACTCAATAATAAGCCTTTTAAGTGTTCAAAGAGCTTAATTTGACGTATATAAATATGGAAGATCAACTATAGGTACCCTTCTTTCCTGATCTGGTGCAATTAGTATTAGATCTTTTCTTTCTCCTTCTAATATCTATCTTTTTTTTTCTAAATTCTTCTTTTATCAATTTTCTTATTTTCTTCATTGTTGCAATTATAAAAAAAAAAAATCTCTTTGTTGCAAATTGCTCCAAATTACAAGCCATTGATGATTGTTAAACACCCCTCTTAAGAAGAATTAGTAACGACAATTGCAATATACGTGTTTGGATCCTGATTTGATGGTGCACAATAGTCGTAGTCGTTGCAATTGCCATAACCACCATTACATTGCCCTCAATGATGTCCTCTATTCCATTGCTAAAACCAGTTTCAAGTTGATTTAGTTGTTGCTAATTCTTTTAATGCTTTTGTTTTGCGTTTTACCATCATCTTAGTGGCAGTGCGAATGATGGTAGTGGCAGTGGGGAAGGGAAAGAGAAAGGTAAATTTTGAAGATCAAATTGAGATCATTTGTAAATTGGGTTAATTTTTTTAAATTATGACTAAATTGATATAATATGTAAAAGTTGAGGCCTAAATTTGTTATTATACTGCTTTTTTAATTGTCACATCACTCTCCCGTAAAAGATTTAACACATTTAACATAAAATGGACAAAAAAAAACAACAATCTCAATTAGTTGGGTGACCAAATTAAAAAAAAATGGTAGTTGGTGACCAAAAAATAAAAAGGGCAATAGTTGGGGACTAAATTAAAAAAATTGATAGTTGTATGACCAACAAAGAAAATAGGCAATAGTTGAGTGACCTATTGTATAGTTTACCCTGCCATTTTATAGGAAAGTAACTTGAAGGAATGAAATTCAAAAGAAAGTAAATAAATATTGACAAACTAAAAGTTAAAATCACTTTCCAACTAATTAAATTTCTAAACATTACCTAATTTTAACCACAACACCAAATATAAAATTTTTTAGTGTAAATTAACTAGTAGTCGCCCAACTATTAGTAAATTTTTTTGGCCACCAAAGCACAAAAAGTTAATTTTTACCCAACTATTAATAAATTTCTTTTTTTTGGTCACCTAACTATGAAAAGTTACATAAAATGGTCAGCTAACTAGTCAATCTTGTCTTCTTCTTTTTTTTTTGTCAACGGCTAACTAATGGTGGCACCTTTTAAAATTAACATAATAGCAACTTTAACCTTTAACATTCATATTGTGTAATTTAGTCTAATTTTTTGCAGTTTTTATTTTCTTTTTGACATTAAAGGTTAATTTTAAAAGGACGAGAAAAGATAGAAATTATTGTCTTAGATTTTTGGGTGTTTTCATTTTAATATATTTTCAATAAAATTTAGTTGATAATTTTTTTTTATCTTTTTAGGTGAAATGGTCACAAAGAAAAGTTGAATTGAAAAAATGTTGAAGGTTAGATTTTCTAGAGTTAAGACTAAATTGATATAATATATAAATATTGAGGGTTAAAGTTACTATTATATCAATTTTACAAACTGCTTAGTCATGTGGTGACCAAAAAAGACAAAATTGAATGGTTGGATTGATATTTTGTAACTTTTCATATTATTAATAGTTGAGTGGTTATTTTATAACTTTTTATAATTGGGTATTAAAAATGAATTTACTAATAGTTGAGTGACTACTAGTGCAGATTACCCAAATTATTAACAAAAGACAATCTAAGTCGTCATCAAGGTAAACAAACGGTTGTGATAAGGAAATTAGGAGAAGTGCAATATCTAACAGCCGTATATGATTTTAGGAATTTAAGAGTCTGACTGAGAAAGCAATTCCGATTCCTCTTTTGGGTTTGTTGTGTTTCGAATCATCGCCTTCGCCTAACTTTTTCTCCTTCAATTTCTCAGGTAACACATATTTGCTCAATTATTATTTTTCCTTTTTGAGGGCTCTTCCGATTCAATTCTCAACAGTTAGGGTCTTGTACAGAATCTATTCATTTAATTTTAGTTTTGATCAAAGTAATAAAGGTTTTAGGGTTCGGCGGGTTAATCTATCTTGTTGTGGTGAAGATGTGGGCTGCTTCATGCCTTGCATCGTGCTGTGCGGCGTGCGCCTGCGATGCGTGCCGCACGGTGGTTTCGGGGATAAGCCGGAGGTCTGCAAGGATAGCCTATTGTGGACTATTTGCCCTTTCTCTGTTTGTTTCGTGGATCCTACGTGAGGTTGCCGCCCCTCTCATGGAGCAGCTGCCTTGTAAGTTTCGTTCGGTTTTGCCTCTTTTATTTTATTTTATTTTGGTTATTGCTGAGTGTGTTCTAGATCTTTATATTATTAATTATTCGGAGCATAATTTGTTTGTTTTAAGATTCCATTACACATATCTTGGTAACTGTTGCACTGAGTGAATGTTGCTGCAATATGGTAAATAGTATCCAATCAATAACCTCTTCAATGGGCGGATAAGTCAAATTCTTTAGGCTTTGTTGCATTAGCATTGTCTTACACGGAGCTAAATGCATTTTAAACATGCTCTCTTAATTAACTATTCACCACATGAATCTGAAGAAAGCTCTGATTTCCATATGAATCTGGGTATATTTCTATTCACCATGTTCAGTATATTGAATCAAAACTGTTTCCTGGATGAACTGTATATATATATTTATTTTGAGTGTTGGATAACTGGTACTTGCACCTCATTTCTCCTGGACCGTGCTGCCCCATGTTATTTTGCCATTAGTTATTTGTATGTGGCACACATTTCATGTTTATAATGTTTTACATATTTCTTGATGGGGAAAAGTAAACTTGGTCTTGAGAGGTATAACTGAACTTGTTGTCTATGTCCTGATATACTTGATTTGCTGATTTAGTGAATATAATATTGTTATTTATACAGGGATCAATCAATTTCACAAAACACCCAACAGGGAATGGTTTGAAACAGATGCGGTGCTGAGGGTCAGCTTGGGAAATTTTCTCTTTTTCACTATCCTATCATTTTTAATGATTGGTGTTAAAAATCAGAGAGATCCTCGTGATGGTTTGCACCATGGTGGATGGATGATGAAAATTATCTGCTGGTTCATTTTAGTTATTTTGATGTTTTTTGTTCCTAATGAGATTATCAGCTTTTATGGTAAGCAACACTGCTTGTGTATCGTTCTACTAAATTAAGAATGCCATATTTTGAAAGTCGTTACATGCTTTAGGAGATTTCTTATGGAGCATTTTCCAATGATTAGAGGAAATAATAAATTGTCTAAAATCACTTCTAGTTTGACTTCGTCTGAAACTTAAATCTTGCATTTGCAGAGACGATATCAAAGTTCGGCTCAGGACTGTTTCTTTTGATTCAAGTTGTGCTTTTACTTGACTTTGTTCATGGATGGAATGACAAATGGGTTGGATACGATGAGCAATTCTGGTTAGTTTTGCCTTTTGATGTCTTTATGGTATCTGTTCATTGTATTCTTCTGATTCCTGACCTGCTTGTTTTTATTTATAGGTATGTTGCTCTTTTTATTGTTTCACTTGTTTGCTATTTGGCGACATTTGGCTTTTCGGGACTTCTCTTTCACTGGTTCACTCCATCTGGACAGGATTGTGGACTCAATACCTTCTTTATCGTGATGACCTTGATTCTTGTCATTTTGTTTGCCATAGTTGCATTGCATCCTGAAGTAAGTCTCTCCTTTCGTTTTTCGTAATCATAATTACCTGTCAACTATAAACTCAATTAGTTGTGTTTTTGTTAGTTGCTGAAGAGCCAATACATTAATTGGAGTAAAGTTGATGCCACCATTTGCAAAATTTCTCATCTCTTGCATTGGAAACAACTAGCTCTCTTGTGGATTATATACCCTTAATGTAAAGTGGACCAGCCTAAACCTGAGTTGGTAATCCCAGTTAGAATATTGATACTGTTCCCATAATTGATCAGATAGGTATACCTTTTCAAACATAGGACAATGATTAGAATGTGGAAATGAACATGCTTTTGTGTCCACAGTTCCACCCATTGCAAATAAAGGATTTACAACCAAAATATAGATGAATTGAGTGCAAAGATGGCTTAACCATTTAAATATTAAACCTTATAATCATGCTCTTTCTTTTGTTCCATAAAATTGAAATATTGAAGGATCATCTCTCACTCTTATCACCAGTCACTTGCATTTGAAATGAAAAAAGTAATGACTATGATTTAACGCTGTTGTTTATTTCAATCTATGGAGATGCTTCTTTTCTATTCCTAGTAGGCTAATATACATATATATTGATGATTTCTTGTCTAATTATCTTGTCATGTAACAGGTTGGTAGTAGCATTTTACCAGCATCAGTTATATCACTGTATTGCATGTACCTCTGCTACAGTGGGCTTGCAAGTGAACCAAGAGATTATGAATGCAATGGTCTCCACAAGCATTCTAAAGCAATTTCTACTGGCACTGTGACTGTTGGCCTGCTTACCACTATCCTTTCTGTTGTCTATTCTGCTGTTCGAGCTGGGTCTTCTACAACTCTACTATCCCCACCAAGTTCACCTCGTGCAGGTATTCTTGACAAAATATTCATTCATCATACATTATATACCAAACTGTTAATGTTTATATGGTTTTCCATTCTAAAGATTAGGATCGAGAGTTGTCTGTAAATTTCATGGTTTTGCATCCCTTTTGTTTGTATCCCATTTTTTGAATCTATTCTGAGGGTAAAATAAGAAAAGAAAAGATGAGATATGTTAAGAGTAGAGTTTAACATTGAGTTTGAATGCGTAAAGGTGGTGGAAAGCCATTACTTCCATTGGACAAGGCTGATGAGGAGGAGGAGGAGGAGAAGAATAAGGCAGTGACATACTCGTACGCCTTCTTCCATATCATTTTTTCCCTGGCAAGTATGTACTCAGCGATGCTTCTGACGGGATGGTCTACCTCAGTTGGGGAGAGCGGGAAGTTAGTAGATGTAGGGTGGCCATCTGTGTGGGTACGGATTCTAACAGCCTGGGTGACTGCAGCTCTCTATATGTGGTCTCTCCTTGCTCCTATTCTCTTCCCAGACAGGGACTTCTAAGTCTCTCTAAAACATATGTTGTCGGATATCTTTGCAATAAATTTGCTCTGTATATGTATGGTTGTATGTGTGTGGGTGATCTGAGATGGATTTGCAGTCAACAAATTGATGTCGGATATTTATTGTTGCAGTAAAGTTACTGTATGTCTGATGGTCTGTGACAGATTTGATTACATCCCCCACTGAGATACTAAGAACCTTCTTGATTGAATTATCTTTATGTAATTATTGCAAGTTTAAGAAGAAAAAGCTTGATATTCATTTAGTATCTCGATTTAAGATTAAATCTGTTCTTATATTACAGCTTATGAAAAACTGGTGGTTTTCCAAAGCTCAAAATGCGTAATTCGTCTACTTATTTCGTCCTTTTCATGATGATGTGAGTTAGATGCTTATATTGGAAAAAACCTCTTCTAAAAAAGTGGTTTTGAAATGTGTGGTAAAAAAAGTGTATTGTGTTAATTTTTAGTGATTTCTATTGTGATTATGGTTGAAATACTCAGGGTAACTATTAGAGTGAACGAAATTAGTAATATTATCTGTGAACGTATAATAGAGAAGTAAAGGTTAAAATATTTCACATAGAACTATAAATTTTAAATAGTAATTAATATAAATTATTTGTTTAATTAATGATACATAAAATATTTTTAAAACTTAAATATAATAATAAATTATATTTAAATAATTTAATATAATGATAATGATATTTAAGTAATTTAATATAATGATACATAAGATATAATTTAATTTAATTTTTATATATCTTTTAAATAATTAATATAAATAAAGATATTTTGATAATTTTTATTTTTAGATGCAGTTTTTTGCGTTTGGGTGGAAAAATACTTTTTTCATCGTAATTTCGACCCAAAAACCATGACAGGGAAAAAATAATTTTGAAAAAATAAGCCCAAACATCTAAGTTTTGAGTATTATCAAGACAAAAATCATAAAACTAAAATAACATAATTAAAAAATACTTAATACTATTATTAAAATAACTAGTTGTATAGGTGATTATCCAAAATAATTTAAAACACTAATATACATAAATACATAAATAAAGATATAAAAGCAAAATAAAACTCTTAGGGCTCACATCCATTTGCCTTTTGCTCAGGGTGAAATTTGGTTGCTTCAATTGTTTCTTTTCATTTTCAATATTTTTAAATATTCATTATATTAATTTTAGGTTTTGAGTTTTTATCTTTTATTTTGATAAAATAACATTTTATGAATTTTAAAATAAAATTTCAAAATCAGTTTTCATAATTCTTTTTAAAAAATAAATTTTGAAATAAATAAAAACAATCAATAATTCTTATACTGTATTTCTTTGAAAAATAATAAATAATAATTTAAAGTTATTTTTACTATTTTAAATATAAAATATTTATGTTTACATCGTAACATCATAAAATAATTGAAGTTAATCATTGTTGATATTGTGGTAAAACAAGGAAGGAATATGGAGTGGAGGTGGTTGTTGTGGAAGCCGATTCACTCAGCCGAGTGGAAAGTCAGAGGATACAAAGAGTGAAGATAAGGAGAGTATGAAGGTTGAGAGCTAAAGGTAAGTTAGCAAAGTGTAGGCATTGTTTCTTGGAAAGTCGATCTCTTTTTTTTTCATTCTTGGGGGTATTTATAGACTAGGGTTCTATGTAAGATTATATTAACGTGTTAGACTTGATATTAAGTCATCATTATAGAACGCGTGGGGTGGATACCTTCAATGGGATGAGGATATTTGTTATGGGACATATCTTATTATTTATTTTGACTTGATGGTATGAAATAGTTGAACTCGTGTAGTATTTGATGACCAACAATTTATATTCCTAATGAAACTAAAGGCCCTAATGGTAGATGGTACATGCTTGTTTGAATGATCATATTGGAAAGGGGTTTGCAGATAACCTTTAGACTTATTGATTGTCTTACTATTTAGGTGTTTTCTTCCATTGTCACGTGTCTTGACGTGAATAAGAGTATAACAAATATAAATTAAATAAAAAATAAAATTCAATTTGAATAACCACTAGAATTTTAATTTGTATTTCAAATCCATTCAACCACTACGACTAGATCGATTTTCTCTATTTCTCAAAATTTTTACTCAATTATTCAAAGCAATTTGTTATCAAATATAGGAAATCGAAATAAAATGATTATCAAATATAGGAAAATCGTATATATATACTTTTGCTTTTTAAAAATATAGGAAATTCATATATATATATTTTAAAAAATAAAATAAGTTATCAAAGCAAAATAAGAATAATGCTGATTTATTTTATTTTCCCTTAATTTGTTTAATTAAAATAGTAGAAAACTAAAATTCTCGAAGAAATTTGAACGAGAACAAGAAAAAAATCAACACAGTAAAGAAACATTTGAAGAAATTAGAAATTAATTCAGTTTATTTATCAAATGCATTTGTATAGTATGAATATAAAAAATTAGTATATTAATAGTTTCTTTAATAAAATCTGAATAATAATATAAAGAGATGACACATAGTATAAACAATAAATGAATTACTACAAATTAATGTATAATAGTAACTACAACATTGGAATATTCAAAGCTAAAATTTACATCCTAACCCTACCATCATTAAATCAACTTGACAATCAACACTGGTCGACCAAGAAACAACTGCCAATAGCCCCAAGAGACCCACCGCATTACTGATGCATAAAAAGTCAAGTCTCAAATGACCTATCCTTCTCATCATTATCTTGAATCTATCACCAACACTATGATATATCATAATAAAGTTTTTTGAGAATGGTTTCTAATAAATCTTACATGTAACACCCCTTATTTGGCTCGGTCGCCGGACCCGGGTAGTAAGGTGCTACCACCAAATTTAACAATCATTATATATATACACTTTACAAAACAAAATCTCCATGATTAGACATCACGTCGTGCATAATCAAACATAATGAAAATTTGAAATTTGTATGGACCTAATTGAGAAATTCAAGCATGAAAAAGAATTGAAATGAAAATTTTCAAAGTTTTTAGGTTAATTTCAAAAATCCACAATTGGTATCGATACCAAATCGATACCAAATTTCAATCATGTTTTCTTTGACAAGGATATCAATATTAATTTCCTAATATCGATACTCAAATGAAAATCGATATCATTTTTGGTATTCTGTTTGTTTAAAACTATTCATTTAGTTAAGTATCGATACTAGATGTAAAAATATTGATACTTGAGTTCAGGAATAGTAAAAACTTCTCTTTAAAAGATCCACTTATGCTCAAAATTTACCTAAACTCAAATAACATACCTAAACACAATAAAAACATACAAATCAACATCTAAACAAAATATATATACTTAAGATCAATCAACATAAACAATCTACCATTGAGGTACTTAGACATGAACAACTAAGCATCCAATTTTATTTATAAGCATACTGTAACAGCCCGTTTTTAGTCAAATCGGAACAGTGGTTTTGGGACCACAAATCCAAATTCAAAACATTTATTTTATTATTATTTTAATGTTTACAGCATGATAATATGCTTGTGTGAAAATTTTGTTAAGAAATTTTATCGTTTGATTAGTCAATTTGATAAAAAGGATTAAATCGCATAAAGTGTAAAACTTGTGTGCTATTAGTTAAATGTGTCTAATAGCTATGGTTTATTAAAGTGAAGGTCCTTAAGTGGTATAACCCATTAGTATGTTAGTGGACTTGTATGATGATTGGTATTGTTGAAATTTAATTTATATTAAAAGGGTAATTAGGTAAATTAACAAATAAGTGATGAATAATTAAAACAACACATAAAATTTTGTTTTCATTCATCTTCCTTAGCCAAATGAAGCATGAAGAAAGCATTTTTAGGGCTTGAAGCTTTCGGTCATTTGCAAGTTCAATTGTAAGTTCGTTTTTGTCCTGTTTTTAATGATTTCTAAGTTTTTGAGATCGTTGCAACTAGGTCTAGCTAGCCCAGGGACTAATTTCCAAAAATGTTAAAGATTTTGAATGTTTCCATTGATGAATAAGCATGTATTTTGAAGTTTCTTGATATATTATGAATGCTTGTTGATAGATATACAAGTTTTGTTAAGTGATTTTTGAGAAAATGCAAAATAAGGATTAAATTGAGAAATGTTAAAAATTTGTAGTTAAAATGTGAAGTAAATGAAAAATATGGCTGTTAAGGTATAATAGTAATTTTTCTAGCATGGGTTAATATTGAATTTCATTAATTTGTGATTTTATGAAATAAGGACTAAATTGTGAAAAATGTGAAATATTGGGGGCAAAAGTGTAAATGTGCTTTAAAGTGTGTTTTGGACTAAATTGAATAGAGGGATAATTAAATGAGCTGAATTTGATATTATATAGATCAAGAGAAGTGAAATTTGGAAGTAGATCAAGGGAAAAATAAAGTTTCAGATTAATCGATCTATTTTATCGTTTTTGAACCCGAGGTAAGTTTGTATATTATAAGTTTTAATAAAAATGTATTTCATTTGGTTTGATATTGTATAAATTGTGAATACAAGACTATGGATATGATCGATAGTGATTTGACGACGATTCGACATTCAAAATTTCGGTTGAACCTTAGGAATAGTTTAGGATACTAGTGAAATGTCATTAGGGGATACATTGAGTTGGCTTCGGGCAATGATATTAGCACTTCAGTTGTGAGTTATACCGATTTGGCTTCGAGCCTGAATATCGGATGATTTGGCTTCGGGCCATGATATCAGTATTTCAAATATAAGCTACCTTGATTTGGCTTCGGGCCTTGGTATAGGTACTTAGTGTGCAAGACTCTTGAGTATTCGACTTCTATTCTGAATGGTTTAATGGGTAAATGAAAGATGTAATCGAGTTGAAAATAATATGAGATGGTACAGTTACGTACGTGACATGTATAAGTTTTGGTTCGAAGAAACTTGAAAAGATTGTGATTAATATCATAATTGCGTATTTGTTAGCTAATATATGCCAAATGTTGATATATATATATTCAAATTGTTGAATTGTAATCTTGAAATTGAGTTGAGTTTATTTTATACGAGTATACGAACTTACTAAGCTTTATAGCTTACTTTGTTTATTTTCCTGTGTTTTATAGTGTTATCAAGCTAGCTTGGATTCGGGGATCGTCGGAGATCGCTTCACACTATCCACCTATCACTTGGTACCTATTGTAATAGTCCAGTTTAGACCCTAGTCGGAATAGTAGATTCGGGACCACAAACCCGAGTCAAAAAATATTTTTATATTATTTTTCGTGCTTATAATATGTGAATTGACATGTGTGAAAGTTTCGTATGAAAATTAGATCATTTGTGTGTTTAATTTGTGAAAAGGACCTAATCGCGTAAAATGTAAAAGTGGCCTTCTAATTGTTAAAGTACTTAATTGCTATGTTTCTTTAATTGTGGGGTTCTTATGATGAAATTAGACCATTGAAGTAATGGATGGACATATATGTCTATAGTTAGTGGAATTTTGATATTAATTCATTAAGGGTAATAATGTCATTTTGTAATTTAAGTTAAATTAAATAAAAACAAAGGTTAAAATTCATTTAGTTCATTTATCTTCCATTGAAAATAGAAAGAAAAGATAGGGTTTAAGTGTTTGAAGCATTTGGCCATGGTCCAAGCTTGATTCAAGGTTCGTTTTTGTTCGGTTTTTGATAATTTCTACGTTTTTGTGATCGTTGCTCTTATACTATCAAGCCCATGTATTAATTTCTGATTTTGTTGATAATTTTGAAATATTCCATTGATGAATTTGTGAGCTTTGTGATGTTAGTTGTTGGAAAATAAAAGATATGTGTTGGGTTGATATATTTTATCTTTGAATTTTTGATGAATTTGAGTAAAATGGGCTAAATTGTGAAAATTGTAAATTGAGGGACTAAAATGAGAAATAAAAGAAATATGTGGACTTGTATGAGCTATAGGAATATTCTGCCAAGCATGTCTAAAGAAATTTTGTGTATTTTGTGATTTTATGAATTAGGGACTAAATTGTTAAAATTATGAAAATGTGAGGGCTAATTTTTAAATTTCCCTAAATGTGTGTTGTGGATTGATTTGAATGATTTGGTGAATAAAAGAGTTAAATTTGAATTTATATAGATCAAGAACAAAAGAAAATGAAATTAGATCGGGGGAAATCGAAAGTCGTCGAGTAGTCGACTCCATTTGTCCGAATCCGTACGAAGTAAGTCTATATACAAATAAATGCATTTGAAATGATTTAATTGTGCTTATATGCTATTGAATAATGATGAATAGCTTAATGCATTGAATATGAGATACCCGAGAGAGAGTATCGACAAGGTTCCGATGTCCGAAAAGCCCCATACGAACTATAGGAATAGTTAGGATACATATGTCATGACATAGGATCCGATATATATTTTCGTGTAAGACTACGTTTGGGACATTGGCATCGACTTTTGATTTATGTGTAAGACCACGTCTGGGATGTTGGCATCGTATTTGATTTCGTGTAAGACCCTGTCTGGGACAGTGACATCGATATTTGATTACATGTAAGACCACGTCTGGGACGTTGGCATTGTATGAGCTTTCTGAGCTATCCGTGTATCCTTATGATTCCGAATGGTTCAACGGACATTCCGAGAAATGGATAATTATATGAGATGTGTATCCAATTCAGGTACTTTCAAAATGTATACTATGTTTGAAAATAAAAAAGTAAATATAAGTACAAGTGATGATATGTGTTATAAGTATGAGAAAATATGCTATATGTGTAAATGAATTGGATTATGTGAAATATATATGAACTATGTGGTTTCTGATAGTATTTGGCCATGGAGTATATGTATGCTTTCATGTTTTGAATGTTAAGTTTATTTGTATATGGCTTACTAAGCTTTTGAAAGCTTACTTTGTGTGTGTTTGCATTATTTTATAGATATCGTAGCTACCGAGAGCTCTGGAATCATCGAGGATCATCACCACACTATCGAACTTCTTTTTGGTACTTTTGAAAATGTATATATTGAAGTATGGCATGTATAGGCTAGAAGTGTGTGAATATGTTTGGTAATATATATATTTAGCCATGTGATTTGGCTTGGTTTTGGTTGTGTATATGAATGTGTTTTTGGTATGAATTATGTGATGTAATTTTGCTAATATGATATGTTCTTGAATGGCTAAGAGAATAGGTCATTTTGGGTAAGTTTGTGGTAAGTGTTTATTTTGGAGTTGGGTAAGTTTTGGCTTGAGATTGAATGAAGTAAATTTAAGATTGTGAATCATATGTTTTTGCATGATTTTGGCTTATGATTTGGTATGATTTGGAATGGTGAATAAGCATGAATTTGGTTGGTAATTATATGACATTATTGGTGTATGTATTGGTTGTGAAATGGCTGAGCATTTGGTATGCAATTGATGTTTATTTGTTGCTTGCAAGGAGGACCCTTAATGGGTGGCAAATTGGCCTTGCAAATGGCCTATTTTTGCCCATACGGGCATGTGTCTCAGCTGTGTTGCTCAATGGCCATTTCAAAATGAGCCTAAGCAGACCACACGGTTGCACACACGGGCATGTGCTAGGCCGTGTGGCCAAGTCAGTTTCGAGCACGGGCTAGACACACGGGCGTGTGACTGGCCGTGTGACTCAAGTAAGTAGCCTCCCTAATTTTCACACGGCCTGGTACACGGGTGTGTCTTGTGGTCGTGTGGACAAGTTAGTATGTATTCCCTGTTTTGACACGGCCTAGACACACGGGCATGTTTAAAGCCGTGTGAGGCACACAACCTGTTCACATGGGCGTGTGACCTGTACAACTTTGAAAAACTATTTAAGTTTCAAAATTTTTTGAATAAATTCAGTTTAGTCCCTGTAACACCCCACACCAGTACCCTTTGTCGGGATGGAATACGAGGCATTATCTAACCTTAAACTCATTCTTTCAAACATTTCAGAGTCACCAAAACTCTGTTCAATTTGAAACTTTTTCAATTTCTACTTTAAACTTCTTATCATGGGCCTACGGGCCCCAAATCAACCATTGAAAACTATTCGGGATTAACCCCGACCCTTAAGCCATCTATAGAAATTTTTTCTTAGAAACAAAGCACACGCCCTTGTGGAAGGGCAACACGCCTATGTGGCCAATTCGACATGGTCATGCTGATGGCCTGTGCACGCCCGTGTCCTCCACCCATGTGGAATTAATTCTAAATGCACACTTACAGAGGTTTTCACACGGCCTAGCACACGCCCGTGCCGTGGCCCGTGTCCTTCATACGGCCATGTAACGCTAGTGTCCTAGGCCGTGTGCAAAAACTTGGACATTCCGTTTCTGACGTCAGCAACCCTAAAATGTCATACGGCCAAGGCACACGCTCGTGTGCTAGGCCGTGTCCTTTACACGGCTGAGACACACGACCGTGTCTTTGCCTGTGTGTTTACTACCATGCATACTGACTTGAAAATTTTACGTGCAGGGGACATACGGTCGGACCACACGCCCATAAGGAAGACCGTGTGTCACACACGGCCTAGACACACGCCCGTGTGTCTACCTGTGTGGACAACATAAGGCTATTTACCAAGCCTCTTAGCCACCCTTATTTACACAACCTGCACAATGGCAACCAAAACCAATATAAGGCTATCTCATGCAACCAAATCAGCCACAATAAATAACATTACATTTGTGCATTTTACTCATCCATGAAAATAACATCTTTGCATATAAATCAAAATGAATATTAGCCATCATTCAAGGATTAATACAAAATGAGGGATTTATCCCAAGCCAACACATTTGGCCAAATTAATAATAACACAAAACACAAGTCTAATTCCCTATACAAGCCATATTCAAAAATATAAATCAAACAATATCGAATACTTCGATTGATACTGTGATCAATATCTCTGATTTCTGTTGGTCTTTGAGCTAGATAAGCGGCATTATAAGGAAATGGAAAATGAGAGGGAGTTAGCTTAAAGCTTAGTAAGTTGCACATAAATAAATATACAACACAACTTTACCATTCATCAACAAGCTCATAACTTACAAGTGGGCATAAGCAAAACTTACTCATCAATATCCAATACACATCATATAGTACATATTGGGTTCACATTTTATACATACCAAATAGGTACCTATATTACTCACAACACAGTTATACTTTCCTCATTAACTAGAAATCATAACTTTCATCGTTGAACCATTTGGAACATTATCGGATATTCCATAAGCCTCAAACATGGGGTAAGGTGCTAATGCCATGTCCCAAACATGGTCTTACACTGACACATTTCATGGCCGATGCATGTCCTAGACATGTCTTACACTGGCTTACATCTTGAGGCCGATGCATGTCCCATACATATCTTACACTAGCGCTCGTCTCAATGTTGATGCTATGTTCCAGACATGGTCTTACACTGGCTCTTATAATGTGGCTGATGCATGTCCCAGACATGTCTTACACTAGCCCACAATAACCCATTTGTCATGGCAAAAATATTCGATTTATTTCCTAGGTTCAAACAGGAATTCTACTATCTCTATTATCATCGTACTTTCTCAATTCCAAAATCAAGCAATTCATGCTATATTAATTCAAATACAATTCAACACATACATAAGCAATGTAGTTGTATTATTTACATACAACTTACCTCGAATTACAAAATGTGTCGACTAGTCGTGTAACATCCCGAAATAGGGCCTAAACAGAACAGTGGTTGCGAAACCATAAATTCGAGGTAGAAAAATTTATTTTATTATCATTTTAAGGTCTATGGCTTGATTGCATGATTGTGTGAAAATTTCATTTAGAAATTTTATCGATAGAGGGCCTAATTTGATATTTAGGACTATATTGTAAAAGTTGTAAAATGTGTGTTCTAGTTCACAAAGGTATTAAGTACTTGTGAGTAATGGGTTTTTAAAGTGGATGTCCTTGGATAGTAATTAGACCATTATAGTAGTTTGGACAAAAATACCTAATGGAAAATAAAACACCATAGTTTTTAATTAAGGGCATTTTGGTTATTTAGTTATGAAAATGAATTAAAAACAAAATTAAAAGCCAATTTTTGTCCATCTTCTTCATTAGGCCGAAATTTCAAGGTTTCTCCATAGCTAGGGTTTGTTCCAAGCTTCCAAGCTCCATAATCAAGAAGAACAAAATCCGGAGTTAGACCGTGGAAAGAAAAAGATAGTGAACTAAATCGATATAGTTGATCGTATTTTGTTTCGAGGTAAGTTTGCAGTAAATAAATGCAATATTCTATTATTTTATGTTAATTTTGTTAATTTCCAGCATGTGTATATTTATTTTATGAAATTATTCAAAGGAGACTCAAGCATGAATTGACGGAGAAGTAATTTCAGAAAGTCCCGGTTGAACCTTAGGAATGTGTAGGATACAAATGTCATGACATTAGGGTTTAAGGATACCATGTAAGACCATGCCAAGGCATGACAATTGGTAAGGTTTCTAAGGCAAGGAAATCATGTAAGACCATGTCAAGACATGGCATTGATAAGTTACCATAAGGCAAAGGTCCCATGTAAGAACATGCCAAGGCATGGCATTGGTGAGTTCATAAGGCAAGGATACCATGTAAGACCATGTCAAGACATGGAAATGATAAGTTTCAAAAGGATACCACGTAAGACCATGACAAGTCATGGCAATAGTAAGGTACCCGCGTATCCTTAGTATTCCAAGTGGTTCAACGAGAAAATTTAAAGAGAATATCAAGGTAAGGTAAGGTAAGACGAGTTATACTAAAAAGGTAAGATAAGTTCATGCTAGAAGAGTAAAGGTAAGTACATAATGTTCATGTATGCTTGATAAAGAAAAATGTAAGTAAAATGTATTAATAAATTTGATTAGGTAAGTAAGTATTTAAGTAAGTGAGTAAGTGAAGAAGTTTAAAATATGTCTATGACAATTAATGAAGTTGCATTAAGTAGTATCATGCCAAGTAGTAAGATAATTCTTATGAATGTTGTTATTTATTTGCATGCAAACTTACTAAGCTTAATGCTTACCCCTTTATTTTCCTTCTTTTTATAGTTTTGTCAAGCTAACTCGGGATTGTAAAATGCGTCGGAGGTCCGGCACACTATCACGAGGATTATTTTGGTATAGCTAGTCGTTTCATTTTGAGTATGGCATGTATAGCATCGTAGCCATTTTGTGTGTATGATCTTATGATATGGCTGATGAATGGTATGTAAATGCTTGATAATGATTAGCTGTTGGAATGGCTAATCAAGGACATGTTTGGTGTTATGTATGCCTAAATCCTAGTTATTCCATGGAAATCATGAAAAGGTGAAATTAGCTTTAAAACAAGATGTCGACAAAGCAATAATGACGTGAATTTGGAAAATCACTAAAATAGTAGAAATGGATTTAGATAGTGAATGAGATATATAATTAAAGCTTGATGAGTCTATTTTCATATGGATGGAACAAAACAGGTATATGAGTTATATTTTATGAGATATTTAAATTTTTGTGAAACAGGGCCAGAGCAATTTCTGGATCCCCTGTTTTCACTTTGGAAATTCACCAAAAATTGTACAGAGATAATTAGAAGCCATGCTTTACATGTAAAGATTATTGAGTCTAGTTTTATAAGAAACAAACATCATAATAATTGAAACTCATGACAGGAGATATTTAATTAAGTAATACGAGGGGTCGAGTAGTCGAACTCGAAATAGGGAGACTTTAACTAATAAACTGTACTAGTTGGCCTGACCAAAAATTCTAGAAAAAATTTAGTTGATAGATATATGAGTCTAGTTTCAAGAAAAATTTACGGAATTGGATTTTGAGTTTCGTAACTCGAGATATGAATTTTTAAGAGACTGTGACGCAGTTATCCAGCTTGTCTAGAAGTTCTAAAATAAATTGTTTGAGTTGTTTAATTAATGAATTAAGTCCGTTAACACCTCGTACTCGACTCTGGCGAAGGTCTCGGGTTCGGGGCGTTACAAGTCGATTTAGTCGGTTTGCTTAGCTTTCCCCCAGTCTAGGTTCAGATTCGGTATTTCTTGATATATAATAACAAAATGCACTTATTTAATCACTTTATCAACATAGGCACTCTACAATTCATAGTTGGGCAAAATGACCAATTTGCCCTTAGACTTTTGCAAAATGAACATTTTACCTCTAAGCCCAAAAATTGATTTTTATTGAATTTCTTCACATCTTAAGCCTAGCCGAACCCTTTCTACTCTTATAGCAACTTTAAATTCCCACTATTTCACATACTTATCATCTATTTTACAACTTATGCAAAATAGTCCTTTTAGGTGTTTTCATGCTAACACCTTTCACAAAAGTTGTTTATAAGACACCCAAGACTCATTTTCTTCCATAAAAAATCAGAAAACTTTAAAAATCATTTCATGAAAAAACCCTAAACGCTTAATCATTTTGCAAAATAGTACCCTCATTTGAAAGCTTATGTTTCAAGGGTCTCAAAAATGCAAAAATCATCAACAAAGGGTATGGAAATCACTTACTTCTAGAGATGATAAGTTGCTGAAAATTTCAAGCTTCAAAACTCTTCTCTTGGCTGATATTTTTGGTTAAAAAGAAAGAATAGGTGAAAAAGATGAAGGCTAGGCACTTAGGGTATTATTTTATCACATAAAATGTCATCACTTACCTAACATTTTGACCATTTACTCTTTTTTGTCTCATGGCCGGCCAAAATCTCTTAAAAAGGGTCTAGTTACCCTTTAAAGACCCCAAAATTTTATTCTCTGGCTATTTGACACCTTTAGCTATCAATTTAGGACTTTTGCACTTTATGCGATTTAGTTATTTTACGCAATTAAACTCACAAACGCTAAAATTACTTCACCAAATTTTTCATGCACTTTTAAAAACATGCTATAATATCAAAATAATAATAAAATAATTTCTCTGACTTCGGATTTGTGATCCTGAGACCACTATTCTGACTAGGCCCAAAATCGGGCTGTTAAAGTCCTGACCCCTTTGTAATGCATGTTTAAGGTCTCGATGACCTATATAAGAGACTCTATACTCTATGGTAATGTTTGACTATGATTGTGAATGATGTATATGAATTGTTCGTAAAATATTTTGATTTGTCTAGTAACGCCTTTAACCTTAGTCCGGTGACGGATACGGGTTAGGGGTGTTACACCTATAAACTATGGTATTTTAAGTATATGGAATGTATAAATGATTTTGGTCATTTGAAATGACTTGTAAATGTATATGTTTTGGTTTGTAAATATAACCATGAGATTTGTCTTAATTTGGTTGTTTCGGCTATGTATATATATGTGCATATATGGTTTGTATTGTAAGTTCATGATAGATATGTGTATGGCTTATATTATGAAGCTTTTGCATATGGATATGGTAGATACTAAATGGTTGATATTGAGAATTGGTTTGCTTGTGAAATTAGGCTAAATAATGCATATTTGAATTTAGCCATTTTGATGTTTAAGTAAGTAAAGTTTGGTATGAATTTTGATGCCAAATTGTGGTAGTTATGTTTTGGATTGGTTAGTGTTGGAAAAAGGTTTGAAATATACTTGAGTAAGGATGTTGGAATGCCTTTTATATGATATGTTTGCTACCAATTGTTTTGATGTAGGTGTGCACAAATTTGGGTGGAAAATTGACTTGGTAAATAGCCTATTTTTGTCCACACGGACAGAGACACGAGTGTGTGTCTCAGCCGTGTGTGACACACGGTCATGTTACATGGCCATGTGTCCCATTGTGTTGAAATTAAAATCAAGTTAGTAAGCTCCACATGGCCTCACACACGGGCGTGTGACATGGCCGTGTGACATAAGTCAGTATTCCCTACAGGTTTGGCATGGCCTAGCACACGGCCTGGCACACGAGAGTGTATGGCCATTTTTAGGGCACATGAGCTAGCCATATGGGCGTGTGTGTTGGCCGTGTGACCCAAGTCAGAGAGTTACATGGGGTCGGACACGGGCTGGGACACGACCATGTGCTCTCATTTCAAATGTCCACACGGCCGGTGACACGAGCGTGTCTATAGCCGTGTGAGAGACACGCGGGCCACACGAATGTGTGCCCCTATTTTGAGAAAATTTTTTAAGATTTTGTGAAAGTTTCCTAAGTTATCGGTTTAGTCCCGAACTACTCCCAAAGCATGTTTAGGGCCTTGTAGGCTCATTATAGGGACAATGTGCTTGAGTTTGAATAATGTTTTCATGAAATGTGAAATTATATGTGAATTGAATGTTTAAATGTTTTATAAGTCCGGTAATGCTCCATAACCTTATTCCGGTGTTGAATACAGGTGAGGGGTGTTACAAATACACCAAAGCATTACCATCTATTGAGATCAAATCATATGTTAACTATTACTCTCACAACTATGCATTAGCCACAACTACCTTAACATATCAACTACTCATCTATTTAATCATTATACATATAAACATCTTTAAGATAATCATCCCTATCAACCACACATACACACACATATATATATACAATACTTATAAATTAGAAACTTAAATGCCATCAAGATACAAAATGAGCATTACACACATATATATACATGGAACATCCTAGGCACATGCCAAAATCAAAAGAACATTTCACCAATAGTTGAATTCGGGATTCTCATTAAATGCTGAATCGACTTACGAACTGAATAATATCTAACCTACACACGAACAAATGATAACGTACACTAAGTATAACTCAATGGTATTTCTATATCTAATATTAAATTATAATATAAATTATGTAATGCATGACTTAACAAGAAGATCTAGTACAAATTAATATTGAAAAACTACATGTCATAATGTACCATTTAATATTCTAATTGATTTACTTATAATAATTCAACCTAACATAATTGTAACATATATACATTTCTCCGTATAACAATCAAAATATTTTTATCACATCAATATTATATACACATTTTCGGACTTAACTTTGGTATCCTTTATTCAATTTCATTTATAATCGTGTCCCAAATCCATATCATTATTTCATCCATCATACCTATATACATATACGCAATTATATTTATATATATCACATCTCAAAACAAACTTAATTTCATATTTATATTATTATACGATATTACCAAAACTATTCACTTTAATCCTCATCACAAATAATAAATTTGAATCGGATCAATTCATCTCTTTTTATCATTTATAGCTTACCGCATGATCTTCTCATGCAAAACAGTTCATAAATGTAACAATTGAAGTTGTTTGGGTTATAGAAACACAAACCGTGAACTTCGAGCTATTTGTCGATGATCTTGTCTTTTCCTTTCTTTCTCAAGGATTTAGGGTCAACGTTAACTACGTATTGAAACAAATATAATAAATCAACACTACACATCCCAATTCGAATTCAATTGTTAAATTATACAACTCGCATATTATTCAATTTAGTCAAAAAATCGAGACTGTAAAAATTTTCACATTTAATCCCCAAAACCTAATGTCGAATTTTCTAGAGTCCTTATAGGACTTCCTATATCTCAATTACACCCCAAATTTTGAATTTTGCACAATTTAGTTCTTATTATACAAAATCATCTGTTGACTTTACAAATTAGTTCTATTTCACATCTAACCTTAAAATCTATCAAAATAACACCTTAAACTTCAACCATTCAGCTAAGGTAACATACTCAAATTTTAACAATCAGCTAACTTGTAGCATTGAGATTCTAAAAACATAAAAATTATTAAAAAAATAGACTAAATTAACTAACAAATTAAAGCTTAAAAAAGCCTACATCCTTTAATGCCGTGCGTCTCTTCTTCTTTCTTGTTTCGAAATGCAGAGAATGAGAAGAGAATAGCTACAGTCTCTTTCAATCCACTTAGCACATTTTGTTGTTATATAATTTTATTACATATATTAATGTTAATAATAACATATCTAACTTATGTATATAATACTTTATCCCATGACCGTCCACTACAATAATCACAAAGGTGTATTTGCCTTTTAAATCCTTTAATCATTAATTCAACTTAATATCAATTCATACTTCTATCATTTATGCAATTTAGTCCTTATACTCAAATTACATATTAATTCAACGAAATTATCTAACTGAAATTCAATTCTTTTCTAAAATAACTCCATAAATATTTAATAAAAATATTTACAAGTCTGATTTACGAAAATGAGATCCCGATATCTCAATTTCTAAAACTATCGACTTTAGAACCAGTACACTTATACCTTGTCTAACTTTTCAAATAACCAAAATTATTAAACCAAACTTCAATATAATACTGTAATATATTAGATAATATTCACTGATCATATCATCAAAAAATAACATTCCAAAACCATCATTTTTTATTTCACGACTTTCGAGTCGTTACATTACAACACTCTTAAATTAGCAAATTTCATATATACACTAAAACTTGATTAGAAACTAAAATAAACCACATATGCTTTAAAAAAAAACAGAATGAATACAATAAAAATCATGAAACTGTAAATAAAATCACGATAATGTAAACTGAAATTAAAAATAAAATAAATACTAGGAAAATAATGTTGAAGAAGTCATAACTAGCGAACAATTTAAAGGTTGGCGCCACCGAATCAAAACAAAGATATAGTTTGAAAAAGTGGAGGAGCTGAAATTTTTCGTATGAATTTTAATATATTAATAGTTTAATGCTTAAGAAATTTCATATGATTAATTATCATGTATTATATGTTGGTGTTATATTTTAAATGCTTTTTGTACGTGTTAGTTGCTAGGTTTGTTTATAGGAGGTTCAAGAAAGCTGATTAGAAGTTATTCTTGATTTTTAACTCAAAATTTTCTTTCCTCATTTTACTACTTCAAGTATTCATCCGTTGTAACTTTTTTTCCCAGTTTTTAACACAATTAAAACAAACAAACAAACCAACCCAGCAACGGATCGTTTTAGCTAATAAATAGTGTCACATACCTTTCTTTTATAAAAATATATATAGACATTTTAAAAGTTATAAAATAGAAAATTTTAATTTTAAAAAATTACCCAAAACTTCTAATTTCTTTGGGAAAAATGTTTAATTATTTCATATATATTTAAAGTTGATATGTTCTTTAGATTATACATACATTTATTGATTTTTATTTTTATTTTTAAAGTTATATATATGAAAAATGAAAAATTGTATGTTTTATAAGAAAAAACAATAGCGCTAATTTAAATGCTAAAACAACCAACAATTTTTTTTTTGATTAATCCAGAAACAATAATATTTTAAGTAGCAAAATGAGGTAAAAAAATAGAAAATGAATTAATCGTATGAAAAGCCTATGGATCATAAACAATTTTTTATATAGCACTCAATTAATACCAATGCTTGGTCCAAACAGTAATACCCCAAGTAAACATATCTAACAGATACATCCAAAACTATGAACCAAATAAGGTAATCAATCAATCCTCAAAATCTCCGGCGTTCTCCAATAAGTAATTTGCTGCCAATTCCTCGTTCCGGTCACATGCCAGGAAGGCTTCAATGACCAGGGCTCTCTCAAATCCCATTTCTTCAAGCTTCAAAAACCAGATTAAAAGAAAAAATTTTAGACGTTAGAGAAGATCCAAACAAAATAATAGCAACAGATTCGCATACTCGTTGGATTGCCTCCTGTTCTGCTGGGGTAACACTGATAGCATGAGGCATTTCTTGTTCAGCTTGATCAAATACATCCCTGAAACACAAAATATTACTACCGATGCTATGCTAAGTCAACAATTCCATCCATAGCATAAGCACTAACCCTTCAGAACCTTCGAGAGGCTCATTTATTAGCTGAAGAAATTCTGCATGATGCTCTTGAATTTGTCTTAAAAGCAGGGGGTTTTGCTTCCCAAGCTCCTGTAGCATGGGCTGTAACCAAAGAAGATCAATTCCAGAACAATAAACTGCTGCTATGTTTAGATAGTGAAAACATAGAAATGTGAACCTGTAGAATTTGCGGGTTTGATTGTACCATTGAACGCAACACTTGGAACTAAAATGCAAACAAAGGTGCACTTAGCATTTCATACTTAGCATTTCATATGTCAGAATGAGAGATCTTCATGGTTACAAGAGAAAGCAAATGAGCAAAAATGTTTTAACAGGACTACACCTGTTGGTTGTTTCTGAGGAAATCCAAGGATTCAAGCCCACCAGCAGCAGCCCCAGAGAGTGTTTCCTAGTATCATTTCAGCATGTTGGGAATGAGAAATAAAATCCAGCGCACACGATAACTAACAACAATTGCGTTATGATTGAAGTACTTCACAGTCCAAGCCTCTAAGGTTTTACCTGAGGAAACATATTCAAAGGAGATGAATTAGGAGCCCCTGAAACAGGAGCAATAGGAGCTGCACCAGTTTCAGTCGTTTGGTTTGTGGGAAAATGAGCCACTGACACAGCGACTTCTGCTGATTCAGGAATCCCCTGAAGATAAAATAGCATCAGAACCGCATCCAAACAAATATGGTAGTTTAATGTTAGAATTCTAGCTTTGATACAATCATAAAGTTCCAGTCATACGGAATATAGATAATCGACTGCTCTCTCTGGATTGTTATAAGCAGCCTGAAGTGCACGAGTTACTGTTTCTTTGTCCCAGTTGCCACCACCCATATCCATCAATTGTTGGATAGTTTGTTCAAGAGTACTTCCAGCGACTAAATTGGAAGCAGCTTGACTATGGGTATTGGTATTTGGACTGCATCAAGATAATCTTTTCCCCATTACTTTCACAAAATTAAAAAAATACAAGAGGTGCAGTAGAGGGAGAGCACTGCAATATACATTCTTTTCAAGAAACAAATTACAAAAGAAGGAATTAATCAGATAACACCTGGAAGTTTTGTCTCAATGTCGAGAGAAAGAAGAAAATATTCCTAGCATTATTTTTCAACAGATGCAATGTCAGATGAGACATAGAACTACTTACTACAGCAACAAAGCAACTGATTAAACAATTCCAATCAGTAAAGCAAACTGAAAATGAAGTGATTATCTTTCTGTTGACAGTTGTACTGCTTAGTTCTGTAAAAAGTAGGTTAGTATTTGGTTTATCAAAACTGCTCTTACAGAGCCAGCCTGGTTGAAATATATGTGACCTTCACAGCAAAAAGTATGCATAGGGAAGTAACAAATAACTGAATCCTCTTAGGTAAGTGTTAAGCATGTTCAATACAGACAAAAAGGATAAGAAACAGCAGTGCATAGTGTAAATAATAAGTGCTATTCTGCTTTCTAACCAGCCAAGTTAATAAAAAAAAAGAGGGGGAGGGTTCCCTCCAGTCATTGGAAATATCAACCAAAAGGAAATCAAAGTACTAACTAGCATCTCCTATTTTATTATCTTCTTTCTTCGATACAAACTAACCATAGGTGGTTCTTTTTTTTATACAAATAATAGGGGTGGGGACGGGGTAACACAGTTCGAACCTGTGTCAAACAAGTGTCTAACAAGAACTTTAACCACCGCTCCATACAAGTCAAGCCTAATCACAGGTGGTTCTAAATACTTGCCTATCATGACAATTTAGTGGTGTGAGATCCAAGAACATAATTTCAAGCATCTATTGACCTAATAAACAGGTACTTAGGAGATAGACACCACATACTTAGCTGTTGCAGCATCGGAAGCGGATGTGGTGCCCATTGAAGCCCTACAATAAAAGAATTTATGATAAACATAAGATAAATGTGGCTGAACCTAAAAGAGGGCATGTTTTGTGGGAGGAAGAAATAGTAGAATGAAATTACGGTGCTTGTGTAGGAGCTTCAGGGGTAGGGGTAGGATTAGAGACAGGTGCAATTGTAGATGGAGTTGAAGAAGCAGGCTGTCAGGTAAGACAAGGATAAAGTTGTTTATATACTGATATGAAACTAGAAGTGGAACTAAAATACAATGCTCAACCTAACAAAAAAGAATCAAAAAGAGTAAGACACCTGAGCAGATGATGCCCCAGCTGAACCCGAGGACTTGCTCTGTAAGAACATCCAGATAAAAGAGTGTAAGTAATACTACAAGTGCATGTATCATGCTAAACCAGAAATTTCAAAAACCATTCGAAGATATCAAACTACCGTAGAACGTACAGGAAAGTAGCTAAAAGAAGAAATCATGAAACTCTCCACACTGCTTGTCAAAATTTCCCTTTTTTTCTTTGAAACACGTCAAGGCTTTTAATGAAAGCCTCTCCAGACTACTATATAAATCCACATTAGTATAAGATTCAAACAATCAAGACAGCTTGATACAAGGAAGTGCAAGCAGGCAAACTTAACCAAAAAAAAAAAAAAAAAAAACTATCCTAGGATCAAATCCCACCTTCAATTAGGAAAATTTATCACAACTAACCTTCCACATGCAGCTGCCAACAGATTATCTAAAAATTACAATGGTCCAAACACCTACTAATCTAATTTCCATCTTGTAGAAATATAAGTACAAAATACACAACCAAAAAAAAAAATAATAAATACATTAATTAAGAGATTAGCCAACATAGTATTATAGTAACCATTTTCTTTTTAAAAAAAGAGAAAATTATACCTTGCTAAGCATGACGACAAGAAAACCATCCTCGGAGACTTTATTATCAGCTAAAGTAGTTTCATCTTTCAAAACCTTCCCATTATGAATCAAAAGCTGTTGGCCGCATGGATAATTGTCTTTCCCTTGTATACCTTCTATGTTTTTCTTCACAGCCATAACCTAATAAAAAGCAAAGAAGAAGAAGAAGAAGAAGATTGAAATTTCAATCCCAATTTTTAACCAGACAAAAAAAGAAGGAAAAGAAATGAAGATAGCAATAGAAAGAGGAGAACCGTGTCGTTGGGGTTAACAGTAATTTGAAAGTGGGTACCCTTGAGGGTTTTAACGGTGAGCTTCATTTCGGTGAATTGAGAAACAGCGGCGTTTCAGATTGGGAATTTGACTAACAATTCAGAGAGAGGGAGGGAGAGAGAGAGAGAGAATCCTAATAAAAATGTTTTTTTTATAGGGATCCACAGAGAATCAGAATAAAAGCGAAAGAGACACAAAGAAGCCTTCTCTTTTTCTTCTTTAAATTAATTTGTTAGAAGCAGCCCTTAGATTTTGCCTGCCCTCTTCCTCACCCAGATTGAATATTATTAAGTCTTGATACTCGATTTAAGCTAAATTAAATATATATTTTATTTTTAAGTTTAAACTTAATTTTGAGATATAATTGAATTAGTTGTCGCGTGTAAAATGATCTGTGATTTTGTCCAACTTTACTAGTTAGTTTAAGTAATAAAGTGAGAGTGAATATCGTTCTCACAAGGATCAGATTGAAGCATAAAATATTTGCTTATTTCATTTAATTTTAATCCAACTAATTTGACCCTTTTGGAATCAGAATCAGTTTATAAGTATGCAAATAGTTTCTATGTTTAGAGATCGTTTGCATTTTCATTGAGAAATAAGAGCAATCAAATGAAGCAGTAAAGTAAATTAGATATATACTGCATCTATAAAAATAATTTAAGGTTCATCAAAAGTAACCTCAACCCTATGAGATTTAGCTCATGGGCTGGGAAATAAAATTCCAAACCAAAATAATATTCAACATTGTGTTCAACTACTTCAATTCAGTCTTTCGAAGGAACACTAATGAAAATAACGGAAGAACTTTGGGAAGTAACTTTCGCTTGCCTAGTCCACACTTCGGCAGCACAGCGTCCTATGATGGCTAAGAATGACTGCCTTCAACTTCCTTTCCTTTGCACAGCCAAATCCTTATTCACGCCTAAGGATCTCTCCCACTTTTTTTTTCGCCGTTTAGGGTTTCCTCCTTTGGCTTTTATAGATAGATTAGGCTAGGGTCGACTAATAGCTCATGATTATCTTCTCCTCTTTTAGGGCGATTTATCTGGTACAAGTTTGAACTTGAGCTAGAACTGTTGCGTGAAAAATGTTGACTTGGTCTTCCCGGCATTGCCATAGCATCTGTGCTGGCAACCTGTCTGTACGTTGCCCTGACAAAACTTCACTCATTTATTTCCTCGTTCCAAAACCTGTTCCTGCCACACCAACACATAAAAAACTCCACCGCAAGCGATTAAAAGCACCTAATTCCAACACAGTCCAAGTCCTAATGCAATATTAAAAATGCTAACTAAAATTTCCTAAAAGGTAGCAAAATGTACTTAAGTACAAACAATTAGCTAGGTCTAAAGGCATGAAATATAACATTTTTCAAAAGTTATCACACCCCCAAACCTGAGTTGTTGCTTGTCCTCAAGCAAAATACACCTTAATGCATGAGTGCACCCATTTTGCCTTGGCAAAAAAAAAAAAAACTTATTATACTACCTAGCTATTCAAAAAACAATTTATACCTTTATTCTCAGCAATATTCTCTTTTCCTAAAACTAATTCGAATGTCAAATGTTTGTTTAGCAAAGGCAGTGCAAAAATTTCTCCCTAGAAACAAAATTTCCTAAGTACCCATGCATTCTTTCTTTTGTCCTATAGCAAATATCTTTTATTCACTTAGTTCATTCGTTGCTTAAACAGAAGTCACTTGCTTTAAGCCCATATGAAAATATATTATTCATATTATTCATATATTTATTCTTCTTTTTCCTCTTCTTTATTTTTTTTCTTTTTTTAATGGAAACCATATTAGGGGATTTAGTCATGTCACAAAAATGTTTTTGTCTTGATAGCCACGATGGAGCATACACTGAATTGCCGAGTACCTCATCATGCCACAATTTAAACCAAAAGTCACTCATGAATCTAAGGCCTTTAACTAAAAAGATGGATAGAGTATACAACTACCTCTTTATCTACTCAGTTCTTTGCTACAGTGGAATACCCCTAAAATTATATCACAAACTCTTACTTAAACCCTCTTTTCTAATCAACAACACGATGGAGCAAACAGAGTAATGATGACCTACTTAGCATTTCTAAGCATTGGAGTGCATACTTATTTTTTTTTTTAAAATGCCATAACAATTTAACTAATGTATAGTTTCAAAAATCCCTAAAGACATTAAAAGATACTACTATATTTCAAAAAACCAAAAAAAAAAAAAGAGTGTATAAGATATCCCATTTTTAGAAATCAATTTCCAAGCAACTTAGCCTAAGCTAACTTTACCCAATCTATTGTTACCTGTTCTAGGTATATTGAAAATTTAAGCTCATCATCGAACATCATAAAGAAAAGTTGTACTTCTTATAGATAAAGCAATATTTCAATAGTTATTATGGCATGAAAAAATAAACTATATACCAAAATGAACATACTAAATATAAAATGCAACCTAGATGCACAATACACCCCTAAATCTAAGGAATGCATTGTCCTCAATGCATGTAAACTCATGAATAGTATATAACAAGTATGAATATGCGCACAAATGATAAAAAAATTATGCAATGCATGTGAGAAAAACAAAACAAAAACTGTACTTTCTTGGACTGGAACGTTGGCACTTTATTTAATTCTTTTTTGTGGACTTGCGAGCACTAACTTTGTATCGCATCTTCCTTTTCCGTAGGTTAAATTTCTTACATTCTTTGTCGGTCTCTGTTAGTTCATCAATCAGTTGATCGATTGTCATGGAGGTGGGTGAAGATGTTGGTACAAGAGTTTTACCTTTTTTAGTAGTAGTACTGGTGCAGTGGTAGGGACATTTGTTTCTTCCTTTCCTTCTTTTACATCCTTCTCTAGTTCGGTAGAGATTGGCTTTTCTAACTCCTCTTTAGTAGCTTTTCCTTTATTTGCAGTAACTCTTTTAGTCACGGAGTCAGTTCTGGCAACGGATGGATCTGGCTCTTCTTTGCACTCATTAGATGAGAGCAAAGTAGCTGGAAAAGTAGGAAATTCTGGCATGGGTCTCGAAATTTTTTTGGAGGGATCTTCTTAATGCCAAATCCCTATTTTTCATATACAACCAGTATTGAAACTAGCATTCGTTGCTTTGTTCCAACTCTTTAATCATCTGGTATCGCTACACCTTAAACAGAGACAAGCTTTGTTCTAATTGCTTTAGAGAAGTCAAGATTTTCTGGTCATGAGAGGAGGGAGATGTTGCTATGAGAACACGAATAGTAGGGGAAGGGTGATTATGTTGAGATGTTGTGGCAAACTCAATTCATCGTAGCTTGGTAAAAAATGCTCGTGTTACCCCACCCTTAATGGGGATAACGTCCTCAGCATCCACTAAAGGCACATTTTCCGTCTTACATAAGGTAGAAATGAGTGAAGGAAAATTCAAACTCTCGACATTCTTATCAGCACACCTATGGACCTTTTGGAAGATAATCTACACCTATGGACCTTTTGGAAGATAATCTTTCCTACATTTATTTGTCTTTCTTGTAAAATAGAATGCAACAACAACATTCTTTCTTTTGAAACAATTGTGTTATGCATAGACGGTATAAGACGAATCCTTAAAAAATGGTACCATACCTTCCCAATTGGTTTTAATGTAGCTCTTTCAATTGTGTAACACCCCTGGCTTGAAATAGTCCACTACGTTCCTTCAACACATAAATCTTCCAATACTTTTACTAACCCCTCTAGTGTAATATTCTCGACAAATTCAGAATGCTCATCTCTAACCTCCTCGATGCCGAACTGGGCATTAATATGGTCTTCGTCGAATAGCACAGATTTACCCTTCACATAAATGAAACGAGAATCCGAGGAATCTATATAAGTGTAAAACTCTTTTACCACTTTACCTACAACATCCCCTGGGTATAGAAAAAATCTACTCCAGTTGTGCTTTTCTACAATCAAGGATACCAATTCATCGCACCCCATGTGGGGTTCATCCTTCAATAAAAATCTCTATTTAAAGAAAAAATGGCCACTTTTTGTGGCAGCAGCAACATTGAAGAATAGCTACGGCTGCGAGGCACCAGTGCGCAAAGATTCTGTTGTTTTAGAAGTACTCTTTACACAAGCCATGAAGAGAAAGTTAGGGAAATAGAAAAGAGAATAATGAAGTATACAACAAATAGCAGAGAGGTTGAAGACGAGAAAATCATAAAAATGTGAACTTTGTAAGAAGTGGGAAATGTGAACAGTTTGAAGAAAGTAAAAAAGGATAATAATGACAGTTTTTAGGGAATAAAAAATGTAAGGAAGAAGGGTTATGACGTGCAGGAAAAGTTAAAAATAGAAAAGACTTTGGGGGGGGGGGGAATGAAATAAACAAGCCCTACATTATGGGCTTCATACTTAGGATTTCCCAATATTCACTAAATGCAACTGCCTAAAACTCTTTCCTTTGGAATTTTCTAACCAATCAACTCTTTTTTAACCCCTCATCATTTAGTTTGTCACGGTATAATGTTTTTCTATAATGCTGTGGCAAATTGGTGCTCAATACATACTAACAAATCCTACTTTTTTTATTCTGCTTCTGTTCATAAAAAAAACATAAATGAAAAATAAAGAGAATAAAAATAAAAATAACAATGAAAAAAATAAAAAACTAATTACTAACAAAAACAAAAAATTCAAACGTTATGAAGGCTAACGCTTTACTTGTCATGCTCTATAGGAGCATCCCAGTAATGCTTCAAATGCTGTCCATTAACCTTGAATGTAGCCCCTGTTCTTAGGTCTTTAACAATAACAAGACCATGCGATACACTTGAATTACTTCAAAAGATCCTAACCATCAAGATTTTAACTTACCAGGAAATAATTTCAGCCTGGAATTGAACAATAATACATGTTGTCCAGGTTCAAATTGCCTTGGCAAAATTCTAACATCATGCCATTGCTTGGTCTTTTCCTTATACAAATGAGCATTATCATATGCTTGTGTTTGAAACTCTTCCATCTTATTTAATTCTAGCAATCTCTTGTCGCTAGCAGTAGCCTAATCCATGTTCAGCCTTCTAATTGCCCAATACACTTTATGCTCAAGTTTAAAAGGTAAATGACATAGCTTACTGTAAACAAGTTTAAAAGATGGCATCCCTAATGGTGTTTTAAATACAGTTCAGTATGCCTATAGAGCTTCAACCAATCTAGTAGACCGGTCTTTTCGAGATGGATTCACCACTTTTTTCCAGAATTTGTTTAATTTGTCTATTAGAGATTTTAGCTTGGCCATTCGTCTAAGGGTGATATGCCGTAGCAATTCTATGTTTCATCCTATACCTATGCAAGATATTGGCCATCAGTTTGCAATCAAAATGGGATCCCTCGTCACTGATAATGGCTCTCGGTATATCAAATCGTGTGAAAATATTCTTATGTAAAAATTTTAATATCGACTTAGCATCATTAGAGGCTAAGGTTACTTCTTCTACCCACTTAGCAACATATTCTACTGCCAAAAGTATGTATATCTTGCCCACGAATGGTGGAAACGGACCCATAAAGTCTATTCCCCATATTGTCTCCTAGACACATTTCTTATTCTCTGACAATGGTCACATGACCTATGAAATTCATGAGCATCTTTAAATAAACTTGGCTAATAGAATCCTAGCTAGAGTACCTTAGCAATTATTTTCATTCCTCCAAAATGTCCTCCATATGGGGCTAAGTGACAATGTTGTAAGATACTATGCATCTTATCGTTAGGGGCACACTTTTGAATTATTTGATCTTCACAATACTTGAATAGGAATGGTTCATCCCAATAGTACAGTTTGGCATCGTGAAGAAATTTTTATCTTTTATGAGCATTGAAGTTAGGTGGCATTACACCACTTACTAAGAAGTTTACTATGTCGACATACCAAAGTAATGCCTTGGCAATGAGCAACTGTTCATTTGGGAATTCTTCTTTAATAAGTTTCTTGCTTTCATCTTCATTTCTCGATTCTATTCTTGACAAATGGTTAGCCACTTAATTTTTGGTTCCCTTCCAATCTCTAATTTCTGAATCAAACTTTTGTAACAAGAGTATCCACCTAATCAATCTCGGCTCAGCATCTTTCTTCTATACCAAGCACTTGATAGTCGAGTGATCTGTGTAGACTGTGACCTTTTTTCCTACTAAAAAAGAATGGAATTTGTCGAATTCAAAGACCATTGCCAATAGTTCATTCTCCGTAGTGGTATAATTAAGCTGAGCCTTTCAATATTCTACTAGCATAATATATTGCATGTAGTACATTGTTTCTCTTTTGACCCAACACAGCTTCCACAGCATAATCACTGATGTCGCATATGAGTTCAAAGGGCAATGTTTATTCTGGAGCAACCACAATCGGTGCTGCTACAAGTTACTTCTTGAGTTCTTCGAAAGCTTGCAAAATTGATCTTCAAAATGAAAAGGTTTATTCTTTTCAAGTAAAGTACATAAGGGTTTAGAGATTTTCAAAAAAATCCTTGACAAATCTTCTGTAAAATCATGCATGTCTTAGAAAATTTCTAATACCCTTAACACTGGTTGGCGCTAGTAATTTTTTGATCACTTATATTTTCACTCTGTCTACTTCAATTCCTCGCTGTGACACATTATGTCCCAGGATAATACCTTCACGGACCATGAAATGACATTTCTCCCAGTTTAATAATAGATTCATTTCTTCACAGTAGCATAAAACCATCCCCAAATTCCTTAAGCAATCTTTAAAATCATTTCTGAACACAAAGAAGTCATTCATAAAAATTTAAGAAAGTTTTCCATAATGTCTGAGAATATGAATATCATGCAATGCTGGAAAGTTACCAGGGCATTGCATAACCCAAACGACATATGCCTAAATGCAAAAGTACCTTATACACACATAAAAGTTGTCTTCTCTTGATCTTCAAGTGCTATGGAAATTTGATTATATCCTGAATAACTATCTAGGAAGCAATAAAAAGCCTTACTTACTAATCTGTCCAACATTTGATTGTTGAATGGCAAAGGGAAATGATCTTTCCTGGTTGCCTTGTTAAGCCTGTGATACTCCTTACACACTCTCCATCCTGTAACAGTACGAGTCGGTAAAAGCTCATTATTGTCATTAATTACTACTGTGACACCCCCTTTTTTGGGTACACATTGCACAGGACTTACCTACGAGTTGTTTAAAATTGGGTAAATAATGTCAGCATCAATCCACTTAATAATTTCTTTCTGGACAACTTCCTTCATAATTGGATTCAGTCGCCTCAGCTGTTCAATGGATTCGCTATGACATTTTTCCAACAATTTTTTGTGCATATAAAATGTAGGGCTAATTCCTTTTTGATCGGCACGGGTCTAACCTAGTGCTCTTTTAGATCACAATAACACTTCTAACAACCTGTCTTATTGCTCAGGTGTTAGCTTAGCAGAAATTAAAACTAGTAAAGTACTGTTATTTCCCAAATACACATATTTCAAATATTGTGGCAGAGACTTTAACTCTAGTACTGGAGATTCCTCTATAGATGGTTTAGGAGGCTTAAAAGATCAATTTGATAAATCTAGTGATTCAAATTTCTTCCCTGGCCCATCCACTATTTGTTGGGCTTCCATAGATTCGCCAATCTTTTTAAAACTTATTGTGCCAACTTGCTCCATCAAATAGTTTTCATTTTCAAAATTGCCGTAGCAAAATTTTGCAAATTCGTCCATTGCTATTTCTATCAAGTCAATGGGTGACATTCCTCATTCTCATACGAGCATTTTAACCCATCAAACACATTAAAAGTAACCTGCTGATCATTCACTCTCATGGTTAGCTCACCTTTCTACACATCAATTAGGGTTCTGTTAGTAGCAAGAAACGATCTTCCATGAATAATTGGTACATCATGGTCAGCTTCACATTATAAAATAAGAAAATCTGCAGTAAAGATAAAATTGTCCAGCCTTACCAATACATCTTCAATTTTATCTTCTGGATGGGCGTAAGATCTATCAGCTAATTGCAACGTCACTGTGGTAGGTCTCACTTTCCCGATTCCTAGTTTCTTCAAAATAGACAGAGGCATTAGATTTATACTTGCGCCTAGATCAAAAAATACTTTTCCTACATTATGATTTCTGATTAAACATGAGATAGTGAAACTCCCTAGGTCCTTTAACTTTGGAGGCAGCTTATTCATTAACATTACTGTGCACCCTTCAGTGAGAGCAACGGTCTCAAATTCTCCTAATCTGTGCTTCTTTAACAATATATCTTTTATGAATTTCATATAATTGGGCATTTTCTTCAAAGCTTTGACTAGCGGTATGTTAATATGAAGTTGCTTCAAAACCTCCAAAAATCTTTTAAACTGAATATGCTGCTTAAAATTATGGAATTGCTGTGGAAAAGGTAGAGACGGTCATCTTTCTAGTTGCTGATATTGTTTTACTATGACATTTTTGTTGGTAACCTGATTTGGTTTTGCCACAACATTCTTCTACTTACCCTTCTTAGATGCAATATGTTTTTCAGATGGTTCTGAGATCTTTACCTGGCTGTTACTTGCATTATCCTCTACTTCCGCAGCATCGTGGACAACATCACTCAACTAAGTCCTACTTCTAAGGGTGATAGCCTTGCACTTCTCTATACTTTGTGCTCTTGAATTCTCGGTATCATTTGGCAATACTCCTTGTGGCATTGAATTTAGAGCATTCACTATTTGCCCTACTTGATTTTCAAGCGCTCAGAGAGATGCATCCTAACTCTGAATGACAACATCATTCTTGGCGATCCTTTAACAAAACTTCAATGGAAGTAGAAGACGATGCTTGACCGTATTGAGTATTTTGCCTCAGCATAGGTTGAACATAACTAGGCGGTGCACTGTTGACATTCTGTCTTGTAACATTGTTGAAATTTCTTGCACCTTGATTACTTCAACTAAAATTCAAATGCTGCTTCCACACTGAATTGTAGGTATTGGAATATGGATTGATATTTCGATTGAAATTACCCATGTAGTATACTGATGTTGGGTTTGACGGGCATTCGTCAAACACAAGATTTTTCCGCAATAAACACTTGACAATTCTGTTGATTTCATCTTATGGACTACAATTGGATTTTTTATAGTTTTAATCATATTAGCTAAAGAAGATACCTGGGCTATTAACGAAGTGATTGCATCAAGCTCTATGGTATCAGTAGCTCTCTTACCCATTTTAACTCTCGTGGTCCGATACTGACATTGTTGGAAATCATTTCCCAGATCTCGTATGCTTCATTATAAGTTTTATCCAACAAAATACCATTGGTAGAAGCATCAACTACAATTCTTGTATGCGTATTCAACCCATTATGAAACATCTCCATTTGAGTCCAATGCTAGAAGCTATACATCGACATTTCCGAATCAACTCCTTAAATCTTTCCCAAGCTTCATATAGTGTCTTATCCTCCATCTACCGAAAAGATGTAATATCATTTCTCAACTTGGCATTCATAGTAGACGGGTTATATCGTAACAAGAATCTCTAACAAAGATCATTCAATGATGCCACCGTTCCTGATGACAAAGTATTTAGTCATGCTCTCACACGATCTTTTAAAGAATACGAGAATAACTTAAGTCTCAATGCATCTTCAAGAATACCCTGCTGTTTGAATTAATCATATACTTCTAGAAAGAGTCTTAAATTTAATTGTGGGTCTTCAATGGGGAGTCCACCAAACTGTTCTATGATTTGTAACATCTAAGTTAAAGTAGTTATCTTGTTAATATAGTTGTTGCTGTTATTTTTAGTACAGTTACATTGCTATGTTAAATAGTCATAGCCTTTTGTTCTATATACATTCTGAAATCAAAAGGAAAGGTTCTTCTTCTTGCTATTTTGTTATCTAACATGGTATCAAAGCTAGTTTTTTTATGGTATAACGAGTATCATGTTTTGTGATTTAATGGCTACGAAAGAAGTTCCAACAACTGATACTCCTCGCCATTCATCAAACACTGGGGAGGCAGTTCGTTCCCAAGATACTGATGGTTTGATTTTGCACTAGGTTCAGTATTTTTCCAAATATGACATGATAAAACTTGGTGAGAACAATTTTCTTTTATGGAAACATTAAGTTTTATTGATTCTTGAAGGATATGATCTTGAAGTATATGTGTTAGGCACTGTTAATGTTCTTGCACAATTTCTAACTAGCAATGAGGGGTAGCTGGTTGCCAATCCAGCTTTTCTTGTTCAGTAGAAATATGATAAGTTTCTCGCCTCTTGGTAGTTATCTATAGTCACAGATAAGGTCTTGGTGTATCTCACAATAGCCAAGAAATTTCAAGTATTGACAAAAATCTAGTGCTAAGTCAAATGTGAAAATTTCAAGCATGCGTCATGCTTTATATTCTTTAAAGAAAGCAAATCTTACTATCAAAGAATACCTGTTCAAAGTAAAAAGTATGAGGGATAGCTTGATTGCAGCTGTAGTATGGTGACTGATCAAGAACAAGTGAGCATTATTTTAGTAGGGCTTTTGATGGAATAGGAGTCTATTCGTGTGTTAGCATTAGCAACTTCACTGTCCCTTGATTTGCTAAAAGAGATGCTTCTTGATTGCAAGGCAAGGCAGGTGGCCTTAGTCACTGAAGTCCCTCTATAGGCCAATTTGGCATCTTACAAAAAATAAGATGATCGATCAAAATAAGTTGCAAATTCCAAGAGCTATTCTCACGAGTTCAAGCATGGACATAGAGGCTATGTAAGAGGTTGATCTCGAGGTAGCTCTGGTAGTGCTGGGCGTAGTTGGTCTCGTTCTCAGCTACTATGTCAGTTATGTGGAAAAGTAGGTCATGTGGTTCAAACCTGCTTTTACTGATTTGATGAGAATTTTTCTAGTACCGGTCAAGGCTCCTCTATGTCAGTCAATTATCATCATTTTTGTAGCTCATCTATTTCTTCTCCACGACCTTATTTTCAGTCCTCTCAAAATAATCTTTGAGACTCTTCTTCTGTCAACACAGATCAAACCTGGTACCTTGATTCAGGAGCAACTAATCACATTACCCCTGACATGGTCAATCTCGCCAATACATCGACCTATATAGGTACAAGTAAAGTGTATATGGGAAATGATGAATCTGTATCTATAGTTAATGTAAGGTCTCTGCTCTATTGGCTAGTGCTAGGATTTTGCAACTCAAGAATGGACTTCATGTTCCAGCTGTCTATAAGAATTTATTATCAGTAGGACAGTTTGCAAAAGACAATGGTGTTTATTTTGAGTTTCATCATTTTCTTTGTTTTATGAAGGATATTCAGACAGGGAGAACACTTCTAGTGGGCCACATGCATGATGGACTCTATAGATTTGATATTTCTGGAGTAGCTTCCAGGCCGATTACTAATGTGGCTACTAGGATATGAGCGTCAGCACTATAGCTAGCATACAATGTTCAACAAAGACCTCCTATTAAGTTGTGGCATAAACGACTCGGTTATCTGTGTGATAACACACATGGTCGAGTTTTACATGATTGTAATATTGTTTTCAGTAATAATGAGTTACCTTACGTGTGTTCAACTTGTCAACTAGGCAAAGCTCATAAGTTACCTTTTGACTCTTCCAAAACAATGTACACTTTACCTTTTGAGTTAGTTGTGTCCGATGTTTGGGGACCAGCACATAACCAATCAGATGGTTTTCTCTATTATGTTTCTTTTGTTGATATGTATAACAGATGTACCTAGCTGTATTTCCTAAAGAATGAATATGAATTCTAAAGCTATTTTCTTCACTTTCAGAAGTTTGTTCAAGTTTAATTTGGTTGTTCAAACAAAATGCTTCAAAGCGACTGGGATGGGGAGTATCATTCTCTCTCGAATAAACTCTCTCGATTAGGAATTCAACACAGGGTCATATGTCTGCATACTTTTGAGAAGAATAGAGTAGTTGAGAAGAAACATAGACATGTTGTTGACATGGGACTGACTCTTTTGGCTCAGGCATCCATACCTCTGGAATTTCGGTCACATGCCTTTTCTCATGCAGTACATCTGATAAACAGGTTACCTACCATTGTTCTACAAGGATGTACCCTTTATGAGAAGCTTTACAAAGTCAAAGTTGTTCACTCACACCTTTGAGTGTTTGGATATGCTTGTTTCCCTTATTTACGATCGTTCAATCAACATAAATTTTAGTTTCAATCTAAACAGTGTGTTTTTCTTGGTTTTGCTACAAATAAAAAAAGGTTATAAGTGTCTTGATGAAGCAGGTCGTGTATTTGTTTCTCGGCATATTATCTTTAATGTTATAAGCTCCCTTTTCAGTGGGATTTTTTTTCACCATCTCGATCGGGCTCCAAAGTGAATTTGCATCAACAGTCTTTTGTTCTTGTAGTTGTGACTCCTACACCTCGGCATTGTAATCGTGCCTTTACTCCCTAATCAGTTTTACCACAGGTCTCTTCTATAGCAAGTCCTTCTTCAACAACAAGGGTTATTGTGTCTGAATATTCTACTAAGGGAAAAATTCAAATTAAAGATTTATCAGTAGTTGCTTGTGTTAGTGATAATGACCTTCCTCCACTTGAACCACCGTTTATAGGTCTGACAAGTCTGTTTCACCTTTACACACCAATTTGAATTTGCATCCCATGCAAAATCGGTAAAAAAATGAAATCTATAAGCCTCGTGTGTTCTCGACAATTTTTACTGAATAGAAGCCTGTCTCTATTGCAGAAGCATTCAAAAGTGCTGCTTGGACAGAAGCTGCATAGAAAGAATATGATACCTTGATCAGTAATTAGACTTGGGAGCTAATGCCTTTACCTGAGGAACGTAAGGCAGTAGGTTGTAAGTGGATTTTTAAAGTCAAAAGGAATGTTAGTGGCTCGGTGGCTAGATTCAAAGGCAAGTTAATGGTTAAGGGTTACCTTCAAGAAGCAGGTGTTGATTTTCGGGAGACCTTTAGTCCTGTGGTTAAACCAACAACAATTAAGGTGGTTCTTGCACTAGATATCTTGATGGGGTGGTCTCTCAGAGAAGTGGACATAAACAATGCTTTCCTAAACGGTGATCTGCATGAAGAAATTTGCAACCACCAGGTTTTGAGCAATAAGGGAGTAAGGAACAACAGCTGGTATGCAAGCTAAAAAAGGTATTATACGGTCTCAAGCAAGCACCTTGAGCTTGGTTACACAAACTAAAGGAGTTTTATGTAGCTACTAAGTTTGAGGTGTCAAAGGCTGATAATTCTCTCTTTATTCATCGTGAGGGGTCTCGGCTACTTTATGTTATGGTGTATGTAGATGACATCATTGTGACTGGGAATGACTATCATGCGATACATCAATTTATTAAGGAACTCGATGATGAATTTTATTTGAAGGACTTAGGACAGCTAAGCTATTTTCTGGGCATTGAAGTTACTTACACTTCAAATGGTCTTTTCCTCAATCAGAAAATATATATTCTTGATCTACTTCGCAGAGCATCCATGGACAAGTTTAATGGATCTCCCATGCCAATAGTGACTACATGCAGTTTGTCTGCACAAGTTGGAAGTCCTATTGAAGATGAATCTCTATATAGGAGTATAGTAGGTGTTCTACAATCCGTTGTGATCACAAGGCCAAATATTGGCTTCTTGGTGAATAAAGTATGTCAGTTCATGCACAAACCATTGGATTCTCATTTTAAAGTTGTCAAGAGGATCTTGCGTTATTTGTAAGACATTTTGGATGACAGGTTACGTTTTAGTTGAGCTTCGAAGCTCTTACTTGAAGGCTTCTCAGATACGAGTTGGGGTTCAGATGTTGATGACCGAAGGTCTACTTCAGCGTATTGTGTATTCCTTGGAAGGAACCCAGTTTCCTGGAGTTCAATGAAACAACAAGTAGTCTAAAGGTCCGTAGCTGAGGCTGAGTACAGAAGCTTTGCACATGTCACAATAGAAATAATTTGGATCCAGACACTGTTACCTGAATTAAATGTACCAATTAAGAACAAAACCTTGGTATGGTGTGACAGTTCAGCAGCTATTGCAGTTACAGGGAATCCTATTTTACATTCCAAATTTAAGTATGTAGAGTTAGATCTATTTTTTGTTAGAGAAAGAGTTGCAGATGGTTCACTTCAGGTTGGTCATGTTCCAATTCAAGATATCAGATTGCATACATCTTTACTAAACCGTTATCAGTAGGATTGTTCACTAAGTTCAGAAGTAAACTTAAAGTACTTACCAGCAGTCATAAAGTTACAAGGAGGGAAAGAAGTCACTAAGCACGGGGAATGTTATGAATACTCTAACGTTTACTATTGTTGATTCAGTTAGTTAAAGTAGTTATCTTGTTAATATAGTTGTTGCTGTTATTTCTGGTACAATTACATTGCTATGTTAAATAGTCATAGCGTTCTGTTCTATGCACATTCTGAAATCAAATGGAAAGTTTCTTCTTCTTGTTATTTTGTTATCTAACAATCTTATATATATATATATATTCTTCATTACTTAGCCAACCATGCATTTGAGGGAGTATGCGTACCAGCTAGAGTGGCTGTTACCGAGAAATCTTTGGTAAGTCGTTGAGGGCTCTCTACCATTAAAAGTCTTCCTAGTAAGATAGTCTCTAATAATTGTACGTCATACCATGAATGTTGTGAGTGTTCATGAATTGAAATAAGTGATTTTGGCACCTATGTTAAATCTTTAGGTAGAATAAAAGATAGATAAATTAGTTGAGTGGTTGGCAACTTGCGGATACATGATAAAAATGGAACAGAAAAATATTTTGGTGATGGTGGAAGGTGAAGGTCTGACAAATTGCTCAAGACAAAAAAAAATATTATTTTTTACTTCTAAATTTTCTTGCTTTTTTCTCTCTATATTATATCAAATGCTTAGAAACTATTATAGGCTATTGTCCTTAAAAAAAAACTGAAAATATTAAAATCTAATAATAGCCATAAACCAATGACTCTTGACCTTTCATTTTTCTAAAAATAAACTTCTAAATTAAACCCATTAAAATCACATTTAATGTTTAATCAACAAAACTCCCTCGTAAACTTAAATGCTTTTGCCATCCTTCATGCCTATTAATTTCTTACAATTGTCAAGAAGTACCATCAATAACAGTTTGGTGAAGATATCTGCAACTTGGTTCCGGCCTGTCATGTGCACTAATTTCACACTTCCTTCCTTTACATGATCTCGGATGAAGTGAAAATGAATGTCAATATTTTTGCTTCTCTCATGATTCACTGGGTTCTTTGCTAACTCAATTGCTGATTTATTGCCAATTCGTATCTCAGTCGCACCGAGTTGTTGTTGCTCTAACTCGTCCAACAAATTTTTGAGCCATATAGCATGACACACACACCAAGACGCTGCCACATATTCTGCTTTTGGTTACTTCTTTGAAAGCCAAATAAACGCCATGTTACCCAAAAAGAACACATATCCCTATGTACTTTCCCGATCATCTAAGTCTTTGCACCAATCACTGTCAGAGTACCCAATCAACTTGTAATCTTCCACATTTGAATAAAATAATCCGAGTGATACCGTTCCTTGGATATACCATAGGATTCACTTCAACTCCTTCCAATGTGAATAAACCAGCTCCTCTATGAACTGACTTACAATGCCAACACTTAGAGAAAGATCAGGCCTTGTGCAAGTGAGATAGTGAAGACTTCCCACCAAACTCTGGTATTTTCTCGCTTTGACTCATTCTCCTCCATCAAATTTTGAGAGTTTTACACCTGGTTCCATTGGTGTTGATACCGGTTTACAATATGCCATCTTGTACTTCTTTAAAATTTCCTTTGCATATGTCTCCTATGACACAAAAACACCTGTCTCTTCTTGTCTTACCTCCAAACCAAGGAAAAACTTCACTAAACCTAAATCTGTCATCTCGAATTCCTGTGTCATTTTGCTCTTAAAATCTTGTATCATCTCACCATTGTTCCCCATAAAAATGAGGTCATCAACATAAAGAGCAACAAATAACATATTACCTCCATTCTTCTTTACGTAAAGGGCATGTTCATAGGGACATTGTTTGAACCCGTTCTCCTTGAAATATGTATCAATACTTATTTGAACTCGTTCTCCTTGAAATATGTATCAATACTTATTTGAACCCGTTCTCCTTGAAATATGTGTCAATACTTATTTGAACCCGTTCTCCTTGAAATATGTATCAATACGAGTATTCCATGCCCGCGATGCTTGTTTCAACCCGTAAAGTGCCTTCTTCAATTTCAGTACCTTCTTCTCTTCTCCACTTTTCATGTATCCAGGTGGTTGTTCGATGTAGATTTCTTCTTCGAGCACACCATTCAAGAATGCCAACTTGACATCCATTTGAAATATTGACCATTTGAATTGAGCTGCTTATGAAAAGAGCAATCGAATTGTCTCTATTCTTGCAACGGGAGCAAACACCTCATCATAATCAATTCCCTCGTTTTGTTTGTATCCCTTTACAACAAGTCATGCCTTGTACCGTTCTATCTTGCCTCCTTGAGCATTCATCTTTCTTTTGAACACCCACTTCACACCAATGGGCTGACTTCCTTTCGGCAACTCTGTTAACTCCCATGTGTTGTTGCGGTCAATTGCTTTAATCTCCTCGACCATGGTAGTTTGCCACTTCTTGTCTCATGCAACACCTTCGCCAAAATGTCCTATGCTTCTTTTGAAGTTGTCGCACTCACAATCTTCTCAAAGCCCGACTGTCAATAGCTCGGAACAACATGTACAATGCCACCTTATCTTTTGATCGCATCTCTTTCAACATCTTATTTTGAGCCACCGTATATCCCGAGGTAGTTGTCGGTTCTACAAAACCTTCTTGGACCACCTCCCAACCATCTTGAGACCCGAGGAGAGCTTTCATTTGGATGCTCCAATTCTCGTAGTTCGCCTTCATTAGTCGAGGCAGCGGCACATTATTGGTCACACTCTCCATGGCTCGGATACCAAATTGACAAATAGCTCAAGATAGAAATTTTTATTTTTATTTTTTACTTCTAAATTTTCTTGCTTTTTTCTCTCTATATTATATCAAATGCTTACAAACTATTTATAGGCTATTGTCCTTAAAAAAAACTGAAAATATTAAAATATAATAATAGCCATAAACCAATGACTCTTGACCTTTCATTTTCCTAAAAATAAACTTCTAAATTAAACCTATTAAAATCACATTTAACATTTAATCAACAAGGTCGATATTAGAGTTGGGTTAAATGCATGGTAGAGAACTGGAAAAGTAGTAGTTTGCATGTGTGTTTTCAACAGGTTGAGCCTACTGTATGAAAGCTCTCTATGCATACATGAGAATTCCCATCTCTTGGAATTCCAGGACTTAAAGCTTTGCATGAATGGTCCTGAACTTTGCACTTTACACAAATTATTGAAGAAACATATTTCTTGAATTGCAGTTGGAAGAAGCTCATGATCGGGAGAAAGAGTTACGTCATGGAATAACTGAGTTACAGTGGAGGTAGTTCGATGTCATGTGCATGGGATTTGTTTTTTCCATCTAAAACTAAATAAGAAAAAAATCTTATGCTTGGTGTGTGATATACATAGGCTCATTTGTGCCCAAGAAGAACTGCAAAAATATAAAACAGAGAATGCTGAGGTTAGTTTTTTGAATACTTTGCTCATCTGTTTCCATTCTTCTTACTTCAAATTATAGCTGCCAATTAACCATCAAATTCCAGGTGTAAAGAAGCTGGGATGGAAACGGTATGATTCTAAGTACAAATATAGATTGTTTCACTTTGCATTAGTTGAAAAGAAAATTTATTTTTAAGCCCCTATATTTCAATTTCTAGATGTGACCCGCTTATAAGTTGTAAATAGTAAATGTAGCTTGCTCTTCGTACTTTATTTTACCTTCAATGTAATTGTTATTTTCAGAGTTGTAAAATCATATCAGATTGGCTAATTATACTGATTGAACTAGTTTTTTTCAATATCGTCCAACCTTGTAAAAAATAGTAAAAGACCACTTGAATTGGAATTTTAGATTTTAAAAAATCTGCTTGGAGCATCGTCCCGTTGCCATTATCCAAAAGCTTGCGAGGACAGGTAAAAAAGGTTAGACTTAACAAAGTAAAATGAAAAAAAAGGATTTACAGTAGAAACTATGTTTATTCATCAAGGACAATGAAACCTATGATTATAAACCATGAATTACACTGAAGCTACACCCAACGATAAAGGAGTCGAGAAGGAACCTAACTTTAGACGATTTAAACAAAGAGGTCTCCTCTACAGGGACTTTGAGTCATCGCCTCGTCATAATCTAGTTTCTTAGGGGAATAATCGGTAGGAAACCTAAAAATATGACAAATACGAGGAATCCAATGAGGAGGAATCGAATAGCATCACTTTCCCCCGCAACTTACGTATGGACTTGGCCACTTGTTAACTTCCAAAAGGGACGACAATCATATTCAGATTAGAGTATTTCGATCAAACGAGGCTTCATCAACAAAACACAACCCCAAAGGAGTTGCGACATAAAGGAAGCCTCCTTCTAGGCTCGTTGCATCCTCCACGAGTAACTCTGGAAGAGAGACTTCATCATGAGTGGTATACGTAGAGTCAAGTCGAAGGGATCATATCAAGCGATGTTGTTGAAACCATGACGTTCAAATCCTCTATGGTGGCGATGACCTCTTCTCGATTTCTCCCATTGCTAATATAAGAGTGAGCAAAATTTGATTTAATTCGAAAAAATTGAATTTTTTTTCAAATTTTGAGTTAATCGAATTAAGTTATTCGAATTATTCGAGTAAATTGGAATAAGAAATTTCGGATTTCGAGTTCGAGTCGAGTTAAATTTTTACAATTCGAATAACTCAAATAATTCGAATAACAGATTAGTATAAATACCGTTTTAGCCCCTAACAACTTTGAAAACGAGCAAATTGGTCTCTCTTAACAAAAATTACAAAAAATCAAAGTAATTTTCAAAATTTGAAAATAACTTTTAAAATTTAAAATATTTATAAAATTCCAAAATTTATATTTTTAAAAGATTATAAAATTTTAAAAAATCTAAAAAATATATCAAAATTAAAAATTTAATAAAATAATAATTTTAGAATCTAAATAAGTGATTAATGATTCAAGTTTATCATACAAAATATCTTTTATTATTATTATTTTTCTTTAAAATGATTTTAAATATATTTTGTTTCAAATTTATGTGTTCTAACATGGAAATAGTTATATTGTACAAGATTTTAATTTAACATTATTACTTTTTCTAATTTAACTCGAACGATTTCACTCGATTCGATCGAACGCTCACCCTTAATTTGAGCTATCCGAAAATCCAAATAAGAAAAGATAAAGCTACGTCGTTTTGATAAATGTTTACCTTTTTTAAAGTTAAAAGTAAAAAATATCAAGTTGCAAAACTACGCTATTTTGATAAATGTTTACTCATTAGTCTTATTTTTCTTCCCGAATCATCCTGCTCTTCTTTTCTCCTTTATTCAAAATTAATCTAAAAGCTTGTACTTCATCTACTAGTAAAATAATCGGTCCATATAAACGGAACATTGAGTATAAATAATAAGATTCGTGAATTCGACTCGACTCAACTTGAAATTTTTTGACTTGATTCGAAAAGAATTCAAATTGAGTTCGGTTGCTAAAATAAGATTCGTAAACTCAACTAACTCGAAAATTTTTTACTCAATTTAACTTCACTCGGTCGAATACTCACCCTTAGCTAGAAGAAGACATGGTGATGTTGTTGATTTATGATATGAAATTTGAAAAGAATGAGACATTGTATATGACATGAGAAGCCGAAAAGAGCCCATAGGCAAAAACAATAAACGCCGAGTACCAAAAATGGGGAACATTGAGAACAAGTAAAAAACACCAAGAAGCAATGATTTGCATAATAAGGAGATCACAAGAGCACACAAGACACGAACCGTGGGCGTTATAATGATAATTTATACGTGTTGGAGTATGACCAATGCACAACCATAAGATGATTGTAACATGTTTATTTATTTTGTTTATTGAAAAAGGCATTGTGATTATTATTTTTAGGTTTATTTGTGTATTAAATAAACTGATTAATAATAGAATTGTGATAATAATATGATTATTCCTAAACGATCATTAGCCAAGAATTATTGTGGGTTGGATAATAATAATATGTTGAGACTAATGTGTGGTTTATTAATGACAAGATATTATCGTAGATATAAGACATCAAGTCAACATATGGGTACACATCAACAAAATAGTGTGTACTATCGTCACAGACTTAGAGTTTTTACAAGCAATTCGTGCGGCCTTAAGCAGTTTCTTCGCTCACAAACGCCTAAGTCAGCCTAACTCGCAACAATTGAGGATTCAACTGAATTCCTCTAAGGCACCCACAAAGAACAGCATAAGAACAAAGTAAGAACGATCTTGAAAGATGAACAAAAGCCACAGAGAAATAAGAACACTTGAGAGAAAAGTTTGAGTGAATGCTCTCAAAATTCTATTAACAACTGAATGAATTACAATAGAGGGGAGAGGCCTCTATTTATAGTTGAGCCTTCCCAATATCAACGGTACAGATCAAAATACATCAATGGCTAAGATTCAAAGCTAACTAGATATCAAATCTCTAAGATTACAGAATCGTATCTTTTAAAGATTACATTAAAATCTAGGATCACATATCTTTGAAGATCCCCTTCCATTTTTTCCAAGCATATCTTTGAAGATTACTTTCTATATTGCCAAGCTTCGAAGATGGGCTTTCAATCTCTCCAAACGCTGGACTTGTCTGATTGGGCCAAATGACCTCCCTCAAATTCAATGGATCGCACAAGTCCGTCATGATTGCTGCTTGCCCTTCGCAACCCATGACATTGTCCCCCACTTGTTCTAGGGATGCCCTCATCGCGTCCCCCTCATGGAACTGGGCTATCTTCTCTTGGAACTGTCATAATGCCTCGGTAGGTTCCCAACTTGCTTCGCTGTCGGAAAGTCCTTTCTATCAAATCAAATATTCATGTCGCGGCCGATGATACCTTCATCTCACCACACAATCTGCCTCAATGTTTTCAATTTCTCGGTCATAAGAGACCTTTACCTCTATTGGTACGTGATCTAATTTGCCTCGACTCGAATCTTCTTGATCCCCATGGTATGGCTTAAGCATGCTTACATGGAACACTGGGTGGACCTTGAGCTTGGCTGGCAACTCAAGTTTTTAGGCCACCTTGCTTACTCTCTTTAAGACTTTAAATGGTCCCTCATACCTTCGCACAAGCCCCCTATGCAAACCCGTATATCGCAACATCAAGTGTAGTTTGACAATGACTAAGTCACCCACCTGAAACTGCACATCCCTTCGATTTTGGTCGGCCCACTTCTTGTTACGCTTACTTGCTTTGTGTAAACAAGCTCTAGCCAAGTCATTCTTCTCTTGCCAATCCTTCGCAAATCGGTACGCAGCAGGATTTGGTCCTGTATAATGGGTCGCAACAGTATTGGGTGTAAGTGGCTGTTGGCCCGTCACTATCTCGAATGGACTTTGATCCGTAGTCCCACTTCGCTGCAAGTTGTATTAAAATTGGGCGACATCAAACAACTTGGGCTAATCCCTTTCCATGGCACTCACATAGTGTCAAAAATATGTTTCCAACAATGCATTCACTCGTTCGGTTTGCCTATCAGTTTGCGGATGCATGCTTGTGGAAAAGTTCAAGTCCTAACCCATTGACTTGAACAGCTCCATCCAGAACCAGCCTGTAAATCGCCCATCTCGATCACTGATAATAGACAGTGGCACTCCCCAATATTTCACCACATGTCTAAGAAATAAATGAGCTGCCTCCTCAGCATAGCACTTCTTGGTAGTAGGAATAAATGTCGCATAATTTGAAAACCTGTCTACCACAACAAGAATACTTGCAAATCCGTCAGACTTAGGCAAACCCACAATAAAATCCATGGATACACTCTCCCATGGTCTTTTTGGAATGGGCAAGAGTTGTAGCAAGCCGGCGGGACTCTTTAACTCGACCTTGTCTTGTTGGCATACTAGACAAGTCTTCACATAGGTCTCCACATCTTCACCCATATGGGGCCAATAATACAGATCCTCCAAAAGGGCCAAGGTACGGTGCATTCTCGGATGGCCCGCCTATCGTGAGTCATGACATTCTTTCATGACTTCCTTGCGCAATTTCCCATAGTGAAGCATATAGAGGAGGTGCCCATGGGTGTATAATAATTCCCCATCAAGCCAAAATCTCCTCGTTTTCCCCTCCTTAGCCAGCTCAATCAAGCTTTTGGCTGTGGGATCATAGGACAACCCTTCTCGAATGTGCTCCAATAAGGGCCCGTCGGGTTGACTGATGGCTGCAAATTCCATCTTTCGGCTAAGTGCATCAGCCACCATGTTGGCACTCCCTGGCTTATATTCCATTGTGAAATCGAACTCCTCTAGAAAAACTTACCAACGAGCTTGTTTGGGAGACAACTTTTTCTGGGTTAGAAAATAACTGTTGGCAATGTTATCGGTAAGGACCACGAATCTAGAAGCCAGTAAATAATGCCTCCATGTGTGCAAGCAATGCACCACAGTGGTCATTTCCTTTTCTTGAACTGTATATCTCCACTCCATCTCATTAAGCTTCCGACTTTCGAAAGCATTTGGATGGCCCTCTTGCATCAGTACTCCTTACCAACGAGCTTGTTTGGGAGACAACTTTTTCTGGGTTAGAAAATAACTGTTGGCAATGTTATCGGTAAGGACCACGAATCTAGAAGCCAGTAAATAATGCCTCCATGTGTGCAAGCAATGCACCACAGTGGTCATTTCCTTTTCTTGAACTGTATATCTCCACTCCATCTCATTAAGCTTCTGACTTTCGAAAGCATTTGGATGGCCCTCTTGCATCAGTACTCCCCCAATGACATAATCTGACGCATCCGTGTGTACTTTATAAGGCTTCGAGTAATCCGGCAATGCAAGTACGGGCTTACTTCTCATTACTTGCTTCAATTGATTGAAGGCCCTCTCACATGTGGGTTCCAATCCCATACCTTACCCTTTTTCAACATGTCAGTCAAAGGTGCGATAATTCTAGAGTAGCCCTCGATAAAAAGTCGATACTAGTTTGCCAACCCAAGGAAAGATCTCAACTCTGTCACCTTGGTTGGAGCCTCCCACTCGGCAATGGCTCGAACCTTGCTTTCATCCATCCGGATCTTGCCACCTCCCACAATGTGGCCTAAAAATGGCGCCTCTCGTTAAGCAAAGGTGCATTTCTCTTCTTTGACGAATAGCTCATTTTCCCTCAATGTTTGGAACACTTCCCTCAAATGTTCCACATGTTCGTCGAGTGACTTACTGTACACCACAATATCGTTAAGGTAAACAACCATGAAATGATCAAGGAAAGGTTGAAGTACCTTATTCATGAAGGTGAAAGAATGTAGCTGGGGCATTCGTGAGTCCGAAGGGCATCACCAAAAACTCATACGAGCCATACCGCGTCACACAAGCTGTCTTTGGCTTGTCCCATTCGGCTATCCGAACTTGATGGTACCCCGATCTCAAGTCCAACTTGGTAAACCATCTCGCACTACCAAGCTGGTCGAACAAGTCTGCAATGAGGGGAATATGGTACCTATTCCTTACGGTGATCTTGTTTAGGGCCCGATAATCGATATACATCCGTAATAACCCATCATGTTTCTTTTGAAATAGCACCGGTGCACCATACAGAGATTTAGATGGCCTAATGAATCCCGTATCTAAAAGTTCCTTTAACTGTTTCCGTAATTCCTTCAATTTCGGTGGGGACATACGATATGGGGCCCTTGCTGGCGGCACCATGTTGGACATCAATTCAATCCTATGATCCACCTCCCTCTTAGGTGGCAAACTCTTTGGCAACTTTGCAAGCATCACATCCCGAAAGGATTGTAGTACTTGGCCCACTTCTTTAGGGATCTCACCAATGGTCTTATCGGTTTCCTCTATCTTCAAAGTGGCTAAGTATGAGACTTCATCTCTACGTACTCCCTTAGCAAATTGGATTGCGGACAATGTTTTCCTTTCCAGGCTCCCATTTCTTGTCAATCTTACCATGCATTGATGGTTCGAATCCGAAATCACCATGAAATTACTGGAAGGAAAAATCGTCATATTAACCTGATCAAGGAAAATCAATCCAACTACAAAATCATAGTCATCAAGTGGTACTACCTTGATGGATGCCTTACCGGTCCAATCGCCAAATTAGAGATTTACTCCCTTTGTAACCCCCTTGATTGGAACACTTTCTAAATTCACCGTCTTAATCCGACCCGGCTCATTTTTAATCTTGAGGTTAAGTTTATGAGCAGCCCCTTTGGACATGAATAAATTAGACGTACTTGTGTCGACAAGTGCATTCAACTTTCTACCAGCCACTATGATGTCTGCAAACATCAGCCCATGACTCGTCTTGTCTTTGACACCCCCTAGTATCGAACCAAGATTATTATCCTCCACATCAGACTCTACTTTTGCTTCCTTAACAGAGAGCGGGGCCTTCTTTGGACAGTCTTTAATCATGTGCAGGCCATCACAATAGAAGCAACTTATAGGCCCTCCCTTCTTTTTGTCCCACAACTTTTTACCGTTGCCATTTCTAGTGGGCCTTTCTTTGTCTCCCCCACTATTTCCTTTCGGATTGAATCTGGGCTTAGAAGACTCAGGCCTGTCTTTCTTTCCCCCAAATTCGGCCAACGATTCTGCTACAAACATGGCCTTGGTAAGCTCTTGTACTCCTCGGCGTTGCAACTCTTGCTTCGCCCATGGTTTCAACCCATCCATGAAGGAAAAGAATGCCTCTTTCTCACCCATATCTGATATCTGAAGCATGAGTTCGCTAAACTCCTGCACGTACTTCCTTACAGTGCCTTATTGCAAAAGTCGACGCAACTTTGCCCGAGCTTCATCCACGACATACTCTGGGTAAAACTGTGCCTTGAACTCGTATTGGAGCTCCTTCCAAGTTCCAATTTCTGTCCCACCCCGTCTCACATCGGTGGACCTACGAAGCCACCACAACAAGGCAACGTCAATAAGATACATAGCAGCCGTAATTACCTTAGTGGCATCATCCGTGATGCCTTTGGCATGGAAGTATTACTCGACTCCCCATAGGAAGTTGTCCAAATCTCTCGCGGACCTGGTTCCCTTAAATTCCTTGGGCTTGGGAACATCAACACTAGACTTAGGCACGATAGTAGCTAACTCTCCATTGCCCAAAGCAGCCTTGTAGATTGTGAGTTCACCCTTAAGCTCCGCAATCTCCTCCTTCAAGGCCGTCATCATAGCCTTAATGGCATCATTCCTGCCACTAAGCTTTTCCTCAATTGCATTATCCATAGCAGTCAGCTTCTCAACATGGTCCCACACATAATCTCTAAGTTGCTCCTTCATGGTAACAACCCGTCGTTGACCCTATCATCGATATCATCAACCCTCTTCTTGACATCCTCTACGAATTCCTCGAGAGTGACGACTCGATCTTCCAAAGCCGACAGTATGTCTCTTAAAGCTAGCCCTCCCACGGGTCTCCATTCCATCAACATTCTCAGTAACTTCTTTCGACATCTTTCAACGATGCCTTCGAACGCTAGCTCGGATACCAACTATCACGGACTTAGTGTTTTCACAAGCAATCCGTGTGGCCTTGGGCAATTTCTTCGCTCACAAATGCCTAAGTCAGCCTAACTCGCAACAATTGAGGATTCAACTGAATTCCTCTAAGGCACCCACGAAGAACAGCACAAGAACGAAGTAAGAACGATTTTGAAAGATGAACAAAAGCCACAGAGAAATAAGAACACTTGAGAGAAAATTTTGAGTGAATGCTCTCAAAATTCTATTAACAACTGAATGAATTATAATAAAGGGGAGAGGCCTCTATTTATAGTTGAGCCTTCCCAATATCAACGGTACAGATTGAAATACATCAATGGCTAAGATTCAAAGCTAACTAGATATCAAATCTCTAAGATTACAGAATCATATCTTCTAAAGATTACATTAAAGTCTAGGATCACATATCTTTGAAGATCCCCTTCCATATTTTCCAAGCATATCTTTGAAGATTACTTTCCATATTTGCCAAGCTCTGAAAATGGGCTTTCAATCTCTCCAAACGTTGGACCTGTCCGATTGGGCCAAATGACCTCCCTCAAATTCAATGGATCGCACAAGTCCGTCATGGTTGCTGCTTGCCCTTCGCAACCCATGACACTATGGAATGCTTATTGGATTAATATGTAATAATCACAACAATTCTCATAATGATAATGGTGTATATAGTAGTTAGACTTGAGGTTATTATAGTTCCAACATTGGGAGTTATATATTTGATACAGTTAAACATATTCTATAACTACTAACGAGATATGAGTGACCAAAATAGGATTTTTCTCTTTTAAATAATAAGAGAGATGTCTTAGCCCCCTGATCAAGGGAGACTAGAAATGTATGTTTGTGTTCAAATGAGTTAATATGACATATTAGACTATACGAGTGTGATTGTTCTATGACTTGTGTTCAATTTGAATATCAAGAACAAAGGGATATATTGTACAATAACATTATTGCAAAAAGGTTTGTTAGACCATGACTTCCTTCAACTTGAGTAAAAGTGATGCATTGTTAGATATCACTCACTATTTGTAATATTAAAAGTATTTTATTATTACTATCAAGATTATAATATCATACAGTGATTGGAATGATTGGACTCCAAAACAATTTGAGATTATATTTAATCTTGAATTAATATTGATATAATTAATTTAATTTTTTTGTGTAAAACAAATTAAATTAAAGAAAAATAAAACCTAAATCTATATTTTATTCAACAACTCAAGAATCTTTCCCTACAAACAAAGCAATTGCTTTCTCTCTTTCCGTAGAATGAGAAGTTAAATTGCGAAAATGGATGGGAAAAATATACAGTGAAGATTTCTTTTATAATTAGTCCTCATCAACTATAACAATATTTTCTCATAATAATCAAATTTTATTAGAATTAATTTTTTATTTTATTTTAATAATTTATAACAATTTTTATTTATAAAACAATAATAATCATAGTTACAAAATATATTCTTCATTAAATTAATTATTTATAACAACATATTGTAATTTTTAAAGTAAAATTAAAAATCTTATCCGATGCATACCACAATTTAGAATAAAAATGTGTGTTTAATAATAATATACAATAAAAAATGAAACATATGGTTTGAAACTAATTAATAATAACACATGAAATATGTTATAAATAGTTGCCCTACTCTATAATATATTTCATGTGTTAATTTTCAATCAATTAAACCTTTTCACCGTTAAAATTATTGGTCAATTGTTAAAGGGTAGGGCAACTATTTTTTTAACACGAGGAAAAAGTTGTATTTTATATTTAAAATTATTAAAAAATATAAAATTATAGAAAATCATAAAAATCATAAAATTATTAATTTTAAAAATTATAAAAATTAAAGTAAAAATATAAAATATATAAAATATAAAGAAATTGCATACAAATATTAAAATTATTAACATAATATTTTTAAAAATTTTATATAAATTATGAAAAAGTGGTAAAAATTATGAAAATGTTTAAAATATTTTAAAAATATATAGAAAAGTTCAAGAAATTATAAAAATATATAGAAAATTGAAAAAAATTACAAGTTATTCAAAAATATAAAATTACAAAAATAAAAATGATATAAAATTACAATATAAATATAAATAAAATACAAAATAAAATGCAAATATGTTTACACTATTTTATGCACACAACCTTAATTATGACTTGCCTTCTCAACCCATTTCCCCACCTTAGTTTGCATCTAAAAACACTTTCTTGTCATCAACGATGGACAAAAGGATGCAAGGTTTAGGGAGGTTTGCGGTGGATGAGCAAAACATATAGTTTTAGGGATCAAATAAATATTTTCCATTGTATCCGTTATTCTTTGAGCAAAAGAATAAATTGAGAGCATTCACTAAAACACCTTGTGTATTCCTTTTCCATGGCTATTCTACTCTTTCGATCTTCTTTTGCCTTTGAGTTTACTTCCTCTATATTTTGGTACCTTAGAGGAATTCTGCGAGAATCCTCACTTTACGAGAGTTAAGCCGACTTAGGCGCATTTAAAGCAAAGGAGTCACTTAAGCCCGCACGATTTGCTTTCTTGGATTTTCATCTCTAGTACAAATTTTCCTTTCATAAAAATTCTTTATTTACCCATATTTTAACTTTCTCACTAGTTCACTATATTTGATTCTAAAATAGTGCAATGTGTCTTATAAAAAATTTTGGGGTGTTACATCAAGTCATGATCACTCGTATTCTAATACATATAATTCTTTTAACCATTTATCATGCTAATTATCAAATATCATAACTATATTATTAAAGGGAAGCTAACAAATCAAAGGGTAATTACCTCTTGGATGAAATTAAACCCAAAAACTAAGCTTTCTAACACTTGAATCCTTTTTACTCAAGCTTGGAAGCTCAATTTCCATCATTTCCTATTTTCTTAAAAATAAAAAATATAATGAAAATATTAATACTCAAGCTTACGTAGCTTTCTCATAACAAAAATCTCAAATACTAAAGATAGGAATGATGGAAACATCTTTTCTTACCTTATTTGAAGTTTTCTGTCTCTAGCTTTAGCTTTCTCCCATTAAACCCATAAAACACTAAGCTTGGATGAAGAAGATTATGGTGGAAATTGATGCGGTCGTTGAGAGCACCAAAAATATCCTATTCCCTGTAAAATAGTAAAAATAATAGTAAAGGAGAAGTAGGGTCGAATCCTTAGGGACCAGATTGTACGAATTCTCGTTTCTTGAAATCCTGGAAAATTTCTTGGCCAAGAAAACCTGCGTTCCTGAAAAATAAAAAAATAGAATTAAGAATCTGAAAAAAAATAAAAACATAATTTAAAGTGAATTGAAATTGCGAAATTAAATAAATTGTAGAAATTAAAATGAGTAATATAAAAATAAATAGAGTTGGGAAAAGAGAAAGTTTCTTATGTGGCGAGATTCCAGCCTCCGGTTGTCTCGTTCCGCCTTGGGTTCAATCCTTGGCTTTTAAGTAACCCTTCTCGAGCAGGATAAGTCAGTTATAGTGGAAGAGGACGCCTACGACCATCAGCTCTAAAGATTTAGACTTAAGATTTGGCGGAACCTGACTCTAGTCAATAATCGCTTTTATGAGACTATCTTCTGCTAGATCACTACTTCCCAACGGCGAATACCACACCGTTTTGTTTCTTGGATTCGCCAACCTTTGACGTAGAAAGCCAATGAACTGACTGTGTAATCTTCCCAAAATGTACAAAGCGGCTGTTCCTTACACAAGTTGAAAAGATCACCTATTAAGGGACATGGACGGAAGCGTCAGCCTCGTAGTGCGGAGAAGCAATGAATACCCTGTTGAGAAGGCTAAGCGCGGATTCTAAGCCTCATTAACCCTTTTGGGAAATTTTGATAACCTTCGGCTAGATTGGTTTAGTGGCTCATGATTTTTGGGAAAGAAATAAATAAAATAGATATGATATTTTTATTGAAGAAAAGATGGAGGGAATAAAAGACAGAGTTTTTGGGAGAGGGAGTGATTACAGAAAAAGAGATGTCAAATATGTGCCACTCCATCCCCTATTTATAGTACTAGAAAACCTAGTCTATTCCTAATTAAATTCTAAAAGATAAATACAAATAAATAAAGATAATTAAAAATAAATGAAAATAATTCCTAAAATTAAATCTAATAAAAATCCTCAATAATTATCCTAATATAATTGAAATTAAAATAGAGTCTTGTGCTATAAAATCTCTTCTTTTGCATTTTTGTCCTTGGGTCTTCTATGTTTGCATTTTTAGCACCACCTTTTTTCCTCTATCGCATGTTGGCCCAGTTCATCTTTAATTTCACATTTTTCACCCTTAAATTTACTTTTGCCTTCAATTTAGTCCCTAAAAGATAAAAGACCATAAATAGCCCAAATTAGTAGAATCATACTCAAAATAAATATGCAATTAGCACATAAAAATATGACGTTCTAGAGTATTATCAGAAATGAGTATAGGAGGTAATTTTTTAAGTGATTTTATTGAGAAATCAAAGTGGAGTTAGGAAATTTGAGGTTGATTTTGAGAAATTAGCAATAAAATGAAAAAGAGAGAACTCTTAAATTGTCAATGAGGGGTCAACTGAGTGGATGAGAAAATTAACAAGATTATTTAATTTTTTATTATTTTTTATTACAAAAAATAAGACCAAGTCAAGCTTAATCAAAGTCTCAATTTAAAATTTTATGGTCCACATCTAATCACCATGTAAAAACATATCTCGTTGTTCAAATTTACTCCCAATCATATAATATCTCATAAATTAATATTTATAATATAAATTAACGTAAAATGAAAAAATATATATAATTTTCCTATTGTGAACAAAATTACATTTTTTCCCTTGTATGATGAAAATAAAAAAAAATTACAATTTGATCCTTGTGTTTTGAATTTTATCCAACTTAGTCCAAATGTGATCCTCATCACACCAATTTATTTTCCACATCATTCTTTTCCAAATAATAATCATTAGCTATCATTTTCTCTACTTGGTCAAATTACACTTTAGTCTTCATATTTTTCAGAATTTACGATTTGGCCTTTTTTTTTTGCCACATTTTCACATTCATGATTCTTTTCATAGATTTCTATCTCTAATATCAAATTAATTTCTTATGATCTCTCCTTGACCTAATCATTTCTAATTTTTTTCAATAATTCATTGTACCCATTCCCAAAACAATGTCAATTATTATTCCAAAGATTTTGGGACTACAAAGCATACAAATCATGATTTTGGAACTATGATGATCTTAAGTACGAGCTTACGAAAGCTCTTTTACTAACCCAAGGCCAAATTAGGAACAAACTGAAAAGTTTTCAAAACATCAAGTTGACGTTGTGATTTCGGGGGTTCCTCGTTACAACACAACACAGTGGCTTGATCTTGTCATGACGTGACCATCTGTTTCTAAAAGGTCCAAATGGTACATAGTCAAATCACCCAAACACATAAGTTAATCCTTCCATTCAGTCATTTAAACAAAAATACCATATTCATATGCTCATTTCTAAGCACTGAACATCACTTATACATATACATTACATCAAACATCATTTCCACTTTGTTATCAATGACATTTTCCACATATAAACTATTTGTCCATTTTGTACCAATTCATTACATTCAACCTAAAAATCACATATACATATCAAATTCATTTCAACTTTGACAAACTCAAAACATAACATATCAAATATCATTTGGCCATATCAAATTAACCATTATTAGCCTAAACATCAATACGATCATGTTATATACAAGACCAAATAAAAACCTAGTTACATGTCATATATTAAAATGAAAAGGGACTATACAAACATGGTTGATATGAAGAATGCTAGTTGGATGTTGAATAATGTCTCCGGACTTTAAGACCTGCCTAAACTTGTGCATGAAATAAAACAAACTGTATGTTGAGAAATAAAATTTAGTGGTACTTTCATGTCATAAAATGAGCATAAACATTATAATAATTCAATCTGTATATGTTATAATTCGACCATATCAATATACATGTTCAATACTCCAATATCATTCTTATTCACCATTTCAATTGATAATCAAACTAATTATTTTATGCCATATATTATTTTGACTAAAACGTAACCATTTCAAATTCAAATTCAAATTCAAATATATATATATATATATGTGTGTGTGCAAGTGTGCATGCATATGCATCAATATGACATTCAATCTCATTTTTATCCATTGTTATTTAATCATTTATTTTACGATTCAATTCTACTTTCTTGAGTCTATTAAGTCGTTCAAATTTGTTTCAGCCACTAGGGATTGTATCAACCTGTTCGTATGATGTCTCTAACCTCAGTTTGCATATATGCACGTATAGTATTAATTCATATAATCATTTGCAATTCAATATCATTTACCAATTTCATATTTTTTAACCCCTATAAACCAAACTCGTGTTGGAAAAAAAAGGGTTTGGAAAACACAGTGAAATTTTTTTGGGGAATACAAAGTTTCAAAATTTTTTTCAAAACAAGATCTTGGCTGTGATATCTAAAACAATAAACACTTAATCAAAATTGTACCTTTTCTATTCATCTAGGATTACTACTTTGAACGAGTAGTCTTCTCCGCTATCCTTAAACTCACGTCTGTCGAGTGTGGGCTCGCTTCGAATTAGAAAATTTTTCACAAGAATTACCAATGATGTAATTTTGCGATTTCTCTAAACTTTTGGGTCAACTTGTAAATTAGAAAAATATCTCTAGAAATTTTCTAAAATAATCTCTTCAGAGAATTTTCTCTTTACAATTTTCTCTTGAATTTAAGTGTGTGAACTAGTGACCAAGGCTCTCTTTATATAGGGAGAGTTTAGAAAGTTCAACTATAATTAAACTTAATCACTTTAATATTAAACTAATATAATATTTATCAAGATAAATATTAGATTAAATTTAATATTAAATCTTACTAAAAAAATAGAATGTTTATATATTAAATTAAATTTAATATTAAGATAATCACTTTAATATTAAATTAATAAATCTTTGTTAAGATAAGTATTAAATTAAATTTAATATTAAATTATTAAAATAAAATTATTTTTGAAATAGTTAATTTGATATCAAATTCTCTGGTAGAGTCCCAGTAGAAGCTGTCGAAACCATTTTTTAAAGGGATGTTTGAAAAATGGGGATCGACTTTTGAAAAAACGAAACGGAGTCGCCACCAACCTTTTTAGGTGTGATTGGATCACCTTATAAAGCGTTTTGGTCTCTGAAAATTAAAAAACAGGTTCGGAGTTGGTTACGTGCGAGGAAGGATTAGCACCTCATAGCGCCCAAAATTGGTACCAAATTGAATAGTTTTCGTCTTAATGTCAAAATTTGAAAGGATTTAAAAATAGGATCCCTTTTTTAAAACCAGAATTATTTAAGTAGAAAAATCGAGATTCCTTAGCTCTGAAAGAATACAAACATCACATCCATCATGATAGGACACGATATTCTTAAACTCTCGTAACTAAAATCATCTCGTGATTTACAAAATCTATTTAGAAGGATACTTTAGGCATTTAGACAAACGGGAAATCGCAACCCAGCATGTTAGGGCACTATTTTCCGAATTCCTAAATACAGAAAACATTGCCTCATTTTAGAAAAACTTTTGGATAAAATATGACAATTAAATGAAATATATTTTTTAAAAATAATGATTTGAATAAAATTTTAAAAATAATTTACTAAGAGTAATACTAAAAAAAATTATTAAAAAATGAAAGAGTTTGATATGATACTAAAATTATTAAAAAATTAAAATATAAAAAAATCAGGAAACATGGATTAAATCAAAATAAAAGGGTTGAAAACGAAGATGAACAAAGAATAAAATAAGAACAAACCGTAGAAAATAAGAACGTAAGAGGAAGAGAAATTTGAGTGAAAGCTCTCAAAAATTTTATTGTTTCCCAAAACTCCAGTGTGTTTACAATGAAGGAGAGGCCTCTATTTATAGTTGAACCTCCTCAAATCCAGCAGTGCAGATCAATTACATCAGCGGTTAAGATTAAAAGGTATCTACAAATTAAATCTCTAAGATTACAAAATCATATCTTCTAAGATTGCATATCATATCTAAGATTGCAATCATATCTAAGATTGTATCATATCTAAGATTGCATATCATATCTAAGATTGCCTATCATTGAAGATTATATTTCCATATGAGTTAAGCTTGTAGATGGACCTTAGATCTTTTTAAGTAATGGGCCATTCCGATCGGGCCAAATTATATTTGTAATTCTGGACTGAACTTGGACTTCATTTTTTTTTGGTTTATTATTTTTTTGGACTTATTTCGGGCGGGCAAAATTGAGTGTCTCTGTGCCCTCTTTGCTCATTGCTGTGTAACAGGAATAGAGCAAAGACTATAAAAGGACCAATTTTGCCCGGGCTCGCCGAGTCTTGAGTTCTTGATCCTTGATCTTCTTTAAATGGCCTCTTGACGGCTTCAATTTGCTTCATTGCAACTCAGGAAGGCGATATCTGCTATCTTTGATCTGCTCCCCGTCTAATACAGAGACACCAAATCTGTTATCTTCGATTTGCTCCCCGTCTAATACAGAGACGCCAAATCTACTTCTTCAATCTGTTCCCCGTCTAATACAGAGATGCTAAATCTGTTATCTCCGATTTGCTCCCTGTCTAATACAGAGATGCCAAATCTGTCATCTTGGATTTGCTTCGATGTAAACACATGAAGGTCAGATCTACTATGTCTTCGATTTGCTCCCCGTCTAATACAGAGATGTCAAATCATCTTGGATCTGCTTCAATGAAGGTCCAATCTGTTATGTCTTCGATCTGCTCCCTGTCTAATACAGAGATGCCATATCATCTTGGATCTGCTTCAATGAAGGTCAGATCTGTAGTGTCTTCGATCTGCTCCCCGTCTAATACAGAGATGCCAAATCATCTTGGATCTGCTTCAATGAAGGTCAGATCTGCTATGTCTTCGATCTGCTCCTTGTCAACGCAAGGATGCAAAATTATCTTGGATCTAATTTGATGTGAAAACATCCTAAGGTTAGATCTATTATGTCTTCGATCTGCTCTCCGTCGAATATGGAGATGCCAAATCTGTTTCTTTAATTTGTTCGCTGACAATACAAATATGTTAAATCATCTTGGATCCGCTTCAGCGTAAACACCTGAAGGTCAAATCTGCTATGCTTTAGCCTGTTACCCTACTGTTTAGGGGGTTAAGGCGCATCAATCTTCATTATCCCTTGAAGGACATAACCTGTATAATGTGTATGAGTTCATGCCTAATGATTAGGATGCTATGATCGAAGTGAGTCAAATGCTCCTAATTAAACCTGTTATAATGCAAAATGTTTATGAATATGACCCCTATTCCAGACGTCACCACTCATTCTTTCGTCGAAGTTTATCTTTATTTCTCTCGAAGTATCATTCCTACTCAGCCTGTGGGTTTGTACCATTCTTCAAATGCTATGACCCACCAAAAATGTCTGTAAGATGATCCTCTTTTAGGATTGAATCGTTTGATTTGTCCAATCATCATTTTGGACTAAAGAAAGAATTTTCTCGAGTTCTTTCAAACCTCACTTACGTGAATTCTTTGAACAATTATTCTGTTTTAGTTTTTTGTATTTTCTAGAAATTTCCAGAGTAATGAGCAAAACTTCATTTGTGAAAATTATTTAGTTCATCCATCATTATTTTAATGCAACATACTTTAAGAATAATGGAAGATGAATTTAATCTTAAGAATAATTAGATTTGGATAAATTCGTCAAAAATACAAAGGAAATTAATCTGAAAGCCTATCTTTGAGAAGAAAAAGAATCTAAAGATAGCAAACAGGACAAAAGTTAGATGCCCTATATATCGCCGCTTGAGTGTTTATATGCCAGCTCCATGAAGACTTTCTTGAATTCAACATGTGTTTAAAAGATCCAAAGTACTTTGTTGATGCCTCGATAAGCAACGCGCTTCACTCATTGTTGAATCAGATATAGCAAGATTACCGTGTGCTCTTCAAAATTTGAGCTGCCCTTTCGGGTTTTCAACTCAAAACCCCTTTGGTCACAAGGCGCCCTTTGCGGGTTTTCACCTTGGCCTCTCTATTTTTTTTTGAAAACTCAAGGCGCCATTTGCAGGTTTTCACCCTGAATTCTTCTCTCCTTTAGACAAAGTAATTTTTGACTGAGTCTGAATTCAATGGATTGGGCAAACTTTTCCCATCCATTTCTGTTAAGATCAATGCACCTCCAGAGAAGGCCTTCTTCACGATATACGGCCCTTCCCAATTTGGCATCCATTTTTCTCTAAAGTCCTTCTGAATAGGGAGGATCTTTTTCAGCATAAGATCCCCCTCGTGGAATTCTCTTGGTTGCACTTTCTTGTCGTAAGCTCGTATCATTCGCTTCTGATACATCTGACCATGACGAATGGCCTTTAGCCTCTTTTCCTCAATCAAGTTCAACTGATCATATCGCGATTGTATCCATTCAGCAACTTTATCTCTGACAAGACTCGAAGAGACGGTATTTCCACTTCAATGGGTAACACTGCTTCCAACCTATAAACCAACGAGAAAGGAGTTGCCCCGGTAGAGGTTCTGACAAACGTTCGGTAAGCTAAGAGTGCAAATGGTAACTTCTCATGCTAGTCTCTGTAGGTTTCAGTCATTTTCCCCACTATCTTCTTGATGTTTTTGTTAGCAGCTTCCACTGCCCCATTCATCTTTGGGCGATACGGCGAAGAGTTATGATGCTTAATCCTGAACTGACTCTAAACTTCTGCTATCATTTTGTTGTTCAAGTTCAGTGCATTTTCTGATATGATCCTTTCAGGCATCCCATACTGACAAATAATCTCTTTCTTCAAGAAACGACTTACAGCCGACTTAGTAACATCCGCATAAAAAGCAGCCTCTACCCACTTCGTGAAGTAATTAATGACCACAAAAATAAAGCAATGCCCATTTGAAGCTTTTGGTGATATTGGCCCAATGACATCCATGCCCTACATAGAAAAAGGCCATGGAGAAGTTATAACGTGTAGAGGTAAAGGTGGTACATGAATCTTGTCTTCATAAATCTGACATTTATGGCACTTTTTGGCGTAGTTGATACAATCCCCTTCCAAAGTAGACCAATAATATCCAAACCTCATGATTTGTCTAGCTATCATGAAACCATTAGCGTGCATCCCACAAACACCCTCGTGAACTTCTTCCCAGATTAACTTAGCTTCCACGGCGTCAACACTTCTCAACAGTACTTGGTCCTTTCTTCTTTTGTACAAGATGTCCCCATCCAAAACGTAGTCGCAGGCTAATGTCCTTAAAGTTCGCTTATCATTTTCAGTTGCCTGTTCTGGGTATTTACGATCTCTCACATATCGCAATATATCCTGATACCAAGGGTTATCATCCTTTTCTTCTTTCTCAATGTTATAACAGTGAGCTGGAGCCTCGAAGATACTTATCTGAATGGGTCTCATCTCCTCCTCTTTATTCACTTTAATCATTGAAGCCAAGGTTACTAGAGCATCTGCCATCTGGTTTTCGTCTCGTGGGATATAATTGAAAGTGATGTCATCGAACTCCTCAAGTAACCGCAAAACTACCTTTTGATAATTGATTAATTTAGGATCCCTTGTCTCCCATTCACCTTTAAGCTGGTAAATTACCAACGTTGAGTCTCCATAAACTTCTAAGGTTCTTATTCTTCGCTCTATAGCCGCTCGGAGTCCCATGATGCACGCTTTATACTCAGCCATATTGTTTGTGCAATCAAAATCCAACTTGCACATGAATGGATAATAATCACCATTTAGGGATACCAAGACTGCCCCAATTCCATTTCCCACTGCATTAGATGCCCCATCAAAGCTCAACTTCCAAGGATAATCTTCTGTAGCTGCTACATACATCAACTCCTCATTTGGGAATTCAAAATTCAACGGCTCATAGTCTTCTAGAGCTCTATTAGCCAGAAATTCCACTATCACACTTCCTTTTATAGCCTTCTGGCTCACATAAACTATGTCAAACTCTGAAAGCAGAATTTGCCACCTCACCATTCTTCCATTCAAAGCTGTTGACTCCATCATATACTTCAGAGGATCAAGTTTTGAAATAAGCCAAGTAGTATGATACAACATATATTGCCTCAACCTTCGAGTCATCCAGATTAAAGCACAGCACAATTTTTCAATTGGCGAATATCTCATCTCACACTCTGTGAATTTCTTGCTGAGATAGTATATCGCCTTCTCCTTTCTTCCTGAATCGTCATGTTGGCCAAGCACACATCCCATAGAATTGCTAAACATTGATAAGTACATAATTAATGGTCTACCTAGATTAGGTGGAGATAACACAGGAGCATTTAACAAGTATTTCTTAACCTTATCGAAAGCACTCTGGCATTCCTCATCCTAAGTACATTGGTTGTGTTTTCTAAGGAGGCGAAATATAGGGTCACATTTCTCAGTTAATTATGAAATAAACCGAGCAATAAAATTTAACCTTCCAAGAAAACCCCGAACTTCTTTCTGAGTATGCGGTGAAGTCAAATCTTGTATGGCTCTAACTTTGTCTGAATCAACTTCTATTCCTTTTTCACTGACCACAAAACCTAGTAACTTCCCCGACCTGGCTCCAAAAGTGCATTTTGTCGGATTAAGTTTTAACTGAAACTTCCTTAATCTTAAGAATAGTTTCTTTAAAACCTTAATATGTTCCTCCTTTGTTCGAGATTTGGCAATCATATCATCAACATACACCTCAATTTCCTTGTGCATCATATCGTGAAATAAGGTCACCATAGCCCTTTGGTATGTTGCCCCTGCATTCTTTAGCCCAAAAGGTATTACCTTGTAACAGAAAGTCCCTCACAAGGTTATGAAAGTGGTTTTGTCCATGTCTTCAGGATGCATCTTTATCTGATAATACCCTGAAAAACCATGAAGGAGAACAACGAATATCCTGCTGTGTTGTCTACCAAAGTGTCTATGTGAGGCAGAGGGAAATTATCTTTTGGGCTAGCTTTGTTTAGATCCCTGTAATCAACACACATTCGTACCTTACCATCCTTCTTAGGAACTGGTACAATGTTAGCTACCCATTCAGAATACTTTACCTTTTGTAAGAATCCTGCATCGAACTGTTTCTTGACTTCATCCTTTATTTTTAATACGATATCTGGTCTTATTCTTCGCAACTTCTGTTGAACTGGTTTACAATCCTGTCTTATTGGAAGATGATGCACCACAATATCAGTATTTAACCCTGGCATATCTTGATAGGACCATGCGAAGATATCCTTGAGCTCATGTAACAACTCAATCAGTCCTTGCCTTATATCATCAGCAATATGCGTGCCAATTTTCACCTCTTTCCCTTTCTCTTGGGCTACATTCTCTACTGCCTCTTTCTCATATGGCATGATTTGTTTCTTCTCCTGTTTCACCATCCTCAAAAGATCTAGAGACACATCACAATCCTGGACATCTTCAAAATCCTGTGATTCCTCTAAACACATATCTTGCTCACAAGAGAAATCAGGATTTGTAATATCAATGCTCATGTCATTGATATCTAGGGATCTGTGAAGTATAAAGAATATACAAAGAATGAATGAATTTAAGAATGATTATTTATGTGCTATGAATGAATGAAGAAGAATTGCCAAAATTTAACGGAATATTGGTTGATAAAAATGAAACAATACTCGTTCAAATTGATAAAAGTTATGCTTTATTAAAAAATAATAGATGATTGTAAGCCCATTTCACAAATGAAATCCTATTACTCCTAGGCTCTAGAGTAACAAGAATGTTTTGAGAATTACTCTGAAAAATTCCTAAAGACTACAGGAAGTTCCTCCACAGTCCAATTGTTCAGAGAGCTTCCCGGTTCGTAAGGGCAAATTCCCTCAAGGTTTCCTTGCTCCGATCCTTTGTCGTGTATAGCATTAATTTGACGACCTTCTTTTAAAAGTAACCCTCCTGATATAAAGGTTTGGGATATTGGAAGGAATGTCATCGGCTCCCACTCCACTTCTCTTCTATTAAGGCGCGCTCTTCTTCTTTCTTGGCGCTTCTCAACTTCCTTCCTCCTTTGCTTATAGTCTGGCTTGAAGCCCAGACCAAAGCGATCTCTCTTCTCTTTTAGTTCTGGGATTTGAGTCCCTCCTTGTAGGTATTTTCCTAACCCCCTTCCTGGTAAGGCTCCCTTTCCCACTATCATTTGTAGAGCAATCCTCGTGGCTCTTGCTATCTTTGGCGCCGGTCGTTCACTCCCTTCTGAAATGAAGGTTGCATTCACAAATTCTAAAGAGCAAAAGGAACACTTAATAGACTCTTCGTTTGTCTCGACATAAAGGGCCTTGTTAGTGACTACGGCTATAATATCCTCCTCTATATTGATGGTTACTAACCGTCCATCCGTCACTAACTTTAATTTTTGGTGCAACGATGAGGGCACCGCTCCCGCTGAATGTATCCATGGCCTCCCTAATAAGCAATTGTAGAAGGGCTTAATATCCATCACCAAGAAGTCTACTTCTTATATATTCAGCCCAATTTCCAAGGGGATGTCAATCATTCCCATCACCTTCCTTTCTGTACCGTCAAAGGCTCTTACCACGTTTTGACATGTCTTCATGTGAGAATCGTCAATGGGTAATCTGTTCAGAGTAGACAACGATAGAACATTCAATGCCGATCCATTATCGACGAGCACGCTTGGGAATGTGTACCCCTTACATCGAGTGGTGATGTGCAGGACCTTTGTTGACCCCCTGCCCCCCGGTGGGATTTCATTGTCATTAAAATAGATGAAATTATCCGCACTTATGTTATTCACCAACCGATCCAGGTTGTTAACGGATATGTCATGGGTAACATATGTTTCATTGAGCACCTTCATGAATGCATCCCGATGCACCTCAGAACTCAGAAGTAGAGCCAATACTGATATGCGAGCCGGCTGCTTACGCAATTGCTCAACCACACTATACTTGCTATGTTTAAGGAACTTTAGAAATTCCTTAGCCTCTTCCTCCTTTACGGCTCCTTGATAGGTGCTTCGGCCTCTTTCTCCTTCTCTGTACTAACATTCTTTGTTTTTGTGGGCTCCTCTCTGACGCTCACTGTATCATACCACTTCCCGCTCCGTGTATGGGAACCCTCACCTTGAACTTCCTTAGAAGCACTTGCTATATCCTCCCTCTCCGGCATTGACACATGGCAGTTATAACTCTATGGTACTTTCTTGTTATCCTTATAAGGAAAAGAAATAGGTTTATGAATGATGAATTTCGGTACCGTTGATATTTCAACTTCATTACTTCCTGGTAAAGAAATAATGATCCTTGGCCGGTTTTGATTCTTCGGTGCACCTTCTAATGTGCATATATGTCTCTCATTTGGCCCAGCTTCATAAAATCCTAGCTCCTTGTTGTCTATAAGGCTTTATATCAAGGCCTTAAACTCGTCGCATTCCTAAATCTTGTTCCCCTCTTTGGCATGGAACTCACAATAGTCCCTTGCTTCTTCATTCCTCTCTTTAGTGATTATCATCTCTCTTTTTACCATTTCTTCCCAAATCATCTTCATCAGCGTTCTCACCTCCGCCACGCCTTCCTTTATTCTCCTCTCACTGGTTTCACCAATGGCGTTCACTCCTTGATCGCTATGATTTGGTAATGGGTTTTCAGTATTCGGGGTATTATCAAACTTCACTACCCCCATCTTAATAAGCCTTTCTACGGCCTTCTTAAAACCAGTACAGTTTTCAATCGAATGCCCCAGTATTCCAGCATGGTATTCGCATTTGGCGTTTGCGTCATACCATTTAGGATATGGGGGCTGCAATGGCTTAAGGTGAAAATGAGAAATAACATGTCCATCGTATAAGCTTTGATAGAGCTCACGATACGTCACGGGGATAGGTGTGAATTGCATCCTTTCAGAATTCTGCCTTGTACCTGACTCCTACCTTTAAGAACTCTGTTGCTCAACCGCAGCTATTTTAGGTTGACCAACTGTGGTTGCCCTCGTGTTGAAAGTGCTTGTGTTATTCACTTCACTATCCTTTCTCTTTGGGGCCAATATTTTAGTTGTTTCCCCCTCAATTTTGCCACCCCTTATGGCATTCTCAATCATCTTTCCCGCCATGACTATATCCGTAAAGCTTTTGTGTGAGTGATGAATGGAGCTTTCAGAGTGTTGATGAACAACATGGTAGTCTCCTTCTCCAATAACGGTGTTTGAAATTGCATTGGTACCTCTCTCCATCTCTGTGCATATTGCCTAAAATTTTCATTAGGCTTTTTCTCCATGTTTTGCAGCATGATCCTATCCAGAGTCATGTCAGTCACATGATTGTACTGCTGTATGAAGGCCTGTGCAAGATCCCTCTATGAACTTATTTTGGCCTAGCTCAGTTAATTATACCACTTGGCTGCTACTTCAATTAAACTGTCTTGGAAATAGTGAATCAACAATTGATCATTATTCACATACCCAGTCATCCTCCTACAGAACATCGTAATATGGGCTTCTGGGCAAGTAGTCCCTTTGTACTTCTTAAATTCTGGCATCTTGAATTTGTGAGGAAGCACCAAGTCTGGGACCAAGCTTAGATCTTTGGCATCAACCCTATGATGCCCATCAGCATTCTCTAAATCCTTTAACTTTTCCTCTAACCATTTGTAGCGATCTTCCAACTGTCTTGCAGCCTCAGTTCTTAGATCCTCTTTTTCAGCCATGTTTAAGTCAGGAATGTCAGGATTTGCAAGATTGTCACCCAAATTGAATCCTGAACCAGTTAGGAAATTCATGGGGATCCCAGTATCGACCGACCCTTGTTGGGGCCTTATAGTGACAGATGGCCTCCTAGGAAGTGCCTCAGTTTGTGTAAGCACGTGAGGTGGGGTGAAACTTGGAGGATGATCCTCACCCTCCTCGCCAGTAATTGCCATAGGAGCCTTTCCCTTATCAGTGGCCCTCAGAAGTTGGGCCATCTCAACCATCATGTTCATTTGTGCCTCCAACATTTGCTCCCTCATGTCGTTTTGCATATTTTCCAATTGCTCTTGCAATTGGTCCTGCGTGTCCTTCTATAACTATTCAAATCTTTGGTCCATGTTCTTAGTTTTTGCATGAGTTCTGTAGTGATGTGTTGCTTCCAAATTTTCTTTCTCTTACTCTCTTTCTCCCTATTAATTTTAACTAATTAGGGTCTTTCTATAAACTTGAATGTATATGATACAATGAGATACTATGAAATGCAAATGTATGAATGCAAAAAGATGTCAATTCTGATTCAATTTCATTTTAGAAAATGTTATTTAAGGAACAAAAATCTTTTCATAAAACGGATTACAAATAAGCTTTCGCCCGTAGGCCTAGAGTATTAACCCTATCTAATTACAATGTTAACTCTCGTCCTTTGTTTGACGATGACTCATACATTATACTCAGCGTTCTAGCTTGTACTGCTAAATCTTACAAGTGTTCAACAACCTCTCAAATCTAAACTAAGGCTTCTCCCATGAGATAATCCCTATTTCCAACTTGATCCTGAAGATGGTGAAGTTCTCCCTTCCACTGTTGTTCTCTTGCCTCGAGCTGCTTAATCCGTAGCTCACAGCCCTGTAGTGCTGCTTCCAACCTTCCAATATCGTGCTTCATTTCCTCGATCTTATTCAAGCTTGCCTTTAACTCGATTATAAGGTTACGACTTCGGTGATGATGAAGAGATCGTCCAAGTTCAGCCACCTTAGTTTTTAATCCTTGATTTTCCATCTTTAGGGCCTGATTACGCGACTGCATCTCTTGGAACTTCTTCTCCCAATACTCGGCTTTGGCTCTTTCTTCCTGAATCTCTTGCTACCACTGCTCTGGAGATCTCCCTAATCCGACCCTTTTCAATGTTACCTGGGCCTTTTTGTAGTGTGTCTTTAAATCATCTCGATCTTCCTCGATCTTTCTCTTTTCCTTTTTCACCTTCTCGACTTTCATCTTTTGAACATCGACGTCGTGACTTAAGCAAATTTTTTCCTCTTCGAGCTTCTCAATCCTCTTTTCAATCTCCGAATTCTTTCTCTCGAACTCTTGCTTCATAACCTCCAACTCTGATGGAATCACTCGTAAGCTCTCCTCTAATAATCGAGCCACTCCCAAAATTGGCCTAGGGACATTATTGTTGACTCTTCTACTAAACCACCCTTTATATTCAAGGATTGACGTCGAGCCTTTGGTCAAGATCTTCATACAGAAAGGCTTCTTCCAAGCCTCAGAAACCTTTCTCATCTTCTTCTTATAGTGATCTCTTTTATAAGAGAAATCATTTTGAGCTAGACCCTGTGTAACCGGTATGAACTGCCTCGCTCTATATTGCCTTAGAACAAGCAATGGTGCATATCCAACAACTCCCCAAATTCCTGGCAAAGGGATCCAATCAAAACTGCCATAGCGGTAAAGGACTTCACTAGGAACCAACCAAGGAGCCTTCCACATAACATCTTCCTCTCGAAGATTCTGAAGAATGTCTATCCACCTCTCCTCTGAAATGTCACCTCTCCTCAGCATGTCTACTGCTTCTTTTAAGGGAGAATAACCCTCAAAGAATACTCGGTAAGGAACCTTATCAAGCTTCCAAAAATGACTGTGGAACCAAACCAACAGCAACTGTGCACATCCAATGAATCTACCTTCGCGGGCTCTCTGACATGCACTCAAAGATCTAAATGTCTCAGCTAGGACTGCTGGTATCGGTGTATTCTGCTTACCAACACGATCGAACAAATCCGCAACTGCCTCATCTATGTGCCCCAACGTCTTTGGGAAAATCACCATACCGTAAATACTAAAAGCCAGGACGTCGACCCTTTTCTTTACGTCTGGATGTGTCGATATCAAATCCCTCAAAACGGACCATGAAACGCACTTACTATCATCTTTTTGCTGTATACAAGCTACAGCCCACTGCTCACTCATCCCAGTAATCATCACTAACTTCTTTGCAAAAGTTGGAAGACTAGCAGGCCTAACATAAGCCTTGTGACCCTGAATCCTCGGGCAATGCAGTAAAGTCGTATACTCCTCCAAAGTAGGTGCAAGATCAACATCACCAAATGTAAAGCAACTATAAGCAGGGTTCCAAAACTGTACCATAGCTCGAAACAAGTGCCTATCTACTTTGACGTCTAGCAATAGGGAAGGTCTCCATAATTCTGATAGAAAAGCTGCTTAGCCTCGTCATCCCATTGGGCCCAAATGTTTCCCAGCTCCTAAAACTCATTCTGCGTCGAATTAATACGGGTGAAGTCCCATAACTCTAACTTATATCCCTCAGTGACACTATCTCCTTTCTCTAACTGGGTTTTCTCTGACCAGGTACAGACAGAAGCATTGTCCTCCACTCTATCAAGGTATTCATTCCTCATTACAAAACTTTCTAATCTAGAAACCGAGCCGTGAATCGACACCTTTAAATGCCAAATGACATGCAATGATAGTAAAATAAAAATAGGTCAGTATCATAAAAAAAATAATAATAAACAAGTACTTACAAGGGTAGCTTACTAAAGGTTATCACTATCTTTCCTAAACTCTTTAAAGTTCACTATATGAGTTTTAGCTCTAAAGCCAGGGTACCTGAACTAGCATATTCCTTAGTCTTCACCCATTATAAGCTCATATAGACCAAGTTCAGTTCAGTTCAGGGGGACACATTTCCCTATGGCCATACGGAGATGAAAATCTCATGAAGACATAGGTACAGTATCCCGAAAGCAATCCACTAGCTCATACGAAGGTGAAAACCTTACGAAAGCGTAGCTTCTCACTCCCACTTAAGGGTGTGACCACAACGGTCATGCAAATGTAATGTACAGCAATAAGGTAACAAACATATGCAGCAAACACATGTAAAAAGGATCCAACTTTAAATTTTCCAAACTTCCGACATTAAGACAGAAAATACTCAATTTCTTGGCTTGACTCTTTTAAGTCCCAAGCGGAGTCGCCAAGCTGTTGAAACCATTTTTTAAAGGGATGTTTGAAAAATAGGGATCGAATTTTGAAAAATGAAAACGGAAGTAGCCACCAACCTTTTTAGGTGTGATTGGATCACCTTATAAAACGTTTTGGTCTACGAAAATTAAGAAAACAGGTTCGGGAGTCGGTTACGTACGAGGAAGGATTAACACTCGCAACGCTCAAAATTGGTACCAAATTGAATAGTTTTCTATCTTAATGTCAAAATTTTGAAAGGATTTAAAAATAGGATCCCTTTTTTAAAACCAAAATTATTTAAGTTGAAAAATCGAGATTCCTTAGCTCTGAAAGAATACAAACATCACATCCATCATAATAGGACACGGTATTCTTAAACTCTAATGGCGATCGAAATCATCTCGTGATTTACAAAATCTATTTAGAAGGATACTTTAGGCATTTAGACAAACAGAAATCGCAACTCCAAGATGTTAGGGCACTATTTCCAATTCCTAAATCTGAAAAACATTGCCTCATTTTAGAAAAACTTTTGGATAAAATATGATAATTAAATGAAATATATATTTTTTAAAATAATGATTTGAATAAAATTTTAAAAATAATTTACTAAGAGTAATACTAAAAAATTATTAAAAAATGAAAGAGTTTAATATGATACTAAAATTATTAAAAAATTAAAATATAAAAAAAATCAGGGAAACATGGATTAAATCAAAATAAAAAGGGTTGAAAAATGAAGATGAACAATGAATAAAATAAGAACAAACCGTAGAAAATAAGAACATAAGAGGGAGAGAAATTTGAGTGAAAGCTCTCAAAAATTTTTATTGTTTCCCAAAACTCCAGTGTGTTTACAATGAAAGGAGAGGCCTCTATTTATAGTTGAACCTCCTCAAATCCAACGGTACAGATCAATTACATCAATGGTTAAGATTAAAAGGTATCTACAAATTAAATCTCTAAGATTACAAAATCATATCTTCTAAGATTGCATATCATATCTAAGATTGCAATCATATCTAAGATTGTATCATATCTAAGATTGCATATCATATCTAAGATTGCCTATCATTGAAGATTATATTTCCATATGAGTAGCTTGTAGGTGGACCTTAGATCTTTTCAAGTAATGGGCCATTACGATCGGGCCAAATTATATTTGTAATTCTGGACTGAACTTGGACTTCGTTTTTGGGTTTATTATTTTTGTTTTTGGACTTATTTCTGGGCCCGGGCAAAATTGAATGTCTACAGAAGTGTAACTCTTCCGCTACTCAACCACCGAAGACGAACTGTTGCCAGCCACCGGGCACCGCCGTCACTGCCACCAGTACCACCGTCTCCGATGATGCAATTTCGGCACCTTTATGACACCCCAAGCTGGTTCAGCTATTGTATGTTCGGTCCAGGTCAGTGACGACCCGACCGGTTCGGTCTAGGCACCAGTTAGACCATCGGTCCGATTTCACATACCGAGCCCGGTTCAACTAGTTTTGGGTCTTGTTCTTGGTTTTGGACTCCTATGCCCAATTGACGATCTCAGGTCCAATTTTTAAGTTCAATTACGCATTGGACCAGTTGCCTGACTTGAAAATTAATTTCTAAAATATCATATTAATTTTAATTAATTTGATTAATTTAACTTTACTTGATCAAAATTAATTTGTCCAAAATATCACTTAGATTTTCCAAATTAATTTTTCAAAAAAATTCTTTAATCAAATTTCTAGTTGAACAATTCTCATGACTACCTAATTTAATTCCACATTGGATAAATCGACTCAATTGAATTATTTTCTAAGTCATTGAATTTACTTCTGATTCAAATGTAGTCCAATGGAGTTTTTGTTGAGCTAGTGGAGGGACTAATCGAACATACACAATTAGCTCTAGTAATTACAATTAGGTCCAAAAGCATCGTTCCGATAATTCACAATTATTTAATCATGGAGTTAGTCCACAAGAAGTACCATGATTGAAAACTCTTTATTGTATACTCTTTACCAAAGCAATTCATCCAACTACTTTGTCCAATGACCTCGTCATGTGTGTGTTACCCTCATATGATATCATTGATTACTTTGAGTTAAATCTGTTCACTCAATACAACCTTATTTTCTCTTATTGTCATCATTGTGTCTTCTTAATGATTAGTATGATCACTTTCAACAAATGACTGTGATAAATTGCTCATTCGAGAACCAGCAACCCGTGGCCATGTTCCATATTTATCAATCCACACAAAGCCAATGAGAGGATATCATTAAATCTTTAATTAAGCTATGAATTCCACTGTTGCTAGTAAAGCCATGCAAAATATAAAAGACAAAAATAAAAAAGACATAATAGTGAAATGTGAAATTAAATTTATCTATTTATTCATCGTTCAAATAAATAGAAAGAATTACATGTTTACTACAATATCGACACATTTCCCAAAAATCTCCCACTTGCCCTAGTGAAGTAAATGTGCCATGTTTTGCATTCCCATATCTTTGACGTGTTTGTTAAAACTCCTAGTTACAAGAGTCTTAGTAAATGGATCCGCAAGGTTATCTTCAGAAGCTACTTTCATCACATCTAAAATTCCTTCAGCTACTGCCTGTAACACCCCTATAACCCGTATCCGTCGCCGGAATGGGTTAACTTTATACAAACATTCAAAAGATTCCATTTACTCATGGCTTATATACATCAACATTTCAAAATATCATTCACTTAAGTCTATTCTATACATGTCATACTAGCTCCAAAATATAGTAGTACCAAAAGACAGATAGTGTGACGAGTTGCTGACAATCCCCTTTCCGAGCAGGTAACTGGAATCAACAATCTATAAAACAAAGAAATATAACAAACCGAGTAAGCTTTCATAGGCTTAGTAAGTTTTAAGCAATGCAACAAATAAACTCAATTATACATCAATTATCAAATTTCTCAAAAGGTCATTTCCTATATATATATTACCATTTGGCTGAACATACACAATCATATAATGCACAATTAGCATTGTAATTTCACTTAATCTGAATTCGTATGGCATAAATAAATCGAACATTTTCACATACTTTCACACCTTGATCGAATGTATCATAACCATAGATATAAATATATCATGTATTCACATATGTATCAAATTATGCTCTTATGATTCAATTCAAATCATACTCACATATAAATACATAATACGTACCTGGCCAACTTAACGTATTGAATGTATTCATTTGTCGTTCTAACACAAGGTATCTTAGTTTTAGACTTTTATCAAATCACCGGTATTCAACCTGATAGGTTTAAAAACCCGAATTCATTCACCGGCATTATAGCCTGCTAGGCTCGAGGCCCGAATAATGTCTCACCGGCATTATAGCCTGCTAGGCTCAAAGGCCCGAATAGTATCTCACCAGCATTATAGCCTGCTAGGGTCAAAGGCCCGAATAGTATCTCACCGGCATTATAGCCTGCTAGGCTCAAAGACCTGAATACAATATTCAAATCAACAAGTTTTATATAACACAATCACACCAATTTAGGTACAAGCATTATTCGAATATATCATCCTACATTTCATTCACTTTTATCTCATTTCATCACTCACATTTAAATACATAATAGTTTACACGTAAAATCCTACTCATTTTCATCTAACACTATCATTTGATCATGAAAACATATCACTTTTTACTTCCAATACAAATTGCCATTCGGCCATGTACATATATGACAAGTAACACTTAATTCTCATAATTAGTCATGTCATTTTTGAATATTATATATATTTAACTACTTAAAACTTACCTCGAATATTTTTGAACAGTCTCAGATCGGCTATTCAACTACTTTCTCTTTTTCCTTATCCGAATTTGCCCCTCTATGCTCTTGAGCTTAAATTCAACAATTTTAAACTAGTCATTATTCGACTATTCAAGCATTACTTCAAAAATATAATATATATATATATATATATATTACTTTCACACATATAGATCATAGTAAGTTTATAAGAAAACAATAAGCAACTCATTAACAAATTTTTATCAATGTTTACCACATAATCACAAATTCACTATAAGCTGTCTTCCTGAGCAACAGTCACTAAATTATTTATAACTGGAGCTACGAAACTCCAAATCAATTTCTGTAAATTTTCCCTGAAAGTAGACTCATATATCTTTTATCCATAAAATTTTCAGAATTTTTGGTTTGGCCAATTAATACCAGATTTTTCTTAAAATTTTCCCTATTTCACTGTTTGACTAATCTAACCACCCTTTACTTCGAATCAAATTTCTAATTGTACAGAAGTCAAAATATGTTCTTGTTGATTTCATTTGAAACTAGACTCATTAAGCTTTAATTACATAATTTATTCAGCTTCTAACTCCACTCTCAAAATTTATGGTGATTTTCCAAAATCACGTTACAGCTGCTGTCCCAAGCAGATTTACTACAATTTACTCTTTCACAACTCTTTGCATTCATATTATTTAAACATGTATATCACCAATCAATTTCATCACATATCTATAATTTCACTTAAGCATAATCTCAATACAATACATCGTGCTCAAATCATTATTCGAGTTCAAATTCGGCTAACACACATATAAACACTAGCAACTAAATGTTAACATTGCATTTCACCATAATAGACAATTGCCATTAAACAATTAAGCCACAATTATTCAATACTAAAAATATAGCATTATCATATAAATAAACCCATAATGACCTAATATGCTTACTTGTCGAACCACAATTAAGGCACAAACCTAACATTTAAGTCTTTTATTATCGTACCTCAAACAAGGCATATTAATAAAATCATTCATATAACATATTCATCATTTGTTTTTATCAACCGTACCTAATTAACTAATCATTCCAATGTAAGATACAATCACATACGTTGTCATTACATCCATTTCATATTAACTAATACCCACTCGAATATATATATTTTTGCATTATAACAAAAACACATTCCCAACTAAAGCATTACTCAAACAAATTCATTTACCCAAGTATATCACGCACTTACACATTAAACATAATTTTCAAATTGAGCTAATTATATGACTGATTATAAATCATAACTATCATCATTATCAAACCATTTCCAAAACATATAACACCTTCAAAGACACCCAAACAACCCATAGCCGAATGCATCATTTCAAACCAATAACAAAAATTAAGTCATGGGCTATGAAAGGAGCTTAGCAATTAACTCAATTTCACATAAATTATCAAGAAATAAAATCAAACATACCTCCAATTAGAAACACCAAGGCCGAATATCCAAGAACCTTTTGTTTTACTTCTTCTTTAAATTTCGGCAAAAATGAAAGAAGAATGAATGAAAACTTTGTTTTTCTCACCTATTTTCTTTTGTTAATTAATATATTTCTTCTTATAAAAGCATTAAATATTATAATACTAATATGGAATGCATATAATATTCATTAGGTTATTATTTTACAATACAAAATACATATTTTACTTGTCAACTATCATCATTGCCGTCCACTAATTTAATAGTGGTCCATTTGACATGCAAGTCCTCCTTGTAATATACCATGCATTATTCGGCCCTCTAAATTCTTCCTATCACATTTTTAAGTTTTAACACACAAGTCCTTTTTAGCTAATTCCACATTCAAATGACAAAGTTAAGACACTATACTTTCACACATACACTTTCACATATAATAAGCATAGAATATAACATTTAATTATTATCGTGACTCAGTTTTGTGGTCCCGAAACCACTTCCCGAATAGGGTCAAATTAGGGCTGTTATACTGCCTTTCGTATCAAGTGATACTTCTGATCAATGTGTTTCGTTCACTTATGACTTCTCATTTCCTTGGTTTTAGCTATTGCATCACTTTTATCACGATACAGTGTTATAGCTTTTTCCATACCAGGAATAACTTCAAGTTTGGTTAAGAACTTTCGAAGACATATTGCTTCTTTCGTTGCCTTAGAAACAGCCACATATTCGATCTCCATAGTAGAGTCAGCATTGTAAGTTTGTTTTACACATCTCCATACTATGGCTCCACAGCTTAGAACGAATACATTTCCCGACGTCGATTTCCTTGAATTTTTACAGGTTTAGAAGTCTGAGTTTGTGTATCCAATAGGAGTAAGGTTCTCCCTAGAATACACAAGCATATAATCCCTGGTTCTTTTAAGATACCTTACTATATGCTTTACAGCTTACCAATGCTTGAGACTTGGATTCGCCTGATATCGACTAATCATTCCTACTGCAAAAAAAAAAAAAAGAAGAAGAAAAATCTAGATGTGTGTAAAGCATCACATACATAAGGCTTCCAACTATCGAAGCATATGGAAACTTACTCATATTCTCTCTTTCTTCCGCTGTCTTAGGACAGTCATCTAAAGAAAGATGAAAACCTGATGCAGTCAGCTGAACGCCTTGCTTCGCATCGATCATTGCAAAACATTCTAGAACCTTATCGATTTATGAAGCTTGAGATAGAGCTATCATTTTATTCTTTTGATCCCTAAGGATTCGAATTCCAAGAATATAACTAACTTCACCCAAGTCTTTCATGCTAAACTGTTGAGCTAGCCACAGTTTAACCTATGACAATTTTCTTACATTATTTTTGATAAGTAGAATATCATCGACGTACAAAATGAGGAAGGCCGCCTTTTTTTGCTTTATACATTTTTAAACACAAGTTCATCAATGATTTGCTCAAATAAAAAAGTCTTAATCATTTGATCAAATCTTTTATTCTATGAGCGGGATACCTGCTTAAGTCCATAAATGGATCTTAGCACTTCGCAAACTTTCTGCTCCTTTCATGTGACAACATAGCCAGTGGGTTGAGCCATGTAAATGGTCTCATCAAGATAGCCAATCAAGAATGTTGTCTTGGCATTCATTTGCTGTATCTCATAATTAAGAACAATGGCAATGGATAAGAGTATGCGGATAGACTTGAGCATAGCTACTGGAAAGAAGGTCTCATCGTAACCGATGCCTTCTTTCTATGTATAGCCTTTCATTACAAGTCTAGCTTTGTGTGTTTCCACTTTGCCTTCCACATTTCTCTTCTTCTTGTAGATCTACTTACACCCTATGGGTTTAATCCCAATCGGTAAGTCTACAAGTTCCTACACCATATTGGATTTCATAAAATCCATCTCAACATCCTGGCATATTTCTAGAGCTTGGAATCAAAGTCTTGCATAGCTTCCTTGTAAGAGAGTGGATCATCATCCTCATGATTGGCTTCTGTATTATAAATACTACCATCATAGATGAATAAGTCTGATTTCTGAAAAACTCTTCTACTATGATAGAATCCTTAATGCTGTTGACTGTTTGCAGGTCTTTCTATAACTTCCTCAAGAATTGAACTTGGTGATTGTTATACCACTCCTGAAAGTTCCTCGAGTACCACTTTACTTTGAGGTTTAAAGTTATCCATGTAGCTTTCCTCGAGGAAAGTAGCATGAGTAGAAACTTTAATCGTATTATCTTCCGAATTGTAGAACAATCCTCTCTTTGTTCCTTTGGGATATCCTACTAACATGCACAATTCTATAAGTGCATCCAACTTCTTTGCATCCTTATCCATAACGTGTGCTAGAAAAGCCCATATTCTAAAGTGATTAAGAGTGGGTTTCTTTCGATGCCACATTTCATAAGGTGTCTTACAAGTGGACTTGGTTGGCATATCATTTAGAATATATCAAGCCGTTTGTATTGCATATCCTTAGAAGGAAGTAGGAAGTTTTGAATAGCTTAACATTGAACGAACCAAGTCATGGAAGGTTCTGTTCCTTCTTTTACATAACAACCCATTTTTAGTAAAACCAGAACAGTGGTTTCAGGACCACAAATCTGAGCCGAAAAAAAAATTTATTTTAATATTATTGCATGGTCCATATTATGATAGGAACATTATATGAAAATTTTGATAAGAAAATTTTACCGATTATGTGCTTAATTACAGAAAGGATTAAACGTATAAAATGCAAAAGTTGAATTCTAGTAGCTAGAAGGATTAAATAGCTATGAAATTAAAAACTTGAGGTCCTTATATAGTAATTAGACCATTAAAGAAAAGTTAGTAGATATTTTTAATTATTCATCCATGGAAATTTAAAAAAGGGCAATGATTAAATTGGGAATGAGAAAAATTAATAGATGATAAATAATTAATTAGAAATAAAAATAATTTTATATCATCTTCTTCCCCAAACGTTCCATGGAAAACCTAGGAAAGAGAAAACAAGCTTTCTTGGCTTAATTGGGTAAGTATTTAAGCCCTATTTTTAGTAATTTTTATATTTTTGAGACCGGGATAGTCTAATCTATCCATTTTAGGGATTAATTTAAAATTTTAAAGTATAGAAATTTTGTCATGGATGAATATGCTGGAAATTTGAAATTTATGGTAGAATATGAAAGGTTGTTGATAGATAAACAACTTTTACAAAGTGAACTTTGATGAAAACATGATTTAGGGACTAAATTGAAAAGTTGTAAAAGTTGTAGAAATATTCTGAATTTTGTGAAATGCATGTGCTGTAAAAGTTATACTAAAATTTTGGTTAGGCTTGGAATAAGGATTAAATTGCATGAATTTCATTTTCCAAGCCTAGGGACGAAGTTAGAATTTATGAAAGTTTAGAGGCAAAATGGTAATTTTGCCTAGAGTATAAATTGAATATAATTGAATATGAATTGTATTAAATTGATGATTAAATTCATTTATATAGATTCGGATAACTCAAATTCGAAGCTAGATCGAGGAAAAGAGAAAGTTTTAGGTTAGTAGATTTTCTTATACGAACTATTATCGAGGTAAGTTCGTGTAACTTAATTATTCATGTTAATATGTTTCAATTGAATGTTGAATATGATTTGAATGTGGTCTATGTTTATGTGATTTATATGAATGTTATAAATACATGGAATGATTACATGATTGGAAATGTATTTAAAATGTTAAGTCCCGTTGGAATAATGAAAATCAATGGATACTTATGATTTCTCATGCGTGAATGTGATTATGCTTATGTTGTAGACAGGATTTAGCTTGGATGAGTAATCCTGATATTGCCTTCTCGAGCATCTTGATGTATAGCTCCTGCGAGCATCCTGATTGGTAGTGATTTGGCATGTGTTGCGCACTATCGCAGTTCTTTGTAAGCGTCCTGATATGAACTCTTAAGAGTTTCTTGACATGGCTCGCTTGAACTCCCTGTTACCTTATCTAATGCTCCCTGATATTATCTCTTTTGAGATATTCGATAAGCTTTATGAGCTCCCTGAATAAAACTCTTATGAGTTTACTGATTAGCCCGAATAAGGGTCCTGTTACATGATTACATGACTCATTTGAGCATCCTGATATATGGCTGAGAGTGTGCTTCCTAAATAAGTGCTCTACTAGGTACCCTTGATTATGAATTGACGAATTACAGATTTGTACACCTTGAGTGTACTATTTTAGTATCCATTGATATTTCAATAATTCAATGGGTAAAACTCTCGACATGGGAAAAATAATGAGATAAATATAAATATGCCTTGAATGCTTTTGAATTATTTGATGAAGGGTTATGTGATGAGCTCATCTATGCTTATTTGATGAACAAATGTATTATATGACTAACTTGCTTGATTGAGTATATGGTTTAGGTAAACTTGTCAACTTGATGAAAAACACGTTAGTTGTATGCTTAACATTAATAAATATAATTGGTAAGTTTTAATTCCTGTTATACAAACTTACACAGCATTAAATGTTTACTTGGTTTTATTTTCTCTATTTTATAGTGCTCGGAAGCTCGCGAAGGTTAGAGATCAGTTGGAGCATCATCACACTATCCACTATCTTATTTTGGTATAATGGCATGTTTAGGTAACTTGACCATTGTTGGCATATAAATATGGTTTGTAAACTATCCATTGGAATGGCTAGTAATGATTTGTTTCGGTATATTTATAAGGTTTTATTATGACAAATACCTATGTGTTAAGTATATTAAGTATGGTTGACCAAGTTATGCTTAACATATAAGTTAAACAAGGGTAAGAATATAAACATGCATGCATTTGATAAAATACCATATTAGATGTTAGAATTAGCTTGGATTTAATGCTTAAATTGACTGGTATATACTTGTAAGTTTTGGTGTAGGTTATTGGCAAATTTGGGTGAGAAATAAAGCTAGGAAATGACTTTATTTTGTCCACATGAGTATACACACAGGGGTATGTCTTGACTGTGTGTGACACATGGCCTGGCACATGGGCATGTGGTTTGGCCACGTGTCCCTTGCATCTTAAATTTGACAAATAGAATTGAGCACACGGGCAGAGACATGAGCGTGTGTCTCAGCCATGTGTGCTACATGGCCTAGAACACGGGCGTGTGTCTTGGCTGTGTGAAACCTACACTTAATTTTGGAAAATTAAATTAACCACACGGTCTAGCACACGGGCGTGTGGCTAGCCGTGTGGCACAAGTTAGAGAGTTACACGGGATCGAACACGGCTTGCAGTATAGGCGTGTCCTATGGTCACATGGGCGTGTCCCTTGTCCACATGGGCGTGTGTGCCCTGTATCTAGGAAAAGTTTTGGAAATTTTGAAAAGAATTCTCTAAGTTCCCAATTTAGTCCCTGTAACACCCCTAACCCATATCGGTCGCCAGATGAGGGTTATGAGACATTATGGATCATTATACATATCTTACAAGTTTGCAAAACATATTACAATTTGAAATTTTTAATTACATTAATATACAATCTAAATCAGAGATTCAATATTATTATTATTGTTTTTATTTTTTATTTAACTTGACATAATATAAAATATAATCTATGTCTATTAAACTATTTAGCTATATACTGAACATGCATCAAATTAATAGCTTGATTAATAGAATGTAAAACCGACATATATAATTCATGCGAACGTACATCATCAAACATTATTAGAAACTATTTCCAATACTTTTATTTTATTTATTTACGTGGCTTTACTTTGTTAATACAAATATATAATTCATAAGTCAAACATTCAGGTTACCTATTACACCCATTTAATAAATATAAACTCATAAGTGGAAATAACTAGGCATAATCGAATGAAGCTTTTAATATAACCGATGAAAACATATTACCTAATTTAATGGTCAAACATGTATGTAACCTTGTTATGACACAACATGGCCGAACATGCTTTTTCTTTTACTCATATATACATACTGTACGTTTTTACCTTAAATTGAGCACCACACTTCACATTTTATTCCATACAAACAAATGATTAACATATTCATGGGACATTTTATTTATTATTATTAGCCTTACATGACCGAATTCCACTACTAAAAGCCATGAACACATCCATAAATTCCATCACCGAAATTACTAAAATTAAGTTCACTAAACATCACAACTAGAACATATAAGACTAAGACTAAACATGGTGATCAAATGCACTTATTTACTAAATAAATTAGTATAAAGGACATCCAAAGCAGCCAAACATGCTTAAGACAAATTTCTCCATACCTCATGCAAAGTCATTAACTAAATTCAACATTCAGACAAATAACTCATACTATATCCATTCATGGCACACAGCATATTAATCAGACTTGTACCTTTATCAAACCAGAACCGAATACAAGCATAGAAATAAGCCATATTCGCATGGCCTTAATACAAAATCAAAGCTCAATATTTCCCATACCACATTCCAACCTATACATGTTATAATTCGAGTTTAACTTATAAAGGTACCAAAATAGCTGATAGTGTGATGAACTTTGCGGATGGTCCCTGAGCTTGTAGCTTGACTCCAAAATCTAAAAAGCAGAAACAAATATACACAATAAGCTATTATAGCTTAGCAAGTCATAAGCAAATAATTGACACATTGTGAATAATAACTATATGCCATTTAATCTCAACTTAAAACCTGTATATAAATCCCCATGTATACATTCGTACATGGACATTATTTTGGCCGAATGGTCAAAAGGCCAAATTGTCTTATTATCATTCAACTTTCCAAACAACTAATTATATTATAATCAAACCTGCATATACTTTTTACATAGGCTAGTAAATCACAATATAATATTGCATAAATATTTATATATATATATGTTTATCACCAACAGGGCCATTTAAATATATATAATCACAGACTTGCTTAAAATTATGAATCATTTCTTGATGCTCAACTTATATGATCACAAAGCCGAATTCACATATCAAAATCACTTAAATTTATTAATATCAATTTCACATGAACAAACAAATATCAAGTATAAACTTATATTATCATTAATAGCCAACAAACTAATTCATACCTGGTCATTTAACTCATAATACACACTCGTACCCAATTTACCTTTACCCAATGAACCATTCGGAATTGGATAGGACACTCGGATAATCACACAAGTTGTACAATGCCAACGTCCCAGACGTGGTCTTACATGTAATCACATATCGATGCCACTGTCCCAGACAGGGTCTTACTCGTAAACACATATCGGAATCACATAACGATTCCATGGTCTTACTCGCACACATATATCAGAATCCTATGTCATGACATATGTATCCTAACTATTCCTAAGGTTCATACGGGGCTTCTAGACGTCGTCACCCAGTCGAATCGATTGCAAGAACAAAGTTACATGCTTATACACATTTGGCATCACCACATAATAATTAATATATTTCATTACAGCATATAAAATTTGCATTAAATTAAAGTTTAGTATGTCTATTTGCTTATAAACTTACCTCGGACAACGAAAAATCGGTACGGATCGACTAGTCGACAACTTTCGATTTCCCCCGATCCAAATCCGATTTCTTTGGTTCTTGATCTAAACATATTCAAATTAAGCTCATCCAAACATATTTTTATTCAATTTAGTCAAAAAACACATGAATGGTCAAATTACCACTTTACCCTTAACATTTACATTTTTTTTTACAATTTTGTCCCTATTGCACAAAACACAAAATACACAAAATTTCCAAATACCCAAGTTTGGCCAAATCTTACCCATTACCATACAAGTCCATATATTTCATTTATTTTATATTTTAGTCCCTCAAATTATTATTTTTGCAATTAAGTCCTAATTACTCAAAATCAACAAAAATTCCAATACAAAATATGTTAAGCTAAAACATATCTTTCATTTTTCATCATCAAACCACAAAAATCACAAGCTATCAACAATGGCACAACTCAAAATATTCATCAAAATTAAAAATTTAAGCATGAGTTTTGTAGAACTCGAAGCAACAATCTCAAAAACGTAAAAATTATCAAAAACCGAGCTGAACACTTACCTTAATCTAGCTTGAACAAGGCCGAACCCTACTTTGTTTTCTTTGTTTTTCTTTGTTTTAGTTTCGGTGCAAGGATGAAGAAAATAACATGGATATGGCTTTTTATTTTATAATATAATAACATACATTAACTTATTATTATTTTACCTTTTTTAACCTTAGTTAATAAATTATAAAATCACCCACTACCGTCCAACATTATATATATAATGGGATAATTTCATCATAAATACCCCCACTTAGAAAGCCATTAACAAATAAGCCCTTTTACAAAATAAACTACCCACTTTTCAATTTACGCGATTAAGTCCTTTTATTTAATCGGATACTTAAACGACAAAATTAAATCACGAAAATTTCACAAATATAAATTTACACAAAATAAACATAGAAAATAATTTTTAAATATTTTTCTGACTCGGATTAGTGGTCCTGAAACCACCGTTCCGATTAGGGTCTAAATCGGGTTGTTACAGTCCCAACTCGATTCAAATGTTTATGTAACACCCCTAACCCGTATACATCTTCGGAACAAGGTTTCGATGTATTACCAGAACATTCAGAACATTTTTCAATTAAATTACGTAAATTACTATTTATTTACCAAGATCATCCATAATGTCCCTTGATTGGGCCCTTGAAGCCCAATCTGAGCATTAGAATTGAGTCGGGACTTAATCGAGACCTCTAAGAAATTTTCGCGACTTTTTAAAATTTTTCCAAGGTACAGGGCTCACACGACCGTGTGGTCCAAGGGACACGCCTATGTGACCTTGGGACACGCCCGTGTTGAAGGCTGTGTTCGACCCTGTGTAACTCTCTGACTTGCACACACGGCCATGCAACATGGCTGTGTGCTAGGCTGTGTGGTTAATTAATTCAATTTGAAAATAAGTGCAAGTTTCACACGACTAAGACAGACGCCCGTGTTCTAGGCCGTGTGGCACACATGGCTGAGACACACACCCGTGCCTCTACCCGTGCACCCAATTCTGAGCATTCCGTTTCTCAAAATTTAGGTACAGGAGACACATGGCCTAACCACATGCCCATGTTACCAGGCCGTATGTCACACATGGTCTAAAGACACACCCGTGTGTCTGCCCGTGTGGACAAAATGAAGTCATTTCTAACTTTATTTTTCACCCAAAATTTCACCCAAGACCTACACTTGAAACTCACATCCAATACTAACCAATTCAAGTATTCAAATTGGGCAATTTCTATCATTCACAAGGCATATCACTACAACCATACATGATCACAACCTTACCTTAGTTGAACTTAGGCATTCATAACATTGATCAAATATTTTTAACATAACATATGTGTGTATTTATATATATATCATAATAATCTACTTAGTCATACCAAAATGAACCATTACTAGCCATTCTAATGGCTAGGTTACAAAATAACATTTCAAGCCACTATTGGCCAAGTTATCCTATACATGTCATTATACCAAAACGATTTTGCTAAGCATACCCAAAATGTCCAGTTGATAGTGTGACGATGCTCCAATGATCTTCCAACCTTCACGAGCTTCTGAGTACTATAAAATAGGGGAAAAATAAATTGGAGTAAGCATTACATACTTAGTAAGTTTGTATAACGAAAACTAAACTTACCAATCTTGCTTATTAAATCTAGGCATACAATGTTATGTTTCCTTCCATTTGGCTAAATTGCCTAATCACATTCATTCAATAAAACATGTTAGTTACCAAAATCTTCATATCAATCAAGTAACATAGATGAACTCATGATGCAATACTCTTTCAAGACATTATCAATTCATCTCAAATTTCTCATGCCATGTTAAGAGTTTTATGTCTGTTGAATCAGTGAATTCCGATGGATGCTTAAGTAGTACACTTGAAGTGTACGATTCAATAATCTGTCAATTCCTTATTCAAGGGTACCCCTTAGGGCACTTAACCAAGAAACACTCTCTTGAGCCACTTATCGTATAACAGGATTAGTAGTCCAGGCTAAATCCTTTATATAACATATGCTCAGAGGAGCTTGATTAGGATTACTAGTCCAGGCTAAACCCTAATCATAACGTATGCTCGAGAGGTATTATATCAGGATTACTTGTTCGGGATAAATCCTTTATATAACAAGGTCAATGGGATTACTCGTCTGAGCTAAATCTTGTTTGCAACAAATGCAGGACCTTATTAGTTTCGGGAAAGCGCATATAATCATCGGAATTCACATTCAATCGGGACTTAACCCTTTATCACCATTTCAAGCATGTATCAATTTTCCATCATAGCATACAAGTAAAGCACATCAACATAAACCACATTACATACAAATACAACATTCAATTAACATAATTACATGCCCAATTAAGTTACACGAACTTACCTCGACTCTTGCTCGCGTATAAAGTCTACTAATCCGAAACCTTTTCTTTTCCTCGATTTAACCTCGAATTAGTGTTGTCCGGATCTATATATATGAATTTAACCATCAATTTCACGCATTTCATATTTAAATGGACTCAATTGACGTCCTAGGCAAATTAACATTTTGCCCCTAACTTTTCCATAAATTTCAATTTTGTCCCTAGGCTTGGAAAATGAAACTTGTGCAAATTACTCCCTATTCCAAGCCTAACCAAAGCCCCATTACAAATTTTCTAGCACATGCATTCATAAAATTTTAGAATTTTCATCAAATTTTACAACTTTTTATTTTAGTCCCTAAATCATGTTTTCATCAAAAATCACTTTGTAAAAGTTGTTTATATATTAATAATTTTTCATTCTCTACCATAAATTTTTAATTTCCAACATATACATCCATGACCCATTTTCCTACCTTGATAACTTTTCAAATTAATCCCTCAAATAGAGAGATTAACCTATCCCGGTTTCAAAAATACCAAAATTATTAAAAACAGGACAAGAGAACTTACCTAATTAGGCCTTGAAAGTTTTTTTTCTCTCTCCTAGGGTTTCCATGTGTTTTACTTTGAAGATGACATAAAATAAGATGATTTCTTTTATCAACTTTTTAATTAATTAAGTATTTTGCTAATTTCCAATTTAGTCCTTGCCTTTTTTCTATAATTCCATGGATGAGTCACCAAGAAAAATATACATTCTTTTCTTAATGGCCTAATTACCATATAAGGACCTTAATTTTTGAATTCCATAGCTATTTGATCTTTATAGCTACTAAAATTCAACTTTCGCATTTTATGCGATTTAGTTCTTCTCGTAATTAAGCACTTAATCGATAAAATTCTCGTATCAAAATTTTCACACGACATGCCTATTATAATATGAACCATATAATGAAATAAAAATAAACTTCATTTTCGGTTCGGATTTGTGGTCCTATTTCACTGAAAAATGGACAATTACAGTTTATATTCGGCCTCGAGGGTCCATTTAAGGGACAATATGACCACTTTTGGAAATGAATAGTAATCAACATGAATTATCTATAATTTTTCTGTAAACTCTGCTAATACTCTCTAACCTTATTATGGTGAAAGATACGAGTTAGGGGTGTTATATTTATTGGTATCAGAGCTACGGATTAGCTAATTCTCGAACTAAACGTAGAAAGTGCGAGTTTAGCTATACATGCCATTATATAATTCGTGATAGTGTGATATCTCCTGACCATTTTAAATGTGTTTTTCATATAAAAATGTCATCCAACCAAGCTAGAGCTGAACCTGAGAAAGCTGAGGGCAATGCTTCAGCTTTAGTTCAAAAAGCTGAATCTAGTAGTGGTAGGCCCGTATTTGAGGGCTGAAGTAAGGAGGCAAAACAAGCCTTCTTTTAAATGATGAATGAATGGTTCACTGAGTATTTGAGAACAAATCCTGCTATACAACAACCTCCCCTACCTGCTCCTCAATCGGTTCCTAAGATGTTGAACCTGTTAGAACTGATAAGCCTTTAGTAAATAAAATCCGTAAGTATGAAGTAGAGGAATTTAGGGTTACTGCTGATGATGATCCAAAGAGGGCTGAATTTTGGTTGGAAAATACCATCAGGGTTTTAGATGAATTATCTTGCACACCAGCTGAATGTTCGAAATGTGCAGTTTCTTTATTGAAAGAAATAAATTATTTGAATAAAGGGGACACATAGCCGGATCACACGCCTATGGGGCAGACCGTGTGTCACACATGGCCTAGACACGCTCCCGTGTGTCTACCCGTGTGGATAAAACTAGGCCATTTTAGGGACACATTTCTCACCCATTTTATAATCTTCTTGCAATCAATGTTCAAGTATACAAATATGTCCCAACCAAGAAACCAATTCAACTAAAAACCCAAGTTTCCATAAACCATTTTAATACCATACTTCTTTACCTAAGTTTATCAAAATAACCTCATCCATTATCCTACCAAATCCAACTTCAAAACATAGATATTCAACATACATACATCTATAATTCAAAGTTACATCTTTCAACTTTATCCTATACATGCCATATAAATCGAAAGTTTTTTTTCAAAATCTACCGGTGTAACTCTGGATAGTGTTTCCCGATGTGTTGATCCGATTCACTGATATCGCTACAAGAACCGTTAACAAGAAGGTAAGCTTTGGGAGCTTAGTAAGTTCATAGGTTCTTAATAACAATCTTACCAAGCATTCACAACCAATTTAATAAATAATATTAAACATTCAATTCCTGCCAAATACAATTTCAAACGATGAGTTCACTCAATTGAGCTCAATAACCAAATATCAATTCATAGTTCAACATTTAGCCTCAACTATCACTTACCAACACATGTCAAATTAAGGGACGACTTACGAATTTGAGTACATCGTTTGCTTAGTGCCATGATTCACAACTCAGTATGGTTAATACCATACCTACGTTTTACAACTCAGTTTGGGAAATACCATACCTACGTATTATAGCTCGGTATAGAGGATACCATTCCTACGTATCATAACTCAATATGGAAAATACCATACCTACGTATCATAACTCAGTATGGATAATACCATACCTACGTGTCATAACTTTTCCATGGATTAACCATGGTCTTATTCGTCAACTCATCACTTGTCACAACACGAATGTACTCAATCCTACGTTTTCCTCAATTTGAACTTCCAATCCGATCTTTATAATGTTTCACATTATTAACAATACAATAGCAACATGTAGATGACATCACATCATTTCTAATTTAACAAATAATCGCACAATTCAACCATATAAACTTACCTGGGCCAATTTGTAAAAGTTGTTATATTTCACGGATTATTCGGTAACTTTTCCTTTTCCTTGTTTATCTTCCGATTCTTGATCTAGAATATAAAATTATTTACTCATCAGCATCTACTTCAATTCCAATTCAATTCATGCTTTATGCCCTTCAATTTTATAAATTACACATTTACCCTAAACTTTATAGTTTTTACAATTTAGTCCCTACTCAACTCACCCCCCAATTGAGCTGATTTTTCCTCAATTAACACTTTATTCTATCATATTAAAATACTTCATAACCTTTGAAAATTATAATTTCAGCATCAAACCTTAATTCCCAACTTTTCACAATTAAGTCCTAAAAATCATTTTTACACAAAAACATTTAATAAACCCATCTTTTAATAAAATTAAAACTTCAAACCCATGTTTTTTCATCATAAAAGTCCAGTACTCAACCATGTTAACTTTCAATTTCATCCATAAAATCAAAACTAATGAATTTAATAGTAGGACCTAGTTGTAAAAGTCACAAATCATGAAGAATTTTAAAGAAATAGTAAGAATTGAACTCACATGGTATGAAAATATGAAAAACCAGTTTTTTTCAGACCTTCTATGGCTTTTATGCTGATGAATTATGAAGAAATCTCTAGATTTTCAATTTAGTCTTTGTTTTATATGTTTAATTTGCAAAATTTCTAATTTTGCCCGTGTTTCTCCTTATTTTCTTGCTAATTCTTATGCCCAAACCATCCAGCCCATTTTATTTGGGTCTAATTACCTTTTAAAACCCTCCTTATTAGTCACTTAAGCTTTTTAATCACTAATTAACTAATTTTACACCTTTTTCAATTTAGTCCTTTTTAACCAATTGACTATCCAAACGTTAAAATTTTATAACGAAACTTTAATACTATTTCAATGATACTCCATAAATATTTCTAAAAATATTTATGGCTTGGTTATGAGTTCAAGGTCTCGATACCTCATTTTAGACCTAATTTACTTTTAATTTCTTTTAAAACCACAAAATTCACTAATCCAAAAATTCTTCTTCCATCACACTTGACTCATAGGTATTTATTTATTTAATTTTAAAATTCATTTGTCAGATTTAGTGATCCTGCACTGGTTTTGACACCATTGAAAATTAGGCTGTTACACACAAAGCTGAGGAATTAAGTAAAGAAAAGAAACAAGTAGAAAGAGAAGCTCGGGTTTCTAGTAAAAGATTTATGAGCAAGTCACAATTATCCGCTTCAAAGAAATCAAAGAAGTACCATGATCGTTCTACCACCTTTATGGGATATTTTGGAAAATAGCGAAGCTCTCAACGCTCTAACCCGAGATCCTCGTCTCCATCTGTAACCAATGTTGGTAGTGTCAGTAATCTCAAACCTAAATGTAAATTTTGTAATAAATTTCATTTTGGGGAATGTCGTTTGAAAAGTGGGGCATGTTACCGATGTGGTTCTCTTGATCATTTTCTCAAAGATTGCCCTAAAAGGATTGAAAATGATACTAATCAAACTTCGAAACCGAGTAATCCTGCCACTAGAGGCAGACCACCTCGTCACTTTGGCAATGTTAGTGGTAGCAGAGGTACTCCAAGGGATACAACAGTCAAATCTAAGGCACGATCACCAGCAAGGACATATGTTATTCGTGCTAGAGAAAATGCTTCTGCACCAAAAGTCATTACTGGTACATTTTCTCTACTTGATACTGATATTACTGCTTTGGTTGATCCTGGTTCCACACATTCATACATATACACAAATTTAGTGTCTGTTAAAAATTTACCTGTTGAATTCACCGAATTTGTGGTTGAATTTTCAAACCCCCTGGGCCAGTATGTTATGGTGGATAAAGTCTGTAAATACTGTTTGTTGATGGTAAAAGGGTTATTGCTTTTCAGCAGATTTGATGTTATTTGCATTTGATGAATTTGATGTGATTTTGGGAATGGACTGGTTAATCCAACATGATGCAATGGTGAATTGTAAACAGAAATATATTGTGTTGAAATGTTAAAATGGTAAGTTACTCCATGTTGAATCTGATAAATTAGATGGGTTATCTAATGTGATTTCAGTAATATCAACACAGAAATATGTCAGAAAGGGTTATAATGCTTATCTTACATATGTGTTGGACACTAAAATATCTGAGTTGAAGATTCAGTAAGTGCCAGTTGTATGTGAATTTCCTAATGTATTTTTAGAAGAATTACCTAATTTACCACCGGTTAGAGAAGTGGAATTCTTTATAGATGTTTCGGGGACAACACCCATATCTATAGCACCTTACAAAATGACTCCTATCGAATTAAAAGAGTTGAAAGCACAACTACAAGAGTTGATTGATAGAGGCTTTGCTCGACCAGTTTCTCACCTTGGGGTGCACCGGTTCTGTTTGTAAAGAAGAAAGATGGATCTTTGAGGCTGTGCATTAATTACAGACAGCTCAAAAAGGTTACAATAATGAACAAGAATCCATTACCTCGTATTGATTATTTATTTGACCAGTTGAAAGGTGTCACTGTATTTTCAAAGATTGATCTCCGTTCTGGTTATTATCAGCTATGACTGAAGGAATCAGATGTTCCAAAGGGCACTATGAGTTTCTTATGATACAGTTTGGTTTGAAAAATGCACCTGCTGTATTTATGGATCTGATGAATAGAATTTTTAGACCATATCTAGACAGGTTTGTGGTGGTATTTATAGATGACATTCTGGTTTACTCTTGAGATGACAATAAACATGAAGATCATTTGAGAATTTTGTTACAAACATCGTGAGAGAAACATTTATATGCCAAATTCAGTAAATGTGAATTTTGGCTACGAGAAGTTAGGTTTCTCGGGCATATAGTATCTACAGAAGGTATTCAAGTGGATCCGAACAAAATTTTGATCATTGTTAATTGGAAGCCAACAAAGAATGTGTCTGAAGTTAGAAGTTTTACGGGACTAGCTAGATATTATCGGAGATTTGTTAAAGGGTTCTCAATGATAACTTCTCCGATAACTCGTTTGTTGCAGATAGATATGAAATTCGAGTGGTGTGATAAATGTCAGCAGAGTTTTGATAGGTTGAAAGCCTTATTGACAGAAGCACCTGTGTTAGTTCAGCCTGAATCAGATAAGGAATTTTAATTTACAGTGATGCATCGTTAAACGGTTTAGGCTGTTTTTTTATATAATAAGGTAAAGTAATAGCCTATGATTCAAGACAGCTAAAATCATATGAAAAAAATTACCCAATACATGATCTTGAATTGGCAGCAATTGTGTTTGCATTGAAAATTTGGCAACATTATTTGTTTGGTGAAAGATGTCACATATTCACTGATCATAAAAGTTTGAAGTATTTGATGTCACGGAAAGATTTGAATTTGAAACAGCGTAAGTGGCTTGAGTTATTGAAATATTATGATTTGGTTATTGACTACCATCCGGGAAAAGCCAATGTGGTTGCAGATGCTCTGAGTGGAAAATCCATGTTTTCTTTACGAGAAATAAATACCCGGTTGTCGTATCTGATGATGGTTCAATCATAGCTGAGTTAAAAGCTAGACCGACGTTTTTGCAGCAGATTTCTGAAGCTCAAAATTACAAGCAAAATAGATACAGTGTGAATAGGCTTATGATGATTGTTTATTATTCAAAGGCAGAATAAGTATTCCAAAGAACTCAGAACTGGTACAGAAGATTTTACATGAAGCCCATAATTGTAACATGTCTACTCATCCTGGTAGAAATAAAATGTATAATGATCTAAAAAAGATGTACTGGTGGTCGGGTATGAAACAGGATATTTCTGAATATGTATCTAAATGTTTGATATGTCAGCAAGTAAAAGCTTAACATCAGGTGCCTTCAGAATTATTACAGCTAGTTACAATATCAAAATGGAAATGGGAAAAAATTACCATGGACTTTGTATCGGGATTACCCCTGCTCCAAAGAAGAAAGATGCCATTTGGGTAATTGTTGATCAGTTGACAAAGTCTACACACTTTATTCCGGTACGTATGAATTTTTCCTTGGATAGATTGGCTGAGTTATATGTTTCTGAGATTGTCAGATTGCCTGTTAAATTTGCCTATAATAATAGTTATCAGTCTAGAATCAAAATGACACCATATAAAGCTCTGTATGGTCGTAAATGTAGAACTCCATTGTATTGGAAAAAACTCAGTGAGAAAAAGTTATAGGGAGTTGACTTAGCCCGTGAAATCGAAAAAAAGGTGAAAGTAATTCAGGACAATTTGAAAGCAGCCTCTAATCGTCAAATTGAGTCCACGGTTCATTGGGCCATATGAAATCACAGAAAGAATTGGACCTGTTGCATATCGTTAGCCTTACCACTAGAATTTGATCGAATTCATAATGTTTTTCGTGTTTCTATGTTACGATGGTACCGATCGGATCCTTACATGTTATTTCTCCAACAGAATTTGAGACTCAATCTGATATGACTTACAGTGAAGAACCAATCAAAATCCTGGCACATGAAACCAATGAATTAAGGAATAAAAATGTGACATTAGTAAAAGTTCTTTGGCAACGATATGGTATTGATGAAGCTACTTGGGAACTGAAGGATACCATGAGAAAGCAATATCCAAATCTCTTTACTGGTAAGATTTTCAGGGAGGAAAATCCTTAAAGAGGGGAGAGTTGTAACAACCCATTTTCAATAAAATTGAAACAGTGGTTTTGGGTCCACAAATTCGAGCCGAAAAGAAAATTTATTTTAATATTATTGCATGGTATGTATTATGATAGGAACATTATATGAAAATTCTGATAAGAAAATTTTATCGATTATGTGCTTAATTACGGAAATGATTCAATTACATAAAATGCAAAAGTTGAATTCTAGTAGCTAGAAGGATTAAATAGCTATGGAATTCAAAACTTGAGGTCCTTATATGGTAATTAGACCATTAAAGAAAAGTTAGTAGATATTTTTTATGATTCATCCATGGAAATTTAAAAAAGGGCAATGACTAAATTGGAAATGAGAAAAATTAATGGATGATAAATAATTAATGAGAAATGAAAATCATTTTATATCATCTTCTTCCCCAAACATTTCATGGAAACCCTAGTAAAGAGAAAACAAGCTTTCTTGGCTTAATTGGGTAAGTATTCAAGCCCTATTTTTAGTAATTTTTATATTTTTGAGATCGGGATAGTCTAATCTATCCATTTTAGGGATTAATTTAAAAATTTAAAGTATAGAAATTTTGTCATGGATGAATATGCTGGAAATTTGAAATTTATGGTAGAATATGAAAGGTTGTTGACAAATAAACTAAAGGTTGTTGACAAATAAACTACTTTTACAAAGTGAATTTTGTTGAAAACATGATTTAAGGACTAAATTGAAAAGTTGTAGAAAAATTCTAAATTTTTTGAAATGCATGTGTTGTAAAAGTTATACTAAAATTTCAGTTAGGCTTGGAATAAGGATTAAATTGTATTAATTTCATTTTTCGAGCCTAGGGACGAAATTGGAATTTATGAAAAGTTTAGAGGCAAAATGGTAATTTTTCCTAGAGTGTAAATTGAATACAATTGAATATGAATTGTATTAAATTGATGATTAAATTCATTTATATAGATCCGGATAACTCAAATTCGAAGCTAGATCGAGGAAAAGAGAAAGTTTCAAATTAGTAGATTTTCTTATACGAACTATTATCAAGGTAAGTTCGTGTAACTTAATTATGCATGTTAATATGTTTCAATTGAATGTTGAATATGATTTGAATGTGGTCTATGTTTATGTGATTTATATGAATGTTATAAATACATGAAATGATTACATGATTGGAAATGTATTTTGTAATATCCCGAATTAGGGCCTAATCAGAATAATGGTTTTGGGACCACAAATCTGAGATAGAAATAATTATTTTATATTTATTTTGAGGTCTATGATATGATTGCATGATTGTGTGAAAATTTCGTGAAGAAATTCTATGCATAAAGTGCTTAATTTGAAATTAGGGACTAAATTGAATAAGTTGCAAAACTTGCACTCTAGAAGCTTTTAGTATGAAATTGCTTTGGAATATTAATCAGGAGGTCTTAAATAGAAATATAACCAATTTATAAAATTTTGCACAAAAATGGGCTTGTACATGAAAAATTACAAAGAAAGGCATTAAGGGCATTTTTGTCATTTGATAAATATAATCATTAGAAAGGGAAAAATAACACAAAAAATGGTCTCATCTTCTCCATAAGGGCTGTCGAATTTTGCTTGTCACCATAGCTAGGGTGTCAACATTTTCAAGCCTTGATTATCAAGAGAAACAAGATTCGAGTCGTGATCGAGGGAAAAATAAAGTTTTCGAGGAATACGTTCGATTCCTAACATTTTGTACTGAGGTAAGTTCATGTGTAAATTTAGTAATATAATTGTCATTTTAAGTAATTTAATGTTATTTATATGATATGATGATTATTATCATGAAATATTATGCTTTGTGGATTATTATTTAGTAATATGCAAATTATGTGAGCTACTTGATAAATATGAAATGCTACCAAGTATCGGTTCCGACATTCCATGGAAGAAGACAAAGATGTGTGATTGAGAAAAATCCCGTTTGAACCTTGGGAATAGATTAGGATACAAGTGACATGTCACTAGGATATTTGAGTTCCGAGCTCGTTGAGTTGAGTCCGAGTTCACTTATGGATGCGAATGCCCGAGCTCGTTGAGTTGAGTCTGAGTTCGCTTATAAGAGGGTTACATGGTAGCTTGGCTACATAATTTCTGCAGGCTATTGAGTTTTTCTAGCTGCGGTATGGCACTTATGTGCATGCAATCCGTGTATCCAAATTATATTCTGATGTGTTCAACGAGTGAATCTTAAGTGAATAAGGAGAAACTTAAGACGAAGGTGACATGTTGGTAAGTGTGGTGAATGAGAAAATTTGACAGGTATATGCTTAAACCCTTGGGTTGAGAACTTGGTATGATGAAATCGTGGTAAGATAGTAAATGTAAATGTAACATGAATGTCTTGGTGATATTTATGCAAATGATGTTTTATGTTGGATTGCATGATTATGTTACTTGCTATTTATATGTGAACTTACTAAGCATTTATACTTACTCCCTCCTTTCCATTCTGGGTAGTTTTGACAAGCCAGCTTGGAAATTGGGAACGGTCGGAGGCTCGCTCACACTATCTATGGACCATTTTGGTATAGTGGCTTGTATATTTTGAGTATGACATGTATAACATTATAATCATTTTGTGTATATGATCTTATGATATGGCTATTGCGTGGTAAGGAAATGTTTGGTAATGATTAGCCATTGGAATGGCTAATCAAGATCATATTTGGTGTTATGTATGCTTAATGTGCTATCTAATCCATGGAAATTCATAAAAAGGTGAAATTTGCTATAAAATAGTATTATACAACAGCAATAATGTGAGTTTGAAAAATCACTAAAAATAGTAGAGACAGAATTAGATGGTGAATAAATATGAAATTTAAGCTTATTGAGTCTATTTTCATATGGAAGAAACAAAACAGGTAAATGAGTTTTATTTTATGAGAAATTTGAGTTTTGGTGGAACAGGGTCAGAGCGATTTCTAAATCCCCTATTCTGACTTTAGAAATTCACTAAAACTTGTAAACAAATAATTAGGAGTCATACTTTATATGTATAGATTCCTTATTGAGTCTAATTTTAAGAGAAACACATGGAATAGTCATCTGAATTCTGTATAGATATAAAGGTGATTCGTAGTGAACAGAGGTCAGAGCAGTCGAACACTGAAATAGGGGAAACTTTAACTAATAAACTGTACTAATTGGCCAGACCAAAAATTTTGGAAAAAAATATATAAATAGATATATGAGTCTAGTTTCAGGAAATATTTATGGATTTAAATTTTGCGTTTCGTAACTCAAGATATATTTTTTTTAGCGATTGTGACGCAGATGAGCACTTTATTATGAAAGGTGAAATAAATTGTTTGAAATTGTTTAAGTGATAAATTAAGTCTGTTAACGCCTCAAGCTCGACTCCGGCGATGATCTCGAGTAAAGGGGTGTTACATATTTAAAATGTTAAGTCCTGTTGGAATAATGAAAATCGATGGATACGTATGATTTCCTATATGTGAATGTGATTCTGCCTATGTTGCAGACAAGATTTAGCTCAGACTAGTAATCCTGATATAGCCCTCTTGAGCATCCTGATGTATAGTTCCTACGAGCATCTTGATTGGTAGTGATTTAACATGTGTTGCGCATTATCTCAGCTCTTTGTGAGCATCTTGATATGAACTCTTAAGAGTTTTTTGACAAGGCTCGCTTAAACTCCCTGTTACCTTATCCGGTGCTCCATGATATTATCTCTTCGGAGATATTTGATAAGCTTTATGAACTCCCTGAATAAAACTCTTATGAGTTTACTGATTAATCCGGATAAGTGTCTTGTTACATGATTACATGTCTCATTTGAGCATCCTGATATATGGCTAAAGAGTGTGCTTCTTGAATAAGTGCCCTACTGGGTACCCTTGATTATGAATTGACGAATTATAGATTTGTACACCTTGAGTGTACTATTTGAGTATCCGTCGATATTTCAATAATTCAACGAATAAAACTTTTTACATGAGAAAAATAATGAGATAAATAGAAATATGCCTTGAATGCTTTTGAATTATTTGATGAAGGGTTATGTGATGAGCTCGTCTATGGTTATTCGATGAACAAATTTATTATATGACTAACTTGCTTGATTGAGTATATATGTTTAGGTAAACTTGTCAAATTGATGAAAAGCATGCTAGTTGTATGCTTAACATTAATAAATATAATTGATAAGTTTTAATTCCTGTTATATGAACTTTCTAAGCATTAAATGCTTACTCGGTTTTATTTTCTCTATTTTATAGTGCTCGGAAGCTCGTGAAGATTAGAGATCGGTTGGAGCATCATCACACTATCCACTAGCTTGTTTTGGTATAATTAGGAAACTTATTTTGGTATAATGACATGTATAGGTAACTTGGCTATTTTTGGCATATCAATGTGGTTTGTAAACTATCCATTGGAATGGCTAGTAATGATTTGTTTTGGTATATTTATAAGATTATATTATGACAAATACCTATGTGTTAAGTATATTAAGTATGGTTGATCAAGTCATGCTTAACATATAAGTTAAACAAAGGTAAGAATATAAACATGAATGCATTTGATAAAATATCATATTAGATGTTAGAATTGGCTTGGATTTAATGCTTAAATTGGCTGGTATATACTTGTAAGTTTTGGTGTAGGTTATTGGCAAATTTGGGTGAGAAATAAAGCTGGGAAATGGCTTTATTTTGTCCACACTGGTAGGCACATGGACGTGTGTCTTGGCCGTGTGTCACATGGGCATGTGGTTTGGCCGTGTGTCCCTTGCATCTTAAATTTGAGAAACAGAATGCTCAGAATTGAGCACACGTCCCAGAACACGGGTGTGTGTCTTAGTCGTGTGTGCTACACGGCCCAGAACATGGGCGTGTGTCTTCGCTGTGTTAAACTTGCACTTAATTTTGGAAAATTAAATTAACCACACGGCCTAGCACACAGACCGTATGAATTCATACAGCAATTATATACTCATATCGGTACTGAATCATGCAATTAACATGAATATGCAAAAAATAAACTAATATTGAATCATAAAAGTACAAACCAAAATAGCAATTACTCGTTAGTGCCTCTCGCTTTTCCTTTCCCTCTCGACTACTCGACGTCGTCTTTAGCTATATTTTTCAATTTATTCAATTTAGTTCCTAATGTTACAAAGTTAACTAACAAACTTTATTAGCTTTACAATCTAACCATTTTCATTATCTAAGCTTAATATCTATCAATTTCAAGCCTAATTTATCAATTTCTCAACTATGACAAATTACTAAAAACTTAAAATTGAACAAATTGATACATGAAAATCAAGCTCCCAAGATCAAGCTCCCAAGATTAAATTTCCATAAAAATAAAAGAAAAATGGCCTAAGGAGTTATTTGAATTGGTGTTCGAATGTTTAAAGCTTAAAAAATGATGGATTTTCCTTGTTTCCTCAAGTGGACGATGGAGAAGATGATGAATTATCATCTTTTCTCCACTTACTTTGGTATTTATTCCATGGTTAAATATTAATTAACCTTAATTAATTAATTTTAATTAAGTTATTATTATAATCAATCCACCATTAATGAATTTAAGTGAAATCAACATTATCATCCACTAACTATAGGAAAACAATAGTTTAATATCTATTTTAGTCCTTTGGATAATTGCTTTTAAGTTTCGAACATTTTTAATTAAAATTTAATAGTGATTGGGTTTTTACAATTTTAAATCACTTAATTAATACCAAACTTATTTATGTTAATTATTTATTATTTTCAATAATGTTACTTTGCCTTAATTACATAAAGTAAAACTATATTATATGTTGAATATGTTAAAAATGCTTTAATTATTATTTAAAATTTTCTATTATAATATTTGAATTGATAAATTAATATATTTTTAATTATATTTAATAATTTAAATAAAAATATTATTTTAAGTTAATTATTGCTTTAAAAATTAATTAAATATTAAATGCGTAAAATCATGTTAAGGAATGTGAGATTAAAATTAATATTTATTAAATTAAAAAAACACTATAATATGCATATCATTTAATAGTTGTTTGACCATTATGATGGACAACTTTATTAGAAAGAAAGGAGAGCAAGATGTTGTGGATTTTACAATTAGAAGGCTGATTATGCTTTGAAGAAGGAAGTTTAAGGCTTCATGGATTGGAAGCATGATTTGGTAATCGTGTTAGAATTTACCATATTTAGAGTGTCAAGTTTCTAAGCTAGTGTGAAAACAGGCATTCGGAAGGAACCCACCTGTTTACTGTATCTTCTCTTTGTTTCTCTAACCAAAACAGAAATCCTACTTATTTGGTCGAAACCTACAAATATAGGCTCCAATTTGTATCCACAAGTTTTCATATAAATCCTTCGTTATGTCCTTCTCCCAAGTACTAACAGTTTTATCTTTTTTAAATTTGCATAAAATGTTTCCAATGTCTTCTCATGCTGTCGCATTTCTCTCTAGCTTTTTCTTTGTCTTATCAGCATTAGCTGCTGATGCTTTTAACATCAACAAGATGCTCAGCGCCTACCCGGATTTCACAAACTTCAACAACTTGTTGATTCAAACGGGTATTGCTGGTGAAATCAACAAGAAGCATAGAGTCACTGTTCTTGTTGTTGCCAATTCTAATATGGCTGCAGTCAATGGAGTATCCAAAGATGCAATGAAGGAGGTCTTGGGCGTGCATGTGATACTCGATTATTATGATGAAGCCAAGCTAAAACAATTGCAAACGAAACAATCAACCATTCTCACAACACTTTACCAAGAAAGCGGTAGAGCCAAAAACCAGCAAGGTTTCTTGAATATGACCAACACGGGCAATACACCAGTGGTTTTTGCATCTGCTGCTCCAGGTTCTAAACTTGATTGTACATTAGTTAAACAAATTACAGCGCAACCTCCTAAGGTTTCAGTACTCCAAGTCAGTAATATTATAAATATAGCCTCGATTCCAAATTCTGCATCTTACCTTCCTGATGCTTCCGCTCCAAAATTGAGGAAGGCACTGGCACCAGCTCCTAGTCGTGCTGAGGCTCCAGCTGTACCACAGATTAGCCCTACCAAGCCACCATCTGCAAATGCTAATGCTCCTGCTCCTGCCAGTACAAGTTCTGTTGTATCCCTTCCTTCTAGGGATTATCTGGCTTCCACCATCCTTATGATTTTTAGTTGGGCTTGGTTACTGCTTCCAATGGTTTGAGTACAACAAGACGGGACAGTTTGGGTTCTTTTAATATTTGAATTTTTGGTTTGTAAACCACCCTACTATGGTGAGATGTTCCAGTTATTCAAAATTCTTATAAATTCAGGCTTTAGTTTCTAATTTATTTTTTGATGCAAACTGAAGAAATGAATCCCTGATAACCATCAGCATTCCTCTCAACAAATTAATCTAAATTCAGATAAAAGTAACTTCAGCCATATATTCGGTGATGGTGATTGGACATTGATTTCGATGCTCTCGGATTTCTGTAACACAAAAGTAAGTTAAGGACATTTGAGTTTATGCTTCGAGAATTTTCCCATGCTTAAAGTCAGTGACGGAACTTTATAATGAAGAAGGTAAGGAAATAAATTTTGTAGAGAAAAAGGAGATCAATGAAAAGATATGACCGGCTGTGAGGGAATACCTATGGTTTTATTGTTGATCTCCTTTTTAGCTTAAGGGTAATCCTTGGTTTGACAAACTTGACTACTTAGTGTACGGTGCCATCCTTTTGACAACTCTTGTATTGGCATAATAATTATTTGGTCTAACAATTGTCCTCGTTGGGTCTAGCACCGATTATAAAGTGATAAGGAAAAGGCTAAGACAAGAAAAATCTACCATTAAATAAGTAGACGAAGATGCAAAGAGTGTTTAGAGATATATTTGCATCCTTTGTAAAAATTATGCTAAAAATTTTCCCTTCGAAAGATTTCTTGCTTAACCTATGGTTAGAGTGTTTTGGTGTTTTGAAGGTAAATTGTTAGGTGAGTAGTAACCTTTCAAACTCGCGTCAATGTCTTTATAAGATGTGATAATTTAGTTATGTAAGCATCTTGTAGATGAATAATCGATTAGAGATAGTTTATTTGACATGATTTCATTTTTATAGGAATTTGGCTCTTCAATTATATGACAACAAATATGTGGAAGTCAAATTGTTTTTCTTGGTTGCATGCTTGAGGAATGTGACTAAGGCACTAGTTATTGCCTAAGGTCTCTTCTATGTTGGTGAGAATGTCTTGCAATATCCTTTGAGTTTGTTTCTTTCATGCACAACATTTAGGAATGAGGTTCCCTTTAAATATTTCAACAATTGATCAGTGACTTTTGTTATTATTATGAAAATCTATGTTTAATTCTAAGGGTTAGTAGTTGTAGAGTGGACTAAGTAGTGCATTTTATGTGGATTGCATTTCATTTGTTTTAAAGGGCCAAAGGAGATGTAGTATTTCTTCTAGCTAGGTGCTCATTGTAGCATTTGATTCTCATATGGGGTAGATGTTGTATTGTTGAGTACTTATGCCAAAGGTTCCAAAGGAGGTGTCATGCTTGAGGCAAGGAAGTTGTAGAGTGAAAAAGATGTATTTGCGAGTTCTATGTTGTTATTAGGTATCATTGTTTAATCATTTTGTGATAAGTTTATTTTTCAAGTTTGTCTAGTAGTAATGTTCCACGAAGGGAGAAATGCTAGAAAAAATATTATTGGTGAATTGTCATTTACTCTCTTCACATATAAAAAGGGGAAAAGGGACATTTAGGGAAGACTTAGATATTTTTGTTAGTTTAGGTAAAGGGATACCCCTATCAATAGGTTGATAAAAAATTTCTTGGATTTCATTAATATACTTTGTATAATGTCCTCATATGGTTTTTGCATGGAAAGCAAAATATAAGTAAATATTGGCTCATTGGTTGTCTAATGTTTAAACTAATACTAAGAGGTATTATATGGTCAGATCATAATATGGAAAGACAACTTATATTAGTAGATGAACCTAAATATGTCCTTAGTCTAATCAGAAATGAGCAAACCGATTGCAAGACTAATATGTTGTCTATCAATTTCAATTGGGGAGATGCCTTGTCTTGAACATTAGAGTGGATGACTCCTAGAAGCTAGAGACATAGATGTGACTAACTAGTCTAATAGTATATCAGACTGGACCCAAGAAGAATAAATCCTAAATCCGTTTACAGATTTATTCACTTGTGATGTTCAAAGTGCGACATACCTTAATCTTGAGTGGAAGACGAACTATGCATGTGTGACTTGTATACTTTGATGTAAATAAAAGCTTGAGTTCAAATAGATAAGGAACTAAAATCTGGTGCATTAGGTATTGACCACCACCAGATGTGCGAATGTCTAGATTGGAAATACTATAGCAAAAGGATAAATAACAAGCAGCGATGTCCTCAAGTATATGGGTCAAATTGTAATATAGTTTGTTTACAACGAAACACTTGAAAAGTATTCCGAGGACCATACCTAAGGGAGGTTGAATTAAACTAAAATTCATTTTTCTACACTTATTTGGCTAAATAGTAATAACCTAAAATTATAGTAAGAAAAACCAAATTTAAATTAAATAACATAAATTAAATAAAACTAATTTGGCTTAAGATTATAAAAAATAGGGATAAAATTTAGATTTTTTTAGCATAGGGTAAGAGAATTTAGAATGCCTTAAAAATTATTTTTGATAACGAAGAAACAATAATGAGCTTGTTGGTTCAGTGGTAACGCCTTAGCTTCACCTTAGGTCCCAAGTTTGTAACCCTTTGTAGATGTTTCAACTAAAATATTTTATTTTATAATTTTTACCATATAACACAACCAAATTTTCAAACTAGCCCAACCCAAAACTCTTTTTTTCAATTTAGTTCTTAATTTAAAATAATTCTAATTCTACATGAATTCCTAAAACCTATTTTAATTAGGGAAAAAGACTTTTATAAATAGCTAATCTTTCAAACCCTAGAATTTATATCAAGTGAATTTTTCAAGAAAACTCTCAAAATTCTTCCTTTTCTCCGCCATTACCAAATCAATTTTCAAGCAAAAAAAATCAAGGATTTCAAATCGTTCCTCTCCTCCAAATAAATCGTCAATCTCCTCATCCAAATTAAGGCTTTTGTGTCTACAAAATCAGGTATGGGATCTAAACTTAAATCGTTATATATAATTGATTGAAAGGCCAGGAAGTAAAGTAGTTTGTAGGTGAGCCCCCTTGCATGCAAACCCCCCTTTCATGTACAAACCTCCTTGCATGTGCAAGCCTCTTATGCGAACCCCCTAATGCGAACCTATATGCAAAATCTTATAGGAATGAATATGCGAACCCTTAGAATATTTATGCATACCCTAGAAGGAAGTTACATGTGAACCTTACCTGTTAGGATATGCGAACCCTATCTACTATTACATACAAACCCTAACTGTTTTGCATGCGAACCATATCTACTATGACATGCGAACCCTATATGTATACGCAAACCTTGTATATGTATTTATGAGAACCCTACGAGTAATAATATGCAAAACCTATGTGATTAAATGTGTGAACCATAACATGAATTAGCACGTGAACCCTAAACATGCAAACCCATATATGCGAACCTATATGTACGAACCCTATATGTGCAAACCTTATATGTGCGAACCCCTATGTGTAAACCCATATGTGTGAACCCTATATGTTAATTAAAACTAAAAAGAAATTGAAACTAAAACTAAAACCTAACTAAGAATAGAAATCTTAAAGTTTGAATGCTCCAATTGAACCCCCTATTAGGTTTTAAGAGCCAATATTTATAGTGTTTGTGTTAGATGACCAAATTAGGTCAATTACAAGTGTTATAACATGTTAATTATGATTGTGTAGACGAAAAACACCCTCAAGAGTCAAATTGGTCTCGTCATACCAGTGTCATGACACCCTGTAGTTGTTGCTGTCGCAACATTGAAGGTTGTATGCTCTTCCTTTGTGCTTGAAGTTGGATGTCGCAATATTTATGGCAATATGCTCCCTCTTTGGCTCTGATTTTTCGTAATTTGATATGTCAAATTAGGCTCTCCATTACACTGAAGAAGCTTATTCTATAGCAATTTAGGTGTCTTTTTCTTTTCTTTTGTTAATTTTTAGCTTTGTCATTAATAAATTGTTTTTGCTAGTTTTGTGCCATTTTTTAAACCCAAATTAGCCAAATGCTTTAGGAGGATTAACGATCTGATTGAGTGGTGTTAGAAGTCAAGGATGGCCTAAAATTGAAGAAATCACCTCTAATAGAGGGTATCGCGATACTGAGCCATGGAGGTCATGATAGCCCTTGACAGTGCTGAAATGAAGAGAATTGTGGCCAACTCAAGTGATATCGCGATACCAAGACCCCTCAAGACTCCAAAGCTCAAGACTACCTAAGATATCGTGATATTAGAGCCTAAGTATCGCAATACCACTGCCTAACGAGGATAAAAATGACTATAAGGGTAGTCTTTGTCCAACACATACCCCAATCAAAATTAGACATCCAAAAGCATTTTTGGCCTAAAATGTTGGGTTGTAATAAGTTGTTAAAAGCCGCTTTTGGTTGAGAAGAAAAGAGAGGTTGCTTTTATGTTTTTTCTTTCATCTTTTTAGCTTAGATTATTAGTTGTCTTCTTTAATCCTTAGTTAGGGTTTAGTTACTTTTCTAGTTTTCATGTTAGTTGGTAGTTAGTTTCTACTATAGCCTTATCTTATTTACATTTTAGTAGTCCAAATTTTCTTATATTTTGATTTTAATCCTTAACATAATTAAGTTTCATTTCATTTTTGTGGATAAAAATATGATTTTTAGTGTTATTCCTCATCACCATTTTTGCCATTTTCATCTTCCTCAAGCATCTTCAAGAAAACTAAGCTTTTCTTAACCCTTTTTCTTGTATTTGTTTTGATGAATATCTGCCTTTATGTGGGAATTGCTTGTATGAAAATGATAATAAGTAGCTAAATCCATGATGGTTGGTTGACGAAAATGTTACTTAGTTAGTTTTTGGTACAAGGACTAAATAGTAAAAACTGGACTAAATTGAATAAACTTAAAAACTTAGAATTGACACCTCTAAGGGAACATTTAGGTAGGTGAGACCAAAAGGAGAGCCTATTGAGCATAAATTCATTTTGCCCGAGTTAGTTTGGTGAGGTCGAGAGATAAATTGAACTAAATCATCTAATTTTGCAAACTGGTGACTGAGAGGTAAAATTAAGCCAATTAGAAGTTTAAGCCTTTTAGATCCCTAAGCCAAATACTAATTAGCAACATGAAAGTCAAACAACCGTTGTTTGTCTTCGAATTGTCAATTGTATAATTTTGTCTATTTTTCAATTTAGTCCTTTTTAGTATTAACTAGCCAATTAGTATAATTAACCTTGATCATGATTTGTCGTAATATAAGACTTAGTGAGTAGTTAGCTAGACTTCTTTTTGGATGCTTGTCAATTAGGAATCACTTTTTCCCTTACTTTTTCGAGTTCGATCCTTTGAATACTTAAGTGTTCCATTATAACACTATAAACATTACAATTGACTTGTTACACTTGCAGTATATTGTCATATTCTTAGCCTTGATGCACACATGCCGAAGCATAGTTAGGCTTAAAGTTGGATGTCGTAACTTTGGCTTGTGGATATCACAACTTTGTCTCTCGTAACTCACCTCTTGAAGTTGTGCTCAAAATTTGGCTAAGTGTTGAGGTTAGTTTCGTTTTTGTGACATTTCCTTTGAATGTTGTAACATCCAGAGCAATCCATTGACTCATCGACCTAAAATCTTGTCTTGCACACTTAGTCAACATGTTAGTTCCTCTTTAGGTCTGAATCAACCTAACAGGTCATAAAACAACACTAAAAGCTCATTTTATTAAACTTGAATGCAAAAATAAGTCTAAAAATGAACTAAAAAGATATAAAAATCATTTGAATATAAGCTCATTAAGTGTTGAAAAGAGCTTAATTTGTCACAATGAATTGTTGCAGATCAATAGGATGGGACACGTTAGCACCATAATAAGCAAAAAAGGCATGCGTGAAGTATATGTAAAATGTTCCACTGGAAAGAGAAACCATTGGTTTTTGGAACATGGGATATTGTTAAAGAACATGATAATAGTCGAGTGTTTCTTACTTACAAATCTATTCAAATAAACTGTTGTAAAAAAACACCGAACGTCGATAATAGAAATATAGAATGATCGCAATGCAAAAAAAAAGAAAAACAAGAACACATAGATTTTAGGTGAAACCCTTTTAGGAAAAAACCACGAGCAGAGGAGAAGAAAATTCACTAATGTCTAATCGAATGATACAATAGGATAGGATTTTAGACTACTTTTATTTATAGGTTGAAAAACCTTATTATAATCAATGTCAAATATAAAGAGCGTAGTAAGGTTGAAACACCTTATTTAAATCACTATCAAATAGATGAAGTGTAGTAAGGTTGAAAAACCTTATTCTAATCAAAATAAAATAAAAGTGTAGTTCTATATGGGTTTTATTTTATTTTTTTTACCATTATATTTTATTTTAACAAGGATTTAGGTCATTCAATTCTAACAATCTCCACCTTGACACGAATTCTCAATGAGCAAGTTCTTCAACACAAACTTTCAACAAACAAGTTCTCTACCTCTTCTATGAAACCCTTTAAAGCGTATTTTTTAACAATAAACACCAACCAAGTCCAAGCAATGATCAAACTTGGTTATAGGAAGTGACTTAGTCATCATATCTACAGTATTTTTATAACTACTAACTTTACTTACAACAATATCTCCACAAGAAATAATATCACGCACAAAATGATATTGAACATTAATGTGCTTTGTTCTCTCATGAAACATTTGATCTTTAGTAAGGAAGATGACACTCTGACTATCACAAAACACTATACCAATCTAAATGTCTTTACTGAGTTCATCAAAGAGTCCCTTTAACCAAATAACTTCTTTACAAGCCTTAGTAATCACCATGTACTCAGCTTAAATAGTAGACAAAGCAACTGTAGTTTACAAAGTGGCTTTCCAACTGATTGCGCAACCTCCGGTAATAAAGACATATCTTGTGAGAGATCTTCTTTTATCAAGGTCCCCAACAAGATTAGAACCAACATACTCAATGAATCCATCTCTAGTTCTTCCAAACTATAAGCAAACATAAGTAGTACCTCGTAAATATCTAAAAATCCACTCAACTCCTTTCCAATGTTCTTTACTGAGATTCATCATGTATCTACTAACTACACTAACTGTATATGATAAATTTGGATGTGAGCAAACCATAGCATACATGAGAGATCCCACTGCACTAAAATATGAAACATATGACATGTAGTCAATTTCATAATCTAATTATGGAAACGAAGCCGATTAAGTCTGAAGTGGGTTGCTAATGGAGTACTAACAGGCTTGGCACCTTGCATATTGAACTTGTAAAGAACTTTTTCAATATACCATTTCTGACTTAGGTACAATTTACATGATTTTCTATCTTTAAGAATATCCATCCTAAGTACCTTCTTTCCTGCTCCCAAATCCTTTATCTCAAATTCTTTACTAAGCTGGGCTTTGACCTTTCTTATCTTTCATTTATCTTTGACTGCTATCAATACGTCATCAACATAGAGGAGTAGATACAAAAAAGAACCATCACTATTTTTCTTAAAATAAACACAACTATCAAAGCTACTTCTTTTGAAATCATTAGTATTCATACAAGAATCAAACCTGTTATACCACTACCTTGGTGACTGTTTTAAGCTATAAAGGGACTTTTTCAGTAAGAAAACAAAGTACTCCTTTTCTGAGATTGTAAAACCCTTTGGTTGTTACATGTAAATATCTTTTTCAAGTTCTTCATGCAAAAATTCTATTTTACATCTAACTACTCAAGCTAAAAAACATGTATGGCCACAATACCAAGCAAGGCTCGAATCAAACTTTGCTTCACAACTGGAGAAAACACATTTGTGAAGTCTACACCTGGAATTAGACTGTAACCTTTTGCAACCAACCTTGCTTTATATATGGGTTCTTCAACTCCTAGAGTCCCTTATTTCTTTTTGAACACTCATTTCCAACGATCAACCTTTTTACCTTTAGGAAGCTTCATTAAATCTCATGTTCTATTCTTATGAAGTGATTTCATCTCTTCTTGCATGAAAATCATCCACTTTCCTAAATTTTCACAACTAACTGCCTCGGAGTAAGAAAATGGCTCTTGATTTGCATCTATATCTTTAGCCACATTTAAACATAAGCAACTAGATCAACCTTGGTATACCTCTTTGGAGGTTTAATTTCTCTTCTAGGTTTGTTCTTGGAAATGGAATATTATGGTGAAGAAGCAACTCTACACTGAGTTTCTGTACTATCTTAAGGAGTAGACTCTGTTGTAGATCCTAGATCAATCTAAAGCTCCACCTGCTTTTCCTGGTCTTTATTGGAAGAGTCTTTAAAAGATAAGTTAGGTAGCATAGTAGTTTCATAAAAAATAACATCTCTACTAGTCACAACTTTTCTATTTTCAGGACACCATGACTTATACCTTTTAACACGAACCTTATTACCAAGAAAAAATACATTTAATGGATCTAGGTTCCAATTTCCCATTATCAACATGAGCATATGCAAAACACCCAAAAATATTCAAATCAGAATAATCAGTAGGATTACCGGACCATACCTCTTATGGAGTCTTTTTCTCAATGGCAATAGACGAAGACCGATTAATCAAAAAACATGCAATAGAGGCTGCTTCAGCCCAAAAAAACTTCGATAAACAAGTATTCAACAACATACATCAAACCTTTTCCATGATTGTTCTATTCATCTATTCTACAATGTGATTTTGTTGTGGAGTATGACGATCTGTCAAGTGTCTCACGATCCGTTTTGATTTATACAATTCATCAAACTCATCATAACAAAATCCCAAGCCATTATCTATGTGAAGGTGTTTTATTTTTTTTCCTGTTTGTTTCTCGGTCATAGTTTTTCAAGCCTTAAATGCAAAAAACACATCATTTTTTTTTTGCTTCAGGAAGAAAGCCCGAACATTTCTAGAAAAATCATTAATGATTGTTAGCAGATAATTAGTGCCACCCTTTGAAGGCACTCTAGATGGTCCCCACAGATCAAAATGAATATAATCTAGCATTCCCTTTATGTTGTGGATTCCTCTGGTGAATCGAACTCTCTTTTGCTTTCCAAAAATGCAGTGTTCACAAAACTTCAATTTACTAATGCCTTGTTCGTCAAGAAGTCTTATTTTTCTTAATTCTTCCATGCTGTTCTCACTTGTATGCCGTAGACGTATATGCCAAATTTTAGTAACATCATCATTTAACAAGGAAGAGGAACTGATAGTTACATCACCAGTAATAGTAGAACCTTGCAAAATATGTAACTTGGCAAATTTTCTCTACCCCTTCATCACAACGAGGGAACCCTTACTAATCTTTAGAACCCCACTTTTAGTTGTATACTTGTGCCCTTTTGAATCAAGAGTACACGACGAAATCAAATTCCTCTTCAATTCTAGTACATGTCGTATGCCAGTAAGTGTTCTAACGACTCCATCAAACATCTTAATTTTGATCATGCCAACACTTGCCATTTTACATGAAGCATTATTTCCTATAAAACAACACCTTCAGACACTATTTCATATGTTGTAAACCAATCCAGATTGGGACTCATATGGAAGGTGCAACCAAAATCGAAGATCCACTCATCGCTCACTTCAGAGTTTTCAGCAGAAGTAACTAGGAGTTCGTCGTTGTTGTATTCTTCTACAAATAGGCTTCACCAGATTGTTCTGGTTGTTTTTCTTTTTGATTTTCAACCTCCTTTTTTATCTTATTCTGTAACTTATAGCACTCAGAATTTTATGCCTTTTCTTCTTAAAAAATTTACAAGTTTTACCTCTATTTGAAAATCTCAATCTACCATTGGATTTACTACGAGGATTTCGTTCTTGTGTCCTCCCACGATTATCATCAGTATTCCGTTCTTGTCTCCCAAAAATAATAAAACCCTCTTTCTAAGAGTCGGATCCAACCACAAGATTTTTCATCTTGCCATATGAGGTTAAGGAAGCATGGACTTCATCAACTATGAGAGATTTGCGACTCTACAAAATTATATATTTAAAGGTTGAATAAGAAGGGGGCAACAAACAAAGTATAATTAACCCTAAATCTTCTTTATCATACTGAACCTCCATGGGTTCAAGGTCTAAGAAATTTCTTTAAACACATCTAAGTGTTCGTGAAAAGACACACCTTCCTCCAAACGATGAGCATAAAGACGATGCTTTATATGTAACTTGCTAGTTAGGGTTTTCGACATGCATAGCTGTTGCAGTTTTGCCTACAATGCACAACGGTCTTCTCCTTCATCACGTCATACAGAATTTCTTTCGATAGATGTAGATGTAATTGCGTCAGAGCCTTTCAATCTTTACGCTTCTTCTCTTCCTTTGTCAATGTCGAAGGCATCTTATCTATCCCTAGTAGGGCATCCTCCAAGTCCATTTGCGCAAGAACTACCTGCATCTTTATCTGCCACAACACGAATCTGGTGTTGTGATCCAACAGTGAATATCATACTTCAGTGTTACCATTACCATGATCAAGATAAGCAACCCATAAAGCTCTTGATACTAGTTTGTAAAAAAAAATTGAACTTTGATAATGGCAATATGGAATGATTACAAAGCAAAAAAAAGAAAAATGAGAACACACAAATTTTATGTGGAAACTCTTTTAATGAAAAACCATGAGCAGGTGAGAAGAATATTAACTAATATCGAATTTAAATGATACAAAAGGAGTTTAGACTACTTGTATTTATAGTTTGAAAAACCTTATTCTAATCAACGTAAAATAGAATGAGTCTAGTAAGGTTGAAACACCTTATTCTAATCAACGTAAAATAGAGTGAGTCTAGTAAGGTCGAAACACCTTAGTCTAATCAATATTAAATAGATGAAGTGTAGTAAGGTTGAAAAACCATATTCTAATCAAAATAAAAGAAAAGAAGTGTAATTCTATATTGATTTTACTTTTATTTTATTTTACCATTGTATTTTATTTTAACAAGGATTCAGGTCACTCAATCCTAACAACTGTCATTTAATATTGCAAGCATACAGTTGTCTTCAAGTTATAATAGAATAGATACTCCATCGGAAAATATTTTGAGGATTGAATCCCAAATGAAACACTTAGTTCAAATATTTGTTTATAATACTTGTTATTACTAACTTAATGAATTATTGACTTAATTAAATTCATGATTAGTAACAATATCATTCTAATTTACAAAAAGAAATCCAAAGCTATTTAACCTACTTAATTAAAACAAACTCAGTTTAAAACTTTCCTTATAGGTATAGAAGTAGTGGTTGATTTGAAGGACCAAAGCTCTTTAACCTACTTAATTAAAAAAAATGCAATTTTTATCATTGAAAAGCTTTCCCAAAGGATAATCTCTACTACACTTGAACTTCCAGCTTTAGTTAAGATTAAGATTAGGAAAAGAAAAATATAAAGCAACTATAATTTGAAAAACCAAATCTGATTACAAAACAAGAAGCTACATTTGAAAGTTTTAGAAAAACAAAGAAAACTCTAATTGCAAACTAATTATTTAATCTACTTAACTAAGTCTTCTCTGTAACACCCTGTACCCAAGTCCGTTACCGGAGCCGAACACAAGGTGCACACAGACTTAATTATTTTCACAGTCCATTTAAAATTTTCCAGACAAGCTGGTTACTGTGTCACTGTAGCCTTAAAAATCATATCTTGAGTTTCAAAGCTCAAAAATCAGTTTTGTAATTTTTCCCTGAAATTAGACTCATATGTCCATCTACAAATTTTTTTCTAGAATTTTTGGTCAGGCCAATTAGTACAGTTTATTAGTTAAAGTCTCCCCTGTTACAGGGATCGACTACACTGACCTTTGCGCATTACGACTTGGATATCTCCCTGTACAGGGATTCAATACTGATACCGTTTCTTTCTATAGAAACTAGACTCAAATAGGAATCTATACATATATGGAATGACTCCTAATTATCTCTGGTTAATTTATAATGAATTTCCAAACTCGGAAAAGGGGATCCAGAAACCGTTCTGGCCCTGTTTCACGAGAACTTTAATATCTCTTAACATATAACTCATATGACCGTTTCGTTTCTTCCATATGAAATTAGATTCATCAAGGTTCATTTAAATAATTTATTAACTATTTAATTCCATTCCTACAAATTTTAGTGATTTTTCAAATCCACACCACTGCTGCTGTCAGCATCTGTTTTCAAGGTAAACTTTACCTATTTCGTGGTTTCCATGGACCAACTAGAGTTTTGTCATACATAGGTCCACATATAATCATATTTAGCCATTCCAATGGCTGATCATTTGCCCAACACTTCCACTCCAGTCCATAGTCACATCATGAAACCATACATATATACATAAACACAAATGGTCTAATGCCATACTCCACTTTTACGAGCCATTTTCCCATGGCTGTACACACATACATCACAAAACGTACTTGAAAAACAGCAAAGGGTAGTCCTATACATGCCATATCCAGAGTTCAACTAAAAGAGTACCAAAAGGGCTTTGATAGTGTGGATGACTTCGACTTGATGATCCCAAACCGATAGCTAACGAGCAAAATCTATAAAACAGAGAGCCAAAGCAACGGGGTAAGCATTTTAATGCTTAGTAAGTCTCAAGTAATGAAATCAGCTTTGACTAAAGTATTACATTCACATAGCTAAATGAATCACTTTATTAATACACATTCTCATAATCATACTTACTTCACACTTCATCAACATATACACACACAAGGTATCAACCTATCTAAGAGCCGAAAGTTCGTTAGTCGATTGAACGAATACTATTTCAAACGAATCGACTTTTCCGATGCACATGCAAACATACCTTATCGTTTGGGTTTTTCGAGCGTATTAATTGAATTTATTGCAGCACAAAACGCTCACCTTCAAACCAAGTTTCTTCGGAATTTAGCCGGATATAACCACAAGCACAATTGCCTTCGGGTCTTAACCCGGGTATAGCAACTCGCACAAATGCCTTCGGGTCTTAGCCCGGATATAACAACTCGCACAAATGCCTTCGGGTCTTAACCCGGATATAGCAACTCGCAAAAATGCCTTCGGGTCTTAACCCGGATATAATCACTAGCATAAATGCCTTCGGGGCTTAGCTCGGGTATCATTCAATTGCTCACGCACACATATATCAAAAATCACGACACATCCATATTTCATTTTCGTTACTAAGGCTCAAACACAAAACATTTATCAAACCTTTCCAATTTCGGCTCAATAGCCACACACAAAGAGCATGATTTCAATTGACTTTACAACGTAGTCCCTACGCACATTCGGCTATCCGCCATAATATGACAAATCATTTCAATATAATACAAGTAGGATCATTACTCGAAGACTTACCTCGGACGTGGTCGAGCGATTTCGACGGCTATTCGATCACTTTTTCCTTCCCCTTATCCAACTGTGGTCCTCTAAGCTCTTGAGCTAATTCACACAAATTTAACTTATTAAAATCTCATTATGCTAGCTTATGGTCGAATATGACAAGGAGTTTAAATGGTCATATGGCCACCCTTTAGCTCGAATACACAATGGTCATGCACATTTTTAATTACATCAAGCAATTCAATACAATTCATTCAAACATCAAAGAGAAGCTCAAGGTACTTAGCCCATATATCCATTAGACATTAGAGTCACATGTGTACGAAATCACGAATCGAATTCAACATACTAGCTAATATTTCCCCCTTAGCCGAATTTTCTAAGTCAAGCTAAAGCCATCAATAGGCTACCTAAGGCCGAACATACACATCAACATATGTACTCATTCATGTGGCCGAACATACACATCAACATATGTACTCATTCATGTGGCCGAACATACACATCTATGTTGAGGCCGATTTCAACACTTGATACATTCTACAAGTATGGTCGCTTGTATCGACTAAACACCATTTTGTTTCAAGTTCAAAACTAGGCTAATACGCACATATACACTAGTAAATCAAACACTAACATTTGTACTTCACCTTACTAGCATTTATCATCCAAATAACATGAACAACGACCATAGTTTTCTTTTACTTCCTACCATGGCCGAATGCCTTACAACCCCATACCATTTCAATTTTGGTCACGGTTGAACAAGGAACTTAATGCCTCACTCAAAAATGCTAAAAAGAAGATTTAAGATTCATCAATCCACCATCACAAGTATCATTAACAAGCTTCACATTTAGCATGCAATGACATTAACACAAAATCCACCTCGGCCGAATATCATCCCCGTGACTTAGCAAAGATTTGAACCATAGTTAATTAGAACTAAAGCTAGCAACTAAAAACATGCATGAATCTCATGGCACAACATCAAACATACCTTAATCTAGATACAAGGATGGCCAAACCTCTTCCTAATCCTCTTCCAAACCAACCATGAGCAAGAACTCCTTTCTTCTCCCTTGGAATTTTCGGCCAAAAGAATGAAAAATGATGAACAAAATTTTTTTTTCTCTTTTCTTCAACTCACGGCAAAAGGGGGGGACACTCACACCATTCTCTTTTTTTTTTTTCTTCCCTTTCATTATTCAATTCCCATGCTCATTATTTTATTTTTTTCTTACATACACCATTGTCACAACATGTTTTATGACATGTTTTTGCCCATCACTCTTTGTCATGGCCGGCCACTAACACTTGGGGGGGGAATTTGACATGCAAGTCCTCCCTTTTGACTATATGCACTATTAGGTCCTTACAGATTAGCCTATCACATTTCAAAAGTTTCACACAAGTCCTACTAACTGAATTCACATGCAATCGACTAAATCGAAGCTTGAAATTTTCACACATTCATAATTACATATTCTAGACAATAAATATTACGTTCAAACATTTCGCTGACTCGGTTTAGCGGTCCCGAAACCACTTCCCGACTAAGGTCAATTTTGGGCTGTCACATTCTCTCTATTTTCTTTCACTTAAGCTCATAAAAATGTACTTATATCTATACTTTTAAGCCTTAGAATGATAAAATTATATTTGATAAAAATTACAAATTGAGCTTGACCAACGCAACACAAAGGCTCTATCATTATGACGTTGACATCTGTTTCCGTAATTTCCCCTACGCCTCTGTAGAAATAATAGTCAAGCTAAACAGAAATAACCATTATCATCCTGACACACAGGATCCACCATTCAGACTTTCACCTCTGATTGCACATTTTAGCTCTTTCTTATAGTGAACCCAATCATCAGGAATCTAACTCTAGGGCCACAACATCCTCCTCTAAAAGTCGAGACATCAACACCAAATCTGAAGTAGCACTAAATATAAATAATACTAAAAATAAGCAAAGTGAACTTAAAATTTTGAAAATAAAAACAATCAATCCCAAACTCCAAAACATGTAAATTACACTAAAACATAGTAATTAACTTGAAATCATTCTCAAACAAATTTGAAAGTGATCTAAAATGTATAGCAAATATGTGTCTATCAACTCCCCACATTTAGCTTATTTTTTCTTGCCCATATGTAAAATCATTAGGCACTTCAAAACAGACACAAGAAACAAAATTACAACCCTCGATACATGAAAATATTTTCTAGCACTAAGAAGTTAAGCATCAAGCACTTTAAGTATAAAAAATTCTAATGTGAATAAAAATCGATTTTATAAATGCTAACAATGGTTTGAACAAAATAGAATTATCTCAAGATATTAAAAAGTGCTATGATGCTTGGATATTTAGTGCTCGTGTGCTTTGTTCATGTTAATCAACCCCGCTGAATTAGAAAGGTAACCAATAAAACTACTGAGTTCAAATTTAAAATTTTCATATGCTTCCTTGTAACACCTCTTATTCAAACTGTTGTTGATCTTAGATAAGATATGCTATGTCTAATGTCAAAAGCATGTTTTGGTATGTTCTGTCGCTTATTCCAATTAGTTTTCATATAATAATTTTAATTCTATTTTAGTTTCTTACTATTTTGAATTACATTAATACTTTTACAAATTTCATTCAATATATTTTTTGAATATACACTGGCTTAAAAACTTCTTGATGGTGGTGTTGTATTGAATATAAACTAGTGCAGATTATCTCTGGGCTGATTAATGATTTGAATATAGGAAGAGTAAATATTAAGAGAATATCTAGCAACATGGTGGTTGTCTGTCGTAAAAAGGAGGAAATAATCCATAAAATTGAAGGTTTAGAGGATGGAACATTGAGCAACCTTTTCTCTAAAGTTGAGAGGTGGTCTGAGAAGATCCAAGTGGACAATAAGATGGTGTGGTTGGCGTGTCAAGGGATTCCTCTTCACGTTTGGAATTGTATGATGTTTCAAAACATTGCGAAAAAGTATGGTGAGTTTCTTGGGGTTGATATTGATACAAGATGTTTTAAATCAGTTGTAAGGGGTAACGTCCATGTCCTCACCAAACGTTTGACAAAATTGATGAAATATTGAGGTTTATGATATTAGAATTCAAGAAGTTGAACCAAAAATTTTTATTAACCAATACAATTGTGAGAAGAAAATGAGAGACTTAATTGAAGAAGAGGATGATGGTTCATTATCACTTACTTTATTATTCATCATCATATTCATGTAAATACCTATCAAAGCTTAATTTTTGTGTTCAAGATTCATTTTCATATATCAAAGTTTTAATAATTCCTTCAACTTGAATATATTTTATTTATGTCATCACTTACTATTTATCTATATATCTCTTCTTATATCATTTGAATTACCTTACTAAAATTATTTCTTTATCATAATAATTATAAATAATCATTTCATCATTAGCCAAACTTATTTTTAACTCATGAAATACAAAAATATTATTTCTTGAAAAGTGGTATTGATACATGTTTATCAAGTATTGGTACTTATTTATTATGGATCAATACTTAACCCATTTATTTTTGTACCAGTACATGTTCATTATGGATCACATTTTATGGAGAGTGAAATGATTTTTTTTTATAATTAATTTTCTAAGGTTGAAAGGATAGAAAAAAATGACAGCTTGATTTTATTGAGGTTCAGGCTAAATAAAGCAAAGATTCCCCCTTTTTATTTATTTACAGATCCCTCAGAATTTGACTCATCTTTTGCTCCATTGTCCTTGTTTTTGCTTGAATCACTTCGTTCCCTATTCAATTTTGGAATCTATGGTTCAAATATACAATCTGGAAACTCAGGCACAAAAATAAGCGGGTCATGAAATATTTTCGTAAAAGAACTTCTCATTGAGTCATTCCATATTTTTGAATATCTCCAGTAAGCTTGTTGCTGCCACTACTTATGTTGCATTAGGTCCTTCAATTTTAATAGCTCATCACGAAGATCTGGGTGAAGCGAATGAGTTCTGAATGTTGAGGTCGCCATGTTAGGTTCAGTCATTGGTTTAGTTGGTTCTGCCTTTTCAGGAATTCCAGCTGACTGCATTGGTTTGATCTTTGTGGGATCTTCTTCTTTTTCTTCTTCAGGATCCTCGCTTGATTTAACTCATTGCTACGGAGCAGAATCTCTAGCTACTCGATAGAGGTCCAAATCTATGATTGTGCCTTGGCTATAATTTGTTTTCTTCACATTTGCAAGAATTTTAGCTTTTAAGCACAAAATTTTTATTGTAAAGTGAAAGTATGCTGGTCCAGAACGTCTAGTAGCACAATTTCGAATTTCCCTTCATTGTTTTCAAAATCAGGTAAGTTAAAGAATTTATTAGTAGTGTTTGAGTTTATTGGTACCTTGATTCCTCGAACAGAAACTACTGCTTGTTCACTTGAGGTTAAATTTGCATAAACTTCACGAACTATCTCTTCATATGCACTAGGACTTTTCCCATAGAACACTTCCCAATTTAAATCTTCAGTAGTTTTTCTAATGCTCGCCATGAAATTAGTTTAATTGCTTTCTTTCAATGTAAAGTCTTTTTCTAGGAGCATTTGTTGATTTTTGAAAATGCTATCGTATCTCACTTTGGCTCCTTCATAGTGGAATTTGTTTTGTGATTCTTCAACTTGGACAAAGGCACGAGTTCTTTTGCGAGGCATGATTGACCTCAACATAAGTTGGAAACAAATATTTTCTCAAAAATTCAATTTTCATAAAATAATTCAATAAATTGAAACATCAAATCATTAAATTAAATTTAAATTTTAAGAGAAAATTTTCTTACCACCTTTATATAGAAATTAAGAACTCAATAAAATAAATAAAATGTGAAGCTAAAGATGTTGATTTAGGATTTGTTGGAGGGTAATTAGTTGGTGTATTTGATGGTTACGACAAAGTGGTGGTGTGGTACAAAGGAAACAAGCGCGCGAGCAACTTGTATGCGTGAGCTGTGGGTGCGTGAGGGCTACGGGCAGCAGCGATGTGCGAGGGCTAGAGTAGTAACAACACACAAGGGCCAGGATGTCTGACCAGCAGGGCATAAGTAGCGGTTGGTGCAAGATCAGCAAGGCGCGCAGAAAGAGGCTGTGCTGATGCATGCGCAGCTAGGTACTGGAGTACTTGGTGCGTCATCTACTAGTGGTGGCAATTGAAGTTTGTGACACTAGGGAGTTTTGGAGGATGGAGGGTGCTAGGGCCGACGGTGGAGAAGGTGTATGGAAGATGATGGTTTGGTGTATGATGTGCATGAGGGAGAAGGGTGGTGGTTTTTAAAGTGGCAAAATGAAAAAGCTCGACTCAAACTCTTAGAAGAAATAATAATAAATTACTATAACTCCTAATCGTATTTAAAGGCAATAACACTTAATATATTATACAAATTATATAAATATACTACTTGGTATTATCTTATTTATTAAAAATAAAAACTCTTAAATAAAATATTAAAAATTCTAATCCTACACAAAGTTGATAACTATTAATATACATTATATAAAATACAATTATATATTACTTGTTATCATCTTATTTATTAAAAAGGAATTAAAATCTATATTTTAGATTTTTACAATATTTACAAAAAGAGATAGTTAATTTTAATATTTATAAAAAGAATAGTTAATTTTTGTAAATAATTCAATTAAGACCTCGGACTTAAAGATAGTTTGAAATTTAAGTTGCAAAATAAAACTCCGATAAAAATTGACCCTTTTATTTGAAAATTAAAAATTTATTTTGTCACTTAGGAAATATTTTCTTGGAAGATTATGTTAAAATCAATTCCTAGGAAATATTGGAGGGGTCACAAGTGGTCTGGCTTAAGTTCCAATCTCCTAGATATAATTTTTTTTAACATACTAATCCAGAAAATATAGCCTAATTCATTTATTTAAAAGAGAAATAAAATTTTAAGTATCTGATAAAATGAACGAGGTTTAATCCCACTCGATTTTATCCCCCCCGGTAATGTTTCAAGCACTGAGCGTTAACTTTGAAATTACCTCCCTTATCGTGAAGTTAAACAACCCCGTATGGGAAGACTTGATGAATAGTGAATGGACTGGACCAACATGATTTTAACTTACCTAGAAAGAACCTTAATTTGGAATTGAATAACAAGACTTGCTGACCTACTTTAAATTTCCAAACTCGAATGTGCTTGTCATGCCATCTTTTGAGTCTCTCCTTGAATAGTTTAGCATTTTCATATAAGAACCTATGGAACTCTTCTCACTCTTTATGTTGAAGCATTTGTTTCTCTTTAGCAAGTTTGAGATCTAAGATGAGCTGTTGTAGAGCCCAGTAAGCTTTATGTTCTAACTCCAAAGGCGAATGATAGGCTTTCCCAAATACCAACCGATAGGGAAACATCCCTAAAGATGTCTTGTATGCTGTCCTGTAGGCCCATAAAGTGTCATCCATTCTTTTGGACCAATCTCGTAGGTTTAGACAAACTACCTTCTCAAGTATACATTTTATCTCTTTATTCGCAAATTCAGTTTGTCCATTCATCTGCGAATGGTAGCTGTGGCAAACTTGTGCTCCACTCCATGTCTATCGAGCAACCTTTCAGCCATTTGTTCACAAAATGGGACCCATCATTACTGATGATAGCCCTAGGAGTTCTAAACCTTGTGAACACATGTTTCTGCAAAAATATTATCACAACCTTGGCGTCGTTCTTCAGATATGCATCGGACTCAATCCACTTAGATACGTAGTCTACTACTACCAATATATACTTGTGACCAAAATGAGGGAATGGACCAAGAAAGTCAATACCCCAAACATCAAATAATTCTACCTCAATGATGTTTGTCCGAGGTATCCCATTTCTGTTGGTGATGTTTACAACCCTCTAGCATCAATCACAACTCTTTACGTAGGCTTACACATCTTTAAATAGTGTTGGCTAGAAAAATCCGTCTTGTAGTACTTTGGCCGCAGTATGTGTACCTCTGAAGTGTCTTCCATTCAGATTTGTGTGACAATGATATAAAATCTTATGTACCTCATTTCTTGCCATGCATCTCCTGATCATTTGATCTCTACACTTTTTGAATAAATATGGCTCATCCTAGAAATAGCATTTTACATCGTGAAGAAAATTTTTCTTTTGTTGATACGTCTTATCAATTGGAATCAAACCACAAGCTAAATAGTTAGCAACATCAGCAAACCAATGGGTGTTATGGATATGATTTACCTTAAGTATGTGCTTGTCTGGAAATGTCTCCTGAATGGGTACAATAGATGAAGCTCCTTTTTATAGCTCTAATTTGGATAAGTGATATGCTACTTGGTTTTCTACCCCTTTTCGATCTTGAATTTCTAGATTGGATTTTTAGAGTAGAAGTACCCATCAGATCAATCTTAGCTTGGCATCTTTCTTGGCAAGTAATTATTTAATTATTGAATGATCCATATAGACAGTCATTTTGGTACATACAAGATAAAACCAAAACTTGCCAAAAGTGAAAACAATAGCAAGTAACTATTTTTTTGTTACTGTATAATTCAGTTGAGCTCCCGTCAGAGTCCGGTTTGCATAGTAGATGGGATGAAAAAAAATTTTCCTTCGTTGGCCCACCACAACTCCTATCATAAAGTCACTTGCGTCACACATTAACTTAAATGGAAAATCTCGATCTGGTGTGACAATAATTGGTGCCAAAACTAACCGATTCTTCAGAACATTAAACTCTTTTAAGCATTATTCATCAAATTTGAATATCATGTCCTTCTCCAATAATTTGCATAAGGGTTTAGTAATTTTGGAGAAGTCTTTGATGAATCTTTGATAAAAATTGGCATGTCTCAAAAAAGATCCTAACACCTTTTACAGATGTTGGAGGTGGAAGTTTCTCAATAAAAACTACATTTTCTTTATCTACTTTAATTCCTTGTCTCATTATTTAGTGCCCTAAAACAATACATTCTCATACCATGAAATGACACTTTTCTCAATTGAGTACAAGGTTTGTTTCTTTGCACCACCTTAGTACCGTGGCTAGATTGGCTAAGCAATCATTATAAGTGTCTCCAAACACTGAAAAATAATCAATAAAAGCTTTCAAATACTTTTCAACCATGTTAGTGAAAATAGCCATCATACATCTTTAAATGTAGCAGGTGCATTACATAAACAAAATGGCATGCGTTTAAAAGCAAATGTACCGTACGGGCATGTGAATATTGTTTTGTGTTGATCCTCCAGTGCTACTGTGATCTAATTGTACCCTGAGTAACCATCGAGAAAACAGTAGTAGTCTCACCCTGCAAGTCTATCCAGTATCTGGTCTAAGAACGGCAAAGGAAAATGATCTTTTCTAGTCGCCTTGCTCAACTTTCGACAATCTATGAAAATTCTCCATCCCGTAACCATTTTGGTCGATATTAAATCCTTATTTTCATTCTCAAAGACTATAATACCTCATTTCTTTGGCACACAGTAAACCAAACTTAACCATGAATTGTCTGAAATGGGATAAATTATACCCGCATTTAACCATTTTATGATCTTTTTCTTTACCACGTCCTTCATAATAGGGTTCAGTCTTCATTGTCCATCAATCATTCCTTTCTCACCATCTTTTTGAATGATTTTATGCATACAAATGGATGAGTTAATACCACGAATATCGGCTATGGTCCTTCCAATAGCCTTCTTGAATTGTTTCAACATTGAAATAAGTTTCTCTTCTTGCTCTTCAGTTAACTTTGCTAAAACAATCACAGGAAAATTCAAAACATTACCTAAATAAACATATTTTAAGTGCATGGGAAGTACCTTAAGTTCTAATTTAGGTCACTTAGCAATTGATGCTTTCGGTTGAACATAATCTCTGCTTTCTAATTCCAAAGATTCAAAATGAGATTGTGGATTATATCCCTTCTAGTTAGCTTCTAGCAAAGCTAAGTTTTCCTCCCCTTCTTCATCACTTAGAGGGTCTAACATTAAAACTTGTTCCAATGGATCCTCAACAGAGTTGTGTTCCCATTCTATAGCTAAATCCTCTAACTCAAATACTGTAAAATAACCATCAACTATGTCAGGGAATCACATAGACTTAAAAACATTAAAAGTTACCTAATTTTCCCGAACACGCATAGCACCCTTCTGCACATCAATAAGGGTCCTTCCAGTTTCTAGGAAAGGCCTTCTTAGGACGATTGGTACCTCTTTATCTGCTTCAAAGTCTAAAATAAAAAGGTCAGCAGGAAAAATAAATTTGTCTACACGTACCAATACATCCTCGATTTTTCCTTCTAAATGTGCTAAAGATCGATTTGCTAATTGAAGTGTAACTGTAGTTGGTCTAACTTTACCTATCCCTAATTTTCTAAATATGAACATGGGCATCAAGTTAATGTTTTCACCCAAATCACATAATATCTTACCATAATAAGTTGCTCCAATGTTGCAAGGTATGGTAAAACATCCAGGGTTCTTCATCTTTAGGGGTAGTTTATTTTGAAAGTATGCTCTATATTCCTTCGTCAGAGCTACTATATCAAATTCTCTAGTCTTCGTTTCTTGGATAGGACATCCTTCATGAATTTGATATAGTTTGGCAGCTACTCAAGAGCTTCTACCAATAGAATGTTGGTATGAAGTTGCTTGAGTACGTCTACGAATTCCTTAAATTGGACTTCCTGCTTCATGTTCTGAAGTCTTTGAGGGTAGGGTGGTGGAGGATTCTTAACTTGAATTGGCTAATTCATCTTTTGTGGTAATTTTGTATCTAGCAAAGTTGTTAGTTTATCGGAATTGACTGGTTCAGAAGTTACCTTATTGGGTTTTACGGATATTGATTCTGGTGAAGCTGAAATTTCAAAACTTGGTTGAACTTCCACTTTATCTCGAGCATCAGCTTGCTCTTCTTCAACTTCAAAAATTTTGGGCTCTATCGTCTTTCCACTCCTTAGTGTCAATGCTTTACAATGACCTTTCTCGGATTTATCAAGTTTTCCGTATCACTAGGTAAAGCACTTTGTGGTCTGTTCCTAAGTTCAGCTACAAGTTGGGCCATTTGGTTTTCCAGGTTTTTTAATGTGGCTACTTGGCTTTGGATTAAGGCATCATTTTTCATTATGTATGCCTTCAACAGATTTTCTAAGACGTTGAAAGGTTTAGCTTAAGGTTGTTTCTGAACTTGTTGGGTAAATACAAGTGGCTAGGTCGGTCTAGGTTGTGCATAAGTGTTACTAGGTCTAGCCCCTTGGTTACTACAAGAGGAATTAGGGTGGTTTCGCCAAGATGAATTATAAAAATTATATTGCAGTCCTTGTATTCCTCGGTTCTAGTTCTGGTTACTCATGTATTACACGAATTCTTGGTTTGATGGGTATTCTTCATATAAGTGCCCTTCCTCTACAATAAACACAAGCTACATTTTCAAATTGATTCGATGGCTGAGCTGCAAAATTATTAAACCTATTAGTAGTAAAGTTTTTAAGCATTGAGGAAATCGAGGATACCTAAGTTGCAAGTGATGTGAGAGTGTCCACTTCATGTAATCTAGCGACTCATCTTCCTGGCATTACTCGATTGGTTGGCCATTGATAATTGTTGCTGGCAATCCTCTTAATGATTTCATATGACTCGTTATAAGACTTAGAAATGGGAGCACCATTAGTAGAAGCGTCCACTACCATTCTCATGTGAACATTGAAACCATTATAGAATGTCTCTAATTGTATGCAATGAGGGATTTTGTGATGAGGTCATCTTCGTAATAGTTCATTAAACCTTACAAGGAATCGTTATCCATCTATTGGAAGGTAGTGATCTCGTTCCTCAACTAATCATTCTTGGTAGGTGAAAAGTTCTTCATAAGGAATCGTTCTGCTAACTCTTGACATGTGGTAATGGAATTTGGTGGCAATGAGTTCAACCAAGCTCGAGCTCTGTCCTTTAGTGAATATGGGAACAACTTCAATCATTGTGCATCTCCGGGTACTTTGTCTAATTTGAAAGAATCGTTTACCTCCATAAACAATCTTAAGTGAAGGTGAGGATTTTCGGTAGGCACTTCACTAAATTGACCCAATAACACCCCTAACCTGTGTTCATCGTCGAAACAGGGTTACAGAGCATTACTAGTGTTTTCAAAACATTTACAGATAATTCATGTCAATTACTATTCATTTTTCGAGATTAATCATAATGTCCCTAAATGGACCCTCGAGGTCCAATATGATTATTAGAATTGAGTTGGGACTAAATCGGGAACTCAGAGAATTTTTTGTGAAATTTCAATGTTTTTCTTAAATGTAGGGCACACACTCCGGTGTGGTCAAGGGACACGCCCGTGTGACCCTAAGACACGCCCGTGCTGCGGGCCGTATTCGACCCCGTGTAACTCTCTGACTTGTACCAAACGGCCAATCACACGCCCGTGTCCTAGGCCGTGTGGTAAATTTAATTTTCCAAAATTAAGTGCAGGTTTCACACGGTTAAGACACACACTCATGTTCTGGGCCATGTAGCACACACAGCTGAGACACATGCCCGTGTCTCTGCCCGTGTGCTCAATTCTAAGCATTCTATTTCTCAAATTTAAAATGCAGGGGACACACGGCCTAACTACATGCCCATGTACCAGGGCGTATGTCGTGTCACACACGATCAAGACACATGCCCGTGTGTCTACCCGTGTAGACAAAATAAAGCCATTTCCTAGATTTATTTCTCACCCAAACTTTGCCAATAACCTACACCAAAATTTACATTCTTATACCAATCAATCCAAGTATTATAACCAAGCTAATTTTAACATCTAACATGGTATATCATTACATGCATACATATTTATAATTTTATTTTTAATAAGTATATTCATTTAGCATAACTCAATCAATCCATAATATGTACTCATGATATTGTCATAGAATAACCTTAATAGATATACCAAAACATAATCATCACTAGTCATTCTAATGGCTAGATTACAAACAACATTTATAAGTCAACAATGGCCAAGTTACCTAGACATGCCATTATACCAAAATGAGTTTACTATTTATACCAAAACAAGCTAGTCGATAGTGTGATGATGCTCCAACCGATCTCCAACCTTCGCGAGCTTCCGAGCAGTATAAAACATACTAGTAAGCATTATATGCTTAGTAAGTTCGTATAACAGAAATTAAACTTACCAATCTCATTTATTAAATTTAAGCATACATTAACATGTTTTCCATCAACTTGGAAAATTACCTAAACACATGTACTCAATCAAATAAGCATAGATGAGCTCATCATGAAACACTTCATCGGGAAATCCAGAATCATTCAAGACATAAATCTATTTACACTTCATCGGGAAATCCAGAATCATTCAAGACATAAATCTATTTATCTTATTATTTCCTCATGTCAAGAATTTTGTCCGTTGAATTATTGAATTATCGATGGATACTCAAATAGTACACTCAAGGTGTACATATCCATAAACCGTCAATTCTTCATCAGGGTACCCATTAGGGCACATACTCTGGGAACACATTCTCGGGCCATATGCCAGGATGCTCAAACAAGCTATGTAATCATGTAGCAGGACACTTATCCAGGCATAAGAGTTTTTACTCAGGGAGTTCATAGAGCTAGTCAGATATCTCCGAAGAGATAATATCAGGGAGTACCGATAAGGTAGCAGAGAGGCAAAGCAAGCTTAACAGGATGCTATGAAGAGCTACGTTTGTGTCCGCATTAAATGTAGGATCACAACTGATTGCATGTCAGGACACTCACAAAGAGCTGCGGTAATGCGCAACACATGCTAAATCACTACGATCAGGATGCTCGCATGAACTATTTATTAAAACGCTCGAGAGGGCTATATCAAGATTACTCATCTGAGCTAAATCCTATCTGCAACATATGCATGATCAATTTCAATGTGCGAAAATCACATATATCCATCGAAATTCAATATTCAAATAGAATGTAACATTTTTTGGACTCATTTCAAGCATATGTATATTTCATGCATTTATAATATTTTTATAATTCATACAAGCACATATCATATTAAATCCAAATAAAACATTCAATTCAAACATAATAACATTTACAAGTAAGTCACACGAACTTACCTCGATAATAGTTCGTATAAGAAAATCTACTAATATGAAACTTTCTCTTTTCTTCGATCTAGCTTCGAATTTGAGTTATTCATATCTATATAAATGAATTTAATCATCAATTTATCACATTTCATATTCAATTGGACTCAATTTATATTCTAGACAAAATTACCATTTTTCCTCTAAACTTTCCATAAATTCCAATTTCATCCATATGCTCGGAAAAAGAAATTCATGCAATTTATTCCTTATTCCAAGCCTAACCAAAATATCAGTATAAAATTTACAGCACATGTATTCCATAAATTCAGAATTTTTCTTCAATTTTCACAACTTTACAATTTAGTCCCTAAATCACAATTTCATCAAAATTCACTTTGTAAAAGTTGTTTATCTATCAAAAGGCTTTCATTTTCTACCATAAATTTCAAATTTCCAGCATATTCATTGTAACGCCCTAAAATCTAAGTATTTATTCTTGTATGTTGTGTTACAAAAATGCACGCCTACTTCAGTGGCTATGTGTTCTAGGAAGTGTCTGAGAAATCTTGGGTTCAAGCCTTGGTTTGTGAAAAATTTTGTTTTAATATGAATAAACCCTACTTTAAGTCAGTAAGCTTCTTAAATTAATGTAGGTAGAGCATGACAGAAAGAGCCTGCTGGTCTAAGGGATAGGTGGTATGTCACTGTTACTAAAGGTCTTGAATTCGAGTCCTATTATGCGCAAGGTGTGTCTTATTTTGCTGATGTACAGTGTAAGAGGTTGAATATCAGTGTAACTCTGATGCTAATGGGCGGTTGGAGTGTTTGAGGGGAGTGGGGAGTGTGTAGTCAAATTCAAGAAGGATATTGTTGAGAGATTTTAGGAGAAAATCAAAGGGATTGGAAGTGGAGGGAATGTTGGTGCCGAAATGGAAGTGTAGGCACCCAATGAATTCAATTTGGAGTAGAATTTAGCTTTCGGGGTAAGCTTTAGTTTGGTTGTTGTACACTTATGTTTGCTTTTTCCTCCTCACTTTTGGTTTTTGTCAAGTGCTTTTGGGTTCTTTTCTATACGTTTCGATAGTCGAATACTATTAGGAAATTTTTCGGGTACATTCATGTTGGGTTATTTCAATTTTTGTTCTTCTCCCTCTACTCTTTGACAATCGTTTTTCCCTTTAATAGCTTTTGTGGCCGAATAATTTTCGTTCTTCCTCTCTTCTAATCGGTCATTAACATTTACCTTCTCCTTCCTCCTTCTCAACTCTTTCGGGTTTCAACATTTTCACCTTGGTACTGTTGCCGAATGGTTCCTCTCTCTTTCTCCCTCTCTACTCTTTTGCCTTTCATCAGGCTTCTCTCTTTCTCTGCTTAAGTCTAATACCCCTTCTTTCTCTTGTTGTCAAATCTCTTTCTTTTCTTGTTGCTTGCTGAATCACTTTCGATTTCTAAAACCTCCTCGAGAAGTGAAGGATTATTCTCTAGTATTGAAGCGATCAAGTCTCTCTCAGCACTCGATTATAAGTATCGTGACCCTTATATATCATGTGTTGAACTTTGGTGCATGGCTCGTGTCATAGGTTCTTGGTCGATTACCTTATTTTCCCTATCCCTGGTTTTGTGTTTTCAATAAGCCAGTATATGTTGATTCAAGCCATGTTTATGCAATCATCATTAATGGATTTAACTGATAATGCAGCTTTTCGACGAGGAAGGTGTAATCAATATTCGTCAACTGTTTAAGCGGGGTAAACCACACTCGTTCAATTAAGGCAAGTATCAAATACTATTTTGGGTTAAGTGTTAAAAAGTGGGTGATTAACCCTATTGTCAATCAACTAATAGAACACTTGGATTGAATGTAGGCTTGGTGCTCGTGGGCTATTCACACATTTTCGCAAACAGGTGTGTAAACACTGCCCAAAACATAAATCGGCAATAGCCAAAAAATGTGACCATTGATACTACACGGACGTGCAGTCGCTCGTGTGGTAATCTAAATACATAAACGTGGGCGTTTGATCGTAGAGGCCTCCATGAGCGATTTCATGGGCTTAGGCCATTTTTGGGCCACGTTAGGCCGAAATGGGCCATGTGGGCCCCACGGGCCTATGGGCCCCACACGGTAAACCACACGAAATTATGAAAAATATTGAGCTTGGCCGTGTAGTTCACATGGCTAAGGCCATATCTGGGCTAAGTGAGCCATACGGGCGTGTGGCCCACATGGGCTCGCATATGGCCTTTAGGCCCACTTTTACTGTTTGACTGTTAAGGTTGCACAGGTCACCCGAGATGACTGTGGACCTACTATTGGGTTGATATGTATACCTAGAACCCAGGTTGATAAATGACTGTTATGCCCCTATGAGGTAAAATGACTATTATGCCCTTATAAGATGTATGATTGATTGAGCATGCCATTTTATATATGTTGCATACATGCATGATATTATGATATGTTGCGTGGGGATGGGTTTATTATGATTGAAGAAAGTGTACTATACTGGAAGCTCTGCTGTAAATACTGTTAGTGCCGCTACAGGTGCTATTTTGGAGTGTAGGGATGGGTGGGTTGATTTTATCCCTACATGGAGTGTAAGGCTGGACGGAGTGGAGTGTCGAGACTGGCTGGGTAGGATTTATGATTGCATATACATACTGTTACTATTACTGAAATGGACGAAGGCCCACACTGATACTGATACTGTAATGGGCTAAAGCCCTAACTGAAACTGAATTGTTACTCATATGAGCTTAAGCCCATAATGTATTTGCCTACTGTATGACTGACTGTTTGTACTCAGGGATTACACACTGAGTTTTCATAAACTCACCCTATTGTTTTTCTACATAGGTAATCCCTAGGTGGATCAGTGTTGCAAGGGACTCGAAGGTGGCCACACAACCGCAACAGCTTACACATTCAGCATTTTATTTTCAAGTAATTTAATTTAGGTTTTTGTTATGTAATAAGGCATCTTTAAATTTTTAACATTTAATTTGGATATATTTTGATTTATATTTGTTAGTAGTAGGATGCGGGTTTTCAAAAGACAAATGTTTTTCAAAACACCACGTTTAAGCAACATATTTTAAAAGCTTCTGCAACAAACAAGGATTTAAAATGCAATAACAGATTAGTATGATTAACCTTTTTGCTAAACGACTTGAGTCTTAACAACAAATGGGACATCCTAAATTTTTGTTAAGATCACAAAGAGGTTTAACATAGAACGGGCTTTTTAACGGAATTGTATTTTTCGAAAAAAACACTTCAATGTGACACCGCAAAATTCGGCCATAACGTATAGGCCAGGTTTGGGGTGTTATATTTAGTGGTATCAGAGTCAAGTTTCAAAACTCGATTGTGGATTTAGGTTTCTTTTAAAAAACATGAAATTTTTAAAAAGAACTGTTTCAAATTATTTGAAATACTTGGAAATGTTTTACTGAATGTGTGGTACACCGAGTCTCCGACGCTGATCCTGTAAGTCCTTTGAAACTAATGTTTGTTTAAATTGAAATACTAAGGTTATTGTAAACAATAGACTGTACTGAAATACCCTGTTTAGGGTAACCTAAAACTATAGTAAGACTGCAATTTGTGAAAACTGAACTCTGAATTACTGACAATATCTTTCATAAAATATCTTGTAATAAACACTGTAACTATAAACTGATGCATAAAATTGCTAAAACAAATAATACGTAAATCGATAATGAGCACTAGAGGTACTCATGGAAGGGGTACAATAGGCTGCGGTGGAGGCCATGGATGTGCTCTGGCTACGTCTTCGTCATCGGGCCATATGCCTAACATTAAAGCTAGGAAGGCACCGGCTTCACCCGTAACTGAGACTGGGTCTCACGATCGTGCGACTGGGGACGATGCACTATCCCAAGCTATGTTGTGAATTTTAGAGAGGGTCGTTGGGGCCAACATTGGTACCGTGGGCCATGGGTTGGTTACGGAATGACTCCGGTCAAATGGAGCTGAGAATTTTAGGGGAATTGTAGGAGTTGCCCCTAATGTGTCTGAATATTGGATTGAGGCCATAGAGAGGATCATGGACGACCATGACTACACCTCCGAGCAGAAACTAAAAGGTGTAGTGTCATTGTTGGGAGATGAAGCCTATCAGTAGTGGCTTACAATTAAATAGGGTACTCAGTCCGACCGGTTGACCTGAGAATTCTTCAAGACTGCTTTCCAGGGAAAGTATATCGGTGCTAGTTATTTGGATGCCCGGAGGAGAGAGTTTTTAAATTTTACTCAAGGGGATAATTCAGTGGCTGAATATGAGACCGAATTTTTACGATTAAGCCGCTATACTAGTGGGATGGTGGAAACTGAATATGAGTACTGTGTTCATTTCGATGATGGCCTTAGGGATGGTTTAAGGGTTCTGATAGCTCCACAGAGGGAGTGAGATTTTGCTGCTTTAGTAGATAAGGCGAAGATCGCCGAGAAAGTGAAGCGTGTTGAGTGCCAGAACCATGAGAATGAAAAGGGTAGGAACAAGAGAGATTCGGAGCCCTCAAGCTCATATCTGAGGCCTAAAAAAAAGGCCAGAGTTGATGGGCCGGTCAGAGTTGAGGCCCTTGTTGTTTATTCTTGGATCTGCACCACAATGCGGATTGTGGAGATGCCATCGGCGAGTCTTTGGAAAAGGATTGGGGCATGTTTGAGGTGCAGATCATTAGAACACTGTATCAGAGATTGTCCACAGAGGCCTGATCAGATGCAAGCTACTGGTATGCGTACTGTTCAGCCGCCAAGGACTCCGAGAGGTCTTGGTCAGGCCAGAGGTGGTAATGATATGGGTCGTAGACTGCGGGCACCAGGCAAAGTTACTGGTCATACTGTGGTGAGGCAGCCAACTCTGGTTTATGCTGCACATCCCCAAGGGGACGGAGACGCCCCAGATATTATCACGGGTAAGTTCTTTATCTATAATGTACCTTATACTGCACTGATTGATGTTGGATCTATGCATTCATATATAGGATGTACTGTGTCTGAGATTTTGGGTATAATGGTTGAAAAAACTACGAGTGAGGTCACTGTGTTGAATCCATTAGGGCAGTTAGTGAAGGTAAGCAAATTGTTCAAAGATGTACCTTTGAAGGTTCAAGAGATGATCTTTTTGGCGGATTTGATGGAACTCCCTTCTGGAGAATTTGATTTAATATTGGGTATGGATTGGCTAGTTAAACATCAATTAACTTGGACTGTGCTACTAAATGGATGGTATTGAAAACCGCAGAGGGTGATGAGGTAGTTGTAATTGGGGAGCGTCGAAATTATTTGTCAAATGTGATTTTTGCATTAAGGGCTGAGAAATTGGTTCGTAAGGGTTGTGAGGCGTATCTAGCCTACATCGGTGTTTCTGATTCTGAGGTTTTATCTATTAAAGATATTAGAACAGTTAAGGACTTTTCAGATGTTTTTTCGGATGAGCTGCCTAGGTTACCTCCAAACTGTGAAGTTGAGTTTGGGATTGAGCTACTACTTAGTATAGCTCTGGTGTCCATCTCCCCTTATAGAATGGCACTGAAGGAGCTTGTGGAGCTTAAAGCTCAGACTCAAGAGTTACTAGATCGAGGGTTCATCTACCCTAGTCTGCCTCTGTGGGGAGTGCCGATTTTATTTGTAAAAAAAAGGGATGGATCCATTCGTATGTGCATCGATTACCAACAATTGAATAAATTGACTATTAAGAACAAGTACCCCTACTGAGGATAGATGATCTATTAGACCAGTTCTGAGGAGCTTCGGTTTTCTATAAGATTGATCTTAAATCAGGGTATTATCAACTAAGGGTCAAAGAGACTGATGTTTACAAGACAGCGTTTAAGACTCGTTATAGTCATTACGAGTTCCTAATGATTCCGTTTGGATAGACGAATGCACCAACGGGTTTCATGGATTTGATGAATCGAGTGTTCTAGCCCTATCTGGATCAATTCATAGTAGTTTTCATAGACGACATCCTGGTGAATTCGAAAACTGAAGATGAACACGATGCACATCTCTGAGTTGTTCTACAGATTCTGAGGGAGAAACAACTGTACGCTAAGTTCAGAAAACTCGAGTTCTGGTTATGAGAGGTAACATTTCTGGGCTATGTGGTATCTGCAGAAGGGATTAGGGTTGATCCTCGAAAAATTGAAGTTGTTCCGAATTAGAAGCCACCTAAGGTGGTATTTGAGATTTGAAGTTTTCTGGGTCTGGCAGGGTATTATAGATGTTTTGGAAAGGGGTTTTCGTTGATTGCTGCACCTCTGACTAAGTTGTTGCGTAAAGGGGTGCCATTTGACTAGACTGATAAGCAGCAAGAGAGTTTTGAGAAGCTTAAGGTTCTGACTAAGGCCCCTGTCTTGATACAGCCAGAGTCTAGGAAAGAATTCACTGTTTACAGCAACGCATCAAATGTTGGATTAGGATGTATGTTGATGCAAGATGATAAGGTAGTTGCATATGCATCCCGTCAGCATAAGACGCATATGGAAAATTATCCGACGCATGACTTGGAGTTGGCCGCAGTGGTATTCGCACAGAAAATTTAAAGGCATTACCTGTATGGGGAAAAGTGTATCATTTACACGGATCACAAGAGCCTCAAGTGCCTTCTCACTCAGAAGGAGCTAAATCTTAGGTAGCGTAGATGGATCGAGCTACTTAAAGACTATGACTGTTTGATTGAATACCATTCTGGTAAGGCCAATGTGGTGGTCGATGCACTGAGCCGTAAGGATATGACTGATCTGAGGGCGATGTTTGCTTGTCTTAGCTTATTCGATGATGGTAGCTTGTTGGCTGAGCTCCAAGTTAAACTGACATGGATTGAGAAAATTAAGGGTAAATAGTTGGAGGCTGAGTCACTAGGTCTTTAGTTCTGACGGATTGAGAGTGGAGAGACATCAGATTTTGGACTGAATAGCGAATGGGTACTTTGTTTCCGTGGAAGAGTCCGTGTACCGAAGGATACTGATATGAGGCAGTCTATATTGCGAGAGGCACATAGTAGCCCTTATGCTATGCATCCCGGTGGGAATAAGATGTATCAAGACCTTCGTGAGTTATATTGGTGGCCAGGTCTTAAGCGTGAAGTTACTGACTTTGTGAGTAAATGTCTAACTTGCCAGCAGGTTAAGGCTGAACATCAGTTACCTTCTGGATTGCTTCAGCTAGTTAAAATTCCACTTTGGAAATAGGAGAGAGTAACTATGGACTTCGTTAGTGGGCTACCGCTAACACCTTCTAAAAAGGATTCAGTATAGGTCATTGTGGATCGATTGACCAATTCTGCCTATTTCATACCAGTCTGTACCAATTACTCGTTGCAAAAGCTGGCTAAACTGTATGTGCCTGAGATAGTGAGACTGCATAGGGTATCAATTTCTATAATCTCTGAAAGGGATCCTAGCTTCACGTATCGGTTTTGGAAAAAGTTACACGAGGCTTTGGGTACAAGGTTGGACTTCAGTACTGTGTTCCATCCTCAAACAGATGGTTAGTCAGAGAGGGTGATTCAGATACTGGAGGACCTGTTAAGGAGTTGTGTGATAGATTTCTGAGGTAGTTGAGAGGACTACTTGCCGTTAGCAAAGTATGCGTATAAAAATAACTATTAGTCTAGCATACCGATGATACCATATGAGGCATTATATGGTCGTAGGTGTCGTACTCCTTCGTGGCGTGTTCTGGGTCCTAAATTAGTTTCTAATACCGAGGATAAAGTTAGGCTAATTCGGGATAGACTGAAGGCAGCATTAGACAGACAGAAGTCGTATGCGGATCTGAAACGTAAGGAGATTGAGTATCCTGTGGGGGACTTAGTATTTCTCAAGGCCTTACAATGGAAAAAGGTACTGAGGTTTGGACGGAAGGGCAAGCTACCGCATATTGAAACACATGGGATTGGTTGCCTATCAGTTTGAGTTACCTTCAGAGTTAGACTGGATTCATGATGTGTTCCACGTCTCTATGTTGAGGCGCTACTACTCTAATCCCACGCATATTATCTCGACTGAGGAGATAGAAGTTAGACCAGATCTAACTTTTAAGGAGAAGTCAGTTCAGATTCTAGAGCGTGATGTAAAAGTGTTAAGGAATATGTCTATCCCACTGGTTAAGGTACTTTGGCGTAATCACAACTCGGAGAAAGCCACGTGGAAACCCGAGGAGGTGCAACAACAATACTCTCATCTATTTTGACTAGGTAAATTTCGAGGCCGAAATTTTCTTTTAGGGGCTAGAGTTGTAACGCCCCAAAATCTAAGTATTTATTTTTGTATGTTGTGTTACACAAATGCATGTCTGCTTCAATGGTTATGTGTTCTGGGAAGTGTCTGAGAAGTCTTGAGTTCAAGCCTTGAATTTTGTTTTAATATAATTAAACCCTGTTCTAAGTCAGTAGGCTTCTTAAATTAATGTGGGTAAAGCATGACAGAAAGAGCCTGCTGGTCTAAGGGATAGGTGGCATGTCACTGCTACTAAAGGTCTTGAGTTCGAGTCCTGTTATGCGTAAGCTGTGTTTTATTTTACTACTGTGCCGTGTAATAGGTTGAATATCAGTGGAACTCTGATGCTAATGGGCGGTTGGAGTGTTTGAGGGGAGTGGGAAGTGTGTAGCCGAATTCAAGGAAAAAATTGTGGAGAGATTTTAGGAGAAAATCAAAGGGATTGGAAGTGGAGGGAGTATTGGTGCCGAAATAGGAGTGTAGGCACCCAATGAATTCAGTTTGGGGTAGAATTTGGCTTTGGGGGTGAGCTTTAGTTCGGTTGCTATACACTTTTGTTTGCTTTTTCCTCCTCACTTTTGGTTTTTTTCAAGTGCTTTCGGGTTCTTTTCTACACTTTTCGATAGCCGAATACTATTAGGGAATTTTTTCGGGTACGTTTATTTTGGATTATTTGGATTTTTTTCTTCTCCCTCTACTCTTTGACAATCGTTTTTTCCCTTAATACCTTTTGTAGCCAAATACATTTCTTTCTTCCCCTCTCCCAATCGGTCATTAACATTTACCTTCTCCTTCCCCCCTTCTCAACACTTTCAGGTTTCAACATTTGCACCTTGGTACTGTTGCCGAATGGTTCCTCTCTCTTTCTCCCTCTCTACTCTTTTGGTTTTCATCGGGCTTCCCTCTTTCTCTACTTAAGCCGAGTACCCCTTCTTTCTCTTGTTGCCGAATCCATTTCATTCCTTGTTGCTTGTTGAATCAATTTTGGTTTCTGGAGCCTCTTCGAGAAGTGAAGGACTATTCTCTAGTATTGAAGCGATCAAGTCTCTCTTAGCACTCGATTATAGGTATCGTGACCTTATATATCAAGTGTTGAACTTTGGTGCATGGCTCGTGTCATAGGGTTGGCCGATTGCCTTATTTTCCCTATCTCTGGTTTTTTGTTTTTAATAAGCCAGTATATGTTGATTCAAGCCATGTGTTTATGCAATCATCATTAATGGATTTCACTGAAAATGCAACTTTTCGATGAGGAGGGTGTAACCAACCTTCGTCAGCGGTTTAAGCAGGCTAAACCACACTCTTTCAATCAAGGCAAGTATCAAATACTATTTTGGGTTAAGTGTTAAAAAGTGGGTGATTAACCCTATTTTCAATCGACTAATAGAACACCTGGACTGAATGTAGGTTTGGTGCTCGTGGGCTATTCGCACGTTTTTGCAAACAGGTGTGTAAACACTACCCAAAACGTAAATTGGCAAAAGCCGAAAATGTGACCATTGACACTACATGGACGTGCGCTCGTTCATGTGGTAATCCAAATGCATAAAAATGGGCATTTGAATCGTACAGGCCACCATGAGCGATTTCATGGGCTTAGGCTGTTTTTGGGCCACGTTGGGCCGAAATGGGTCATGTGGATCCCACACGAGTAAACTACACGAAAGTGTGGAGAATATTGAGCCTGACCGTGTAGTTCGCATGGCCAAGGCCATTTGTGGGCTAAGTGAGCTATATGGGCCCGTATTATAGCCTTTGGGCCCACTTTCACTGTTTGATTGTTAAAGTTGCACGAATCACCCGAGACGACTGTGGACCTACTGTTAGGTTGGTAAGTATACCTAGACCCCAGGTTGATAAATGACTGTTATCCCCTATGATGTAAAATGACTATTATGCCCTTATAAGATGTATGACTGATTGAGCATGCCATTTTATATATGTTGCATACATGCATGATATTATGATATGTTGCATGGGGATGGGTTTATTATGATTGAAGAAAGTGTACTATACTGGAAGCTCTGCTACAAATACTGTTAGTGCCGCTACTGATGCTATTTTGGAGTGTAGGGATGGGTGGGTTGATTTTATCCCCACATGGAGTGTAGGGCTGGACGGAGTGGATTGTAGAGGCTGAATGGGTAGGATTTCTGATTACATATTTGTACTGTTATTGTTACTGAATGGGCTAAGGCCCACACTGATACTAATACTGTAATGGGCTAAAGCCCTAACTGAAATTGAATTGTTATTGATATGGGCTTAAGCCCAGATTGTATTTGCCTACTGTATGACTGACTGTTTGTACTTAGGGATTACACGCTGAGTTTTCATAAACTCACCCTACTGCTTTTCTATGCAGGTAATCCCTAGGTGGATCGGTGCTGCTAGGGACTCAAAGGTGACCACATAACCGCAACAGCTTACACATTCGACATTTTATTTTCAAGTAATTTAATTTGGGTTTTTGTTATGTAATAAGGCCACTTTAAATTTTTAACGTTTAATTTGGATTTTATATATTTTGATTCATATCTGTTAGTAGTAGGATGCAGGTTTTCAAAAGACAAATGTTTTTCAAAACACCACGTTTAAGCAACATATTTTAAAAGCTTCCGCAACAAACAATGATTTAAAATGTAATAACAAATTAATATGATTAACCTTTTTGCTAAACGACTTGAGTTTTAAGAACGAACGAGACATCCTAAATTTTCATTAAGATCACAAAGAGGTTTAACATAGAATGGGCTTTTCAATGAAATTGTATTTTTTGAAAAAAACACTTCAATGTGACACCACCAGATTTGGCCATAACGTATAGGCCGGGTTTGGGGTGTTACATTCATCCATAACAAAATTTCTATACTTCGATAACTTTTCAAATTAATCCCCAAAATAGATAGATTAGACTATCCCGGTTTCAAAAATATAAAAATTACTCAAAACGAGACTTGAATACTTACCAAATAAATCCAAGAAAGCTTATTTTCTCTTTCCTAGGGTTTCTATGTATAATTTGGGGAAGATGATGAAAAAGAAGATGATATTATTTATTTAATTTAATTATCATCTTTTAATTTTGTCACTTTCCAATTTAGTCATTAACCTTTTCTAATTTTTCCATGGATGAATCATCAAAAATATCTACTAACTTTTCTTTAATAGTCTAATTACCATATAAGGACCTCAAGTTTTGAATTTCATAGCTATTTGGTCCTTCTAGCTACTAGAATCCAACTTTTGCATTTTATACAATTTGGTCCTTTCCATAATTAAGTACATAATCGATAAAATTTTCTTATCAAAATTTTCATATGATATTCCCATCAAAATGAAAACCATGCAAAAATATAAAAATAATTTTTTTTTCCGACTTAGATTTGTGGTCCCGAAACTACTATTCCGATTTCATTGAAAATGGACTGTTACAAACCAACTATCTAAAGCATCTGGAACATGATTGGCTTCATCTTGAATTATTGTGCCTTGATTTCAAGTATCCTAATACCTGGATTAAACTCATGAAACACTAGCATGACATTCTTTCTTATAGCTCTATCTCTATCATCAGCAATAAGGATAGGATTTTGAACATGATTGGCTCTATTTCCTTTATTCGGATTTTCAAAGTTCATCTCTTCCGTCCTTCTCTGATTTGCTTATCTTCTTCTTTGTCGAAAAGTCCTTTCAATCTCAGGGTCTATAGGGAGTAAGTTGATAATTCTATCAATACTCATAAACAACTAAAACAATCACAGAAAATATGATTAAATTAAATTAAACAGAAAATAAACCAAAATGCAAAATTAACAATTTCATAAATAGTGTCTTTTAAAACAGTCCTTGGTAACGATGCCAAAAACTTAGAGTGACGAAAATGTGAACCGAGGCCTCCACAAAAATTTGAATGCTGCTATTCCAAGGTAGAAGAAAGCTCTTTTTCAAAAGGAAAATCGGCAAGGGAAATGGGGAAAAACAAGAAGGGAATGGAAGAGAGAAAGGTAAGTGAAAGAGAGAGATGTGTGGGAATGAATGATGTGTTGAATGAGAAGGGAAGAGGGGTATTTATAGGTGTGAATGGATACTAAAAATAGAAAATAAATTTCATCCATTCACTCTCCCTTGGCCGGCCACACATGGTGCAAAGTTTGAGTGTTTCAACTTTACTATATTTAGCTTCGCACAACAAGATAAAGGCATAGAAAGTGGAGGGGTTTGAATAGCATTTAGGGAAAGCTCAAGGATTGTTTTGCAACATAAAAATAGAAAAAAATCAGCTGATTGGACCATCTATAAGGACAGTTTTGGGCTTCCAATTTGCTTGGTGGATCAATCTTCTATACTTAGCATATTGGGCCACTTTCTCCTTCAAGTTTTATATTAATTTTAAACCCAATTAATTTTGGATAAAAATTAAATATAAAGTAAATAAAATGATCATCATTTGGACCATCCTTGGTTGGAAAAATATTCAGTCTTGTTCTTGGTGCACTTGATGTAAAAATTACCCCAACAGTTCAAGCCTTTCGAGGTGTTTGCCGAGCCAGTTTTCACCTTTTGTGCAAAACTGTCGAAAATAAACCAACTTTGTGAAAATTTATTATAAAAATAATTAAAATTCAATATGCTAATAATTTAAGTGGAAATTAATTATTTTATAATTAAAGTATGAATTTTGACAAAATTTACTACGAAACTGCAAGAATTAGAGCTCAAAACGTGCTAAAAAAGTCTATATTTTTATGTTTCCATGACCGTGTGTGGCAAATGGCCATGTGACAACTCGTGTCCCAGCCCGTGTGCTCCTAAATTGCTTCCAAAATAAGGCAAAACAACACCAGTTCTTTAAGTACCAATTCAAAACCAAATCAGCCATAAACATGCTTTCAAACACATATAATCAAGCCTAAAACATACCAAAACATTCAACCTAAGTGCCTAACCAATATGCCATCATTTGGCACCATAATTCATACACCAAATTAATTCAAATTCAATGCTACAAGTTCATATCATAAACATAAATCAAACACGTCAATTTAACCATTCCATTCACATTGCATCCCACCATATCCTCTTTACTTTCAAAAGGCATAAACGAAGCGACCAAAAACACACATACATAGACATTTATAAGCCAAAAATCAAAGTCATTTATAACAAAATAGCATGTCATTTATAACCATCACCAAAATAACCAAAACATCTACCAAAATGATGGATTGATAGTGTGTTTGTGCTCAGACTAGGTTCTAACCGTTCGAGCTTTCCAATGATCTACAAAAAAAAAAGAGAAAAAAACTAACATAAGCAACTAATACTTAGAAATCTCGTATAAATCTTAAATGTAAACTTACCAATTAGGCTCAATTTATATAATTCATGCATATTTTCATTGGCATGCTCATGAGATTATTCATTTCCTAATTACAACACCAATCTCACAAGTTAGTGAGTTTAATAATGAAACATAAAATCTATACATTTCATGAAACATATATTTGGAACATATCCATATACATTACATTTTCACACCTCCAATATGTAACATTCATATATTTCAAGCATTTATACAACCCTTTCATTTCATTCATTAAGGCTACATAACATATCATGTAATTGCAATTATTTGATCAAGCTTTTATTACCCATTGAACCAAATGAAACAACGTCGGATACACGGGAACCATGCTCACACAAAGTGTGCTTGTATCTGTAACTGTAACATCAATTGTAATGCTCACACGAGCTGTGGTTCAGGATGTTAAGCTACATGATGCTACTCACATAAGCTGTGGAGAATCCGTAACAAATGCAGGACCTCAACTAGCGGTAGGACATCTAAGACCAACACTCGAGACTATATAACCCCTAATGACATGTCATTTGTATCCTATGTATTCACTAGGTTCAAATGGGACACATTATATACTCAAATCCTTTATTGCCATTCCATTATACCTTGTCAAATATACATCCATAAAACTCATATTTCAAACATAATCATCAATTTGATTAAGATTATAATTAAATCCAAGTCACTAGTTAACATTTATCAATCAACTAAAGCTATATAAAGCACAACATTAATCAACAATTCAACCAAAATAATAATTAACCAACTTAATCAATATACATACTTACCTATATAAAAACGATTACTAACACGAACCGATGACTATTCTACTACTTCGGCTTTTTCGCGATTTGAGTCCAATTTATTCGATTATTGATCTAGATAATATTTTTAATTCAATTAACCAATTCAAACAGCTTAAATAATTATTATAAACTTATAAACCTTATCAAATTAAATTTACAAAATTGCCCTTATCATTTTAACATTTATACAATTTAGTCCCTAAACCCTGAACTTACAAATTAACCACAATTAACCAAAATCCAAGCTAGCCAAATTTCTTAAAGTTCCTAGTCAACCCATATTTATCATCATTTCAAAATATTTCCATGGAGTTTTACTATTTTAACAAATCAATCCTTTTAAACATTAAAATTACTAAAATTACTTAACAAAATACCTATATGTAGCTATCAAGTTCATGAATTTTTCAAATAAGTTCATAAAAACATATAAATAATTCATGGTAAGTCCCTAAAATTTTAATATTTTCACAAATTAAACCCCCGGGCTAGCTAGATTAAGTTAAAACGATCTCAAAAACATAAAATTCACTAAAAATGAATAAAAATTACATACCATGCAAGATGAAATTAACCTAGCCGAACAAAGCTTCTTCAATGGTGTTTTTCTCCCTTAAAATTTGTTAGTGACTTTGGAAGATGAGAACTTCTTTTTAGTTTATTTTGTTTTAGTTTTATTTATCTAATTACCATTTTATCCTTAATAATTTAACTAACAAATAAGAAAACATTGTCCATAAATGTCCAGTATCTATATATATGGTTTATTTACCTGTTAATTCTATAAATTCACATTTCTATAGTCAATCGACACTTTAACTAATAGATGCTAACTTTTGCAGGTTTTACGATTTAGTCTTTTTTACTTAATTAACTATTTAAACGTTAAAATTTCCTAACCAAATTTTAACATGAATCTAATAAACACTTGCAAATATTAAATAAATAATATTTTCTGCCTCACTTATCAGAACTGTGGTCCCAAAACCACTATTTTCGACACAATTGAAAATGGATTGTTACAAAAATCATTGTCGAGTTTGTCTTTTCTCAACAGATGACCCTTCACATTCTCAAATGAAAGATTATCTCTACCATAAATCAGGGTTTCCCTTTATTCATGCGCAATGTGTACAACCGTTGTTTCAGCATTAATCAATTAGCCAAAAACTTTGTCGTATAAAGGGCTTCTAACCTTTTCCATATGGTGAATTTCATTTTCTCCATCAAAACCTCCTGCAACATATTATTTGTTAGACCTAATTGAATAGTGGATAGAGCTTTTTTATTTAACCTATCACATTATGATTTATCCATATTTGTAGACTTCTTCTCTGTAAAGACCTTTTCAAGATTGCCCTGAACCAAAATTGCCATTATTCGAATCTGCCATAGATTGAAATTTGTGATACTATCAAACTTATCAATATCAAACTTTGTTGCTATCATATCTGAACGGATTGATTGCGGAAATTGAACTAGCTTTGGATATTGGTTTATTGGGGATAAACTTGATTAAGCAACGAACAAATAAAATAACGGAGAAATTAAAAATATCAATCACAAATATTTTACATGGAAAAACCCCTCCAAAGAGGATAAAAAATCATGGGCAAAGATAATTTCACTAAAATGGAAAAAATGAAGAGTACAAAAGATAAAAATAAAACTAAACCCTGAAATAAGAACCCTCAAAACGTAAATACAAAATTCTCTAAAAGCTTGTAAAAGTTTATGCTTAAATGTGTAATGAGTTTTTTTTAGGGTGGAAAATAGCCTATTTATAGGATAAATTTGTAGGTCAAATAATATTAAAATAACCTACACTAATTAGAGTTTAAATGGTAAACTAAAAACATAATTTAATTAGGAGAAGAAAAGCAGAAAAATAAGAGGCATAACTCCGCACACTTCCATAAACTATTTTGAATTTCAGTAAATAATAATTGTAGGTAGCAACAGGCACTAGGGATCAAAGGGGGTTCAACCCCTCACCCTTCTCAAAAGTTCATTTAGCTACTAAATTTAATGAGGATTGATACCATGTTTCGGCGTTCAATTATTTATATATGGAAATGCCTGAAATCAGCTAAAAATGAATTTAAAAAACTAAATTATTTTAGCTCAACTAAAAAAATTCTTAAATATAAATCAAATCATTTGAAGTGAAGTATTAATGTATGAAATATAAAAATCAAGTAATGAATAAAATGTTGTGGCAATTCTATGAGACAAAGTTGAGAGAATTGATGTTGTTGAATGGGAAGGTTGGAATTACTTGGATTATATCTTAATAACATAATAATGTCGTGGCAAAATCTTGACCAAATTACTGCTCAGAGTATAACTACTGCATTCTGGTTCTTTCGAGACCTAGAATTAAAGCTATCATTCTAAGTCTTTATACATCTACAAGTCTCAAGAACAATACCTAAAAATATTCTTGCTCACTCTGTACATAACACAATTCTATGTCTAGAGTGCTACGAGTATTCGCTCGAGTACTCGCTTGTATCATTAGATCACGATCCAACTTATTTAACCTTGTCATAATTAAATCAAGTCTAAGGATATACCATGCATTCATCTATGTCTAGAGCTTGCATGCATATGTTTAAGAATAATCTAAACCGAATAAAATAGTAGATCTACTCAAAATATCACCATGGTCATCAAATATATCAAGATAGATCTAGTGATTCCAACCCAAATGAAATTAGCTCATAGGTTGGGATTTAACATCCAAAATCAGAATAACATTCAACATCATCATTAACAGTTTAGAAATCACAAAAATTAATTAACATAATGAAGGTAGAGCTGGAGGAAGCTTTCACTTTGACACTGCTGAATCGTGTAGGACCCAAGGCTGATTGCTCGTCCCTTTCCTTGCGTCTCTATTTTCCTCTTAAAATGCCTACCCTTTCCCTTTTCTCTAGAATTTTTATGAGTTTTTCTGGAGAGAAAATTGCTCTCTAAATCCCCATCCAAAATCCTTGTGTCTTCTTTCTTTTCTCTTTCCTCTTTTATAGGGTAGGTCCTCCTCTCAGCACACACTTTTCTCCCTATTTTTTCAAGTGGATTTATCTGGTACATATCCAGCTGGCTGACAGTGACGAGGACTGAGTACTACGTCAGCATTTTCCTGGAATTGCCATGGCATTTGTGTTGGCAATCCATCCAAACTTTTGCCATGGCAATAGTTCACTTCCTTCGTTCTCTTCCTCCTTTTCTTCATCCTTTCTGCACCTGTTGCTTACAATAACTAATTCCCTTTTTCCCAACAATAAAAGTAACATGAAATGACATTTGAGGCACAATCCAAGCGTTATCATGCAATGTTTTAAAAATAACCCAAAAACACAAATATATCTACTTAAGTACAAGCATTTAATCAAGCTTAGAGCTTCGAAATATAACTCTTTTCAAGAGTTATCATTAAGCAATAAACAAGTAAAATAACGAAGAAATTGGAAAGATCAAACACAAATATTTTACGTGGAAAAACCTTCCGAAGAGGATAAAAAACCACAGACAAATATAATTTCTCTAAAACGGCAAAAACGAAGAGTACAAAAGATAGAAATAAAATTAAACTCCGAAACCTGAAATAAGAACCCTCAAAACGTAAATAAAAAATTCTCTGAAAGCTTGTAAAAGCTGATACTTAAATGTGTAACGAGATATATTTTTAGGGTGGAAAATGACCTATTTATAGGTTAAATTTGTGGGTTACATAATATTAAAATAACCTATACTAATCAGAGTTTAAATGGTAAACTAGAAATAGAGTTTAACTAGGAGAAAAAAAAAAGTAGAAAAATACGAGACATAACTTCATACACTTCCATAAACTATTTTGAATTTCAGTAAATAATAATTGTAGGTAGCAACAGGCACTAAGGATCAAAGGGGGTTCGACACCTCACTCTTCTCAAAAGTTCATTTAGCTACTAAATTTCATGAGGATTGATACCATGTTTGGGGGTTTGATCATTTATATATGGAAATGCCTAAAATGAACTAAAATTGAGTTTAAAAAAATTAAATTATTTTACCTTAATTAAAAAATTCTTAAATATAAATCAAATCATTTTAAAGAAGTGCTATTGTATTTATTTTGAACTATAAAATATTTTATGATTTTTTCAATAATATTTTATCAAAATCAATTAGAAATAAATATTAATATTAAATGTTATTATATTAAAAGTTTAGTAAATTAAAATTAACAATAATTTGCATACAATGTTGTGCATTACATTGTAACACCTTCATGGCTCATTTGGTTACTAGTATAGTAACATTAAGAAAAAATTATTTATTGCATAAGTATTATAATAGTTAGGCATACAATAAAGAATAATTAATACAAATTTAAATTTAAAATTAGAATAATAGGTAAAACCCTTTTAAAATAAGCTTCTTCAAAATAAGTTGTTTTTTTTTTCGTTCTCTTAGCTAAAAGTAAACCATTGAGAGTGTTTAAATATTGGTAATTGAATTAGTTTAATATTAACTCCTATATTAAAATATGCATAAAAATAAAACTCCAACTAAATATAGTATCAACTAAATATAATATCAATGGTATTTTGTTAAGTTTTTGATATATAAATGTTATAGTGTAAAACTAGCTTATTCTTATATTTTTCATAATATTATAAGTTATCTATTTGTTTAATCCTCATTATATTTCATAGTTTATATTCATATATGATATAAAATTTTGATTAAAGCTACAAAGTTTGATTATTTTTTTAATAAAAACTGATTCTTGAATATATAAAAATGGATTTTTTAGATTATCAACTTAAGATAAAGTTTCTTTTATTTATTTAAAAAATCAATTTTACCGCTCTAATTAAAATATTATAAAATAATTATAGAAACTCTCGTTAAAATTTTCATTTTTTCTTTCAAATCGTTGACCCTCGGACCTTTTCTGTCAAACCATTAAAGCTATCCATGGAATCCTTCAGCTTCTTCCTCAACCAGTTGACCACCGACGTCCTCGTCTGATCTGAAGATGCCACCACTCATTTGGCAGTGGATACTGACGACAACGACGATGATTATGGGCCTTTCTTTGACTTAGAATTTGCAGTTCCTGATGAGGATGAAATAAAGGAAAACTAAGAAGATAATGTTGAAGATAAAGAAAGTGAGGCCTCAACAATTCACTATCTCAATGTTGAAATCAGCTGCTAAAATTGGAGTTTTTTTTTTTTGTTAAGGTTGAAGAAGACGAAGCTCAGCTCAAATGAAAAAAAAGAGCCGCCAAAAATCAGGAAGGAAGCGACGGTAACAAGAAGTAAAACAAGAACAGGTTTTTACAGTGAAGTTTAAGGTGGAAGAGGTTCCAATAATGTTTCTGTTTTCCAAAGACAACGGCAAGTCACAAAAATAGCAAAGCTCCGATGATTCTATTTCCGATGAAAAGAGATTCTCCAAAGATGTAATGCAACGATACTTAAAGCAAGTCAAGCCTCTTTACGTTAAGGTCTCGAGAAGGTAAAGTGAGAAGTTAAGGTTTTCAGGACATTTAAACCCACCGTCCACGGCGGCTAAAGAATCGGTTGGGGAGAATCAGGTGAACGTGAAAAGCACCTGGATGTTCCAGCAGGACTAAATGTCTTCTTTTTTTTTTCTTTTCTTTTTTTTTTTCTACAAAGAAAGGCTGGAAGGCCACAACATCAAATTAAATTGCATCAGAAATTATAATGTAATGGATATCACTAGGATAATCCATCTCAAAAGACAAATTACAACAATTAGAAAGAGACCAAGTACAAAGAGAATCGGCCAATTTATTACAACCGCGATCCACCAAATTGACGTCGGCTTTAGATAAAGAATCAAGCATCTTGCGGGCTTCCTTGATATGGTGACCAAGAATCGTGATATCCTCGTGTTTGCGAAAGCGATTGATAATGCTAGCACAGTCCATTTCGAAAATAACCTTATCAGAATTGAACGAATGAGCAAGCCAAAAACCTTCGATAAGGGCATCCAATTCCGCCCATTCGGAGTTAACCACCCTGTTAATGAAAACCGCTTTACTACTTAAAACAAAGACATCAGAACCACTCGCAATAATGCCCAAGCTCGTACCATTAGCATTCACGGACGCATCAACATTCACTTTAGTAACAGCCTTCGACGGTTTTTTCCATTTACAACTTCTAGGGACCCGAGGTAAGATCGGCTAAAAAGAGAAGTTATGAATCCAGAAGTCATCGTTGAGCTTGCGGGCTTTATCCCAGATCACCCCCGCATCCTTGTCCTTGCCTCTAAAAATAACATTGTTTCTATTGTTCCAAATGTTCCACACAATAGAAATGAAGTCTTTGAAGCCTTTTTTGTCCAAGATACGCACAGAGTCTTCAATCCAATCAACGCAAAACTCATATTAATTAATCGGTAATCTATTTTCAAAGCCGCTTGTAATAAGGACATCCCGGGTTTTAGGGCAATCTCTTAAAGCATGAAGCATCGGTTCATCCCCACCTCTACACCTCGAGCAAACCGGATTGACATGGCGTTTAATAGCCAAGATCTTAACATTAGTGGGAAGCAAATTGTGACCAATGCGCCAAGCTAAAACACAGATTTTAGGGAGGACTTTAATCTTCCAAATTAATTTCCATAAGAATCGATGTGGCCTGAACCCAATACTTTTAAGTAACAACCAAGATTAGGCCGATTTGGTCGTGTAAAAGTCATAGATATGATGAAACCAAACCATCCTATCATTTGGCCAATGAGGTAAGATCGGGATATCACAAATACGACTAGCCAAAGAGTCCCCTTATAGTGACATCCCAACCACCACAGTGTGGTAACCAAAGATCACAGACTTGCACCTCTAGAAAAGTGTCATTCAGGAGTTGTAAGGCATCACCATCGAGACCTTCAAAGCCCTATTTGTCCTTATCAAGCCGAACACTATAGCCATCCCCCAATTGCTAACCAAAACCCTTATCAAGAGATCTAGTTGCCGTCGAAATGCTAGACCAAGTGAAAGAAGGTTTGTCGACCTTTTTGGGAAGAAAGAGATAACCATTAGGGAAGTATTTCAAGCTCAGAACTTGATAGCACAAAGTATTCTTCTACGAGATGAGCCTTGTAACACCCCCATACCCGACCCAATCATCTAGTCAAGGCATCATGATGTCACATTCATTGCCGAAGCAACTATTGAAAATTTCATATCAATTTATCATATTATTTAATTAATGTAGATCATTAACTCATTTTAATAATAATTGAATTTACGATAGAACTAATAATGAGTTAAAGAAGCTCATTAAAACATCCACAATTGATCAAAGGCTAAACTGTAAAGTTCATTAAAATTTCTAAATTGTCGTCGCGACATTGGGGTTTTCACGTCTTAACATGGTGAACTTGTCATCATGACGTCGTCTTCATTTTCTTACAAGTTTCACGCTTTATTTTTATTTATTTATTTTTATATATCATTACCTGAATATATATTCAGGTGTCATAACTGCCACTTCATTTTACTTATCATCCACTTACATCTATTTCTAATATCAAGTCCTCATCAAAACATGATATTCAATCAAAGATAACAAAGTATATAAAATTAACACAAATATTAAAGTTTTACAAATAAGACCGTTTGAGGACTTGCACTTTCAAAAGTAGTTTACCCATTTTATGTACATTTCATATTTATTTCTAAATCGTGCCAATCAATTTAATTCTTCATAAATTTTAACAAATAATTCAATATCACATCAATTAACAATTATTCACTTGTTATTTTATCAATTCGTTTAAACATGCTTACATGTATTAATCATTCCATCACTTACAACTATTTGAAACATTTCAAATTCATTTACTATATATATATATATATATATATATATATATATATATATATATATTCATATTTTTTTCCTCCTCCTCCTCTCCATTCCACATCCTTTATGTATATATTTGTTAGAATCTTTAACTTTTAGTATATAACATGTTTATTTTATAATTCCACTATTTACTTATGTGTTCATATCAAATATGTCCACTTGAGTTATAGTCACTAAATTATTTATATCTTGAGCTAAAAATTTGAAATTAAGATCTGCTTGATATTTTTGAAACTAGACTCAAATATATAAAAATTTTAGAATTTATGACTTAACCAATAAGTATAGTAAATTCTTCAAATTTGTCTCTGTTCTGCTGTTTGACAGCTTCGACCTTTTTTTACTAAAAATTAATTATCTCTTATTACGGGGTTTGGATGATGTTTTTGTTTATTTCTCTTGAAAATAGACTAATTAATAATTTAAAAATATAAATTTAAAACCCTAATTGTTTTTTACAATTTTTTATGATTTTCCAAAGTCAGAACAAGGGAACCCAAATCCACTCCAACCTTGTTTCACGAAAATTAATATATCTCAAACTATAAAATTCCGTTTCTTTCACCATTTCTTCCATATGAAACTAGACTCAATAAGATTTAATTAAATATTTAATCAGTCTCTAACTAAATTTATATAATTTTTGGTGAATTTTCAAAGTTAAGTCACTGCTGCTATCCAAACAGTTTTAATGAAAAAAATATTTTCTTTTCCATGGTCACCATACAAATCACATTCTCTCTTACCAATTTAGTGTTTTAAGTCTCTATTCTTCATTAAATACTTTTTATTTCTAGTATTTATATTAAATACATGTTTCATACATCTCACTCAAAACATCTTTAACTCAATCTATTGAAATACAAGTAGGTTTAGTATGAAACTTACCTTATTTTTCAAGAATTTCTTTATTTCTTCTTCATTTCCATGCATATCTCATCTTCACCACTTTCCTTCCTTTTTCTTCTCATTTTCTCCACTTTCATCTACTATTTTCTTGCTTCTAAATTGATGAACATATTTTCTAGAATCTCTACTTCATCTTCTCTCTTTAATATTTAAGGAAATCTTCAAAACTTTTGGGTAAAAAGGTAGGTTTTCATGGCAAATGACTAAATTGTAAAGAAAAGAAAACTTCTTTTCTCTTCCTTTCACTCACATCGGAAGGATGATCCATTTCCTTCATCCTTCCTCTATTTTTATACTACCATTTCTCTAAATAAAATAATAATAAATATCTAAGCAAAATATTAATAAAATAATATTTAACTAATTAATTAATTAAAAAAATTACCAAAATATCACCAACATCATCATTACATTCTAAAACTTTCCCTTTTGTTAATTGACCATTTTTCTTTTTATGATCTTTCAAAATTCCATCCTTGAATCATCACTTAATTTTATAAACTTGTGATTTAGTCCCTCACAATTCTTCACCTATTCAATTTGGTCCCTGCATGCCAATTTACTCCTTCAACTTCCTCATTTTTACACTTCGATCCACTAAATTTTGAATATTTACACTTGAGCCAAAAACTTTCCACATTTTTACAATTTAGCCTTTACTTTAAATCAATATACTAAAACCTACTTTTTAATCATCATCATCATCATCATCATCATCATCATCATCATCATCATCATCATTATTATTATTTTAATACTCCTCAATATTCTCTTTTATCCGCTTTATATAATTTTCTCATTTAACCGAAAAATTATTTATACATTATTTAATTTATTACTACTTTTATTATATATCAATTTTAGGGATGTTACATTTATGCTTATGCCGTAGAACTTTTTGCATATTTGCAATTTAGTCTCTTCCTTAATATATCATGTCATGCTTCTTGATTTAACTCTCTTTTGATATATTGTAACTTTCATTTTCTTTGATCTTATACCTTATTTCGCTTATATTTTATTTATATTATTTACAACCAAGGTGGTTTTAAGGATGTTACAAGCCTCCAAACTTGTCGATTGATCAAAGTTAAGGTAAAGAGCCGCAGATCTCTAAAATTGATTCTTATCATGCCCTTAAGAAGGAAAAGGTTATCCAACGCGAGCATGGCCCAACCACGACCTTTCTCCTTGCTTGTCCACCACTATTGACGGTTTTTCGAGGTCATCTCCTCCATCGTTCCCCTAGGAGTGAGAAAAATAGACATAACATAAGTAGGTAGTGATTGTATGATAGATTTGATAAAAATCTCTTTACCACCATAGGAAAGTAAACATTTAGACCAACTATTAATCCTGTTAGAAAAGTGATCAAGGATATGCTTAAAAGCCCCTTTCTTTTGCTTGCCAATAAACAAAAAGAGCCCAAGGTAATGATCCAGATTCTCAACCACTCGCATCCCAAGCATGTCACCAAAAACTTCTGATTCCCTGGGGATTTGGGGCTAAACCATACCATGGATTTAAAAAGGTTAATTTTTTGCTCAGAAACACGCTCAAATTATCTAAAAATATTAACAGTAGTGTCGACTTGCTTGTTCTTATTCTTGACAAAGAGCAACGCGGCATCAGCAAAAAATAAGTGATTAATCCTAGGGACATTCTGACTCCCCCTAATACCATGAATATTCCCGCAAGCTTGAGTATCACAAAGCAAACGAGATAAAACCTCCATCCAAAAAAGGAAAAGATAAAGCAAAAGAGGGTCCCCTTAACGGAGGCTACGCTCTGGGATAATCTCGTTGGACAGAGTCATATTGCACTTGATAACATATTTAACTGAATGGACACAATGCATAATCAATTCCACCCAACCATATGCAAAATCCATCCGAAGCATAACATTTTCAAGGAAGTCTCACTCTACCCTGTCATACGCTTTACTCATGTCAAGTTTGATCACCAAACCCTTATTAGGCCCATTTTTGGAACTCTATAAGTAATACACAAGCTCGTGAGAAATCAAGACATTATCATGAATCATACAACCTGAGACATACACGCTCTGATTAGGGATAATGCAAGAGTGAAGGACCGTCTTGAGTATGTTGGCTAAAACTTGAGAAATGATTTTGAAAATGACCATAGAGAGGCTGATAGGCCGAAAGTTAGCCATGTCCCTAGGATCCTTAATTTTAGGAATAAGCATAACCATCGTGTCGTTGATCTCCTCAATATTTTTCTTAACCTCTAAGACATCATGATAGAACTAGAGAACATCTTTACCAACCACATCCCAATTTTTCAAAAGAACAGACCGGAGAGACCATCGATACTAGGGGCCTTACGGGGGGTCCATTTGAGCGAAAGCGTCCATAATGTCCTTATTAGTAAAACAGCCCAACAGGCCTCATTCATTTATGAGAAGATACACCTTCTAACATGACTTATAACCCTCTCGTCATTCAGCCTCAGACTTAAACAAGTCATTGAAATAATTCCAAGTCACCTTACTAACATTTGTCGTCCCCTTGACCCAATTGCTATCCATATCAGAAATACCTTCGATCTTATTCTTCTTAAATCTGTCTGTCGCACGAACATGAAAAAATCGAGCATTTCTGCCCCCCTCCTTAAGTCGAGCGATACGAGACTCTAAGCGTAATAAGATTCTTCTTCGGAATAAAGGCAACCTAACTCTAAATGACTGGTTCTAAGCAACTCAGTATTCAACATCACATTAGGCTTGTCAATGAGTTTATCAATCCTCTTAATCAGACGATGCATGCGACTCTTCAACCTATTAAATCGAGCATGATGCTAACGACCAAGACTCGAACAGATTTTATCAAGGCACTCAATGAAATTACAATTATTTTTGTTAACATCCCAAAATCTTCTAACAAGATTTTTAGCGTCTCTATCTTTGGCCCAACAAGCCTTGAATTTAAAGAGCAACCTAGAGTCCTTAAAATCATTGTTGGGCTTACGACCTACTGAATCAAGGAGAATAGTGTCATGATCCGAACAACTTTGTCTCACAACCTTAGTAGAAAGGAAATGTATTTTCTCCACCCCGAAGTCGAGACCATGAATCTATCCAAACGCTATTTGACAAAATCAGATCCGTCCCTATTGTTGGACCACGTAAATCAAACTTTATCTGTTTTAATATCAATCAAAGCCAGCCTGTCAAGCACTTTTCCAAACTCTTCCACGCCAACCTTCTCCCCATCATTCAAAATGGCATTAAAGTCCCCACGATGATCCAATCATCATGAATCAAACTGTCCACTCTTCTCAAAAATTCCCACGACTGGTCACGATTATTTAGGTCAGAAAAACCATAAAAACCCATGAAACGGAAACAATCCATCCCCTTAATAGAAACCAAAGAATCAATATGGTGGTTAGAGAAATTCTTTATAATAACCTTAGTCTCATTTTTCCAAAGGAGAGCCAAACCCCCTCGGCGCCCCTCAGGGTCAACCATAAAACACCCATCCATGTTGCATTTGATCCTAACATACTCCAACTCACAAGCCTTAGCTTTAGTCTCGCTCAAGAAGATAATAAAGAATCTGAAAGCTATCATAATGAGCGCTACAAAAGACTTTTAATAATAATAAGTTGTTTCAAATCACAAACTGTCGCAAGGTTTCTGAGCCTATGATAGTTCCATCAAAGAATTTTCATGGTTCTCGGCGGGGCTGATCACCAGCCATTGCCTTGAATGGTGAAGCACCATCCGAGAGTTTCCTCCTTACCATACGAACCAAACTCTCCAAATTTCCCTTGCCATTACACCCCTTAATTTTCTTACGCTTACTTCTTATACGATTCTCTCTTTCTTTGGGAATCCCCCTTGGTCTTCTATCATTTAACGAGCTAGAATCCGAAACCTCTTCACCCACCCTTAGCTTACCTTTCCCTTTTTCAACCTCATATTCCTCCTCCCCAATCCATCCCCGCTTCTTATCATCGATCTTACTAGCGACATCATTCCTTAAAATTTCAACTCCATTTGGCCAAATACCTCCGTAGCAATTTGACCGTCCTAATTTTACCCGTAACCAATTCCCAAATTTGAGGTTCGATTCATCCGATTCCACCTGAGACTGACATTGCTTAGTCTCATGTCCGATGTAGCCACATTTGTAGCAAAAAAATAGGGAGCCTTTCGTATTTGACCGTGCACAAGAGTTCTGTCCCATCTTACCCCCACCATTTTAACCACACATCGAAGAGGTTTTTAAATATTGATTTTGACTCTGATTCTTATGTATTCGATCCAACAACCGTCCTTGTCCTTCCAATCGATGGCCATTAATTCACCTCAGACAACACCAAGATCAACCACCACTTCCCGATCCAATAGTTCAAAAGGAATATTGTAGATTCAAATCCAAAAAGGGGTCAAATGGTAAAAAAATAAATTTTTCTGTTTAACTCGAATATAAATTACACAATTTAAGTTATCTGAAAATTCGAATAACAAAAGGTAAAACTACGTCGTTTTGATAAATATTTACATTTTCTAAATTTAAAAGTCAAAATCATTAAGTTAAAAGGCAAAACTAGGTTGTTTTGATAAATGTTAACCATTATATTGTTTATGTAGTTAAATAATTTTGTACTTTTTTTACTAGTTAAATAATCGATCCATGTAAACGCAACATTGAGTATAAATAATAAAATTCGTTAACTCGACTCGACTTGACTTGAAATTTTTTGACTCGATTCGATCCAATTCGAAAAAAATTCAAATTGAGTTTGGTTGCTAAAATAAGATTCGTCAACTTAACTAATTTAAATTTTTTGACTCGATTCGACTCGATCGAATACTCACCCCTAGACATAACCCTACCAACAGCCCATGCTTCGTGTCCATTAAAGTCCAGGGACGACTTATTCAACCCAACCACCTGAGTAGCCTCTTCCTCCGAGAACATTAATTTAGCGAACAGCTTATTAATATCTTCAGCCATCAAACCCCTGAAAACAGCACTCAAGCAACCAGACAACCAAACACCCAGCCAACAAGCGAAAAACTAAAACCACCCAAGAACCAAGAAAAGCTGACACCCCAAGAGGAAACAAATGGCCCTCAAAACAAAGCTCTGTTACGAATAAGCCACCACCCTAGAAACTAAAGCAACAACCACGGAAACAAAACAAAAAAAAAAAAAATAGATACCGCTGGCACTTGACCAATAACCAAGGAAAATAAGTCGTAAGACAAGCCAAAATTCAAAAGACCCAGATCAAATTCAAAAAGCAATATCAAGAAAGATGAAAAAATAATAATAACCAAAAAAAACAAAGCGATAAAGAAGAAGAACAAAAATCCCAATTTAAACAGTCCATTTACAACCTAGAAAAGGCAAACTAAACCGAAAGAAAAAAAATAAAACAGGAGCACCTTCGCCTTCCAACTTGGGACAACACCAAACTGGAACTTACAGCAGAAGACGCAAGTTTCAGGAGAAACTCCATGCCCAGGCACGTAACAAGCTCGGATCAGGAAGATACTCCAGTGCGAGCCAAACCAAGAAGGAAAAACGAAAGAGATCGAAACAAGGACATATTTATCTTCAGAATTACCCCAATGAACAGCCACCCATAAAAGCAGAACCCAAACAGAGAAAATTCGGAAACAAAAAATCAAGAAAGAAATAGGCACAAAAATGAATCAGGATAAAAAGGAATAAAAAAAATAAGGGGAAAAGAACAAAGTAAAACAAAAGGAGATGCGAGAAGATTCTACCTGAATTGTAGAGAAAAAACAGAAAACGAATATTAAAATACTACAGTAACAGATCATTAACAATTGGACTACTTAAAGAAATGTGAAAAATATCGAGGATTGAAAGAAATGCATGAAACATGCATAAAGAAAGATACGTAAAACCATGCAGAAAAAAAAGAAACAAGCATGCAAAACAATAAAAGAGAGAAAAGGACAAAAATCACCGCTTAAGGTTGTCACTGCCTAAAAGCAGGAGTCGAAACTTGGCAAACCACGCACCCTTTCCATGCACAAAGCGACAAGAATCACCGAAAATGGAAGGAGCAGAACCACACCACCGCAAAAACACAAAAACGCAGGGGAATCCGAAGAAGACCACGGACCTCTACCTCACCGTCCAATTGTCCATAAAAGAACAAAGACGGACCGAAGAACCGAAAAATGAAACAAGAACGAAAATCGCTAAAATCTTGGAGAAAATTCAACTCGCGCTACCAATCGCCTCCTTCAGCAGGACTAAATGTCTTTTGTAAGCATTTGGGAAACAGTAGAGCAGCTTCCTCGGTCGTAGCGACCACTACTCCTTCAGTGGCAGCGTTTTCCTCAAGCCTTCTCCGGACCAGACGAGGACGTCGGTGGTCAATAGATTGAGGAAGAAGCTGATGGATTTAATGGAAAATTTTAATAGTTTGAGAGAAAAAGTCATTATGTGCACTAAGACTGTTTTCGGTTTAAACTTTATTTTAAAATAACTTTTCTATCACCACAATACAATTATTATAGTGATTCGAAACTTCAAAAGCATGATGATAGGGGATTTATATACAAAGGACTAGTTTAGACGTTTAAAATTAGTGAGTATTATATGATATATATATTTATGATAAACCAATCATAATATTTTAATTTTTTAGTGAAATTAAATGCATTTGCTCCTTTTAAAATCACAATCACATTATATCATTTAATAATTCTAATATTGATTGTTATACAATATATCTATTTTAACGGAACCAAGAAAACTGTTAGTTGTAATGGTAAATCATATTGTATTTTTAAAATGAAGACGTGAGTTTGAACTTTGTAAATGAGACTATTAAAAGGGACAGTCATGAACTTCAAAAAGATTCATCTCTATAAACCACAAAACGAACGTTGAAAGCTACCTTAATTAAAATAAATGTAAACTACAATGGTAGTCTTTCAAGTATTAGTAAGTTTTCTTTCATGATCAATTAACTATTCGGTTTTTTCTATTTCGGTCGCCTATCATTCAAGGACCAATAAAAAATTGACCTGGTAGCTTTTAAAACATTTATAATAACAAATCTAACTCTTAACATTTATACATTGTGTCAATTTAATCTTGATTCTAAAAAATAGGCCCTCAATCTTTACACACTGTGTAATTTAATCCTTTTCCAGTTTTGTTTTGTTGGAGCGTGGGGATAAAAATAAACTTGTAAAAAATTAACGAAAGCTTCAAAGCATGTATCAATGTCACTTCCTTTAAGATTCTATTCGCCCTCACCTATATTATGATGTGCGAAAGAGTAGTTATTGACAAATAAACCTTGAGTATACAATGAAACCCAATGACTGCCTACGTTTTTCACTGATGAAAATAGTCCACTAAGCATTGAGTAGAGCATAACAAGGATATCAATTTTCATAAATAATTTTTCTAATAATTCTTCATAGAACAATCTAGAAATATGAAAGATGGTGGGAGAATAGAAAGAAACTTTGTTTCTATTTTTTTTGGGGGGGGGTATGTCATAAAAATGAAATTTTACTCCTATTTATAGAAGGTCTTATGTCTCATCATAGGGACATGAACTATCTAAATGGATAGTCATATCTTTAGCAACAAATATTATTATTCAATATATATCTACTTGAATAATTATGACTATTTGTTAATAATCAAGTGACATAACTTTTGAATTCAAGAGACATAACTCATCACATAGTGACAACTTTTGGTTGATAACTAAGTGAGATAACTTTTGGTTATTTATAACTTTTCATTTGCAACAATTGGAACATTATATATATTTTAAAAATGTTCCAACATATTTTTCTTTATGATCCTTTCTAACATTATTCATATGTTTGATTCAATGTAAAAATAACAGCAATGAGAAATAAAACTATCCAAATTTTGAAAAATAGTCAATTCTAGTGTTTAAAAATGAAAAACCGCTTTGTTCAATACAACTATAAGTCTAACAACTTAAACAAAATTATTTTTTTTAATTTCGATTTGCTTCATTAATGACAATCAACTCAAGTTAACAAAAATAAATAATTATCATTGAGAAATCAAATTCTTAGTCATTTGATGTATAAGAAAACTAATGTATTCGAGGATTGTCTAGTTTAATAATAAATATTTTCTTAAAATATTATTTTCTTTTATTTATAATTTACATATTGTGTATTAAATTATATTTTTATGTAAAAAGATAAATTCAGATAATATATAAACATTGATGGTTAAATTTTAAAAATTAAGGCTGAATTTGATACGTTTAAACGTTGAAAGTTAAATTTACTATTATGTTATTTTTAAAATTGTCATGTAATATGTTATTAAATAAATTTAAATAATTAAATGATTATTTTATAGTAAAAATAGCATATCAGTAGTTGGGTCAGCAGTGTAGTATAAAAAAGTAATAATAATAATAAGCTTCAACTATATTAAAGAATCGTCATCTAATAGGAGTGCTTAGAATTTACTAAATTTAGATTGTGAGGTATCAAACATGGTGGGGAGACTGGCATTTGGGCATTACCAACTGTAATGAACCCAAATGTCAGTGTTTGCTATCTTTGTTTGTTTGACCAAAACCGAAATCCCGCTTTTCGGGCGAAATAAACTGAAACCTTGAAATATAGACTTCCACCTTGAATCCACATGTATTTATATAAATCCATAGTTGCACCCTTGTCTGAAGTACTAACAACCAACTTGGAATTCCTTAATTACATAAAAAATGTCTCCCATGTCTTCCCCAATTGTTGCACTCTTCCTTACCTTTTTCCTTCTCTTATCAGCTGCCGATACATTTAACATCACTAAGGTCCTTGGCTCCTTCTCAGATTACAGCACCTTCAACGACTTGCTGACTCAAACTGGTGTTGCGAGTGAGATCAACGACAAAAAAAGCGTCACTGTTCTTGCTGTTTCCAATTCTCAGATTTCAGGACTTTCTAGCCAACCGAAGGATACAATAAAAAAGATGTTGAGCATTCATGTGGTACTGGATTATTACGACAAAGCCAAGGTGGACAAGGTGCCATCTAAACCGTTGACTCTCACCACACTTTACCAGCAAAGTGGGAAAGCCCAAAACCAGCAAGGTTTCTTGACTATGACACGTGTGGGGAAACAAGTGTCATTTGGATCTGCTGCTCCGGGTTCTAGCCATGATTCTATCTTTGTTAAACAAGTTACGACTCAACCCTATGATATTTCAGTACTGGAAATCAGCAATGTTATAAATGTAGCCATAACTTCTTCCCCATCTTACGCTCCTAATGCTTCTCCTCCCAGGAAGGCTTTAGCACCTGGTCCCAACAAGTCCCCACTTGCGTCCCCACCTAAAACTACCCGAAGCGACATACCAGCTGCTGATGCTCCTTCTACAATCACCGACTCTGATGCTCCTGATAATACTTCTGCTGCTTCTATAGCTTCTGCCTCTGCCATCCTTTTCATTTTCGCTTCGGCTTGCTTCATGCTTACCATGATTTGAGTGCATGAATTTTTGGTTAGCACTCACCCCACTATGATGGGATGTTCCCAAGTTTTCAAATGCTTATGAAATCAGACTTTTCTTTCTACTTTTTCTTTTGGTTGGAAAAAGAATGCTTCATAATCAACTCCAAAAGTTAGCCAACTTTGGGTAAATTTAATCAATTACAATCTAACCAGAACAAGAAATGGATTAATTGCCGAATCTTGAGAAAAACCAAAACCTCGGATTAACTTCAGCAAGTGGGTCATTGTTTTAACCTGAAATTGGGTTCTCCTTAACAGACCTTAGCATTACAAAGAATAATGATATTAACTGGAATATATATATATATATATATATATAGAGAGAGAGAGAGAGAGAGAGAGAAACAAAAACAAATATAAAAAAATATATTGGAAAATATTAAACCTTATGAAGAGAAACATGCTTAGTAAAATTTGTTAAGCTAGAAATTTATTCGATTTCCAATTTGCATAAAGAAAAATATGGACAAATAAAAGTGAAAATATAAAATTCTGAAGCATGTTTTATAAACTAGTTTACTAAAAAAACAAAAGTTCATTTCCTATTTTATGGAAATAGGCCACTTTAAACTACATTTACCAGAATAGGTCGAAAAACTAAAATACATCCACGTAGGCTCGTTTTAAGAGAAAATTTTAGATAAATACGTCTCTGGGGAAGCGCTTTTGCCATGTCAACATAAAACGCACCGATATGGACGCGCTTTGTTGACATGGCAAAAGCGCCTTCGTGGACGCGCTTTAGCTTGTGTTTTTTCTAGGGTGGGTTATTTGCATGTTTAGAGCTTAGGGTTTAGATGTTTAGGGTTTTGGGGTTAGGATTTTTATTAAAATAAATTAGGGTTTTATATATTTAGTGTTTAGGATTTTGAAGAAAATAAATTAGGGTTTTAGGATTTTAAAATCAAATTAGTGTTTATGATTTTTTAAAATAAATTAAATTATGATTTGTTGTTTATAAAAATAAATTAGGGTTTAGGATTTTTAAAATAAATTTGTGTTTAGGGTTTTGTAAGTCTTAAGGATGAGTTCGAAAAATTATTTTGATGAGATTGGTTTTTTTTTTTTGTTCAGTCAACAAAAGTACTAAAACAAGCTCTCAGACGGATGCTATTTTTATACAGTAATTTCTGAAAAATAATTTTAAGAAGATGGTTCTGAAAAATAGGGTAAAAACGCTTTAAGCAGGATGCACTATCAGCAAAAGTAGTGAAAAAAGCTCCTACCTGGACTCTCGTTTTCTACAACAGTTTTTGAAAAGATAATTTTTTGAGGATGATTATGAAAAAATAGGGCCAAAAACGCTTCAAACAGGATGCCCTTTTAGCAAAAGTACTTAAAAAGCTCTCACATGGAAGCTATTTTTCTACAGTAGTTTCTGAAAATATAATTTCGAGAAGATGGTTTTGAAAAATAGTGTAAAAAACGCTTCAAGCAGGATTCACTGTCAACAAAAATACTGAAAAAAAGCTTCCACCTAGACGCTCTTTTTTTACAATAGTTTCTGAAAAAATAATTTTGAGAAAATGATTCTGAAAAAATAGTGTCAAAAACGCTTCAAGCAGGATGCACTGTTAGCAAAAGTACTGAAAAAGCTCCAAGTTGGATGCTCTTTTTCCATAGTAGTTTCTGAAAAAATAATTCTGAGAAGATGATTTTGAAAAATAGTGTCAAAAACGCTTTAAACAGGATGCACTATCAGTAAAAGTACTAAAATTATGAAAACGACATTGTTTTTTATCTGAGAACACAACGCGAATGGCTTTTAACTAAAACATAGATTTGATAGAACTTCGTAAAAAAATTAGGTGCAAAATCTTCGGAACAACGCCAATGAGAGTTTCATCTATTAAGTATCGATTTTTTGCTTCAATTGATCCCGTGACATATGACTCATTTGATATCAAAGGTGCTCGTAGCTTGAAGGCGACAGTGCAAACTCATCTCGCTAGTGGATCACCCTATCTTGAGTTATATGTATAATTTTTATCTCCAAATGAAGCATTTGCGACTTCAACATCTACTGCTGTTCGAGAGGAATACATGACCCCTGCCCAACACTCCGTTAGTGGGTAGCAAAACATGGAAGCATCCGTGTTTGGTGGTAGTATGAAATATACGACCCCTGCACAACACTCTGTTAGTGGATGAGACATGCACCTCGGTGGATCGATGTTCGATGCAGAAATACGTACTAGGGAATGACATTAACTTTTAATGGTTGGCAATCTACATCTGATTAGGGACGTTATGAAATGTCCACAAGAAGGGATGATGTACTCCCTACGACGTACATCGACGAGAGGACCTCGTACGTTATAGATGATTATGGGTAGGATGATGAGTCTGATGTAGATCCACCTCGAGAGCCTGGCCCCCAATGGTGTAGAAGTTGCATTATTTTCTGAATTGGAGCCTGTTCCAACTAAACTTGAAGACAGTGAAGGGGGTTCAGATGAGTAAGAAGAAGAAGAAAATCTGCGATTCATGACGTACTCACCTCCAACCCACATGCATAATGTTGATCTATCGGCAGATGATGTGTTAGAGTTTCTAGATATACCACACAGAAGGCATGACCATACAAGTTCGTCTTTGGATTCGGGTAAATTAGAAGTTGGTAAAGAATTTTCCAGTAAGGATAGTTTTCTTGGTGCATTGAAATAATATAGCGTCATGAACGGGGCTAACTACCACATGGCTAAATCCAAATCTGAGAAGTTTGAGGCCAAATGTGCAGTGCAAGACGGTACATGTTCATGGAAAATCATGGCTTCAATTAAGAAAATGACTGGGTTGTGGGAGATAAAGAAGTTCAAAGGTCCACATACGTGTGTTACTGGTATAATATCACTAGGGGTTTAGGGTTTTTGAATATTACTGATATTATTTAATATTTCATTATTTAACATACTCATAGGTTGACAGGTGTTTCACAAGATCATCCCAAGATGAATTTAGATATAATAGCGGGCATAATATTACCAATAGTGAATGCGGATCCTAGGACTTCTATGTCGGTCTTAATTGCCAATATTTGTAGCCAATTCACGTACACACTTTCTTACCGCAAGGATTGGATAGCTAAGCAAAAGGCGTTGGATAAGGTGTACAGTGGATGGGACGCTTCATATAATGAGGTGTGCCAGTGGTGCCAGGTGCTAGAGAGGTACGTCCCATGTTGCGTAACAGACCTTGAAACGACCCCTGCGTACTACAACGATCGCATGCTCCATGGATGCCAAGTGTTCAAGCGTCTACTCTGAAGCTTTAAGCAATGCTAGGATGCATTTGTGTACTGCAAGCTATTGGTAAAAATTGACGGTACCTTTATGTATGGTAGATATACCCATTGATTATTGCTAGCTATGGCACATGATGGTGGGGGGAGAATCCTTCCAGTTGCGTATACAATAACACCGAGGGAGTTAGGTGATGACTGAGATTTCTTCATTTATAGGTTGAGGAGGTATGTCAGCCCCCAACCTAATATCTATGTTATATCGAATCGAGGCACTGGAATACTAGCCGCAATTGAGCGACAGGGAAGCCTATGGGATCGCACACACCATCGGTATTGTTTAAGGCATATTGTGTCCAACTACTACAGCAATATCGGTCTACCGTTGAACAACGACAAGTGACCAACATAGGTATTTAATCGCCAATAATATTATTTCGTTTGTAATATTCAATTTTTTTTAAATGGAGAAATGGTATGTAATTATCACTATCCACTTATATTGATAGGGTACGAGATCAATAAAGACCGTTTTTATGAGATGTTGGTGATTTTGTGATCAATTAACAATCAAGGCACAAACTACCTCTACAACATATCTTTCGATCGGTAGACACAAGCATACGACGGTGGCCTACGATATGGTTGAATGCATAAATTCTATTCTAAAAGGAACACATCATTTGCCGATAGCCTCCGTTGTACGAGAGACATACTGTAGTTTGGCGACACTGTAACACCCCGAACCCGAGACCGTCGCCGGAGTCGAACGCGAGGTGTTAACAGACTTCAACCCACTTATTGACAATTTTCAGACAAGCTGCCAATCTGAGTACTAGTCGCTCCAAAATTCATAACTTGAGTTTTACAACTCGAAAATCAGTTCCGTAAATTTTTCCTGAAACTAGACTCATATGTCCATCTACATATTTTTTCTAGAGTTTTGGTCGAGCCAATTAGTACAGTTTATTAGTTAAAGTCTCGCCTGTTGTAGGGATCGACTACACTGACCTTTGTGCGTTACGAATTGGATATCTCCCTGTACAGGGCTTCAATACTAATGCCGTTTGTTTCTATAGAAACTAGACTCAGAGAGGAATCTACACATATATGGAATGACTCCTAATTATCTCTGGTTAATTTACAATGATTTTCCAAAGTTGGAACAGGGGATCCAGAAACCGTTCTGGCCCTATTTCACAAGAACTTTAAAATCTGTTAACTTATAACTCATATGACCATTTCGTTTCTTCCATATGAAAGTAGATTCATCAAGGTACACTTACATAATTTATTTGCTATTTAATACCATTCCTACTATTTTTAGTGATTTTTCACATCCACGTCACTGCTGCTGTCAGCATCTGCCTTTAGTAGGCTTTACCTATTTCATACTTTCCATGATTCAATTGGCCCTTTTTACATACATAGCACAAAGCGTGATCATGATTAACCATTCCAATGGCTAATCGTTTCAAAATAATTCCATACCTCATAAGGGTCAACATACAAACGATCATAGTTCTATGCTAAAACGATATATAGCCATTTTCGCATGGCTATCCAAGTTTACACAAACCGAAGGTACATGACCTTCAACAAAGGATGGTCCTATACATGCCATTTCAAAGTTCAACCAAAATTTGTACCAAAATGGGGCTTCGATAGTGTGGATGACTTCGACTTCTTTGATCCCGAATCCGATAGCTAACGAAATAAACCTATAAAAGAGAGCCAAAGCAACGGGTAAGCATTTTAATGCTTAGTAAGTCTCAAGCAATGAAATCAGCTTTGACTAAGGTATTTTATTCACATGGCTAATTAAACCACTTTACTAATTCACATTCCCATACTCATACTTATTTCACATCACCAACCCTTATGTTCATACACAAAAGAACAACTTAGCCCAAGGCCGGTAGCTCGTTTATCAACTTAGCGATACTTACTTGTAAGAATTCAATTAGTACAAGCACATACAAACATACCTCATTGCTGGAATTTTCACAAGTGTATAAGCTGAAATTTTCACAGCAAGATTGCTCACTTCGAATCACATACTTTCGGATTTAACCGGATATAGCGACTCAAGACGATTGCCTTCGGTCATAACCCGGATTTGGTGACTTGCACAAAGGCCTTCGGTCTTAGCCCGGATATATCAACTCGCACGAATGCCTTGGTCTTAGCCCGGATATATCAACTCGCACGAATGCCTTCGGTCTTAGCCCGGATATATCAACTCGCATACGAATGCCTTCGGTCTTAGCCCGGATATATTTCCAATGTTCACTTACATATATATCAATATTCAAGACACGTCCATAGTTCATTTTCGTTACTAAAGCTCTAACACAAAATATCTATCAACCTTTACTATTTCGGCTCAATGGCCACACAAACAAGGAGCATAATTTTGATATAATTCAAGTAGGGTCATCACTCAAGACTTACCTTGGATGTTGTCGAGCGATTTCGACGGCTATTCAACTACTTTTTCCTTCCCTTTATCGGATTTAGCTCCCTTTGCTCTTGAGCTAATTTACACAAATTTAACTTATTAAAATCTCATCATGATAGCTTATGGCGAATATGACAAGGAGTGTAAATGGTCATATGGCCATCCTTTAGCTCAAATACACAATGGTCATGCACATTTTACATCACAACAAGCAATTCAATACATTCAAACATCAACGTGAAGTTCAAAGTACTTGGCCCTTATATACATTAGGCATCAAAGTTGTATATGTACGAAATCATAAATCGAACTCAACACATTAGTTAATATTCCTCTTAGTCGAATTTTCTAAGCCAAGAATAGGCATCAATATGCTTGCCTCAAACCGAATGCATGCACACTAATTACCCTCATGTGGCGAATATACACTTAATACCACACAAAAAAAACAGCATACATTTTACTACTAACACATTACATATCGTAATTCATTGCACATCTCTTATTTACTTCATAATCAACACATCATCACAAGCAAATATACACTTTGAATTAGTATATATGTCATACCAATCCATCATGTGCAAACATATATTCATGTAGGTGCAAGGGCCAATTCTCAAGTGGCTTATATCCAAATATATACACATTTCCAAAGCTTAAATCTTACTTACCATGCAACATGCATGAATTATACTTATGGATATATCATGGCGAATACCACAACACCACACCATTTCAATTTGGTCATGGTGAAACAAAGAACTTAGTATCTCATTCAAAAAAATGCTAAAAGAAAATCTAAGAATCTTCAATCCTCCATCACATGTATCACTTTCAAGCTTGTTATTTAACATGCAATGGCATTAACACCACATTCACTTTGGCGAATTTCATTCCCATGACATAACAAGGATTTGAACCATGGGCTAACAAGAACATTAAGCTAGCAACTAAAACATGCATGAACCTCAAACATACCTTAATCTTGATGCAAGTTTAGCCAACCTCTTCCTAATCCTCTTCCAAACCAAGTATGAAGCAAAACTCCTTCCTTAACCTTAGTATTTTCGCCAACAAGAGAGTGAAAAGAGATGAACAAAATTTTTCTTTCTTCCTTTAGGACATTCGCCAAGCTATGGAGGAAGATGGACACTTTTTTTTTTTTTTGTTTCTCATCTACTAACATTAATTGTTTATTCCATACCCTTATTTTATTCTTTCCATCATAACCCATTTACCAAACATGTTTCATGACATGATTTTTGCCCATAAATCCTTGTCATGGCCGGCCACTAGCTATGGGGGAAATTTGACATGCAAGTCCATTGTTTTGCATGCATCCTTTAATTAGTCATCACACATTTCCCTCATACTTTCAAAGTTTATTACTAGGTCCTTTCTAGTGAAATTCACATCTATAATTCTAAATCAAAGCATAAAAATATCACACATGAGTTAACACACATTATAGGCAATAAAATAAATATTAAATTATTTTTATGCCTTGGTTTTGTGGTCCCGAAACCACATTTCGACTAGGGTCGTTTTAAGGTCATCACAACTCTCCCCACTTTAGAAATTTTCGTCCCGAAAATCTTACCGTAAATAGGTTTGGATATTGCTCTTTCATAGAGTTCTCGGGTTCCCAAGTAGCTTCTTCTATCCGTGTTTGAGCCATAACACTTTCACTAGCGGAACCTTTTGTTTCGCAACTCTTTCATTTCACGAGCTAGGATACGAATCGGTTCTTCTTCATAACTCATATCGGCTTGAATTTCAACCTCGATGGACTAATTACGTGCGACGGATCAGATCTATAGCGTCGAAGCATTGAAACATGGAAGACGCTAGAATCTTTTCAAGTTCGGGGGCAAGATCAAACGATACGCAATCGGGCCAACTCGTTCGGAGATTTCAGACGCCCAATGAATCTCGGCTCAACTTGCCCTTACGGCCGAATCTGAGTATCTTTTTCCACGGCGAAACTTTAAGAAACACTTTATCTCCCACCGATACTCAATGTCCTTTCGTTTCAAATCCGCATACGATTTCGACGATCGGAGGCTATCTTCGATTTTCACGGATTACTTTTACTTTCTGCTCAAAGATCTTTAATCAAATCCACTCCAAAATTTTGTTCTCACCGAGCTCGGTCCAAAACAATGGTGTACGGCATTTACGCCTCGCACAAAGCCTCGTAAGGCGCCATCTTAATACTTGATTGAAAACTATTGTTGTAAGCGAATTCAATCAAAGGTAGGTACCGCTCCCACGAACCATCGAACTCGAGGATGCAACATCTCAACATATCCTCAAGTATCCGAATTATACGCTCGGATTGACCATCGGTTTGGGGTGAAAGGCGGTCTGAAATGCAACTTGGTGCCCAATGCTTCTTGTAATTTCTTCCAAAATCGCGAGGTGAACCTCGGATCTCTATCCGACACAATGTAAATCGGTACCCGTGTAATCTCACAACTGAGAAACGTACAATTCAGCTAGTTTATCCAATGAAAATCCATACGCACAGGATAAAGTGAGCCGACTTAGTCGGTCTATCAATAATAACCCAAATTGCATCCTTCTTACTTGTCGACAACGGCAGTCCGGACACAAAGTCCATTGTGACTCGATCCCATTTCCACTCGGGTATCGTGATCGGTCAAGTAACCTCGAAGGCACTTGATGCTCCGCTTTCACTTGTTGACATATTAAACATCTTGCAACAAAGTCGGAGATGTCTCGCTTTCATACCATGCCACCAAAACCGACGCTTTTAACTCATTGTACATCTTCGTACTCCGTGGATTGCCATTCGGCTACAATGAGCTTCGCTCGAATTATCGAAATAAGTTCAATTCTTTGGAACACACAAACGACTTCGAACCTCAAACAATCGTCATCATCAATTTGAAACTCCGATTCCTTGTTCGAACACACTCACCCGTTTTGCACGCAACTCCTCATCAACTTTCGAGCTTCACGAATTTGATGAGTCAACAATGGTTTGGTCATTAATTCGCTACTAACACATTGTCGGGTAGGATAGACAAGTGTACATTCATCGTCAGAAAGCAAAGGTGATTTCCGCTTAAGGCATCCGCAACCACATTAGCCTTTCCCGGTGATAGTCAATGACCACTCATAATCCTTTAACACCGAGCCAACGTCTTTGTCGCAGATTTAAGTCTCTTTGAGTCATCAAATATTTGAGACTTTTGTGATCCGAATACACATGGCACTTCTCACCAAATAAGTAATGTCGCCATATCTTTAAGGCGAATACGATGGCGACCAATTCGAGATCATGGGTCGGATAATTTTTCTCATGTGGCTTTAATTGTCTCGACGCATAGGCCACAACTCGACCTTCTTGCATCAATACGCAACCTAACCCAAGTAGGGAGGCGTCACTATAGATGACAAACTCTTTGCCGATTCGGTTGTACTAGTAATTGAGCTTCCGTCAAATGAGTTTTCAATTGGTCAAAACTTTTCGACACTTTTCCGTCCATTCAAACTTGACATCTTTCTCAAGCGGTTTAAGTCATGGGTGTGGCTATCATCGAGAATCCTTTTACAAACCGTCGGTAGTAACCGCAAGTCCCAAAAAGCTCGAACCTCAAGAATATTTCTTGGAGGTTTCCAGCTAAGTATGGCTGAAATTTTGCTTGGGTCGACTCGAATACCGATGCAGATACCACGTGACCCAAGAAGCTAACCTCTCTAACCGTAACTCACACTTGCTAAACTTAGCATATAACCGCTTATCCCGTAAAATTTGCAACACTAATCTCGGTGCTCCGCATGTTCGGTCTCATCTCTTGAATAGACCAAGATGTCGTCGATGAACACAACTACGAACCGATCCAAATATGATCTCAAGATCCGATTCATCAAATCCATAAATACCGCAGGGCATTAGTGAGCCCAAACGGCATCACTAAGAACTCGAGTGACCATATCTCGCTCAAGGCGGTTTTGGGTATGTCCGAATCTCGGATTCAGAATCGATAATAGCCCGATCTCAAATCTATTTTTGAGAACACCGAGGCTCCTTCAATTGATCGAACAAATCATCGATACGTGGTAACGGATACTTGTTCTTTATTGTCACTTTATTGTCGACGATAGTCGATGCACAACCTCATGGTTCCGTCCTTCTTTTCACAAACAACACCGGTGCACCCCAAGGTGAAAAACTCAAGCGAGCAAAACCTCTATCCATCAACTCTTGCAACCGAGCTTTCAACTCCTTTAATTCCGTTGGTGCCATACGATATGGAGCTATCGAAATCGGTGTGGTCCTGTGTACAAGCTCAATGCCAAACTCTATCTCCGAACAGTGGCAAACCCGCAATTCTTCTGAAAACGTCCGGTATTCACAAACCACCGCACAGATTTGGGTTCTATTCCTAACTCCTTATCATCAAGTACATACGCAAGGTATGCTTCACACCCTTTTCTTACATATTTCGGGCCAACATTGATGATATTACACCGGCAACCCTTCAAGTTCGTAGACTCAACTCGGATCATCTCGTTGTTTGCGCATCTCAAATCAATAGTCTTGCTTTTGCAATTCACAACCGCATCATGCACGGTCAACCAATCCAACCCAAGAATAACATCAAATTCATCGAACGGCAAAAGCATCAAGTCCGCCGGAAAACAGTACCTCAATTACTAGGGGCATTTCTTACACACTTTGTCGACCAAAGACATAACGACCCAAAGGATTTGACACCGAATTACGAACTCGAGAGACTCAATAGGCAAAGTCTTCTTGGATGCTAAGGTTTCGCATATATAAGAATGAGTAGAACCAGGTCAATCAAAGCAATCACATTAGTATCAAAGAGAGTGAAAGTACCAGTAATAACATCCGGCGAGGAGGCATCCTCGCGTCTGCGTATAGCATAAGTCCTAGCTGGAGCGCGAGCCTCGGATCTGGTCGCAAGATCTCTAGATCCTCTCGACCACCACTAGCCTTGCCCGTATTTCCGGATGGTCTACCTCGAGGTGGTAGTACCGGTTTCCCACTCCGATCTACATTCTGCTCGCACAACCTCGGGCAATCTTTAATGAAGTGGTCAACCGATCCACACTTGTAACAGAGCGGTCACGGAATCTACAGACTTCCAAAATGCCATTTGCCACAATATCGCACTCGTCCTCTCTCGTCGATCATTCCCACTCGGCGATCAAGTGATTCGTGTGGTCACGGGGGTCGATCGCGATCTCGCCTAGAAAAGCCCGAAGTGTCTCTAGATCGGCCTAAGCCATCTCTAAGTTTCTTTGATGATGTTGGAAGGGCTTCCCGAATACCTCTTACTTAAACTCCCTTGCTCCCGCTCCGCTTTCCTTTTCTCCATACTAAACTCCTCGGCTTTGCACGCTCGCTCGACGAGAGTCACAAACTCTCGATTTCCAAAATGCCAACATACGCCTTTATCTCATCATTCACCCATCTTCAAGCGTTTACACATCACACTTTCAAGAAATGCATTCTCGCTGCATCTGGCTAAGCCTCACGAATTTTCGCTCATAGTCGATAACCGACATGGAACCTTGTTTAAGTTCGAGAAATTCCTTTCGCTTTTGGTCCATAAATCTCGATGATATACTTTTTCCAAACTCGGTTTGGAAGAACTCCCAAGTTACTTGTTCGCGGGCACAACAAGTCGAGTACTCCACCAATAGTAGGCGTAATCACGTAGCAAGGAGATGGTACACTTTAGGCATTCATCGGTGTACAAGATAGCTCATCGAGTGCGGATCGTGTTGTCCAACCAAAATTGACTTGCTCGGCATCATCACTATCCGTAGCTTTAAATTCAGTAGCCCCATGTTTTCGGATTCTATCAACTGGGGCTTATTCGACCTTATTTGGTCAATTAACGGAGGCATTGTAGGTGCGGGGTGTGTTTGTTGGGAATGGAGGTTGTGGAACAGTAGTATTAGTTCGAATGTATTGGTTGAACCAATCATTCATCACGCTATAAAAGGCTTGTCTAGCCTCGTCATTCGGATTGCTAGCAACAGGTTGAGAGTCCGCCGGCGCTGTCCCTTGTGCGGAGCAGCGCCACACTCTCCACATCATCACTATCGCTTCGGTTGGGATCGGGATCCATTACTATAAATAAACACAAGTTCAAACGCCGAAATCACCACACTATCATATAATCACATAAAATGGCATGTATAGCTAGACCCCAAACGCATTACGGTAGTCCTAGAATCGACTAAACCGTAGCTCTGATACCAATAAAATTGTAACACCCGAACCCGAGACCGTCGCGAGTCGAACGCGAGGTGTTAACTGACTTCAACCCACTTATTGACAATTTTCAGACAAGCTGCCAATCTGAGTACTAGTCGCTCCAAAATTCATAACTTGAGTTTTACAACTCGAAAATCAGTTCCGTAAATTTTCCTGAAACTAGACTCATATGTCCATCTACATATTTTTTCTAGAGTTTTTGGTCGAGCCAATTAGTACAGTTTATTAGTTAAAGTCTCGCCTGTTGTAGGGATCGACTACACTGACCTTTGTGCGTTACGAATTGGATATCTCCCTGTACAGGGCTTCAATACTAATGCCGTTTGTTTCTATAGAAACTAGACTCAGAGAGGAATCTACACATATATGGAATGACTCCTAATTATCTCTGGTTAATTTACAATGATTTTCCAAAGTTGGAACAGGGGATCCAGAAACCGTTCTGGCCCTATTTCACAAGAACTTTAAAATCTGTTAACTTATAACTCATATGACCATTTCGTTTCTTCCATATGAAAGTAGATTCATCAAGGTACACTTACATAATTTATTTGCTATTTAATACCATTCCTACTATTTTTAGTGATTTTTCACATCCACGTCACTGCTGCTGTCAGCATCTGCCTTTAGTAGGCTTTACCTATTTCATACTTTCCATGATTCAATTGGCCCTTTTTACATACATAGCACAAAGCGTGATCATGATTAACCATTCCAATGGCTAATCGTTTCAAAATAATTCCATACCTCATAAGGGTCAACATACAAACGATCATAGTTCTATGCTAAAACGATATAAGCCATTTTCGCATGGCTATCCAAGTTTACACAAACCGAAGGTACATGACCTTCAACAAAGGATGGTCCTATACATGCCATTTCAAAGTTCAACCAAAATTTGTACCAAAATGGGGCTTCGATAGTGTGGATGACTTCGACTTCTTTGATCCCGAATCCGATAGCTAACGAGCGAAACCTATAAAACAGAGAGCCAAAGCAACGGGTAAGCATTTTAATGCTTAGTAAGTCTCAAGCAATGAAATCAGCTTTGACTAAGGTATTTTATTCACATGGCTAATTAAACCACTTTACTAATTCACATTCCCATACTCATACTTATTTCACATCACCAACCCTTATGTTCATACACAAAAGAACAACTTAGCCCAAGGCCGGTAGCTCGTTTATCAACTTAGCGATACTTACTTGTAAGAATTCAATTAGTACAAGCACATACAAACATACCTCATTGCTGGAATTTTCACAAGTGTATAAGCTGAAATTTTCACAGCAAGATTGCTCACTTCCGAATCACATACTTTCGGATTTAACCGGATATAGCGACTCAAGACGATTGCCTTCGGTCATAACCCGGATTTGGTGACTTGCACAAAGGCCTTCGGTCTTAGCCCGGATATATCAACTCGCACGAATGCCTTCGGTCTTAGCCCGGATATATCAACTCGCATCGAATGCCTTCGGTCTTAGCCCGGATATATCAACTCGCACGAATGCCTTCGGTCTTAGCCCGGATATATTTCCAATGTTCACTTACATATATATCAATATTCAAGACACGTCCATAGTTCATTTTCGTTATTAAAGCTCTAACACAAAATATCTATCAACCTTTACTATTTCGGCTCAATGGCCACACAAACAAGGAGCATAATTTTGATATAATTCAAGTAGGGTCATCACTCAAGACTTACCTTGGATGTTGTCGAGCGATTTCGACGGCTATTCAACTACTTTTTCCTTCCCTTTATCGGATTTAGCTCCCTTTGCTCTTGAGCTAATTTACACAAATTTAACTTATTAAAATCTCATCATGATAGCTTATGGCGAATATGACAAGGAGTGTAAATGGTCATATGGCCATCCTTTAGCTCAAATACACAATGGTCATGCACATTTTACATCACAACAAGCAATTCAATACATTCAAACATCAACGTGAAGTTCAAAGTACTTGGCCCTTATATACATTAGGCATCAAAGTTGTATATGTACGAAATCATAAATCGAACTCAACACATTAGTTAATATTCCTCTTAGCCAATTTTCTAAGCCAAGAATAGGCATCAATATGCTTGCCTCAAACCGAATGCATGCACACTAATTACCCCTCATGTGGCGAATATACACTTAATACCACACAAAAAAAACAGCATACATTTTACTACTAACACATTACATATCGTAATTCATTGCACATCTCTTATTTACTTCATAATCAACACATCATCACAAGCAAATATACACTTTGAATTAGTATATATGTCATACCAATCCATCATGTGCAAACATATATTCATGTAGGTGCAAGGGCGAATTCTCAAGTGGCTTATATCCAAATATATACACATTTCCAAAGCTTAAATCTTACTTACCATGCAACATGCATGAATTATACTTATGGATATATCATGGCGAATACCACAACACCACACCATTTCAATTTGGTCATGGTGAAACAAAGAACTTAGTATCTCATTCAAAAAATGCTAAAAGAAAATCTAAGAATCTTCAATCCTCCACCACATGTATCACTTTCAAGCTTGTTATTTAACATGCAATGGCATTAACACCACATTCACTTTGGCGAATTTCATTCCCATGACATAACAAGGATTTGAACCATGGGCTAACAAGAACATTAAGCTAGCAACTAAAAACATGCATGAACCTCAAACATACCTTAATCTTGATGCAAGTTTAGCCAACCTCTTCCTAATCCTCTTCCAAACCAAGTATGAAGCAAAACTCCTTCCTTAACCTTAGTATTTTCGGCCAACAAGAGAGTGAAAAGAGATGAACAAAATTTTTCTTTCTTCCTTTAGGACATTCGCCAAGCTATGGAGGAAGATGGACACTTTTTTTTTTTTTGTTTCTCATCTACTAACATTAATTGTTTATTCCATACCCTTATTTTATTCTTTCCATCATAACCCATTTACCAAACATGTTTCATGACATGATTTTTGCCCATAAATCCTTGTCATGGCCGGCCACTAGCTATGGGGGAAATTTGACATGCAAGTCCATTGTTTTGCATGCATCCTTTAATTAGTCATCACACATTTCCCTCATACTTTCAAAGTTTATTACTAGGTCCTTTCTAGTGAAATTCACATCTATAATTCTAAATCAAAGCATAAAAATATCACACATGAGTTAACACACATTATAGGCAATAAAATAAATATTAAATTATTTTTATGCCTTGGTTTTGTGGTCCCGAAACCACATTTCGACTAGGGTCGTTTTAAGGTCATCATGCATAATCGCTTCCAAAGCGAGCAGCGAGTTATAAAGGCCAAATATAGGGAGACCCAGTATGTTGTTCTCTAACACATACTCATGTATTAATTTTGACATCCTTATGCCAATGACAACACTGTCATCAATCAACTACACATTAGTCTCAATGCATTATTATTGTCTAAACCCACAATAATACTTGACTAATGACTTTTTAAGAATCATATTATTCTTAGGATTTTATTATTAATCAATTTATTTACACATAGGAAAAAAAATTGAAATAACAATGGCAATGTCTTATATTAACAAATAAGGTAAAATGAGTATATTATTACAATCATCTCATGATTGGTCTTTGAGCATACTCTAACAATGATGACTTTGAATGAACAAATTGAAAAGCTCAAGGGAAAACTAGTTGTTTGTAAAGCTACTATGGGTAAAAGAGTTTTGGGTGTGACAATGAATTGTCAGATGGATGACCTAAAATTGGAAAAGTTTAAGGGACAAGGCCCTTAAAAGATATAGATACTTTTTTATTAAGATGTCCTTTTGAACATGATAGTGGAAAGTTAAAATTAGTTAAAATATATAATACTTAAACAATTTAATATAATGATACATGAAGTATATATTTTAAATACTTTTTAAGTAATTAACATAAATTATTTGTAAAATCAATGATACATTACATATTTTAAAAAATGAAATATAATAAATTATATTTAAATAATTTAATATAATTATACATGAAATATTTAAATAATTTAATTTAATAATACATAAAATATAAATTAATCTAATTCTTTTATGTTTTTAAATGATTAATATAAGGGTAATCTACAAAAATAGTCACTTTTGTTTGCTTCAGGTTACATTTTAGTCACTTATGTTTAAAATGTTACGTTTTAGTCACTTATGCTATTATTTTGTTACGAAGTGATCATTCTACCGTTAAGTTCCGTTATCTCTCTAACGGTAATTGTAGGTGGCAGTATAACTAGGTTTTAGGTGCCAACTTAGATTTCTAAATGGGATGAAAATAAATTTTTAATTAAAAAAATTTAATTAATTAAAATTTTCAAACCCAAACCTTAGCTAAAAAAACTGTTCATCTCCTCTTTTTAATTTTTCTTCTGTCTCTTATTTTTTTCAATGAGTTTTTTTTTCATTTGACTGGAAAAACTATTATTAAGATCAAAATAATTGAAATCAGAAATAAGAAAGAATAATCTGGAATACCTACAAAGAGATTGTGAACATACAAGTTGATTCTGATAAAAAAATTTGATTGAGAAACCAATTATTTAAGAACTATGAAAGAACTAGAAAATATAATAATTAGGAACAAGAACAGTGAAAGTAACAGCCCTTTTCTAAAAATTTTAAAATTAGCTTGAAAGAAACATGTTTCTGGTTGCATTTTATGGGATGTTTATTGACGCAAAATAAAATACATGTTTACAAATAATTTCAAAAAGTAGAAGAAAATATCAAGAATTTTAATTTAGGGTTTTCATTAAACAATAAAAAATCTAATCTTTTATTTTTCAGTACTGAATAAAAGAGATAGAGGAATACAAAGAAGACATACTTGAACCTTCCATTGAATCCATCTTTATGAAGCAGTCAATTGAATTTCAACTATTTTGATCTTAATAATAGTTTTTCCAGTCAAATGAGAAAAAAAAACCATTGAAAAAAAAGAAGAGATGGAAGGAAAATTAAAAAGAGGATACGAACAGTTTTTTTAGTTAAGGTTTAGCTTTAAAAATTTTAATTAATTAAATTTTTAATTAAAAATCTATTTTTATCCCATTTAGAAATCCAAGTTAGCACTTAAAATCTAGTTGGATTATTACGTAAGATTACCGTTACAGAGATAACGGAACTTAACGGTAAAGTGATCACTCGTAATAAAATAATAACATAAGTGACTAAAACGTAACATTTTAAACATAAGTGACTAAAATATAACCTGAAGCAAATAAAAGTGACTATTTTTATAGATTACTCTTAATATAAATAAGTTGTGATAATCCTCAATGAAAAAGTCAAAATTTAAAGGCAATTAAATCTCAACTTTAGTATTTGGCTGAAAAACAACTTTTTCACCGTAATTTTTTAATCCATAAATTCAAATGTTCTTCGTTGCTTCTCATTAAAAAAAGCATATTTGAAACCCCAAATGCAATGAAAAACTAGACCTTAACATGTTTGTCTATTCCATTTTACTGAATACTTTCAAAGCATCTTTGACTCTAACCAATTATCTTTTATCAATAAGTGTTGTTGAAAAGATAATCACCAACTTTAAAGGTTTTATTAATATAAACAATAACTTAATTATAAAAATAAAATATTTTCTACTTCAGTAAATTTTTTGAAGTTAATAAAATAGTGGAGAAAAAATATACCTTCATGTCCAAGAGTTTTCAGTAATATATTAATACAAATATTTCATTATTTTTTATCTGACGTGGAGTTTATACTACAGGTACAAAATTAACGAGTGGGTTGGAAAAAAAAAAACTCGTTTAGGTGTAGATTAGAGGTGATCATAGGTCGGGCCGGGCCGGGTTCGGGTCGGACTAAATAAAATTTTAAGCCTGTTTACTAGGCCCGAGCCCAGCCCGGCCCGAAATATGGGTCTAAAATTTTGCCCAAGCCCGCCCGAAATAAAATTACTAAGCCCGAGCCCGGCCCGCCCGCCCATATTAATTTTTTTCTTATTTCATTAAATAAAAAATTTAAAATATAATAAATCAAATATATTTAAAAACATAAAAATAAATATTAAAACAAATAAAATAATACTAAAACAATTCTTAAAACAATACACAAATTAACAATATAATAAAAATAGTTATATTAAAAATTTAAAATAATTAAAAATAAAATAAAAAAATATATTAATATATAATTCGGGCCGGGCCGGGCCGGGCTCAGGCCAAAAAACTCTTACCCGAGGCCCGGCCCTTTTTTTAAACGGGTCTCGTTTTTTTTCCCAAGCTCATTTTTCGGACCTATATTTTTACCCAAATCCTCCTATTTTTTCGGGAGAGCCTTTGGGCCGGACCGGGCCAGGCCGCCCAGCCCATGATCAGCTCTAGTGTAGATGTAGTAGGAGAAAATGAGAAAAGGATTTTGATACTGATCAGATATTTCCTTAATTAGTAGGTCCCTCCTCTTGTCTCTCTCGTTCGCTCCTTATATATTTATTTTTATATATCTTTTGAAACAACGATTGATCTCTCAAGGAAGAAATTGAAGAATTCCGTAGATGTCTTCAGAGAAGGTGCATGTGGAGCACTGTAAAGGCGTCAATGGCCTCGATAAGGTCATCTTAAGGGAGATTCGCCGTTGCTCTGCTGAGGTTTTCGCTTTCTTTCTCTTTCTCCCTACTCTCTTTTGCCTCTTATTCTCCTTTTCCTTTTTCCATCTATATAATTGTTGTTTTTGTTCGGAATCTTCATTCTGTGTTAAAATGTTAACTGCATTACCGTTTCTTTGAGGAGTTTTGTGTGATCTTTTCAGTTTTTTTTTTTTATTATTGTATTTATCGATTTGCATAATGAATGATGATTGATTCGTGCTACCGTTTTGCTTAATATATCACGTGATGATTCGTTAAGTTTGCATTCAATTTAGGTTACGGAGATTTCATTTTTCGTCGTCGTCTTAAATGTAGAGTGTGCTTTATATTATAAACCAGAGAAGAAAGATAGCAGGAGAATGCAAGCTAAAATATATGAATCAATTGGAGGAAATAGTACGAAAGATTATTGTCAAACCAAATTTAAGGTGCAGTTTTAAGCATATGATTACTTGTTCCGTTTTCTTTTTCCTGGTGAAAATTTTCCTTCTGAAACATCATTGTTGAGATGATGGGAGAAATTTCTGTTTACGAGAACAAACAGAGTGTTTAGAGGATAAGTACTCCTAAGGTTCTTTGGCTCACTAATTAGTTGTAATATGTTTTAAAGTGGGAAGAGTTTAGACCGTGTATATAAGATGTTTTGGAAATATGTATATGTTTATCCATAAGATGCTTTAGAATATTTTTCCTTTTCCTTGTTAGTGTATACCGGCTTCTGCATGTGCCATTTTGTTTGTAACATTGCTATTCCATGCACTGACAAGGGAGTTCAAATGTCCAGAAGCTAGTTAATATGCTTACCGCGCTACTATTGCTAGATAAATAATGAAGTCAACGTTAGATTATTAAGTTCATATTTGTAGTTCAATGTACACTTGATAGTCAAGTAAATGTTGTGGACTTTTCGAGCTCCAACACTAGTTTATAGATAATAATCCATTTTACTTCCCGCAAATCATTGAAACTTTCCTTTTTTTTTTTTTTTTTGCAGAGAATAAGTACTAGTCTGAACATGAATTGTTTTTTTTCTGAATATGTGCAGTTTTGCTGATTTTCTTTTTTCTTATATTAAACATGCCTAAAAGTGGAATTAGTGTTCTTGAAGCCCTATTTCATGAACTTAGGAAGCCATGAATGCTGCACAATGTAATTTCTTGTGCACTCTTTCCTCTTCCTCTTCTGTTATTTTCTTTTTAATCCGAAAAACTGAACATACACTTGGGAAACAAGTAAATTTTCTTGTATTCATTCTACTTTCTTTTCCCTTAAACAGGTATATTTGTATGGAGGTCAAGTCACTTCTTGGAAGAATGCACATGGTGAAGAGCTCCTTTTTGTTAGTAGTAAGGTATATGTATTAGAAGTGTTCTTGTGAGAAGCAGTTCAGCTTAAGAATTTAAATGAATTAAAGCTATCTATTTCTCCTGCTATTAACGATCTGTCTTTCATAGTTAGAGATGGTCAGAATGCTGTTATCATTTTCTCCCAGTTAGCCAATTATATGCTAGTAATGATCCCATCTATTGTGCAGTGTGGTGATGAATTACTTGGATGTTATAGCATTTTCTTAGTTGTTTGATCAACACTTATTGCTACTTCTAGGTGACGAGTTTAGCGCTCAGAAAGCACTTTTGAAATAAATGAGATCTCGTATAGTTTCAGGAGAGTGTCAAAATAATCGTCACTTCCACTTACTTTCTGGTACAAACGAGGTTTTTACATTTTCTTAAAGTACCTAAAATATTTCTAAATGATACAATTGATGCATATTAAGTTTTATACAAGAAGAAAATTAGCAATTTTTATGGGTCTACTTAATTTTATGACTACCCCTCCAGTTAATGTGTGCTTTCTGCAGGCTTCTTTTAGACCTCCTAGGGCTATTCGTGGAGGTATACCAATCTGTTTCCCTCAAGTATGTGATTCAATACTTTTATCTGTTTGTCTTTGCAATTTTTATATATTTGTTTCTGAATTCAAGTATTTTCTGTATACAGTTAAAAAGTACTGGTTCTCTTGAGCAATATGGATTTGCAAGGAATCGAATTTGGAGCATTGATCCGGATCCCCCACCATCTCCATCAGATATTTCTCACAAGGCCTTTGTTGACTTAATCCTCACGCACTCTGAAGAAGATATGAAGATCTGGCCTCACAGGTGCGCTATTAAGAATTTTGATTATTTAACACAGCTCTCAAATTGAAATTGGAATTTCAGTCTCAAATGCTCTTCTTTGGAACAAATTTGTTAAACTAGTATGATATCAGTTTTCACTGTAAAAAGAATTCTCAAACTTATGGCAGTAGGATGTGTGTTGTTTTGGAGCTAACTCGTAACTATTTTTAAAACCAATCTTAAATGTGCTTTAGTATTGTGTTATATGGGGATCTATGATTGACTGATTACATTTGTTGTCACCTGTCTGTGTATATGTACATTTAGGGCATTACCTATGCGTATGAGATTCTTACTGAAGTTTTATCATTCGATTAAGTGATATGCAATTATGTGCAGGTATGAGTACCGGTTAAGGGTAGCTCTGGGACCTACAGGTGATTTAATGTTGACATCTTGCATCAGAAATACAAGCACTGGTGGAAAGTCATTTACGTTTAGATTTGCCTATCAGACCTATTTTTTCGTCACTGATATCAGGTTGAATATATTTATCTTTACTATCTTGTGGTTTTAGTTATGAGAATCACTGCATTTAAATATGCATTGTAATTTTAGCAGCTGTGGAACTTTTGTGGTTTAAAATGATGCATACTGTTTTCTTAGGTATTGAAAGCAGTGTAAGATGCAATCTGCAGTGAACATTTGTTGATGAACTTATCCTATAGCCTCATGGGGAGGATCTAGGACTGTGAAAAACAGTAGTATAAATATTAGATCAAAGTTGTGCTTAGAACACTAGTAGCTTACACATGATTTATAGCCATGCCTGCTACAGTCTTCTACAAGCTAGATGTATGGATTTTCTTTATTTTTTCATTAGATGTCATAAATATCATTGCAACAGATTTTGATTTTAAATTGAAATGTTGTATAGCAAAATTAAGTTATGATTTGAAGCGAGTTCTATTTGTTGCACCTTTTGATAACATGTTCACATTGGAGATGGAATGAAAAAACTTATTTTTTTAGTGGAAAAAGTAGAAACTCTGTTCTAGATGTTATTGTGATACAGAACTAGGACATACTCATTCTGTGTTTTACAATTCTTTTCTATTCACTTTTATTTAGTGAAGTACGAGTAGAAGGACTAGAGACATTGGATTATTTGGATAACTTGAAGAACGGAGAGCGGTTCACAGAACAAGAGGATGCAATAACATTTGAATCAGAAGTAAGTGTCAACTATTATAAGCAAGCGTATGCCTTCCCTATCTTTTTAATTCTAATTTATATTTATGGTTTTATGTCTACTGTCTTGTTGATGAAAAAGGTGGATAAAGTATACCTCAGTACACCAACAAAAATTGCCATCCTGGACCATGAAAGGAAACGAACATTTGAATTGCGAAAGTATGGACTTCCAGATGCTGGTGAGTTTATAATCTCTATACACTATTACACTAACACATTAATTTAGAGCCATCTAGTTAGGTTATGAAGGAAAGTGTACTATAGTTAGAGATAAAACAATTTAATCTCTTGTCCATGCTTCATCTTGGAAGTTATATCAGTTGACATTTTCTTTTTCTTTTTTTTTGGAGCAATTAAATATAACATATGTAGGGTGATCTACTCAGCTTTATGTTTTACCAAAAATCTATTTATTACTTTATTTCCAATTTACAGTATTGTTTTCAATGACATCCTTCCCTTCCAACAAATCGACCTCTATTAAGAATTCCCTTTGAAAAATAGTTCTGTTCTTTCAGTCTGTCTAGAGGCAAGGTTTCTCTAAATGGTATGTGGAGGAAAATTCGACCTGAAATGTATATACCGAGAGACAACCAGTTATCCCTTGCATCACAGTCGGGGGGCTTCAAAAATCGAGTCATGTGCGATGTTAATATAAAATTGTCATCTAGTTCTGTACTTATTCAAGAAAGCTTTCATTTGATGCCTTCTTGAGCTATAGTCATATGTCTGCCATACAAATGAAGGTTTGAAGGCTTATATTTTTTCCATTTGTAGCTCTACTTGAACTATAATATTGTATTTATTACAAACGACACAGCCTGCATTCGTTTTAGTTGTAATAAATAGATGAGCTATGCAACTTAATGATTCATTTTACATAATCAGGTAAGCATGTATGTAAATCATGGTTAGATGTGTAAGTTAATGATTGATTTTCAGTGGTGTGGAATCCGTGGGATAAGAAAGCAAAGGCAATGGCGGATTTTGGTGATAATGAGTACATGCATATGCTGTGTGTAGAGGCTGCCTGTGTGGAGGAGCCCATTACCTTGAAACCTGGGGAAGAGTGGAAAGGAAGGCAGGAGATTTCAGCTGTTCCTTCCAGTTACTGTAGTGAACAACTCGACCCTCGAAGGCTACTTCTTAGTGGTTGAATACATTACTCGCCCTTTTCTGCGGCATCTCTTGTACAGTTTAAAGACCGCAATCCGGTTTTCGCAGCCAATTACCCAAGCATTTAACTCCAAATTCTCTTGTGCCAAGGGTTTCATATGAAAGGTATGGTAATTTTGCAAATTCTGCTTCTCTGGGTGTTTCATTACTAGCCTCTTATTTGATTCATTTAGGGTTTTTAGTTGCTAGTAAATATTTCTTTATTGCATCTGGAAGTCCATTTTCTTATGTAATACTAAAATTGTAGAAGCGATTCATATAAAATCCTTCGCTTCTATTTGTGAGATTATAGAAGAACTTGGTATTTCGATGGAATCCATATCTTTGCTTTGCTGGGCAGTTGCCCTTTTCAGATATATGGTAGTACGGTTGTAAACTCCACTGCAATGTTTCTAATATAGTGAGATCTTCCAAGTATATTTACAAAATGGACAAGGATCCACGAGATAAAACTTAAGATTATCTTCCTCATTTCATCATACTAATATTTTAACGATTGAATTATTAAAATATTAATTATATAAAAAAGATATGAAAAAGTAGGAAACCACTTAATTTTACAACCGAATAAATGAATACATTCCCTAAAATATAAATATAATATGAATACAATATCCTGTGATGTGGGATCAATAAAAGAACTAGAAAAGTTTCTAGGCACGTATCTGCAAAAAAAACAAGAACAACACGCGTAAACTCATGCCTCTTTTAGAGATTCTCCGGGCTTTAATTTCAAACCAGAACCAACAATTTTAGCTCTCTTTGGAATAATGAAGGAGGAACTTTACATGACCCTAATCTGATCTCTAAGCCAATATCCATTACTACACACGTGTCTCACATGTCAAAACTCAAAGGGTCCTGTTTATTTTGCTTATGGTTAATTAGTTAGGGTTAACGTTACAGTTGACCCCTAAACTTCCCTCTAATGTCTAATTTGGTACCTTTACGAGGAAAATACCTAATATGGTCCCTGTACTATTCTATCATGTACCAGTGTACCTCAAAGTAGACCTATTCATGGGTCGAGTCAGATATTGACAAATTTTTTTGTTTTCAACCCGAAAAATGAGCTTAAATTTTTTCCCAAGCCCGATGCGGATAAAAATGTTAAAACTCGAGCCTTGATCGACCCACCCATATTAATTTTTTTAATTTTAAAAATATATATAATACATTAAAAATATTAAAAATTAAAATAAATGTTTCTCAATAAATTAAAATTAAATTTTAAAAACTTTATACTTAAATAATATTAAAATAGTAGCAAAATTAACAATAAAATAAGAGTTATACAATATTTAGATAATAACAACAAAATAGTAACATAATAGTGAAATGTCAACAAAATAGTGAGAAAACAACATATTTTTTCTTTTTGCAAATTCAGATCAGGCCGAGCTTAGATCTAAAAAAACCTTACTTGAGGTTTGATCCGTTTTCTAAATAAGTTTTTTTTTTTGCCTAAACTCATTTTTCGGGCCAATATTTTTATCCAAACTCTTTCACTTTTTAAACAAGCTTATAGACCAAATGGCTCAATCCATAAACAGATCTACCCCAAATTCTTAACATAGTTTAATTTACACATTTACTTGGCAACATTACATAAAAGAATACTATGTGTCATTATACAATTTGTTTTGGGTTTTAAATATAATTTTACATAATTAAATTTAATAATTTTATTTTGTTTTACTTTTTTTAAGAAACAAACAAAAATTGAAAACAAATAAAACTTTTTTGTCGAAAATTTAAGGGAAAAGAATTATAATCAAAATCCAAAACCAATTATATAACATCTCTCATTCATTTATTCGTTGTTTGTCGAGTCTGTGTGTAAATTAAACAATGTTAAAGCTTTGGGGTACATTGATCCATGGCAACATAATATAGGTACGATATTAGATTTTCCTTTTCTTTTCTTTTTTTTTTTTTTTAAATACCACATTATACATTGAATGAAAGTTCAAGGACAATTCTAACATTAACCTATTAGTTTGTTATTCTCATTTTCCTTTCAAGTGAACATATAGATTGTTTTAGATCAAATTATGATTTTGATCTCTAATGTTTGATTTTGATCTCTAATGTTTAAATTCAAGATTTAATATATATACTTTAATTCTATATAATTTGATTCTTATACATACATGATATCATAGTTAGTCGAAATAGTTTTGTACCATTAATTATTTCGGTTAAAATATTAATTACAATTTTTTATTAAAATACTCATTTCAACTTCATGCATAAAAATATTACTTTTGTATTAGAAAGTTGTTCTAAAAATAAATTTATGTCATCATTTTAAATCGGAATAGTTAAGAATTTTAGTTGTTTGGGCTAACTAATGCCAAAGATAAAAATAGAGGACCAAATTATATCGATTAAAATACAAAGACTAAATCTCAAACATGAGCATAGTAAAGAGATCAAGACTGCAATTTTACTATTATCTTATAGTAAACATAATATGGTTCCTATATATTTATTATGTTATTAATTAACTTAAATATTTAACATCATTAATTTTTTATTAAAATATTACGTGGTTATACATAATTGAATATTTACTAGTCTTAGACAATGTCAAGTAGCTTTCCATTTCTATTAGGTTTGTGTTGCTTTTTCTTTTTTACATTATAAAACAATGATCAAATTTAAATTTTAGCTCTTAGTCTATGCTTAAAAATAATATTAAATCTATTATTTAAAATTTTAACATAATTTGGTTTCTTCACTTTATAATGTCATTAGTTAGTCTGAATAGTTATTAAGTATTTCAATCAAAATGGTAATGTTAATTTTCTTAAGAACACTATTTCAATAGAAAGAATTATATTATCATGGCGAGTTCAAATGAGTGTTTTTCTTAAAAACAATCCTAATTAGCATTTTTAACGTTATTGATTTTTTAATAAAATTTCAAATTCTCACTCTAAAAAATTAATAGAAGAAATTTAATGGTGGTAATTACTAGACTTGAATTTTTAAATATGAAAAATAGAAGAATTAAATTTCTAAAAATTAAAGTGGGGAACTAAATTATAAATGTACGAAGTGAATATTAACTTAGAGCATATTATAACTTTCAATTTTGTATTCGTAATTTAACACAAACAAATAATCAACCTAATGCATAAGTGTAGGTTAGAATCATACAAATAGAAATATACAATTTAATGATCCCTTCAAATTAATTATAAATTTATTTGATTAATATATATGTGTGCATATTTATGTCCTTTTTTTGTTAGCTTTTAAAATATATTATGTATTCTTTTAATATTCTTTATGTCTATTTTATTGTTTATGTTTGGGATTCATAATTGTCCTTTTAGTAATGTCGTCTCTAAGATTTGAACATACGTTTTTTCCTTCAAAATGCAACGTGCCTTTACCATTGCACCAAACACTTATTGCTAATATTTTATATATTTTAATTATATTTAATAATAATTACTGATTAATTAAATGGAATAACTTTTTGCTAAATAATAAAAATAATAAAAAATGCAAGTATTACTGTGATACAAGATGCATTAACTATGCCTAATCTTAGCATGCAAAATTACTAAGAGTAAAAACTAATCTGTAGTGTTATTCGAATTGGATTGGTCGGTTGAATTAGTTAAATTGAGAAGTAGTTAAGATATCAATTTAGAGAGTGCTTTTGAGCTGGTTAGACCAGGGATCAATACAAACTATTTGAGCAGATTAAAAACCAATTGAATCATATTTGTTTTTATTTTTTATTTTTTTAAATTTTAAGAATTTTTTAATTGAACCGATTAGACTGGTTGAACCGGTTGAACTGGAGAATCGGTGGCCTCATCGATTAGACTACCAGTTCGGTTTATAAAACATGTCTAGTGATCCCCCAATTTTGTAATTATTAATTTTTGATTTGAGCCAACAACCTCGTAATTTAGTGACAAGAGTACTATGTTGTGAGGTATGAGACATGAACTCAATCTCTAATAATTTCATCCCATCCCAAATTATTAAAAAAGAAAAGAAAAGAATGTTTTATATGAAAATCTCTCATTCACTATCTTGATCTTGCTTAGTCCTAAACTTGTGTCCTAAACTTGTGTCGTGCTGTAATTATATTTATTTTTAATAAATTTTTAAAAACAAATTGATAGTGAGGATGGGTTAACACAAATTTAAATCTATACTAAATAAGTGCTTGACCATTCCATTTAACTGTATATATATAATTTACTAATAAAATATAAATTTATGTAGGAACAATGTATTAAATATAAACACTATTACATTATAATACTTTAATTAGACGAAAAGGATTTAACAGGGTCACATTTTTTTAGTATTATTGCTTTAACGCATAATAGGAAACCAGACTTTACGGAGGTTCATATGACCATTCTAAAGAGCTGGTGGCCAAAAACTGAACATTCCGAATTCTAGATTATGGCAAATTGGACCTCTATATGAAAGAGAAGGACCTACTAGAAAGTTACATTTAACCTTAATAGCAACATACAAAGATATAATTAATTATACCAACTCCATCAACACCATGCTTAATGTCGACTTGGTGAAAAAGCAAGAGCGTGGCCATAAACTTTCTCTCATTTCCCTCAAAACCCAATGGGATTACTCCAATCAGGTCAAAAACACAAAAAGGAAGCTAGGGGTTGATATTCCACATTGTAAGCCCAGTAGAACCAAACAGGATTAGCATGATTGATGAAGTTGTAGCCTACAATAAACGGAGAATGTTAAATTAATTACAAGATGGTGATGATGAGTTTTTTGCTAGTCATCACCTTGAATGTACTAGCAAAGGAGCATAGTGGCACAACGGCGCAAGATGTAGAGTCGAGCACGTTCCTGCTTAACCAAGGAAGCACACTTGGTGGAGAAACCATGCCCCTTCCGTTTTGCACAGTCCTTGGCTCCCCTCTTGTATTGCTGGGATTGAAACTCAGCCATGGGTAAGAGAAAAGTATTTGCTTAAACTCGTTAGAAAAAGAAAAGGAAAAAAAAAAAAAAGAGAAAAAAAAGAAGCTCAATCTAGAGCTTTAGGCCGTGAGGGTTAACGGTAAATGTATTTATACAATTACAATCCCAAAATCCAAGAAAGGTTAACTGGAATATGAAGGAAGCAAGTGAACATGGTCAGGTTCAGAAACTGAGGGATTGGCATTTCCATGGAAGATGGTGCATAGTTTTCTATACAAAGGTGACTTAACGTGGCCTTTGCTTTTATTACTTATTTAATGTAACTCCCTTACTTTAAACAAGCAAAGGACTATGAGACCTTCTCATCTCTAATAATCTTTTTTGGGTTTTCCTCTTTTGAAAGATAATCTTTATTGGTTTTAAAGAATGAAATTTAATCAAATAATTATTAAGTAACGTGGCATGGAGGAATGGCAAAGCTGAGCTTTTAAACAACTCATAGTTTAATAAAATTAGTTTATCCAATCACCTAAAAAGAAAAAATATCTAACACCACTAAAATTTGAATCTCAATATCTAGAATTCCTAGTGATGAGTTAACTGTGTAGAAACAAGGGGTAATTTGCAAAACATAAATTGTGGTCAAATTAATGCTTGGAATTGTGGTTATAGTTTCAGCCACCAAACTAAAAGTGCCTAAAAGATAAAAGTTGAACACGGAGATTGTTTACATAGTTCGATTTTGGTTTATGTTCGCAGGGCCTTACCTAGAGCAATAGTCCACTATCTTTCTCATAGTACAATCAATGATTTTAGTCCTAACATAGTATAACTCTCAAAAATTTAGCGACCTCACCATTCTATAAAAATTATATCATTTTCCCCCTAAGCTTCCCCCTCGAAAGCTTTGTTTTGGAACTCAAGAGACTCTCTTGATTGTTTACAAAAATAATGCACACAAAAAAACTTTCTAACTGGAATAGATTTGTGCTCTATCAAGCTTTCAATCTCTCAGTTACTCTTAGTTCACTTTAAACAAGGTAAAACTTAAGTTTTGTTTACATAAGTGTTATAATCTAATAACTTCTCTATAGATAAGGCTAAAACTAAGAATAAAATACTACTTCCATAAGTTTTTCAATTTAATCCAATGCCTTCAAAGATAGAAAGTGACTTTACTTGTAACGACCAGAAAGTCAGTGGTGTTAGAAACGATAGTTTCGAAAACTCATTTCCGATATTTGATTCCATAAATATTAAATAATAATATTTACGAGATTAATATAAAAGTTAATTAAAGTTTGTCCTTTAATTTTGTCAAATTGATAGTTAATTAAGGTACAACGACTAAATTGTAAAAATAATAAAAGTTAATCATTATAAATTTTTAATTAATTGAAGGAAAAATGAGCGATTGGTCCAATAGATTATAGCCAAACTGTGGTGGATGTTTGGTTTATTCCACTAAACTTGTTAATTATATTTAAGTTAGTTATTATAGTTAATTAGACCGATTATTGATTAATTAATAGTTAATCTTAATATAAATGAAAAAATAAAATGAAAATGAAACATATCTTCTTCCACTCGTCTTCTTCACTGAAGAAAGAGAGAAGGAATAGGTTTTTGATGTTTTCAACTTGGGTCTCTTGATTGGTAAGTATTTTCAAGTTTGTTTCTTATAATTTTTAAGTTTTTGAGATCTCTGTAGCTTTATTTAGCTAGACCGTGTATCAATTTGCAAAATTGTTAAGTTTTCAAAAGTTTTCATTAATGAATACTTGATGACATCGGTACTAAATTGTTATATTTTAAGCTTAGAAGTGAAAATGACTAGTTTGTAAAGTAAAATTGCTAGTTTTTTTTAATATGGGGACTAAAGTGTGTAAATTTCAAAATTGATGTTAAATTTCTATAAATATAGATAATAAAGGGATTTAGATGGATGAAATTGAGATCGATTTTGAAATCTAAGTCAAATTTGAAAGTTATGACCATTTCGGTTTTAGGGACTAAATTGAATCAAATGAAAAAAATTTAGGGAACATTCAAAAGATGAAATTGAATTGACATATGCATATAATAGGATGATATAAGGTATTTGAAATTGATAAATTGAAATTAATTATTGTATAGATCAAGAATTAAACTAAACCGAGGATAACCATGGAAAAGATAAAATTTTCAATTAGTCTTGGTGATTCAACTTGTTTGATGATTTGATCAGGTAAGCTCATAGGGTGTAGTTAAATGTAATTTTAATGTGTATATATAATTATAAAATATTTTTGTGTGTAATTGTAATTTTAACTATTTATGATTTGGTACAAAATGTGAGATATGGACTAAATTGTAAAAAAATTATTATATGTGTTAAATGTACTTGAATGAACGTATTAGAGGATAGGATAAGATTGATATGCTAATAGGATTATTTGCACGCTTGTACGGGTTCAACACTTCTGTGCTCTCTAATTGGCACTTCGGTGCTCTTTGTTATATGATGTAGTTATATGATAAATTCACATTATTGTTGTGAAATGTTATGTCAAGCAGATTGTGTCAAGTTAATTAGTTTGATACATTTAATTGCAAATCGAGGCAAGTTATCGTTTTAACACATATAAACTTATTAAGTATTTGAAATGCTTACCTAGTTGTTTTCCCTTTTTCTATAGATTGTCGGTTTGCAGAATGCATCAACCGGATCACATCAAAGCTCACACTATCCTGCTATCAACTCAATAGACTTTTGTTCATTTTAATCTCAGTTATGTGGCATGTACATAGGCGTTATATATATGAGTTTTCTTGAAAACAATAATTTGGTTTGAATCTTGGTTAATGGTTGAATTTGAGAAAGTTAATGTTCATATTTATATGTGTGTAAGTTTGGTAATATGTTAAGCTATAAATGTGGTACATGAATGACAAATTTCTTGATGAATTGATATGGTATATGGGGTATGGAATAGCTTAAAAGCATGATGAAATAAGTTGAATTTGGTAAGGTTTGACTGATAAGTTGATGTAAAATTGTGGAATGGTTGCATTAGATAATTTTTGCAAATGGTTAAGTACATGGATTGGAATGGTTTTGGTTATTTTCTATGTGGGTATAAGTGTGCTTTTAAGCACCATTTGAGAGTGTTGATGTCTTGGCATGAAAGAGGTACCAAAATACAAGTTTTTGACATTTTTGGCTTAGAGGTATCGATATCTTAAAATGGGATACCAATACATTGGCGATCTTTCTTAAAATTTTAAACATCGAACATAAAAATGGTATTGATACATAGATAATGTATCAATATCTTACCAAAGGTATCAATACTTTATGTTTGGTGTCGATACTTATGTTTTTAATTAAATTCTTCTCAAACAACGAAGCTCAAAATGGTGTCTGTACCTATATGGGGTATCAAAACCTATTCTGAAAACTCTGAAAACATTGCCATTTTGTCCTATTTCATTCTTGAGCCTACAAAAGAGATTTCGTAAGCTTGATTAGTTAATTGTATATCATAATATCTAGGTGTTTATGACATGATTGAATACGTGAATGATTTATTTATGGTATATGTGGTTTGAAATTTTAAAAATTGTTCCCTATTTGATCTCAAGTTGACTTTAAAGCATTTGTATGCTCGTATAAGACCAGGGAAAGAATATCCATGGTATTCAATGTTGTATTGTTGTTGATTGCATAAATGATGAATTTACAATGAATTTATCAATAGTTGCTTCGACATTGAATGTTACATTTAATGGTATTAGAGCTATAGGTTTAACTGATTCTCAACTAAATCAAGCTCAGATTTTAGTTTAGAAATACATGCCACAACAACCTGTGACAGTGTGATGTATTCTGATCCGAATTGACTCTGTTTTTCATATAGATAATTTATGTCCACTGAATCAAATTGTGTCATATCTGATAAAGTAAAAAGTAATGTTTCTGCTTTTGATCAAGGAGTTGTTTTTAGTTTGCCCGTTCCGCAAGGGTGACCTGCCATCAAATGTGATAGTCAATTTTCACACTTAAGGAACTTGTTTTCTATGTAATTTAGGATTTTATATTTCATTTTCGGTAATTAGGCTTTACGATTAAATATTAATAAAATAAGTTCTTTAACACATTTTATAAGTGTTGTGACCCAATAGGTCGACACGGGCCTTAGGCAGTACTAATATGTTCAATTGAGTGTGTAGGATGAAGATTTAAAGGCCCAATTGACGAGCTTCCTAGAATGTCAAAGCACAAAACGAATGACTAAGGCAAAAATTGAATGTCATGTTGCATCATAGACTTTGTATGGCGCAACATAGGTCAACGTGCTGCCCAAGTATACTGAGGCTATTTTCGTCTATGTAATCAACTTTATACGAAGACTTAGGGCATGCTGAAGACCTAATTTGGGTTGCCAACACTTTTATAAATAAGACATTAGAGTTGCCAACACTTCTATAAATAAGACATTAGGGGTTTGATGTAACTAAGTCATCCTAAACACACTAAAAAACCCTAGTAGTTTAGGAGTAGTAATAGATTAATTTTCTTTCGGCTTTTTAATAACTTAGTTGTTTTTTCTCTTGGAATCAGTTTTGATCCAAGAGTTTATTTATATTATTCAAGTATTTCAGTTTATCTTTTCTTGCACTTGATTTATTTCTTTATTCCAATAAATCAATTTGCTACTTTGTTCTCCATTCGATATCAAATTCTCGATTATTTAAATCTCTTTTCTCTTTCAAATCAATTGTGTTCTTTACATGATTTATTCAATTAAGATAGAGATTATGAATACCTAGGCCTGGCAACCCTAAGAAGTTATCATAGGCTAGACGAGGTCGGAAGATAAGTCGAACTGAGTAAATCGTAATTTCTCTTGGTTGAGAAAGTGAGATCAGGAGATAAACAATTATCAACCAATCGATTAGTTAATTAGATGTTGGGAGGTAATTATTGGTTAATCGATAGCTAATCCACCTTAATCCAAAGTTAATTACAAAGCTTGAAAAGAGTTAATCTTCTTGATTGGTTTATTGATTTTTATCGTTTGTTTATTTTTCTTATTTTTTTGTTATTTAATTTATCTCATCAATTTATTTTATGGTTCATCGTAATATAGGAATTAATTATCACTACTTAGACTTATTATTGCAAAAACATTTTCATAATCTATTCCATCATCCATTGGGTATGATTCTCGGGTTACTTCCAAGAATTTCATTGTACTAACTATATTACAATTTGACTCGTGCACTTGTAGACAACATCATTCTAAATTCTTATATATTTTAGGTGTTATATTTTACTATAAACGACAACTCGTCTATAGGTGGTCAAGTTGTTGGCATCGTTGCCAGGGAGGTTTCAATAATAAATCTTGAAAATAAGTTTTTACAAATAATAAGATAAGTAGAAAATTTAAAACTTATAGATACAATATTTATTTAATTAATTAATTTATATTTATTTTCTTTTTAAGTCGCTTATAACCCGAAGCTTTAGCACTCCAATCAAACCATACCTAAACCCAGAGCAATTAATCAGACGTAACCGTCCAACAATGAAAATCGATCCACTTGCAGTAATTAACTTACACTAAGGAAATCCATTATTTTAGGAGCCACAAGATCAATAAGGAAATAATTGAAAAAAAGTCCCAATGGCTCAGCAGACGTTGTGCGAGTACGCCCTACCTACACTAGACGTGGTGCAAGGAAGCATAGAAAGGTTAGAAATTAACGCAAATAATTTCAAGATAAAGGTAGCCATGATTCAGATGATCTAGAATACATTACAATTTAAAGGAAACATGGTGGAAGACCTGAACCAGCACTTGAAGCAGTTCTTGTACCTTTGTGACACCTTCAAGTACAACGGGGTATCTGATGATGCTATGCATCCTCTGTTATTCCGTTCTCATTGTGTGATAATATGGTTGATTGGTTGGATTCATCAAAACCGAATTCCATTACCACATGGAACGATTTAGTGGAAAATTTTCTCTACAAATTTTTCTCGATTAGTTGAACCATTCAGTTCCAGCAAGAGATTACAACTTTGAACAATACGAAGGTGAGACATTGTACGAGGTATGAGAGCAATTCGAAACAATACTAAGGAAGTGCCCACACCATGGATTGCAAGTGTGACTATAGATCCAGATATTTTAAAATGTTGTTGACAGACACATTAGGTCTAACCTAGACGGAGCATCTGATGGGTCTCTCATGTTTCATACGTATGAAAAAAGATATAAAATCATTGATGATATGTCCATGAATTCATACATGTGGCCTACTAAGAGATTCATGTACCAACCCAAGCCTCCAACTGTAAAATCTATGAAGGAAGAGAACGATGATGATCAATTCCAACGAATCTTAGAGAAGCTTAACTATTTGGAGATGCCAGTCAAGCCGACGAAAAAAGAGCCACATTTAGAGAACCAATCGGAGGAGGTGAGCTACATAGTTAATAGGGTCGAGACCCCTATTCAAATACCTACAATCCCGGTTGGAGGGATCATTTGAACCTTAAATGGTGAGGCAGCAAAAGAGGTGCAAATCAAGCGTATACTCGGCAAAATCCTCCTTACCAACCTCCACCATTGCAACAAAGATCCGTGGGAAATGACCACGTTGTGTGTGATCAAAGATTTGATTGGTTAGAGGGAGAAATGCAAACTATGAACACAAACATTCAACAAGTCCAAGCTTTGTGTAGACAACTCAAATCTCGAATGGAATCTCTGCAACCAAATAATCCAGCTAATGACAATGTTTCAAAAAAATGGTCAAAGTCTCCCTAGTAATACGGAGACAACACTCAGAGAAATGGAAAGGATGACTTAAAGGTGATAACATTGCGATCAGGCAAAGCATTAAAACTGCCAATCACTCCCATCTATGATGATGATGAGGTTCTTGAAAAGGTCGACGAATCTACGGAAGAGGAAGAAGCCGAGCACCACAAGCCAATTGAAGAGGCAGTCAAGCCAATGCCTAATCTGATAATCTCAATTCCCAGCACAACGAAGAGACCTTTCTCGACAAGACTAGAGGACAAGCAAAAGAAGAATGAGGCAAATTTTGTAAGTTTTTTAAATTTTTTTAAAACCTTTAATGTCAATCTGCTGCTCTTAGAGCTAACCGAAAAATTTTGAAACATGTCAAATATTTAAAGGAAATCATGAAACGTCATAGGAAAATGAAAAATGATGAGCAAATTGACATTGATGCCTTATGTAGCACATTAGTCGCTAAGAAGATAACCCAAAAACTAAAAGATTCGGGTAGCTTTACAATCCCAATAGAAATAGGGGATAGGCATATTAGCAAAGCCCTTTGTGATTTAGGGGCTAGTATAAATTTAATGTCTCTATCAATTTATTGAAAAATCATACTCGGGGATCTTAAAAATACCTCGGTAATGCTACAACTAGCCAATAGATCCTTGGAGCATCGAAAAGGTGTACTTGAGGATGTATTAGTTAAGGTACGAGAATTTATACTACTCGTCGATTTCATTGTCTTCAACTTTGAGGAAGATCAAGAAATCCTCATTCTGCTGAGTAGGCCATTTCTAGCCACTTCTAAATTGACAATCGATCTCGAGCGGAATGAGTTTATTATAAAAATCGATGACAAGATAGAAGTGTTTAAATGCGGCCAGAATTCCCAAAATAAGGGATTGTTTAGGAAAGAATGTTACTATTTAATTTAATCCCTAACGATCTTGGTTAAGGGCATTTCCCGAGTTGTACAAGTGTAGGTGCTCACAAGATGAAAGAACGAGATAAATGCTGAGAATTTAGTGGAAGAAGGAGCAACTGGAATAACAGAGACGGGCGAGACCGACAATTGAAGTGTAACACCCCTAATCCGTCTCGGTTGCCGGAATAGTGTTACAGAGTATTACAGTATAAATCAAGTCATTTATCATCATTAAACCATTCAAATATTAAATTAAATATCAATATTCAAACCACATATTAAGTATAGTATAAATACATTTAAAAGCCTTAAATCGAGCTTATGAGACTTTAAAAATAGTTTGGGAACATTCAAGGACTAATTTGAAACAAAAGTTTTAGAAAAATTTGGAAATTTTGAAAATAGGGGTCAAACGATTGTGTGGCCAAACAGTGTGGCATAGCTTAGGCCATGTGGCTAAGGGACATTGTTGTGTGGCCAAACCATGTAAAAAATTGTGCTTGTGTAACTCAAGGTCACATGGCTGCGTCGCCAGGCCATGTACCTCACTATACCGTGTAATTTAGGGTCACATGACCGTGTGACCAGGTCGTGTAACTCTTTGTGATTGTGTGGACTACCCTACACCTGAAAATGAAAATGACATACAATTGTGTGGAGTGACCGTGTGTAACACATGACAGTGTGGCAGCCCATATACACCTAAAATGACTTCTAAAATAAGAAAAATCACTACCCATTTCTTAGGTACCAAGCCAAACCAAAATTATTCATTTAGATGACTTCAAAACACATTCAAACAAGTTTAAAACATGCCAAAAACATTCAACCTAAGTACCTAACCAATATGCCCTCAATGGCACCATATTTTATACACCAACCAATTTACATTCAAAGCTCACAAATACTTACTTTAAACACACCAAACTTACAATTCATCCATACTATTCATGCTTACTACCACCATAATCTAGTCATCCACAAGTAGCATAAACCAAAATGTCCAAAACATATACATAAGGACCTTTACAAGTCAAATACCAAAAGCATGTATACAAATGAGCCAAAATCTAATTAAGACAACATCATTCAAATATAATATGTATCACAAGTAACAAGTATCCAAAACACATATAAGACACCTATTACATGCTATATAACCTAAAGATAACTTATCAAAATCTATTGATAGATCTCTGGATAGTGTGATCTTCAGGTTGATCCGATCGCCCAAATACATAAAGCGTTATTTACAAGGAAACATAAAAAAATGACACAAGTAAGCTTCAATGGAACTTAGTAAGTTCAACGATTGAAATGATAAAACTTATCATATAAACATATCAATCACACAAAAATAGTTAATAAACAAAAATCCTGTCAACCACAATCATTCAACAGGTGAGTCTTTATGTTTATACTCATATTGTATAATCTGATTAATTAAACTAGATCATTCAATATCAACTCATTTTACACATTCAAAAGATCATGTAGTCATTCGTAAGATTAAATAACGAATCACATAACAATTGAAAACCTTCCCCATGAATGATATAAACAAATTTAGATATGCGATTAATCATCCAGAACACACCAGAATGCTCAAATGAGCCAAACTAACCAAGAACACACTTGGGCACCAAGTGCCAAGCCTGTATGCTAACATCCCTCCGTAACACACCTGGGCACTAAGTGCCAAACCCGAAGGCTTTACATCTGCCTCTGGTAACACACCAGAATCACTGTAAAAATAACACGATAGTTCGCAACAAATGCTGGACTTCGGTATATTCAGTGGACAGTAACAAATCAATAATCACCATTTTATCATAAGTCAAATTTGTACCGCGTGCAATAAAAACCTATTGGCATGCCAATTGTATCCTATCCTACATTCATCCAGCACAACATATTGTCGTCATAGTAAAAACTTTACTCAAATATTTTCTCAACTCACATCAATTTATTTCAATTCAATTTTACTTAAAATATTCAACAACCATAATTCACAGTCATGATAACATCTCAATTTATACTAAACTAAACCATACAAACTTACAAGGGTTGTACTGCAGAGATAGAAAAAGTTCAGGGACTAATCAACAACTTTCCCTTTTCCTCGGTTATCTACTTGTTTTTAATCTATAAAATAGTTTATTTTAATTATTAGCTTCAATTTCATATAATATTCAATTTAGTACATATTTCTTCCTATTTGCAATTTTCACATTTGCTCTAAATTTTTACACTTATTCAATTTGATCCCTAAGACCAAAACAAGCTTCATTTTCACAATTAAACTTTAAACCCTTTGTGCCAATTTTACTAATGTTCCAAATTAGTCTTTTCATGCTAGAGTTTCACAAGAAAAACATATTATATTTACTTTATTTTCAATTTAATCACTAAACTTGAAAATTATACAAAATCACTTAACACAATATTTTTATTTAACATCCAAGCACAATATTCCACTATTAAACTTCAAAAACATATATGATCCATCAATGGAATCTTCCAAAATATTTAACAATTTAACAAATTAACTTGCGGGTTAGCTAGCTTAAGCTAAAATGATTACAAGAACATAAAAATTACTAAAATGGGACCAAAAATCATTTACATGCATAAAACTTAGCTTGGCCAAAAATTTTTCTTCAAAACTAGTGTTTTCTACCTTTTAAATTCAGTGTAAGCATGAAGATGATGATAATTTTTTTTTAGTTTATGTTATTTTAATTTTCAATTTACCATTTTACCCTCATAATATAACTTAATAACTAATCAAACTTAGTACATATTTGTCCACCAATTTTCGATATGGTTTATTTACCATACAAGTCCATCCACTCACATTTCAATAACTATTTAACACAATTAACTAATAGAACTAACTTTTCAACTTTTATGATTTAGTCCTATCTACTTAATTAACTATTTAAACGTTAAAATTTCTTAACCAAATTTTAATACGACATTAATGACCTTGTAAATATTAAATAATTAATATATATGAAAGGACATATTGGAATGAGCATTCAAAATCACTATTTTTGACACCACTAGTAATGTGCTATTACATGAATCCGATGGTAAATTTCAAGGAATTGTTGGACAAGTCTAGTAGCACAACATAAATTTTAACTATCGAACTTAATCAATTTGTAAATATTATATACTAATTTGTGCTTAATTTTTTAGATGTAGAAATTATACTTTTTATTTTGTGTTAGAATTAGTAAGAACTAGGTTTTCGAAAGCAACGAAAGAGCTAGATGTTAGTCAGGTAGATGTACAGGCAATCGAGGACCTTCTATAGGTCTCGAAGAGACCAAATCGAAGGTATTTTGCAACCCAACAATCCCATAGAGTGGCAAAAACCCTGTGAACTTGAAAATACAAAACTCTGTCATCTATGTCGTGATGCACTTTCAATTAAAAGTAAAAGTAAGGGTAAAATTATTGTCGTGTCGCGCCATGCACTCCTTATGGCATGACATGCAAGCTATTTTTGGAAAATTTTTGTTCTTTATTCAATGCAATCTATAGATATTTTCACAAATTTTAGGTGACAAGTAAAGCCATGAATGGCTTTTATAGCCCTTACGAGCTAATACACCTTTCAAGCTGTCATAGCCACCCAACTCAATGTTGGTGATCTTTTTCTTCAGGATTCCGTAAGTTCTCTATGTTTTCTTTTCTTTTTAACCCCCAAAACCATAACCAACAAATAGTTCAACGAAGATTCAATTGTTGATACATTCGAACATCTTCGAGAAAAAGAAAAGGAAAAACACTTGAGAAAGATTCAACAGAAAGCTCCACTTCAAGAGAGAGGTTTCTAGCTCTTAGCATCATTGACAAGTAAGATGAGAGACATAATTGAATCACTCAGTTGGGAAAAAATTGTATGACCCTAAGAAACCTTCATATATCATAGTTTTCCAATAATTTTATGTCGTCCTAAAAGAAGCCGAGATGAATGAAGAATGGGACATGCCATTGCGTCGAGTAATTATTTGAGGCAAAGATGTTCCAATATTACTGTTGAAAATATCGAGGTATTATGCCACTCCTATATCTCTCTATGATTCTATAACATGAATGAATCTCATGCACTTTTCGAGAGAGAAAAATGATAACATAGTTAATCTCTTAACGAACGGACGAGGTGCATCGGAACTATATCTTGGAACAAAGTTCCCAACATCAAGTCCGCAAGAGCAACTGTGACAGCCCAAAATTGACCCTAGTCGGGAAGTGGTTTCGGGACCGCTAAACCGAGTCACCGAAATGTTTGAACGTAATATTTATTGTCTAGAATATGTAATTATGAATGTGTGAAAATTTCAAGCTTCGATTTAGTCGATTGCATGTGAATTCAGTTAGTAGGACTTGTGTGACACTTTTGAAATGTGATAGGCTAATCTATAAGGATCTAATAGTGCATGTAATCAAAAGGGAGGACTTGCATGTCAAATTTCCCCCCCTAATTAGTAGTGGCCGGCCATGCTATGAGTGGAAACATGTCACAAACATGTTATGTTAGTGAGGTATGTTAGGAAAAATAAAATAAGGAGTATGGGTAATAAAGAAATGGAAAAAAAGAAAGAATGTGTGTGAGTGTTTCCCCCATTGCCGTGAGTTGAAGAAAAGAGAAAAAATTTGTTCATCCTTTTTCATTTCTTTTGGCCGAAAATTCTAAGGAAGAAGGAAGGAGTTCTTGCTCATGTTTGGTTTGGAAGAGGATTAGGAAGAGGTTTGGCCATACTTGTATCTAGATTAAGGTATGTTTGAGGTTGTGCCATGAGATTCATGCATGTTTTTAGTTGCTAGCTTGAGTTCTAATTAGCCCATGGTTCAAATCTTTGCTATGTCATGGGGGTGATATTCGGCCAAGGTGGATTTTGTGTTAATGCCATTGCATGCTAAATATGAAACTTGATAATGATACATGTGATGGTGGATTGATGACTCTTGGATTTTCTTTTTAGCATTTTTGAGTGAGACATTAAGTTCTTTGTTTAACCATGACCAAAATTGAAATGGTATGGTGTTGTGATGTATTCGGCCATGGTATATCCATAAGTATGATTTATGCTTATTGCATGGTAGGTAAGATTTGTGTTTTGGATTTATGTTCATGTTTAGTTATAATCAACTTTGAGATTCGGCTCTTGCACACACACATATATATATATATGTTTGCACATGACGTATTGGTATGACATATACAATATCTCAAGGTATATACTTACATATGATGGTGTTTCGGTTATGGAGTACATGATGGATGCATATTGAGTTATAATATGTAATGCATTAGTTAGTAAAAGGTATGCCATTTGTGTGTGGTATTGAGTTTATAATTGGCCTCAACATAGACATGCATAATCGGCCACATGAATGAGTACATAGGTTGATGTGTTGTTCGGCCATAGGCAAGCATATTGAAGGCTTTATCTTGACTTAGAAAATTCGGCTAAGGAGAGTATTAACTAATGTGTTGAGTTTGATTCATGATTCCGTACATATGTGACTTTAATGTCTAATGAATATATGTGGGCTAAGTACCTTGAGTTCCTCTTTTCGATGCTCAAATGATTAAATCAATTTATTTGTTAAATTAAGCTCAAGAGCAAAGGGAACTAAATCCGATAAAGGAAGGAAAAAGTGGTCGAGTAGCCATCGAATCGCTCGACAACATCCGAGGTAAGTTTTCGAGTAATGGAACTTAAATTATGATTCGGTTAGATTATGTCTTAAGTAAATCAAAATCATGCTCTTGTATGTGGCTATTGAGCCGAAATTGTAAATGTGATAAGTGTCTTGTGTTTGAGCTTTGGTAATGAAAATGAAATATGAATGTGTCATGATTTATTGATATATGTGCATGGTTACTCGAATGATATCCGGCTAAGTCCCGAAGGCTTTTGTGCTAGCGACTACATCCGGACTAAGATCCGAAGGCATTTGTGCTAGCGACTATATCCGGCTAAGTCCCAAGGCATTTATGCTAGTGACCATATCCGGCTAAGACCAAGGCCTTGTGCGAGTGGTTATATCCGCTAAACCTCAAGATGCTTGATTTGGGAATGAGCAATCTTGCTGTAAAAATTAAATTAATACGCTCGTAAAATCCCAAATGATGAGGTATGTTTCGTGTGTGCTTGAATTAGTTGATCCCTCACAAATCAGATTCGCCGATCGATAAATGAGCTACCGCCTTTGGCTAAGTTGATCTTTGTGTATGAACATAAGGGTTGGTAATGTGAAGTAAGTATGATATTGAGAATTTGTGCATATGAAATTATCCGTTTAGCTATATGAATGCTATGCTTTTGTTGTGTGGAATCCTTGCTCAAAACTTACTAAGCATAAATTGCTTACTCCGCTTCTTTGTTTCTCTGCTTTATAGATTTTGGCTCGTCACCATCGGACTCGGATTTTTGGAAGTCGAAGTCTCCCACACTATCAAAGCCCCTTTGGTACAATTTTGGTTGAACTTTGAAATGGCATGTATAGGACTACCCCTTTTTGTTGTTGGTCATGTACCCATGGATTTTGTGTAAATTTGGATAGCCATGCGAAAATGGCTTATATACGTTTTTGGCATAGTACTATAATCGTTTTGTATGTTGATCACTAAGAGGTATGGAAATGTTTGGAAACGATTAGCCATTGGAATGGTTAATCATGATTATACTTTGTGCTATGTATGCAAAAAGGGCTAATTGAATCATGGAAACTATGAAATAGGTAAAGTCTACCTTAAAGGCAGATGTTGACAGTAGCAGCGATGTGGATGTGAAAAATCACTAAAAATAGTAGGAATGGAATTAAATAGTGAATAAGTTATGTAAATGAACCTTGATGAATCTACTTTCATATGGAAAAACGAAACAGTCATATGAGTTGTATGTTAAGAGATATTTAGGTTTTCGTGAAGCAGGGCCAGAACGGTTTTTGGATTCCCTGTTCCGAGTTTTGAAATTCATTATAAATTAACCAGAGATAATTAGGAGTCATTCCATATATGTATAGATTCCTCTTTGAGTCTAGTTTCTATAGAAACAAACGGCATCAGTATTGAAGCCCGGTACAGGGAGGTATCCAAGTCGTAATGCGCAAAGGTCAGTGTAGTCGATCCCTGTAACATGGGAGACTTTAACTAATAAACTGTACTAATTGGCCAGACCAAAAATTCTAGAAAAAAATTTGTAGATGCATATATGAGTCTAGTTTCAGGGAAAAATCACGAAACTGATTTTCAAGTTGTGGAACTCAAGATATGATTTTTAAGGTGACAGCGACACAGTTAGCCAGCTGTCTGGAAATTTTTAAATGGACTGTGAAAATAAATATATTATGTCTGTTAGCACCTCGTGTTCGACTCTGGCCACGGTCTCGGGTACGGGGTGTTGCAGCAGCTAACTCTAAAAGCAAGATTGTGGCTACATTTATCAATATTCAAGTTTATCCAATCACTAACATGTCCAACATAGATACATTCCAAGCTATGATGTTGTATGCCATACTACGGAAAAAAAGAATTTGTGTTGGTACATGGATCTACCAGAGCATGTTGTTTTGTGTCAGGAAAAGCAAGGTTGAATTGCTTTTCTTGCATTTAGGAATGACCTTATGTAAACAAGTACGAGTATTAATGGAGAATCAGAATATTACCTAAAACCATCGGAACTACTAATACACAAACCAAATTGAAAACACTTGGTGAGAAATAGGAAACAAAAGAGGACCATTAAGTCAAACCCCATCTAGGTAGGAATGTGTTGCCTAATTTGGAAAGGATGATTCAATGAATGCAAGAAGTGAAACCATTTCATAAAAATTGTGCGAGGAAAAATGGGATGAAGATTTCACAATTCCCAACTGATAAGTACAAGGCAAAGATTGAACCAAGAAGGAGAGGGAATTGGAAGAAGAGGAGGATCCCAAACCCAGATGAGGAGTCAAAAGGCAAACCAAGAAAAGCAGATGAGGAGTCAAAAGGCTGTTTTAAGACAAATCAAAACAGTGGTTTCGGAGCAACAAATCTAAAGTCAAAATATTTATTTTAATATTACTTTAATGTCTACAGCATGAAAATATAATTGTGTGAAATTTTTGTTAAGAAATTTTATCGTTTAAATGGTCAATTTGATAAAAAGAACTTAACCGCGTAAAGTGAAAAATTGGAGTTCTATTAGATAAAAGTATCTAATAGCTATGAAATTAAATAGAGGAGGTCCTTATGTTGTAAATAGACCATTTCAATTGTGGGTGGATATTTATGGGCTTAAAATGGATGTTTAATATGATTTAATAATAAGGTTATTATTGTAATTTAGTAATTAAGGTTAATAAAATAAAAGAAATAAAGATATCATCTTTCTAATTGAGATACCACCACTGAATATTCAAAATAAGAATAGCCATGGAAGCTTGAGCATTCGGCCAAGCTATTTTGGTCAATTAAGGTATGATTTCTGTCTCGTTTTTAATGATTTCTATGTTTTTGAGATTGTTGCGCTAGGTCTAACTAGCATAGGGATATTTTACAAAACTGTTAAAGATTTTGAATGATGCCAATTATGAATACATGAGTATTCTGAGGTTTGATGATAGATTTTGAATAGTTGTTGATAGTTAAACAAGTTTTGTTAAGTGATTTTTAGTGAAAATGCAAAATAGGGATTAAATTGTGAAATGTGTAAAGTTAGTGGTTAAAATTTAAAATAAATGAAAATATGGGCTACTAGGGGTATTATGGTAATCCGGCTAGCATGGGTTTATTGTGAATTTCATTAATTTGTGATTTTATGAAATAAGGACTAAATTGTGAAAAATGTGAAATTTTAGGGGCAAAAGTGTAAATGTGTTTGAATGTGTATTTTTGACTAAATTGAATAGAGAGATTATTAAATAAGTTATTTTTGATTATATTTAGATCTATATAGGAGAAACACAGACTTGGATTGGGGAAAAGATAAAGTTATCGATTAATCGACTCATTTCGTCGTTTACACATTCGAGGTAAGTTCGTATGTGATAAGTTTCTATGCAAATGTATTTAATATGCTTTGATATTTCATAAATTGTGAATATAAGACTATGGATATGAACGGTAGTAATTCAATGATGATTTGACATTCGAAATCTCGGTTGAACCTTAGGAATAGTTTAGAATGCTAGTGAATTGTCATTAGGGGATACATTGAGTTGGCTTCGGGCCATGATATAGCACTTCGAGTGCAAGATATATCGATTTCGCTTCAGGCCGTGCATATCGGCTGATTTTGGCTTGGGGCCATGATATCAGAACTTTGGAGATAAGTTGCCTTGATTTGGCTACGGGCCATGGTATAGGTACTTATCGTGTGAGATCCTTGAGTATTCGAATTCTATTCCGAATGGTCCAATAGGTAAATGTAAGACGAGAATGTGTATGAGATTTGTACGGGATGGTACAGGTATGTGTATAAACTATTTTAGCATTGAATCAAAGATATGAGGATGAAATTATATAGTTTGTGAATGAGCATATGAAAGGTTTGTTCGTTAGTAAGCTTTATGTTGTTTTATTCAGTTTATTGAATTATATTTGTGAGATTGTATTAAGTTTATTTCATACGAGCTTACTAAGCTTTAAAGCTTACATTGTTTATTTTTCTATGTTTTATAGTGAATTTAAAGTTAACTCAAATTTGGGGATCGTCAGAGACATCGTCACACTATCTACCTATCACTTGGTATTTATGAACTTTGGTATATTAAGTATATGGCATGTATAGGGACTTTGGTCATTTTGGTTTTGACTTAATAATGATTTTGGCCATATAAATTGGCATTGTAAATGTTTATGTTTTGGTTTGTATAAATAATCATGTGTGATGGCTTATGTTGATTTATTTGGTATGTTTGAATCATGTACATATATATACAATTGTGTTTTGTGAATTGAATTGGTTGATGGTTGTGTGATGATTTATGATAATAGTATTATAAGTGTTAAATTAATGAATTGTGGTTATTGGTATGCTTGTGAAGTTAGGCCAAATAATGCATATTTGATAATGGTCATTTTGATAATTTGAGAAGACAAGGATTGGTATGATTTGAGATATCATATTGTGGTACTTATGTGCCTTGAATTGGTTAGAATTGAAATGGTAGGATTTAGGCTTAACTTGGTTATTTTGGATTGCATAATTTATTATGGTTTGGTGTCATTTGTGTAAGTGAAGATGTATACCAAGTGAAGTGGCAAAATAGCTTTGTAAATAGCCTATTTTTCTCCATATTGGCAGAGACAGAGGCGTGTGTCTTAGCCGTGTGTGACACACTGTAACACCCCAAACCCGTGACCGTTACTGGAGTTGAACACGAGGTGTTACCGGGCTTACTTCACTTATTTCCCCCTTAGAAATTGTTAATTTTTGTTCCAGGCAGGCTAGCTAACTGCATCACTTCCACCTTAAAAATCATATCTCGAGTTCCAGAACTCGAAAACCAGTTCCGTAAATTTTTCCTGAAACTAGACTCGTAATTCCATCTACACATTTTTTTCTAGAATTTTTGGTCAAGCAAATTGGTACAGTTTATTAGTTAAAGTTTCCCCTGTTTCAGGATTCGACTACACTGACCTTTGCGCATTACGACTTGGATATCTTCCTGTACAGGGCTCCAACACTTATGCCATTTGTTTCTAAAGAAACTAGACTCACAAAGAAATCTGTAAATATATAGCATGACTTATAATTCTCTCTGGTTAATTTATATTGAATTTTCAAAGTCGGAATAGGGGATCCAGAAACCGTTCTGGCCCTGTTTCGCGAAAACTTGAATATCTCTTAAAATCCGACTCATATGACCGTTTCGATTCTTCCATATGAAAGTAGGTTCATCAAGGTTTAATTACATAATTTATTCACTATTTAATTCTACTTCTACTATTTTTAGTGATTTTTCAATCTCCCATCACTGCTGCTGTCAGCAGCTATTACTAAGTAAACAATGCCTATTTCATAATTCTTCCATGACATAACTAATCATCCATCATGCATATCACAAATTATGACCACCTTATCAAAATTTAGATTTCTAAGACTCATGAATAAGTGTTTTGGAGCCAAATTCAACCGACCATATAAGCCATTTTCGCATGGCTAAAAGTTTACAACCCAAAGTTCACAAAACAAAAGAGCCTACACATGCCAAATGTTCTCCTAGATCAACTATGAAGACAATACCAAAAGATTTCTAGCCGGTGTGATGACTTCGATGATGGTCCCAAGCACGCAAACAAGTCGGGTCCAAGAAACCTAAAATGGGTGACAGAAACACCGGATGAGTATATAACTCAGTAAGTCATAAGCAATCCACAACCACCCATAAATAAAATTATCAAAAAAAAATGAAACAACGAAACGAGGCTAAGTCCTCCATCCATAGCGAGCTACACCATAGTTCCTTAGACCTTTCCGTTCAAACTCATACCAATTCACCCAAAGAGATTTCATATACTATTCAATAGGGTAATTTAGGCATTTCCATACATCATCTCATTTTCGCTACAATCATGCAATAAATGAACTTGCATCTATTCCACGATACCTCATTTACGTGACTGCAACTGTACTCATCACATAGATTTAAAACTTACCAAGCTCAGCCCCGAGTATGAACATAGCGTCTACTTACCATGAACCCAAGATACCTACTCTTTCCGCTGTCCAAGATCAACTCAATAAAGTCACACCCTCCATGTAAATATTCAATCGGAGATATATATGTATAGAGTTCGCACACATAGTGCTTAATACTCGATCACGCACACTTAGTGCCATGTGATTTAAGCCCGCACACATAGTGCCGTACAATTTGAGCTCGCACACTTAGTGCCATATATTTCCAGCTTGCACACTTAGTGCCATTCTCGTCACCGTACACACTTATTGCCCGCACACTTAGTGCCGAAAGCAAATTTTCTACACTTTTCACTATCTCTTTTACATTCATCAATATCATCTTTTCATACACATACATTCGTATATATTTCATCTCATTAAACACAATTGCATAGATATTACGATCATTTAATCAATAACAAATATATGCTTAATGACTTACCTTGTGTTAGGTAAAACGGTTCCAACTCAACTACTCGATGCTCTTTCCCTTGCCTTTGCTTGATTCTCCCCCTTTAACTTCTTGTGCTAAATCAATAAGTTAACTAGTTTAACCGTCTTGCTAAATATTTAATATTTATATCAAAATATTAATAATTTCATAGCATAAGAGACACATGACAAATTCATATATTTCTACTTTATGCTTTTGAGCTATTCGGCTAATAACCTTATGCAATCACCATACTATCAATAGTCCAATCACACATGCATATCCATACTTGGGCATTCGGCAATCACCCTTGTTAATTTCTCATTTTCAGTTGGTTATATGTATACGTAATCCTAAGGTAATATTACGAATGGGCTTACATATATATGCATCTATGGCCGAATGACCAAGCTCAACTCGACATCACATATGCTCCTTATTGATGGTCGAATATGTATATATATATATATATCAACTATGCTATCACCTTTAACTCATCAAATCACAAAATTTTACCTCATGAACACTTGACCCATTTCTCATGAGAATCAAACAACAAATAAGATGAACATCCCATTTTACCCCATGTGGCCGAATGCACCATTTGCTACCCAACTAATGATTTTACAATTCCAACCTCATTTCAACCTCTACTTATGCCATATAACATGAAAACAACCTCTACCCCTAACTCTTGATGTACGGCTTAGTGCTCCAAATCTCCATAGTAGTCTTGAGTTTCTTGACATTGTTAAAAATGTATGCAACAATTGGATAAACATGTATAAACAAAGGTTTAAACAACACTTCAAGACTCACCTCCAACTAGCAAAAAGGGTTACCGAACTTCATAAATGAAGACCTCTCTATTTCCTTCCCTTAGTTTCGATTTTGGCAAGATGGAGAAGAAGATGAACACTCCTCTTCCATTATCTCTTTTATTAATCTCTATTTCTCATCTATTTTAATTTACTTGCCAATATAAAATGATAAACAACATAACTTGGTGGGATGAAGCCTTGCTTGGCCGGCCACTTAACATGGATTGGGCATTTTGACATGCAAATCCAATCTTTCCTATTTTAATACTATTTGGTCCTTACTCATTTACCTATCATAATTCTCTAAGTCTCTCAACTAAATCCTTTCAAGCAAAATTCACATTCCTCCTATAAAATTAAAACATCAAATTTTTATACAAGTACTATCACACATATAAAATATGCAAATAAAATTTTAAATAAATTTTATGACTCGGTTTTGTGGTCTCGAAACCACTTCCCGACTAGGGTCAATTTGGGGCTGTCACACACACGGTCAAGTACACCGCTGTGTGTCTTCTGGTGTTGAAATTGAAATCAAGTCAAATGCTCAACATTGCCTCACACCCGAGCGTGTGACTTGGCCATGTGGCATAAGTCAGTATACCCTACAAGTTTGGCACGGCCTAGCACACGGTCTGACACACAGTGGCGTGTGGCCAGTTTTAGGGTACACGGGCTTGTGTGTTGGCCGTGTGACCCAAGTCAAAGAGTTACACGGGTTGGGACACAAACATGTGCTCCCATTTCAAATGTCTACACGGCCTGTGACACGGGCGTGTCTAGTTGCCGTGTGAGACACATGGCCTGGCCAGAAGGGCTGTGTCCCCTGTTTTGATAAAAATTTTCTAAGTTTCGTAAAAGTTTTACAAGTTATTGGTTTAGTCCAAAACCACTCCCAAAGCATGTTTAGGGCCTCGTAGGCTCGTGTTAGGGACAAATTAATTGAGATTGAATGATAAATGGTTGAATTGAGAAAATGTATGCTAAATGAATGTTTAATTGTATAGTGAGTCTGGTAATGCTCTGTAACCCTATTCCGGTGTTGAATACGAGTGAGAGGTGTTAGATTTATTGGTATCAGAGCTACAGTTTAGTCAATTCTAGAACTAACATAGCATGTATGGGAGTCTAGCTATACATGCCATATATAAACTGTGACAGTGTGGTGACTCTTGATATTTTAAAATGTGTTTTCATATAGTAAATGAATCCTAATTGAGCTATACGTGACGAGGTTGAAAGTAATGCACCCGCTCTCGCTTAAGGGACAGCGCCGTCTAATTCTCGACCCGTGTTGGGTAGCCAAGGAGGAGGGGCTAAAAAAGCCTTCTTCCAAATGATGAACGAGTGGTTCACACAATATATCCGAATGAACCCGGCTACTCAACAACCTCCACCCCTTCTAATCCCCAATTGATTCTCGTAGCTCCTCAAGGTGTCGATCTCTTAAGAGTGAATAAGCTTTCAGTCAACAAGATTCGTAAACACAGGGCTGAAGAGTTTATAGTATGAGAGAGAATTTGTACGGTTGAATAAATATGCTCAATAGTATGTTTCCACCGAAGAGATTATGTGTAAGCGGTTTGTCGACGGGCTGAGCGAAGACATTAAACTTCTAGTCGGGATTCTAGACTTGAAAGAGTTTTTTTGTTCTGGTTGATAGAGCTTGCAAAGTCGAAGATTTTAGCCGAGAAAAGAAGAAAGTTGATTCAGAGGCTAGAGATTCAAAGAAAAGACCAATAAATAAACCACATCATTCTTCATCAAAGAAATTCTGGGATTCGTATAATCGATCAAATGCATAAGTGGGATATCAGAATAGAGATCGTGGAAATCAACATGAAAGTTCTAAAACTCAAGCAACTTCCGTCTCGAGCGTTGACAGTGTAAGAAACAACAAAACTGAGTGTCAATAGTGTGGAAGGAAACATTTTGGAGAGTGCTAAAATAAGAATAATAGAGAGTGTTTCAAATGTGGCTCGCCAGATCATTTTATTTGAGATTGCCCAGAGTTATCCGAGAAAGATAAATTTTAGAATGCAAGGTCGAGTAATACGACTGTGAGAGGGAGACCATCGAGAAATGTGGGAAATGTATCTAGTGGGAAAGGAGCGGCAAATGACTCAGTTGTGAGATCTGAAGCTAGAGCACCAACCAGATCTTATGCTATTTACGCTCGCGAAGAAGTGTCATCGCCAGATGTTATTACCTGTACATTCTCTCTTTACGACACTAATGTGATTGCTTTAATTGATCCTGGATCGGCACATTCATATGTTTGTTAGAATTTAGTGTCTAGTAAGAAATTGCCTGTTAGGTTTACATAATTTGTAATTAAAGTATCGAACCCCTTAGGAAAGTATGTTCTAGTTGACAAAGTATGCAAGAACTGTCCTTTAATAACTCGGGGTTATTGTTTTTTGGCTGACCTGATGCTTTTACCATTTGATGAGTTCGATGTGATTTTGGGTATGGATTCGTTGACTCTACATGATGCTGTTGTGAGCTGTAGACGAAAGATTATAGAATTAAAGTGTCAGAATAACAAAATTCTTTGGATTGAATATGATGAGTCGGGTGGATTGCCTATAGTGATTTCATTGATGTCGGCTCAAAGATATGTGAGAAAAGGTTGTGACGCGTACCTAGCATATGTTTTAGATGCCAAGGTGTCTAAAAAGAAGATTGAATTAGTGCTTGTAATTTGTGAATACCCAGATGTATTTCCAGAAGAATTGCCTGGGTTGCCACCATTGAGAGAGGTTGAGTTTGCTATTGAGTTAGTATCGGGCACTTCATCGATATCTATAGCTCCGTATAGAATGGATTTGATAGAGTTGAAAGAGTTGAAAGCTCAGTTGCAAGAGTTAATAGATAGAGGTTTTGCACGACTGAGTTTTTCACTCTGGGGTGCACCAGTATTGTTTGTAAAGAAGAAAGACGGGTCAATGAGAATGTGTATTGATTATAGATAGCTAAACAAGGTTACAATAAAGAACAAGTATCTGTTGTCAAGAATAGATGATTTGTTTGATCAGTTGAAAGGTGTAACAGTGTTTTCAAAAATTGATTTGAGATATGGTTATTATCAATGGCAAGTTAAAGACTCAGATGTGCCAAAAACTGCATTCAGAACGAGGTACAAACATTATGAATTCCTTGTTCTGCCTTTTGGATTGACTAATGCTCCTAACATTTTTATGGATTTGATGAATCTAATATTTAGACCGTATTTAGACAGATTTGTTGTTGTGTTCATTGACGACATTCTGATCTATTCACGAGATGAATCTGAGCATACCGAGCACTTGAGGATTTTGTTGCAAACATTGAGAGATAAGCAAGTGTATGCTAAATTTAGCAAATGTAAGTTCTGGCTTCGGGAAGTCAGATTTTTGGACATATTATCTCGGTGGATGGCATTCTAGTGTATCGGAACTGCAATTATTGACTGGAAACCACCTAGAAATGTATCAGAGGTCAGAAGTTTTTTGGGATTGGCTAGTTACTATCGAAGTTTCGTTAAAGGGTTCTTGATGATTGCCACACCGATGACCAGACTACTACAGAAAGATGTAACGTTCGGATGGTCAGAGAAATGTCAACAAAGTTTTGATCAATTGAAAGTGTTGTTAACTGAGGCACCAGTGTTGGTTCAACCTGAGTCGGGTAAAATTTTTTTTATTTTAAGTGATGCGTTATTGAGCGATTTGGGTTGCGTATTGATGCAAGAGGGAAAAGTTGTAACTTATGCCTCTAGACAATTGAAACCACATGAAAAGAATTATCCGATGCATGATTTAGAATTGGTCGCTATTGTATTTGCATTGAAAATTTGGCGTCATCATTTGTACGGTGAAAAATGTCACATCTTTACTGATCATAAAAGCTTAAAATATAGTATGACTTAAAAAGATTTGAATTTGAGACAATGGAGATGGCTTGAGTTATTAAAAGACTATGAGTTAGTAATCGATTATCATCCGAGGAAAGTGAATGTGGTCGCGGATGCTTTGAGTAGAAAATCGTTGTTTTCTTTGAGAGCAATGAATACACGGTTGACATTATCTGATGATGGTTCAATTTTAGCTGAGTTAAAAGCTAAACCATCATTTCTTTAGCAAATTTGCGAAGCTCAGAATGTGATAATGAATTGCAAGCTAAAAGAGTGCAATGCGAGTCAACTAGTGATTCAGATTACCAAATCGGATTCGATGATTGTTTGATGTTTTGAGATAGAATCTGCGTACTGAAAATTTCAGAGTTAATTTAGGAAATTTTACACGAGGCACATAGTGGTTGCTTATCTGTTCACCAGAGGAGTGCTAAAATGTACAATGATTTGAAGAAGTTGTATTGGTGGTCAGGTATGAAACGAGACATTTCTAAGTTTGTGTTGAAGTGTTTCATTTTTCAGCAAGGTAAAGCTAAGCATCAAGTACATTCAGGTTTACTTCAGCCTGTGATGATACCAGAGTGGAAATGGAACGGAGTTACGATGGACTTTGTATCGGGATTGCCTTTGTCTCTGAAGCAAAAAAAATGCAATTTGGGTTGTTGTTGATCGACTGACGAAATCTGTACATTTCATCTCGATACGTATTGACTTTTCACTTGATAAATTGGTTGAGTTGTATGTTTCTGAAATCGTTAGATTGCACGGGGTGCCAATTTTGATTATTTCAGATAGAGATTTGAGGTTTATGTCGCGGTTTTAGAAGAAATTGCAAGAAGCTCTGGGTACAAAATTGAATTTTAGTAAAGCTTTTCATCTGTAAACTGACGGACAGTCTAAACGAGTAATACAGATCCTCGAAGATATGCTCAAATGTTGTGTTTTAGTGTTTGAAGGCAATTGGGAGAAATATTTGTCATCGGTTGAATTTGTGTATAATAATAGCTTCCAATCGAGCATAAAGATGGCACCGTATGAAGCATTGTATGGTCATAATTGCCGAACTCCATTGTACTGGTCCGAATTTAGCAAGAAGCAGATTCACGGAGTTGATTTGGTTAGAGAAGCTGAAGAGAAAGTAAATGTAATTTTCGATTGTTTGAAAGCAGTATCAGATCGTCAGAAATCGTACGTGAATTTGAAATGAAAAGACATTGAATTTCATATCAGTGATAAAGTGTTTTTAAAAGTATCTCCATAGAAGAAAATACTTCATTTTGGTCGTAAAGGCAAGTTGAGTCCGCGATTCATCGGGTCGTACGAGACTATAGAAAGAATAGGGCTAGTGGCATACCGATTAGATTTATCGACTGAATTAGAAAAGATCCACAATGTGCTTCATGTATCGATGTTGTGTCAATCTAGATCAGATCCAACACATGTGATTTCTCTGTCAGAGATCGAAATTTAACCTAATATGACATTCAACGAAGAACCGATCAGAATTCTAGCACGTGAGGTTAAATAGTTGAGAAATAAAATCATAGCTTTGGTGAAAATATTGTGGCAACGTCACGGTATTGATGAAGCTACGTGGGAGCCCGAGGAAGCTATGAGAAAATAGTACCCTAACCTATTCACTGGTAAGATTTTCGGGGACAAAAATCCCTAAGGGGGGAGAGCTGTAACAGCCCGTTTTTAGTTAAATCGGAACAGTGGTTTTGGAACCACAAATATGAAGTCAAAATATTTATTTTATTATTATTTTAACATCTACAGCATGAAAATATGATTGTGTGAAATTTTCATTAAGAAATTTAATCGTTTAAATGGTCAATTTGATAAAAAAGACTAAATCGCGTAAAGTGAAAAATTGGAGTTCTATTAGATAAAAGTATCTAATGGCTATGAAATTAAATAGAGGACGTCCTTATGTTGTAAATATACCATTTCAATTGTGGGTGAACATTAATGGTCTTAAAATGGATATTTAATATGATTTAATAATAAGGTTATTATTGTAATTTAGTAATTAAGGTTAATAAGACAAAAGAAATAAAGATGTCATCTTTCTAATTGAGATACCACCATTGAATATTCAAAATAATAACAGCCATGGAAGCTTGAGCATTCAGCCAAGCTATTTTGGTTAATTAAGGTATGATTTTTGTTCTATTTTTAATGATTTTTATGTTTTTAAGATCGTTGCAGCTAAGTCTAACTAGCCCAAGGACTATTTTGCAAAACTGTTAAAGATTTTGAATGATGTCATTCATGAATACATGAGTATTTTGATGTTTGATGATAGATTTTGAATAGTTGTTGATAGTTAAACGAGTTTTGTTAATTGATTTTTAGTGAAAATGCAAAATAAGGATTAAATTATGAAATGTGTAAAGTTAGTGGTTAAAATGTGAAATAAATGAAAAATATGGGCTGCTAGGGGTATTATGGTAATTTGGATAGCATGGGTTTATTGTGAATTTCATTAATTTGTGATTTTATGAAATTAGGACTAAATTGTGAAAAATGTGAAATTTTAGGGGCAAAAGTGTAAATGTGTTTTAATGTGTGTTTTGGACTAAATTGAATAGAGATATGATGAAATAAGTTAATTTTGATTATATTTAGATCAAGACAGGAGAAATACGGACTTAGATCGGGGAAAAGATAAAGTTATCGACTAATCGACTCATTTCGTCGTTTACACATCCTAGGTAAGTTCGTATGTGATAAATTACTATGAAAATGTATTTAATATGCTTTGATATTGTATAAATTGCGAATATGAGATTGTGAATATGAACGATAGTAATTCAATGATGATTCGACATTTGAAATCCTTGTTGAATCTTAGGAATAGTTTAGGATGCTAGTGACATGTCATTTGGGGATGCATTGAGTTGACTTCGGGCCATGATATAGCACTTCGAGTGTGAGATATACCGATTTGGATTCGGGCCATGCATATTGACTGATTTTGGCTTGGAGCCATTGTAACACCCCTCACCCGTATCCGGTGCCGGGATAGGGTTCGAGGCATTAACAGAACTTTTCATTTAAAACATGCTGACTCAACTCACCAGGTTTAGCTCTGAACTGGAACTTACAAGCATTCACATCTCGTCCTTTGAATGGGCCTCCGAGGCCTTAAATATACATAGAGATGATTCAGGTTAGGATTGGGAGTGTTCCATAACTTTAGAAAAATTTCCTTATTTAGAAGTGTCACACGCCCGTGCATGAGGGGCCGTGTGATCACCCACTCCCGTGTGGTCTAAGGCACGTCCGTGCCTTTAACCCGTGGGCAACACTGACTTTTAGACACGGCCAAGGCACACGCCCGTGGGCTCACCCCTTGTTTAAAACTTGAGCATTCTATTAAATTAACACGGCCCAGACACACGCCCGTGTGTCTTACCTGTGTACTAATTTGACTTAAAGTTTTAGGTGCAGGGGACATACGGCCATACCACACGCCCATGGGGATCGGCCCTGTGTCACATACAGCATAGACACACGCCTATGTGTTTAACCATGTGGACTTTAATAGGCTATTTACCAAGCCTTTAATCACCTCTTTCTACTTCTTTTTCTTAAAAGATACCAAATTCAAAGTAAAACATGATTATACACTTGTAAATGATCTTGATGAAATTAGTTGTATGGAAACCTCATATCATTAGTTTCATTCAAAAAGGTTATCTCCCATCTAGTATTTATGGGCTCTTATGTTATTGTAACACATTCAAAACTTGGCTCGTTTTTAAACTCATTGCCACTTGAAGCAACCCATCATAATGGAGCATAAACATGCATATAAAGGCAGGTCATAGCCTACTTTCAAATATGCCAATTTCCGTGGCCTTGTACAAAAGATGAATACATCTTTACATGCCTTCATTTGGCAATTCAAATGACTCATATGAAAAAATACTCAAAACCCTATACATGCCATTAACAAAATAGAAGTGTCTTTATACCAAAGCTTGACTAGTTGATAGTGTGTTGACTCTCCAATTGTCTTCCAATCTTTATGAGTCCTCGAGCTCTGTAAAATAGGGAAAAGAAAGGGGGTAAGCATTTTCATGCTTAGTAAGATCAAATAACCAGAAAGTAAACTTACCGAGTAATTAGCATACATCTATACTTAATTCATGAAATCATTCATTATGAAATGATTTCCTATCACATGCACTCAATCAATGAGTTAGTCAAATAATCATGTATCATATAATCTAACTAGATGAGCTCATCATTCAACATTTCATTCATATATGTATATCCCATGTTAATCTCGTTGAGTTTCTAGGAAATCTCGATGGAATACCCATTATCAGTCAATTCATAGGAATGATCATTCCATATATACACTCCCGCGAACCTCACATCATATAGCAGGATTACCAGTCCAAGCTAAATCCCACATATCATGAACTCGTAAGGTGATGTCGAGATTACCAGTCCAGGCTAAATCTTTTATAGCGACAACACCTTTAATGAGCTCGGATCTAAATTACCATCCGAGCTAAATTGGACCCTAATCGACACCGTCCGGTAAATCTATAATGCATATATATTCTTCGAGAGGCTCGATCATTCAAGGAACACCCGTCCAGGCTAGATCCTTTTCATGATTGAGATCAATGGATTACCCGTCCAGGCTAAATCCTTATTGCAACACTGCAGGATCTCGTTACACATATCAATCAGGGTTTATCCATCGAATCCCCTTTATCAACCTCAACCGAGATGATTATCAACAAGTCATTACCAAAGATGTATTTCATGCATCTTCATACTATCAATAAATGCAAATATCATGCATTCATAAATCATACAATTATGCATATTAGGGGTTTACTTTAAGTTATCCGAACTTACCGGTATTCTTTTCGGGATTGTGTTTCGATTATTCCGAAACCTTACTTTTACCACGATCGACCTCCGGAACTTGTTCCTCGGGGACTATAATAGAAAAATTAACTCATTAATACCCCACATAATACATTTCAAGTTTAATATCCACCCCGGTCCAATTGAACGTTTTGCCCCTAACCTTTGACATTTTTACGATTTAGTCCCTAAGCTCGTATAATGAAACACATGCAATTTCTATCTTACCCAAGCCTAACCGAACATTTTTCTCTCTTATGGAAACCCACATTTTTCATTATCTTCCCCATTTCTACCACACATTTACATCTTTTGCAAAAAAGTCCCTATAAGTGTTTTTCATGAAAACCAACTTGGAAAAGATGTTTAACACACATTAATCTTTCATATTCCTCCATAATCCATCAAAATACCAATAAATCATGTATGGGTAAATTTTTTAAATAAACTCTAGCATGAAATATGGGTAGAAATAGGAAGAGCAAGCTACTGGGATTTTAAAAATACAAAGAACATGAAAAACGGGGCTTGGGAGCACTTACTATTTAGCTTGGAAAGCTTGAAAACCCTAGCTATGGTGACCCTTGGAATTTAGCTGGATGAGAAAATGAGCTGATTTTGGTTATTTTTTCGATTTTATTTCATTAAAAAGCCTAATGACCAAAATGCCCTTATGCCCTTTCCTTAAAATTTCATCTATGCAAGCCCATTTTTGTCCAAAAATTTAGAATTTGGGAAAATTAATATCCAAGACCTACTAATTCATAATCTAAAGCAATTTCATACAAAGTTCTTCCAGAATCCAAGTTTTGCAATTTATTCAATTTAGCCCCTAATTTCCAATTGGACACCTTATGCTTAGAATTTCTTCATGAAACTTTAAAACATGTATCTAATCATATTCTAGGCCTCATAATAATCATAAAAAAATATTTTGGTGTCGAATTTGTGGTCCCAAGACCACTATTCCGACTAGGCCCTATTTCGGGATGTTACAGCCATGATATCAGAACTTCAGAGATAAGTTACCCTGATTTGGCTATGGGCCATGGTATAGGTACTTATTGTGTGAGATCCTTGAGTATCCAAATTCTATTTCGAATGGTTCAATAGGTAAATGTAAGATAAGAATGTGTATGAGATTTGTACGGGATGGTACAAGTATGTGTATAAACTATTTTAGCATTGAATTAAATATATGAGGATGAAATTATATAGTTTGTGAATGAGCATATGAAAGGTTTGCTCGTTAGTAAGCTTTATGTTGTTTTATTCAATTTATTGAATTATATTTGTGAGATTGTATTGAGTTTATTTCATACGAGCTTACTAAGCTTTAAAGCTTACATTGTTTATTTTTCTATGTTTTATAGTGAATTTTAAGCTAACTCGAATTTGGGGATCGTCGGAGACATCGTTACACTATCTACCTATCACTTGGCACCTATGAACTTTTGTATATTAAGTATATGGCATGTATAGGGGCTTTGGTCATTTTGGTTATGACTTAATAATGATTTTGGCCATATAAATTGGCATTGTAAATGTTTATGTTTTGGTGTGTATATATAATCATGTGTGATGGCTTATGTTGGTTTATTTGGTATGTTTGAATCATGTACATATATATACAATTATGTTTTGTGAATTGAATTGGTTGATGGTTGTGTGATGATTTATGATAATAGGTATTATAAGTGTTAAATTAATGAATTGTGGTTATTGGTATGCTTGTGAAGTTAGGCCAAATAATGCATATTTGATAATGGTCATTTTGATAATTTGAGAAGACAAGGATTGGTATGATTTGAGATAGCATATTGTGGTACTTATGTGCCTTGAATTGGTTAGAATTGAAATGGTAGGATTTAGGCTTAACTTGGTTGTTTTGGATTGCATAATTTTATATGGTTTGGTGTCATTTGTGTAAGTGAAGATGTATACCAAATAGGGTGGCAAAATGGCTTTGTAAATAGCCTATTTTTGTCCCCACAAGCAGAGACACGGGCATGTGTCTTGGCCGTGTGCCCCCTAGTGTTGAAATTGAAATCAAGTCAGTAAGCTCCACGCGTGTGTGGTCATTTTTAGAGCACACGGGCTAGCCATACAGGCGTGTGTGTTGGCCGTGTGACCCAAGTCAGAGAGTTACATGGGGTCAGACACGAGCTCAGACACAGCCATATGCTCCCATTTCGAATGTCTACACGGCCTGCCCACGTGAGACACACGACCTGGCCACACAGGCCTGTGTCCCCTGTTTTGAGAAAAATTTTCTATGTTTTGTAAAAGTTTTATAAGTTATTGGTTTAGTCTCGAACCACTCCCAAATGTATGTTTATGGCCTCGTAGGCTCGTATTAGGGACAATTGTTTGAAATTGAATGATGAATGGTTGAATTGAGAAAATGTATGCTAAATGAATGTTTAATTGTATACTGAGTTTGGTAATGCTCCATAACCCTATTCCGGCGTTGAATACGGGTGAGGGGTGTTACACGTCGAATCCTGATTTTTACTAGTTCTGAACATTTTTATATATAGATTTTATACTCTATTTTTTATTTGGAATGATTTTTAATTTTTGCTTTAGTTTTAATTTAGTTAGGATTTGGTACTTTATATATATTTGTGTGTTTTTAATTTTTGTTTATAAGAACCCCACAATTTTTTACAACACTACCATTGCAAGCCAAAACTGAAAAGTAGAAATAGTCCCACCAATTGAGTTGTACGTATCACACCAATCGGGTAACCTCTTTCCTTTACATCTTGAATTGCACTTCAGGGACAATGTGCTGAATAAAGTGTTGGGTGACTTAGGAAAATATGAAAACTTTTCTTTTTATTTGTTTTGAGTAGTTTTAAATTGTTAATTTTTATTTTGTAATTTCATGCTTTCTATGTGCTTGAGCTTGCAGAAACACAAGTGATTGGTTAGAAGCATATACCTTGGTTGTTTGTTTAAATTGTAAATTTAACCTGAAATTGAATAATTTAGGTTTTTTATATTTAGACTAATTAATTCAGTTTATCAAATTGTAAACAGAAAAAAGAGATTAAATATACCAAGTGACAAAGGTAGATACGAATAGAAAATTATTTTTGTAGAAGCATAAGATGTTAGAATTAAAAGGAAAATACTTAGTAAAATCCATGATTATTGAAAAATGGCTAGTATAATCCTTAAAAAAATGCTTGAGAAAAATCTCAAAGCATGGACTATACAGGGAAATATTACTACATTAGAGTTCAAAGCATGGAAAAAAATAAACTGAGTAGGAAAAAGAATTTCGAACTGACTATACCCTGCAAAAATAAATACTATATTCAGATATGCATTTTGATGGAGATATATATTTAGTTTTCTTTAACTTGTCTACTTTCTAATTTATTAAACTAATATGTTTACGTGTAAATAATTTGAATTGTTTAAATTTCTAGCTAAAGTTATATATTTAGGCAAATTTTCCTAGCGTCGATGCTCCGATCTAATCTCGTGTATCAAGTTAGCTCAAGTACATTTTATTTTCTTTGCATGTTTATTTTTTGTTTTTAGTTTCAATTTATTTTTTATTTTTGGTTTGTTTTTGTTTAGTTTGCTTGAGGACAAGTAAAGATTTAAGTGTAGGGGTATTTGACCTACCGTCGAATGTAGTAGTTAATTCGAGTCATTTCTGCACTTAAGAGTTTGTTTTACATGCAATTTAGGATTTTATATTACGTTCTCGGTATTTAGGACTTAGGATAGGATATTAGTAAAATAAGTTTTTTAACACATTTTATAAGTGTTGTGACCCAATAGGCTGATTGTAACACCGCAAATCTCGCGAGTCAAAAGTTTTGGTGTATAGTTGTAAATAATTTTCTTGGCGTAGAATTAAACACCCAAATGATTGTTTTGGCATATACGTATAGGCGTATAGTATCCGCCACGTAAGAAAGTAAGAACTTGACTTGATGATATTCTGCTATATTAATGAGAAGTCTATGTTAAGAGATAAAGTGTAAGTATGGAATAAGTATTTGCCAAAGGTATAGTGCATTTGATTTGTCTGGAATATTGTGCTAGTTAGATTTGAAGTAACTCAATAAGAAATCAACACCAAGCTGGGTAATTATGATATTGGAAACACAAAAATATACACATTTTTCATACCCTTTTTAACTCAAATTCATACAGTTTCGGTAAAATTGTTGTCGAAAAAATATAAATATTATAAAATAATTATTTTGTACTTAAATTATTAACATAATTAATTTTAATTAATTATAATAAATTTTGATTAATTCTGATTATTTTCGACAGATTTGCACAAAGGGCGAAAATTGGCTCGGCAAACACTACTAGAAGTTCAAAGCTGAGAAGCAATTTGAAGTATCAAGACGAATTAATTTTTAGCCTAAGTCGGTCCAATTATGTGTATTAATTCATGATATAATTAATTTTAATTTATATCCAATTAAATTTGGATTAAATAAATTATTATTAATTAATTATGAAAAAGTGGTTCAGTTGAGCTGAAACTGAGTGAACCGAACCGACCAAGAAGTGGATGCCCAAAACCGTCCATATGCTGACCCAAATTAGCTTATTGGCTGATTATTTAGCTTGCAAAGAGGCCCTTGAAGACTTGTTCAAGTTGCAAACAAACCCCTCCACAATTGTGGCTTTATAGATTTGCCCCAAGCTTAAATTAGCAAAGTTGAAACTATCAACCTTGCCACATGTGTGGCCGGCCAAGGGAAGGCTCTTGGATGATAATTTTAGCTATTTTTAGCAGCCCTCTTCAGCTATAAAAACCCCCTTAGTCTGGTCATTCGTAACACATCTCAAGCATTCACATCTTTTCTCTCTTTTCATCACTTTCTCTCTTCTTTTCCATTCCAAATTCCCTTTCTCTCTCACCGATTTCTCCTCTTGGAAAAGGGGCATTCATCAGCCATTTGGAGTAGCAATTAAGTGTTCATAGCAGCCTTGGTCGACGAGAACAACGGGGAAGGAAGAATGGAGCAAACTAGTCAAGCCACAGAAAAACACCAGATTTGATTTTTGTTACATATCTCTTTAATTTTTTTTGTTGTTGTGATGAAAATATCTATGAATATTTATGTTGTTGGAATGGTTAATTTAATCAATTTAGCTTGAATTTAATTCGTGTTACGTTGATTGCATTTCTTTTCTAAAATTGTTAAAATTGTGTTTATGTTGTTATAGGCATCGGTAAGATGCTTGATTAAGTAAAATCATGACTAAGTTATTCTTGCATTACAATTGTGTGGTAGTTAATGAATTAATTATTTAAACGAATTGAAATTGTAATTAATGGACACATTACTTAATTATTGCTTGTTTAATCATCTAAGGTAGCTGAGGGTAAAATTAGCAACGGTATCTGATGATACATTTGCCTTCCATAACTTGCAAGATTATTGTGATTAAACTATTTCAAGGTAGGGATACTTTGTTACCTTACATAGTCTTTTATGTGCTTATTAGATCTAATTAATCGTTTGAATTGACATAGGGATATGTACAAGAGATTATTTCGATTTAATAAGTATGTATGTGCAATAACATATTTGCCTATTAAAGATTTGTTTAATCGATTAAATTGACATATGGATATAGTCAAGAGATGAATGGATTTTGGTAGTGAGTATGTTCATAATTTAGCAAATTACCGAGTTGCCGTGAATTTATTCGTAACAATATAAACATGAGTTTAATAATTCTAAGTTAAGAAATGTAATTGATCTAACACAATTATGTCATCTTGATTAAAATTATATTTTGAAATCGTGCATTTGAGATTTATTTATTTAGTTTACTTAGTTTCAAATCTTAGTTTTTAATCACCCTCTTCAAACAAAATATTTTTCTTCACCAAAGTGTTTTAAATAGAATTCATAAATAATTCTTTTCACAGTCCTTATGGGTACGATAACTCGACATTTAGTTGTCACTTTATTACTTGTTGCGATTGTGTACACTTGCACATTTCTATCATTCCAGATATCAATGTATTTATTAATATTTCTCTAAAAAATGTAGGCTATTAAGAATGCAAGTTTTGAAATATATAACACTTGTTAAACTCCACTAAGTAAGTTAAACTATATATGTGAGAGATGAGTCCTGAAAGGGTTCTTCTTTCTTCTTCCCTTTCCTCTTCCTTAAGTGGTATTTACTGAAACCCTCCTTAAGTCTGAATGTATCCTACTTCAATGATCTAGAGGCTATGGTTCTTTTATGATTGGTAATTACTTCATATAAGGGTATGTGTTTTAGCTTTGCATGTTAAGTTTTGAATGAGTAAGTCTATATGTGGTTTTTTAACAGTAAGTTGTTAGTATAAAGCTTCTACATGAGATTTTCAGCTATTGAATTGATAAGTAATTTGTATGTACAAGAGTATTAATAGTGAAAGTATCTTTCTAAGCAATGGTTATTGCTGGTTCGTGATGGATATCTGGAGCTTTGAACTACAATAGGTAAGTTCTACGCTGACACATGTATGTTGTTTACACCGAAGTATATCTGTAGGAGATTGATCGAACTATGAATTCCAAAACCATGGAAAGTATAGTATAAATATGATATGTATGCGACTATATGAATGATTTCTAAAGAAAATATATGAGTGTACGGATGTTTGTTGGGGATAGTATGTATATTTGGTATGGAATTTGATAAGTTCAAGCATGTGATAAGTGGTGTATGAGTATTGTGATGTTGAAGTATGGTTGTATATGTATGTCTGGAATGTATGATGTGAGATATGTGTTCTTTAGGGTGTATGTTAGGGAATTAAAGTATCAAGTTTAGATTGTGTCAATTCATGAAAAATCTATAAAGTAAGTCTGTGTCTAGTCACCACTTTGGCATATGACAAAGTCTGTTGGGATAGAAAACATGAACTTTGATATGAAACTCTAAAGGAAAAGTCCATGGCCATGGAAATTTCTGAAAAAGGAACTAAGGATGGCGTATGTCATCTGGGGTTCTCTACGTGTCTCAAAGAAGTAACGGGCAAACCTCATGCGATATGAGTTTAGGCAAATCCATATTGTAAACACAACAGTTTTGAAATGTCTAGGTGGCATTTGGTTAGCCTCTATGGCGAACTCTGAAAGAATAGCCTTTATGGCAAACTTTGAAAGAATATCCTTTATGGCGAACTCTGAAAGAATAGCTTCTGTGGCAAGCTCTGAAAGAATAGGCTTTGTGGCGAAATTTGAAAGAATATCCTTTATGGTGAACTCTAAAAGAATATCCTCTGTGGCGAACACTGAAAGAATAACCTCTGTGGCGAAATCTAAAAGAATATCCTTTATGGCGAACTCTGAAAGAATAGCCTTTATGGCGAACTGTAACATCCCAAAAATCAGAGATTACTAGAATCGGGTTTGTAAATTCAAAGAGAGTGGTCATGCCTTAAATTTTAAGATCATCTATGTATTTTTAGGAAATAAATGAGGTATTGGTTTGTTAGATAAGTGTTAGTGAAAAGTTCCTTGAAACCCTAGTTCAAACCCTTCTCTCTCACAATTTTTATTATTTTAGAAATTTTACCTTAAACCCTAGTATGTGACATGCCTTGTTTTTAAAATAAATATTACAAAATTATTTCAAGAATGAGGAAAAAGCTTAATGGTTAAAATAAATATGAGAAAGCATGAAAATTAAATTAGGTCCCAAGCTCGAATCCTTTCCCTTACGAAATAATTAAAATTTGCAAAATATATATTTTTTTAATGTGTGTGCCATCCATACCCTTGAACCCTAAGTATAAATGAAAATTTTTATTTTATTTTTCAGCCTTTAATTAAATTTTTCCCTAAATAGCCATTCATCCTCTTCCTCTCCTCTTTTCTCTTCAATTTTCTTTCTTTCTCTCATTGTTATCGTTGCCTACACCTCCCATTTTACCGTCTCTTTCTTCTTCTTTTTGCATCAAGATTGTGCACCATCTCCTTTAATGTATTGCCTTAATTATCCTCAACTAAATTAGCCCCAAATCTAAAATCTTGAATCCCAAGATCGATCTCGGACATTGCCAAGAAAGTGCCATTGACGTTTCTCTCAACTAGCTTAGGTAAGATCTCTTTTCTCTTCAATTTCTTAATTGATCTTGTCAATTAAAAACCAAAATTTATAGATATAGAATTTAGTGTATTTTTAAATTATTTCAAATGTATTTTTCTATATTTTAATGAGATCTTAAACCATTTTAAATTTCAGGTCCAATTTTGGCCACCATGAGTGGTGGTACGTGTGCCTATGTGTAAGAAAGGGGGATATTTTGTTTCTTGGGTCTTGCCCATATTTTTCTGGAATTTAATTGTGTTCTTGAACCCTCCTAACCATCTTTTAATCACATGTTAATCATGGAGAGACGTTCTTTGTAACACCCCGAACCCGAGACCATCGCCGGTGTCGGACACGAGGGGTTAACAAGCCAAATCCACATATTTCTCCCACCAATTTGACATTTCCAGACAAGCTGGAAATCTGCGTCACTGTCGCCTTAAAAATCATATCTCGAGTTTCAAAACTCGGAAACTGATTCTGTAAATTTTCCCTGAATTTAGGCTCATATATCCATCCATGGATTTATTTCTAGAATTTTTGGTCGGGCCAATTGGTACAGTTTATTAGTTAAAGTCACCTATGTTACAGGGATCGACTGCTCTGACCTTCGCGCGTTACAACTTGAATATCTCTCTATACAGGGCTTTAATACTGGTGCCGTTTGTTTCTAATGAAACTAGACTCAAAATGGAATCTTTACATATAAGGCATGACTCCTAATTCTTTCTGGATAATTTATAGTAAATTTTTAAAGTTGCAACAGGGGACCCAGAAACCGTTCTGGCCCTGTCTCACAATATCTTTAATATCTCTTAACATGTAACTCCTATGACCGTTTCGTTTCTTCCATATGAAAGTAGACTCATCAAGGTTCATTTACATAACTTATTCACTGTTGAAAAACATTCCTAAAAATTTTGGTGATTTTTTAAAACCACACCACTGCTGCTGCCAGCATCTGTTTTCAAGGTAACCATTACCTATTTCATGATTTCCACGATTCAATTGGCCCTTTTTGCATACATAGCACAAAGTGTGATCATGATTAACCATTCCAATGGCTAATCCTTTCAAACAATTCCATACCCCATAATGTTCATCATACAAACGATTATAGAATCATACTAAAAACGTATATAAGCCATTTTCGCATGGCTATCCAAGCTTACACAAAACCGAAAGGTACATGACCTTCAACATTAGGGTAGTCCTATACATGCCATTTCAAAGTTCAACCAAAATTATACCAAAATGGAGGCTTTGATAGTGTAGATGACTTCGACTTTAATGATCCCGAATCCGATTGCTACCGAGCAAAATCTATAAAACAGAGAGCCAAAGCAACGGAGTAAGCATTTTTATGCTTAGTAAGTCTCAAGCAATAAAATCAGCTTTAACTAAAGCATTACATTCACATAGCCAAATGAATCATTTCATTAATACACATTCACATAATCATACTTACTTCACACTTCATCATTATATACTTTCACAAGATATCAACCAATTCAATAGCTGAAAACTCGTTAGTCGATTGAGCGAATGTTACTCAAACATATCGACTTTTCCAATGCACATATAAACATACCTTATTCTTTGGGCTTTTCGAAAGTACTAATTTAATTTATTACAGCAACCAACGCTCACCTCCAGCCCAAGCTTCTTCGGAATACAACCGGATATAACCACATGCACGAATGCCTTCGGGTCTTAGCCTGGATAGATCGACTTGCACAAATGCCTTCGGGTATTAGCCCGGATTTAACAACTTGCACGGATGCCTTCGGGTCTTAGCCCGGATGTAGTCACTAGCACAATTGCCTTCGGGTCTTAACTCGGATATAATTACTAGCATAAATGTCTTCGGGACTTAGCCCGGATATCATTCAATTGCTCATGCACACATATACATCAATAATCATTACACATCCATATTTCCTTTTCATTCTCGAGGCTCAAACACAAACATATCACTAGCATAATCGCCTTGGGACTTAGCCGGGTATCATTCAATTGCTCATGCACATATACATCAATGATCATTACACATCCATGTTTCATTTTCGTTACTAAGGCTCAAACACAAACATATCACTAGCATAATCGCCTTCGGACTTAGCCGGTATCATTCAATTGCTCATGCACACATAAATCAATAATCATTACACATCCATATTTCATTTCACATAATTCGAGTAGGGTCATTTCTTGAGGACTTACCTCGGATCTTTGTCGAAGCACGCTTCAACGGCTATTCGATCACTTTTTCCTTCCCTTTATCGGATTTAGCTCCCCTTTGCTCTTGAGCTTAACGAATGCAAGTAGAAGTATTCAATATTTTTCTCAATAATGTTTACTTGTTAATCACATTCAGCATCTCATATCAACTCATTTTATTATAAACTATCAATCGACTTTTAAACCAAAACGCCATTATAAGGCCGATTGTTCTTGGTCATACATACACGAAATCAAAAATAAATTCCAAGGTTTTCACATTATAAGGTACTAAGCGAATACACTTGCTAGGTTCACATACATTCTTCATCAATTTCTTCTTTAAACAAACACATTTAAGCATTCCTTTCGTATTACCAACTCCAATCACATTCATCACTCAAGTATAGTATTTTCACATTCGGCAATAGTATTACATACAATAGCCGATTCTTCTTACTTTGTATTTGTGCATCTATTTGATCATTAGTTTAGTTCAAACACCCATACACCAAGATTCATCAAGTTTAGCATGAAACATAAACCTTAATCCTCAATGACCACTATGGCCGAAAATCCTAGTCAACCCAAAATCACAATTTCTAGCATGGGTTACCTAGAGAACTTGGTAACTAGCTCAATTTCATCTAACGTTTCAAGAATTTACATGAATTTCTCACTTTATTTATAGCTTAGAAACCGAATGGTTGCTCCTTAGAATCGCCAAGAAGAAACAAAACAAAAACTTGTTTCTTTCACCCATCCACCATTTCTCCTTAAAACACAAGACAACAATCATTTTCCTCCATTTCTTCCATGGCCGATTACCCACTATCACCACACAATCAAGATTTTGACAAGGCTAAGTAGGAAACTTAGTAACTAGCTTAATGTATGCTAAGATTTCAAGAACTAACATGAAATCACTTACCTTGTTCCAAGCTTAAGGGTGACCGATTGGCTATCTCCCATTCTTCCTTTGAGTTTCGGCCAAGCTAAGGAGGATGAACACTTTTCTTCTTTTTTTTTTTTTCTAGTTACGGCACAATGGGGGGGGGGGCAAGGATGAAACAACCTTGGTTTCTCTTCCCACTCCCCTCATATTTTATTGTTCCTCCCACGACATGTTATCACAACATGTTTATTATATTCTTTACCCATCACATTTTGTCTATCTTCATTACCATGGCCGGCCACTTCCTATAGTTTGGCTAAATTGACATGCAAATCCCTCATGTCTTTACTTCATGCATTATTTGGCCACTTAAAATTTCACCTATCACATTTTCAAGTCCTATCACATGGGTCCTTTCTTATAAATTAGCACCTAATTAATACAATCAAGGCACGAAATATTTACACATACAAATTCCACATACAATAAGCACAGAATATAACATCTAATTATTTTTGTGACTCGGTTTTGTGGTCCCGAAACCACATCCCGACTAGGGTCAATTTTGGGCTGTCACAACTCTCCCCCACTTAAGAAATTTTCGTCCCCGAAAATCTTACCGGTAAATAGGTTTGGGTACCGCTCTTTCATAGAGTTCTCGGGTTCCCAAGTAGCTTCTTCTATCCCGTGTTTGAGCCATAACACTTTCACTAGCGGAATTCGCTTGTTTCGCAACTCTTTCACTTCACGTGCTAGGATACGAATCGGTTCTTCTTCATAACTCATATTGGCTTGAATTTCAACCTCTGTTGGACTAATCACGTCGATGGATCGATCTATAGCGTCAAGCATCGAAACATGAAAGACATCGTGAATCTTTTCGAGTTCGGGGCAAAATCAAACAATATGCAACTGGTCCGACTCGCTCGGATATCTCATATGGCCCAATGAACCTCGGGCTCAACTTGCCCTTACGGCCGAATCTGAGTATCTTTTTCCAAGGTGAAACCTTGAGAAACACTTTATCTCTCACGATGCTCGATGTCTTTACGCTTCAGATCCGCGTCGACTTCTCGACGATCGGAGGCTATCTTCGACTTTCACGGATTACTTTCACTTTCATTCAGCATCTCTAATCAAATCCACCCGAAAATTTTGCTTTCACCGAGCTCGGTCCAAAACAATGGTGTACGGCATTTACGACCGTACAAAGCCTCGTAGGTGCCATCTTAATACTTGATTGAAAGTTGTTGTTGTGCGAATTCAATCAACGGCAAATACCGTTCCCATGAACCACCGAACTCGAGGATGCAACATCTCAACATATCCTCAAGTATCTGAATTATCCGCTCGAATTGACCATCGGTTTGGGGGTGAAAGGCGGTGCTGAAATGCAACTTGGTACCCAAAGCTTCTTGCAACTTTTTCCAAAATCGCGAGGTAAATCTCGGATCTCTATCCGACACGATGGAAATAGGCACCCCGTGCAATCTCACAATCTGAGAAACGTATAGTTCGGCTAGTTTGTCCATTGAAAAGTCCGTACGTACGGGGACAAAGTGAGCCGACTTAGTCAATCTATCTACAACGACCCAAATCGCATCCTTCTTACTCACTGACAATGGCAGTCCGGATACAAAGTCCATTGTGACTCGATCCCATTTCCACTCGGGTATCGTGATCGGCTGAAGTAATCCTGAAGGCACTTGATGTTCCGATTTCACTTGTTGACATATTAAACACCTCGAAACAAAGTCGAAGATGTCTCATTTCATACCATGCCACCAAAATCGACGTTTCAAATCGTTGTACATCTTCGTACTCCCCGGGTGGATCGCCATTCGGCTACAATGGGCTTCGTTCAGTATTATCGAAATAAGTTCCGAATTCTTTGGAACACACAGACGACTCCTGAACCTCAAACAATCGTCATCATCGATCTAAAACTCCGATTCCTTGTTCAGAACACACTCGGCCCGTTTTGCAACCAACTCATCGTCGACCTTCTGAGCTTCACAAATTTGATGTATCAACAATGGTTTGGCTTTCAATTCAGCTACTAACACGTTGTCGGATCGAACGGACAAGTGCACATTCATCGCTCGTAAGCGAATAATGATTTACGACTCAAGGCATCCGCAACCACATTCGCCTTTCCGGGTGATAGTCAATGACCAGCTCATAATCCTTTAACACTCGAGCCAACGTCTTTGTCGCAGATTTAAGTCTTTTTGGGTCATCAAATATTTGAGACTTTTGTGATCCGAGTACACATGGCACCTCTCACCAAATAAGTAATGTCGCCAAATCTTTAAGGTGAATACGTTGGCAGCCAATTCGAGATCATGGGTCGGATAATTTTTCTCATGTAGCTTTAATTGCCTCGACGCATAGGCCACAACTCGACCTTCTTGCATTAATACACAACCTAACCCAAGTAGGGAGGCGTCACTATAGATGACAAACTCTTTGCCGATTCGGGTTGCACTAGAATTGGGGCTTCATCAAATAAGTTTTCATTGATCGAAACTCTTCGACATTTCTCCGTCCATTCGAACTTAACATCCTTTTGGAGTAACTTCATTGGCGTGGCTATCGTTGAGAAACCTTTTACAAATCGTCGGTAATAACCCAAGAAGCCCCAAAAAGCTTGAACCTCGGTAATATTTCTGGAGGCTTCCAGTTAAGTATGGCTGAAATTTTGTTCGGTCGACTCGAATGCCCGATCAGATATCACATGCCCCAAGAAGCTAACCTCTCTTAACCGAACTCATACTTGCTTGAACTTAGCATATAATTGCTTATCCGTAGAATTTGCAGCACAACCTTAGGTGTTCAAAGATGTTCGGTCTCATTTCTTGAATAGACCAAGATGTCATCAATGAATACGACTACGAACCGATCTAAATATGGTGCGAAGATCCGATTCATCAAATCCATAAATACCGCAGGGCATTAGTAAGTCCAAACGGTATCACTAGAAACTCGTAGTGACCATATCTCGCTCAAGGCGGTCTTGGAGTACGTCCGAATCTCGAATTACAGAATCGATAATAGCCCGATCTCAAATCTATTTTCGAGAACACCGAGGCTCCTTCATTGATCGAACAAATCGTCGATCTGTGATAGCGGATATTTGTTCTTTATCGTCGCTTTATTAAGTCGACGATAGTCGATCTGCAACCTCATGGTTCCATCCTTCTTTTCACAAACAACACCGGCGCACCCAAGGCGAAAAACTCAGGCGAGCAAAACCTCTATCCACCAATTCTTGTGGCGAGCTTTCAACTCCTTTAATTCGTTGGTGCCATACGATACGGAGCTATCGAAATTGGAGTGGTACCGGTGCCAATTCGATGCCAAATTCTATTTCCGAACAGTGGTAAACCCGGCAATTCTTCAGGGAAAACATCTGGGTATTCACAAACCACGGGCACAGATTCGGGTTTCTTTTCTGACTCCTTGTCATCGAGCACATACGCAAGGTATGCTTCACACCCCTTTCTTACGTATTTCTGAGCCAACATTACTGATATTACAGCTGGCAAACCCTTTAAGTCCGTAGACTCAACCCGAATTATCTCGTTATTCGCGCACCTCAGATCGATAGTCTTGCTTTTGCAATTTACAACCGCATCGTGCATGGTCAACCAATCCAAACCAAGAATAACGTCGAATTCATCGAACGGCAAAAGCATCAAGTCCGCCGGAAAACAAGAACCTCGGAACACTAGGGACTTTTCTTGCACACTTTGTTGACAAGCACGTAATGACCCAAGGGTTTGACACCGAATTACAAACTCGATGAGACTCAATAGGCAAAGTCTTCTTTGGATGCTAAGGTTTCACATATATAAGAATGAGTAGAACCAGGGTCAATCAAAGCAATCACATTAGTATCGAAAAGAGTGAAAGTACCAGTAATGACATCCGGTGAGGCATCCTCGCGTCTTGCGTATAGCATAAGTCCTAGCAGAGCACGAGCCTCAGATCTGATGGTAGCATCTCTAGATCCTCTCTGACCGCCACTAGCATTGCCCATATTTCTAGGTGGCCTACCTCGAGTTGTGGTAGCACCCGGGTTCCCACTTTGATTCGCATTTTGTTCAAACAATCTCGGGCAATCTTTAATAAAGTGGTCGGCTGACCCGCACTTGTAACAGGAGCGGTCATGGGATCTACAACTCCCGAGTGCCATTTACCACAATCTCGACACTCCATTCGGTTTCACGATCATTCCCAACACCGGAGACCGAAGTGCTTCAGATACCCACCGGGTCGATCACGATCTCGTCTAAAAGGCCCGCGCCTCTAGACCGGCTCACATCTTCTCGAAATCTCTTGATGCTGTTGAAGAGACTTTCCGAGGACCTTTTGAAATTCTCCGGTTCCCACATCAACTTTTTGTTTCTCCTTTCTAAGCTCTTGACTTTACAAGCTCGCTCAACAAGTACTACGAACTCTCGTATCTCGAGAATGCCAACGAACATCCTTATATCATCATTCAGCCCATCCTCGAAGCGTTTACATAATAGCTTCGGACGAAATGCATTCTCGCGTCTGGCTAAGCCTCACAAACTTTCGTTCGTGTCGATGGCCCGACATAGAGCCTTGCTTAAGATCAAGAAATTCCCTTCGCTTTTGGTCGATGAATCTCGATCGATGTACTTTTTTGGAACTCGGTTTGAAAGAATTCCCAAGTCACTTGCTCCCTAGGCACCACAAGTCGAGTACTCCACCAATAGTAGGCGGAATCGCGTAGCAAGGAGATGGTACACTTTAAGCACTCATCGGTGTACAAGATAGCTCATCGAGCACCCGGATAGTGTTGTCCAACCAAAATTCAGCTTGCTCGGCATCGTCGCTATCCGTAGCCTTGAATTCAGTGGCCCCATGTTTACGAATTCTGTCAACTGGGGGCTTACTTGACCTTATTTGGTCGATTCTGGGAGGTATTGTAGGTGCGGGGTTGCATTAGTCGGAAATGGAGGTTGTGGAACAGCCATGTTAGTTCGAATGTATTGGTTGAACCAACCATTCATCACACTATAAAAGGCTTGCCTAGCCTCATCATTCGGATTGCTGGCCATAGGTTGAGAGTCCGCCGGCGCTGTCCCTTCTTGGCGGAGCAGCGCCACACTCTCCACATCATCACTATTGCTCGGTTGGGATCGGGATCCATTGCTATAAACAAACACAAATTCAAATTGTCAGAAATCTCCACACTATCAATTTATCAGTTAATGACATGTATAGCTAGACCCCAAACATATTACGGTAGTCCTAGAATCGACTAAACTGAAGCTCTGATACCAATAAAATTGTAACACCCCGAACCCGAGACCATCGCCGGTGTCGGACACGAGGGGTTAACAAGCCAAATCCACATATTTCTCCCACCAATTTGACATTTCCAGACAAGCTGGAAATCTGCGTCACTGTCGCCTTAAAAATCATATCTCGAGTTTCAAAACTCGGAAACTGATTCTGTAAATTTTCCCTGAATTTAGGCTCATATATCCATCCATGGATTTATTTCTAGAATTTTTGGTCGGGCCAATTGGTACAGTTTATTAGTTAAAGTCACCTATGTTACAGGGATTGACTGCTCTGACCTTCGCGCGTTACAACTTGAATATCTCTCTATACAGGACTTTAATACTGGTGTCGTTTGTTTCTAATGAAACTAGACTCAAAATGGAATCTGTACATATAAGGCATGACTCCTAATTCTTTCTGGATAATTTATAGTAAATTTTTAAAGTTGCAACAGGGGACCCAGAAACTGTTCTGGCCCTGTCTCACAATATCTTTAATATCTCTTAACATGTAACTCCTATGACCGTTTCGTTTCTTCCATATGAAAGTAGACTCATCAAGGTTCATTTAACTAACTTATTCACTATTTAATACCATTCCTACAAATTTTGGTGATTTTTCAAAACCACACCACTGCTGCTGCCAGCATCTATTTTCAAGGTAACCATTACCTATTTCATGATTTCCACGATTCAATTGGCCCTTTTTGCATACATAGCACAAAGTGTGATCATGATTAACCATTCCAATGGCTAATCCTTTCAAACAATTCCATACCCCATAATGATCATCATACAAACGATTATAGAATCATACTAAAACGATATAAGCCATTTTCGCATGGCTATCCAAGCTTACACAAAACCGAAAGGTACATGACCTTCAACATTAGGGTAGTCCTATACATGCCATTTCAAAGTTCAACCAAAATTATACCAAAATGGAGGCTTTGATAGTGTAGATGACTTTGACTTTAATGATCCCGAATCCGATTGCTACCGAGCAAAATCTATAAAACAGAGAGCCAAAGCAACGGAGTAAGCATTTTATGCTTAGTAAGTCTCAAGCAATAAAATCAGCTTTAACTAAAGCATTACATTCACATAGCCAAATGAATCATTTCATTAATACACATTCACATAATCATACTTACTTCACACTTCATCATTATATACTTTCACAAGATATCAACCAATTCAATAGCTGAAAACTCGTTAGTCGATTGAGCGAATGTTACTCAAACATATTGACTTTTCCAATGCACATATAAACATACCTTATTCTTTGGGCTTTTCGAGCGTACTAATTTAATTTATTACAGCAACCAACGCTCACCTCCAGCCCAAGCTTCTTCGGAATACAACCGGATATAACCACATGCACGAATGCCTTCGGGTCTTAGCCCGGATAGATCGACTTGCACAAATGCCTTCGGGTATTAGCCCGGATTTAACAACTTGCACGAATGCCTTCGGGTCTTAGCCCGGATGTAGTCACTAGCACAATTGCCTTTGGGTCTTAACCCGGATATAATTACTAGCATAAATGTCTTCGGGACTTAGCTCGGATATCATTCAATTGCTCATGCACACATATACATCAATAATCATTACACATCCATATTTCATTTTCGTTACTGAGGCTCAAACACAAACATATCACTAGCATAATCGCCTTCGGGACTTAGCCCGGGTATCATTCAATTGCTCATGCACACATATACATCAATGATCATTACACATCCATGTTTCATTTTCGTTACTAAGGCTCAAACACAAACATATCACTAGCATAATCGCCTTCGGGACTTAGCCCGGGTATCATTCAATTGCTCATGCACACATAAATCAATAATCATTACACATCCATATTTCATTTCACATAATTCGAGTAGGGTCATTTCTTGAGGACTTACCTCGGATGCTGTCGAACGGCTTCAACGGCTATTCGATCACTTTTTCCTTCCCTTTATCGGATTTAGCTCCCCTTTGCTCTTGAGCTTAACGAATGCAAGTAGAAGTATTCAATATTTTTCTCAATAATGTTTACTTGTTAATCACATTCAGCATCTCATATCAACTCATTTTATTATAAACTATCAATCGACTTTTAAACCAAAACGCCATTATAAGGCCGATTGTTCTTGGTCATACATACACGAAATCAAAAATAAATTCCAAGGTTTTCACATTATAAGGTACTAAGCCGAATACACTTGCTAGGTTCACATACATTCTTCATCAATTTCTTCTTTAAACAAACACATTTAAGCATTCCTTTCGTATTACCAACTCCAATCACATTCATCACTCAAGTATAGTATTTTCACATTCGGCAATAGTATTACATACAATAGCCGATTCTTCTTACTTTGTATTTGTGCATCTATTTGATCATTAGTTTAGTTCAAACACCCATACACCAAGATTCATCAAGTTTAGCATGAAACATAAACCTTAATCCTCAATGACCACTATGGCCGAAAATCCTAGTCAACCCAAAATCACAATTTCTAGCATGGGTTACCTAGAGAACTTGGTAACTAGCTCAATTTCATCTAACGTTTCAAGAATTTACATGAATTTCTCACTTTATTTATAGCTTAGAAACCGAATGGTTGCTCCCTTAGAATAGGCCAAGAAGAAACAAAAACTTGTTTCTTTCACCCATCCACCATTTCTCCTTAAAACACAAGACAACAATCATTTTCCTCCATTTCTTCCATGGCCGATTACCCACTATCACCACACAATCAAGATTTTGACAAGGCTAAGTAGGAAACTTAGTAACTAGCTTAATGTATGCTAAGATTTCAAGAACTAACATGAAATCACTTACCTTGTTCCAAGCTTAAGGGTGACCGATTGGCTATCTCCCATTCTTCCTTTGAGTTTCGGCCAAGCTAAGGAGGATGAACACTTTTCTTCTTTTTTTTTTTTCTAGTTACTGGCACAATGGGGGGCAAGGATGAAACAACCTTGGTTTCTCTTCCCACCCCTCATATTTTATTGTTCCTCCCGACATGTTATCACAACATGTTTATTATATTCTTTACCCATCACATTTTGTCTATCTTCATTACCATGGCGGCCACTTCCTATAGTTTGGCTAAATTGACATGCAAATCCCTCATGTCTTTACTTCATGCATTATTTGGCCACTTAAAATTTCACCTATCACATTTTCAAGTCCTATCACATGGGTCCTTTCTTATAAATTAGCACCTAATTAATACAATCAAGGCACGAAATATTTACACATACAAATTCCACATACAATAAGCACAGAATATAACACCTAATTATTTTTGTGACTCGATTTTGTGGTCCCGAAACCACATCCCAACTAGGGTCAATTTTGGGCTGTCACATTCTTGATCAATTAGCCAATCGGATACCACAAATCGTGAAGCGTAAGTACAATTAAGGATAACTAGTTTGTTATTTCGACACAATTGTTGGGTAAAGGTTATGAATTGATTAAATGAAGAAATTTTATCATTAATTAGATACTTATTTTCCAGTATATTATTGAATTAGGTGCTGAACCAAACGCCCCAAATCATTTGTCAAGGCGAAGAATGATTGCACGTACGGTTCACATTGATACAGTGTAAGGAATCTAACTAGTTTGGATTCATAAAATAGTTATAATTTCAACGATTGGTTTAAACTCATAAGTGAGTGTTTAGGGGCTGGTTTAATGGTAAATTCATTGAATTTATACTGATTTTTTTTAGGTTCGTTTAAGGAATTATGAAGGAAAATTGGAAGATTCACTAGTGTGCTGCGAGGAAGCAAAAAATAAGGTGTGGGTCCTAAACTTAGAAAATTGTTTGAAAATGTTAAATATCATGTTATATGTGATAAATTAGCTTGCTTATCGGATTTAATTAATAGCCAAATTATTGATTTGTGAGTGACCGAACCAAGTATATTTTGAGCCTTAAAAGATTGACATGTTGGCAAAATTGCTAGTTTGATAGTATGAATTTTTTATTGAGTTTGTAATTACATATTTGAGTTATGAGATATGAGAATGTTTGACTGAAGGATATAATGTGTTGAGATATTAAGCTTATGTATGATTTAAACGCATGAGATATTTGTTATATTGTGTATTGAAAATGGTGCTATTTATGCACAATGAAAATCTGTAAAGTATGTGAAACTAAACGATATTGATTGATACCAACACAATAGTAATTTGAAAGATTGAAACAATGTTTCCATTTACTGAAAGTATGTGATTATTGAAGACATGCTGAGCATGTCAAATGAATGTGAAAAGTATTGAGATATATTATGTATGAGATTGTGCGACATATTGCATATGCACTGGGTTGAGATTTTGTGGTTGACGGAGGAGTTCTGTGGAGTACTGATGGCATATTAAGTCTACATTATTCATATCAAAGCACTGCACTTGGAGTACCGAGGGGAATGACTCACATTTTTACTGGCAAAATTTTTTTCGTATTGTTATCGGTGGTTTTAACCACAACAGGGTTAAGCCCATAATGTTTTGGAGTTCGAATGATAGGTTCTAGGGAACTTGTGGTGTGTAGCGAATGGTATGGGTGGGAACCTTTTTGCATTGCATCATGTGCATGACATATTCGAATGTTATTGATTTATGCTACTTATTGTATTTTGTTGTATTAAATGGTATTAAAATTAATGATTGTTACTCGAATGAATGATGACCCATGCTCATATCATTCATGCTCATACACTGTTTGACATCAATTTGACAATGGCTATGTAACGATATGAAATTCCTATGATGGTTTTGTTTTCTTCTGTTAATGCTAATATGTTTAACTGCATTTGATGTTTTTGTCCGTTTAAATAATTGTTCGACTTACACTGAGCTTTTCATAAGCTCGCCCTAAATAGTGTTTAACTTTTCAAGTAAACTTCGAAATTAAGACCGAACTCGGCATTCGGAAAATCACCTTGGACCTCGAACTATTCTTAATAAGTATTATTAAGTCTTTATTGGTTTTGGCTTGTAATTTTTAATTATTTCTGGTCTATGGCTTGGTAACTTTACTTTTGGGGATTTTGAATGCATGGATTACTCAAACATAATAACTGAAAAATGCATGATATCGAGCTTAAGTAAAATTTGAGATTGGTCCCTAGTTTTCGCTGCATTGCAAATGAACCATTTTAAAAAAAAGAAACAAATCGATAAGGCAATTAAGTTTCCAAAATGATTTGAAAAATGGTTTTTCCGCTGCATTAGTTTAACATCGAGTTTTTTTAAAGAAGAGCGACAAGCAAACGGATTTTCTAAAACAACACTATCAACAATAAAATGAATCCTAAGTATACACAACCTAATGAATGAATGCTTTTAAGCTAACTCAAAACACTACTATAGTTTTATTTAAAATGAGTTTATTTAAGGTCTTCAAAAGTACGTAAGTTAGCTTAGTCATTTTGGTGGCTAATATAACCTTCTCAATATAGCCATAATGTCTAGGCCGGGTTTGGGAGGTTACATTTAGTTTAAAGTGAGGTTTGAAATTAAGACCTCAAACACACAATCAAATCCCTTAACTCTGAAAGAATAACCTTTGTGGTGAACTCTGAAAGAATAACCTCTATGCTGAACTCTGAACGAATATCCTCTATGATGAACTTTGAAAGAATATCCTCTATAGCAAACTCTGAAAGAATAGCCTTTGTGGCGAACACTGAAAGAATATCCTTTGTGGCGAACTCTGAAAGAATATCCTTTGTGGCGAACTCTGAAAGAATAGCCTTTGTGGCGAACTCTGAAAGAATAGCCTTCATGGTGAATTCTAAAAGAATAGCCTTTGTGGTAAATTCTGAAAAAATAGCCTCTATGGTGAACTCTAAAAGAATAGTTTTTATGACAAACTCTGAAAGAATAACCTTTGTGGTGAACTCTAAATGGACTACCTTTGTGGCATACCCGGATTTGGAAACTTTGTGGTGTGTTCTATAATATTCTTTAAATTACTAAGTAAAAGCAATATGGTATAAGAGATCTATCAGTTACGTGGTAAGTACTATAAAAGACTAAGATTTGATTGAAGTTAGTGAATTGAAAAGATATAGAGAAGAAATTGAGTATGTACATGTAATGATATTTTGAGTTGTATGGATCCCTGAAGAGGAAATTGGTTAGGATATATGTATGTTCAAATTGAAGGAGATAAGAAAAGAGTAGAAGTCATCAATGGGGAACAAATGAATTCAGAGTTAGGTATGGTAACTAGCGTGTTTAAAATATCAAAATTTGAGGAAGCATTCACTAGAAGCAAAGTTAAATGTTGAGAACGACAAGATCGTCATTATGATTCAAACTACATTATACAAGTATCACTAAGGTAAATTGTGTTTTTCTCACTAGCTTCTTATGAACTTATTTAAGTGTATTATGTTTCAGGTAGGATGATGTAAGTCTGTGCTAGAAGGGACGATGCCAATGGAGTGGCGTATAGTGTTATTATGCATACAGAGCATGCTTGGTGGTGTTTAAGATTTATTAGTACTACATAGAATTCTATATTTAGGATAAATGAAATAAGTTATGATATCAGATAATAATTTTTGTAATTAAATTACTCTACTTGTCTTTGTATATGTCATTGCTGTTTTTGTGATCAATAGAATTTGTAAAAAATTGTGGTTTGTGATAATAGTATAAATTTATGTTTGTATTCGTATAGTAACACTTGATATTTGGATTAGGTGAATAGGATCGAGTTGAGGGCGTTACACCGACACTGGCCTTAGGTAGTACTGATATGTTTAATTGAGTGTATAGGATGAATAATTAAAGGCCTAATTGACGTGAAGCGTAAAAAGTGGAGCAAGTACCGATAGTTAGTAAATCTATTGATTTATTTCTTGAAGAATTTCAAAGTTTACCACTCGAGAGAGAAGTTGAATTTGTTATAAGAGTGGCATTGGGAATTACTTTGATTTTGATTACTTCACATGGAATGGCTCCGAGCGAACTGAAAGAGTTGAAAACATAAATGCAAGAATTATTAGACAGGGGATTCATCTAACAAAGCATATCACCATGGGATACTCCGATTCTGTTTGTGAAAAAAGACGAAATTATGAGATTGTGTATTAACTACAGACAACTAAACGAAGTCACCATTAAGAACAAGTATTTGTTGCTCATGTTGACGACTTGTTTTATCAGTATATAGAAGTTATCATGTTTTCAAAAATTGACCCCATATTAGATTATTATCAATTTAGAGTAAAAAGCCAAATGTATTGAAGATTGCTTACCAGATTCAATATAGACATTATGAGTTTCTGGTAATATCGTTTGGGCTAGCGAACACCCCAGCAACTTTTATGGAACTGATAAATAGAATTTTTTTAGCAATATCTAGAAAAATTTATTGTTATGTTAATTGAAGACATTCAGATTTACTCGGCAAAAGAAACTGAACATGATCAACCTTTGAAAACAATGTTATAAACCTTACGAGAGAAACAGTGGTATGCAAAATTCGGTAAATGTGAATTATGGCTTCGAGAAGTAGTATTTTTGGGACACGTAATTTCAGCAATTGTGAACTGGAAAATTTCGAAGAATGTTACCGGGGTGCGCAGTTTTCTGAGAATGGTTGAGTACCACAGATGGTTTGTTAAAGGCTTACTGATAATCGCTGCACCGTTAACGAAACTGTTGAAAAAATGTGAAGTTTGGTTTTCTCAAAGAAATGTCAATAGAGTTTCAATCAGTTGAAAGCTATATTAATAGAGGCTCCAGCGAAGACTCAGTCTAAATCCAAGAAAGAATACATTGTTTACTATGATGCTTCATTTAACAAATGGGATTGTGTACTGATATAAGACAAACAAAAATAGTTTATTCTTTTCTACAGCTTAAACCACACGAGAAGAACTATTCTACGCATGATTTGGAAGTAGCTACTATAGTGTTTGCTCTAAATATTTGGCAACATTAATTATACAAGAAGAAATTTCACATTTTCACTGATCTTAAAAGTCTAAAGTATTTTTTGACATAGAGAAAGCTAAATCTAAAATAGCATAGATGCTCGAGTTGTTGAAAGATTACAATTTGATTACCAACTATCATCCAAGTAAAGCTAACATGGTAGCTAATGCATTAAGCCAGAAATCTTTGTTTTTTTAAAGTAATGAACACTCATCAAACTTTGCAATGTGATGGGAAATATTACGATCTGATTACCAACTATCATCTGGGTAAATCTAACATGGTAGCTGACACATTAAGCTAGAAATGTTTTTTTTTAAAGCAATGAACATTCATCTAAATTTGAAACGTGGTGATTCTCTTCTAGCCGAACTAAGAGCTAAATCGACATTCCTATAGAGAGTTCAAGAATTTCAAACGAGTATCATATAGTATTGTCATGGTAAAAATGAGGCTACATGAGAGCCAAAGGAAACCATAAAGTTATAGTACCCTAACCTTTACTCAGATGAAAATTTCATGGATGAAATTTCTTAACGGTGGAAGAGTTTAATGACCCGAAAGTCAGTGTTGTGGAAATAGTGAGCTTGGAACCTTATTTTTGATGTTCAAGTCTAAAAATATTATTATTTAATATTTACGAGGTTAGTATATAAGTTAATTAAAGTTTGGTCCCTTAATTTTGTCAAAGTGATAGTTAATTAAGGTACAATGACTAAATTATAAAAGTGGTAAAAGTTAATCGCTATGGATCTTTAACTAATTGAAGGACCAATTGAGCAATTAGTCCAATATTTTATAGCCAAACTGTGGAGGATTTTTGGTGTATTCCACTAAACTTTTTTAATTATAATTAAGTTAGTTAATTATATTTAATTAGACTAATTATTGATTAACTATGGTTAATCTTAATATAAAAGTAAAAATAAAATGAAAATAAAACATTTCTTCTTTCACTCGTCTTCTTCATCAAAGTAAGAAATGATGATAGGTTTTTAATGTTTTCAATTTTGGTCCTTAGATTGGTAAGAATTTTCAAGTTAGTTTCTTGTAATTTTTATATTTTTGAGGTCCCGGGAGCTTGATTTAGCTAGCTTGTGTACCGATTTGCAAAACTATTAAATTTTTCAAAAATTTTCATTGATGAATTTTTGATAAAATTGGTACTAAATTGTTAGATTTTAAGCTTAGAAGTGAAAAAGGACTAGTTTGTAAAGTATAATTGCTAGTTTTTTAATATAGGGACGAAAGTGTGAAAATTTTGAAATTGATGTTAGGTTTCTATAAATATAGATAATAGAGGTGGTAAATGGATGAAATTGAGATCAGTTTCGAAATCGAAGCTCAAATTTGAAAGTTATGATAATTTTTGTTTTAGGGACTAAATTGAATAAAATGAAAAAATTTAGGGGCATTAAAAAGATAAAATTGAATTGGCATATGCACAAAATAGGATGATATAAGGTATTTGGAAATGATAAATTAAATGAATTATTGTATAGATTGGAAATTGAACCAAACTGAGGATAACCAGGGAAAAGACAATTTTCGATTAGTCTTACTGATTTTATCAGGTAAGTTCATAGGGTTTAGTTAAATGTAATTGTAATGTTTATATATTTGACTTATGAATTTTTTTTTATGTGTAATTGTAATTTTAACTATTTACAATTTGATACAACATGTGAGAAATGGACTAAATTGTAAAGAAATGGTTATATGTGCTAAATGTGCTCAAATGAATGTATTAAAGAATATGATACGATTGACATGCTAATAGGCTTATTTGAGCGCTTGTACAGGTTTAGCATTTCTTTTCTCTCTTATTAACACTTTAGTGCTCTCTGTTTAGCACTACAGTGCTCTCTGATGTGGTGTAGTTACCCGTGTATCGCATATATTTTTTATAGTTCATCGGACTAATTGATTAATGAAAAAGAGAAATGACAGTGGAATATTACATGTTTGATGTTCAAATGGTTATATGATGATTAAATAATGCAAATGATATTGAATTATGGATTCTATGTTTATCGCCTTCAAACGTGTGAACATTTTGAGTTAAAAATGTGCAAATAAAAATAAAAATATTTAAGTTCGGTATCTACAAGCGCACAGGTCAAATTGTAATATAGAGTTGTGTTACAACGGAACACCGGTAAGTATTCCAAGGATCATATCCAAGAGATTATAGATCGAATAAACTATTATTTAATTAATTATATAAAATAATTACTAATCTAATCGAGTCACGAATTAGTAGTGTTAATCCAAATTAAAATATTAGTTAAACTAATTAAATTATTAACCTAACTAGGCCTAATGAAGGTTCCTATTCCTAGTGTTGACAATGTGAGCCCCTAGCCTATGATCGATTAAATCCCTAATTATCTAATTAAATAATTATTTATCCTCAATTAGGTTATTTATCACCTTAGCTAAGAATACCCTACTAATCTTGTCTTCACTAAAAATTACCACCTAAGTAACCGTTTCATTCTCTTCATAAGCATACAGATACCCTCCCAGTCTCATCGTTTGATGCAATTTATACATGATAGGATACCGTTCTGATCTCACTTGTCTCAATATTCTATCAGGGGTGTTACTCTCTAATATAAAGTACTCTTAAATAAACAACCAATTTCAGATAAATAATCACTTAATAGATAATTAGTTTAATAATCAAATCATGCAAGATATAAGTAAAGTAGGAGAATTTATTCTAATATCTATACAAACATTAATTGATTAGGTTAACGACGTACAAATAAAAGAATAAAAGAGAAGAGTAAAGAGAATGATAATTGATAAATATACTAAAGCACAGATCCAGAGCAATCTCTACTCAAAATAGTCTTCACATTGGAATAGAAAAGTTCCGAATAAACAAACAAAAAAGAAAAGAAAACTAAAAAGTTAATAAAACTATTGAAGTCCAGAACTATTTTTGATGGATGGATGCCCTAATTTATATACAGAAGCCTCTTATTTATAGGCTAAAATATGTGCAATTTATGCCTGATATGCCCCCAATACTAATAAATGCTCAATATCAAATGGTATCTTAAAATCTTGTATAACACGACTACTAACATCATCATTTCTTGTGGCCCACGTTCAAGGTATGGCTCAACATAGGCTACTATGGCTCAACATAGGAGTGGTGTCACGCCATAGACTTTCATATCGTACCATAGTAGTCATTTTGTGGGTTTGGACGTTCATGTCATCCTTTTGCGACTCAGGAAGCTTGTGCAACACTCGTCCCAAGTTCTTACATCAATTGGCCCTAAAATTAAGCATCCTGCACACTTAGATACACAAATTAAACCTACCTAAGGCCCATGTCGGCCTAATAGGTCACCAACACCCAAAAATGTGTCAAAAAGACTTATTTTATTAACTGTCGCTACTTAGCTACTAACTACTGAAAATGTAATAATTAATATTAAAATGCCTAGAAAACAATCTTCTTAAGTGCGAAAATATACCGAAATTACTGCTACATTTGATGTTAGGTCATATATGTATGGTATTAAATTGAATAGCATATTAAATGTTGAACTGTTATATGATTTGGTTCTATGATAAACTCATCTTATTGTTGTGAAATTTTATGTTAGGAAAATTGTGTCAAGTTAATTAGTTTGATACGTTTAATGGCAAATCGCGGTAAGTTATTGTTTTAACACATATGAACTTACTAAGCATTCGAAATGCTTACCTAGTGGTTTTCCCTTTTTCTGTAGATTATTGGTTTGCAGAACGTGTCAATCAGATCTTATCGAAGCTTATACTATCCTGCTATCGAATTGGTAGACTTTTGTTCATTTTAATCTCGATTATGTGGCATGTACATAGGTGTTATATATATGAGTTTTCTTGAAAATGATTGTTTGGTTTGAATCTTAGTTAATGGTTGAACTTGAGAAAGTTATGTTCATATTTCTGTGTATGTATGGTAATATGTTATAAGCTATAAATGTGGTACATGAATGAAAAATTTCTTGATGAATTGATATGGTATATGAGGGTATGGAATAGCTTAAAAGCATGATGAAATAAGTTGAATTTGGTTAGGTAGGACTGATAAGTTGATGTAAAATTGTGGAATGGTTTCATTGAATAATTTTTGTAAATGGTTAAGTACATGAATTGGAATGGTTTTGGTTAGTTTCTATGCGGGTATAAGTGTGCTTTTAAGAACCATTTGAGAGTGTTGATATCTTGGCATGAAAGGGGTACCAAAATGCAAGTTTTTGACATTTTTGTCTCAAAGGTATCGATACCTTAGAAAGGAGTATCGATACATTAGTGATTTATCTTAAAATTTCAAACATCGAACCTAAAAATTGTATTTATACAAAGATAATGTATTGATACCTCGCCAAAGGTATCGATACTTTATACCTAGTATTGATAACTTCATTTTTAATTCAATTTTTCTAAAACAATGAAGCTCAAATTGGTATCGGTACCTATTTAGGACATCGATACTTATTTTGAAAATTCCAAAAATATTGCAATTTAATCCTATTTCATTCTTGAGTATACAAGAAAGCTTTTGTAAGCTCGATTAAGGTCTGAATTTAATTGTGTATATTATTATCTAGGTGTTTATGACATTATTGAATATTTGAATGATTTATTTATGGTGTATTTGGTGTGGAATTTTAAAAATTATTTAAAAAGGTCCCTATTTCATCTTGTGTTGACTTTAAAGCATTCGTATGCTTGTATAAGACTCGAGAAAGAAAGTTCATGATATTCAATGTTGTATTGCTATTGGTTGCATGAATAATGATTTTTTAGGAAAAAAAATTGGTTTGCAAATGGTTTTCTTGCACAACAAAAAATTAAAATTTTGAAAATCGACCCGGTTTGTGATATTTATAGCAATGAACCTTAGACAAAAGTCGTACTTGTGTTTTTGAATAAGCAGTTCCTTGATGTTTTTCGGCTTTCAACCAAATGAGCTTCTCTTCTATTCACATACTACGAACTGTTTGAAGTGTGAGCTCTAATCAATTAAATCAAAACACAAAGCTAAAAAAAAATTTCTTTTCTTTTTGGGGTGAAAACAAAAATTCTCTTTTCTTTAATAGAAATCAGTAGAATTGTTATTTTAGAAAATTATATTTAATAGTTGAGAATATATTCTCTCTATTTTTTGGCAGAGTAACAATCGAAGGCAGAGTCTAACTGGGAGAGGAAGAGCGGCTAATAGGGTGTGTTTCCCCTCATATGTATTATGATGGGGATTCGGACCTCTCATTTTATTGGGCTCAATTATGTGCTTTCTGGAGTTTTAACCAGCACCTTATAATTTAATCTAACCTAATACATATTTTTATATTTTTCAAAATAAATATTAATTTTCTTATCCAAATTTTACCCTCGATAAAATTATGACGACTTTACCCCTGGTAAATTTTCAAAGAAATATGTTCAATATTTCACAACTCAACTTGTTCACTATGATCGAATGATTTATTTTCATTTCCAGGCTTTAAAACTACTGAAAAACATAAACTCATTCTTTCGATCATTTCTGAATAATGCATAAATATTTGCAAATGGATCATTTCTCATTTCCATTTCCATTTTTGAGAAACTCTCATTCATTTCCAAATGATTCATATCTCCATTTTGGAGAAAACCATAATCATTTCTGAATGTTTTTCATTTCTCTGTGTCTATTCATTTCGTTCATTTTGATTCAAAAATGCAATTCATTCCTGGTTTCAACGAGCAAGTGGAAGGATCGATTGAACATATGTAATTAAGGCTCAAATGATTTATAATTAAGTTTTGACTTTTTTCCTCCTAATTATAAACTCATTTAGTCACAGAGTCATTCCACTATAGTATCGTGACTGAGCTCTCCCTAACGACATACCATTACGAAAGCAACTTGATAAACCATAACATATACATATTTTTACCCCATGCTTGGCATATTTATGGATGATTTTTCCTTGGTTTCATTGAATTCGATGCTCCTAATCCTTTAAATTCATGTTTTATACTTAGGCAAGCATAGGAAGGCGAAAAGAGCAAGAAACGGGAAAAAAAACAGACAAAATGGGCCTAATTCAGTGTTTCACATGGCCTAGGCACTTCCAAACGAGTAATCCACACGCCCGTGTAATACACACGGGCAGACCACATGCCCGTGTGTCATGGCCGTGTCGACTAAAAACTAACTCAGAATTACATACGGCCTGAATACCTTCACACGGGCGTGGCACACGGTCGTGTCCCTATCGAGCCAAAGTCTAATTGTATTCGGAAAAGGCCAATTTTGGGCATTCCAAGGTCTATATAAACACCCTAGAAGGGGATCAATGGGGACACGAAGAATAGAAGGTAGAAAATACTCAAGAACAGCCATCAGGATCATCTCAGAAGGAGGATCTACATCAAGACTGAAGATTTCCATCCAATTTTCTAGAAGTTCTTTGGGTTTCTTTATGTTTTTTTGTTTTCCAATTTTTGAGATGTTTTCCATTATTATGAACTAAACTCCCTAAATACCTAAGGGAGATGAAACCTAAGACGAATCTTATTACTCTTTGAATTATATGATAAATACTTGTTCTTCTTCTTAATTCTGAGATTTAACCCTTGCTTTAATATTCCAGGATATTAATTCAGGTTTTTGATGTGCTTATTCAGTGGAGAAAAAGTCCCTGTTTAAGAGTAGATTGTTCATAATTAAGCGGAGTTGCATGCAAGCCTAGAGATAGGATGACATAAATCTGCTAGATTAGAGTCAAATCTAATAAGGGAATCCATAGATCGAGTTAACGCAACAATAGGGGTTTTAATTAGAGAGAGATTTCAATTAATCAACCTAGAGTTAGTTGTTTTTGTTTCGAGAGAGATATTAACATAAATCAGGGATTCCTACAGATTAATTCAAGTGAATAAATTGTCTAATTTAGAGGTAATAAGTGAAGTCTAGGTGAATTCTTCCTTGAGTATTGTCTTCTCCATCGGTTTTCCAAAAGTATTTTCCAACTTTAATCTCTATCGCAATCTTAGTTAATTAGATAATTTGTTTTAGATTAAAAATTCTCTTAATTGTTAGGCTAGATAATAAAAAGATAGTAATTACTAGTACTTTTAGTCCTCGTGGATACGAAATTTCCGATCTCACCATAACTATACTACTGTTCGATAGGTGCGCTTGCCTTAGTCGAATTTTTAGTTAGTTTAGCAACCATCAAGTTTTTGGCACCGTTTTCGAGGACTAAGATATTAGGAACACTTAATTTTTATCCATGTTTATTGTTATTGCAATTTAATTTTGTTTTTATTTACTAAATTTTCTTTTCTTTAGTTTATTACTAGAAGAAACCCATCAGAACCTTTACTTTTTGATAGCAAAATCGAAAGCACAGCTCGCAGAAACTGAAGAGAAATAAGGCGAAGCCTACAATACATAGAGGAAGAGCGAGAGGCTGATATCCATACCACAACCGAGGAGATGGCTGATAATCAGAATAATCCGTTACCTCTTGTGGTTGCTGCAAATCCAGTAAATCAGAATCCTGCTCCTCGTACTATGTATGATTATACTAAACCTACCTTAACAGGAACTGAATCGAGTATAGTTAGACCTATTGTTGATGGAAATAATTTTAAACTAAAACTTAACACGATTCAAATGATACAACAGTTTGTTCAGTTTGATGGTTTGTAGGACGAGGATCCAAACACTCATTTAGCAAATTGTTTGGAATTCTGCGACACATTTAAGATCAATGGCATTTCTGACGATGTCATTCGCCTTCGGTTGTTTCCATTCTCATTGAAGAATAAGGCTAAACAGTGGTTGAACTTGTTACCGCGAGGGTCAATCACCACTTGGGAACAAATGACCGAAAAATTTTTGCTTAAATATTTTCCGCAGGCTAAAACGGCTAAATTAAAGAATGATATCTCTTCGTTTGTGCAGATGGATTTAGAAACACTTTATGATGCATGGGAGAAATACAAAGATCTATTGAGAAGGTGCCCTCACCATGGGTTACCTCTATGGCTCCAAGTTCAAACTTTTTACAATGGTGTGAACCCCTCAACAAGGCAACTGATCGATGCAGCCGCTGGTGGAACTTTAAACAACAAAACACCTGAAGAGGCTTACGAATTTATTGAAGAGATGTCACTGAATAACTATCAGAGGCAAGTCATAAGAACGAAGCCGACAAAAGTAGCTAGTGTTTTCAACCTCGACGCGGTCACTATGCTATCTAACCAGGTAGAACTTTTAAATAAAAAGATTGATGGTTTGTGTGGTTCTACTCAGGTACATCTAGTGATAAGGTGTAATTCAAATGGAGGAGGAGTTCACAGCATAGAGTATCCATCCTTCAACCCTAGCACCGAGGAAGAACAAGTCCACTATATGGGTAATAATTCTAGACCTCAAAATAACCCATATAGTAACACTTATAATGCAGGTTAGAGGAACCATCCTAATTTCTCGTGGGGTGGTCAGGGAAATCAAAGGCCATAACATCCTCTAGAAACTCGTTTTCAGAATACTGAAACAACGCTTAAAATCAGCAAGCATCAATTCAAAGGCTCGCAACTCAAATAGGACAGCTCACTAAATTGATTTCTGAACGACCACAAGGTAGCATGCCCGATAACATAGAAACTAACCCAAAAGAGCAGCTTCACGCGATTACAATTCAAGATGAAGAAGGATTAGCTGAATCTGTAGCGGAACCGAGACAAGAAACTGTGGTAAGCAATGGTAAAGTTGAGGTAAGCCAGAATAAGCTTAATTTGGTCAATAAGGAATATAAACCTCGTGTGCCATACCCAAATGCGACAAGGAAAGATCACACAAATGAACAATTCGGTAAATTCCTTAAACTTTTGAAAAAATCACATATTAACTTACCATTTATTGAAGCTCTTTCGCAGATGCCCAATTCTGAAAAATTTTTAAAAGAGCTTTTAGCAAACAAGCGGAAGCTAGATGATTTGTTGTACGTGGAGCTCAATGCAGTTTGCTCAGCCATTTTGCAGAATAAGCTACCAAACAAGTTGAAAGATCCAAAAAGTTTTACGATTCCTTGTTTAATTGGTATCTTAAATGTTAATAATGCTTTGGCTGATTTAAGGGTGAGCATTAATGTCATGCCCTATAAAATGTTTAAACAACTAGGTCTTGGGAAACCAAAACAAACTAGGATGAGCATTCAATTGGCAGATAAGACAATTAGATTTCCTAGGGGTATTATTGAAGACGTGCTTGTCAAAATTGATAAATTTATATTCCCAGTTGACTTTATTGTTCTAGACATGGATGAGGATAGTGACGTACCTTTAATTTTAGGAAGGCCCTTTTTAGCAACTGCTAGAACTATTATAGATGTTGGCACAGGTGAATTGATACTTCGTTTAGGAGATGACACGATTAAACTTCAAGCTCGTGATTCTGCTAATATATCCAGTAATCGAGACAATTGTTTAAGTTCTGTTAACTCGAGTAATGTTAAGGCGCAAACTTCTTTGCAGGAATCCCCTAGGAAGAACGTGATAGAGCCTTATCCTAATCCAGGACAAAAACAAAGTGACTCACAAAGAATCGATGAACTAGACGAATGGCGAACACATGTCAAGGAAAAACCAAAAGCACACGATGAATCAAACCGACACCACGATAAGCGTAGGGATGAAACAAAGCAATTTAAGGTTGGGGAAAAAGTATTGTCAGATGAAAGGGACCCTAGAATTGCTACTTCAGAGCTACTTACAAAGTGAGCGACTCCTTTACGGTACTTAATGTCTTCCCATACAGTACAGTTGAGGTACATCATTCTGAATTCGGCACTTTCAAGGTAAATATTACTCGACTTAGACTGTATGTGGATAATAGAATTAGCAGTGAGCAAGAGCGGTCTGAACTCCTCGAACCACTATGACAGTGCAAATATAAGGTAAGTCGAGCTTAGACTTTAAATAAGAGCTTTTCGGGAGGCAACCAGAGTACTAACGCAACTAACTAGTTTATTTTAGCTATTTTTCGCATTTTAAATGCAGTTACAGTGGCCCACACGGCCTAGACACACAGGTGTGTCCTTGGCCATGTGGAAAAAAGGCTAAAAATCCCCAAGTATTGAGTCACACGGCCATAAATTCAATCCACACGGCCCGAACACAGGGGCGTGTCTTAATCCGTGCAAAAACTGGAGCAAAATTTTTAAATTTGTAACAAGTCAGAGAGGTACACGGGTAAGATACACGGCCATGTGTTGGGACACACAGGCGTGTGGGACACCACGCGGGCATGGGAGAAGCGAACAACGAAGAACACGACCATGTCCACATGGCCTAGACACACGGGCGTGTCCCCAGGCAGTGTGACGATTAGGCATTCAATTTTCATGACAAACACGGGCCAAGCTCGAGCCACATGGGCGTGTGACACGGCCGTGTGGCCCAACACGGGCCTCACATAACCGTGTCCTTTTTTAACCCCCAAACCCTAACATTTCCTTAACTTTTGTCTTCTTCCTCAAAGCCTCCCCTTAGCTGCTGCAGCCATCAAACCCTCCACGCCCGTGCCCTCCCAACACCGACCGTACCAGCAATGCCTCCCCTTAACCGACCCCTTCCCTTCCCTTTCCCCTTCCCCTTCCCCTTCCCTTCCCTTTCCTTTCTCTTTCCTTCTTCCTCATCCTTTCTTCTTTTCCCTTCCCTTTCTTTTCTCCTTTCACCTTCTTCCTCTACCCCCGAACTTTCACCTCCATCACACGTGCACACCAGCTCCGTCTACCACTATCCGCACCTCCGACCATTGACCGTGGTTTCCTCTTTTACCCTCACCTCTATTTTATCCCATTTTACTTATTTACTCATTTATTTCTTTATTTTTTCTTATTTCTTAATTGTTATTTCATTTTGAGTTTAATATATTTTTCATTAATTATTTAGTTTTGATAGTCTTCATTATTATTCTTGTTACAATTTAGGATTATTATGATTTTTATTTTTATTATTACTACTTCGTTTTAGTTTTCTGCCTTTTTCAAGTTTTGCTTTAGCCTATTTTATTATTATTAGTACATATATTCTCTTATATTTGCATCCATCTGTTTAGTTAGGTGTTGTCTTATTCCTTACTGCTATTGTTATGTCCCTATTATTCTAGTCTTTACTTTTATTAGTGTTAGAGTAAACACCTTTTAGAATTATAGTTTTATTTTTACTTAGATTCTATTTTTTTCCATTGTCTTGTGGTTAAATACTTGGTGCTATTTGACTTCCGTTATTTTCAGGAACACCATGACAAACACACGAGGCAAGAAGATTGCCATCCCTGCTTCAAAAAAGTGGAAGGATCCTGGCGTAACCCTCTCGATTGCCTCAACTGAAGCTTGTCACCCGCTACTTCGATTCTCCTCCAGCCCACAAGATGACTTGTTTCAGCTTTTGCGCGTGCGGCCACTAGGTGTGTAACACCCCTCGCCCGTATCTGACGATGGGACAGGTTTCGAGGTGCTACCGGACTTAATTCATGCATACGCATATAAAACCGAGCCATAAAATTTCTTTTAACTTAAACTTCTCGTTCACATGCATTATGTACCTTAAACAAGCTCACGAGGCCCAAAACATACATTAGAGATAGTTCGGGACTAAACTAAGAACTTGAGAAAAACTTGAAAAATTCATGCTTTAAAGCTCCACACGCCCGTGTGGGTATAGACCGTGTGGTCACACACGCCCGTGTGGCTTGGGACACGCCCGTGCCCTTAGCCCGTATGCAACACTGACTTTAAAACAAGGCCATGACACACGCCCGTGTGACCTGCCCATGTACAACACTGACTTTAAAATTTTAAGTGCAGGGGATGCACGGCCATAACACACACCTATGGGAGTGAGCCGTGTGTCACACACGGTCTAGACACACGCCTGTGTGCCTTGCCTGTGTGGACAAAATGAGGTCATTCTTCCAAGCCGTTTTGTCACCCATTTTACACAATCTATACAAGATCATTTCAATATACTAATTTCACCACAATAGACACCAATTCGTTCGTAAAAGGAATATTATATGCATTTGCCAAAATAGACTTGATACAAATGAAGGGCTTTTGACTTAAGCCAAAGTACATAACCAATTTCTCATTAAAACAAACATCCTAGTCTAGCCCTATACATGCCACACTCAAAAGAAGATTTATACTATACCAAGTTCTTAGATTGATAGTGTGATCGATATCTCCGACTTCAAGGGATCCTTGAGCTAATTAAGCGGCACTGAAAGAAAAGGGAAAGGAAAGAGAGTAAGCGTAAAGCTTAGTAAGTTGCATATAAATAAATATACAACAACAATTTCACCATTAGTCATCATACTCATAGCTCAAAGGTAAGCATAAACTTGACTTACTCATTACTGTCTACTCAAATCACATTTTTTAATTTGAGCTCATTACTCATGCATACCAAATACGTACCTATACCACTCACAACATTATTATACTTACCTTATTAAATCACTTTCATAATCTTAAAGTCGAACCTTTTGAAATACTACCGGATATTCTATAAGCCTCAAACATGGGATAAGTTGCAGATGCCATGTCCCAGACATGGTCCTATACTAGCTCTTGTATATACGTGTTGATGCATGTCCCGAACATGTCTTACACTAGCACGACTCTTAGCAGATGCATGTCCCAGACACGTCTTACACTGGCTATCATCATTGAGGCCGATGCATGTCCCAGACATGTCTTACACTGGCACTCATCTCTACGCGGATGCCATGTCCCAGACATGGTCTTACACTAGCACTCATAATATGGAAGATGCATGTCCCAGACATGTGTTACACTGGCACACAAGAAATCCGAATGTTATGGCATGAATATCCGGTTTGTTTCCTAGGGTCCCAACTAGATCTTTCTACTATCTCAATCATTAATATGCATTCTCAGTTCCCAATCTAGCAATTCATACTGTATCAATTCAAAGACAATTTGAATACATATATTAACAATGTAGTTGTATTATTTACATACAACTTACCTCAGGTTACAAAATGTACTCGATTAGTTGGTTTAGTCTATTTGTTTGGCTTTCCCCCGGTCTAGGTTTAGATTTGCCAATTCTTGATCTATGATAAAAAAAATATGCTCATTTAGTTACTAAACACAATTAGGCAATCTAAAATTCATATATTAAGTAAAATGACAATTTTGCCCCTAGACCTTGGCAAAATAACCATTTTGTCCCTATGCTCGAAATTTAATTTTTATTGAATTTCTTCGTATCTTAGGCCTAGCTAACCCCTTTTTACTCTTATAGCATCACCAAATTCTCAGTATTTCACAACCTTATCACCTAATTTTACAAACTTTGCAAAATAGTCCTATAAGGGTTTTCATGAGAAGTTCTTTCACAAAAGTTGTCTATTACACAACTAAGACTCATTTTCTTCCATAAAAACTTCACAAACATTACAAATATTTTCATGGTAAAACTTTAAACTTTCAACCATTTTGCAAAATAGACCTCTCATTAGAACGCCTATGCTTCAAGGAGTCCAAAAATGTAAAAATCATTAAGAGAAACTTTCAAAATCACTTACTTGAGAGGCTTAATGTTGCTGAAATTTTTGAAGCTTTCAAAACCCCATTCTTTTCTGAAAAGTTCAGTGGAGGAAGAAGATGGAAAGGGACGATATCATCCTCCTTTCATCTATCTCTATTTTAGTCAAAATAAGTCACCTAACCCACCTAACTTTAAAATTTTTGTCTCCTCTTGACCCTATGGCCGGCTATGCTCCTTTAAAAAGGGTCTAATTACTATTTAAAAGCCTTAAATTTTAGTTCTTTAGCTAATTGACACATTTTGGTACTAAAATGGAACTTTTGCCTTTTATGCGATATAGTCCTTTCTCTCAATTAGGCTCAAAAACATTAAAATTAGCTCCTCATATTTCTCATGCACTACTATAATCGTACTATAACCTCATAATAATACTAAAAATAATTTTCCAAACTTCAAATTTGTAGTCCAGAGACCACTGTTCTGACTACGCCCTAAATCGGGCTGTTATATTTCTCCCCCTTAGGATTTTCGTCCCCGAAAATCTTATCGGAGAATAGATTCGAGTACTGGTCTCACAGAGACTCCTCGAGTTACCATGTGGCTTGCTTGACCCCATGTCTATGCCACCAAACCTTCACAAGTGGTATATTCTTATTTTTTAACTGTTGGACCTCACGAGCTAGAATCTTGACCGGCTCCTCACTATAAGTCATATTCGGAAGAATTTCAATTTGAGGTGGCTCAATTTCATGCGAAGGGTCTGATGTGTACCGGCGTAACATGGAAACATGAAACACATCGTGAATCTTTTCTAATTCTGGTGGCAAATCCAAATGGTAGGTAATAGGCCCTACTCTCTCGATAACCTCATAAAGTCCTATGAAACGAGGACTCAACTTGTCCCTTTTTCCAAACTTGAGGACTTTCCTCTACAGAGAAACTTTTAAAAATACTTTATTACCGACTTCAAACTTAATTTCCTTTCGTTTCAAATCCGCGTAGGATTTTTGTCTATCCGATGCGACTTTTAGACAGTTACAAATCATTTTAAATTTTTCCTCAGCCTCTTTGACTAAATCAACCTCATGAATTTGATTCTCTTTCAACTCAGTCCAGTATAAGGGCGTTCAACACTTTCGCCCGTACAAGGCCTCATAAGGCGCCATTTTTAGACTCGATTGATAGTTGTTGTTGTAGGCAAATTCAACCAATGGCAAGTATTTTTTCTAGCTACCTTGAAACTCGAGAACACAACATCTCAACATGTCTTCTAAGATCTGTATTATTCTTTCCAACTGTCTGTTAGTTTGTGGATGAAATGCCGTGCTGAAACTCAACTTGGTTCCTAAAGCCTCTTGCAACTTCTTCTAAAACCTCAAGGTGAATCTCGGGTCTCGATCTGAAACAATCGACAATGGCACACCATGGAGCCTCACAATCTCAGAAACATACAAGTCGGCCAATTTTTCAAGGAAGTAGTCGGTACGCACTGGTATGAAGTGTGCTGACTTAGTTAGTCTGTCGACAATAACCCATACTGTATCTTTCTTTGTCGAGGTTAGTGGCAAACTGGTCATGAAGACCATAGTGATACGATCATATTTCCACTCGAAAATCATAATACGCTGAAATAAACCTGAAGGTACTTGATGTTCAGCCTTTACTTGTTGACATACTAGACACTTGGAAACTAACTCTGAGATGTCTCTTTTCATACCCAACCACCAATACATTTTCTTAAGGTCATTGTACATTTTTACACTACCCGAGTGGATGGACAAATAACCATCATGAGCCTCTCTCAGAATCTTCTGAATTAGCTTATAATTCTTAGGTACACAAATTCTGTCTTTGAACATTATACAACTATCTGTACTAATGCGAAAATCTGATTCAATCTCTGACTCACACTGAGTTCTTTTGGCTTGCAATTTCTCGTCACCTTTCTGAGCTTTACGAATTTCATGAAGAAAAGTCGGTTTGGCCCTAAACTCTGCTAGGATCGAATGATCATTAGATATAGTCAACTGAGTGTTCAAGGCTCTCAATGCAAACATCGACTTCCTGCTCAAGGTATCGGCAACTACATTCATCTTTCCTGAATGGTAGTCAATGATCAAGTCATAATCCTTTAACAGCTCTAACCATCAGCGTTGCCTCAAATTCAACTCCTTTTGAGTCATCAAGCACTTTAAGCTCTTATGGTCGGTGACTACCCGACATTTCTCTCCATACAAATGGTGTCTTCAAATCTTCAGCGCGAACACTACAGCTGATAGCTCCAAATCATGGGTCAGTTAATTTCCCTCGTGTGCTTTTAGCTGTCTCAATGCATAGGCTATAACCTTACCTTCTTGCATGAGCACACACCCTAAACCATTTAAGGAGGCGTCCCTATAAAGTACAAACTCCTTGCTCGATTCTGGTTGCACTAACACTAGGGCTTCCGTTAACAAAGCCTTTAATCCCTCAAAACTTTGCCGACACTTTTTTGTTCATTCAAACTTGACATCTTCTTGGAGTAGTCTAGTTATCGGAGTAGCTATCATAGAAAATCCATTTACAAACAGTCTATGGTATCCGACTAAACCCAAAAAGCTTCGAACCTCTATTACATTCCTCATCGATTTCCATTACACAATAGCGGAGATCTTATTTGGATCAACTCAGTTTCCATCACCCGACACAATATGTCCTAGAAACCCGACCTCTTTGATCCAAAACTTACTCTTACTAAATTTGGCATAAAGTTGCTTATCCCTCAATGTCTGTAACATAGTTCTCAAATGCTCCGCGTGCTCACTCTTATCGCGCGAATAAATCAATATGTCATCAATAAAAACGATGACAAACCTGTCCAAGTATGGTCGGAAGATGTGGTTCATCAAATCCATAAATATCGCCGAGGGATTTGTTAATCCAAAAGGCATAACAAGAAACTTGTAATGCCCATATCTCATCTGAAAAGCAGTCTTCAGTACATCTTGTTCCTTGACTCTTAACTGGTAGTAACCCGACCTCAAATCTATTTTAGAAAATACAGTGGCTCCTCTCAATTGATCGAAGAGATCATCGATCCTCGGAAAGGGATACTTGTTCTTCATTGTTACTTTGTTAAGCTGTCTATAGTCGATACATAACCTCATTGACCCGTCCTTCTTTTTCACAAAAAGTACTGGAGCACCCCATGGTGAAAAACTCGGTCTGGCAAAACCCTTATCTGTTAATTCTTGTAATTGTACTTTCAACTCTTTCAACTCAGTGGAGGCCATTTTATACGATGCAATCGAGATTTGCATCATGCCAGGAACTAACTCGATACCAAACTCAACTTCTCTCTTTAGAGGTAGTCCGGGCAACTCTTCCGAAAAATCATCTATAAACTCACAAACTTCTGGTACTGATTCAATCTTCGACTCTGACACTTAAGTATTCAGCACAAAAGCTAGATAAGCCTCATACCCTTTTCTCAAATTTTTTTAGCGGTCAAAGACGATATTACCACAGGTAATTTATCCAAGTCACTTGGTCCAACCCAAAGAATAATCTCATCTTAACACTTTAACTCAATAATTTTCTTCCCACTGTCCACTACGACACTATGAAAAGTCAACCAAACCATCCCGAGGATTACATCAAACTCATTGAACGGCAATAACATTAAATTAGCCGGAAAACAATGACCTTTAATTTTCAAAGGACAATTCCTACATACTTGGTCAACTAGTACATGTCTGCCTAAAGAGTTGGATACTTTTATCACAAACTCAGTAGACTCTACTATCATATTTATGTGGGGTATCAAATCCATACAAATATAAGAGTGGGTAGACCCCGAATCAATCAAAGCAACAACAGATATATCGTGAATAGAATAGGTACCCGTGATCATGTCGGGAGACTCTACCTCTTCACGGGCACGGATAGCATAAGTCCTCGCAGGCGCTCTGCCCTCGGACCTCGTCACAGCATCTCTAGTCGCACATCTGCTGCTAGCTCTACTACCCGGGTTCTTTTGTGGTCTGCCTCTCAAATGAGCACTACTCGCCCTCACATCTTGCTTTTTCTCCTTGTCATCAATTTGGGGGCAATCGCGGATAAAATGGTCTAATGATCCACACCTGAAACAACCTCTTTCATTCACTCGGCACTCGCTGAAATGGTGTCTACCGTACTGTGGACACTCCGGTCTATTTGGCTGAGTGCTGACGACACTCACGACAGAAGTGGTCTGAGCACTCGATGTCGTGTTCTGCTTGTTCTTGTTTCTAATTGGAAATCCCACTAAAGAATTCGATCGGGTAGTAAATTCTTTGGATCACTTAGATAAGGAATGATGTACTTTCTCCATCTGTCTTTTCCTTACGTCCCGCGACTCAGTGTCCGCTTTCCTCCTCTCTTTCACTAAATCCTCCGCCTTGCACGCTCTCTCGACGAGTACCACAAATTCTCTTATTTCTAAAATGCCTACAAATACTCGGATATCTTCATTAAGGCCATCTTTAAACCTCTTACACATGGTAGCTTCAGTGGATACGTATTCTCACGCATACTTGTTGAGTTTCACAAACTCACGCTCATATTCCATCACAGTCTTATTACCCTGTTTCAACTCTAAAAATTCCTTCCTTTATTGGTCCATGAACCTCCGGCTAATATACTTCTTTTTGAACTCTTCTTGGAAAAATTCCCAAGTTACTCTTTCTCTCGGTACCACAGACACGAGAGTATTCCACCATTGATAAGCTGAGTCTCGTAGAAGTGACACAGCACACTTCACGCACTCTTCAGGCGTGCATGACAGTTCATGAATACCCTCATGATATTTTCTAGCCAAAACTCCACTTTCTCTGGGTTATCATTTATACTAGCCTGAAATTCCTCGGCTATTTGTTTTCGGATCTTGTCTACCGAAGGCTTCTCTCTTCTAAACATGTTCGCACTTTGCGAAGCCACCGAGGCATACTGAGGAATCGGAAGAGGTGGGGGAGGTGGAGTGTTCGGGTTCGCACCAACAAACTACGTATACCAATCATCCATCATTCAGAGGTAAGCTTCCCTAGCCCCTCCATCTTGGCCCATACTCACGGGCTCACTCTCTACTAGCGCGGTCTCTTCTGCGGGAGCCGGCGCATTACTTTCCATGTCATCCGCCGTGGTTCTATCAGGATACATTACTATATAAAAACACAATTTATAATTGTTAGGAATCGTCACACTATTAATACATATTTATGGCATGTATAGCTAGACTCGTACTCTAGCTAGATTAGTCCTAAAATCGACTAAACATGCTCTGATACCAATAAATGTAACACCGCTCACTCGTATCCGACACCATGATAGGGTTCAAGGTGCTATTGAACTTAACTCAAGCATACGCATATAAAACTGGGCCATAAAATTTCTTTTAACTTAAACTTCTCGTTCACATGCATTATGTCCCTTAAATAGGCTCATGAGGCCCAAAACATACATTAGAGACAGTTCGGGACTAAACCGAAAACTTGAGAAAAACTTGAAAAATTCATGCTTTAAAGTTCCACACGCCCGTGTGGGTATAGACTGTATGGTCACACACGCCCGTGTGGCTTGGGACACGCTGGTGTCCTTAGCCCGTATGTAACACTGACTTTAAAACACGGCCATTACACACGCCTGTGTGGCCTGCCCGTGTACAACATTGACTTTAAAATTTTAAGTGTAGGGGACGCACAGCCATAACACACACCCATGGGAGTGAGCCGTGTGTCACACATGGTCTAGACATACACCCGTGTGCCTTGCCCGTGTGGACAAAAGGAGGCCATTCTTCCAAGCCATTTTTTCACCCATTTTACATAACCTACATAAGATCATTTCAATATACTAATTTTACCACAATAGACACCAATTCATCCATAGAAAAAACATTATATGCATTTGCCAAAATGAATAATAGCCATTATTCTAGACTTGATTCAAAATGAAGGGCTTTTGACTTAAGCCAAAGTACATAATCAATTTCTCATTAAAACAAACATCCTAGTCTAGCCCTAGACATGCCACACTCAAAAGAAGATTTATACTATACCAAGTTCTTAGATTGATAGTGTGATCGATATCTCCGACTTCAAGGGATCCTTGAGCTAATTAAGCGGCACTGAAAGAAAAGGGAAATGAAAGAAAGTAAGCGTAAAGCTTAGTAAGTTGCATATAAATAAATATACAACAACAATTTCACCATTAGTCATCATACTCATAGCTCAAAGGTAAGCATAAACTTGACTTACTCATTACTGTCTACTCAAATCACATTTTTTAATTTGAGCTCATTACTCATGCATACCAAATACGTACCTATACCACTTACAACATTATTATACTTACCTTATTAAATCACTTTCGTAATCTTAAAGTCGAACCTTTCGAAATACTATCGGATATTCTATAAGCCTCAAACATGGGATAAGTTGCAGTTGCCATGTCCCAGACATGGTCCTATACTAGCTCTTGTATATACGTGTTGATGCATGTCCCGAACATGTCTTACACTACCACGACTCTTAGCCGATGCAGGTCCCAGACACGTCTTACACTGGCTATCGTCATCGAGGCCGATGCATGTCCCAGACATGTCTTACACTGGCACTCATATTTAAGCCGATGTCATGTCCTAGACATGGTCTTACACTGGCACTCATAATGTGGCTGATGCATGTCCCAGACATGTGTTACACTGGCACATAAGAAATCCGAATGTTATGGCATGAATATCCAATTTGTTTCCTAGGGTCCCAACTAGATCTTTCTATTATCTCAATCATTAATATGCATTCTCAGTTCCCAATCTAGCAATTCATACTATATCAATTCAAAGACAATTTGAATAGATACATTAACAATGTAGTTGTATTATTTACATACAACTTACCTCAGGTTACAAAATGTACTTGACTAGTTAGTTTAGTCTATTTGCTTGGCTTTCCCGTGGTCTAGGTTCGAATTTGGCAATTCTTGATCTATGACAAAAAAATGCACGCATTTAGTCACTAAACACAATTAGGCAATCTAAAATTCACATCTTAAGTAAAATGGCTATTTTGCCCCTAGACCTTGGTAAAATGACCATTTTGCCCCTATGCTCGAAATTCAATTTTTATTGAATTTCTTCGTATCTTAGGCCTAGCTGACCCTTTTTTACTCTTATAGAATCACCAAATTCTCACTATTTCACACCCTTATCACCTAATTTCATAAACTTTGCAAAATAGTTCTATAAGAGTTTTCATGAGAAGTTCTTTCACAAAAGTTGTCTATTACACAAATAAGACTCATTTTCTTCCATAAAAAATCAGCAAATATCAAAAAAAATTTCATGGTAAAACCCTAAACTTTCAACCATTTTGCAAAATAGACCTCTCATTAGAAAGCCTATGCTTCAAGGAGTCCAAAAATATAAAAATCATTAAGAGAAACTTTCAAAATCACTTACTTGAGAGGCTTAATGTTGCTAAAATTTTTGAAGCTTTCAAAACCCCATTCTTTGATGAAAATTTTGGTGGAGGAAGAAGATAGAAAGGGATGATATCATCCTCATTTCATCTATCTCTATTTTAGTCAAAATAAGTCACCTAATCCACCTAATTTTAAAATTTTTGTCTCCTCTTGACCCTATGACTGATTATGCTCCTTTAAAAAGGGTCTAATTACTTTTTAAAAGCCCCAAACTTTAGTTCTCTAGCTAATTGACACATTTGGGTACTAAAATACAACTTTTGCCTTTTATGCGATTTAGTCATTTCTCACAATTGGGCTCAAAAACATTAAAATTAGCTCCTTATATTTCTCATGCACTGCTATAATTGTACTATAACCTCATAATAATAATAAAAATAATTTTTTCAACTTCAAATTTGTGGTCCTGAGACCATTGTTCTGACTAGGCCCTAAATCGGGCTGTTACAAGGTGTGGGCTATTGTATTGATTGGGCCACCTTAGAGCAGGTTCAACTTGCCCACCTTGTTCGATTTCATCTCGCCACTGCCCCATGGGATCAATTCTTTTCGATTATCGAGCCTACCTATTCGGAGCTTACCTTGGAGTTTTGCACTACTTTCCATCTACAGCATGTGATGAATACACATGATGAGGTCGGCACTATTATTTTTAGACTGGGTGGACTCGTACGACACATGAGTGTACCAGAGCTTGGAGTTGATTTGGGCCTTTACACGGAGGAGTTTATTGCTTCCAAGAATTTTTTACATCTTCACCGTCACATACACTACTCACCCTCCTACTGTTGGACCAACCTTACGGCGAGTACTGTTCCCTATGACGCAAGTCGCTCAAAGGCGACTTCTCTTCCTCCAGTACTACGCTACATCCATGCTAATTTGGGTCATAGCTTGACTAGAAGGAGAGAGAGCACCGGCGTCGTTAGCACCACTGATGCTTACTTCTTATGGAGCATGGCGATTGGTCATGTATTTGATTTGGCATATTTTATCGCCCTCGCTTTTCGCCACCAAGCAAACTGCCATAGGTGGGGCCCCATTTGCCTTGGCCCCTACGTGACTCGCCTTGCTCGACACTTTGGCCTCTTCGACAGTCCAGAGATGTCATCGACACTCACACTAGTAGGCTAGATGTCTCCTCAGGGAATTTCTAGTATGATCCATATGAAGATGATAGAGTAACGCCTTGGATTCGACCCCTCTCAGTACAGACTCGTTCACCCTGATGACCTGGATGAGCCAGAGGAAATTACTGATGATGTCCCTCCCTTTCATGAGAACACACCTCTACCACCATCACAGAGTCACCGTCCCACTGCTACCACTTTGACAGATATATCTGAGCGACTCACTCGCTTTGAGCAGTAGTGTTTTGAGCAGTTCGACAGCATCGATGCCACTCTTCAACATATTTGCCACCACCTCCACATCTCTCCTTCGGCACCAACAACCCACGAGGCATCCGATGATGAGGACCTTTGAGTCCATTTATTTTATTATTATTTAATTTTAATTTTCCTTTTATTTATTTTTGATGACTTATGTTTTATATTTTGAACTATATTTATCTTTATAGTTATTATCGTGTACTCCTTTAATTTTCTTCCACAATTGTGTTTATTTTCTTGTTAGTAACTCAGAATCATGTCTTTCATTGGCCTTATCTACAATTCTCGCTTTCGCTATTCTAAGGATTTCATCCAAAAATTCAAGGCAGTTTTGCTTCTCTCCCTCTCTTCTGATATTATGTTTATATGGTTATTATTTTTCTTTGTACATTGAGGACAATGTACATCTTAAGTGTGGGTAGGTTATTTATATGTTTATTAGAAAATCCCTGAATTTTATCTCATTCTCAAATAATTTTCTCATATTATTATTAGAGTGAATTCTGATTAATTTATAATTTTTGATATGTTTTGAATTAAATCATAGGTAATTGTACATTGATTGGTTAACCTTAAGACATTAGAGAATCAAGCATGATAATCGGACTTTTGAGAATTACAATTGCTAGGTTGCTTCCCTGAGTCGAAGTATTATCTTGAAGTTCTGAATTCATAGGATTGACATCAAAAGCCATAATTTTTAGTGAGATGTTGAGCCTTTTGGAGCATATATCCTTTCTTACTCACTTTTATTGTTGTTTATGGGTGTGTCAATACTGATTTGTTTTTCTAGAACTTCCTTCGATTATACATGTCGAGACCACACCATTGATTTGATATACCGAGATGATAAAGGCACTTAGGTTTTAACCCGCCTACCCCATAAAAAGTCTACCCATAATTGACCGTTAGTGAACCTCTTTGAGCCTTAACCATTGTTTCTTGATTTCCCCCCTTAATGCTAACCCACAACTTAACCCTTTTTGATTTATTAAAAATTTCTCCCTTTTCATCGACTCCTTTTTATCGAGATTTGATTTGATTAGTTACCTAACTAATGTTCGTTCATTCCAGTTGTTGAATTATTTCTTATTATGTACTTTCCATTATTGTACTTGTTCTTATTCTTAATAAAAAAACCCGTATATTTATATTCATTCAATTACATATTGTTCTAAAGAGCTTGTATAAGTTAAAATCATTATATTGAGAGAAAAGCTCACTTCATTAGTTTTGGATAGTGTTAATTCTGACACTTGTTTGTAATTCAGTGATTAGCTTTATTTTTCTAAGTTTGGTAATTTATTTAATTAATCTTGATTCTAACCCTCTTTTTTAGCTTTTATCCACACTTTTAACCTAAGCCCCATTACAACCCTGTTAAAGACCTTTTGATTTGTGTATCATCTCATTTATAATGGTGGAGATTTGATTTTCATGCAAGCTTATGGTAATAAATTTTCATGTTTGACTATTGAGTGCTTAATTATTGAACCTTAAACACTTCGTGTGATTTGACTAAATCTTTAGTGAGGATGTCAACTCCTGTCCATTTGGAATTAGAGGTGATTACTTAGATAAAGGGGGATACCTATGATTTTATGATTAAAATACTCAACTTGGATTTTTTGAAACGTTAATGTTCTTTTAGTTAAGCTCTCAATGTATGATTACTTAGGGATTACTTTGAAACACTATTAATGAGAATTATAAGTTTAGAAGGATTTATTTTAATTATGAGTTAAGGATTTTGCTTGAGGACAAGCAAATGCTTAAGTGTGGGGATATTTGATAAACCATAATATATACATATTTTTACCCCATGCTTGGCATATTTATGGATGATTTTTCCTTGGTTTCATTGAATTCGATGCTCCTAATCCTTTAAATTCATGTTTTATACTTAAGCAAGCATAGGAAAGTGAAAAGAGCAAGAAACGGGCCAAAAACAAACAAAATGGGCCTAATTCAGTGTTTCACACGGCCTAGGCACTTCCACATGGGTAATCCACATGCCTGTGTAATACACACGGGCAGACCACACGTCCATGTGTCATAGCCTTGTCGACTAAAAACTAACTCAGAATTATACACGTCCTGAACACCTTCATACGGGCGTGGCATACGGTCGTGTCCCTGTCGAGCCAAAGTCTAATTCTATTTGGAAAAGGCCAATTTTGGGCTATTTTGGGCATTCCAAGGTCTATATAAACACCCTAGAAGAGGATCAAGGGGGACACGGAGAATAGAAGGCAGAAAATACTCAAGAACAGCCATCGGGATCAGCTTAGAAGGAGGATCTACATCAAGATTGAAGATTTCCATCCAATTTTCTAGAAGTTCTTTGGATTTCTTTATGTTTTGTTGTTTTCCAATTTTTAAGATGTTTTCCATTATTATAAAGTAAACTCCCTAAATACTAAAGGAGATGAAACCTAAGACGAATCTTATTACTTTTTGAATTATATGATAAATACTTGTTCTTCATCTTAATTGTGAGATTTAATCCTTGCTTTAATATTCCAGGATATTAATTCAGGTTTTTGATGTGCTTATTCAGTAGAGCAAAAGTCTTTGTTTAAGAGTAGATCGTTCATAATTAAGTGGAGTTGCATGCAATCCTAGAGATAGGATGACATAAATCTGCCGGATTAGAGTCAAATCTAATAATGGAATCCATAGATCGAGTTAACGTGACAATAGGGGTTTTAATTAGAAAGAGGTTTCAATTACTCAACCTAGAGTCAGTTGTTTTTAGTCTCGAGAGGGATATTAACATAAATCAGGGATTCCTACGGATTAAGTCAAGTGAATAAATCGTCTAATTTAGAGGTAATAAGTGAAGTCGAGTGAATTTTTCCTTGGGTATTGTCTTCTCCATCGGTTTTCCAAAAGTATTTCCTTGGGTATTGTCTTCTCCATCGCGATCTTAGTTAATTAGATAATTAGTTTTAGATTAAAAATCCTCTTAATTGTTAGGCTAGATAATAAAAATATAGTAATTACTAGTACTTTTAGTCCTCGTGGATAGATATTTTCGGTCTCACCATAACTATACTACTGTTCGATAGGTGCGCTTGCCTTAGTCGAATTTTTAGTTAGTTTAGCGACCATTACAACTATTCAGTGATCATCCAATGACATTTTTATAAGTGTGTTACCCTCATAGTATATCCTTGATCTCTTTGGGATAATATATGTTCTCCCAATGTGATCTTATTTTATCTCATAGTAGTCATTACATCTTATTTCATGAAAAGTCAATCACTATCAAATAGTAATCGAGTCATTCATCACAAAGACGAATGATCCGTGGCCACGTTTACTTTTCATCAACCATATAATGCCTATGGGAGGATATCATTTACCCATGTGTCAGGCTATGAATTCCACTATTGTGAATGACGCTACATACTAATAGAAGTTGTACACCCAACGTACCAGCTTTCGATTCCTTATCTATTCGAATTCAGGCTTTTACTTACATCAAAGTGTACAAGTCACGCATACATAACCTGCCATCCACTCAGGATTTAGGTATGTCACGCTATGAACGTCACAAGCGTATAGATCATAAACAGATTTAGGATCTATTCTACTTGGGTCAAGTCCGTTGTACTGTCGGTCCAGTCAGTCACATCTATGTCTCTATCTTTTGAGAGCCATCCACTACAATGCCCAAGACAAAGCATCTCCCTAATTGGAATTGATAGACGACATATTATTCTTTCAATATGTTTGCTCATTTTCGATTAGACTAAGGACATGTTTAAGTTCGTCTACTAATACAAGTTGTCTTTCTATATTACAATCCGACCATGTAATACAGCTAAATATTAGTTAAACAATAGACAACCAGTGAGCAACATTTGCTTCCATTTTGCTTTGCCTGAAAAAAACCATGGGAGGATAATATACAAAGTATTACTATAATTTATGAATAGTTTATTAACCAATCTGTTCAAAAAATTACAAGTGTCCTTAGACAAAATTACTACACTTAGGGCACCAAATCCAACATCTTTTACTATGAATTTGTCAGTAGTTGCTCCAGCAACTATCGTAACTCAGGCTTGGCAATCGATTCATGCAAATGATGTTACATTACTTGTTCTGCAAGTAACAAGTTTTAAACTACAAGAACGAATCTTCAAGTCTTCAGTTTCAACTTAATTTGTCTTCCTGTTATGGGTTTTACTCATCCAAATATCTTCAAAATAAATAGCCCAATACTTTTGTTTTAAAATCTGACAACTCTTTAAATAGGCAAGTAGGGCAATAAAATAGTGTCTCAAGTTGTGGCCACTATTTCAGCCACAAAAGCAACCACAAAAACAAACTTACCTCCAAATGTGTCAACAATATCTTCCTTTGGCAATTTTGAACAGAACATATATAGGGAAAATAAAATCATCATAATTATATATTCTCCCCCTAAGTGTTTTCCTTTTAATTAAACACTCTCATCTTCATCATCGTAAAAAGAGCTATCCATTGATATATGTATGAATATAGTAAAGAAAAAAGCATAAACTTGTTAATAATATGATCCAAAATATTTAAGGGTAAGAGTACAATATTACTAGAATGAGTCAGAATTGGAGCAAAAGAACTAAATTAGACGAGATTTGGAACCTTAAGTTTGTGGTCTTTGTTGTGTTGTATCTAGTGCCCTGAGTGTAGTATATTCATTTGTAAACTTGTAATTTTTTTATTAGACTAGTTAATAAAATAAATTCATTGATATACTTTGTATAATTTTCCTCACATGGGTTTTGCATGCAAAGCAAAATGGAAGCTAATTGACTGTCTAATTCTAAGTGGTATTACATGACCAGATCGTTATACAAAACTACAACTTGTATTAGTAGGTGAACCTAAACATGTCCTTAGTCTAATCAGAAATGAGCAAACCGATTGAAAGACTAATATGTCTTCTATCAAGTCTAATTAGAGAGATGTTTTGTCATGGCATCGTAGCGGATGACTCCCAAAAGATAGAGACATAAATGCTAATAACTGGACTGATTGTATATCAGACTGGATTTAGGACTAGATCTGGATTCAGGACTGGATCTAAGAAGAATAAATCTTGAATTCATTTATGGGTTTATTCATTTGTGACATTCATGGTATGACATACCTAAATCCTGAGTGGATGACGGGCTATGTATGAGTGACTCGTACACTTTAATGTAAGTAAAAGCCTAAGTTCGAATAGATAAGGAACTGAAAGTTGGGGTGTTGGGTGTACGACTTTTGCAGTATGTAACGTCATTCACAGCAGTGGAATTCATAGCTTAGGACATGGGTAAGTTATATCCTCTTATTAGCATTACATAGTTAATGAAAAGTAAACATGGCAACAGGTCGTTCGTTTTTGTGATGAATGACTTGATTACTATTTGATAGTAATTGACTTTTCATGAAGGAAGATGTAATGGTTACCATGAGATAAAACAAGATCATACTGGAAGAATGGATATTATCTCAAAGAGATTAAGGATATCCTATGTGGGTAACACACTTACGACAAGGTCATTGGATAAACACATATAAAGTTATTTTCGTAATGGTATGTTGTTGGGGAGAGCTCAGTTACGATATTATAGTGGAATGACTTTGTGACTAAATGAGTTTATAATAGGCAAAATGATGAAACTTAATTATAAAACATTTGAGTTTCAATTACATATGTCCAATCAGTCCTTCCGCTAGCTCATTGAAACCAGAAATGAACTACAAGATAAATCAAAAGAACAGAAATGGGAGGTAGAACAATACATTTATAAACCCTTTTTCGACTCAATGGGGGGATATTTTTATACCCCCTACCCAATAAAAGACACATGGAAAGTCGGAAGGCTGCCTGAGTAGCAAACTCGACAGTGGTCAGGCGAAAGGTCACCTTTCGTTCCAACCACTTGGACATGCAGAAACCATCCGCTGGTCTAAGCCTTGAACTTTTGTTAAGAACGTGATATCATTGGTTACCAAACCTTACGTGGATTCAACTGCTTCGTACCACCAAGCTAGAATGAATGACAGGATTTGTCTCATCATAGACATCCTCGTCCCATCAAAGACATCCACACCATACGTTCGGCAATGATGGCTAGATGGCAAGTCCAACAAGTTAACACTATCTTACACGAGACCCCACCTATAATACCTCTAAGAACAATAAAGGAAGCATCAGCTCTCCAAAGATACTAAGCCTATACTCTATAAGCTTACCTTCAACACTTAGTCTTTATACTCTTCCTTTATATACTCTTTTTAACCTCTGACTTTTCATCCCGACTAAGTAAATTGGTCTCATAATTTTCATCACATCCTTCATATCTTCTTCTTGTTGTATAACTGTATCAACAATTTTGAATTGAGATGGTTGTCTTCAACTAGATAATTTCATATAACACATCATACATCAAGCTTTTTTGTCTAATCTTTTAGATAAAAACCAAGCAAATAAAGAGGAAACATTTTTAGGACTTTAGTGTGGGGCTATAATTCATGTGTAGATTCAAATAAAAAGTATTTTTTTTATATAATTCTAGTTTAGTGGTCATGAACTCCATTACAAAACCCTTGAAAAGAAAAAGCTGTTAATTTGACCTAACAGCTTTTAAGTTTTACAGCTCTAATATTTTGTCCTATTTATATATTTTAACAGTTTGTATTTTATTTAGAACCAAAAAAATGTTGTATTTTATATTTATATATTTATATATTTAAATATAAATTTAAAGATTTGTTTCTAAATATTTAAAAATTAATTCAACATATTTATAAGTAGAAATATATACACTTTCAATTATAATATATAATCAAATCAATAAAAATACAATAAAAGAAACTAATTGAAAAATCAAATAAAATTCATAAATGACATGCACAAAAAATAGGATGAAAACCCACATATCAACTTACCATAAAAATTAAATGTGAATAGTTGAAAGATCCAAGTACTTCCCTAACTAATAAACCAAGACTTAACTAACCGCTCCAATATTCATTTACATACTATATTTATCCCGACCTTAAACCATAAATAATATATAATGACTTATTTGATCCTCTAATTTTATAAAAAATTTATTTTAGTTATTTATTTAAATTTTCGCCCCTTTCAACTATTGAACTTGCACTGTTTGTTAACTTTCCCCAAAATAAATAAAAAAGTTAACGTTTTTTAACTTTGTTGATGTGACTTTCATATGACAGTCCACACATATGTCCATTACCAATTAATTAATTTTTAAAATAAAAATTAAAAATTGTATATTTTAATAATTTTGTATTTTTAAAGTAAATTTAATAATTTTAATTTTAAACTTTTAAACTTTTAAAAATTAATTAATTCTTGTCTTGGGTTCCACGTGAAAACCCATGTGTATGTTATATCAGCAATGTTAATATCGTTAACTTTTTCATTCATTTTAGGATGATTTAAAAATAATCAAGTTTAAGAGATAAAATAGATGAAAAAAATGAATAACTAAAATGTGACAAAAATATTATTGGAGAAAACCTAATACCTTAAAAGAATGAAAGGCACGGTGCAATTTGCAAATGTTATTACCACCGTAGGTCAATTTTCAAAGGAAATAACGAACTATATAATATTATAATAAATTTATTATTATAAATTGTATAATTAATAGTTAATATAAATTTAAATGTAAAATTAAATAAATAGGTAAAAGAATTTGTAAAATTAAGATTTTTTAAATAAATGAAAATTTCCTTTCCTATTTATTAAAAACAGTTATGAGAGTGACTAAATATTATCAAATGAATTAGTTTATTGTTAACTTATATACTAAGATATGTGTAAAAATAATACATTAATACTTGGTAAAAGTACCATAAAACCCTTTGTACTAAAACACGGATTGTGTTTTACCTGTCTACTAAAAAATGTAAAAATTATCTCCTATACGTTAGATGAGTGAGCAAAGTTTATACATTTATACTAAATGGTCAAAAAGACCTTAGTTAAAATTTGGTGTTTACATATAAGGTATAAGAACAAATTTAGCCATCAACCTTTACACATTTATTTAAATTGACCCCTGTAAACTGAAAATTATATACGATTTTTCCTATGTAATTTATCACCCTTTTACTTAAATTAGTTGTTAAAACTAAGTTATTGTTTAATAAATTATTGAAATATGTGAAAATATGAAATTAAGACATAGAAATTATTAAAATGTGATCTTATGCTTTATTATATAGTTTTCATGCATAAAATGGTTTATTTTATATTTATTTGAACATATTATATTTTTAAGACATAAAATGGGTCATGCATGATTAAATTAAATAATAAAATATAAAATTATATTTAATAATTTATTTTAAAATATTTCATTAATAATTTGGGTTTGAATTAATTATTTAAATTGGATAAATTTTGTTCTTTGGTCCTTTAATTTATCTATTTATTTTAGACAGGTCTGATAGCTTTGCTGGATTACAAAAAAAAAAAATCCAAATTGAAGACCAAGTCAACCCAAATTCGGCTACACATGGCTTCCCACATAAACCACTTTTCGGTTTAATTACACAAGGCCTTTGCAATGTTGAAGAAATTAGAGATTTGCCCGAAGATTTACATTTGACCGAGTCTCAATCCGGAGTTGTTATGGCATTTAAATTGCTTAAAAATCAAGCAAAATTCAACTCAAATCCACTAAGCATGACCGACCACTCATTGGAAAAGCTTGAAGAGACTAAACCTTTCTATTTTTAGCAAACTACCCTATTCTATTCACCTATAAATAAGACCTCATTTGACCCTTCAGCCATCACCCCTCATCATTCCCTTCTCTCTCAATTCTCTTTAGCATTTTCCATTCCCCACACCTAGCATCATCTCTTCATAGAGATTTTAGCAATTAAGCCTTTTAAAGAGCTCTTGGTCGGCCACTTTGGAGAGCCATCAGCAAAGGAGCAAAGCGAAGGAGTGAAGGAGCCTTGTCAGTCAGAGTCTTAGGTGACAACCACTCTGATTTGGGTTTAATCTTTCTTTCCTTTAATTTAATCTGAAAATGTTTGCTATGTGTTCTTTGTTCTTGTTTACAACAATGTTAGCTTAATTTTATTTAAGCTAGGATGATTGCTTTGATAAAGTAATATTTTACTGATTCATGCTTATAATGTTTGTGCCTCAATCGATCATGTTTTTAATTAAAATTAAGTCTATATTTCATTCATACGTGATTGAAATGCACCTGAATTAGCTGAGCGATCCTAACCAAACGACGACTAGTGGACACATAATCGAAATGTGCATGCTCAATTTAGATCCTAGCCCAATTAAATTGCAGGTTGCATAACAACTCTAACGAACCTCTATTGTCTACATAGTTTTTAGATTTGTGTGATTAAACTATTTCAAACTTAACACGTCCCTGTTACCTTACACGAATGCTAAGAAGCCCTTAGTAAATAAAAATCAGTAAAATGCATATTTACTAAGTAAAGGATTCCGAAAGGATCTAATGCGGTTTCCAAACTCAGGAAAGATCGAGTTTCCATGGAATATTTTCCGAATGTTATTAAGCATGTTGATAATAAATTGAGTTTAATTAAAGTAATTGTCCTAGTTTATTTTGTTATAATTATTGCAAATTATGTTTAATCTTGCTAAAATCTATTCCATTCATATAGTTTGCATACTTAGGATAATTTGCATTAGGGATTATTGCATTTAGTTTAATATATTTAAATTTAATTATCACTTCTTAACCATATTATGTTTTTATTTACCAAATTGTTAAGGATAAGTTTACAATCAAATGATTTAACACAAATACAATCCATGTGGAGACGATAACTCGATACTTACGTATTACTTGATAACGACTGTGTACACTTGCACAAACCTATATGTTACAAGTTTTTTTGGATGTTCTAAAGTAGTTACACATCAATATTCCGTTGGTGGAGAGTTTAGAACAAATGCCAAATTATGTGAAGTTTATGAAGGATATACTATCCAAGAAGAAACAACTGAGTGAGTATAAAACTGTTGCCTTGACAAAAGAGTGCAGTGCGTTCCTGCAGAACAAACTGCCACCGCAATTGAAGGACCCAAGAAGCTTTACTATACCCTGTAACATTGGTGAATCTTATTATGGTAAAACTTCGTATGATTTAAGAGTGAGTATCAACTTGATGCCTAAGTCTATTTTCAAGATGCTAGGGATAGGTGAAGTAAGACCTACAACTGTGACACTTTAGCTAGCAGATTGATCTTTAGTATATCCAGAAGGAAAGGTCTAGGATGTTTTGGTAAGAGTCGATAAATTTATTTTTCCTGCTGATTTCATTGTCTTAGATTTTAAAGCAGAAAAGAAAGTGTGGATCATCCTTGGGAGACATTTCTTAGCCAAGTGAGGAATGTTAATTGATGTGCAGAAAGGTGAACTCACCATGCGAGTTCAAGATGATCCGGTAAAAGAGTGTTCAGTTATGGAAGTCATAGAAACCTTGGTTTCTATGGAAATCAATTTTGAAGATCCATTGGAGAAAGCCTTAGACCTTGACCCTTTGGAGGATGAAGAATGTGAAGAAAACATGGCTTTGATGAAAGCCAATCCGAGGAATTTTATTCAATCCACACGGTTTGAACCGTTGGAGTTAGAAGTCAAAGAATTTGTGCAAACCAAGTTGTCAATTGAAGAACCACCTAAACTCGAACTAAAGGTACTTCCTTCCCATTTGAAATATGTTTATTTAGGTGACTGTTCCACTTTGCCTGTGATTATTTCAGCAGAACTGACGAAAAATCAAGAAGAGCAACTAATTGTTGTTCTAAAGAAATTTAAGAAAGCAATTGGTTGGACCATAGCTGATATTCGAGGTATAAGTCCTTCTATTTGCATGCATAAAATTATTTTGGAAGAAGGTGAAAGAGCTTGAATTGATGGGCAAAGGAGGCTCAATCCTATTATGAAAGAAGTTGTGAGAAAGGAAGTGATCAAATGGTTAGATGCAAAAATCATCTATCCTATTTTAGATAGTTCATGGGTAAGTTCAGTGCAGTGTGTGCCGAAGAAAGGTGGAATCATGATTGTTGAAAATGAGCGTAACGAGTTGATTTCAACTAGAACTGTTGCTAGTTTGAGAATCTGTATTGATTACAAAAAATTAAATAAATCCACTCAGAAGGACCATTTTCGTTGCCTTTTATGGATCAGACGTTAGATCAATTGGCAGGTAATGAATTCTATTATTTTTTAGATGACTATTTGGAATATAACTAAATAGTTGTAGCTTTGGAGGACCAACATAAAACAACCTTTACTTACCCATATGGTACGTTTGCTTTTAGGCGAATGTCTTTTGGATTATGCAATGCACCTGCAATATTTCAACGATGCATGATGGCAATATTGAATGATATGGTTGAAAATTTTGTTGAGGTTTTCATGGATGATTTTTTTGTTTTTGTTAACACTTATGATATTTGTTTGAGTAATTTGGCTAAGGTACTGAAGAGATGCAAAAAGACGAATCTTGTTCTTAACTGGGGAAAATACCATTTTATGGTTAAGGAAGGGATTATTTTAGGGCATAAAATCTCAAAAAGAGAAGTTGAAGTCGATAAAGCAAAGGTGGATGTAATTGAAAGATTACCGGCCCAAATTAATGTGAAAGGAGTCAGAAGTTTTTTAAGCCATGTTGGGTTTTACCGAAGGTTTATCAAAGATTTCTCAAAAATTTCTAAACCGTTTTGTTTTTTGTTAGAGAAAGATACAGTGTTTGATTTCAACAAAGCATGTTTGGAAGCTTTTGAAGATCTGAAAAACGATTAATCTCAGCCCCAATAATCGTTACACCTAATTAGAGCTCACCTTTTAAGTTGATGTGTGATGCAAGTGATTATGTCGTTAGAGCTGTGATAGGTCAAAGAAGAAACAAAGCGTTTCACCTTATTTACTATGCAAGTAGAACTTTAACGGGAGCCCAACTCAATTATACAGCAACTGAAGAGGAACTCTTTGCTATAGTTTTTTCTTTTGACAAATTCCGCTCATATCTTTTAGGTACCAAAGTTATAGTATTTACTAACCATGCGGCCATTAAATACTTGCTCACAAAGAAAGATGCGAAACCGAGGCTAATTCGTTGGATACTTTTACTCCAAGAATTTGACCTTGAGATCCAAGACAGAAAAGGTGTCGAAAATCAAATAGCTGATCATCTGTCGAGGTTGGAACAAGACAAAGTAACTCGATCATGTGTGCCTATCAAAGAGAATTTCCCAAATGAACACTTATTGGTAAGTCGAATTCATGAAACACATTGGTTTGTTGATTTTGCCAATTATCTTGCATGTGGAATAATTCCTCAAGAAATGACATACCAACAAAGGAAAAAATTCTTTCATGATAGTCGGTATGTTTTTTTGAGAAGATCCATTTTTGTTTAAAGAGTGTGCAGATAATATAATCTGAAAGTGTGTAGCTGAAAGTGAGATTGCTGAGATCTTGTATAATTGCCATTCATCTCCAAGTGGGGACACTTTGGTGGTACACGGACTACAACAAAGATTTTTCAAGCAAGTTTCTTTTGGCCTACAATATTTAAAGATGCTTATATGAAAAACTGTGATAAATGCCAAAAGACCGAAAATATATCAAGGAGGAATGAGATGCCCTTGACAAACATTTTGGAGATTAAATTATTCGACGTATAGGGCGTTAACTTCTTAGGCCCATTTCCTTCTTCATATAGGAACAAATACATCTTAGTTGCTGTGGACTATGTATCCAAGTGGGTTGAAGCTGAAGCATACCCTACAAATGATGCTAAGGTAGTCATGCGATTTCTACATAAACATGTGTTTACACGATTTGGGACACCAAGAGCTATTATTAGTTATGAAGGTTCTCACTTTGTGAACAAATGGCTTAAGTGGTTACTTGACAAATATGATGTGAAGCATAAGATTGCTACTGCATATCACCTCCAGTCTAATGGGTAAGTTGAAAGATTGAACCGTGAAATCAAAGGTATCCTTGAAAGGGGAGTACGCCCTAGCAGAAAAAGTTGGTATTGAAGGCTCGATGATGGATTATAGGCCTATCGAATAGCATTTAAGACACCGTTAAGAATGACTCTTTATCGGTTAGTCTTTGGAAAGGCATGTCATTTGCCATTAGAGTTGGAGAATAGAGCTCACTGGGCTTTGAAACAGTTGAACTTTGATCTTAAGCAAGCTGGTGAGAGGAGGATGTTACAACTTGAAGAGTTGGAAGAGCTGGGGTTGTTTTCCTATGAGAATGCCAAAATGTATAAAGAAATATCAAAGAGATGGCATGATAGTCATATACAACCTCGCGAGTTCAAAGAAGGTCAGAAGGTTTTGTTGTTTAATTCAATGTTGAAGTTATTTCCTAGGAAGCTTAAGTCCGGATGGAAAGGACCCTATACCATCTACCGAGTTTATTCTTATGGAGCTATTGAATTATGGGACAATTACAGAGGTACATTTAAAGTTAATGGTCAACGTCTCAAACACTGTTGGGATGGTGAAGTTAAGCGTGCTGAATCCTCGTTTAAATTAACAGACCCTTGATTTTTCATGAACTCATTTTGTAAATAAATAAATAATTAGAAGTTATTTTCTTAACTTATTACATTTAATTAATTCTGTCTAAGGAGATTGGAACTTAAGCAGGACTGCTATGACCCCTCCAACCTTTCCTGGGAATTAATTTAATGTAATTTGTTAAGAAGAAATTTTCTAATTAAGATTTAAAATTTTGAAGTTTCATTTGTTTTGTTTAAATTTTAAATTTTTCTGTTAATAAAGGGGGTCAAATTTGGCCCAAATACTAATCATTTTTTTTCTTGAGTAAGTTTATAAATACAGTCTGAGTTTGAAGCCTAATATAGCAAAAAGGAGGGAAAAATCCATACTTTGGCGCCACTCCCATTACTTGCCGCCCAAGTAACCTTAATATAGCTAAATTTTTGCTACATGTTGCCCTAATTCTTCCTTATATAAACTCCTCTTCATTCTACTATTTTTCATATCCCTCAAAGTAATTTGTTTAACCCTAAAAATCCCTAAATCTCTCTCTTATGCTGCTAGCTTCAAATCTTGAAAGAAACCCCAGTCTCTCTTCTCTTTTTGCCAAAGTCACCCATTGCCACTGCAAGAAGATTGCCGAAGCACTAACATTGCCACCGCACACCACCGTTGCTATCGCACACTGTCGTTATCGTCACACCATCCTTGCCATCGTAAGATTTTCATCGTAGCAAGTCCTTACCCACCTTGTCGATTTCTCTTTTCCCCCTTATACAGAAACTTTTTAAAATTCTCAAGAAAAGATACCATGTCTCGCAAAAGAACTAGATCTTCAAAGACTACTCTTGAAAACTCGATTTTGATCGATTAATAAGTGAAAGAGAGATTTGATTCAATCTTCAAGCATCAAGCTATGATGTCGAAAAGAGGTTTTAACTTGAAGAGTCATGATTTGATGGTTTTTCCTATACCGATTAGAAAGAAAATTAATGCTTTCAAGTGGGAACGATTTTGTGATGCTCGTTCATTTCCCGATGATGAACTAGTTCTAGAATTCTATGCTAGTTTGACTATGGAAGATGCTACTGAGGTCATCGTTCGAAAGAAAAAAGTACCTCTTACTTCTAAGTCCATCAATAATTTGTTTAACTTACCTGATGTTGAAAAAGATGAGTTCTACCCTATGATGAACAATATCAATTGGGGTTTTCTTCAACAAGTGCTTGATGTTGTGACAAATCCAGGATCCCAATGGATTATAAGAAAGTATGGAAGTCATTCTTGCCGAAGGGAATACCTAAAACCAGTAGCAAATGTATGGTTTTATTTCGCTTATTACAGTTTTATGCCTATCTCACATAATTCCACCATCTCGATGGAACGAATGATCTTGTTATATGCAATTTTGACAGAAAAGTCCATTAATGTTGGGAAAATTATTCTCAAAGAAATTCATGATTGTGCTAAAAAGAAGACAGGAAGTGCTTATTTCCCATCATTAATCACTTCACTTTCTTAAGGGCCTATGTTAAAACATAAGCAAATCTGAAGAGGCAATATGTTCAAGGGTGTATTACAAATCATGATCTTGAAAGGTTAGTAAAGAAGGTGCATGAGTTGAATCAAGGCGAGCAAGAAGAGCCAACTGAGCTAGATACTGAGGAGTCAACAAAAGAAACTGAAACTGAAACTAATTCAATTTATAGACACTGAAGAAGAAGAATCTGACAAGGAACCGAACAGTCCTAAACCAGTTGAAGGATCTGCAACCCCTGAACCAGAGGTTGAGCCAGAAAAAGAAATAGTCAAGCTAAGTGTTGAACTTGAATCTACAACTCCAATGCCGAATTTTGCAAGTGCTTCAAAGAAATCAGAGTTGTCAATTATGATGGATATGTGCAAGTTCATGCACAATCAACAACAAACTTACTGGAAATATACAAAAATTAGAGATGACTCAATTTGAAATGCTTTAAAGAATATTTCTAATACTTTTGTTCCTGAGTTCTCAGATGCTATCTTTGAGACATGGACGGAAGATAATGACTATGCAAGCAGAGATGGAGCTGAAAAAGACAAGTGGAATGAGTAAGAAAAATAAAATGGGGGATTCTTGTCTTGATTTATTTAATTATTTTTAGGTCTTTAGGAATTTATTTCTTTCGTAATTAGGATTTAATTTCTGCAGAATAAAACATAACAAGCATGAATAAACTTAGCACTTCTTTAGAAAGAAAAAGACTAAGTAATGTGGTAATAGGAATGAACATGTCTAAGATTGGGTTATTAGGAAAGATTTGATATTTAAGCAGTCTTAATGACTCACCTCTCTTTCTTTTCAACCCTATCTGGTGTTCAGTTTTAATTCATTACTTTGTTCTTGCAATGAGAACATTGCTTATTTTTAAAGGCGGTAAGGCAAATAAATTGCTCAAATTTTTAAAATTTTCAAGTATGTTTCAATCATTTCTTTCATAAGTATGTTTTAATAAAGTAATGTTTAGAGACATTTTTTTTTTGTTAATGAGATAGTTTGTATGCAAGTATGAATGATGATTTTGAGTGAAAGTATGTTATCATGAAGAATAGAATGCTTGTATGATCTTAGCCTTAGTAACGTTTTCCATGAAAACTTAATTTCTCTTGAGATTAGACATGCATAAAGGTTTATATCTTTAAAATTGACTTAGTAACTTTCTTAAGGCGAAATCCTAGGGAACATAAAAATCTAAAATGATATAGGCACTATTTCTTTGGATTGTTGGAGCCTTTTCAAGCCAACCTTATGATATTAGACCCTTGAAATTGTAATTTTGAACTTAAAGGCTTGTTTATTGCAATTAACCTACATTATAAGCCACGTTACCATCTTTTTAAGTTATCCTAATTTTGGGCACCCATCTTAACTAAAGTTGTCTTGGTAATTAACATTTGAGGAAATTTTCAAAAAGATGTATGTGTTCATGCTTAAAAAAAAAGATAAAGGAAGAGAGAAGAAAAGTTTGCTCAGTCTCCAAAAAAGGAAAAATGTATGAGTTTGAATTCAAAATAAGTTTGGAGGTGTTCCAAAGGTTCACTTAAAGAAAAAGGCTGTATTTTGAGAAATCTAAGACAGTTAAAGGTTAAGATTTTGAAACCAAAATGTCTCATCTCTTAAAATCCCTACCTTTAACCGAGCCCCATTATAACCTTATAAAAGACCTATTGATTTGATGATTATGTCACCTACATTAGTGGATAGAAAGTACTAAGTTCAATATATGAAGATCATAAATAAGTTTATGATTGTTTGCTTGATTGATAAGAAATTATGTTGAATGAAGAATGTTATCTGTGTCTGTGACATACATACAAACTATGATTCATGTTGGCATATTTTGAAACTTAGTATAAAACTTTAAAAATATTTGCATATGAATTACTTGTTATTAAAGAAGATCTATGAACATGAAGTTATTAATGCATGATTATGGGACAAAGACTGATGTTGTTTACACAGTTAGCAAATTTGCCTTAGCAAGAACTTTTGCTGTGCATAAACATTACTCGAGACGAGTAATAATTTAAGTTTGGGGGTGTGTAAATTGAAAAATATATAGGATTTTTCCTATGTAATTTATCACATTTTTACTTAAATCCGTTGTTAAAACTAAGTAATTGTTTAATAAATTACTAAAATATGTGAAAATCTGAAATTAGGACATAGAAATTATTAAAATGTGATTTTATGCTTTATTATATAGTTTTCATGCATAAAATGACTTATTTTATATTTATTTGAACATATTATATTTTTAAGACATAAAATGGGTCATTCATGATTAAATTAAATAATAAAATATAAAATTATTTTTAATAATTCATTTTAAAATATTTCATTAATAATTTGAGTTTGAATTAATTATTTAAATTGGATAAATTTTGTTCTTTGGTCCTTTAATTTATCTATTTATTCTGGACAGGTCAAATAGTTTTGCTAGATTATAAAAAAAAAAAAAAACTCGTCCAAATTGAAGACCAAGTCAACCCAAATTTGGCTACACATGGCTGTACACATAAACCGCTTTTTGGTTCAATTACACAAGGTCCTTGCAATGTTGAAGAAATTAGAGATTTGCCCAAAGATTTACATTTGACCGAGTCTCAGTTCGAAGTTGTTATGCCATTTAAATTGCTTAAAAATCAAGCAAAATTCAACTCAAATCCACTAAGCATGGTCAGCCACTCATTGGAAAAGCTTGAAGAGACTAAACCTCTCTATTTTTAGCAAACTAACCTCCTTTCTTCACCTATAAATAAGACCTCATTTGATCCCTCATCCATTATCCCTCATCGTTCTCTTCTCTCTCAATTCTTTTTAGCATTTTCCATTCCCCACACTTAGCATCATCTCTTCATAGAGATTTTAGCAATTAAGCCTCTTAAAAAGCCTTTGGTCGGCCACCTTGGAGAGCCATTACCAAAGGAGCAAAGCTAATGAGTGAAGGAGCCTCATCAGTCAGAGTCTTGGGTGACAGCCACTCTAATTTGGGTTTAATCTTTCTTTTCTTTAATTTAATATGAAAATGTTTGCTATGTGTTCTTTGTTCTTGTTTACAACAATGTTAGCTTAATTTTATTTAAGCTAGGATGATTGCTTTGATTAAATAATATTTATTTAATTCATGCTTATAATGTTTGTGCCTCAATCAATCATGTTTTTAATTAAAATCAAGTCTGCATTTCGTTCATACGTGATTGAAATGCATCTGAATTAGTTGAGTGATCCTAACCAGACGACTGCAAGTGGACACATAATTGAAATGTGCATGCTCAATTTAGATCCTAACCCTATTAAATTACAGGTCACATAACAACTCTAACCAAGCTCTATTATCTACATAGTTTTTAGATTTGTGTGATTAAATTGTTTCAAACCTAACATGTTCCTGTTACCTCTCACGAATGCTAAGAAACCCCTAGTAAATATGGATCAGTAAAATGCATATTTACTAAGTAAAGGATTCCGAAAGGACCTAATGTGGTTTTCAAACTCATGAAAGATCGAGATTCCATGGAATATTTTTCCGAATGTTATTAAGCATGTTGATAATAAATTGAGTTTAATTAAAGTAATTGTCCTAGTTTATTTATGTTATAATTGTTGCAAATTGTGTTTAATCTTGCTAAAATCTATCCCATTCGTATAGTTTGCATACTTAGGATAATTTGCATTAAGGATCATTGCATTTAGTTTAATATATTTAATTTTAATTATCACTTCTCAACCATATTGTGTTTTTATTTACCAAATTGTTAAGAATAATTTTACAATCAAGTGATTTAACACAAATACAATATCTGTGGAGATAATAACTCAATACTTACTTATTACTTGATAATGATTGTGTATACTTGCACAAACCTCGTGTTACAACCCTATTCTTTTTTGAAGTAAATTAGAAATTTTTGAAACTAATAAGGCTAAAGGTCAAAAGGCATTAATAACAAATTAAAAAATCAATTAAGCCCATTTAAATTTAAAAATTATTAAAATCATAAAAATTATAAAATTATAAAATTATAAAACTTATATTAAAATAACAATTTCAACCCATTAAAATCTAATGGTTATAGTATTTTAAAAAATTGACCCTACTCTTTTATTGGGTTGGTATTATTATTTTTAACAAAAATTTATAATTTTAAATTTTTATAATTTTTATAAATTTTTATAATTTTATGATTTTTAAATAATATTTAAATTTTAAAAGGGCTGAATTGATTAATTTTAATTTATTACTAAGGCCTTTTTACTATTTAGCCTTATTAGTTCAAAATTTTAATTTTAATAAAAGAATATGAATTAAATTGAATAAATATGTAAAGGTTGATGGCTAAATTTATTATTATACTTTATATAAACATCAAATTTTAACATAAGCACTATTTTATTCACTCATCTATAAAATTAATTATTTTAATTTTTTTAATAAAATTAAAATATACTATAAGAAAATTTATGCTACTTTTACTGTTAATACTCTCTATAACACAAATGTTAAAATGATTTTAAAAAGGAAAAATAAAAAGTCGAACATTTGGCGGTGGAATCACGGATTGTAAGCCTGTAATTTTCCATTGCAGATGCAAACAAGTTTGGGTCTGACAGTGCTACTCACTCCTTTCAAAATGTCACAGTCTAGTCGTCAGCCTGAAACCCAAAAGCCTATCAACCCTTTCATTGCTTAAGAATCTAAGCCGAAATTGACGCTCTAAACTGAAACTATGCGAAAATTATGATCACATAATTTACATCTGTCAAAAACAAAAAGCAAGACAATGGAGTGGTTTTGAAACCCCAAAAATCAATGGGTAGTAATGGTATAATGATTACAAAAAGATAAAAGTAATATTTAATCTAAGTTATATCATATTATCATCTAAATTTAAAAAAATTTAAATTTTTATGTAATAATATGGCGCAACCTTAAACTGTCATATTCTAAAATATAATAATGTAAATTTTAAAAACAAAAACATATAAGCCTTGTGAAAGTTAGGAATGCTATTTTATTATTGGAAAATTTTAGCAGTGGCATATGAATCAAAGCAGTGGTAGCATTTTAAATGAAAGAAATGACAATTATCAAAGCTAGATACACCTACTAAAAGTGTAAGCGACTCCTTGCATTTTCATTTTCTTATCAGTGCAAGTTACATTAAAAGAAACAAATTATAAAAAAGAAAAGAAAAGGAAAGGAATTTGTGATGTTTATATATGTAAAAAAGTTAATTTAATTGATAAGTAAGGAAACAAATTAAGAATTATTTAATTATTGATTAAAAATTATTTTATGTAACATTTATTGAATTAAAAATGGTAATTCGTGTTATAGACAAGGGCCGTTCAATGTAAAAATATTTAACTTTTGTGGGATTTGGATTCTACTGGTTAAGTCGTGTCTGCTAGCTTTTACTTAGTTATAGTGGCTAAATAAATATAAATTCTTTAGAGTTAAAAAAAATAAAGATTATCATTTAGAAAAAAAAAAAGGAACGAAGAGTAAGCATAAACCCAAAATCATTTCTGGTTAGTGGGAACTGGTAAGTGAGCATTTTGGAGAGAGATGGCAGAAATTTGGAGAAAAGGTTTGGTTTTGGTGCTGCTTACAGTCTGCATTTTGGGATGTGCAAATGCTGCTACAGATCAAGGAGATGGTTTGTGTTACTTTCCCTTTGCCTTTTCTCCATATTTTTTAAGATTTCTATATTCTGCATATGGCTACCTTTTCTTGCCGAATCTGTATCATCTGTGGTGTTTCTTTTTTGGTTCTTTATCTGCTTTTAGGTGATTGTGGCTTAAAACGAACTTACTTGATTGCATTGCCTTTTTCTTGCTAAAACTTCGTCAGTTTTGTTTATTATTTGCAAAGTTTTCACCTTGCTTTCAAAGGTGGGTTTTGTTAGATTATGGAGATAAGAATGGGAAGTTTAGGATTTCAGTTCTGAATTCAATTCTACTCGTAAGTTTGTAGGATATATATTCCTGGACGAAATTTCTAATCTTTTTGACTCTTCTCTGAAGTGCTTCTTTCTGGAACAAGCTAATCTTTCTCCCCACTTCTCTTGCTGGGTGTTAATACAATTTTTTTTCCATGCTTGTGGACTCATGGCTATCTTGCCTTACCATCAGTATAAGCATGGATATAGCATTAGCCCAAATTAACTATTTGTTAAGACTGCATTATGAAGACCAAAAAGAGCTCTTGTATTTGTATGTCAAAATTCCCTGTTTTGATGCGGTTCCTGTAGCTTTGGCTAAATTTCTGACTTACCATTTTGCTCATTAATAGCTAGGTCAGTAATCACTTGAAGGATGGCTAAATATATATTTACTAGAAAGATAAATTTGTTAAACGTACATTGTGTGCATGGAAGCACAGTAGTCCATATGAGTGATTGTAATGAATTGGTTTCCATGAACGTTTGCAACCGAGAAGTGGAAGAATTTAATACTTGTGATTAAAACTACTCTCCTTGTTGGATGTTTGATTTGCAGCTTCTGCCCTAGGGGTTATGTTCAGCAGTTTAAATTCACCACAGCAGCTAACTGGGTGGACCGCTAACAATGGTGATCCATGTGGGCAGTCCTGGAAAGGTGTTACTTGCTCAGACCAACGTGTCACTGAAATGTAATCTTCTTTTTTTTTTTTTTCTTTTTTCCTTTGAGATATCTTAAATCAGCTGATGCTAACTATTCTTCTATTTGCCTTTTTTTTTTTTTTTTTTTTCAGTAAGCTGTCAAATCTCGCACTTTCCGGGTCAATGGGTTACAGCCTTCAAAGTTTGACATCATTGAAGGAACTGTAGGAAATCTAATCTTTAGTAGTGGATTGGTTTTCTTTTCTTACATCTATAAGGTAGTATTTATAGTGATATTTGATCGAATCTGCAGGGACTTGAGCAATAACAATCTTGCAGGTGATATACCATATGATATTCCTCAAAACTTGCAGCGATTGTATGTTTCAAACTTGTATTTGTTTCCTTTCCTATTTCTTCTGTTTCTTTTCTTATTTTTTAACGATTTTTATATAATATAATGTTCACTTGTCTGCAGAAATCTTGCATTTAATCAATTTACTGGAAGTGTCCCTTATTCCATAAATCAGATGCATTCTCTTCAATACCTGTAAGTAGTGTTCCAAATATTCAATTGTTGACACAAGGTCTGTAGAAATTTAAATTGATGCACTCTTTTTTCTTTTCTATTTCTGGAAATGCAGAAATCTTGCACATAACCAGTTGCAGAACCAATTGAGTGACATGTTTGGACCACTTTCTTCCCTCTCTACATTGTAAAATGTTCTTCCTACCACCATTCAGATTATGTTGTTTTCCGTAGATGCCTATCTTTAAGTTAATTTAACACTGAGCTAACAGTTATCTTTATTCTTTGCTTCAGGGATCTCTCTTTCAATTCTCTGACTGGTGATCTCCCTGAGAGTTTTAAGAATCTTACTAGTATGAACACTATGTAAGTAGTATAGGAAATATCTTTTGTGGAACAAGTGCATATGGTGGAATCTCCTGAAATGTGCTTTTTTCCCTTTTGCAGGTACTTGCAGAACAACCAGTTTACAGGCACTATTGATGTGCTTGCCAATCTTCCCCTTGACATTCTGTGGGTGACCTGTTATCATTCTTTTGTTTCCAAATAATGTAAATGACCCTGTAATACTAACCTTTGTGATAGTCGTTTTTATGTCTCACAGGTATGTCTCCGATAATCGTTTTACTGGCTGGATACCTGATCAATTGAAAAGCATCAATTTGCAGTAAGCATTTGACTTAAATATCAAGTGCCATGACTTCTTTGTATTAAAGTCCTTTGCAATTTCAATCTGAATAATCTTCATGACAGGAAGGATGGTAATTCCTGGAGCTTGGGGCCTGCACCTCCACCTCCTCCTGGTACCCCTCCTGCCACTAGAAATAATAGAAATCACAAATCTGCTAGCAATAGTTCCCCATCGGATAGTGGTTCTAGTGGTGGGCCTGGTGGGGGTAGCAAATCAGGGATTGGAGGTGGAGGCATAGCAGGAATAGTAATATCCATCCTTATTGTTGGGGCTCTTGTAGCATTCTTTCTGGTGAAGAGAAGATCCAGGAGGACATCCTCAGATATTGAAAAGCTTGATAATCAACCCTTTGCTCCTCTTCCTTCTAATGAAGTGCAAGGTAACACTCAGTCTATTTGCAACTCTGCATGGTGGCCAGTTAAATTTCACCAAATAGCTATCTTTACTGTTTGCTCACGTTGCTTGGAATGCTGCTGCATTGGATTTATTGATGAAGAGATTTCGTGTCTTTCATTCAAGCTGCAGAAGCTATAAACTTACTCTTGTAGATAATAAATCTCTTAAGGATATCGAGGACTTTCGTTTAGAACTTATCTCCTTGGTTTTGTAACTTTAGACTCCAATTTGAATATGCTATGTATGCTCAAAGTAGTAGAAATGCAAAGAACTTATGATGTAAACAATTCAGTAGGTTAGAAGAAAATATGCTTCTGTGAAGATCCTTTCTTGACTCCATGATTTGATAGGCATTTCTTCATAGATTGTGAATTTAAGCCATTTGCTTTCATAAAGGGATATGGGAGACTCTAACTGAAGCCTCTTGGTTCTTTTCTACTTTTAGCCCCGGGGGGAGGGGGTGTTGTTTTCAAAATATTCTGATTTTATCATGTTGAAATGCTATTGTATACTGCTAGACGTAATTTAACTTGTGATTGCTGCTGTGGGCTGCACATAAATTGTATAGCATTTGTTTGCTTTTATAATGTCTATGTTAATTTTTTTTTTATCTAAAACATTTTTGCTTCTCTTGATCAAACTATTTGTTTCTTCTCATGCTTAAAATTGCATTGCAGAAATGAAATCTATACAGTCTGCTTCTTCAGTTGACACCAAGACCTTTGATACACCTGCTTCAATAAACCTTCGACCCCCACCTGTTGACCGTCACAAATCATTTGATGAAGAAGACTTTTCTAAAAAGCCTTTTGTTGTTAAGAAGGCTGTTGCAGCTCCTAAAAATGTTGCATCTTATTCAATAGCAGACCTCCAGATGGCTACTGGTAGTTTCAGTGTTGAAAATCTTCTTGGTGAAGGATCTTTTGGACGTTTTTATCGAGCTCAATTTGATGATGGCAAGGTGTGAATCTTCCTCACGCAAAATCTATATTTATGTCAAAATTAATGGAGCATGATCTGTGCATTAATATTTTATAGCAACTTCTGTTTTACTACATGCTCTATCTTGAGAAATACTCTTTTCATAAGTATATTTAATCTTTGTATGCACCTCTATTTCTACAATCTTTAAGTGTGGTGCATGAGTTTTTTCAATAAGAAAGTACTTGGTTGGTTGGAAAAGTGGAAGGAGGGTGTGGAAAAGTGAAAAGAAAATAAATTTTGTGTGTGCTTGGTAGGAAAGAAAAGTGAGAGAAAAGAAAATAAGAAAGGTAAAAGGTGGCCATTTTCCATCCTAGTACATAAAAACAAATTATTCCAAATGAGAGACATGCATGTTAGTTTCAAAATTATGCATTTTTCAAAAGTTTCATTTCCTTTCCTCTCATTTTTCAAATAAAAGAATGAAAATTATTTTCTTTCAATTTTTTCAGTTTTCTTACCAAGCACACAAGCAAAACCTAAGAGATCCCTTTTTCATCTCCATAATTGTTTTGCCCGTAGTTTGTGGTTTACTTGCCATAAGTTTTTTAAGAATTTTCTACTCAGTACTCACCTTGCTGGTACCTTGTGTTCATACTGCCATAGGTTCTTGCTGTGAAGAAAATAAATACATCAGTTCTTCCCAGTGAACTGTCTGATGATTTTATAGGGGTAGTTTCAAATATCTCCGAGTTGCATCACACAAATGTCACAAAGCTGGTTGGCTATTGTTCAGAGCATGGACAGCACCTACTTGTCTACGAGTTCCACAAAAATGGCTCACTCCATGAGTTTCTGCATCTATCAGATGAGTACAGCAAGCCATTGATTTGGAACTCCCGTGTCAAAATTGCTTTGGGGACTGCACGTGCATTAGAGTAAGTCAATAATTTGATAATGGGAACAATAGCCATTATTTCATCTCATTTTAGATCATCACAGCTGGTAGAAGGGGCTGCCGTTAATCTCCTTTTACTCTTTTTCCCTCTTGTAAGCGGCTAATGTTGAGCCCCCTAATTCCCAGTAACTTTTATTTTCCTCCCTAGTCTTCTTTTCCATTTATACTGTGTTTCGGCATTTGCATCATGCATGTGAAACTGTTCACCAATTTTATGTAGATTGTGTTCAAGTTTTGCCAACTCTAGTTACTAGACCCTTTGAACCTTGCAAAGCCAGGTAGTTATGTGATGAGGTTGAAGATATTGGCGTCCCTAGCAATACCCAGTTGATGACAATTGAGAATTAACTATTTGTAAATATGCTAGTAGTATCTATTGGCTGTTAGTGATTATTATCTCTTGTCAAATGGCTACAAAGAATTCATAATTTTTCTTAAAGGTACCTGCATGAAGGTTGCTCGCCATCTATTGTTCATAAAAATATCAAGTCAGAAAACATCTTACTTGACGCTGAACTCAATCCTCACCTTTCAGACTCAGGCTTGGCAACCTTTTTTCCAAATGCAGATCAGGTAAATCTCATTAGTTCAGTTATTGAGTTTCCAGTTAGCTCTGCACAACTATGTTGTACTTCATCTATATTTGAACCTGTCTTGTCTCTTTTGTTCAATGGGGTTCTTCTTTCCAATTACTTGCATTTCATATGTTAATTGGTATTTTTACAAGTTTTAGAGGTATCAAACCATTTTTTGACCACAAATGTAGTGACCGTTTGAAAAGTTTTAAAATGGCTTTCTATGCATCCTCAAAAAGCATTACGTTCCACTTGAATTGAATTTTGTGAATTTCATGGTCTATGAACAGTATCATTCAGGTCTCTAATGCACTAGGGTTTTCTGGTGCAGCTAATTGGATGCTAAAAGTGAATGATTAATGTAGGGTATTTGTTATGCAGGTACTAAATCATGATGATGTTACCATGTCTGGATACGGTGCACCCGAAGTTACCATGTCTGGTCAGTATTCTCTTAAGAGTGATGTTTACAGTTTTGGAGTGGTTATGTTGGAACTTCTCACAGGACGTAAGCCATTTGATAGGTGAGGAATCATCTATGAAGTATTTGGTATTCCATCGTTCGATGTATTAGCATCCATTTAGTTCACCGCAATTCTAAGTATGCGAATGTTTTGAACAGCACAAGGCCAAGACTAGAGCAGTCTTTGGTTCGATGGGCAACACCTCAGCTGCATGATATTGATGCTCTATCTAAGATGGTTGACCCTGCACTTGAAGGGCTTTACCCGGTTAAGTCTCTCTCTCGGTTTGCCGACGTTATTGCACTTTGCGTCCAGGTAATGTCTTGGTTGAAAAATGCCAAGACAACTTGTGAGCTGCTTGTTTCATCTTCATTGCCGTAGCATTTAACTGATCCTTTTAATTGTCTCTCTGGAACAGCCGGAGCCCGAATTCCGGCCTCCTATGTCGGAAGTGGTTGAAGCATTGGTTCGACTAGTGCAACGAGCTAACATGAGTAAGAGAACAATAGGGACAGACCAAGGTGCATCTCAGAGAACCGATAACGCTGTCGCTGATGATGCACATGACTACGTGTCTTGAATGGATATGAAGTAGACGCTTTGACTGTTATGGTGACAAGGACTTTAGATTGTAATCATGTCGAGTATTATTGTTTTTTGGTAATATTATTGTAACTAATAAAAATATACACCCCCTAACTTTAGCCTAAGTTTCAAATCAGCCCTTCACTTGGTAATATGTTGCAATGTAGTCCAACCCCATCAATTGAAATTCTTTCACCGTTGTGTGCATGTTAAACACTACATTTCCATTTTATTCCCTTAAGTAAATATCACAGGAAGCTGCAGATGTAATAATGCCCTAAAAAAGTAAAATTTTTCACAAATATCTTTCCCTTGTTTCTGCAACGTTTTTTCCTTTCTATCTGGTAAGCCCTAATGAAATAAATAAAAGGGTTATATATATATATTGACTCTTGAACTTATCCATTTGTATCTAGTTGGTCTTTAAAGTATTTTTGGACTTAATTGGTCTTTGGACTTCTATTTCGTCAATCAAATCTTTGAACTATCAAAAAATACTGAAAAGATGAATCGTCAGAGCTATATTGATATGTTGATGACACATTGTTTTTTATAGAGACTGATAAGCAACTAACTAGTAACTGTCTAGTAACTAGTAATAATAGACTTAACTGTCAACTAAATAGTAATTGACTTAACTAATTAGTCAATAGTCAACAACTAACTCTCCTGGTCATTGAAGTTGTTGAGAAAATGAAAATTGTTTGAAATCCACCCAGCTGTCAAAGAGTTACTAGCTTCAGTAAAAGATAAGACTCGAAGCTTTGACCGGAGTGGAACAAAAGTTGACTAAGACAGAGGCTTAGTAAGAATGTCAACAACTTGATCACCAGGGGGAACATTATTAACCTCCAGTTTTCCTGCAGCTATCTTCTCTCGAACAAAATGTAAATCAATTTCAACATGCTTCGTTCGTGCATGATGAATTGGATTTAAAGCCATGGCAACAGCTGATGTATTGTCACACCATAACAGGCTTGGCAAGTACTGCAACCCACATCTCTGCTAATAGTTGTTCAAACCACAGTATTTCAAACACTGAATTGGCCAAACTCCTATATTCGACCTCAAAGAAAGACCTTGATACTACAGACTATTTCTTGTATCCCCAAACAATGGGAGTGCCTCCTAGGTAAAGCACATAACTTGAGGTAGACTGCCTATTATCAGGAAAGGAGGCCCAGACAGCATCAACAAAACATTCAAGAACATTTGCAGATGAGGCTTTGTAACACAGCCCATAATCCATTATGCTTCGCAAATATCTCAATATTCTTTTAATTGCACGCCAATAAGTCTCTAAGGGGGCATTCATAAACTGACTTGCCTTCTTAACGCTATAAGCAATGTCAAGTCGTGTCAAACACACATTGTAAAGCACCCATTATTTTCCTATAGTGTGACACATTTGAGAAAGGCTCACCATCAGTAGCACTTAACCTAGTTAAGGTCACACCATAAGAGTGGGAGTTGAAGAAGCACCAACCATGGAAGCTATAACAAGAAGCTTTTAAATATACAGCCAGCCCTCTTTATATCAGTCATTTGTTATAATAGTCAAGTTTATAGTAGAACCAATTTTTTTGTTTTATTTTAACCATCTATAATAGGTTTTCACCTATAACAACAACCATTGTTATGAACTACATTCTTTACTAAATTAATTCTCTATAATAACATGTTGCCTAAAATTTTAAGTAGTTATTTCATATAATCAAGTCTATTAATTATAATTTATTAAATAAAATTTATCTTAATTAAAATATTATTTTTTATAAAATATCGATAGCTAAACAAGTTGACAATAAAAAACCGATATCCCTTGACGCGTATCGATGATTTATTGACCAGTTTAAGGGAGCATTCATCTTTTCTAAGATTGATTTATATTGGGATATTACCAATTGAAGGTATAGGATAGTAACGTACCAACTACAACGTTTTGTACAAGGTACAATTATTACAAGTTTCTGGTAATGCCATTCACATTAACAAACGCTCCTGCGACATTCATGGATCTCATGAAAAATATATTTCATCCTTATTGGATCAATTCATAGCGGTATTCATCGATGATATCCTGATATATTTGAAATCAGAAGCGGAACACGATAAGCATCTTAGGATTATATTGCAAGCTTTATGAGAGAAGTAATTTTTCATAAAGCTCAGTAAGTAAGAGTTTTGGTTATTCGAGATGGTATTTTTGGGACATGCTATGTAACGACCCAATAGCCAGGGGTGTCGGCAAGTGCATTCCTGAAACTCTATTCCCGTAAATCAGACTCGTAAATATTTATTAAAAATATTTACAAAGCTAGTTGTGTAGTTAATTAGGTTTTGGTTAAGTGAAATTGCATGATTTAAGAGTAATTAGGTATAAGGACTAAATTGTATATAGGGTGAAAGTTGAATTATAGATTAAAAAAAAATTAAATAGACTAAAGAAACAGTTATGCCATTGTTCTTTAATGAGTCGGCATAAGGTAAGATATTTATAAATTTAATATATATTATAATAAAATAAGTTTACTTAATATTTAAGTATATTTATTATTATAATAATAAATTAATGGATAATAAAATAAAATAAAATATGTAAATGGAATAGAAAGTCAAAGCCAAACAAAAATAGAAAGGAAAGAAAGAAAAAGAAAAAGAGAAAGGAAAGACGCAAGGCTTAGGGACTTCTAAGTTCAAAGTTCAATTGATTAGTCAATTTAGTCTTTTTTTTCTTGTAATTTTATGTTTTTGAAATCCTAGTGTTAAGTACTACACGACCCATGTCGAAATTTTAGCAATTATTGAGTTTTTAAGTATTGTTAATGTTGAATAATTTTACTATTAGGGATTAAATTGACAAATTTTTAAGTTAGAAATGAAAAGAATTAAATTGGAGAATGAATTTTAAATTTTGAATAATAGGGACTAAATTGTGAAAATTTTAAACTTTAGGAATTGAAGTGAAATTAGGGAGTTAAATTTAGTTTAAAGTGGAAATTGTATGAAAATATAGCATTAATTGTGAAGAATAAAAATTAGTCTCGGTTTAGGGACTAAATTAAAAATTAGGCAAATATTGAGTCAAAATTGAAATATTCAATATGAACTTCAATTGTGTTGTATTGATGAATTTTAATTGTTTTAGTTCCATAGCTAACGTTGTATTTGAATCCTTGACTAAAAAAGGGAAAGATAAAGTTGACATTGAATAGCTCAAAATTTCTGGTTTGTATTTCTATAATCTGAACCTAGTTGTTAATCGTTGTATTTTAAATTAATGTATATGGTAAATGGTTAAGGTGAGTATATGACACTTTGATTATTGAATTGATTTAAAGTTGATTGGATTGAATTGAATATATGTGTTAATGTGAAATTTGGATATTGAATATTGGTTGTATTTGGAAAGTGAAATTAAACCCTATTAACTGTATCGGGTTGAGTCTGATATAGATGGCATGCCATAGGATTGGAAGAGTTCAGGGATTTCTTCAACTTCAAATCTATGAGGCAATGGGTGTCAATTTACTTCGGTTTAACCGATGAGACATTAGGTGTCAATTTATATAGCATTGGGCTCAATTACTACTTCGGATTTATCCGATGAGGCACTGGGTGCAAATTGGTGTGTTGGTTGGATCCGTATATCCATCCGAGTCTGAGTCGTGTTAATAGGGGTAAATAAATAATAAAGTTTTATAATTGATAGTGAAAAGACATGGTATGAGAAATGGAATTGATATAGTGACTTGAAAATAGAATGTGAAATATGTTGTAAATACATAGAATGCATGAGTTATATACTCATGAATTGAATATGGAATGGATAGTGCCATTGTTTAAATGGTATGCAGAACAAATTATGGAAATCTATTATATAGCAAGTGATGAAAATTGAGTATGATATATAATGATGTATTCATGAATTGAATATTGCATGCCTAATGTCATTGTATGAATAAATGTGATTTTAAATATTCAATTGTGCTTATAATTAATATGTGCATATTATATTATCTTATCTTTAATTATTCAGATTATAGACATACCACTGAGTTTTACTCAGCGTACGATTTTGTTTTCCGTGCGCAGGTTAGGTACTTCACTTTTTGATCGCCGATTCAGCATCCAACAACTCAAATGTGGTGATATCTATCTTTTGTATCGGCATGTACCTAGGATGTCTAAATAATAGTTATTTTATGGATTGATTGTATATAAGGTTATAAGTTTAATGTTGGTTTGGTACATATATAAACATGTGTTTGTTTTTTAAGCCATATTATGGCATGATAAATTGAACCAAAATTAGATATATGCATGTGAAATTAAGTTGATGCTTAAGTGTTTATAAACTAGGAAAAAATGGATTGAATTTGGTATGTTTATAATTTGGATTAGAACGATGCTTTGATAATATGATTTTGATTAGTTTCTGACCTGAACATTATATGTTGTGAAATTTCTGTCTGTTGACTTGTAAATTTCGGTAATGCTCATAAACTTTAATCCAACAACGGATACAGGGCAAGGGTGTTGCATTTAGTGGTATCAGAACTTTGTACTCAACAACCAAGTGTTAATCTAGTTAGTACTCAACAACCTAACATTGAACGAGATAATATTGAGAAAAAAAATGATTCACAGTTACTTAGAGCTACCGTTGATGCTCTTCAGCGTATGGCGGGAACCACTTCCGCTACAACATCTGCACCTACTGTTCGTCGAGCTCCGATTAAAGAATTGTGTAAATACGGTGCAACTGAATTCTTAGGATTGAAAGGAGTTGATCCTTCTATAGTTGAAGTTTCGATTGAATCCACTAAATGCATCTTCAACAACTTGAATGCAACCCGCGTGAAAGTGTAATATGTATTGTTTCTCTACTGCAAGGAGAAGCATATGCTTGGTGGCAGTCAGTGACACGTCATGTACCCACAGATCAGATAAATTGAGAATTCTTTCAAAAGGAATTTCATAAGAAATATGTGGGTGAATTGTATATTGAAGACAGAAACAAGAGTTTTTGATGCTGAAACAAGGTGAAACGTCAATGGTTGATTATGAACGAGAATTTTCGTGACTTAGTAAGTATGCTGTTGAATTTGTGCCGACTGAAATTGACAGTTGCAAGTGATTCCTGTGTAGTTTACAGATGAGTCGCGAGTACAATTGGTATCGCACAGAATTACTGAGTTTGCAGATTTAGTTGAATGGGTAAGAATGGTAGAGCAAATCCTAGGTTTTGATAAAAAGACTGAGAATACTCGTACTGTTGGAAAGCGTCCTGGAGCTGCAAGTTCAAATCCATAAATGAAGAGATTAAAAGAATTTCTTGGTAGCTGGAGATCAAATTTTAAGTCAGAGAGAACTGATAGAAATCGTGATAGACAACCCAATGTGTCTATGGGTAGTATGCGAGATCCATTTTAGGATACTAATATTCCGAATTGTGAGCATTGTGAGAAAAAGCACCATGGTGAATGCTGAAAGTTAACTCGAGGTTGTTTTCATTGTGGATCTACGAAACATTTTGTTAGAGATTGTCCGAAGAATGAAAATGCTACATCTGTTACTTCTCATAGATCTATGCCTACTTTTAGGGGTCGCAGGTCAAGTTGAAGTGGTTCATTTTCGAGTGGTGGTGTTAGAAAGGGAAATGATGCTGTTACTCAATCATCGAAGGCCAGAACGCCAGCTCGAGCTTATGTTGTGTAGGCCCGTGAGGATGGTGATGCTAATGATGTTGTGACAAGTATATTTTCATTACATTCAGAACCTGTTTATGCTTTGATAGATCTGGGTATGTTAATATTAAATTGGTTGAGTCGGGAAGTTTAAAATCTAAGACGTCTACAGTATCGACAGTGCTGTCTAGTTCATTGGGACAATCTGTGTTAGTGAACCAGGTGTGTAGGAGATGTCCGTTACTATGCAGAAGATAACCTTTCCTGTTGATTTATTGATAATGTCGTTTGGCGATTTTCATATGATTTTGGGTATAGATTGGCTTACGGAGCACAGGGTGATTCTAGATTACTATAAAATGAAGTTTATTGTTCATAGTGAAAGCAGTGATATGATTGAGGTGAATCGTATTTGAACAAGTGGTTCAACTCGTATCATTTCAGCAATTCGAGCTAATAAAATTCTTAATCAAGGTTACGAAGCTTTTCTAGCCTATGTTACCAATTCAAATTCTGTTGATAGTCATTGCAGTAAAATTTGAACTATTTGTGAATTCCCTGATGTGTTTCTCGAGGAATTACCTGGATCACAACCCGATCCGGAAGTTGAGTTTGAAATTGAAGTGTTTCATGGTACAGCTCTGATGTCAATGTCCCTTATCATATGTCACCTACAAAGTTAAAAGAATTAAAAGTACACTTGCAAGACTTATTGGATCGTGGTTTTATACGCCCTAATATATCGCCTTGGGGAGCTCCAGTGTTTTTTATCAAAAAGAAAGATGGTTCAATGTGGCTTTGTATTGATTATTGACATTGAATAAGATGATGATTAAGAATTGATATCCTGTACCCCGTATTGATGACTTATTTGATTAACTAAAATGAGCTTCTATCTTTTCAAAGGTTGATTTGATTTTGGGTTATTATCAGTTGAAAGTGAAAGAAAGTGATGTACCGAAGACGACATTTCGTACACGATATGGTCATTATGAATTCTTAGTGATGCCTTTTGGATTGACGAATGCTCCGGCAGCATTTATGGATCTCATGAATCATATTTTTCAACCATATTTGGATCAATTTGTGGTATTTTTTTATTGATGATATTTTGGTCTATTTGAAATCTGAATCTGAGCATGAACAACACCTCAAAATTGTTTTGCAAGTGTTACGAAAGAAACAATTATACGAAAAACTTAGTAAGTGTGAATTCTGGTTATCAAAGGTTGTATTTTTGGGTCATATTCTCTCAACAGATGGAATTAGAGTTGATCCGAAAAAGATCGAGGCAATTGTTCAGTGAAAAGCACCGAGGAATGTGTCAGAGGTTCGTAGTTTTCTTAGACTAACTAGTTATTACCAAAGATTTGTAAATGGATTTTCAAAGATAGCCTTACCGATGATAAAGTTGTTGCATAACAATGTTCAGATCATTTGGGATGATAAGTGTCAAGAAAGTTTTAAGAAATTGAAACAGATGTTGACTGAAGTGCTAGTTTTGACTTTACTAGAATCGAGAAGGATTTTGTTGTTTATAGTAATGCTTCCTTGAGCGGTCTTGGTTGTGTTTTAATGCAAGACGGGAAAGTGATTGCTTATGCATCTTGTCAACTAAAAACGCATGAATGCAATTATCCAACACATGATTTAGAGTTAACTACAGTGGTTTTTGCTTTAAAGATCTGAAGACACTATTTGTACGACGAAAACTATTATATTTATACCGATCATAAGAGTCTCAAATACCTTCTATCTTAAAAGGAGTTGAATTTGAGATAGCATCGTTGGGTAGAGCTTCTGAAAGATTTTGATTATGTTATTGATTACCACCCTGGTAAAACTAATGTTATAGTTGATGCGTTGAGTAGGAAATTAGCAATTGAATTACGAGTAATGTTTACTCAGCTGAATATTAATGACGATTGAAGCTTATTGGCTAAACTAAAAATCAAACTGGTGATGTTTGATTGGATCAAGTCAGTGCAATTAGAAGATGACAAGTTAGTGAAGAAAAGAGAAATGGTTCAAAATGGTATATTAGAAAATTGCAGCATTGATGATTATGGTTGTTTGAGATTTCATAACTGAATTTGCATTCTGGATGTTTTTTATTTAAAAGAGTTGATACTTCGCGAAGCTCATGATAGTCCTTTTGCTTTGCATCCTGGAGGAACGAAAATGTATCATGATTTGCGAGAATCTTATTGGTGGCTAGTAATGAAAAGAGATGTAGTCGAGTATATGGCTAAATGTTTAACTTGTTAGCGAGTTAAAGCAGAACATCAGGTTCTCACCAGATTACTTCAGCCTATTTCTATTCCTGAATAGAAATGGGATTGTATCACGATGGATTTTGAAACGTGGTTACCTTTACTAGCAAGTAAGAAAAATGCTATTTAGGTGATTATTGATCAACTTACGAAATCGACTCATTTTATTGCTGTCAAGACTGATCGGTCACTTCAAAAGCTTGCTGAAGTTTATATTCAAGAAATAGTGAGATTACCAGTGTCCCTATGTTGATAATTTCTGATCGAGATCCATGGTTCACTTCGAGATTTTGGAAACAGTTGTACGAATCTCTTGGTACGCAACTTAATTTTATCACAGCTTTTCACCCGCTGACTGACAAACAATCTGAGCGTTTTATTCAAATTTTGGAAGACATGCTTCGTACTTGTGTTATTGTTTTTGAATCAGGTTGAAAGCATTACTTACCTTTGGCCGAATTTGTATACAAAAATAGTTTTCAATTGAGTATTCAAATGGCTCCGTATGAAGCCTTATATGGTCGTAGGTGTCGATCACCTGTTTGTTAGATGGAATTGAGTGAAAGAAGAATAATCGGGCCAAAATTAATTCGAGAAACGAAAGACATTGTTAAGAAAATTCGAGATAGATTGAAGAGAGATTTTGATAGACAGAAATCATATGCAGATTTAAAACGTAGAGATATTGAATATTTTGTTGGTGATAAAATATTTCTTAAAATTCAACCTTGGAGGAAAATTTTGAGATTTGGCCGAAAAGGAAAATTGAGTCCTCGTTTTATTGGACCGTATGAGATCATAGAAGGAGTGACGTATTGTTTAGCTTTGCCTGCAGAACTACAAAAAATTCATGATGTTTTTCATGTTTCAATGCTTAGAAAATATTGATCGGATCTATCTCATGTTATTTTGATAGAAGATATTGAAATTCAACCTGATTTGTCATACGAAAAAGAACCGGTTGAGATTTGCGTAATAAGCGAGTTCCATTAGTGAAAGTGTTGTGGCGTAATCATAGCAATAAAGAAGCGACTTAAGAACCGGAAGAGACTATGAGATCTCAGTTCCCCCATCTCTTTTCAAGTAAATTTTGGGGACGAAATTCAATTAGGGGGAGAATTGTAACGACCCCATAATCAGGGGCGTCAGAAAGTGCATTCCTGAGACTTCGTTCCCGTAAATCAGACTTCATAAATATTTTAAAAATATTTATGAAGCTAGTTGTGTAGTTAATTAGGTTTTGGTTAAATGAAATTGCATGAATTAAGAGTAACTAGGTATAAGGACTAAATTGCATATAGGGTGAAAGTTGAATTATAGATTAGAGAAAAACTAAAGGGACTAAAGAAATAGTTATGACATTGTTCCTTAACGAGGCGGTATAAAGTAAGATATTTATAAATTTAATATATATTATAATAAAATAAGTTTACTTAAAATTTAAGTGTATATAAATTATAATAATAATAAACTAATGTATAACAAAATAAAATAAGTAAATGAATAAAAAAAGAGACAAGAATAGAAAGCCAAAGCCAAACAAAAATAGAAAGGAAAGAAAGAAAAAGAGAAAGAATGAAGCAAGGCTTAGGAACTTCTAGGGTTCAAAGCTCAATAGGATAGTCAATTTAGTCATTTTTCTTGTAATTTTTATGTTTTTGAAATCTCGGCGTTAGGTACTACCTGACCTATTTCAAAATCTTAGTAATTATTGAGTTTTTAAGTGCTGTTAATGTTGAATAATTTTAGTATTAGGGATTAAATTGATAGATTTTTAAGTTAAAAATAAAAAGGATTAAATTGTAGAATGAATTGTAAATTTTGAATAATAGGGATTAAATTGTGAAAAATTGAAATTTAGGGATTTAAGTGAAATTAGGGAATTAATTTAGTTTAAAGTGGAAATTGTATGAAAATATAGAATTAATTGTGAAGAATAAAAATTAGTCTCAGTTTAGGGACTAAATTGGAAATTAGGAAAATATTGAGTCAAAATTAAAATATTCAATATGAAATTGAATTGCATTATATTGATGAATTTTAATTGTTTTAATTCCGTAGCTGATATCGTACCGGAATCCTGGACAAAAAAGGGGAAAGATAAAGTTTACATCGAATAGCTCGGAATTTCTGGTTTGTATTTCTATAATCCGAACCTAGTTGTTAAGTGTTGTATTTTAAATTAATGTATATGGTATGTGGTTAAGGTAAGTATATGACACTTTGATTATTGAATTGACTTAAAGTTTATTGAATTGAATTGATATATGTGTTAATGTGAAATTTGGATATTGAATATTGGTTGTATTTGGAAAGTGAAATTAAACCCTATTAACTGTATTAGGCTGAGTTGGATATAGATGACATGCCATAGGATTGGAAGAGTTCAGGGATTTATTCAACTTTGAGTCTGTGAGGCACTGGGTTCCAATTTACTTTGGTTTAACTGATGAAACACTTGATGTCAATTTATATAGCGCTGGGGGCAATTACTACTTCAGATTTATTCGATGAGGCACTGGGTGCCAAACTGGTGTGTTGGTTGGATTCGTGTATCCGTCCGATTCCGAGTCGTGTTAATTGGGGTAAATAAATATAAAGTTTTATAATTGATATTGAAATGGCATGGTGTGAGAAATGGAATTGATATAGTGAATTGAAAATAAAATGTGAAATATGTTGTAAATACATGGAATACATGAGTTATATACTCATGAATTGAATATGGAATGGATAGTGCCATTGTTTAAATGATATGTTGAACAAATTATAGAAAGCTAATATATAGCAAGTGATGAAAATTGAGTATGGCATATAATGATGTATTCATGAATTGAGTATTGCATGGCTAATGTCATTGTATGAATAAATGTGATTTTAAATATTCAATTTTGTTTATAATTAATATGTGCATATTATATTATCTTATCTTTAATTATTCAGATTATAGAAATACCACTGAGTTTTACTCAGCGTACGGTTTTGTTTTCCGTGCGCAAGTTAGATACTTCACTTTTTGATTGCCGATTCAGTATCCAACAACAATTCTGAACTCAAATGTGGTGATGTCTATCTTTTGTATCGGCATGTTCCTTGGGTGTCTAAATAATAGTTATTTTGTGGTTTGATTGTAAATGAGGTTATAAGTTTAATGTTGGTTTCGTATATATATAAACATGTGCTTGTTTTTGAAGCCATATTATGGCATGATAAATTGAACCAAATTTAGATATATGCATGTGAAATTAAGTTGATGCTTAAGTGTTTATGAACTAGGTAAAAATGTATTGAATTTGGTATGTTTTTAATTTGGATTAAAATGATGCTTTGATAATATGAATTTGATTGGTTTTTGACCTGAACATTATATGTTGTGAAATGTTTGAAATTTTGTCTGTTGATCTGTAAATTCCGGTAATGCTTTGAAACTATATTCCAATGACGGATACGGGTTAGGGGTGTTACATGTTATTTCAGCCGAAGCAATTCATGTTGATCCAAAGAAGGTCGAAGCTATCCTTCAGTTGAAGCACCAAAAAATGTGTTGGGGATTTAGAGTTTTCTAGGTTTCGTCAGATAGTACAGAAGATTTGTGAATGGGTTTTCCAAAATAACCTTGACGATGATGAAACTGTTACAAACGAACGTGATGTTCGTGTGGAATGATCATTGTTAGGAAAGCTTTGAAAAGTTGCAAGTGATGTTGATTGAAGCACCGATCTTGACCTTGCATGAGTTAGGGAAGAAGTTTGTGTTTATAGTAATACCTCGTTAAGTGGTTAGGCTGTGTTGTAATGCAAGATGGCAAGGTGATTTCATATGGTCTCAGCAACTAAAAATGCACGACTTGATGCACAATTTCGAGTTTGCTATTGTGGTTTTTGCTCTAAATATTTGGAGACATTATCTCTATGGTGAGAAATGTCATATCTATACCAATCACAAAAATCTAAAATACCTTTTATCCCAAAAGGAGTTGACTGAGACAAACATTGTTGAGTTGAGTTGTTGAAAGATTACGATTGTGTGATTGATTATAACCCTGGAACAGCTAAGATCGTAGTTGACACATTAAGCAAGAAGGTAGTTGTTGAATTGTGAGCAATGTTTTCTTAGCTTAGTATTAATGATGATGACAGTTTGTAAGCTGAGATGAGAATCAAACTAGTGTTGGTTGATAAGATAAAGGAGGCACATCTTGTCGATACCAATTTGTAAGAGAAAAGGAAAATGGTTCCGTAAGGTATTGTTGAGAATTTATGTATAGATGATAATGATTGCCTTAGATTTTGTAATCGAATCTGTGTTCCAAATGTTGCTGATTTGAAAGAGTTGATACTTCACAAATCTCACGATAGTCCCTTTGCTATGCTTCCTGGTGGTGCGAAAATGTATCGTGGCATGTGGGAAACATATTGGAGGCTCGGTATGAAAAGAGAGATCGTCGAATATGTCGCCAAATGCCTAACCTGTCAATAGGTAAAAGCCAAATATCAAGTTCCCACTAGACTCTTACAACCCATCTCTATTCTAGAGTGGAAATGAGAACGAATAACTATGGATTTCGTAGTTGGTAGACCTTTATCTCTGGACAAAAGGAATGTCATATAGGTGATAGTTGACTGATTGACGAAGTCAGCTTCTGGCGGTTAGAATTGATTGGTCATTTTTGAAGTTGACTGAAGTCTACATTCACAAGATAGTTAGACTGCACGATGTACTTGTGTTTAATATCTTCGACCAAGATCCTTATTTTACCTCGAGATTCTAGAAATAGTTGCATGAATATTTAGGTACGAAATTGAATTTTAGCACAGCATTCCATGCCCAGTCTGATGGTTAATTGGAGCGGGTAGTTCAATTATTAGAATGTAACAACTCGGTTTCCTGTAGTGTCAAAAATTACGGTTCTAAAATGTCATTTTTTTAAAATATGTTTGTAGATATTAATATTTAATATTTATGATACTAGTATAGAAACATTAAACTTATAACCTCATTTACAATCAAACCACAAAATAACTATTATTTAGACACCTAAGGTATATGCCGATACAAAAGATAGACATCACCATATTTGAGTTCAGGATCGTTGTTGGATACTGAATCGGCAATCAAAAAGTGAAGTATCTAACTCAAGACGAAAACGAAACTGCACGTTGAGTAAAACTCAGTGGTATTTCTATAATATGAATAATTAAAGATAAGATAATATAATATGCACATATTAATTATAAACAAAATTGAATATTTAAAATCACATTTATTCATACAATGACATTAGCCATGTAATACTCAATTCATGAATACATCATTATATGCCATACTCAATTTTCATCACTTGCTATATATTAGCTTTCCATAATTTGTTCAACATATCATTTAAACAATGGCACTATCTATTCCATATTCAATTCATGAGTATATAACTCATGTATTCCATGTATTTACAACATATTTCACATTTTATTTTCAATTCACTATATCAATTCCATTTCTCACACCATGCCATTTCAATATCAATTATAAAACTTTATTATTTATTTACCCCAATTAACACGACTTTGACTCGGATGGATACACGAATCCAACCAACACACCGGCTTGGCACCCAAAGGCCTCATCGAATAAATCAAGTAGTAATTTCCCCATACTATATAAATTGACATCCAGTGTCTCATCGGTTAAACCAAAGTAAATTGGAACCCAGTGCCTCACAGACTCAAAGTTGAAGAAATCCCTGAACTCTTCCAATCCTATGGCATGTCATCTATATCTGACTTAGCCTAATATAGTTAATAGGGTTTAATTTCACTTTCCAAATACAACCAATATTCAATATCCAAATTTCACATTAACACATATATTCAATTCAATTTAATAAACTTTAAATCAATTTAATAATCAAAGTGTCATATACTTACCTTAACCACATACCATATACATTAATTTAAAATACAACAATTAACGACTAGGTTTGGATTATAGAAAACACGTGTGCGCCTCAAAAGAAAAATCGATGGAGAAGGTCCATAAAGTCAACCACCCAGTGGTCATTATTTCACGGCCAAAGAGCAATGAAGCCAGAGTACAAATTGCACTAAGGGTCATAATCCAGAAACCTGTAGCCTTTCCCTACAAGGACAGCAAGAGGGTTCCCTAAAATTATAACTACAACGTGAGGATCCCAGGAGAAGAGAACCCAATTAGTGCTTCAGGAGAAGGTCAAGATGTGGGTTTCTACACGCGTAATAGAAGGTACTATGATCCATAAAATGCAGGAGCTGAGCCCGCAAAAGGAAAAGCCTTAGTTATTGAACAAAAGAGGGAAAAGACGGCGAGACTTGAATTGCCTGTTAATGAGCCGGTAACTAAAAATGAGGCTAAAGAGTTTTTGAAATTCCTAAAGCATAACGAGTATAGCGTTGTGGAGCAACTGTATAAACAACCAGCTCGCATATCAGTGCTAGCTTTACTATTAAGTTCAAAAACCTATCGTAGAGCATTGATGAAGATGCTGAATGAAACTTATGTTGCTAATGATATCTCTGCGAACAAACTGGATCATCTGGTTAACAATATAAGCGCCGATAATTTCATATTTTTTAATGATGATGAAATACCGCCAGTGGGCATGGGATCGACTAAGGCTTTGCACATCATGACCCGTTGCAAGGGATATAAATTGCCAGAGGTGTTAATTGATAATGGATCATCACTGAATGTCTTACCCTTATCCACACTGAATAGGTTACCTGTGGATAGCACTCATATAAAGATATGTCAAAACATAAGGAGAGCATTCGATGGAACCGAAAGAAGGGTGATGGGAAGGATTGAAATATCCCTATTGATTGGTCTAAACATGTATGAAGTAGATTTCTTGGTGATGGACGCAAAGCCTTCTTATAATTGCTTGTTAGGGAGACCTTGGATTCACTCGGCTGTGGCAGTGTCGTCATCACTGCATCAAAAGCTAAAGTTGGTAATTGAGGGTCGACTGGTAATGATAAATGCGGAAGAAGACATTATTGCATCCGTAACCAGTGACATGCCATATATAGGGACAGATGATAAAGTAATAGAATGTTCTTTTCGATCGCTGAAATTCGTGAATGCAACCTTAATTATTGAGGGGAACAAGATCCCGATGCCCCAAATCTCCAAAACTACAAGGATAGGCCTACAACTGATGGTTGGGAAAAGAGTCTTGCCTGGGCAGGGACTCAGGAAATACCTCCAAGGAAGAGTCAATACACCAATCTTGACGGACAAACGGGATAGCTTTGGCTTGGGGTATAAGCCAGATGCGAAGCAAAGGAAGAAGGAGTTGGAGAAGAAGCAAGAGAGGAGAAGAGCAGGATTAAGTGGGACAGAGGTCAAATGGGAACCAATGACCTTTCCTCAAATATCTAGAACATTTGTGTCAAAGGAATTATTCACCCTGAATGGAAGATGACAAGAAAAGAAACTGCTGAAGAAATGATGGGAAATCTAAACATTAACACCATATCTGAAGAGGGAATTTTGGAAGGAAATTTATTGGGCATTCACCCTTATGTACCTGGAAGTTTATGACCAATTGCACTACGGAAGAGATTCCTATAGTTTTTAGAGCTAATTCAGAGTAATGTTCAAAACACACTTATTACTCTAAGCCTAGGAGTAATAAGAATCCTTTTGTGAAATAGGCATATGTCTAACATCTTTATTTCAATAAAATGCATCTTTGCATATCATTTTGAGAAAATATTCTTTTATTCTTTCATTTCATTCATAATCATACCATACAGATAGTTATTCTTAGATTCTTTTGTTCTTTGGATCTTCTTTAGTTTCTATAATAGGTCTCCAAATATCAATAAGATGAGCGACACTGCTTCTAATTCAAAATCTCCTTTTGAGCGAGATATGTGTCTAGAGAAACCTCAGGACTTTAGAGATGACAGAGATTGTAACCTATCTCCTAATTTGTTAAGGATGGTAGAACAAGAGGAGAAACAAACTTTACCTCATAAAGAGTTAGTAGAGATTGTGGTTTTAGAAGAAGGAAAAGAAGTGAAAATTGGAGCTTGCATTGCCACAGAGACAAAGTGAGACCTCATTGAGTTAGTCTAAGAATTCAAAGATGTTTTTGCATGGTCATATCAAGATATGCTTGGATTGAGTACTGATATCATGGTACACCAGCTCCCCATAAAGGAAGAGTGTAAGCTAGTTCAACAGAAGCTCCGAAGGATGAGGCCCGATGTTTTACTAAAAATAAAACAAGAGGTCAAAAAGCAATTCGATGCTGGTTTTTTAAAAATGGTCAAATACCAAGAATGGGTAGCCAATATTGTCCCTGTCTCTAAGAAAGATGGGAAAGTACGAATGTGTGTAGACTATAGGGATTTAAATAAGGCTAGCTCGAAAGATAATTTCTTATTTAATTTCTTGTTGCCTCACATCGACACCTTAGTGGACAACACGACAGGTGATTCACTATGCTCTTTTATGAATGGCTTCTCCGGTTACAACCAGATAGATATGCATCCTGAAGATATGGATAAGACCACATTTGTAGCCATGTGGGGAACACTTTTCTATAAGGTGATGCCATTTGGACTAAAAAATGCGGGAGTGACATATCAGAGAGCTATGGTAACCCTGTTCCATGATATGATGCATAAAGAAATCAAAGTTTATGTCGACGATATGATTGCCAAATCCCGAACAGAAAAGGAGCATGTACAAGTTTTGAGGAAATTGTTCTAGAGATTGAGAAAATTCCAACTAAAGCTCAATCCGGCAAAATGTACCTTAGGGGCTAGGTCAAGAAAATTGCTAGGATTTATAGTCAGCGAAAAGGGGATTGAAATTGATCCGGATAAAGTCAAAGCTATATAGGAGTTGTCTCTGCTGCGTATTCAAAAAGAAGTCTAAGGTTTCCTAGGAAGACTAAATTATATTGCCCGGTTCATTTCATAACTGACAGAAAAATGTGACCCCATATTTCGTCTTCCCAAGAAACACAATCCAGGAGTATAAGATGACGAATACCAGAAAACTTTTGACAAGGTTAAACTATACTTGTATAATGCCCCAGAGCTGACGCCACCTACTCTAGATAAGCCACAGATACTATATTTGGCAGTATTTGAGAATTCTATGGGATGTGTGGTTGGCCAACACGATGAGTCAGAAATGAAAGAAAGGGTGATATACTACCTCAGTGAGAAGTTCACTGAATGTGAGACAAGCTACTCGCTGATTGAGAAATTGTGTTGTGCCTTAATCTAGATGACTCAAAGACTGAGACAGTACATGTTGTACCACACAACTTAGCTCATCTCGAAACTGGACCCTTTGAAGTACAGGATAGAGTTGACTACTTTGAATGGAAGGATGGCTCGATGGCAAATTTTGCTTTCCGAAATTGATATATTCTATGTGAACCAGAAAGTTGTAAAAGGGAATGCAATAGCAGATTTCTGGCCAGTAGAGCTCTAGAGGATTACGAGCCTTTGAACTTTGATTTTTCAAATGAAGATCTAATGTATGTTGCAACCACTGAAAAAGGCTCCCAAGGAGGCCATCATTGGAAACTAAACTTTGATGGTGCCTCAAACACTGTGGGTAACATAATTGAGGCAGTTTTGGTATCTCCAAATGGAGATCATTATCCCTTTACTAATAAATTGGATTTTTATTGTACAAACAATATGGCCGAGTACGAAGCATGTATCATGGGAATTCGTGCAGCCATAGAACACAAGATCAAAGTGTTGGAGGTCTATGGAGATTCTTCACTAGTGATCTATCAGCTCAAAGGAGAATGGGAGACAAAAGATCTTAAGCTGTTTGAGTATAGAAAACTGATCCTGGAGTTAATTGAGGAGTTTGATGACATCACTTTTTGTTACTTCCCACAAGATGAAAACTAGATGGATGATGCCCTGGCTATTTTGGCTCTCATGGTCAAAGTGAACAAATAGGAAGATGTAAAACCTATCCAAATGAATATTTATGAGACTCCGACCCATTGCTACAACATCAACGAAGAAGAAGAAAGAGATGATCACCCCTGGTATCACGATATACTATGATACGTGAAGAATTGTGAATACCCTAATAAAGCAACTGAAAATGATAAAAGGACCTTGAGAAGGTTAGCTAATGACTACGTCCTAGACAGGGAAATCTTATATAAAAGACGAAAGGACCAAGTGCTATTAAGATGTGTGGATGACATTGAGGCTAAACAAATCTTACAGGAAGTCCATGAGGGTGTCTGTGGAACACATGCTAATGGTTTTACAATAGCAAAGCAAATCATGAGATTCGGGTATTATTAGTCCACAATGGAAGGGGATTGCATCATTAATGCTAAGAAGTGTCATAAGTGCCAAATTTATGGAGACAAGATTCACTTGCCTCCTTCACCTCTTCATGTTATGACTTCTCCATGGCCTTTCTCTATGTGGGGGATGGATTTCATTGGGTCGATCTCGCCAAAAGCTTCTAACAGGCATCGATTCATCTTTGTGGTCATTGATTACTTTACCAAGCAGGTAGAGGCTGCTTCATATGCCAATTTCACAAAATCAGTAGTCAGCAAGTGATTAAAGAAGGAGATCATATGTCGGTATGGAATGCCAGAAAGGATTATATCAGACAATGAATTGAATTTGAACAACAACACGATAACAAAAGTCGGTAGTTAGTTCAAAATTAAACACCACAACTCGTCACCATATAAACCAAAAATGAATGGTGCAGTTGAGGTGGCTAATAAGAATATCAAGAAGATTTTGGGAAAAATGACTGACACTTATAAACATTGGCATGAGAAGTTACCATTTGCCCTCTATACCTATCGAACATCGGTCAGGACCTCTACCGGGGCAACTCCTTTATCTTTGGTTTATGGAATGGAGGCTATTTTACCCATCGAAGTTGAGATTCTTTTCCTTCGACTCCTGTCGAAGCTGAAGTTCGATGAAGCAGAATGAATCCAATCCTGATATGATTAGCTAAACTTGATTGAAAAGAAGAGATTGAAAGCTATCCGTCATGGTCAAATGTACCAAAAACGAATGATGCAAGCTTACAACAAAAAGGTTTGCCCCAGAGAATTCCATGAAAGGGATTTGGTATTGAAGAAGATCCTTTCCATACAAAAGGACTTCAGAGGAAAATGGATGCCAAACTGGGAAAGGCCTTATGTGGTAAAGAACGCCTTTTATGGAGGAGCATTGGTATTGACGGAGATGGATGGCAAGGACTTGCCCAACCCAGTGAATTCGGATTCAGTCAAGAAATACTTCACCTAAAAAAAAAGAAGAAGAGGAGAGGCCAAAGCGGAAACTCGTAAAAGAGAGCCTTGAGACCGAAGGGGTTTTGAATTAAAAACCCGTGAAAGGGCGATTCAAATCTTGATCAAAGATGGGGCATGTGGTAATCTTGCTTTCTCCAAATTAATAAGAAGGAGAGATGTTACATCTTGGGGCATCAACAGAGTACTCTAGGTCCCCTAAACACATGTTGAGCTCAAAATGGTCCTTAAGAAGTTCGTGCAGATAAGCTCATGCTGCGATATTTTGGGGCACCTATGTTCCTCGTACTTATTTTGTATTCCAGCAATGTTTGCTTTCTTTGATTAATCTATTCTTCCCAAATTTCGTTACTGATAAATTTCAATTTTGTCCATCATTATGATCTTTTTCAAGCATTTCGCATTGAAATAACGATTGACGGGCTAATAATACTTTGTAAAAGGGTTTTGCATATTGCTCTAAAAAGTTTCCTAAATAGTACAAGAACCTGAAATATGACCATTGGTCAAGACTAACCAAATTCGAGAATTGGAAACAATTGAGGAAATAGCCCAAATTATGATTATTTCCTTGGGTTTTCTGCCAAAGATATCAGCTGAACAAGAAGGCAGGGTAACACGTCAGTGATAGAACCTTGATGAACAATGAGCAATGTCAACCTAAGCATTGAAAAGTGGATCATTCTCACAAAACGACATTCTGCATTCATGAAAATATCATTCATACACATCTAGTTAGGAGTATTTGATTCATTCTGATAATGACATCCTAGTTACTTGGCATAAACATAGGCCCATGAAATGGATTCTACAGGTCATGTTCCCTAGAGAATGGTGTAACAAATCAATAAAGTTACAAATCTCATACCCCTAAAGTTACAGTGCGATGGATTGAATTCATTATGGCGAATCTTATCTCCCTGAAGTTTCAGTGCAACAGATTAAAGCTACAAATTACAAATCTTATCTCCCTGAAGTTGTAGTGGAGCAAATTAAAGCCACAGATCTTATCTCCCTGAAGTTGCAGTGGAGTAGATTGAAGATAGCAAATCTTATCTCTCTGAAGTTGCAATAGAGCAGATTAAAGCTATAAACCTTATCACTCTGAAGTTGCAGTAGAGCAGGTTGAAATTACGAGTCTTATTTCTCTGAAGTTGTAATAGAGCAGACTGAAGATAGTGAATCTTATTTCCCTGAAGTTGCAGTGGAATAGATTAAAGCTACAAATTACAAGTCTTATCTCCCTGAAGTTACGGTAGAGCAGATTAAAGCTACAAACCTTATCTCCCTGAAGTTGCAATGGAGCAAGTTAAAAATAAATAAATCTTATCTCCTTGAAGTTGCAGCAGAGCAGATTGAAGACAGGCTACAAATCTTATCCCTCAGAAGTTGCAGTGGAGTAGATTAAAGCCACAAGTACAATCTCCCTGAAGTTGCAATAGAGCAGTTTAAAGTGACAAATCCTATACCTTTGGAGTTACAGTGGGTTGGATTAAATCAAATCACAAATCTCATCTCCCTCAAATTACAGCGGAGCAGATTGAAGCTACGAGTCTTATCTCTCTAAAGTTGCAGTGGAGTGGATTGAAGCAACAAGATGCAATGGACTGAAATGGGGCTACTTGAATAAGAGAAGACCAAAAGAAGTCAAAGCTCAGCGAGATTGGGCAAAATTGGTCTTTCTTAAAAGTCTTTGCCCTGTTCTAATTACACAATAATGAGTAAAGAGGGGCAGCTGTAATAAGCCCAATTTGCCCGGGCCCAATAAAAAAATACACCAAAATAAGCCTAATACACCCAAACCCAAATGGCCCCAAATTAAAAAAACCCTAGCCCAAACCTAAGGGCCCAAAATGCCCATGACTCTAAAATTTTCAGAAAACCATAGCCCCTAGGTCTACTGCCCCCCTAGCCTCTACCACTGTTAGCACCACCCTCACCACTGCCACCACTTGCCACCGCCACCTACAAAAGTCAGTAGCAAAAATGACAGCAAACAATAGCAAGCAATGTATATGAAATATTGTATTAAAATCAGGTTATAAAGGCCTCAAAAAATGTAAACTTTTTTGACACGAAGAATCAAATCAAGAAACAAAAAAAAAATACAAAAAGACGAAGCAAAACGGGAAAAAGGAAATCTAATCAGACTAAGGTTTATTTTTTTATTTTCTTTCTTTTTTCTTTCTCAAATCTTTTAATACATATATATAATATAAAAGAAAAAAACGGAAATGGAAGATATACCTGATTTTTAACCCTAGGAACCGAAAGGTTCCCCTTTCTTTTTAGCCATTTTTAGCCATTTTCTCTAAAAAAAAGGATCCCAGATCCAGAATCAGGGGTCTGAGAGGTTAAAAATGGACATTTTGAAATTTTTTGGGCCACAGTGGATGGCGGCCTCATCGCCAATGGTCGACGACCGGCGCGGCAGTAGTCTGCCAGAGCCATGGCCGGACCTTCAGGCTATTTCAGAGTAAATGGGGTGTTTGTTTCTTTTTTTTTTAAAGCTGGTTACAAATGAAATTATTTTTAGATTTTTAACTTATATAAGCCCTCTAAACGACGGTGTTTTGGGTAGGCCTCTCAAGCATCAAAACGACGTCATTTTGGGCTGATCCATGCGCCGACCAGACCCACTGCCCAGGATCCGCGTGTTTTCAACAAATGGTCTATTTGCGCATTTAGCCCTTCCACTTTTTTATCGTTTTACAGTTAAGTTTCTTTCATTTTTTAATTTTTGCCCTATAATTTATTTCGACTTTCAACTTCGTCCACCTTGAAGCTGTGCATTTTAGAGGGTAGGGATTATTGCCCATTTTGGTCCCTCCTTGTTATTCGCACGTTCAACTTGGTCGTTTTCTTTTTTATTTATTTTTGATTTGCCCCAAATTTCTATTTTAAAGTTCAATTTAGCCCTCTTTTTTGTTATTTTTCTATTTTATTATTAAATTAATTAATTTAATATTATTCCTATTATTATTATATTTCCTTTTTGTATTTATTTTTCTATTATTATCTTTTAAATACACCTATTTTATCATTCTATTATTTATTTACTTATATCCTTTTATAATTTCAAACTTTAGATTATTTACTATTTTATTATTACTAATATTATTCTTATTTTCACTTATTTATTTATATCCTTTTATAATTTCAAACTTTATTATTTTTGTTGTTATTAATATTATTATTTTTAGCCGTTTTACATACCATTTATTTATGTATTTGTTTACTATTATTTTTAGTTTTACTTATTATTTTTCTTTTATTTGTAATCAGTTTATTTGTTTCATTTATTTATTTACTCTCGCCTTTTTATTATCATTATTGCATTTATTTTGTTATGCATATTAGCACCATGATTTATTTTTACATTTTCACAACAAATTTGGGTTACATTAATTTTACTCGATACATAAATTATGATTTTAAAATAAGTGATACTTCGTATTTTGAGTTTCAAAAGGTCGTACCCTAACTTACGGGGTTTCAATTTTCTCGATAAATATGAAGAAACGAACATTTAAAAAAACCTGAATTTTAAATTATCTCGGGAATCAAGAAAAATCGTGTTCTAACTTACAGAATATGATTTCTTTCTAAAACTGAGATAATCGAATATCTTTCAAAATAAGTAAATTTTTCGGCGTTTACTTTCGTATTGAGAATATAAGACATTGTGTCCTAACTTATGGGACGTAATTCTCTTTCTCGATTAACATGAAATATGCCCATTTCTCGAAAGATTTCAATATTTTAACAAAGGATCGTATTTTAAATCACTTCAATATTTTCAATTCTCGGCACTAAAAAACACGAAGTAATCAACTAGGTACCAATTTTGGGCATTATGAGGGTGCTAATCCTTCCTCGTGCGTAATCGACTCCTAAACCCGTCTTTCTGAATTTCGTGGACCAAAATTGTTGTTTTAATAAATCAAACCGTTTATTAAAAACAACCACTTTTCAAGGTGACCGATTTCATGGTGGCAATTCCCATGTTCGTTTTCGTCGACCCCCTTTTAAAAAAAATGGTTTCGACATCTCCAATTTCCTACGGCCCCCCAGGAGGATCTATTTCAGTTACTTAGACAGCGCCTACTCGATCTAGGCCGCTATATCAATTTGGCCGCATTGGAGCTGGTCCAACTAGCTGATAATGTTCGCGCCTTCATTACCACAGCTCTGTGGGAAAAATTCTTCCCCATCATCGAGCCCACCTACATGGAGCTTACTTTGGAGTTCTGCACAACATTTCTTCTACCACAGGTCATGACCACTAATGACAAGCTAGGCACCATCACTTTTTGACTTGGTGGTTTGGTGCATCAAATAAGTTTCCCCGAGTTCGGTGCTGCTATGGGACTCTACACTGAGGACTTCATGAGTGCCGAGAACTTTCTTCATCTACACCAGCACATCCATTGCACACCATCACGTTGTCGGACAGATCTTGCAGCGAGCCAAACACTTTATGATATGAGTCACTCGAAAGCAACCTCTCTTCCTCCAGCCTTACGGTATCTTCATGCACTTTTAGCTCACACTTTGACCGGTAGGAGAGAGAGTACTGGAGTCGTTAGTACTATGACGCCTATTTTCTATGAAGCATGGCACCGGGCATATCCTTGACTTGGTATACTTCATTGCCTTAGCCTTTCACCATCAGACTGACCACCACAGGAACGGCCCCATCTGTTCAGGCCCTTATATGACTTTCCTTGCTCGACACTTCGGTCTTCTCGACACAACGGAGCTGTAACAGCTCGATTTTGGGCCTAGTTTGAACAGTGGTTTCGAGACCACAAATACAAAGAGAAAAATTTTATTTTTATTATATTTTTATGGCCTACGATTTCACGAAATGATTTTATGAAAATTTCGTTTGAAAATTTTGACGTTTGGGCACTCAATTTAGTTAAAAGGACTAAATCGTAAAAAGTGAAAAAGTAAAGTTCTACATGCTAGAGGTGTCCAATTGTTATGAAATTTTAAATTGGAGGTCCTTATATGGTAATTAGACCATTGGTTAATTTTTGGACAAAAACGGACATGGTTAGGCATGTTTCCAAAGTTTTTCATTAAGGGCATTTTGGTTATTTAGTTATTAAAATGAATTAAAAACAAAATTTAAAAGTCAATTTTTGTCCATCTTCAACCCCTTGGCTGAAACTTGCATGGAGAAACTATGGCTAGGGTTTTTCAAGCTTCCAAGCTCGATTGTAAGTTCGTTCTAGCCCCGTTTTTAATGATTTTTATGTTTTGTAATCCCCATAACAAGATCTATCTATTTCTACCATTTATCTGAGCTAGGGTTGATGTTTAAAAGTTCAACCATGTGCTACATGTGTGTATTTTGATGTTTAAGGGAGGAATATAAATGTTTTTTGTGTGTTAAATGACTTTTACTAAGTGGTTTTCGGTGAAAATGCTAAAAATGACTAATTTGTAAAAGTTATAAAATTTGTCATAAAAGAGTGATTTAGTGAAAATTGTGGGCTGCTATAGTTATGAAAATGATTTGGCTAGGCTTAAAGAACAAACAAATTGAATGAAAATCATTTTAGGAGCCTAGGGGCAAAAGTGTAAATATGTGGAACTTTAGTGGAAAAAATGTAAATTTTCCATAATGTGATTTTTGGATCAAATTGAATAATGTGACTAATAAATAAGCTAAATATGATATTATAGATCAAGGAAAATGAGATTCGGACCTAGAACGAGGGAAAATCGAGTATTTCACGGTTAGGTCTATTTTCGCCATTTTTAGTATCGAGATAAGTTTATAAAAAAATAATGCAACATATTATTATATGTTTAATGCTTAAATATTGCATGAAATGTATATGTATATGTATTTTTCTCTATGAAATTAATTCGTGATGTCTCAATGACAACTCGACAAAAGTTGACGTCTCAGAAATCCCAGTTGAACCCTAGGAATAGATAAGATCCGGATATCACGACATTTGAGTACTGAGATCTCAAATAAGAATATGGCATCGGCATCAAAATGAAATCCCATATAAGACCATATTTGAGGTATTGCATCAGCATCGATAAAAGATCCCGTATAAGACCACGTTTGGGACATGGCATTGTCATCAGTATGAGATCCCATCTAAGACCATATCTGGGATATGACATTGGCATCGATATGAGGTCCCGTATAAGACGATGTCTGGGACATAGCATCGGCACCGTTATGAGATTTCATGTAAGACCATAGCTGGGCTATAGGCTTCGATATGAGATTACATGTAAGACCATATACGGGATATGGCATTGTACGACATATGCATGATTTCAAAGTATCATTTAGTATTCCAAGTGGTTCAATGGGTAACCCAATGAGTATGTCAAAGATGAGAAAGAGTATGTAAGTATTACGAATTGGTACAGGTATGTACTTCAAGTTTACAAGCATTGACTTCATGACATTGTGAGTTCATGATTTCTACGAGAATGTCTTTATGAAAACTTTATGTATATTGGATATTTGGAAAGAATGTAAATGAGTAAGTCATACCTATGAGAATTGTAACACCCCAAATCCGGCCCAAACGTTATGACCCGATCCGACATGCCACATTGAAGCGTTCAAAACATTTTATGTTGTTGATCCAGAAAAACTTACTTAGTGTTTTAAAAGATAATTTCATTATAGGTTAAAGTGAATGGAAGCTGTGCACCAGGTAGGAAACCGGAAAAGAGGTGGTCAGTCCATCGGACAACTTAAGTACCAAGCTCCCTTCGGATCTAATCATAGACATGCATACCGCCATTGCCACACCTTAACGTCATGGATATTTCTAGGAAACTGATTTGATTAAGTCATTTTTAGGAAAAGTGATTAATTTTGGAAAATACTTTCATTGCGGAAGCTTTGCTTGTTGTCATGTTATTTTGAAATCAATTGTTGTTTTTGAAATCGCGCCCTAAAGCTATCCAATTTCAACAGTTAAACTAAGTAATACCTATCTTAGTAATACATATTAAAACCATCAAAAATAATTAAGCGGCCTTATTACAACTTAAAAACCCAAAACTTCAAACGTAAATAAAAGGATGTCCAGTTCACGAGAAGAAAATCAAACTTTCGAGCAATGTGGCCACTCTGAATTCCCTCACGACTCCAAGCCCACTATGGTTGGGGATTACCTGCGTGGATGAAAATAAAAGGGGTGAGTTTGGGGAAACTTAGTGTGTAAATTAACCTACCCATAGCCTATATCAGCTCAAACCACAGAAATAGAATAAGTTGGCCTTAGCCCCGAACAGAATTCAGAATAAAACCCATAGGCCCATAACAGAACAGAACAGATATTACATGTTTATGCAGAAACCCAACCCAGATCCATCCATAACACCCCCATGCCAGCCTTACACCATGTGGGGAGACTACTCGACCCACCCAACCACTACACACCACAGAAATCGCAGCGAGGCTGCCAGATATTGTGACGAAGTCTCCAGATACAGATATTGCGGCAGAGCCACCAAAATAGATATATGTGGCAGAGCCACCAGATCAGATAATTGTGGCATAGCCATCAGGACAGATATATGTGGCAGAGCCACCAAATCAAATAATTGTGGCATAGCCACCAGGAAGCTTCCTCCATAGTATAACCCAAGTCCCCATGCAACAAATATATAATCATGGCATACATCATACAGAATCAGATCGTCATGCTTTTCAGTCAAAAGTAATCCTAGGGGTATAATGGTAATTTTGCATACATAGGGGTATTCAAGTAATTTAACTATTCTTAAGGTTTTCATACATAACATAGCCATTTACGTACGATCAGAAACACTTACAGCGTTTTCTTACAAATTTGGGCCCGTTGGCCCATTATCCCGTTTTTGACCCATTAAGCCCAAAAATATCGAAATGCATAGAATCATGCACTCTGCAGTCTTATCACTTTAATTTACCATATACATCAAACTATTAATCTCATGAGCATTCACACACTCACAAAATCTCAAAATACCGGCTTTTCGGTATTTCGACTTTTCGGCTTGTGCTGATCTAGTCTATAAGAGGGTGTTAGTTACACACCTGTTTGCGACGATATGCTGACGAGATCCACACACGAGCTGCCTACAATTGAATTACTAACACATTAATCTAACTATTCAAAAACGAACTACGTATTAAACCCTTACAATATTCGGCCAACCACACCTACAGATCATAGTAAGCTTATAAGAAATCAATAAGCAACTCATTAACAAATTTTTGTCAATGTTTACCACATAATCATAATTTCACTGCAAGCTGTCTTCCTGAGCAATAGTCACTAAATCATTTATAACTGGAGCTACGAAACTCCAAATCAAGTTTCGTTAATTTTCCCTGAAAATAGACTCATATATATTCTATCCATAAAATTTTCAGAATTTTTGGTCTGGCCAATCAATACCATATTTTTCTTAAAGTTTCTCATGTTTCACTGTTTGACCAATCTGACCACTCTTCATTACGAATCAAATTTCTCATTGTACAGAATTCAAAATATGTTCTTGTTTATTTCATTTGAAACTAGACTCATTAATATTTAATTACATAATTTATTCACCTTCTAACTCATCTCTCACAATTTATGGTGATTTTCCAAAGTCACGTTACTGCTGCTGTCCCAAGCAGATTTATTACCAAATCACTCTTTCACACATAACTTGCATGCATGTTATTTAAACATGTATATCACCAATCAATCATCACACATCTATGATTTTACTTAAGTATAATCTCCATTTCATCATTTTAAAGCACAACATGTTAGCCAATTTTTCCCTTTAACATCTAAGGCACATGCATGCTCATTTGTTTGGCTCAACTTCACCTATCTTCCATTTTTCATCAAAAGAACATGAAACAACAACCATTTCTTTCATTTTAATTCATGACTAAATGCTCACAACACAACTAAAAAAACCAAAATATGCTTCAAGAGTTAAGGTAGAATCAAGAAGAACTCATGAACCTCAAAATAAAAGCAAACTACCATGAACTTACCTTTAATTTTCTTCCCCAAGTGACCGAACATTCAAGAGCTTTCTCCTCTCCTTTCTCTTCTCTAACTTTAGGCTATGATGAACAAATATGGACAAAACTTTGTTCTTTTCACCCCCTTTTTTTTAATAAAATTTCATATTTCATCCATTTAATTCTTTAATACAAAAGACATGAAATTCCCATCATGGAACATTTACCTAACCCATTATCATGGAACATTTACCTAACCCATTATCATGGAACATTTACCTAACCCATTATCAATTTGTATCAATTTGTACCATAAATTATGAATATCAAGTGCACATTTTGTCTACAACAACATGATGGCTGGCCACTTCATGTAAAATGGGAGGTTTGTCATGCAAATCCTCCTATTTTGCACTCCTATTTATTTGGCCACTTCAATTTAGCCTATAGCATTTTCAAACATTTTCACATAGGTCCTATTTCATAATTTCACCCCCTTTTTCTTATGGAACAAAAAAATTAACTAAAATTGCCAGGTTCTATCTTAAGCTTGGGCCTTCTAGAGGCCCACTAACATAATTAAACCTATGCCAACATTCATAGAATTCCTGAAAATTGGGCTTTACAAGAATGATCTTGTGATGACCTTGTGATTATAGGTCTATACTTATGATGTATAAATATGTGGTAAATTTGATTGATGATCATGTGTGAGGCTTTTAGGCCAAATTAAATTGAGACATGATATGTTTAAGTCTTTTTTGTTGATGTATAGGTTAAATTGGCCAATGAATGGCATGTAAATATTTGATAATGGCTAGATATAGATGTGCTTTGGTGTTATGTATGTTTAAATGAAAGTTAATACAAAGAATTCGTGAATGAGTAAAATTAGCATTAAAACAGTTTTGGACAACAGCAGTAGTAGTATAACTTTGAAAAATCACCAAAAATTGTGGAAACCTAACTATAGGTTTAATAAGACATTAAATTAAATCTTATTGATTCTAGTTTCACATGGAAGAAATGGTGAAAGAAAAAGAATCTCATATTATGAGATATTTTAATTTTCGTGAGACAAGATCAGAATGATTTTGGATTCCCCTATTTTGACTTTGGAAAATCATTAAAAATTTTATAAAAATAATTATGGGTTAGAATTTATATGATTAAATTATTAATGAGTTTATTTTCAATAGAAACAAACAGGAACATCATCTGAATCCCGTACTAAGAGATAATTAATTTTTAGTAAAGAAATGTAAAAGTTGTCAAACAGCAGAACATCGGAAATTTTGAAGAATAAAATGTACTTATTGGCTAATCCATAAATTTTGAAAATTTTATTGCAGAAAGATATATGAGTCTAGTTTCAAAAATCTTAATTTAGAATTCTGTAGCTCAAGATGTTAATAATTTAGTGACTATGACGCTAGTAAACAGCTTGATATGAACATAAGTAAAAATTGCAATTATGATTATTTTACCTTGAGATCATGATGTGAGAATTGGTAGAAGCATGTTAATAATTTGCTTATTATTTTCATATGGACTTACTAAGCTATATAGCTTACCCCCTCCTTTTCATTTCTTTAGTGTTTCCAGGTTAGCTTGGGGTTGGAGATCGTCGGAGGCAGCATTACACTATCAAATTATCAATTTTGGGGTATCGATAAACCTTAAGTGTTTTCAAGTGAGTGGCATGTATAAAGACTTAGTCCTTTGTGTTATGTGTTTAATGTTTTGGCCAAATGTATTGTCTTATAATGATTCAAGTGTATATGGCCATGAGATGTGGCTTATATTGGTTAGGGGTTTGTAAACCTATTTATCCATGTGCAATGTGCTAACACCTTGAAATGTGATCATGTGCTTATATGTACGGAGATCTTGTGTGATGTGGTTATACTTTTTTTGTCATAATTAAGTTGAAGTTAATTAGTATGATGATAACCGTGGTATAAAAGTATAAGTGGTATTATAATAGACAAGGCCAAATGAGTATGAGAAACACAAGTATGATGACATGCAAATGTTATGTTTGTAACTTAATTGAGGTTGTTTAATCTTTAATTGGATCTATGCCTTTGATGTTGTATAAGTGTGTGAGGGATTAAGGTTGACCAAGGCTTGGAAAATAGCCTAAGTGTTGGCCACACGGACAGAGACACGGCCGTGTATCTCAGCCGTGTAGAAGAAACGGCCTAGTATATGGGCATGTGTCTTGGCTGTGTGACCTTAAAATATTGCTGGTGTCACAAACAGAGAGTTGCACGGGCTGAGTACACGGGCATGCCCGAGCCATACGAGCGTGTGACTCTCCAAAACTAGAAAATTTTCTAAGTGTTGTAAAAAGTTCGTAAGTTCTCGGTTTAGTCTCGAACCACCCCCGATGTATGTTTTGGGCCTCGTAAGCCCGTATAACAGACATTATGAATATGAATGAATTTTTGTAATTTGAACAAAATTTTTTTATGGCTCGGTTTTACATAGTTGTGTACGTTTAAGTCCGATAATGCTTTGTACCCTGTCCCGGCCTCGGACTCAGGTAAGGGGTGTTACAGGAGCAGTCCTCTACATTTACCCTAGTCGGCCAAATGTCCCTACAGTAATCCCGAGCATGAATCATATAAGGATGATATAGCAGAATCGTGGAGTGGGTCCTCCCCAGTATCGACTATTTCACTCTGATGCTTAGAATAAACCCCAAGGACTTCACTGATGATGTTCTTCTCCATAACGAGGACCCACCACAGCCTCTACCTTTGAGTCACCGCACTATTCCTTCTGCTACTACTTGAGTGGACCTCCCCAAGCGATTCGTTCGCTTCAAGCAGTGCTGCATTTAGTGATTCGACAGTCTTGAGGCGACATTGCAACAGATATGTCAGCATCTCCATATCTCCTCTTCAGCACCGACAACTCACGACACAGACGCATCTGATGATGAGGACCATTGAGTCCATTTATTTTATTTTGTTTTATTTTATTTTATTTTATTTTATTTTATTTTATTTTTATTTTTATTTTTATTTTCCTAGACCTCTCTCGCTTTTATATTTTTAATTATATTTTTATTTATTATATTTTTTTCTAATCGGGTTAGTAACCATTTAATATTCTTCACCATTTGTGTTTATTTTCTTATTAGTTGCTCGGAATCATGCACTACATTTAGATTTGTCTATAATTCCACTTTTCACTATTCTGGGGATTTGATCTACTCTTCAGGGTAGTTTCAGTTTTCTCCCTCTCTTATGACATTCTGATTATACTATGATTATATATGTTTGTACATTAAGGACAATGTACATCTTAAGTGTGGGGAGGTTATTTATAGAATTATTAGAAAATCTTTGAATTATGACTTGTGTTTAAGTAATTTTCTCATACTTCTATTAGAATAAATTTTTATTAATTTATGATTTTTATTGGTGTGTTTTGGATCAAATTCATAGGTATTTGTGCATTGATTGTTTAAACCTTAAGACATGAGAAAATCAAGCATGATGAGTTTATTTTCAGAATTAAATTTTTTTTAGGTTGTTTCCCTGAATTAAGGTATTATCTTGAAGTTTGAAATTTACAAGGTTGACATCAAAACCATAATTTTTTGTGAGATTTTAAGCCTTTAGAGCATATACTTTTCTTGCTCATTTTATTATTGGATATGAGTGTGTCAATATTGATTTGTTATTGGAGAACTTGCTTCGATTATGCATGTCGAGACCAAACCTTTGATTTGATATACTAAGATGATAAAGGCACTTAGGTTTTAACCCAATTATCCCATAAAAAGACTACCTTCATAATTAACCCTTAGTGAACCCCTTTGTGTAATAGTCCGGTTTAGACCCTAGTCGAAATAGTGGTTTTGGGACCACAAATCCTATTCAAAAAAAATTAAATATATTTTTCGTGCTTATTATATGTGAACTAGTATGTGTGAAAATTTCGTACAAAAATTTAATCGTTTGTGTGCTCAATTTGATAAAATGACCTAATCACGTAAATTGTAAAAGTTGCCTGTTGTTTGTTAAAGTGCCTATTTGATGTGTCTCTTTAAATATGAGGCCCTTATGTGGTTATTTGACCATGGCATGCATTAAATGACTTAAATGGGCATTAGATGATGGTTTATTAAGATATGATACAAGGGAAAAATGGTAAACTAGTTATAAATGATATGTTAAATAAAAGAAAAGCTTAAATTAGTTCATTTTAAGTCTTCTTCCACCGGAAATAAGAGAATAAGAACACCATTTCTAGGGTTCAAGCATTCGACATTCACATTACTTGATTAAGTTATGGTTTTGACTCGATTTTTTATAATTTCTACGTTTTTCTAATCGTTGCACTGTATTCTATCAAGCCCATGCCCTAATTTCTGATTTTGTTGATGATTTTGAAATATGCCTTGATGAAATTGTGAGCTTTGTGATGTTAGTTGCTGGAAAATAAAAGATATGTGTTGGGTTAATATATTTTGTCTTTGAATTTTTGACGAATTTGAGTAAAATGGCCTAAATTGTAAAAATGAAATTTTGAGGGACTAAAATGTAAAACAAATGAAATATATGGACTTGTATGAACTCCATAAAAATTTGGCTAAGCATACGTAAAAGGAAATTTTGTGTATTTTGTAATTTTGTGAATTAGGGACTAAAGTGTTAAAATTTGAAAATATGAGGGCTAATTTGTAAACTTCCCTATTGTGGATTGATTTGAATGATTTGATGAATAAAAGAGTTAAATTTGAATTTATATAGACCAAGAAACAAAGAAAATGGAATTAGATCGAGGGGAAACGAAAGTCGATGAATAGTCACTTGTTTCCGTTCATTTTCGTACGAGGTAAGTCTATATACAAATAAATGTGTTTTGAATTGAATTACTATCAATTATATGCTATTGATCTATTATGAATGATTATATTAGTTGAGAAAAATGAGGTATCCGAGAAAGTATCGACAAAGTTCCAACGTCTAAAAAGTCCTGTACAAACCTTAGGAATAGTTAGGATACATATGTCATGACATAGGATCCGATATGTTTTATCGTGTAAGACCACGTCCGAGACGTTGGCATCGACTTATGAATTACGTGTAAGACCACGTCTGGGATGTTGGCATCGTATTTAATTTCTTGTAAGACCCTGTCTGGGATAGTGTTATTGATATTTGATTACATGTAAGACCACGTTTGGGACGTTGGCATTGTACGAGCTTTTCGAGTTATCCGCGTATCCTTATGATTTTGGACGGTTCAATGGGCATTCTGAGATATGAATGATTATATAAAATGTGTATCCGATTCAGGTACGTTTGAATTGTACACTATGTTGAGAATGGAAGGTAAGTACATGTACCTTTGTGAACATATGATATAATTATGAGAAAATATGTTATATGAGCATATGGATTGGAAATATGTGAATTGTATGTGAACTATGTGGTATATGTTAGTATCTTAGCCATGAAGTATATGTATTTTTATGATGTTTATATGCTTAAGTTGATAAGATTTGTATATGGATTACTAAGCTTTTGAAAGCTTACTTTGTGTGTGTTTGCATTGTTTTATAGATATCGTAGCTATTGAGAGCTCGGGCAAGGATCGTCACCACACTATTGAATCTTATTTTGGTACCTTTAGACATTGTGAATATAAAAGTATGGCATGTATAGGCTAGAAGTTTTTGGATATATTTTGTAATGTATTTATATATCATGCCATGTGATATGGCTAGTTTGTGTTTGAACTTATGGTTTGATTTTGATATATGCTATGTGACGTAAATGTGCCATTATGATGTGCATTTGGTTGGCCAAAAGAATTGGTCAATTTGGTAAGTTTTGGTATGTGCATATTATGGAATTTGGTAAGAATTTGGCTTGAAATTTGATTGAGTGATTAAGGTAAATAAACCATATATTTTGGTATGTATTAGCTTATGGAATGACATGAGATTGGTTGATATTATCATAGTATGAATTATGTATGTTTTGGTATTGAAATTAGCTAAAATTATAGTGAAAATATGCTAGGTTTGATGCTTGTAGGTTTGAACCAAGTTGGGTGGCAAATTGGTTTTTCAAATAGCCTATTTTTGTCCACATGGGCAAAGACACGGGCGTGTGTCTTAGCCGTGTGCGACACACGGTCATGTTGCACGACCATGTGTCCCCTGGGGTACCTTACGATTTTAAGTCAGTCTTGAACACGGTCAAGGCACACGAGCATGTGGCTAGCCGTGTGACCCAAGTCAGTCTCGACCACGACCAAGGCACACGAGCATGTGGCTAGCCGTGTGACCCAAGTCAGTCTCGACCACGACCAAGGCACACAGGCATGTCTTGTGGTCGTGTCATTAGGTCAGTATGTATGCCCTATTTTGACACGGTCTAGATACACTGGCGTGTCTAAAGCTATTTGAAGTACACTGCCTATTCACACAGGTGTGTGACTTATACAACTTTGAAAAAATGTTTAAATTTTCAAAAAATTTTATATGAGCTCAGTTTAGTCCCGGCTCTTTCTAATGTATGTTTAAGGTCTCGATGACCTATATAAGGGACATTATGATAATGTTTGACTATGATTGTAATATCCTAAATTAGGGCTTAATCAGAATAGTGGTTTCGTGACCACAAATCCGAGATAGAAATAATTATTTTATAATTATTTTGATTATTATGATATGATTGCATTATTGTGTGAAAATTTCATGATGAAATTCTATGCCTAAAGTGCTTAAATTGAAAGTAGGGACTAAATAGAATAAGTTGCAAAATTTGCATTCTAGAAGTTTTTAGTATGAAATTGCATTGAAATATTAATTAGGAGGTCTTAAATAGAAATTTGACCAATTTTAAGTTCATGGACAAAATTAGGACATGGAAGGAATTTTGAAAGTTTAGTAAGGAGAAGCATTTTGGTCATTTGGATATTAAATGAAATAAAATGGGAAAAATAACACAAAATTGGTCATCATCCTCCTTAGTTGCTGCCGAATTCTCCCTCTCTCCATAGCTAGGGTTTCTTCAACTTTCAAGCTCCATAATAAGTGATTCCAAGCCCTGTTTTTAATGTTCTTTACGTTTTTGGAATCCCAGAAGCTCGATTAAGTTTATGCTAGCAATAATTCAACCTAGGGTTTATATTTGGAAAAATACCCATAGGTGAAATTTGTGTATTTTGATGTTTTATGATAGAATATGGGGTTTTAAATTATGTTAGACAACTTGTGCTACTCGGTTTTGAGTGAAAACGAGTAAAAGGGCTTAATCGGCAAAAATACCTAATAGTCACAAGTATATGTTAGAGTGAGAATTTGATGTTGCCATAGAAGGGAAAAGTGATCAGCATGTTATAAAACATAAGAATAAGGAATAAAGTTTAATTCCCGAGCCTAGGGGCAAAAGTGTAATTATGCAAAAGTTTAGGGGCAAAAGTGTAATTTTTCAAAGTTCAGATTAAATGCTGTTTTGATGAATGTATGTATTAAATAAGATTAATTTGGTATTATAGATCAAGAGAAACGAGATTCAAGTCGAGATCGAGGAAAAGAAAAGATTGTGGACTAAATTGCAAAATCTTTATATTTTGGTACCAAGGTAAGTTCATGTGTAAATAATGTAGCATAATTGTTATTTTTAAGTTATTGATGTTAATTATATGATATGCTGATTTTTAATCGTGAAATATTATGCTTTGTGGCTAATGTTAAGTAATATGCAAATTATGTTTACTACTTGATAAATATGAATTGCTACCGAGTATCGGTTCCGATATTCCATGGAAGACGGAAAATGTGAGATCAAGGGAAAAAACCCGTTTGAACCTTTGGAATAGATTAGGATACAAGTGACATGTCACTAGGATGGTTGAGCATCCGAACTCGCTGAGTTGAGTCCGAGTTCACTAATGGATGCAAATGTCCGAACTCGTTGAGTTGAGTCCAAGTTCGTGAGATGTAACTAGGCATCCGAACTCGTTGAGTTGAGTCCGAGTTCATTTATGGATGCGAACTCCCGAGCTCATTGAGTTGAGTCCGAGTTCACTTAGGGGCGGGTTACATGATTTCTTGATTACATATGTGGCACTTATGTGCAAATTATCCATGTATCCGAGTTATATTCCGATGTGTTTAACGGGTGAAATTTCTAGTTTAATGGAAGAGCACTTAAGATATAAGTGACGTTTTGGGTAAGTGTTGTGAAATGGACACTTTGGACAGGTATGTTCTTAACCCTCGGGTTGGAAATAGATATATCAACGATAAGATCGTAAGATGATGAATGATATTTAGAAATGTGATAAATGTTTTGGTGATACCAGGTTAAGGTTGTTTGGTATGATTGTATTGTTATGTTACTTGTTATTTGCATATGAACTTCCTAAGCATTTATGCTTACTCTTTCCTTTTCATTCACTGTAGTCTTGAACAAGCCGCTCTCAGAATCGTGACAGTCGAAAGTTCGATCACACTATCCAAAGGACTTTTATCTTGGTAAATGGCTTGTACAACTACTTAAGTATGGCATGTATAGCAATATACCTATTTTGTGTAAATAATTTTATGATATGGCCATGTTTGGTTGAGAAAATGTTTGATATTGATAAGTCATGGTGATGGCTAATTTAGATCATGTTTGATATCATGGAAGTTTAATAGGTTATCTAGTTCATAAAAATTCATGGAAAGATGAAACTTGCCTTAAAATGAATATTGCTGCAGCAATGACATGAATTTGAAAAATCACTAAAAATAGTATAAATGGAAATAAATGATGAGTAAGTTATGAAATTTAAGCTTAATGAGTCTATTTTCATGTGGATTGAACAAAACAGGCATATAAATTATATTTTATGAGATATTTAAACTTTTGTGAAACAGGGCCAGAGTGATTTCTGGATCCCTGTTCGACTTTAAAATTAATAATAAATTTTAAAAAATAATTAGAAGTTTTTATTTATATTTAAAGATTCCTTATTGAGTCTAGGTTTAATATAAACAAACCTCATAGTCATTTAAATTATTTATAGAGAGATATCTGATTCGTAATACACAGAGGTCGAGCGGTTGAACCTCAAACAGGGAGACTTTAATTAATAAACTGTACTAATTTGCCCAACCAAAATTCTAGAAAAAATTTTTAAATAGATATATGAGTCTAGATTCAGGAAAATTTATGGATCTTGATTTTGAGTTTCGTAACTTGAGATATGATTTTTCTTGTAAGCGTGACGTGGGTAGTTAGAAAGTGTGAATGTAGAAACAAATGATTTGAAGTTCTTAATTTGATAAATTATGTTCGGTAACCCCTCAAGCTCGACTCCGGCGATGGTCTCGAGCGTGGGGGCGTTACATTTAGTGGTATCAGAGCAGGTTTAGTCGGTTCTCGAACTACATGTTGTATGTACGGATTTTTGCTATACATGCCATATGTATGAATTGTGATAGTGTGACGATTTCTGACCTTTTTAAATGATTTTTATATAGTAAATGGATCCCAATCCAGCTGTGGCAGATGAAGTAGAGAGTAATGTGCCAGCTCCGACTGAAGGGGCAAGCACGATCGAAAACCCACCTCCTCATTGTTGGTCGGGGAGGAAGAGAAGGGATCGGAAGCCTTTCCCCAAATGATGAGTGCATGGTACACTGAGTTCGTTCGTACGAACCCAAATGTATGACCTCCCCCACCTCCCTCAATTCCTCAACCTATACCTCCGATGCCTCAAGGAGTGGATATGATAAAATTTCACAGAACCCCCGTTGATAGAATTCGTAAACAAGGGGCTGAAGAATTTAGAGCAAATATTGATGATGATGCAGAGAAAGCAGAGTTCTGGCTTGAAAATTCTATTCGGGTATTTGATGAATTATCTTGTACACCTGAAGAATGTTTGAAATGTGCTACATCTTTGTTGAGAGATTCAGCCTATAATTGGTGGAAGACTTTGATTTCGGTGGTACCAAAAGAGAGGGTAACTTGGGAATTCTTTCAAGAAGAGTTTCGGAAGAAATATATTAGTGAAAGATTTATTGATCAGAAATGTAAAGAGTTTCTTGAGCTGAAGCAAGGTAATATGACAGTCTCAGAATATGAAAGAGAGTTTGTTCGATTGAGTAAGTATGCTAGGGAATATGTTCCTACAGAAGCCAAGATGTGCCGACGATTTGAAGACGGGCTCAACGAAGACATTAAGGTATTTGTCGGGATCCTTGAACTGAAAGAAATGGTAGTACTGGTTGATCGAGCTTGCAAGGCTGAAGAACTACTTAAAGAGAAGAGAAAGGTAGAGGCCGAGACACGAAATTGGAAGAAAAGTCCAATGAGTAAGGCACCTTCACAAAGAACTCGGAAAGTCAAGAAATATGAATCCTCATTCCCAAGTTTCAGTTGGGCAATCATATGGAAATTTTAAGAAGCGAATGTGGGTCATAAATCTCGAATATACTGCACCCGTGTAGGGAACTCGAGATTTGTTAAACCTCGATGCGGTGTGGTAGAAATCATTTTGGTCCGTGCAAGAGCAAATGAATGTTTTCGATGTGGTTCTCAGATCATTTTATTAGAGACCCTTGAGAGAGAGCTGAGAAAGAAAAATTTTAGAGTGTAAAAGCTAGTGGTGCAAACTCAAGGGGAAAGTATCCGAGAAAAGCTGGAAGTGAAACAAGCAGTAAGAATGTAGCCAGAGATGCAGCAGTTAGATCTGAAGGAAGAGCTCTGGCTAGAACTTATGCTATTAAAGCGCGTGAAGATGCTTCCTCACCCGATGTGATTACCGGTACATTTTCTCTTTATGATATTAATGTTATTGCTTTGATTGATCTTGGTTCTACTCATTCATATGTATGCATGAAACTGGTATCTAGTATGAATATACCTGTTGAGAACACAGAATTTATGATTAGAGTGTCAAACCCGCTAGACAAATGCGTGATAGTTGATAAAGTAAGCAAGAAATTCCCTTTAATGATTCGGGGTCATTACTTTCCAGCTGACTTGATGTTGTTTCCGTTTGATGAATTTGATGTTATTTTGGGTATGGATTGGTTGACATTGCATGATGCTATAGTAAATTGCAAAGAAAAGGTTATAGAATTAAAATGTGAAAACGGTGATACTCTGCGGGTTGAATCAGATAAATCAGAGGCATTGTCTAGTGTGATTTCCTCGATGTCGGCTCAGAGATATTTGAGAAAGGGTTATGAAGCTTATTTGGTGTATGTAATTAATACAAAAGAAGTTGAAAAGAAAGTTGAATTAGTGCCGGTTGTGTGTGAATTTGCGGATGTATTTCCAGAAGAATTACCGGGTTTGCCTCCAATCAGAGAAGTAGAATTTGGTATTGATTTGATACTGGGAACAGCTCCGATCTCGATTGATCCATATAGAATGGCACCAACAGAGTTGAAAGAATTAAAGACGCAGTTGCAAGAGTTGACTGATAAAGGCTTTGTGAGACCGAGTTTTTCACCTTGGGGTGCTCCCGTGTTATTTGTGAAAAAGAAGGATGGTTCTATGAGATTATGTGTTGATTATCAGCAGTTAAACAAGGTGACAATCAAAAACAAGTATCCATTGCCGAGAATTGATGATTTGTTTGATCAGCTAAAAGGAGCGACATGGTTTTCAAAGATTGACTTGAGATCTCGGTATTATCAGCTGCGAGTAAAAGAGTCAGATGTGCCTAAAACTGCTTTTAGAACAAGGTACGATCATTATGAATTTTTAGTTATGCCATTCGGGTTGACAAATGCTCCTGCTGTGTTTATGGATTTAATGAATCGCATATTTCAGACATACTTGGACAGATTTGTTGTGGTGTTTATAGATGATATTTTAATTTATTCAAAAGATGAGACAGAGCATGCTGAGCATTTGAGGATAGTTTTGCAAACTTTGAGAGATAAGCAACTGTATGCTAAGTTTTGTAAAAGTGAATTTTGGCTCCGGGAAGTTGGATTTTTGGGTCATATTGTTTCAAGTGATGGTATACGGGTTGATCCTAGTAAAATTTCAGCCATTGTTGATTGGAAACCACCGAAAAACGTAACTGAAGTTAGAAGTTTCTTGGGGCTAGCTGGGTATTATCGGCGGTTTGTAAATGGATTTTCTATAATTGTTGCTCCTATGACTAGACTACTCCGAAAGGATGTTAAATTTGAATGGACGGAAGAATGTCAACAGAGTTTCGAAGAATTGAAAAAGTTATTAACTGAAGCACCAGTGTTGATACAACCCGAATCAGGTAAAGAATTTGTGGTGTATAGTGATGCTTCTCTAAATGGTTTGGGGTGTGTCCTCATGCAAGAAGGAAAAGTTGTGGCTTATGCTTCGAGACAGTTAAAACCTCATGAGAGGAATTATCCTACTCACGATTTGAAATTGGCTGCGGTGGTATTTGCTTTGAAGATTTTGCGGCATTATTTGTATGGTGAAAAGTGCCGAGTATATACCGATCAGAAAAGTCTTAAATACTTGATGTCACAAAAAGACTTGAATTTGAGACAGCGAAGATGGTTGGAGTTATTTAAAGATTATGAGCTTGTTATTGATTATCATCCGGGAAAAGCGAATGTGGTTGCCGACGCTTTAAGCAGAAAGTTGTTGTTTGCTTTGAGAGTTATGAACACTCAGTTGAAAATTTTAGATGACGGTTCAATTCTAGCAGATTTAAGAGCAAGACCGATATTTTTACAAGAGATTTCTGAAGCTCAGAAAAATGATCAAGATTTGCTAGCCAATGTAAAACAAAGGTGAAGCGATACGGATCGATTTGAAATCGGTTCGATGGTTGTTTGATGTTTAAAATTGGATTTGTGTACTGAAAAATGATGAGTTGATTCAAAAGATTTTGCATGAAGCACATAATGGTTGTTTAGCGGTTCATCCGGGCAGTACGAAGATGTATAATGACTTGAAGAAAATGTACTGATGGAGTGGAATGAAAAGAGATATTTCTGAGTTTGTATCAAAGTGCTTCGTTTGTCAACAAGTGAAAGCTGAACACCAAGTACCTTCAGGATTACTCCAGCCTATTATGGCTCCTGAATGAAAATGGGATCGAATTACTATGGATTTTATATCAGGGTTGCCGTTAACTCTAGGGAAGAAAAATGCCATCTGGGCAATAGTTGATGATCGACTAAATCGGCTCATTTTATTCCTAATGACGCATGATTATTCTCTTAATAAGATGGCTGAATTGTATATCCGAGAGATTGTTAGACTTCATGGGATACCTTTGTCAATCATTTTCGGATAGAGATCCGAGGTTTACCTCACGATTTTGGCAAAAGTTGCAAGAAGCGTTAGGTACAAAGTTAAATTTCAGCACTGCCTTTCATCCACAAACTGATGGACAATCAGAGAGAGTAATTCAGATTCTTGAAGACATGCTCAGATGTTGTGTATTGGAATTTCAAGGTAGTTGGGAAAAGTATTTACCGTTGGTAGAATTTGCTTATAATAATAGTTATCAGACAAGTTTGAAGATGGCACCTTATGAAGCATTATATGGTCGTAAATGTCGGACGCCACTGTATTGGACTGAACTCAAGGAAAATCAGATTTATGGAGTTTATTTAGTAAAAGAAACTGAAGAAAAGGTGAAAGTGATTCGAGATTGTTTGAAAGCTGCTTCAGATAGATAGAAATCTTATGCGGATTTGAAACGAAAGGAAATGGAGTTTCAAGTTGGTGATAAGGTATTTTTAAAAGTGTCTCCATGGAAGAAAGTCCTTAGATTTGGACGAAAGGGCAAGTTAAGTCCGCGTTTTATTGGACCGTATGAAATAATTGAAAAAGTTGGACCGATAGCATATCGGCTAGCGTTACCACCTGAATTAGAGAAGATTCATGATGTGTTTCACATATCTATGTTACATCGGTATCGTTCGGATCCTTCACATATAATTTCACCGACAGAAATTGAACTACGACCGGATATGACTTATGAAGAAGAACCGATTAAGATTTTAGCTCGAGAAGTCAAACAACTAAGAAATAAAAGTGTTGCACTTGTGAAAGTGTTGTGGCAAAAGCATGGGGTAGAAGAGACTACATGGGAACCTGAAGAAACTATGAGAAACCAATACCCACACCTGTTTACCGGTAAGATTTTCGAGGACGAAAATCCTTAAAAGGAGGGGAGAGTTGTAATATCCTGAATTAGGGCTTAATCAGAATAGTGGTTTCGTGACCACAAATCTGAGATAGAAATAATTATTTTATAATTATTTTGATTATTATGATATGATTGCATGATTGTGTGAAAATTTCGTGATGAAATTCTATGCCTAAAGTGCTTAAATTGAAAGTAGGGACTAAATCGAATAAGTTGTAAAATTTGCATTCTAGAAGTTTTTAGTATGAAATTGCATTGAAATATTAATTAGGAGGTCTTAAATAGAAATTTTACCAATTTTAAGTTCATGGACAAAATTAGGACATGGAAGGAATTTTGAAAGTTTAGTAAGGAGGGGCATTTTGGTCATTGGATATTAAATGAAATAAAATGGGAAAAATAACACAAAATTGGTCATCATCCTCCTTAGTTGCTGCTGAATTCTCCCTCTCTCCATAGATAAGGTTTCTTCAACTTTCAAGCTCCATAGTAAGTGATTCCAAGCCCCGTTTTTAATGTTCTTTACGTTTTGGAATCCTTAAGCTCGATTAAGCTTATGCTAGCAATAATTCAACCTAGGGTTTATATTTGGAAAAATACCCATAGGTGAAATTTGTGTATTTTGATGTTTTATGATAGAATATGGGGTTTTAAATTGTGTTAGACAACTTGTGCTACTTGGTTTTGAGTGAAAACGAGTAAAAGGGCTTAATCGGCAAAAATACCTAATAGTCACAAGTATATGTTAGAGTGAGAATTTGATGTTGCCATAGAAGGGAAAAGTGATCAGCATGTTATAAAACATAAGAATAAGGAATAAAGTTTAATTCCCGAGCCTAGGGGCAAAAGTGCAATTATACAAAAGTTTAGGGGCAAAAGTGTAATTTTTTCAAAGTTCGTATTAAATGCTGTTTTGATGAATGTATGTATTAAATAAGATTAATTTGGTATTATAGATCAAGAGAAACAAGATTCAAGTCGCGATCGAGGAAAAGAAAAGATTGTGGACTAAATTGCAAAATCTTTATATTTTGGTACCAAGGTAAGTTCATGTGTAAATAATGTAGCATAATTGTTATTTTTAAGTTATTGATGTTAATTATATGATATGCTGATTTTTAATCGTGAAATATTATGCTTTGTTGTTAATGTTGAGTAATATGCAAATTATGTTTACTACTTGATAAATATGAATTGCTACCGAGTATCGGTTCCGATATTCCATGGATGACGGCAAATGTGAGATCGAGGGAAAAAGCCCGTTAGGAACTTAGGAATAGATTAGGATACAAGTGACATGCCACTAGGATGGTTGAGCATCCGAACTCGTTGAGTTGAGTCCGAGTTCACTTATGGATGCAAATGTTCGAACTCGTTGAGTTGAGTCCGAGTTCATTTATGGATGCGAATGCCCGAGCTTGTTGAGTTGAGTCTGAGTTCACTTAGGGGTGGGTTACATGATTTCTTGATTACATATGTGGCACTTATGTGCAAATTATCCATGTATCCGAGTTATATTCTAATGTGTTCAACGAGTGAAATTTCTAGTTTAATGGAAGAGCACTTAAGATATAAGTGACGTTTTGGGTAAGTGTTGTGAAATGGACATTTTGGACAGGTATGTTCTTAACCCTCAGGTTGGAAATAGATACATCAACGATAAGATCGTAAGATGATGAATGATATTTAGAAATGTGAAAAATGTTTTGGTGATACCAGGTTAAGGTTGTTTGGTATGATTGTATTGTTATGTTACTTGTTATTTGCATATGAACTTACTAAGCATTTATGCTTACTCTTTCCTTTTCATTCACTATAGTCTTGAACAAGCTGGCTCAGGAATCGGGACAGGTCGAAAGTTCGATCACACTATCCAAAGGACTTTTAACTTGGTAAATGGCTTGTACAACTACTTAAGTATGGCATGTATAGCAATATACCTATTTTGTGTAAATAATTTTATGATATGGCCATGTTTGGTTGAGAAAATGTTTGATATTGATAAGTCATGGTGATGGCTAATTTAGATCATGTTTGATATCATGGAAGTTTAATAGGTTATCTAGTTCATAAAAATTCATGGAAAGATGAAACTTGCCTTAAAACAGAATATTGCTGCAGCAATGACATGAATTTGAAAAATCACTAAAAATAGTATAAATAGAACTAAATGATGAGTAAGTTATGAAATTGAAGCAAAATGAGTCTATTTTCATGTGGATTGAACAAAACAGGCATATAAATTATATTTTATGAGATATTTAAACTTTTGTGAAACAGGGCCAGAGTGATTTCTGGATCCCCTGTTCTGACTTTAAAAATTAATAATAAATTTTAAAAAAATAATTAGAAGTTTTTATTTATATTTAAAGATTCCTTATTGAGTCTAGGTTTAATATAAACAAACCTCATAGTCATTTAAATTATTTATAGAGAGATATCTGATTCGTAATACACAGAGGTCAGAGCAGTTGAACCCTGAAACAGGGGAGACTTTAATTAATAAACTGTACTAATTTGCCCAACCAAAAATTCTAGAAAAAAATTTTTAAATAGATATATGAGTCTAGATTCAGGGAAAATTTATGGATCTTGATTTTGAGTTTCGTAACTTGAGATATGATTTTTCTTGTAACTGTGACGTGGGTAGTTAGAAAGCTGTGAATGTAGAAACAAATGATTTGAAGTTCTTAATTTGATAAATTATGTTCGGTAACCCCTCAAGCTCGACTCCGGCGATGGTCTCGAGCGTGGGGGTGTTACAATGATTGTGGATAATGTATATGACTTGAATGTTAAATGTTTTGATTTGTCCAGTAACGCCTTTAACCCTAGTTCGATGAAAGATACGGGTTAGGGGTGTTACACTTTGAACCTAACACACCATTTCTTGACTCACCCATTCATGTTAACCCATTACTCACTCTTTTGATTCATTGAGAATTTTTCCCATTTTATTGACTCCCGTTTCATCGAGATTTGATTTGGTTAGTTGCCTAACTATGCTCTTTTGTTTCATTTGCTAAGTTATTTCTTATTGTTCTTAAAAGAAAAAAGAAAAGAAAATATATATATACTTATATGTTGATTATTACTAGTTCTATGTTAATTGAGCTTGAACAGTTAAAATCATATTTTGAGAAGAAGCTCGTGTTATTCTTGATAAGTTTTCAATTGATGTAATTATTCAGCATTAGTTTATTTTTCTAGTTTGGTAATTTATCAATTCAATCTCGATTTTAATCAACTTTTTCAGCCTTTCTCCACACCCTTAACCTAAGCTCCATTAAAACCTCTTAAAGACCTTTTGATTTGTGTATCATCTCATTTTATAGTGGTGGAGATTTGATTTTCATGCAAGCCTATGGTAATGACTTTTCATGTTTGACTATTGAGTGCTTATTTTTGAACCTTAAACACTATGAGTGATTTGAGTGAATCTTTAGCGAAGATGTCAATTCTTGTCGGTTTTGAATTAAAGGTAATTACTTAGATAAAGGGAAATACCTATTTTTTTTCATGTGTTAAAAAATGCTCGACTTGGATTGTTTGAATCTTTAGTGCTTTTTTGAGTTGAATTATTAATGTATGATTATTTGTGAATTATTTCGAAACATTATTGATGGGAATTATAAGTTGAGAAAAATTATTTTTTAATTGTGAGTTGAGGATTTTGCTTGAGGACAAGCAAAAGCTTAATTGTGGGGATATTTGATAAGCTATAAAAGTAACATGTTCTTAATCTCATTCTTGATGCATTTTTGGATGATTTATTATGTAAATGAGTGAATTTGATGCTCCTAACCTTTAAATTCATGTCTCTATACTAAGGTGAGCATAAGGGAGCGAAACGGGACAAAATTGGACAAAAAGAGCTATTTTTAGGATCCACACGGCCTGGGCATTTCCACACGAGCTGGTCCCATGCCCGTGTGAGCCACACAGGCTGGCCACACGCCCATGTGCCAGCCCGTGTTGATTTCGCACCCTGTTTCTCTTTTACATGGAGAAAGCCAATTTTTAAGGATTTTGAGCATTCCAAAGTTTATAAATACATAGTAGAAAAGGACCTAAGGGAACACGCAAAGAAGAACAAAGAAAAGACTTAAAGAATGCCAGCGGATTCATTTCATAAGCGGATCTCCTTCAAGATTGAAGATCTCCATTCAATTTATTTAGAAGTTTTATTGGGTTTCTTTACGTCTTGTTGTTTTCCTAACTTTGAGATAATGTTATTCCAGATTATGAACTAAATTCCCGAGATATCTAGGGAAGATGAAAGCTATATGAATCTTATTTTTTTATTTCTAAATTATATGATACATACTTGATTCTTGTTCTCAATTATTTATCCTTATTTCTTATTTTAATATTTTTCAGGATATTAATTCATGCTTAATATGCTAATTTTAGTGGAACAAAAGTCCCTGTTTAAGAGTAGATCTAGCATAATTGACTAGAGTTGCATGAAATCCTAAAAATAGGACGACATAAATCTATCAGATTAGAGTCAAATCTAATAGGGAAATCTATAAATCGAGTTATTGCGATAATAAGGGTTTTAATTAGAAAGAGATTTCAATTAATCAACCTAGAGTCAGTTGTTTTTACTCTCAAAAGAGATATTAACATAATTTAGGGATTTCTACGGATCAAGGCACAAGTGAATAAACCGTTTAATTCAAATTCAGAATAATAAATGAAGTTTAGGTGGATTCTTTCCTGGGTATTGTCTATCTCATTAGTTTTCTTCAAATATTTTCCTAATTTATCCTCTTTTACATTCTTAGTAATTAGTTAGTTAATTTTAGATTAAAATCAATCTCATTAATTTGTCGGCTAAATAATAGAAAAATGGTCTTTACTAGTACTTTTAGTCCTTGTGGATACGATATTCCTGACTCACCATAGCTATACTATTATTTGATAGGTGTACTTGCCTTTGTCGTAATTTTAGTTAGTTTAGTGACCATCAGCTGTAGACTGCATTTAATGCTAGTTTTTATGGTTGTAATGACTCTATTTTGTTTCTAACGGCTACAAGCATCCACAAGGTTGTTAGAGGACTTTAATACAAGGTCAAAGCTCTCCATTGAAGTAAAGAAAGACAAGAAACAAGTTTCCAACTTCCAAGAACTCAATTTTTCAATCTTTCTCAATCTTTTACTAAATATTTCTTATAAATACTTGTGCGTTAAGTTTTCTATCGTTTTTTCAAGTGTTGTAACTTTTTGTGAGAGTGCTTAATTGATGATTATCTACCTTTTAGAGGTGTCATCTTATTCATCATTACTTTTCTCTCATTTGTGAGGTGTTACTTAAGATTTTGGGTAAAAAACCTTAAGGGGAAATAGTTCTATCTTGCCTTTGACAAGATAGGGATTTGTAAGGTTAAACCTTGTCCTTAAAGGTTCAAATCTAGTGTATTTGGGAAATCCTTAGTTGAGGAAAGCTAAAGTAGTTGATGTAGGCAATTGAGGCCGAACCACTATAAATACTTGAGTCATTTTATTTTTTCCTTTCTTGAAAATTTTTTAATACACCAATTCACCCTCTCTTGGTGTATTTCTATCTCAACAGGGTGATTTTTGTTTGCAGCATCCTTTCGCTTAAGTCTGGCAACTGGGCTGAGCTGAGGGTGTTACAATTAAGATAAGTTACGAGCCTATGATATCATTTTGAATCAAGCTGGGAATGATATTTTCCATTAGCCAAATTTATGTATAATAACAGTTTCCAATTGAGTATTCAAATGGCTCTGTATGAAGCATTCTATGCTCAACAGTCAATAGCGTAAAACGCCCATTTGTTGGTCAGAATTAAGTGAGAGAAAGATTGCCAGGTCGAAATTGATTCAGGAAACTAAAGATCTAGTTAAATTGATTAGGGACAGACTGAAGGTAGCAATAGATATGTAACACCCCTAACCCATATCCGTTGCCGGAACAGGGTTATAGGATGTTACCAGAGTTTACAAAATAATTATACATAATTCCACTATTTATGTATGTTCATATCAAAGTTGTCCACTCAAGTCACAGTTACTAAATTATTTATATATCGAGCTACAAAACTCCAAATTAAGATTTGCTAATTTTCCCTGAAACTAGACTCACATATCTTCTTACCATAAAATTTTCAGAATTTTTGATCTAGCCAATAAGTACAGTTTATTCTTTAAAATCTCCCCTATTTCGTAGTCCAATAGTTCTGACCCCTCTTTACTAAAAATTAATTATCTCCTCATCCAAGATTCATATGATGTTCCCATTTATTTATTTTGAAAATAGACTCACTAAGGATTTTAAGAATATAAATTATAACCCATAATTATTTTTGTACAATTCTTATGATTTTTCCAAATTAGAATAGGGGAACCTGAAATCATTCTAACCTTGTCTCACAAAAATTAAAATATCTCATAATATGAAATTATCTTGCTTACACCATTTCTTCTATGTAAAACTAGACTCATTAGGATTTAATTTCATATTCTATTCATCCTATAATTTGATTTTCACAATTTTTGTTGAATTTTCAAATTTGGACTATTGTTGCTGTCTAAAACTGTTTTAGTGAAAAATGTTGATAATTAAGTTTATAACACCTTCACTTCCTTTCAATTAAATCCTATACATGCCATATAAACCTTAAGATGCACAATAAAATTTACCGAAGTAATCTAGATAGTGTGCCCTGATGTGTTGATCCAATCCACTGATATGACGTAAATCTACAGAAACCATTAACACATAAAGTAAGCTTTGGAAGCTTAGTAAGTTCATTGGCCCAAAATATAAATCTTACCAAAATACCATAGCAATTCAATAAGCAAGTATTATACACATATCTCTTGTCATCCACAATTTCACACGATGGATTCATTTAGTTGAGCTTAATACCCAAATATCAATTCAAATTCAACACTTAGCTTCATCTGTCACTTACCCACACATGTCAAATTAAGAGACGGGTTACGGATTTGAGTACGTCATTTGCTCAGTGCCATGATTCACAACTCAAAATGGTTAATACCATACCTACATTTCATAGCTCATTATGAACAATACCATACCTACGTTTCACAACTCAATATGGGAAATACCATACCTACGTATTATAGCTCAGTATGGATAATACCATACCTACGTTTCATAGCTCAGTGTGGACAATACCATACCTACGTTTCACAACTCGGTATGGGAAATACTATACCTACGTATTATAGCTCGGTATGGATAATACCATACCTACATGTCATAGCTCAGTATGGAAAATACCATACCTACATGTCATAACTTTGCCATGGATTAACCATGGTCTTATCCGTCAATTCATCACTTGTCACTGAACATACGTACTCAATCCTGCGTATCCCTTAATTTTGAACTTTCAATTCGATTTTTACATTATTTCAATTTCATAATTCAATAGCAATATATGAAGTAATACATTATATCATTCTCACGTTAACAATTAATCACAAAAGTTCAGCCATATGAACTTACCTGGTTAATTTGCAAAAGCTATAGAAATTCAGGGACTATTCAGCAACTTTTCTTTTTCCTCGTTTATTCTCGGATTCTTGATCTATAATATTAAATTTTCCATTCAATAGCATCTAATTCAATACTAATTCACCTTTCAATTTACACCCTTTAATTTTCAAAATTACACTTTTACCCCTAAATTTACAATTTTTACAATTTAGTCCCTACTCAATTAATCCATTAATTGAGCTAATTTTTCTTAATTAACCCTTTATCTAATTACCTTAAGCTATAAAAATAGCCTTTGATTCTCATAATTTATATACCAAACTCTAATTCACAACTTTTTCACAATTAGGTCCTAAAACCAATTTCTATTTAAAATCACTTAATAAAATCATCTTATAATGAAATTAAAGCTTCAAATCGATGTTAATTCATCATAAAATTCCAGCACTCAGCCATGGTAACTTTCAATTTCTCCCACAAAATCAAAAACTAATGAATTCAATAGGTGGACCTAATTGTAAAAGTCTTAAAATCAAAAAAATTACAAGAAAAGGGCAAGAAATAAACTCACATGAAGCAAAATTATGAAAAACCAGCTTAAGAGCTCTCTCCCATGACGTTTTGGCTGTCCATTTTGAAGAAAATGTCTAGATTTCTCTTTTAATTAGATTTTTATCTATTAATCTTTTCTAAAATTCCAATTTTATCCTTATTTCTTAAATTTCCAGATTTTTCTCTGCCCATGCCGCCCAAAATATCTCCCTTGGGCTAATTTTCTCTTTAAGTCCTTCCTTGTTTAACAATTGAGCTATTTAATCCTTCTAACAACTTTTACACAATTTTCAATTTAGTCCTTTTTATTTATTTGACTACCCAAACATTAAAATTTTCTAACAAAATTTTAATACTAACTCAATAACACTCCATAAATACTTCTAAAAATATTATGGCTCGATTTATGAATTCGAGGTTTTGATACCTCGTTTTCGGCCCAATTTTTCTAATAAATTCTTTTCAATCAAAAAATTCACTAATTTAAGAATATTTCTAAAATTCACACTTGACTCATCAATATCAAATAATATATTTTTAACTTACTTGGCAGATTTTAGTGGCCTCGAACCACAATTTCTGACACCACTGAAAATCGGGCTATTACAAGATAGGTAGGAATTATATGTCGATTTGAAATGGAGAGACATTGAGTATTCAATGGGAGATAAAGTATTTTTAAAGGTTTCTCCACGGAAGAAGGTTCTAGATTTGGTCGTAAAGGGAAGTTGAGCCCAAGATTCATCAGATCATATGAAATTGTCGAAAGAGTGGGACTAGTTGTTTATCACTTAGATTTACCATTAGAATTGCAAAAGGTACACGATGTATCTCATGTATCCATGATCAAGAGATATCGTTCGAATCCTTCTCATAATATCCTAATGGAAGAAACCGAAATTCAACCTGACTTATCCTTTGAGGAGGAACTAATTGAAATTTTGGCCCGCGACTTGGGAGCCTGAGGAAATAATGAGCTCCTAATACCCCCACATCTTTCAGGTTAATTTTGGGATGAAAATTCTTAAGAGAGGAGAGTTGCAACGACGCAAAAGTCAATGGTGTCGAAAAATGTAATTTCGGCACCTCGTTTCCTTAAATTGGGCCTGTAAATATTTAAATATTATTTACGAAGTTATTATATAGGTGAATTGAATTTTGGATAGGTAAATTTGTTGAATTATTGATTAATTAGGGCTTAGGGACTAAATTGTAAAATTCTAATCATTATAAATTTTTAATTAGAAAATGGATTAAGGATTCAAGTTGCAATTAACCAAAGGACTAAAACAAAAAAAGAAACCATATTAAATTAAGCATTAATGGACAATATGATTATGTTAATATTAGTTGATTAAATTAAGTAATAAAATAACATTAAGGTTAATTAACTTAATTAACAAAGCTAATTACGCTATACAAATTACAGGAAAGTGGAAAAAGAGAAGTAGCTTACCTTATTCAGCTGAACTGAGGTAGAAAACGAATACCTCCACGGTATTTAAGGGGTTTTGAAGCTTTTAATCAACAATTGGTTAGTGTAATTTAGTCATTTTCTTGTTATTTATATGCTTTTTAGGCCATGAGAGCTTGATTTAGCTAGACCATGTACCAATTTCTAAAACATCTAAAATGTTGAAAGTTTCCATAGTTTAGAATTGAAAGTTTTAGGTGTTAAATTTATAGATTTTAAGATTAGATATGAAAAAGAACTAAATAATAAAGCTTCATTGATAGTTTCGTACATTGGGAACTAAACTAAATAAATGGAAAAATTGATTATTGAAATGAGAATTAAGAAGCCCCAAGTAGAAAATAGTGAAATCAAATTTTAAATTGGAGTTTTAATTTGAAAGTTATGTTAGTTCTCGTTTTAGGGACTAAATTGAATAAAATCTAAAATTTGTATAAAACAATAATTAATTTTGAAGTTTGTGGTATATTGATGGTGTTGTATGTTTATATTAATCTGTAGCTAACATTGACCCGAATTCTTCGAGAAGGAAGGGAAAAGCTAAAGCCGTCGACAAATAGCTTAGAGTTTTCATTTTGTATTTCTACAATTCGATTTGCTTAAATTGTTGCATAATTACATTGTATAGAATGGTAAGATACTGAGGTAGGTTGAGATTTATTAATTGAATTGAATTGACATGAAAATACTTGATTTTTTAAATAGGGACTAAATTGAATAAAATTGAAAATAGTGTAAATTAATGAAAGTGTGAAATTGACTTTTATTTGGATTAATTAATGCAATTATACATATGAAATGACTATTTTTTTGATGAATTGATATATTGGAATATATTCGGAATTGAATGGTTGTTTTCCTATTAATTGTTCGAGTAGAGTCGGATATAATTTGCATACCATATCTAGATCGAGTACGAGTTACTTCGACTACATTTCAATGAGTTTTGGGCACAATTTTTACTTCGATTATACCATTGAGTGCTGGACGTAATCTATTTACTTTGAAATTGTCCGATGTGGCATTGGGTGCCAAATAGGTGTGTTGGTTAATTTGCGTATCTATTCGAATCCGAGTCAGGTTAATAGGGACTTAAAGTGTAAAAGTTGAAAAGGGTATTTGATCTGACACAATTTTTTGTAGTAGATTAGGCCCGATTCTATACTTAACAAGCTGGTCTTATAGCATATTTGAAAATGAGCATTTTTATGTATTTTATGACCTTTTAGGCCAATCTGGCCTTAAGAGAATACTAACATGTTGATTAAGTGTGCAGGACATCATTCGAGTGCAAAATCATAGTGGACTACTCCCGATGCTGCAACACGAAGCTAGGATGTCGCAACACAGGAAGCATAATACCCAAGGAGCAGTTTGTTGAGGATGTCGCGACACATGTGTGACGTTGACGCGACATAGCCCTAAAGATACCAAGAATAAAGCAAACTGCCTTTAATGTCGTGACACAAGCTTGAGGGTTTCATGACACATCTGTGATAGGCCAATTTAATGAGCAAGGGTGTTCTCATCTACAAAACCTAAATTAACATGCTTAGTCATCCTTAATTAACCTAATTAAGCCATAATACATGTAACTGCTCAAAACAACATATTAGGGGAATTGATTCTAGGTTTTTATTTTGTTCTTAGTTTTTGCTTTAGTTTACATTAGGTTCTTGTAATTGAAAAATCCTATTCCGAAGTGAGAGTTTCGTACGCAGAGATTGTTCTGGAGCCACGCTTTTATCGACAGATCCATGAGCATCTCTTTCATTTATTATATTCTTTATATCTCTTTCTTTAACATTTTTAATTGAATGTTTGTGTAAATATTATAATCAATTTATGCTTTATACATATTCTGCATGCTTCAACTGTCTTAACTAAACTAATTGATTGAAAGGTAGGGTTTAATTTGGATTGGTTGGATCTGGTTGAGTGCAATTAAACCTTGGGATTGTCAACCCTAGGAAGTCAATTAGGTAGGACTGAACTCGAAATCGATATTGCCTACCAAGCATTACTTAGCAGATCAATGGTTAGGGAAGGAAGAACTTAAACCCTAGGCTTGACGACCCTAGGAAGTGATATAGGTGGGAATTAACCCAAAATTAGTATTGCTTATCCATGAAAACCTTACCTTACCCCAGTCTGAACTGTGTTATTGAGAGGTGAGTAGTTCTTGTCAACTAGTTAGGTTAGTAGAAAACTAAGAAGCCCTACTATGTTAATTAGTAACCAACTATTTAGAACCCTACATTAATAATTAATCATGTAAAAAAATTGGATCTAGGCTAAAGGAACTCGCACAGTTGAAACAAGGAATAGGAGAAGGTAATACATGAACATAAAAGTAGATTTAGGTTTAGTTCAATTGATTTAGTTTATTATTACTATTATTATCATATTGTTTCCAAATTAACACTATTAATTCATGACTTAAGTAGTTTAGTAGTTATTTTTGGGTAATTAGCTTAATAGCAATTTTTCCCATACTACAATCCCTTGGGTACAATCCTCGGAGTACTTACCTACTTCGTTGTAACTATTTTACAACCTAACTTGTATACTTACGGAACCTACTTAACCCTTATATTTGATTGCAGTATTCACACTCTAGACATTAGTACGTCTAGGGACGGTCAGTATTTGAAATGAACAACTATTGTGAAATACTATGTGACCGAATTATAAGCTAGAAAGATTGATATGAAATTGGATGAATCAATCGATTTGATTCAAAATATGATATGCTAATACAATTGATTCTAACATAATCTTTTGAATATGTTAAATTGAACCATGACATCATTGATGCATTTGGAAATATGGTTTGCATTTGATAAGATGACATGATTATTGAATTGCATACATTATATTGAATTGCATACATTAACTTAACTTGCATTTTATACTTGAATTGTAGAAATACCATTGAGTTTATTACTCAACGTATGATTTTGTTTTCTATGCACAGGTTAGGTTAAATACGAGATCTAAAGCATCAAGTTCAGCATCCAGACAAAATTTCAAACTCAGTGAAGTTGGTGAAATTCTTTCATTAGCTAATTGGCATATACCTATGACCACCTATAAACGTGTTATTGTTTATAGTTAAATACACACCAAAAATATATCGAATTAAATCAGCGATGTCCGCAAACATACAGGTCAAATTGTAATATAGTATAGTTAACAATTGAAACACTGGTAAGTATTCTGAGAATAGTACCGAAGGGATTGCAGATTGGATAAATTAATATTAAATTAATTACATAAAATAATTACCAATTTAATCAAGTCACAAATTAGTAGTGTAAATCCAAATTAAAATATCTATTAAACTAATTAAATTAACTAACCTAAATTAACCTAATGGACTTTCCTATTCCTAGTGTTGACAACGTGAGCCTCTAGCCTATGATTGATTAAATCCCTAATTATATAATTAAATAATTAATTATCTTAGATTGAGCTATTCATCACCATTAGCTACAACTACCATCCCAGTTCATCTTCTCTATGGATTGTCACCTAAGTCACCATTTCGATCTCTTCCTAGGCATACGGATACGCTTAAGGTCTCACCGCTTGGCACTAGTTATACACGGCAAGATATCCTTCCAGTCTCACCTGTCTCGATATTCTATTAAGGGTGTCACTCTCCTAATATACTAAGTACCATTGAATAAATAATCAATTTCAAATAAATAATTATTTAATAAATAAATTAGTTTAATAATCAAAGCATGCGAGATATAAAAAAACACAATAATCAATTCGAATATGTATACTACAATTAATTGGTCAAATTAACAAAATATAGATAAAAGAATAGAAAAGAAGAGATATAAGAATGCTCATGAATATTATTGAAGCTTGGCGCCGAAACAATCTCTACTCACAATTGTCTTCACATTAGAATTGAAAAGTTCTGACTACATGAACATGAAAAAAAAAACTGAATAGTAAATATGTCTGTCTAGGTCTACCTACAATCTCGGTGACCCTACGGTTGCTTATATAGGCAACAGCCTACTTGATGACCACTCAATCTCGAGATACACTTAGACACCAAAGAATAAAATATTTCGCTAAAAGCTAAGGTCCAAATAAGGAAATTCCCTAAAAGTGTTGTGAGAAGAATCAACAATATCTTAGGCTTCCATCATCACGTCGTCGGGACGTAGGAATGCTTTTCATCCCTAAATCATCACCGTGCAAAATTTTCCCATTTCCATCACGTCGTCGTGACGAGGACCGTAACGAAAAGAAGCTCTTTGTCACGACATCAAGTGTGGTTTGGCCTTGGCAGCTTTGTTGGCTTATCGGGATCCTTATCTCACGGTCCGGTCATTATTCCTTGTATTCTTGAACTTGATTTGGCATCCTACACACTTAATTAGCTCATTAGTCACTCACGAGACCCTAGTCAGCCTTATGGGTCATTGAAATAGCAGAAAATGCATAAAAACACTTATTTTATTAACTTTTAGTTCCTAACCTACTAATATTGAAAATGTAACAATTAATTATAAAATGCTAAGAAAACAAGCTTGTTAACTGTAGAAATGACTTAAAATAACTACTACAAGAAACGTCAGGTCACTTACCTCAAAACTTAAGTCTTTGTTTGTCCTCAAGCAAATTAAACAAAATAAAAATCGACACGAAAGCTTAAAACAGAAAATAAACGTGCAATAAAATGTACTTGAGCTAGCTTGGTACACAAGATTGGATAAGAGCATCGACACTAAAAAATTTTGTCTAAATATATAACTCTAGTTAGAAATTTTAAAAAAAATTCAAAAGTTATTTACACCTAAACAAATTAGTTCAATAAGTTACAAAGTAAATAAGTTAAAGAAAATTAAATATATAGCTCCACCAAAATGTATATACGAATATAGTATTTATTTTTGCAAGGTATAGTCAATTCAATATTTTTTTCCTACTCAGTTTATTTTTTCCATGCTTTGAACTCTAATGCAGTAATATTTCCCTGCTAATCCCTTATGATTTTTTTTTCATTTGTGCCAATACAATTGAGATTTTTTCCGGCACTTTTCTAAGGGTTATACTAGTCATACCACATCGTTTCAATAACCATGGATTTTACCTAATATTTTCTTTTTAATTGAACATCTTATACTTCTACAAATATAATTACCTATTTGTATCTATCTATATTACTTGATATATTTAATCTATTTTTCCTATTTACAGTTTAATAAACTGAATTAATTAGTCTAAATATAAACAACCTAAATTGTTTAATTTCAAGCTAAATTTACAATCTAAACTAACAATCTAGGTATATGTTCCTAACCAATCACTTTTATTTCTATAAGCTCAAGCTGAAATAAAACACATAAAATTAAAAATTAAAAATGAGTGAAAACAAAATAAAATAAGATAAAATTTTAAAAAGTTTCCTATGTCACCCCCACACTTTATTCGACACATTGTCCCTAATATGCTACAAAAAATAACAGAAAGAGGTTAATCGATTGGCATGATACGTACAATATAATTGGTGGGACTACTCCTCATTTCGATTTTGTCTCGCTCTTGTCGTGCTATAAAAAAAATATGGGATTCCTACAAAGAAAAGCTAAACACAAATAAAGGTGTAAATGAACAGAACGTTCGATGAACTATTCATGAATCATTCGTATAACGTTCGTTTATGTTCATTTATTAAGCTAAATAAATGAGTATGAACAAATTTTTTATGTTCGTTTAATAAACGAACAAACACGAAAAAAGGTGTGTTCGGTTCGTTTATGTTCACTAACAAACTCATTTACTGGCTCGTTTATTGACTCGTTTATTTATTAACGATATTTTCTTATAAAAATTCCATTAGTATATATTAATGAAATTATCTTAAAACTCAATTATTGTTCCATTAGTATATATTAATAAAATTATCTTAGTATGTATATTTTTCATTTATAATATAAATATTAATATTTATATTTGACTATTTTATATCTAAACAATATATGTGTGTGTATGAATTTATTGTTTGTTTGTTTGTTTGTTTAGTATTTATTAACATTGTTCGTGAACATGTTCAATTATATGTTCATGAACATGTTCAATTATATGTTCATGAACATGTTCGTTTAATGTTCGTGAACATTAAACAAATGAACATGAACACACTTAATTTTAAATAAACGAACACAAACAAAAATTTGAAATTCTTAACAGACACAAACTGAACACAAACAAGCTTAAAAATAAACAAACGAACATGAACAGATGTTTATTTGTTCAAGTTCGGTTCATTTATAGCCCTAAACACAAATTATAGACATAATAATATAAAACTCTAATTAAACTAACTAAAAGAAACAACCAAAAATAAAATAAGTCTTAAAAACATAATTCCAAAATAAAAATTAAAAATGTTTAGAATTAGTTGAAATCAAGTTTCAACTCTGCATTAGGTTCGTCCAAGCCGCCCACTAATTCTGGATTTTCTTCGGGATCTTCTTCTGGTTCTACCACTGATATATCTTAGGGTCTTCCTCCGGATCCTGCTTTGGATCTTTTTCTACCATATCTTGTTGGATTCCACCTTTGCCTTGTATTTTGCTATTGAGAACTGAGGCAGCCTAAACTCGTTTTTTCGTGCACAGTTCTCGTAGATTGGTCCCGCTTTATGCATTCATTGAATTATCTATCCACTTTTCATCTAGGTACGACTTTGACTTAATAGACCTATTTCGTTTATAAAGTCCCACCATATGTTTCACACTCGGCTCTCGTATCGGATACTTCGTTGGTTGTAAGTAGCGCTCCGATCATTCCATGGATACCTCACTATCTCAAGGCAGAGAGAGAAACTTTTTTTCCTGAACAATTACCTTCATCCATGGTACATCCACTTGATGATTCTTCTCGATCTCCTTTAAGGATGCATAAAATTCTTCATTCTTGCAGAGGGATTTTTCATTGAATTGTTCTAAAGTTATTTTTTAGCTCCCTTTCTCAGATGTTGGCATGGTTGTCCATTATGGATTCACTATCTGAAAGGTTGTTCCACACGATTTTGAGGTTATGGAATAGTTGAAAGGTTGAGAATTCATGGAATCTCGAAGAAGGGGATAGCGAAGGGTGTTCGGTTGCTTGTAGAGGCTTGAAGGGTGCAATGCGTCTTCTAATAAAGACAATATATAGAGATCATCTAGGGTTTGCCTTGTCGTGCAAACTTAAGGAATATCTCTGAAGATCGCGTCGCACCAAGAATGAAAAGTTACCGAAAATGGCCTACGTGGCACAACACAGAGTAGATATGGCACGACATGATAGGAACTTTTCCCATATTTTTGTCTCGAAGTGGTTGTGTTGCACCACAAGGTATGCATGGCGCGAAACAAATCTGATTTTTCATGTTTCCTACTTCGAAATGTGTGTGTTGCACCATAAATTTTCTATGTTGTGACACAACTTCGATTTAACCCCTTTGGGACTAGTTAAAATACATCAATTGTCCGTAGTTGCTTCCAAATGACTCATGGCTCTTTCATTGCTTCCGAGACCTATTTTCTTCCAATTCTAACATAAAATTAAAAATTTAAATCCTAACAGCTAACTAACAATGAAAACAACGAAAAATAAAAATTACAATAAAAAAATTTAAAATGAAGTCCTTTTTCAGAGTCGGAATGATCTGCATCACCCCCAAAGAAGAACTTCCAACTGGTTCTCGACACTTTGATCTGTCTTTTGTTCCACCGTTGATAAATCTGAACCAGTAATCTTAGTCAATTCCAAAGATATCGCCTTATCTTTGAACGACACGACATCCAAATCATGAGCCACTAGCTGGAAAATCTGATCCAACCCCAAATTATTTTTCGTGGTATTATTAGCTTGAGCCTCCTCACCTCCATGCCGCAAGAAGCTTTGGTTGCTCGAGCTTTATCTTCATCATCAAACAAGAATGAGATAAAATCGTTGACTTCTTAGGTTGACACATTCTCGATTATGATCAGAAAGTGTACCAATTTGTAACACCCCACACCTGGCCTAAATATTATGGTCGAATCTAGTGATGTCACAAGGAATGGGTTTTGAAAACCGTGTTTGACTTGATAGACCATCAATATTTAAAATTTACTAAATCCATAAGTTGGTCAGTTTCTTTACCAAAACTTATTACAGCGGAAGCCTTAATCATTATAGTTTGATAACGATGTCATGTTTTTAGGAAAACCTTTGTTTGCATAAAAATCATCGTTTTAATAAAACAATTTTACCAAAGTAATCAAATTGACAAACAATCCAAAAATAAACAGTTATAAACCAAACAGTCCAGAGAGTTCCAAAAATTACAAACTCTCAAACAAATCCCTAAAAATTAAAATAACCAAAAATGCCAGGTCTAACAGTTATATAGTTGAGTGGTCACTGCTGAGTCTCTACTACACCAATCCATTTAAGTGTGTAGATTACCTAAACAGAAACAGAAAAACAGAGGTGAGTTTACATAAACTCAGTGTGTAAATACAAACAGTATCATATGCACAGTCAGATACAGATATAAATACAAATTTGGGCTCAAGCCCATTTCAGATACAGTAAACAGAATCCTACCCCTATCCTCTACACATCATCTCTGACCATCCCAACACACCATGTGGGGTTATAAATACCCACCCATCCCTACACATCATATTCTGTCATTACGACACATATCAGATATAGTGCAGCCAAGCTGCCAGATAATAGGCGATGATCGTCATACAAAACACTTCCTCTGCAGATAAATCCCACCCCAAAACAAATGCAGATAATCGATATAGAATTATAGAATAAACATGCTTAACATACATAGGTACAATAACAGACATGCTTATATAGAACAGTCAAACATACATTTAGTATCCTACTCAGATCAATCTATCAAAATTTCATCAAATACAGAATAGGGTTTATTTAGCCTTTACTGACCTTATAACAGGCCCACAGCCGATCGAAGCAACCCGAACGATCCTAGGAAAAATTACAGAATTATAGGCCCCATACCTGTTTGGCTTGCCAGTGCCCACATGCCCGTGTTGCCCACCCGGCCTGGCCCAAGAATCCACATGCCCAGACTGGCCTTTGCCCGTGTGGCCCACACTGTAACACTCGAGCCATACGCGGTATCATTTTTTTGTATTTTGGGTACACACCTGGTATCGTTTGGAGCAAAAACACTCCCGAGGCCAACCGCACCAAAAAATCAGAATACCCAACACTCAAATTCAATCAATACTTAGGAATTTTAACGAAATTAATCCATAATCGGAACTTCACAACACCTAACACGTATTCGTAAACTTATCAATAACAAAAACCCCTAATGTTCAGATCTCTGCAGAAGCACTAACCGATTCTTGACCTTCACCTAAACCAAAAAAACCAAAAGCAACCCCCTTTTAGAAAACTAACCACGAAACAATAAAATAGAGGGAAAAACAGTTACTTACCTAACGAACGCAAACAACCTTTGAACAAAAAGGAGACAATTTGGAAAATTGAAAAGGAGAGGGTGAGGCAAGGAAAAAATTCGGCAAAGGAGAGGGGAAAGCAGAACGTCAAAAAAATGAAAGAATTTTGGGGAAATTGAAAATAGAAAAATAAAATAAAATAACAATTATCCCCAAATCCCTCAAATTACTCCCCACTAACCCACTAACAACCAACCTCTCAGAATCCAACTTCACCAAGACTAACAGGAAACCAAGCAAAAATTTATACCCACGCTCGCGTAGGGATTCGAACGCATAACCTCCAACACACCAACACCCTTACCACTCGAACCAGCAGGCTCATTCTGATATGAAATTATTTGAAATTAAAAATATGCCCACTGAACAGAGATAAGGCTTAGATCCAAAAATAACAAAATTTGTCAAGGGTAAGTCTTGAACCCAAGACCTCTCACACACACCCAGAACACTTAACCACTAAAGTAGATACACATTTGTGTTAGATTTTATAGAAGAAAAAATAAATTATTTGGGGCATTACAACTCTACCCCCTAAAAAAAATTTCGATGTCAAAATTCACCTGGTTAGAACAGATGAGGATACAGCTGACGCATCGAGTCCTCAGGTTCCCACATGGCCTCCTTAGTTCCATGATTCCACCACAGAACCTTTACTAAAGGGATGGACTTCCTCCTCAGAACCTTAACATCTCGATCCAAAATTTAAACCGGCTCCTCCTTAAAAGTCAAGTTCAGTCTAACCTCAATGTCCTCAATAGATACAACATAAGATGGATTAGATTGATACCGCCTCAACATCGACACATAAAAATATCATGGATACGGTCCAGCTCTAGAGGTAACTATAACTGATAAGCGATCGGTCCCACACGCTTCAGAATTCAATTACGGTCCAATGAATCTAGAACTCAACTTACCCTTACGACCGAACCTTAGAACTTTCTTCCACGGAGAAACCTTAAGAAGGATGAAGTCCCCTACAGAGTACACAATATCCCACCTCTTCAGTCTGCATAAGATTTCTGCCTATCAGAAGCTGCCTTCAGACGATCCCGAATCAGCCTAACCTTATTCATGGTCTCAGAAACCAACTCAGGACCCAATTCTCAACGTTCACCCAACTTAGTCCAACACAGCGGAGTACGACACTTACGACCATATAAAGCCTCATAAGGTGTCATCTGAATGCTAGACTGAAAGTTGTTGTTGTAGGCGAGCTACATCAGAAATCAATCATGCAACTCTGAAGCATGTCCTCTAGTATCTGAATCACCCTCTCAGATTGACCATCGGTCTAAGGATGGAACGCAGTACTGAAGTCCAACCTCAAACCTAGAGCCTCATATAACTTTTTTCAAAACCGATATGTGAAGCGAGGATCTCTATTAGAAATAATCGACATAGAAACCCTGTGCAATCTTACAATCTCATAAATGTAGAGTTTCACTAACTTCTGGAGGGAATAACATGTCTGAACCGAAATAAAGTGAACAGCCTTGGTCAATCGATCCACAATGACCCAAACAGAATCCTTTTTAGTGGGTGTCAAGGGTAACCCACTAACGAAGTCCATCATCACTCGTTCCCATTTCCATAAGGGAATATTAACTTGTTATAGCAAACCTGAGGGCAACTGGTGCTCAGCCTTAACCTACTGGTACGTCAGATATCGAGCCACAAAGTCTGTAACCTCACGCTTTAAACTTGACCATTAGTACAACTTATGGAGATCACGATACATCTTATTACTATCAGGATACATAGCATAAGGACTACTATGCACCTCCTTCAAAATAGACTACCTCAAATCAATATCATTCGGTACATAGATCCGTCCTCAAAAACATAGAACACCATCATTAGTCAGCCTAAAATCTAAAATACTACCACTCTTAACCTAGCGAAGCCGCAAACTCAGAGACTTATCCCCCATCTGTTTAACACGAATCTGATCAACCAAAGCCGGCTTAACTTGTAACTCAGCTAACAGATCCCTATCATCAAACAGACTGAGTTGAACAAACATCGCCCTCAAATCAGAAATCGCCCTACGACTTAGAGCATCAGCCACCACATTGGCCTTACCAGAATGGTACTCTATCATGCAATCATAATCCTTAAGCAACTCAATCCAATGTCACAACCTAAGGTTCAACTCCTTCTGAGTAAGGAGATACTTAAGGCTCTTTTGATTGGTGTAGATAATACACATTTCACCATATAGATAATGCCTCTAGATTTTCAACGCAAAGACTACTGCAGCCAACTCCAGATCATGCGTCTGATAATTCCCCTCGTGTGTCTTAAGCTGCCAGGATGCATAAGCCACCACTTTACCATCTTGCATCTACATCCCAAACCGACATGCGACGCATCATTATACACCACAAACTCCTTACCAAATTCAAGCTGTATTAGAATAGGAGCCTGAGTCAGAACAGACTTGAGCTTCTCGAAGCTCGAATGTTACGTATTAGTCCAGACAAACGGAACACCCGTACGTAGAAGCTTAGTCAATAGAGCTGCAATCAAAGAAAACCCTTCGACAAATTGCTAATAATATCCTACCAAACCCAGAAAGCTACTGATCTCAGATACATTTTTAGGCTATTTCCAATCCAGTACAGCCTCAATCTTCCTCAAATCTACACGAATCCCCTTATCAGACACCACATGCCCTAGAAAAGTTACATCTCTCAAACAAAATTCATACTTGCTCAACTTGGCGTAGAGCTGTTTCTGGCGGAGTATCTGAAGTACTACTCTAAGATGTTCATCATGCTCATCCTCTATCTTAGAGTAAACCAGAATATCATCGATGAAAACTACGACAAACTGATTCAGATAGAGCTGAAACACTCAATTCATTAGATCCATGAATGCGGTCAGAGCATCCGTCAAACCAAAAGGCATAATTAAGAACTTGTAATGTCCATAACGAGTCCTAAATGCAGTCTTATGAACATCAGGTTCCTTAACTCTCAATGATGATATCCTAATCAAAGATCGATCTTAGAAAACACTGAAGCCCTTCGGAACTGATAAAATAGGTCGTCGATCCTTGGAAGCGAATACTTATTCTTCATGATCAACTTATTCAGCTGTCGATAATCGATACACATCCTTATGGTGCCATCCTTTTTCTTAACAAAAAAAACTGGCGCCCCCTAAGAAGACACACTAGGATGAATGAATCCACGGTCCAAAAGTTCTTGAACCTGAGCCTTAAGCTCTGTAATCTCTTTTGGAGCCATACAGTAGGGAGCGATGGACACTAGAGCTGTACCCAGAAGAAGCTCAATCTCAAACTCAACCTCACGATTCGAAATTAAACCCTTTAACTCCTCAAGAAAAATATCCGAAAAATCCCTTACAGTTTTGATATCCCCAATAAAAGAGTTCATAGAAGCAGACACACTAACATAAGCCAAATACGCCTCCCACCCTTTTCGGACCACTTTCTCAGCCACAAGAGCAGAGATTAAAGTAGACAAATAATCTCAACACTCGCAAATCACGACAACTTCCTTATCATCCTCAGTCCTCAGAACGAACCTCTTAGACGCGCAGTCCAAATGTAACATGCCAAAATAGGACCTAAACGGAATAGTGGTTGCAAAATCGTGAATCCGAAATAGAAAAGTTTATTTCGATTAATTTTTATAATTTACCGAGTGATTAGATGCATGTGTTAGAGTATTGATGGAAAATTTTATAGATAGTATGCTTCATTTGCCTCCTAGGGCTTAATTGCAAAAGTTGATAAATATGAGTTTTAGATGCTAAAGGATTAAATTGAAGAGTATAATTGAAGTAGATGTCCTTAAATGGTAATTAGACCATAAGGTTTTCATGAAAAAAATGGACATACATAGATAAAAATAACTAAAGTTTTAATGAAGGGTATTTTAGTCATTTGGTAATTAAAAGATTAAAAAAGGGAAAAAAATGGAAAAATGTGCCCATCTTCTTCATTAGGCCAAAATTTCAAGGGTTCTTCATAGCTAGGGTTTTTTCAAGCTTCCAAGCTTCATAGTAAGTGATTCCAAGTCCCGTTTTTAATGGTTTTTTTACATTTTTGAAGTCCCGATTACTTGGTTTAGTTTATTCTAGCAATAATTTAACCTAGGGTTCATATTTGGAAAAATACCCATAGGTGAAATGTGTTTATTTTGATTTTTTATGGTAGAATATGAAGCTTGAAATTATGTTAAACGACTTAAGCTAAGCAATTTTAAGCGAAAACGAGTAAAACGACATAATCGATAAAAATACCTAATGGTCATAAGTACATGTTACAGTGGGAATTTGTTGTTGCCGTAGGAAAATAAATGATCAGCATGTCATAAAACATAAGAATTAGGGATAAAGTTTCATTTCCGAGCCTTAAGGAAAAAGTGTAAATATGTAAAAGTTTAGGGGCAAAATCATAATTTTGCCAAAGCTAGAGTTAAGGACTATTTTGATAAATGTGAATATTAAATAAGTTAAATTTTCTATTATAGATCAAGAAGAATGAAATTCGGGGTTAGACCGAGGAAAGAAAAAGGTTGAGGACTAAATCAAAATATTTGATTGTATTTTGTATCGAGGTAAGTTTGCGGTAAATAAATGCAATGTTTTATTATTTATAATTAATGATTTTTTTCAGCATCTATATATTTATTTTTTAAATTTATTCCTTGATGATTCAAGTAAGAATTGACTAAGAAATGATACTTAAAAGTTCCGATTGAACCTTAGGAATGTGTAGGCCAAATGTCATGACATTAGGGTTTGAGGATACCAAGTAAGACCATGCCAAGGCATGACATTGGTAAGTTTTACAAGGCAAGGAAATCATGAAAGACCATGTCAAGACATGGCATTGGTAAACTACTATAAGGCAAAGATCTCATGTAAGACCATGCTAAGGCATGGCAATGGTAAGTTCATAAGGCAAGTACGTAAGACCATGTCAAGACATGGCAATGGTAAGTTTAAAAAGGAAAGGTACCTGTGTAACCTTAATATTCCAAATAGTTCAACGGAAAATTCAAAGAGTGTACCAAAGGGAAGGTAAGATAAGTCCATGTTTGAAAGGTTCAGGTTATCTTGATAATCCATTTAGAATGTTGTTATTTTTTTACATGCAAACTTACTAAGTTTTATGCTTACTCCCTTTCTTTTCTCTCTTTTTTTATAGTATCACCAAGCCAACTCAGAAAATCGTAAGGACGTCGGAGATCTCCTCACGCTATCAATGAGTTATCTCGGTATTTTGTGACTAGAAATACTTTAAGTTATGGCATGTATAGGGACTTGGCTATTTTTTGTGTATGTCCTTATGATATGATTAAATAATGGCATGTGAATACTTAGTAATGGTTAGCTTATGGTATAGCTAAATAAGAACATGTTTTGGTATTATGTATGCCTAAATGAGGTTTGATGCAAAGAAACTATGAAAGAGTAAGAGTTGGCCATGGAACAGTTAGGAAACAGCAGCAGTGATATGGATTTGAAAAAACACTAAAAATTGTAGAAATGGACTTAAATGGTGAATTAGATATAGAATTAAGTCTTATTGAGTCTATTTTCATAGGAAAGAAACAGAGCAAGCAAAGGAAGTCCATATTTTGAGATATTTAAATTTCTGTAAGACTGGTTCAGAGTGACTTCATGATCCCCTGTCCCAACTTTGGAAAATCACTATAAATTGTAAAAAAAGAATTATAAGTCAACGTTTATTTATCTATATTCCTTCTATTTTCATTAGAAACAAATGGAAACGTTATCTAATTTCTGTATAACGAGATAATCAATTTTTAGTGAAGAGATCTCAGGTTCGCTGAACTGCGAAACATGGGAACCTTTAATGAATAAACTGTACGAATTGGCCAAACCAAAAATTCTGAAAAAATTATGGTAAGAAGATATATGAGTCTAGTTTTAGGGAAACTTTATGGATTTAACTTTTGAGTTTTGTAACTCAAGTTATAATTAATTTAGTGACTGTTACATAGATGGACAATTTTATTATGAATAGTGAAATAAATTTTTTGATTTGTGTAAGTAATCGGGAAATTTTTAATGTTCCCAATTTGGTCCCGAACAGTTCCAATTGCATGTTTTAGAGCCTCGAGGGCCCTTTTTAGGGATTTATTGGATGAATGTGAGCGAATTAATATTTTTTTAAAAGTAAATTTTTTATGCCCCGAATAGGTAAGATAAGTCTGGTAACTCCTCGTGCTCGACTCCGGTGAAGGTTTTGTGTAAGGGGTGCTACATTTATTACTATCAGAGAAAGATTTTAGTCAATTCTCAAAATATTCAGTATGAGTAAGAGTCTAGCTATACATGCCATACTTATATTTTGATAGTGTGACGACTCGTGACGATTTTAACATGTTTTTTTTATAGTCATGGATCCCGAACAAGTTGGTGCAGATGATGTAAAAAGTAACGCACCCGCTCCCACTCTCGCAAAAGGGACGGTGCCACTAGATAGTAGTGAAAGGCTCGTTACAGTTAGTCAGGGAGGAGGGGCTCGAGAAGCCTTCTTCCAAGCTATGAATGAATGGTTTGCCAAGTTCGTTCGTACGAATTCGGCCGTTAGACCTCCACCCCCTCATGATCCTCAGACTACCCATGTAGCTTCCCCAGTCATAGATACAGTCAGAAGAAAAAAGCCACCAGTTGATAAAATTATAAAATAATGGGTCGAAGAGTTTCGGGATACTAAAGATGACGATGCAGAGAAAGCTAAATTTTGGCTCGAGAATATTATCAGGGTCTTTGATGAGTTATCCTGCACACCTGAAGAGTGCATGAAGTGTGTTGTATCACTTTTACGAGACTCGGCCTACCATTGGTGGAAGACACTTGTATCAGTAGTACAGAAAGAGAGGGTTACTTGGGATTTCTTTCAAGAGGAGTTCTGTAAGAAATACATTAGTCAGAGGTTCATCGACCAAAAAAGAAAAGAATTCCTTGAACTAAAGCAGGGTAAGATGACAGTGACTAAATATGAACGTGAATTTGTCAGACTTAGTAATTATGCTCGAGAATGTGTGTCTACTGAAGCTATTATGTGCAAGAGATTTGAAGATGGGCTCAATAATGATATTCGACTGTCAGTCAGTGTTTTAGAAATAAAAGAGTTCATCATTTTAGTTGAAAGAGCTTGTAAGGCAGAGGAGTTGCTAAAAGGAAAGGGTAAAGCTAAAATTGAGATGTAAGACACGAAGAAAAGACAGATGAGCAAGTCGTTTCAGTCTACATCCAAGAGGCCTAAAAAGTTCTCTACGAGATCTAATTTTTCAATAGGGTATTCTAACCGAAATAGAGGTTGAAGATTTATGGGTCAGAAAGCTCAAATCACTTCAATTGCGAGCATTGGTAGTATTCAGCCTGATAGACCCGAGTGTCCTCAATGTGGTCGACGTCTCCTAAGTCAATGTAGAGCAACTGAGACAGGTTGTTTCTGATGTGGTGCATCGGATCATTTCAGTCAGGAGTCTCCTGGAATGGTTAAAAGAGAAGTAATACCGAGTGTAAGATTAGGCAATACCCCCATTAGAGGCTGACCTCAGAGAAGTTTGGGAATAGGGGCAGGTAGAGGTGCATCTAGAGATTTAGAAGTGAGACCCGATGTTAGAGCACTTGCAAGGACCTATGCTATCTGTGCTCATGAAGAGGCATCCTCCCCTGATATAATTACGGGTACATTTTCTCTTCATGATGTTAATGTTATGGCTTTGATTGATCCGGGTTTGACCCATTCCTATGTTTGCATGAAATTGATGCCTATTATGAACATGTCCATAGATCCTACGGGATTTGTGATTAAAGTATCGAATCTATTGGGTCAGTATGTATTAGTAGACAAAGTATGTAAAAATTGCCCTTTGATGATTAGAGGCTACTGTTTTCTGGCCGATCTCATGCTATTGCTAGTTGATGAGTTTGATGTGATTCTTGGTATGGATTGGTTGACTGCGCATGACGTGATAGTGAATTGTGGAAAAAAATTTATTAAGTTGAAATGCGAAAATGGTGAAATTCTTCGGGTTAATTCAGATGAGTCAGATAGTCCAATTGCCATGATTTCTGTTGAATACTAAAGATCCAGAGTTGAAAATTGAATCAGTGCCTGTAGTATGTGAGTTTCCTGATGTGTTTCCAGAAGAACTACCAAGTTTGCCTCCTATTAGAGAAGTTGAGTTTGGTATTGAATTGGTTTCGGGTACAACACCCATTTCTATTGCTCCTTATAGAATGGGTCCAATGGAATTGAGAGAATTGAAAGTTCAGTTGCAAGAACTAACAGAGAAAGGCTTTGCAAGACCTAGTTGCTCACCATGGGGTGCACCAGTGCTCTTTGTGAAAAAGAAAGATGGTTCGATGAGATTGTGCATAGATTATCAGCAACTTAACAAGGTGACTATTAAGAACAAGTATCCACTGCCTAGAATTGACAATTTTTTTGATCAATTGAAGGGAGCTACTGTATTCTCCAAGATAGATTTGAGATCCGAATATTATCAGTTACAAGTTAAAGAGTCAGACGTTCCAAAGACTGCTTTCCAGACTAGGTATGGCCCATTTGGCTTGACTAATGCTCCTGCCATTTTCATGGACTTAATGAATCAAATTTTCAGACCTTACTTGGATAAATTTGTAGTTGTATTCATTGGTGATATCTTGATCTATTCTCATGATAAGACTGAGCATTCAAAGCATTTGAGAACAGTTTTACAGACTTTGAGAGATAATCAGCTTTATGCCAAGTTTAGCAAAAGTGAGTTTTGGTTATGGGAAGTTGGTTTTCTTGGACATATAGTCTCAGGTGAAGGTGTTAGAGTTGATCCGAGCAAGATTTCAACCATTGTTGATTGAAAGCCTCCTAGGAATGTATCAGAGGTCAGAAGTTTTCTTAGTCTCACCAGCTATTATAGACGATTTGTAGAGGGATTTTTCATGATAGCTACTCTATTGACAAGATTGCTACAGAAAGATGTCAAGTTTGAATGGACTGAAAAGTGTCAGCAGAGTTTTGACAAGTTAAAGGCATTGTTGACTGAAGCTCCTATCTTAGTACAACCAGAACTGGGTAAAGAGTTTGTGATTTACAATGATGCGTCCTTGAATGGAATAGGCTGTGTACTTATGCAGGAAGGAAAGGTAATTGCTTATGCCTCTAGATAGCTAAAGCCACATGAGAAAAATTATCCGATACATGATTTAGAACTAGCTACCATTGTATTTATGTTGAAAATCTAGAGACATCACTTGTATGGTGAGAAGCGTCGAATATTTATTGATCATAAAAGTTTGAAATACTTGATGGCTCAGAAAGATTTGAACTTGAGGCAAAGAAGATGGCTAAAGTTGATTAAATATTATGAACTAGTGATCGATTATCACCTGGGTAAGGCAAACGTAGTTGCTGATGCTTTGAGTAGAAAATCTTTATTTGCATTAAAAGCTTTGAACACTAGTTTAACCTTATCGGATGATGGTTCTATCTTAGCCAAATTAAGAGCTAAGCCAATGTTTCTTGAAGAAATTTGTGAAGTTCAGAAAGATGGCAGTGAGTTACAAGCCAAAATAGCTCAGTGTGAGCCAGGTATAGAGTCAGATTTTCAGATTAGTTCTGATGATTGTTTAATGTTCAGAAATCAGATATGTGTACCAAAGAATGATGAGCTTATTCCAAAGATTTTAGAGGAAGCACATAGCAGTTCTTTGTCTATTCATCTAGGTAGTACAAAGATGTATAATGATTTGAAGAAAATGTATTGGTGGGTAGGAATGAAGAGAGATATCTCAGAGTTTGTTTCTAGATGCTTGATCTGTCAGCAGGTAAAAGTCGAACATCAGGTACCTTCAAGTTTATTGCAACCTATGAGTGGAAATGGGACCGAGTTACCGTGGATTTTGTGACAGGATTACCGTTGACACCAAGAAAGAAAGATGCAGTATGGGTTGTGATTGATAAGCTAACGAAGTCGGCTCATTTTATTCCTGTTCGTATGGATTATTCACTTACAAGTTGGCCGAGTTGTATATTTCAGAGATAGCCGGACTACATGAGTACCATTATCGATTATTTTAGATAGAGACCCGAGATTCACTTCGCGGTTCTGGAAGAAGTTATAGGAAGCTTTGGGCACAAAGTTGAGTTTTAGTACAGCTTTCCATCCTTAGACCGATGGTCAGTTAGAGAAAGTTATTCAGATACTTGAGGATATGCTCAGATGTTGTGTCTTAGAATTTCAAGGTAGTTGGGAGAAATATTTGCCGTTGGTAGAGTTTGCTTATAATAATAGTTACCAATCGAGTTTGAAAATGGCACCTTATGAAGCTTTGTATGGACATAAATGTTGCACACATTTTTATTGGACAAAGCTTAAAGAAAATCAGATTTACAAGGTTGATTTAGTTAAAGAAACTGAAGAGAAAGTGAAAGTTATCAGAGATTGCTTGAAAGTAGCTTCAAATAGAAAGAAGTCTTATTCAGACTTGAAAAGAAAAGAGATTGAGTATCAAGTTGGTGACAAAGTGTTCTTAAAAGTATCCCCGTGGAAAAAAGTCTTTAGATTTGGCAAGAAAGGTAAACTAAGTCCATGTTTTATTGGACCGTTTGAGGTGACTGAAAGAGTTGGACCATTAACATATTAGTTAGCTTTGCCACTAGAGTTAGATAAGATTCATGATGTGCTCCATGTGTCCATGTTACATCATTACCATTCTGATCCTTCATATGTAATTTCACAGACAGAGGTTGAAATTCAGCAAGATATGACTTATGGTGAAAAACCGGTAAAGATTTTAGCTCGAGAGGTCAAGCAACTAAGGAACAAAAGTATTGCACTTGTGAAAGTATTATGGAATAGGCATGGGGTAAACGAGGCTACATGGGAGCTTCAAGAGGTTATGCGAAAACAGTATCCAAATCTTTTCATAGGTAAGATTTTCGAGGACGAAAATCCCTAAAGGGGGGAGAAATGTAACATCCCAAAATAAGGACTAAACGGAACAGTGGTTGCGAAACTGCAAATCCGAGATAGAAAAGTTTGTTCCAATTAATTTTTATAATTTACCGAGTGATTAGATGCATGTGTTAGAGTATCGATGGAAACTTTTATAGATAGCATGCTTAATTTGCCTACTAGGGCTTAATTGCAAAAGTTGATAAATATGAGTTTTAGATGCTAAAGGATTAAATTGAAAAGTATAATTGAAGTAGAGGTCTTTAGATGTTAATTAGACCATTAGGTTTTCATGGACAAAAATGGACATACATAGATAAAAATAACTAAAGTTTTAATGAAGGGTATTTTAGTCATTTGGTAATTAAAAGATTAAAAAAGGGAAAAAGATGGAAAAATGTGCCCATCTTCTTCATTAGGCCAAAATTTCAAGGGTTCTTCATAGCTAGGGTTTTTTCAAGCTTCCAAGCCCCATTTTTAATGTTCTTTTACGTTTTTAAAGTCCCGGTAACTTGGTTTAGTTTATTCTAGCAATAATTTAACCTAGGGTTCATATTTGGAAAAATACCCATAGGTGAAATGTGTTTATTTTGATGTTTTATGGTGGAATATGAAGCTTGAAATTATGTTAAACGACTTGAGCTAAGCGATTTTAAGCGAAAACGAGTAAAACGACATAATCGATAAAAATTCCTAATGGTCATAAGTACATGTTAGAATGGGAATTTAGTGTTGCCGTAGGTAAATAAATGATCATCATGTCATAAAACATAAGAATTAGGGATAAAGTTTCATTTCTGAGCCTTGGGGAAAAAGTGTAAATATGCAAAAGTTTAGGGGCAAAATAGTAATTTTTCCAAAGCTAGAGTTAAGGACTGTTTTGATAAATGTGAATATCAAATAAGTTAAATTTTCTATTATAGATCAAGAAGAACGAAATTCGAGGTTAGACTGAGAAAAGAAAAAGGTTGAAGACTAAATCAAAATATTTGATCGTATTTTGTATCGATGTAAGTTTGCGATAAATAAATGCAATGTTTTATTATTTATAATTAATGATGTTATTTTTCAGCATCTATTTATTTATTTTGTAATTTTATTTCTTGATGATTCAAGTAAGAATTGACAGAGAAATGATACTTAAAAGTTCCGGTTGAACCTTACGAATGTGTAGGATATAAATGTCATGACATTAGGGTTTAAGGATACCAAGTAAGACCAAGCCAAGGCATGGCATTGGTAAGTTTTACAAGGTAAGACCATGCCAAGGCATGGCATTGGTAAGTTTTACAAGGTAAGGAATTCATGTAAGATCATATCAAGACATGGCATTGATAAACTACTATAAGGCAAAGATCTCATGTAAGACCATGCCAAGGCATGGCAATGGTGAGTTCATAAGGCAAGGGTACCACGTAAGACCATGTCAAGACATGGCAATGGTAAGCTTAAAAAGGAAAGGTACCTGTCTATCCTTAGTATTCTAAATGGTTCAATGGAAAATTCAAAGAGTGTACCAAAGGGAGGGTAAGATAAGTCCATGTTCGAAAGGTTCAGGTTATCTTGACAATTCATTTAGAATGTTGTTATTTATTTACATGCAAACTTACTAAGCTTTATGCTTACTCCCTTTATTTTCTCTCTTTTTTTATAGTATCACAAAGCCAACTCAGAAAATTGTAAGGATGTCGGAGATCGCCTCACACTATCAACGAGTTATCTCGGTATTTTGTGACTAGAAATACTTTAAGTTATGGCATGTATAGGGACTTGGTTATTTTTTGTGTATGTCCTTATGATATGATTAAAGAATGAAATGTGAATACTTAGTAATGAATAGCTTATGATATAGCTAAATAAGAACATGTTTTGGTATTATGTATGCCTAAATAAGGTTTGATGCAAAGAAACTTTGAAAGAGTAAGAGTTGGCCATGGAACAGTTAGGAAACAACAGCAGTGACGTGGTCTTGAAAAATCACTAAAAATTTTAGAAATGGATTTAAATTAGCAAAAGAAGTCTATATTCTGAGATATTTAAATTTCTATAAGACTGGTTTAGAGTGACTTCGTGATCCTTTGTTCCAACTGGTTTAGAGTGACTTTGTGATCCCTTGTTCCAACTTTGGAAAATCACTAGAAATTGTACAAAAATAATTATAAGTCAAATTTTATGATTCTAGATTCCTTAGTGAGTATATTTTCTTTAGAACCAAACAGAAACATTATTCGATTTCTGTATAATGAGATAATTGATTTTTAATGAAGAGAGGTCAGGTCTGCTAAACTGCAAAATAGCGGAATCTTTAATGAATAAACTGTATAAATTGGCCAAACCAAAAATTTTGGAAACATTATGTAAGAAGATATATGAGTCTAGTTTCAGGAAAAATTTACGGATTTAAATTTCGAGATTTTTAATGCAAGTTATAATTAATTTAGTGACTGTTACGCAGATGGACAGTTTTATTATGAATAGTGAAATAAATTGTTTTGATTTGTGTAAGTAATCGAAAAATTTTTAATGTTCCTGGTTTGGTCCCGAACCATTCCAATTGCACGTTTTAGGGCTTCGAGGGCCCTTTTTAGGGATTTTATTGGATGAATGTGAGCGAATTAATATTTTTTTAAAAGTAAATTTTTTTATGCCCCGAACAAGTAAGATAAGTCTGGTAACGCCTCGTGCTCGACTCCGGCGACGGTCTCGGGTAAGGGGTGTTACACCAAATTAACTAGATACTTAACCAACCAATACATGCCCAGAATTAAGTCGAACTCCCCAAATAGAAGCTCCATCATCTTTTCCAGAAAAATAGTCTCTTACACCTCTAACGGAAAATCCCTATAGAGCTTACTAACCCGAATAAATTGCCCCAATGGACTTAGTATGGTAACCTCACTAGAAGTGCTCTCAACAGAAACCCCCTAAGTTTTCAAATACAAAGCTAGCTACATAAGAATGTGTAGAGCCTATGTCCATAAGAGCAGTATAAGGTACATCAAAAAATAAGAACATACCGGTGATAACATCTGCAGCATCTCTATCCTCTCGGCGTCGCACAGCATTAACAAGTGCAGGCTGTCTCGACTCTGTCTAATTAGCACCTCTACCCGGTGCTATCTATCCTTGGCCCAAACCATTACCACCCCTAGTCGCTCCACGGCCTCTAAGTGGCTGTTGAACTACCCTTTGAAGCTGCACAGAACCCGAAGCTGAAGCTTGCATCTAATCTACCCTCTATGGACAGTCTCTAATACGGTGTTCTAATGATCCACACCTCAGACAAGCCCCAATCCTCCTCCAACACTCACCCGGATGGCGCCTACCATAGTCACTGCCCGGCTGAATCCTTGTAGGAGCAGCAGGGACCCCCACACTAACTGGTTCATCAAATTTGGCCTTTTTCTTAGGCCTCTGCATAGAAATAGAGGGCTTTGAATCCCTCTTATTCTTGTCTCTCTCTTTTTCCCTATTCTAGCTCTTCACGCACTTAACATCCTCTGTGATCTTCACCTTCTCAACTAGGACAGCAAACTCTTGCTCCCTCTGTGGAGCAATCAGTATCCTCAAACTATTCTCTTAAACCATCCTTTAACCGAACATACCTCTCATACTCAGACACTACTATGCCTCGAGCGTAACAACTCAATCTTAGAAATTCGGCCTCAAACTCAGCCACAGATCTATCCCATTGTGTGAGATTCATGAACTCACACCTACGAGCATCCACATAACTCGCTTCTACATACTTACTCTGAAAGGTGGTCTTGAAGAAATTCCAGGTTAGGTGATCAAGCTAAGTACCCTCCTTAACCATTAACCCTTAAATTTCTGCTCGAAAGTATAGTCCAAGTCGTTCATAATCCTCTCATTGGCCTCCAACCAGTACTCGGCCACACTAGGGGCAACTCCACTGACACCTTTAAACAGCTCAGCACCATTAGACCGGAGTCATTCAGATACCAATCCACGGCCCCCAGCTCTAGAACGGGGTCCAGCGACCCGCTCCAAGATCCTCAACATGGCTTGGGACAGTGCGTTGTCTCCAGCCGAGCGGCTTTGAGACCCAGTCTCAGTAGCAAGCGAAACTGGTGTCTCTCTCATATCCAAGTTTGACATACTGCCCAGAGAGGAAGACTCAGCTCGAGCCCCCCTACAGCCTCTACCACGACCATGAATACCATGTTCGCGTGTTCTACGAGCGCTCATAGTGTAATTTGAATTTTATCTACATTATAAAGTTTTATGCATCAGTTCCAATTATTTATTAACAAATGTTTTATGCATAATTTATCAGTAATTCAGAGATGTTTTCAAAAGTTCAAGTCCCTAACTATTTCAGTACAGTTTCAGAAAGAACTAATTACAGTGTTTCAGAACAGTTTAATTTAAGTACAAAGATATTTACTTGGACCGACACCGGAGACTCGGTGTACCATATATCTTCTCAATTATTCAAATCATTTAAAACCCAATTCTTTTCGAAATATAATTTTGAAACCCAAAACTCACAGCCTGAGTTTTACAACTTGACTCTGATACCACTAAATGTAACACCCCACACTCGGCCTAGACGTTATGGAAGAATCTGGTGATATCACAAGGACTGGGTTTTGAAAATCGTGTTTGACTTGATAGACCATCAATATTTAAAATTTACTAAATCCATAAGTTAGTCAGTTTCTTTACCAAAACTTATTAATCATTATAGTTTGATAATGCAGTCGTGTTTTTAGGAAAACCTTTGTTTGCATAAAAATCGTCTTTTTAATAAAACAATTTTACCAAAGCAATCAAATTGACAAACAATCCAAAAATAAACAGTTATAAACCAAATAGTCTAGAGAGTCTCAAAAATTACAAACTTTCAAATAAATCCCGAAAAATTAAAATAAACCAAAAATTCCAAGTCTAACAGTTATACGGTTGAGTGGTCACCACTGAGTCTCTGCTGCACCGATCCGTCTAAGTATGTGGATTACCTGAATAGAAATAGAAAAACAGGGGTGAGTTTACGTAAATTCAATGTGTAACCCCACAGAAATAGACACGCAATACAAACAGCATCATATGCACAGTGTGGCCCACCTGGCCTAGCCCAAGAATCCACACGCCCGTGTGTCGTGCTCGTGTGGCCCCATACTCCTAGACTAGCCTTTGCCCGTGTGGCCCACACGGTCATACTCAAGCCACCACACGGCCGTGTGCTGTGCACAGCCATGCCTTCGTCGACCATACAGCCATGTTCTCGCACATTGTCTACCACACGAGTGACCATACATCTGTGTGGCATTGATAATAAGGTTTTTTGGCTTTTGCCGACGATCGTTTTTCTATGTTTCGGGTACACACCTGGTATCATTTGGAGCAAAAACACTCCCGAGGCCAACCGCACATAAAAATAAAAATATCCAACACTCAAATTCAGTCAATCTTACGAACTTTAATGAAATTAATCCACAATCGGAACTTCACAACACCCAACACGTATTTGTAAACTTACAGATAATGAAAACCCCTAATGTTCAGATCTCTGCAGAAGCACTAACCAATTCTTGACCTTCGCTTAAACCAAAAGAATCAAAACAACCCCTTTTTAGAAAACTAACCACGAAACAAGAAGATAGAGGGAAAAATAGTTACTTACCCAATGAGCGCAAACAACCGTCGAACAAAAAGGAGACAGTTTGGAAAACTGAAAAGGAGAAAGAGAGGCAAGGAAAAATTTTGGCAAAGGAGAGGAGAAAGCAAAACGTCAAAAAGATGGAAGTTTGGGAAAATTGAAAATAGAAAAATAAAATAAAAAAACAATTATCCCCAAATCCCTCAAATTACTCCCCACTAACCCACTAACAACCAACCTCTCAGAATCCAACTCCACCATGAATCTAACAAGAAACCAAGCAAAAATTTACACCCATGCTCGCACAGAGATTCGAACGCAGGACCTCCAACACACCAACACCCTTACCGCTCGAACCAGCAAGCTCATTCTGATATAAAATTACAGGCAATTAAAAATAAGCCCACTGAACAGAGATAAGGCTTAGATCCAAAAATAACAAAATTTTCAAGGGTAAGTCTTAAACCCAAGACCTCTCACACACATACCCAGAACACTTAAACACTAAAGCATATACACATTTGTATCAGATTTTACAAAAGCAGAAATAAATTATTTGGGGCATTACACAATTCGTCTACACTTTCATTTAGTATTGGTTGAATCTCCTTTACCTCTAATTTTACTGTTGCATCTACTACTACATCTATCTCTATATCTACATCTATGTTAATTGGATCGGAAATGTCTTTAGTTATATTCCATTAGTTTCCGTCTCCTAATCCAAACTCTTGTTTACTTTCCCGATTTAATTCCAAATGATTGTTGGTAGTACATGTTGGAAAATCGTGTTTGGAAAACGCAGCGAAAAATAAATTTAGGGAAAAACCAGAGTTTAAATTTTTTTTTCCTAAAATAAGAACTTGGTTGTGATATCTAAAGTAACAAACACTTAATCAAAATTGAACCTTTTTGATTCATCTAGAATAAATGCTTCAATCAAGTAGTCTTCTCCTCTATCCTCAAGCTTACGTCTGCCGAGTGTAAGCTCTCTTCGAATAAAAAAAATTCAAAAAAATTACCAGTGGGATAATTTCACAATTTTTCTAAACTTTTAGACCAAGTTGTAAATAAGAAAAATATCTCTAGAAATTTTTTGAAATAATTTCTTCAGGGAATTTTCTCTCTACCACTTTTTCTTGAATTCAAGTGTGTTAAAAATAATGACCCAAACCTCTCTTTATATAAGGAGAGTTTAGAGAGTTCAACTATGATTAAACTTAATCACTTTAATATTAAATTAATAAAATACTATTAAGATAAGTATTAAATTAAATTTAATATTAAACCTATTAAAATAATATTATTTTTTAAATAGTTAATCTAAAATCAAAATATCTAGTATAGTCCTAGTAAGAGTGTAATTCTTTCACTACTCAACCACTGAATACCCAGCGTCGCCGACTGATTTTCGGCCATTAAAATATCGTCATCGCAACCCTCGGCACCCCGAGCAGGTTCAATTTGGGCCAATCATGACCCGACTGGTCCGATCTAACCACCGAATGGATCATCAGCCTAGTTTCACATACCAAGCTCGATTTGACCAATTTTTGGATCTTGGTCTTGATTTTAGGCTCCCAAGCCCAATTTACGATCTCAGATCCAATTTTCAAAGTCAATTACCCATTAGGCCAATTTTCTGACTTGAAAATTAATTTCTAAAAATATCATATTAATTTTAATTAATTTGATTAATTTAATTTTACTTGATCAAAATTAATTTTCCCAAAAATCACTTAGATCTTTCAAATTAATTTTTCAAGAAAATTCTTTAATCAAATTCTCTAGTTAAATAATTCTTACAACCGCCCAATTTAATTCCACTTCGAATAAATCAACTCAATTAAATTATTTTCGAAGTCGTAAAATTTTCTTCTAATTCAAAAGCAATCCAATCGAGCTTTTGTTGAGCTAGAAGAGGGACTAATTGGACATATACAATTAGGCTCTAGTAATTGTAATTATGTCCAGAAGTATCATTCTGATATTTTGCAACTACTTAATCATAGAGTCAGTCCATAAGAAGTATCATGATTGAAAACTCTTTATTGTATACTCTTTACGAAAGCAATTCATCCAACTACTTTGTCCAATGACCCCGCCATGTGTGTGTTACCCTCATATGATATCATTTATTCGTTTGAGTTAAATCCGTTCACTCAATACAATCTTATTTTATCTAATTATCACCATTGTATCTTCTTAATGATCAATATGATCACTGTTAACAAATGACTGTGATTAAACTACTCGTTCGAGAACAAAACAATCCATGGCCACGCTCCATATTTATAAATCCTTACAATGTCAATGAGAGAATATTGTTAACTCTTTAATTGAGCTATGAATTCCACTATTGGTAGTAAAGTCCTATCATACACAAGTCATGTACCCAACATACGAGTTATCAGTTCAATCATCTTTAGAGCATAAGCCTCTACTTATATCAAAGGATGAGTTACATACGCATGGTAGTGACTAACTTAGGATTTAGGTAAATCATACCATGAATGTCACAAGTGAATTAATTCACAAATGGATTCAAAATTATTTCATCTTGGGTTCAGTCCAATGTATCATATTGCCAATGAATACGTTTATGTCTCTACCCGTGGATTCGATCGCTCCGATAGCCAAGACTAGTCATCTCCTGAATTTAAATTATAGACAACATAATAATCCTTCTCAGTATTTGAATCAAATGCTCACTTTGATTCTTTTACGAGATTACGGACTTGTTTAGATTATCTACTGAAGTAAGTTGTCTTTCTCACAATGTAAGCGTTCTTACAATGCCACTTATCATCAGTTTGAACTTAGACAATCAATGAGCTAATACTTTCTTATCACAATTTCACTATGTATGCAAAATATGAAAGACAAAAATACAAAAGACATAACAGTGAAATGTGAAATTTATTTGTTCATCGTTCAAACACAAAGAAAACAAATACATATTTACTACAATATAGGCACATTTCCCAATAGTACATTAGTCCTTCGGATCAAAATTGGGGACATCATGTACGACCTCTTCCAATGGAGTGCTTGCTTGGGACTTTTGCTGGAAAAATTCCTCTAATTGATCCAACTGTTGTTGGTTTCGCTTTAATTTAGGTTGGAATTCTCGTTCACGGCTTTCTTGTTCGAACATAGAGTCATACAAGTCACAAGGAGTTTTGGTTATATATTTGGATGTTCCTAAATGTCGCTTATCTATCTCTTCCAACGAAGTTACTGTTTTGTTTCTTCGTTGGTAAATTTCTAGCATAAGCACTTTTTGGTTTTCCATAATCTTTCATTGTTTGTATACTCCTTCCTCGTATACTTCGTCATCGTCCTATTGATTCGTCGAACCTCCATTCCTCTCGGATGTATATTTCTTTGGCTTAGGTGGCAGTTCATTTGAACACTCGGGCTGCTCGTCTTTATAAGCAAAACTCTATCGGGTTGTCGATTCTCCATACAACCAACTCAATTTGGATTGCTCATATACCGACCTATAAAAATCAATATTCATGATTAAATTTGATAATTGACAAGGTAAAAAAATTAAAAATAAAAATATTTAATTAACTAAAAAAATTTCAAAATAAAACTAATTAAGGTAAGTAAAAATAATAATTAAATTTTTTAGCACTAAAATAAAATAAAATTACTTAAATAAAAGTTAGAACGCTATCTAGCTCGTCCGTCTTTCGATTAATATTATTTTACAGTAATCAATCTAATAAAAAATTTCATCGTCACAGTCCCCGGAAACGGCGCCAACAACTTGACTACCTACAAACATGTTATCATTTATAGTTAAATATCACACCAAAAGTATATCGAATTAAATCGGTGATGTTCGCAATCGTACAAGTTAAATTGTAATGTAGTATAGTTTACAATGAAACATTTGTAAATATTCCGAGAATCATACCCAAGGGATTGCAGATTGGAGAAATTAATATTAAATTAATTATAGAAAATAATTATTAATCTAATCGAGTCATGAATTAGTAGTGCAAATCCAAATTAAAGTATTTATTAAACTAATTAAATTAACTAACCTAAATTAACCTAATGAACTTTCCAATTCCTAATGTTGACAATGCAAGCCTCTAGCCTATGATCAATTAAATCCCAAATTATATAATTAATTATCCTAGATTGAGTTATTTATCACCCTTAGCTACGACTACCCTCCTGATTCATCTTCACTAAGGATTGCCTCCTAAGTTACTCTTCTGATCTCTTCCTAAGCATACAGATACCCTTCCGGTCTCACTTGTCTCGATATTCTATTAGGGGCGCCACTCCCTAATACACTAGGTACCCTTGAAAAAATAGGTACCCTTGAAAAAATAATTAACTTCAGATAAATAATTATTTAACAAATAAATTAGTTTAATAACCGAAGCATGTGAGATATAAAATAAACACAATAATCTATTTAAATGTTTATACTATGATTAATCGACCGAATTAACGAAATAATTATTGAAGCTTGGTGCCAGATCAATCTCCACTCGCAATTGTCTTCACATCAGAATAGAAAAGTTCCGACTATACGAACATGAAAAGAAAATAAAACTAAATAGTAAAACTATTTGTTTAGGTCTGCCTACTATCTCGATGTCCCTAAGGTTGCTTATATAGACAACAGTCTGCTTGGTGACCACTCAATCCAGAGATACACTTAGATACAGAAGAATAAAATGTTATGCTAAAATCTAGGGTCCAAATAAGGAAATTCCCCAAAAGTGTTGTGAGAAGAATCAACAATTTCTTGGGCTACCATCATCACATCGTAGGGATGTGAGAATGCTTCTTGTCCCGATTTCACCACCATGCAAAATCTTTTCATTTCCATTGTGTAGTCGGGATGAGAGGAAGTTTCTCGTCACGATGTCGAGTGTGGTTTGGCCTTGGCAGCTTTGTTGGCTTATCAGGCTCCTTGTCTCATGGCCCAATCATTATTCATTGTATTCTTGACCTGAATTGACATCCTACAACTTAATTAGCTCATTAGTCACTCACGAGGCCTAAGTTGGCCTTACGAGTCATCGGAATAGTAGAAAATGCGTAAAAAAATTTATTAACTTTTAGTTCCTAACCTATTAATATCGGAAATGCAATAACTAATTATAAAATGCCAAGAAAACAAACTCGTTAAATGTAGAAATGACATAAAATAACTACTACAAGTGAGTCATGTCGACCTAGTAGAGTCCTTTTGTATTTAGCTATGTTTGAATTTGGAAGTTGATAAATGTGTATATTAGGTATGTGCAAGTTGGTATGGAAATGTGATATATATGTTAAATGCTTTGTTATTAATGGCATGTTTTGGTAATAGTTGGAATGCTTATAAGGTATGTGAAATGGTACCTTTAGGGATATGAATTAGTTTGGACAATCTAGTAGTTGGTTAAGGTTTATCGTGTATTTTGGTAAAGAATGTTGGTTAAATGAATGATGGAAGGTTTATCATGCATTTTGGTAAAGAATGTTGGTTAAATGAATGATGGAATGTTAAGATTGGTAGTGAGAATGCATATAGTTATTTGTATGTGCTTTGGATATGTCCTTGGTATGTGTCATGTTAGTAAATGGTTAGTGCTTGACTTGTGGTTCTTGGTAGGTAAAAATGATAGGTTGGATGAATGATTGAGATTGGATAATGACATTGTTTAGAAGGTGTTTTACTATGATGTTGTGTAGGGTAATGTTGTGCTAGGGCCACTAATTGTAAATTCAAAAAGGTTAAAAGGATATAAATACCAAATGATCTATTTTGTGCCAAAGGCATTAGTTTAATGGGTTGTCGTGGATGTCGCAACACCATGCCTTCGATGTCGTGACACTGGTTCCTTTATTGTTTTGAAGATATTTTTGCAAATTGCTCCTTAGATTGGGCATTGGTTACTATCTTCAAAGTTGCGACACCAACTAGTGGATGTCGCGACATCAGTGTTGGGAGTCGTAACATTGAACCCCAATGTCTCGTTATTCTCGTAGTTTGTAATTCTTACATTTTAGTCCTTTTCTAAATTGACTTCAATGTCACGACACCAGACCTTAGAAGTTGTGACACCCAATTGAATTCCTTAGTTAGAATTGTTTCGTACTTGGTTCAACTTTAGAGCTTTCGTAAGCTCGATTAAAGCTTGGAAAAGATTATGTATCGTATTATGAAAGTGCTTTCAGTATGAATGTATGTTTGAATGTGTTAATTATGGTTTATTTGACAGTAGTTGCTCCGACAAGGAATGTGACATCTCATAATTCAGATCCGACGATTGAGTTGGGTAATGGGGTGTTACATTTATATATTAAATAAATGCTCATAAAAATGAATTATTTTAAAAGTTCATATTATTTAAATAATTTTATAAATATTATATTATATTTTATAAATATCATATCTACTATCCTTAAAATAAATATATGAAGAAATACATTAAAATAAAATCATTAAAATTTTGCAAAATATTATACTTTTTTTTCTATTTTCCTTTTTTTCTACACAACTTTTTAATTAATTTTAGTTTGGTAGCACGTGTCCATCAAAAAGCTGAGGTTAAAACACCTAAAAAAGCTAAATTGTGTTAGATTAATTTCTTCTTCTTCTTTTTTCAATTCTTGTCTTTTTTAACTTTGACCATCTTCTTTATCTTCTCTCTTTCACGATAGTTTTCTCTGCTACAATGGCTACTGGCTGTCTCGTTATCATCTTTTTTTTTTTTTTTAACGTTATGAAAGCCTGAAAACGGGAATAGTTTTCTCTGTTGCAGTGACTACCGCTAAATAGCGACTGCTCTACCACTATTTCGACATTACTTGGATCCCTGGTCATAACAGACTAACTGTCAACTAAATAGTAACTAACTAATTACTCAATAATTAACAGTTAACTCTAATACGCGCTAACACTCTCAGTTTATAGTAATATAATATTACTAGCCGATCTGTGCTATCTCGTGACATTTGTGACAAATATAAATTAATTAAAACATTTAATTTTTTTACATATGGAATAATCTTGCATTTCAAATGTTTTTTATTCATTTTATGTGTTTTATTTTATTATAAAATATCAATTTTTAAGTTATTATTATTTTGAAAATATATAAAATATAAATATATAAATCCTATAACATATGTAAAAATATATAAATATAAAAAGCGTATAATTTTATAAATGTATATTATAAAAATTATAATATATATTATTTTTATAAAAATGAATGAAATTTTTGGGCTTTTATATATTTGAATATTTTCATAAATTTATAACCTATTCAATTTTCAAAATAATAACTTAAAATGATTTTTATAAAGAATATTAAAATTAACAAAATTAACAAAATACTTATTTAAGTTCATTCTTGATGTGGAAAAATTTATATTTTTAATTAATTTAAACATTTATATAGTTTTTAAAAGATTGGCCAAAATTATCGCATCAACACAAACTAAATTGGTCAAGTTAAGCTTAAATAAAATAAAGCCAGTACAGAGAATGAAGCTTATTTGTTGAATAAGACTACTCTTGGCTTCCAACAATATATAATTTCATAATTTCTATAACCCAAAGTGTCTTCAAATATAAAAATGAACATACATAGATGTTAATATAATATGAATGTCATCTTCATCTAAGTGCTCTGTTTCTTTTGGGCAATTCATTCTGCAATACTGCATTGAAAGTGTCAATTACACTAAATCTCTGCACTTCAAAACATCGTTCTTGTTCAAACTAAAACTATTGCATATATCTGAGATAGCTTGCTCACTAAGATAATTTTCTTCATGTCCCCGGTTAATAAGGTCCTCCAATTCCTTCGATGGCTCCAACACCTGCTCATTAAATCGATAATAGAAAATATAACATCAAAACAGAAGTGAGTAGCGGAGAGGATAATGCTTGTGCTGAACCATTAAAGCTACATTTCTGCACCGAGAAGAATTACAAGCTAAACCGTAAACAGTAATTGGATAGTGTTTAAGGATTTAGATGTCATATGGGATTGACAAAGCAATAAAACAATGGATTCTTGATATTCTTGTGATAAAAAATTATTGTTGTGTTTTACTAAAAAAAATTATTGTTGCTATTGAGAAATCTCAGTAAAGATGGAGGACAGAACATCATAACCAAGTTACTATCAACATGTATATATTTAGTTTACATCGCTAAACATCAATAAATCTTATGTATCAACATTACCACTAAATACTGATGACAAGTAAATGAAAAACCTAAACGAGGAGGTAATCGAGTAAATGTAAGTGCAAGAGCCTAACAATTAAGGTTAAACCGAAACAATGTTCACATGGAAAAGTAAAGACTCACAACTAACAAGTAACCTCATACGATCCCGTTATGTCCATTGTTTTAGATTATAGCACACATATGAGCTTACCCATTGGGAACTTGGTGAATTCTTAGTTACACATTTCGAATCATTATGCTCCGATTCATTCCCCTTCCCACTCAAAATAATTGATTTTTGAACTAAGGAGTAATCGGAGACTAGCTGAACGAGCTTCTCACTTCCCTGCAAAGTCAACACAGACAAACAACCATGAGTAATAGTGATACTGTATACAAAAATAAATTATAGAACATGGAGGGTTCAAAAATAGTGATAACAGATGAGAGATATCCAAAAACTAAGGGATCCACATTGTGAAATCCTGAATGCTGTATTGCTTTAAAAGTAACTACTTTCAACTGACCATCTAACCCTTTTTCCCCATTCAGCTAGACGCTGAACGGTCCTTTTCAGCTTCTCAAGCAAGAAACAACAGACATGCAGACGCCAAGACAAGTGGAAAGCAAAAGATAAATGATGCACATCAACGTAGGATGACGGAAAGCAATAACAAGGAAACACATGTGAAAAGAAGTGATCTTGTGAATACAATCATGTTTAAAACAGATTATGGTAACACATATGACTCTAGTTGAATGTCTGCAATAGGAATTCATAGAACTTAAATTTTACTATAAAGAAGCAGCTTTTGCAATAGGGTATGCCAAACTGTTCAATTCAAATATTAGAAATGTAAACAGATCCCTCTACTACTGTCTCTTTAAATCCACCCAAAAGGATCTAGCTCTAGGAACATTGAATCCACCTGGAGAGCCCGCCAATGCGAATATGTGCGAAACAAGACCCAAAAGAATGGAATGTTAGGCAGAGGCAGAACCTGTGTGAAAGAAAAAGAAGATTAAGTAAGAATTAGAGAAAATATAAATGGGAAAAATATTCAAGAGGCAAAAGAGTCTATTCAGTAAATGATGGAACAACAATAATAATAAACATGCGTACAGTAAATGCAGTAGTCAATGGAAGCAATGAAACCGAACCATAAAAGTATTTCCTGTGTAAAACAGTACCCCTGAAAATTAAAGAACACTTGTTTAGAAACATTGCTTATCTGCAGGAATTTGTACGAATATAAAGTAACATATAAACATAAGCAAACACAACAATAGACTCCAAAACTTGGCATTGACTGTTGGTGTTGGCGTTAAATGCCTTTAACGCTACAAAATCAATAAACTGCACATCACAGCATAAAATTGTGTTAGAAACTCTCTATGTCCTTACACATCAAGCACTAGAGAATTCTCACTAAGACTACACATCAAGCACTAGAGCATTCTCAATAAGACAACAATGATGCCTCGGAAATGTCATGAACCAGGTTAAAGGGCTAGTGGCGCAATTATTATGTGTATTCTGAAACAAATAGAAACCTAGAAAACAAAGAAGCATCCTACATTTTGATGGTAAAGCAATTTGTTTGGACATTAGAAATAACTTCCGATCTCTAGCATTCAAGAAAAGCAATAGAAAAAGGTACACCAATTACCTCAAGGCTATTTGCCGTAATCTTCGCCGCACATGTCGTGCATTTAAACTGCAAAAAAATGTTAGAAGTATGAGGAACAAACCAGCAGTCTAAAAGCACCTGAGAATGCACATAACAAACGTAATTCATAAGTCCTTTAGTGCATCAAGCTAAAATTTCCACAAATTATCCAAAATCCCAGATTCAAGACAAAATAAATAGTATTCTCAAATGTAAGTTCTTTTTCCATAGAAGAAGCAGAAAATACATATAGATCTCAAGAAAGGAACAAACCATAGAAGGATGCCTACCATTGTTCAATTTTGTAATATTGAGAAACAATAATTTAAAGAAAAAATGATAAGAAAACAAGATAAAGAAAAGCACAACCGTCTAAACTGAGGGCAAATCGTTGCTTCTGAAAGTGTCATTCACATTTTTTTCCACAAAAGGTTTGCTATAAATAAGCTGTTAAAATGGTAGGAACCTACTCTAGCTTAAACCAAATTCTACAAAATCCCTTCTAATACATCATCATGATGTTGTGAAAGCTATAAAACAAAGAGATTTGAAATATTGGACTTAAATATAGATCCTAGAGAACAATTAAATATACATCCCGGCAAGATTAAGAAAAATAACTATATTGCAGATATAAAACAGAAGATGCAGCAATGAAAATGAGAAGAAAGAACCTTGTGGGGTAAGTAATCTGTACATTAGTAACGTCTTTGGTAATAGATTTCAACAAAATCTCAGATGGTTTAACTCGAGCTAAAAGCCGCAACCCCAACCTAGATAATACATTCAACCAAAAGAAGGAAAAAAGTTAGCGGAAACTAAAGCCAACTAATCCAATATACGAAACATATTTGACTTCCAAGTAGTACCCATGTAGCTTGTTTTTGAAACTGCCCTCAGGCGCCTTTTCTAACCCGATCCAAGCCTTATTCATCTATAACAAAAATCATTAGCAAACCAAGAAACAGGAGAACATAGCATTCCAAAATGCACATTGAAGTTATTGTAAACAAGAATCACAAATATATATATATATATATATAAGAGGGGTGTTTAAATTTTATAAAAATGAAAAGAAAAAAAAAGAGGGTTTACCTTGTTGGAAATGAAATCGACAAGAAGCTCAGCATTGGCACTGAGGGGCTTGGAATTGGATGAAATCTTCTTGCAAAGCTCTTTAACAGTGGAAGGTGTGCTAGCAGCGGAAGATTCTGATGTAGACAGGTCAATGGATCTGCTAAAGCACCAGTTTTTCCCTTTAATTGGGAACACCACCAATCTAGCACGCATGATGATGATACTTTTCCTTTATATAAAAAGAAAAAGAGAAGTATTTATGATAAGTTCTGTTTTGGGTTCAAAGTTGAGGAAAAGAGAAGTCCTTTCTTACAAGACTTTAGAAGAAAACAGAACTTGGTTTTGCTTGTAAAGAATTAAAGAACCAGACAAGAAGTTTGACTCAACGAAACGTTTATAGAACAAGGATAAAAAGAGAAGTTTGAGGTTGAGATTGAGATTGAGATTGTTACTTCAGAGAAGGAAAGTTGGAAACTTGGGAAAGGAAAAACAGAGACGAAGCGGCGCGCTTCTAAACTAATAACTAATAAGGGACTGGTTCAATTCCCACATCTTAAACAATTATCTTCAGGGTAAGGTATAAAAATAATCATTTTATTTGCTCAGGTTAGATTTTATATATTATATTTTAATTATTTATATTAATTTATTATAAAATTTTAATTATTGAGTCATTAATTATTGTTAAGGGTGTAATAATAAATTGACCTGATATATTAAATCATCATTTACAATTGGTCTCTATATTTTTAATTTTGAACCGTTTAATTTTTTTATTTTATGTTCTTTAAACTTGTCTTTCTTTTTTTTTCTTTTTTTCTCTTCTTCTTTTCCACTATTTTCTTCTTTCTTCATCTATTTTAACGTAGTTTTTCTAAATTTTTCATTTGTTAAAATTTTTTTATATTTATAAAAAAAGAAAAGGTGAAAGCTAAAATTAAAATAAAACTCGTTTCACATATTCTTACCCTACAATTACAAACCATCATCGTTCATCATCGCTTTAACAAATCAATTTGGATCTCTTAATGTCCTAGTCCACAAACTCGCCTCATTTGAATACCTCGTCAGTCGTGACTTATGCCACTTCACCCTCAGCAAAATTTCCCAAGTTTGTTCCTTTAATCTCCTAACCAACTCCCACAACCGCTTTATCTATCTTATCTACAACATTTTCGCCCTCTCAAAACTACGTTGTTTCACGGATTTTTCAAACGAGCTTTTCTTGCTTAATGACTAAAATGACCACCATACGAAACTTACCCTCAACTTTACCTAAACCAGTTTGGTTCCATGCTCCCTCTCTCTGTTCGATTCATCCATGCTCGGCTTCCAATCAAACTTACTCGGGAATATACAAAAAGGTTTAAATTAATTTTATCGTTTGTTTAATTTTATTCATCAGAAAATAAAAGGAAAGGAAAATAATAATGTACACAATTCTATAAAAGTTTGGAAACGGAAAAATTTGTTTTGATTATATAGAATTCAAATTTATATTTAGATTTGATTAAGGTTATGGTTTTTTATATTGATTAGTTAGATCCATTTTAGTTTCAAAATTAGGTTATATTCAAATTGAGATTTGATTAAGAAGGATTGATATTCAATTTTAAGTAAAATTTAATTTAGAAATCATGTCAAAGAAACAAGAAGTTGGTTTATTTGGTGGGCAAAGATTATGTTTTTGTTGTGAAGATATGAGAAGAGAGAAAATAAATGGGAAGTAGAAAAGGAAAATAAAGAAATAAAAAGAAAAATTAAATTGTTCAAACAAATAAAAGTATAAGGACTAGTTTTAACAAATAGAAAAACTATGTTAAAAGAAATGGAAAAAGAGGAAAACAGAGGGAGAAGGAGAAGAGAATGAAAAAAAGAAGAAAAAAAAAAGGAAAGTTCAAAGTACATAGAAGAAAAAAATTTAAATTACTCAAAATGAAAAAAATATAGGGACCAATTGTATAATTTAACCTACAATTTTATTTGAACTAATGATTTAACGTGTCACGTCAGCTTACCATTACAATTTCAGTGACTAAAATGTTACAACACATTAACATAACATTTCAAATATAAGGGTCTGTTTGTTTGCATGTAAAATATTTTTTTACCAAATGAAATCATTCTCCAAAAAAAAGGTAAAATCAAGTCTTTTTTAAGGAAAATGTCTTAACAATTTTTTGTTCATTAAAAACATTTTCCAAACTGATAAGACTGTGTTCACTGTCTTCACTATCGAAAAACATAAAAGGGAAGCTTTCAAAGCAACTAAGGGGAAGCTCTCTTTACTGTTGAAGAAAACAGTCTATTATATTCTAACTTTATATTTCTTTTACAATTTATTCTCTAAAATCCAAATTTTTACTATTCTACAATTTAATTCCTCAAAAATAGATTTTCTTATTCTAGAGTTAAATCCAAAACCTCTTTTTGTACAGTTTTACAAAATGACCATTCTCTAAAATTTCCAAATTTTATACTTACAACTAAAATTTTCAAAAATTTTAAAAATTAATCCTTAATTTTGAACAGTTAAACTTTCATATTCTATTTTTAAAATTGTAAATTCTCAAATTATGTAAATTAGTCCTAAAACTCAAGTTTCAAACATTACTATTTTATGCTCAACTTTCTAAATTTTCATATTTCATAATCATATAATTTAATTACTACGTCAATATTTGATTTCACAACTCAAACCTTTAGAATTCAAAAATTTAGGAATTTTGCAATTTTATCATTACTTCAATTTTTATCAAATTATTTTAATAGTTTACGCTTATTTTTAACTACCTTGCTTAAAATTAGTCAACCAAACAAAAAAAAAAAATCAGCCTTTCATATCCCTTTTTCTCTTCGATTCCCATTCATTAAATTTTGTACACAAATCTCAAAGCAATTTTGTAAGAGACATCCGAACTTATTATTATTAGATTTAAAGGAGTTTGATATAGTTATACCATAATCGATATTTTTTTCTGATGAGATGACGTTGTTATTAGGATCCCTGCAATTACAATGTGATTTGCCTATAACGCCAAATGATGAATTGATTCCTCTGCTAACGTTGCCCCATCATACAAGGCAGTTTCATAGTTGAACACAATGCATTTACCAATGTTCACTCAAAACTCTATAGTGTATAGCATAAGGATTGCTGGAAGCTTCTATAGTGCTTGCAATTAAGCATTTAACTTGATGGACGACCTATATAGGGTTTGAGTCTTTACTTTCCAGACAACAAAAGCACAAGATATTGAGAAATAATCGTCTCTCTTTGTCTTATATTTTTTATACGGGTTTTTTACAAAAATGGGATAAAAAATAAAATAATACTTAAATAATACAACAAAAAAACTATGTACCAAAATGATACATCCCAGGATGGTGCAGCCCATGGCAGTGGCGTGACCACCCTGGCCCGCCACTTTTTCTGACATTTCTGTTAAAAAAATACTGTTATAAAAAAATAAAAAACGAAAAAAAGGACAAAAATTAGAAAAAAAAAGGTGGAGGAGTTGCCAGAGGCGACACCGGTTGTACCTCTGGTAGAGGCAGCACCTCTGATTTGACCCCTCATACAGGGGTTTTGTATTTTTCCTTTGGGGGACCATAATATATGGTCCCAAAAGTCCATTTCGGAAAGAAGAAAGAAGGAGAAGAAGAAAAGAAAGAGAAGAAGAAAAGAAAGAAGAAAAGGAGGAAAGGAAGGAGGCGGCTTTGGTGAGGGAAGAAAAAAGTAAAAGAGAAAGAGAAGGAGAAAGAAGAGGGAAAGAAAAGAAGGAAAAAAAAAAGGTAAAATGCTTTTTATAAATTTGAATAATAAATGTGTATTTAAGTAAATAATTTATTTATTTTAGGTGTTATTATTATTATTGTTGATTGATTTTAATTTAATTGATTTAATTTTAAATTTATTTTTTGCAAGGTGTTATTTTGTTAAAAGAGATATTAATGTATGTTTATATTTATTTTATATTTTCAATCATTCCTAATTTATGTTCAATTTTTATTGAAGTAAAAAAGCGTATGTATGTTATGTGCAAAGAATATTTTATTATTATTATTTTATGTAATTTATTTGTTAAGTGTGTTTTAAGTTGATTAGATATATTTTTATAAAATTTATTTGGCATGTTATATTCTGATTTTTTAATTTTTTATTTTTTATGTGATGGGGTTTTAAACCTTTTACAAAAATAGTATAAAAAATAAAATACTAAAAAATATCTTAATGAAAAATAAAATACGAAAAGAAATAAAATATGAAAAAACTTTTTGAGGAAAGTGGTGCTAGCGAGTTTTTACTAAAATAATATAAAAATAAAATACGAAAATAATATATTTTAAAAATAAAATCCGAAAATTTAAAAATACAAACAAATAGCCAAAATCGGGGTAATTTACTAAATTAATAAAAAACACTAAAATAATACATTTGAAACATTATATACTAAAATAATATAAAAATACGAAAATAGGATATTTTAAAAATAAAATCCGAAAATAAAAAATACCAACAAAGTGTCAAAATTAGAGTTATTTATCAAATTAATATAAAAAATACTAAAATAATACATTTGAAATATTATGTACTAAAATAATATAAAAAAATAAAATACGAAAATAGTATGTTTTAAAAATAAAATTTGGAAATAAAAATACGAACAAAGTTTCAAAATCAGGGTTATTTATTAAATTAATATAAAAATACTTAAATAATACATTTGAAACATTATGTACTAAAATAATATAAAAAATAAAATACAAAATAAAAAATACCAACAAAGGGCCAAAATCGGGGTTGTTTATTAAATTAATATAAAAATACTAAAATAATACATTTGAAACATTATGTACTAAAATAATATAAAATAATATATTTTAAAAAATACGAAAATAAAAAATACTAACAAAGGGCCAAAATCACCGAAAAAGAATATTGCAACATAGCCCTTCCTTATTTTCCCATCATTTCCCAAGGAATTTAATTACATATTATAATATATTTTAAAATAATATTGAACAACTTATCAAACATTTAATTATTATTGAATCACTCACATTATTATTAAATAAAATTAATTTAAAAGATATTGAACTACATCTTTGGGTATAATATATATTATATTTTAAACCAAAATATTTTAGTTATTATCATTTTAAAATAATAATATTATTTGTATTTAAGTTGGATATATTTATTTTTTAATTAGGAGCAATATATAAGGGTAAAATTTAGTTATTCGATAAATATTTAAAATCTATCAAACATTAAAATTAATAACTACAATTTATTTTGAAATTGCGAGCATCGCAATGGTTTTGCATTGATTAAGAAAGAACCTTACATATGTGACACAGTTAATAATATAGTAATATATTGTTATTTATTAATCACGTAATTTAAGAAAATAAATTATGTTATTATAACTATTTTTCGTAATTTAACACTGTCAGGACTCATACGCGTATTAAGGGGCTAGGTGAATGGTTTCGGATATTCCCCGGATGCATGATTGATGTCCTACTTGGAGCTAGCTAGATTAAGGTCAGCAGCATTGACCCGGACGTTCGATTTGCGGTACAATTTAATATCTGCATTGGTCGAGCGTTGGCGTCCGGAGACCCACACTTTTCATTTGCCGTGTAGGGAGTGCACTGTCACTCTGGAGGATGTTGCATTGCACTTTGGGCTCCCAATCGACGGGAATGTCGTAACGGGTGTAAGTACGATAGCTGAGCCGGCTGCACTTTGTTATAGCCTACTAGGAGCCTCGCCCGGCGATGATGAGTCCAATTTTTTGGAGTTAAAATTTACATGGCTAAAAGCTAGTTTTGAGCATTTATCAGTTAATGTCACTGAAGAAGAGTTGATGTGCGCAGCTCGAGCGTACATTATGCATATTATAGGGGGTGTACTGATGCCCAATGCGAATTACAACAAGGTTCATCTCCAGTATTTACCTCTATTAGCTGATTTGCATAATGTTCGCACGTATAGTTGGGGTTCTGCAGTTCTGGCTATGTTGTATCGTGAGCTTTGTCGGACGACAAAGCCTGATACCGTAGACATAGGCGGATGCCTTTTATTGTTGCAGTCTAGGCTCTTTATCGGATGCCATTCTTGGCATCGGTTAGTCACCAACCATACGTATTTCCACTAGTTAACAGGTGATAAAACTTAACTTGTTATTAAATTGACAATTTCTTTATAATGATACTATTCTAACGATACTATATTTACTTGAAAATTGTTTTCGTAGATAGAGCATTTATCCGGGTATCGGGAGGTCGTACACTGTCCTGATATATCGTTTGATGATTGAACAACATGCCGGGGAAGGGGTAAGCTATTCAAACATTCATGACATGTAATTACTTTGTATATCTTACGCGAACCCTGTTAAATTTTAACCATGGTATTAATCGTGCAGTTTATATGGATTTCATATCGTAAACCAGAAATTGCGACTGTTATACCCTCGTCTGCCTACGTTCATTCTCAATTGTGGTGCACTAATGCACCAATTATCAGTTTCAATGTTGTCGAGTGGTACCACGGGGATCGAGTACTACGACAGTTTGGTTGTATCCAGCATATCCCGGATCCGCCAATGCAGGTGGGTAAGGTTCATGGCATCAACAAGAGAGGGAAACATGGAATGCATTGGGAGGTTGTGTACTAGAAATTTGTTGCGGTATGGGATAATCGGATGGGTCGAAGACCTCAGATGGACATGTCTTTCGATTTGCAACCATTGTTAGAGTACATACAATGGTACTCTAGTATGGGAAAGCCATATTTACTTGGTAGGCAGTCGACTGTTGTCCCCTCGCACGTGTAGCGACCTGGGGCATATGAGCCAGTGGCCGATATAGAGACCGATCCATAGCTAGATTTTGAGCCCGAGCCAGAGCTAGAGCCCGAGCTACAGTAGGAGGCCAAGTCTGAATGATCACATTCACATTCGACTGATACTTCTTATCATCCGAATTTGTCGGCCAATGACTATTTCTCAGGCTTGCCAGGGAGCGGATACCATTACGAATTTGATATCTTTGGGTTATATCCACTGTAGCACAACATTTCTTCCGGCTCATATCCCCTACAGTATAGCATTACCCCTAGCCTGTATCCACCGCAGTACTTCATTCCTCTTAGATTGTATCCACCACTGCATGGCACTCCTACCGGCTCAAGTTTATCGATGCCATTCGAGCCATATGATTTTTCTTCCATGTATCAGACACCCTCACCTTCGACTGAAGAGGATGTTGGTCGTCGCAATCACCCACAACGTGAATGTCGACCTCCGCAGATATATACCCCTAAGACCACACCATCGAACCATCAATTTTAGGGGTTTCTTGGGTTTTGATATTAAAAATGTTTGTATTTTTTTGTATATTTTTAATTATATTAGTTGAAACTCTGAAAAGTTGAACAAAATTTGACCATAACATAAATTAGATTAATTTGGACATTTTGAACATTAAAACACTAAAACTTGTAATAAACTTAGTCTTGTAATATAAATTGGAATAAACTTTAAATACATTACAACATTAATCTAATTAAATACATTAATCTAATTGGAACATTAATTAAATACATTACAATATTAATTTAATTAAATACATTAATCTAATTAGAACATTAATTAAATACATTACAACATTAATCTAATTGGATCAAACTTTTCAATATAATTTTTTTATATAAATTAAATACATTACAACATAAGCTCAATTCCTACCCGATCGTGACGATTGTCCAACATAATAGTTTCGTTGTGGTCATTTACTCCGATTATGACCAGCTAACCTGCATAATCCACAACGCGTACTGTCAGATTTCTTCCTAATGTCCATTTCATTACGAATTCTGGTTGATTGCGGACAACCTCTCGGATTCCCGCGAAGCCCTCTGTCTGGGATAAGCTCGAAAGTCATCGGAGGCGTACCTCCCACGTAGATAGGTCAGCCAGGACAGGGAACTTATTTTCCTAGACACGTAACGTGCGCTCGAGTGTGTACATATTATCGAAAAATTGTTCAACATTAAGGTTTACTTTAGCACACGCTGCCACGACATGCGCACACGGATAATGAAGTGTTTGGAATCTTCTACAATCACACCGTCTATTCTAGAGATCAACTCTATAGGACCTAGGTGGTTTACTAGGTCGACGACCAATGGTCTCCGTAACTCGAAATGTTTTAAGGCATCGTGAATATATTTCTACATTCATCGACCTCGCCATCGATGGTTTGCAGCTATTGCATCCCTGACATCTTCTACAAATATGTGTCCTGACTCCATCTAGTTGACTTGTTGTTGACCCATTCTTGGCATCAAGGTAGCCAACCTGTAGAATGTAGCCGAGAAAACAGATGAAATCGGAAGATGTCGTGTTTTCAATAACACAACGTTGACTCCCTCCACTAAGTTTGTGGTCATTTGATCATAACGAAAGCCCTCGTCAAAACTTTGAGCCCTTTGTCACGGCTCTATAGTACCCAACCACTGTCGGAAAGATGTGTTCATTTGACCCTCCATGTCACTCTCAAGTTGAGTCATTCTTTGGTGGAAAATGTGTGGCTTTAGCTCGTGCGCTGTATATGTATTAAGAAAAGAAAAGTTACAGTATTGCCCTAAAACATTAAAACTTATATTAAAACGATAAAGTAATAATTTACCCATTTTCAAAACTTGTCTCTCCCAGTCTGCATTCTTATAATCTCAATAGAAGTTAGCTGTGATGTGTCGGATGCAGTAAAAGGATCTCCATGGTACACCGGAACGCCTAATGGCGGTAATTATTCCTTTCCCTCTATCGGAGATAATGCAAATATTATCGTTGCTAATAACATACCTCCGCAGGTTGATAAGGAAGAATTCCCACGATTCCATGTTCTCTTTATCTACAATGGCAAATGCTATCGAGAGCACGTTCCTCTTACCGTCTTGAGCAACCGCAAGAAGTAAGATTTGTGTATATTTTCCATATAACAAGGTCCCATCCACTTACACAAACGGCTTGCAGTGGGGAAATGCGCCCACACATAGATCAAACGTCCAGAACATCTGATGAAAAATTCTTTTCCCCGCTTATAGTTGGTCATCCGGCCGTAATAAGGTCATGTCTATAACTCAATGACAGTTCCTGGTACGTATTCCCGCATAACGATTATCTATCCCTGTAGCTCATTATACGACGCATCGAAATCCCCATACAATTGCTTCATTGCCATCTGTTTAGCTATCCATGTCTTTCGATATGATACTTGATACTAAAATTGTGCCTGCATTTCGGCAATCAGTACCGAAACTTTAATGGTTGGCATGTCCTTCACCATTAGCATGATAAACGTATAGATAGTTTTAGAATTAAGTTTTCGATAATCTTCTGTCATACGTGTTGATATGCATGTGTGAGGCCAACAAATTTGTGTATCTCCCACATCTATGAATTTTGAATAAATACAACTCGTACCTGCCAATTGCAGCCTTCCGCCGACTTCCAACACTCCCCAATATAAAATGGCGGTTTAGACACTGCAACTTTGTAATCCACTGATATATTCATGCTATACCACTTAATAGAAAATACACACTTTTCTTTACTTTTGAATCTCTGGCTGATGAACAACTCCTCAGGATAGGAATTTACGGCCAGCCGATGAGCAGGAAGTATTTTAGGGTATTCTAGGAACTCAGCTACAAGCGCCGCGTCTGGGTTTATTAGCAACATGTGTGGCCCAGGATTATTGTGCATCACAATACATCGCATCTGGTTCCCGACCGAAGACACGTTAATGTTTCCACCGTCATTCACGTCTTCATCATCAATATCATCAGGGACATCGTCCACATCGGAATCACTATCACCATTGACCTCTTGATCACAAGGATCACTACTATCATAACCATTATCACCAACCACATCAATATTGGGTGTAACATTAAGATCGATATCGATCCCACGTATAGTCGATTCACTATCAATGTATGATATTGGAGCCATCATGCACAGTTCTTGAGCTCTATGTTCTTCACCATATGCAGTGACATCTTCATTTCGCTCCATACCAACTAACTCAACAAATAAATGAATCGGTGCATTTTTGTCACCCCCATTGCCACAGTAAAGAGCGATCATTGTCTCCACGTTTTTGTCATCTACAAGTTCCATTTCGTTGAATTTGATAAGATCTGTCGAAACTGGAAACTTGTAGAAAAGTTTTGAGATATTTTGTGACAGCCCTAATTTGACCCTCGTCGGAAAGTGATTTCGGGACCATAAAATCGAGTCATAAAATATAATTAACCGTTATATACTATGCTTATTATATGTGTAAATGCATGTGTGAAAGTTTCATGCTTTGATTTTGTTATTTGTATGTGAAATTTATTAAATAGGACCTATGTGAGACATTTTTGAAATGTGATAGGTTAATTTTAAAAATGGTCTATTAATGCATGATATAAAAAGAATGGACTTGCATGTCAAATTATCCATTTTTAATGTAGTGGCCGGCCATTTTGATGTTTAATATAAAATATATCTATTATTTATTAGTTTAATGGCAACTAAATGGCTTTGTATTTTATAATACTGATGAATATAAAAAAAAAAGGGGTGAAGAAAACAAAGTTTCATCTTTGTTCTTCTTAGTCGAATTTGAAAGAAAAAAAGGGGAAAGACATTCGGTCATTTTGAGCTTGAGGAAGGTTAGTAAATTATGTTAGGTCTTTGAAATTTTAGCTTGTTTTAAGTTAATTATCAAGTTTCTTACTTAGCCCATGTCAAAACTTTGAATTTTGGGTGATGAATTGAGCATTCGGTTATGGTAGATAAGGAAGGGATTGGATTATTGCCTTTATGTTTTGATGAAGAATTGTTGATGAAAGATGTTTGAGCTAGTTAAAAATTTAAATTGCTAGTACTTATATGTGTAATAGTCGAACTTGGACTTACTTAATGACTTGAACAAGTGTTTTGTATTTAAATCCTAAAATGTGAGCAAATACCATTTGGGTGATTTGAAATGAATAAATTAGATAGTTGAATATCTAAGGGTTCGGGATTGTACATGATTTTTAAGGGTATGATTTTGAATAATGTAAGTAATGGAATGTGAGTAATGTTATGCATAGGTGAAATTATTATGTTCGGCTTTGATAGTATATATATATAAGTATTATTAATCCATTTTGATAATATTATATAAGGTGATAAATAATAAGATTATGGTGACTTGAGTTTACTAACATTCGGCCAAGGACTATATGTGCTAGCTAAATCGGTATAAGTGTATAGGTGCTAATTACCTTGTATTTGAGGTTTTGAAGAATAGGTAGTGATTAATTAAAATCATGAAGGTTAAATTTTGAGTTTGGTTAAGTTTGGGCATTCGGCATTACTTATAACATTGGATATGAGTGTATGAAAGGTTAGAATTCCTTTTAAGTGAATTATGACCTTGATTTGAGCAAGATAGAATTGGCCATAAGCATGATTAGATGGTTCGGTCATTGTTTGGCATAGGTGAAACCTATATGAATTTTACTACATTCGGTCATAAAATGGAATTGAATATGAAATTTAAGTTGAGTAGTTAGGGTTGAATGTGTTATATATTAATCATAAATGGATTTTATGCATATGAGTTTGTATGTATTTGTGTGTGCGGCATTGATGATAAATGGCAATTGGTAATGTGGTAAATGTGTAATAAGTTGACATTCGGAGTTAGTTATATGTCTTGGAGTTATAGTGTAAATTTGAAAAATAAATAAAAGTACATGATTTTAAAGCATGCATTATATATATGCATGTGTATATGCGGTTGTGCATAAATATGAGTAAATGATTAAATTGTGATAGTCATATATAGGTATATATATATATATGCCTTATGTATGTACCTTGTGCTTATAGAGACATTCGGGAATATGGTTAAATTCATGTCTAAGGAAGCATGATAAGTTACGTGAATCTTTGCTTGTATGTGCGAACTAAATATAGATTAAATAAGCATGAAATTGAGTCATGGCATATTTTATAAAATATAATACATATTGAAGTTATATATGATTGTCAAATGTGACTATTAAGAAATAAAGTTGAGTAAGTAATTAAACAAATCTATTTGTTTTATTAAGCTCAAGAGAAAAGAGGGTCGAAGTTGGATAGGGGAAAGGAGAAAGTAATTGAGTAGCCTTTCCGCAACCGTTCAAGTATATCCGAGGTAAGTTTTAAGTAGTCACCTTTAGTATATAATTGATGATGCCTTGATATGTATGCATTAGATGAATTGTGACCTTTTGGTTCTACTTGAATTAAGTTGTGTGATAAATAATTTATGTATATGACATATAGTTGAATGGTCATTATGGGTTAAGCTTGAATGGTGAAACGGATATGTGATATTTATGTATGACTTTTGAACCGAAATGTAAATGATGATGTTCATATGGAGCTTGTATCCGAATGTAGCAAATACTACTAATGTGATATGTTGAATGAGATGTGTTAATATATGATTAAATATGCATGATATTCGATGTGTATCCGGGCTTAAAGATCCGCAGGCTTTGTGCTGGTATTATATCCGGGTTAAATCCCGCAGGATTCGTGCTGGTATTATATTCGGGTTAAATCCCACAGGCTTAGTGCTGGTATTATATTTGGGTTAAATCCAGAGCTCGATCTTTGGTATTATATTCGAGCTTAAAGTCCCGCTGGTTTTGTCTTTGGTATTGGATTCGTGTTTTAAACCTAGCGACTTATCGCCGGTGATTCAAGTAAGATTATGAATTCGAAAGTTCGAGGTAAACTACTATTGATTATGTATGATACATTATGATAGTCAGGTACGTATTATGTACTCGCATGTGAATTGATTTTTAAGGAGAATTATTAGTATCAAAGAACGATATATGTGTGTGCATGATTACTATATCTACGAATAAGAGCATAACCTATTCGGTCAATGTCTGTCATTATATGAAAGTATGTAACTTAAATTAATTGTATGAGCTATAAAGTAAAGTAAAGTATGTGCTGAAATTTCATTGTGTATTCATATATTTATATACATATATATTCGGCCAATAAAGTTTTTAATTGGTGTACTTGTGTATATTCGGCCAAGTGATAACTAATTAAAATATTAGTTTTGTGATATTAAATGCTCGATTTAAATGACAAGTTTTAATTGTTTGTATTGCTTAAACTTACTAAGCTTTGAAAGCTTACTCTGTTCTTTATTTCTCTGTTTTATAGATTGTTGATTCTGGCCACCGACTCGGGGATCGTCAGCAGTTAATCACATTATCGATCTTTTTGGGTACAGTTATATTTTGGACTCGATATGGCATGTATAGGTTAGGCTGTTGATAACGATGTTTTGAAATTGTAAATATTCTGGCCCGAAAATGGCGTATAACTTAAACATCAGTATGTATTTCAGCTCGATCTCTGTTTATATTTATTTACAAAGTGAATGAGATTATTAAATGTTTAGTTCGGTAATACGTCTTAGCCTTAATTCGGCGATCGGATTCGGATTAGGAGTGTTACATTTTATTGGTATCAGAGCTACGGTTTAGTCAATTCTAGGACTAATGTAGCGTATATGAGTCTAGCTATACATGCCATATAGTGTTAATACGATAGGGTGATGATTTCTGACAGTTAAAAATGTGTTTTCGTATAGTAATGGATCCCGATCTCGATCGAGCTGTAGTTGATGATATCGAGAATGTAGCGCCTGCTCCCGCGCAAGGGACAGCGCCGGCGGACTCTCAACCTATTACGAGCAATCAAAATGATGAGGCTAGACAAGCCTTTTATAATGTACTGAATGATTGGTTCAACCAATACATTCGAACTAATGCGATTGCTCCACAACCCCCACTCCCGAATAATACACCCCATGCACCTACGATACCTACGGTAATTGAACAGATGAGGTTGAATAAGCCCCGGTTGATGAAATTGAAAGCAGAGGCTACTTGAATTTAAAGCTACTGAGCATGTGATGATGCTGAGCAAGCTGAATTTTGGTTGGACAATACTATCCGAGTGTTTGATGAACTGTCTTGCACACCCGATGAATGCCTAAAATGTGCTATATCTTTGCTACGTGATTCTGCCTACTATTGGTGGAATACATTGGTTACTATTGTGCCCAGAGAGCGAGTGACTTGGAATTCTTCCAAATCAAGTTCCGGAAAAAGTATATCAGCCAGAGATTCATCGATCAGAAACAGAAGGAATTCCTTGAACTTAAACAGGGTTCCATGTCAGTTACTGATTATGAACAAAAATTTGTGAGACTTAGTCGGTATGCTCGAGAATGTGTTCCTTCAAAGAAGCTATTATGTGTAAACATTTCGAAGATGGATTGAACGAAGATATAAAACTGTTTGTTGGCATTCTTGAAATCAAAGAGTTTGTAGTACTTGTCAAGCGAGCTTGCAAAGCCGAAGAGCTCAGTAAAGAGAAAAGAAAAGCTAAAGATGGAGCTAGAGTTCCGTAAAAGGTCTTCGGGAAATCCCATTCAATAGTTGTCGAAGAAATTTCGAGATGATTCGGGCCGATCTAAGAACACTTTGGGATTTTTCAGACACGATTGTGATAGACCCCCTGTGAGTACGCGAGCCACTTCAGTTACCAGTGTTGGAAATGATCGTCGGGATAGGACCGAGTGCAAGTTTTGTGGAAAATGGCATTCAAGAAGTTGTAGATTTCATGACCGCTCCTATTATAAGTGTACATCAGCTGACTACTTTATTAACGACTACCCGAGATTGTCTGAGCAGAATGTGAATCAGAGTGGGAAACCGAGTACTACTACAGCACGAAGTAGACCACCTAGAAATACGGGAAATGCTAGCGGTGATCAGAGAGGATCTAGAGATGCTACGACCAGATCTGAGGCTCGTACTCCTGCTAGAGCTTATGCTATACGCGCAAGCGAGGATGCTTCTTCGCCTGATGTTATTACCGGTACTTTCACTCTCTTTGATACTGATGTGATTGCATTGATTGACCCTGGTTCTACTCATTCATATGTATGTGAGACTTTAGCATCCAGTAAGAATGTACCTGTTGTTTCTACTGAGTTTGTGATTCGAATGTCGAATCCCTTGGGTCGATATGTGCTAGTCGACAAAGTGTGCAGGAAATGCCCCCTGATAATCCGAGGTTTCTGTTTTTTGGCCGATTTGATGCTTTTACCGTTTGATGAATTTGATGTTATTCTCGGTGTGGATTGATTGACCATACATGATGCAGTTGTGAATTGAAAAAGAAAGACTATTGATTTGAGATGTGTAAATAGTGAGATAATCTGAGTTGAGTCTACTGATTTGAACGGGTTACCAGCAGTAATATCCTCGATGTTGGCTCAGAAATTTGTAAAGAAGGGGTGTGAAGCATATCTTGCGTAAGTACTTGATAGTAAAGAGTCAGAAAAGAAACTTGAATCAGTGCCAGTGGTTTGTAAGTTTTCGGATGTTTTTCCTGAGGAGTTACCGGGATTACTACCTGTTCGAGAGGTAGAGTTTGGCATTAAACTTGTACCTGGTACTACACCAATTTCGATAGCTTCGTATCGTATGGCACCAACCGAATTGAAGGAATTGAAAGCTCAGTTGCAAGAGTTGACGGATAGAAGTTTTGCTCGACCGAGTTTCTCACGTGCACCAGTATTGTTTGTGGAAAAGAAAGATGGAACCATGAGAATGTGCATCGACTATCGTCAATTAAATAAAGTGACAATAAAGAATAAATATCCGTTACTGAGTATTGATGATTTGTTTGATCAGCTGAAGGGAGCCTCAGTGTTTTCAAAGATAGATTTGAGATTGGGTTATTATCAGTTGCGAGTTAGAGACTCAGATGTGCCTAAAACTACTTTCAGAACGAGATACGGTCACTACGAGTTCTTAGTGATGCCGTTTGGGCTCACTAATGCCCCTGCGATATTTATGGACTTGATGAATTGAATATTCAGATAGTATTTGGACTGGTTTGTAGTTGTGTTTATAGACGACATTTTGATCTATTCGCGAGATGAAACCGAACATGCTGAGCACCTGAGATTAGTGTTACAGATTTTACGGGACAAGCAGTTATATGCTAAGTTCAGTAAGTGTGAGTTCTGGTTGAAAGAAGTTACCTTTTTGGGGCATGTGGTATCCGCATCGGGTATTCGGGTTGATCCAAGTAAAATATCAGCCATACTTGATTGGAAGACTCCTAGAAATGTTACTGAAGTTTGGAGCTTTTTGGGACTTGCCGGTTACTACAGATAGTTTGTAAAGGGTTTTTTTATGATAGCCACACCAATGACGAAGCTACTTCAGAAAGATGTTAAGTTCGAATGGTCAGAAAAGTGCCAGAAAAGTTTCGACCAACTAAAAACCTATTTGACTGAAGCTCCAATATTAGTACAGCCTGAATCCGGTAAAGAGTTTGTCATTTATAGTGATGCGTCTTTAAATGGGCTGGGTTGTGTATTGATGCAAGAAGGTCAAGTTGTAGCTTACACTTCGAGACAATTGAAACCACATGAGAAAAACTATCCGACCCACGATCTTGAATTAGCTGCCATTGTATTTGCTTTGAAAATATGACGACACTACTTGTTTGGAGAGAGGTGTCATGTATATTCAGATCACAAAAGTCTTAAATATTTGATGACTCAAAGAGATTTGAATCTGAGACAAAGACGTTGGCTTGAATTGTTGAAAGATTATGAGCTTGTCATTGACTATCACCCGGGAAAGGCTAACATGGTTGCCAATGCTTTAAGTCGCAAGTCACTGTTTGCTTTGCGAGCAATGAATGTACACTTGTCCGTTTCATCCGATAATGTGTTAGTAGCAGAATTAAAAGCCAAACCGTTATTGATTCATCAAATTTGTGAAACTCAGAAAGTCGATGATGAATTGGTTGCCAAACGAGATGAATGTGTTGCAAATGGAGATTCAGAGTTTCAAATTAACGACAATGATTGTTTGAGGTTCAGAATTCGATTGTGTGTTCCAAGAAATTCGGAACTTATTCCGATGATTTTGAGCGAGCCTCATAACAGCCGAATATCAGTTCACTCGAGTAGTACGAAAATGTACAACGATCTAAAACGTCAGTATTGGTGGCATGGTATGAAACGAGATATTTCTGATTTTGTCTTGAAGTGTTTGACATGTCAACAAGTGAAAGCGGAACATCAAGTGCCTTCGGATTACTTCAGCCGATCATGATACCCGAATGGAAATGGGATCGAGTCACGATGGATTTTGTATCTGGGTTGCCATTGTCACCAAGCAAGAAAGATGCGATCTGGGTTGTTATTGATAGATTGACAAAGTCGGCTCATTTTATCCCCGTACGTACGGATTATTCACTTGACAAGTTAGTCGAACTGTATGTTTCTTAGATTGTAAGGTTACACGGGGTACCTACTTCTATTGTGTCGGATAGAGATCCGAGATTCACATCGCGATTTTGGAAGAAATTGCAAGAAGCATTAGATACCAAGTTGCATTTTAGCACCGCTTTTCATCCCCAGATCGATGGTCAATCCGAGTGGATAATTCAGATACTCGAGGATATGATGAGATGTTGCATCCTTGAATTTAGTGGTTCAAGGGAACAGTATTTGCCTTTGATTGAATTCGCTTACAACAATAGTTTTCAATCAAGAATTAAGATGGCACCTTACGAGGCTTTGTACGGTCGTAAATGTCGTACACCGTTGTTTTGGACCGAGCTCAGTGAAAGTAAAATTTTCAGGGTTGATTTGATTAAAGATGCTGAATAGAAAGTAAAAGTGATCCGTGAAAGTCTGAAAGCAGCTTCAGATCGTCAGAAGTAGTATGCGGATTTAAAACGAAAAGACATTGAGTATCAGGTCGGAGACAAAGTTTTTCTTAAAGTTTCACCCTGGAAAAAGGTGCTCAGATTTGGTCGTAAGGGCAAATTGAGTCTGAGGTTCATCGGGCCATATGAAATATCCGAACGAGTTGGGCCGGTAGCATACAGATTGATTCTGCCCCCTGAACTTGAAAAGATTCACAATATTTTTCATGTTTCGATGCTTCAACGTTATAGATCTGATCCATCGCATGTAATTAGTCCATCAGAGGTTGAGATTCGATCTGATTTGAGTTATGAAGAAGAACCGGTTTGTATTTTGGCTCGTGAAGTAAAAGAACTATGAAATAAGAAAATCTTATTAGTGAAAGTACTATAGCTCAAACATGGGGTTGAAGAAGCGACTTGGGAGCCAGAAGACTCAATGAAAGAACGTTATCCTAATCTTTTTGCTGGTATGATTTTCGGGGACGAAAATTTCTAAGGGGAGGAGAGTTGTGACAGCCCTAATTTGACCCTCGTTGGAAAGTGGTTTCGGGACCACAAAACCGAGTCATAAAATATAATTAACCGTTATATTCTATACTTATTATATGTGTAAATGCATGTGTGAAAGTTCATGCTTTGATTTTGTCATTTGTATGTGAAATTTATTAAATAGGACCTATGTGAGGCATTTTTGAAATGTGATAGGTTAATTTTAAAAATGGTCTATTAATGCATAATATAAAAAGAATGGACTTACATGTCAAATTATCCATTTTTAATGTAGTGGCCGGCCATGTTGATGTTTAATATAAAATATATGTATTATTTATTAGTTTAATGGAAACTAAATGGCTTTGTATTTTATAATATTGATGAATATTAAAAAAAAAAGGGGGTGAAGAAAACAAAGTTTCATCTTTGTTCTTCTTAGCTGAATTTGAAAGAAAAAAAGGGGCAAGACATTCGGTCATTTTAAGCTTGAGGAAGGTTAGTAAATTATGTTAGATTTTTGAAATTTTAGCTTGTTTTAAGTTAATTATCAAGTTTCTTACTTAGCCCATGTCAAAACTTTGAATTTTGGGTGATAAATTGAGCATTCGGTTATGGTAGATAAGGAAGGGATTGGATTATTGCCTTTATGTTTTGATGAAGAATTGGATGAAAGAAGTTTGAGCTAGTTAAAAATTTAAATTGCTAGTACTTATATGTGTAATAGTCGAACTTGGACTTGCTTAATGACTTGAACAAGTGTTTTGTATTTAAATGCTAAAATGTGAGCAAATGTCGTTTGGGTGATTTGAAATGAATAAATTAGATGGTTGAATATCTAAGGGTTCGGCATTGTACATGATTTTTAAGGGTATGATTTTGAATAATGTAAGTAATGGAATGTGAGTAATGTTATGCATAGGTGAAATTATTATGTTCGGCTTTGATAGTATATATATATAAGTATAATTAATCCATTTTGATAATATTATATAAGGTGATAAATAATAAGATTATGGTGACTTGAGTTTAGTAACATTCGGCCAAGGACTATATGTGCTAGCTAATTCGGTATAAGTGTATAGGTGCTAATTCGGCCAAGGTTAAATTTTGAGTTTGGTTAAGTTTGGGCATTCGACATTACTTATAACATTGGATATGAGTGTATGAAAGGTTAGAATTTCTTTTAAGTGAATTGTGACCTTGATTTGAGCAAGATATAATTGGCCATAAGCATGATTAGATGGTTCGGTCATTGTTTGGCATAGGTGAAACCTATATGAATTTTGCTACATTCGGTCATCAAATGGAATTGAATATGAAAGTTAAGTTGAGTAGTTAGGGTTGAATGGGTTATATATTAATCATAAATGGATTTTATGCATATGAGTATGTATGTATTTGTGTGCGCGGCATTGATGATAAATGGCAATTGGTAATGTGGTAAATGTGTAATAAGTTGACATTCGGAGTTAGTTATATGTCTTGGAGCTATAGTGTAAATTTGAAAAATAAATAAAAGTGTATGATTTTAAAGCATGCATTATATATATGAATGTGTATACACGGTTGTGCATAAATATGAGTAAATGATTAAATTGTGATAGTCATATATAGGTGTATATATATATATGCCTTATGTATGTACCTTGTGCTTATAGAGACATTCGGAAATATGGTTAAATTCATGTATAAGGAAGCATGATAAGTTATGTGAATCTTTGCTTGTATGTGCGAATTAGATATAGATTAAATAAACATGAAATCAAGTCATGGCATATTTTATAAAATATAATACATATTGAAGTTATATATGATTGTCAAATGTGACTATTAAGAAATAAAGTTGAGTAAGTAATTAAACAAATCTATTTGTTTTATTAAGCTCAAGAGAAAAGAGGGTCGAAGTTGGATAGGGGAAAGGAGAAAGTAATTGAGTAGCCTTTCCGCAACCGTTCAAGTATATCCGAGGTAATTTTTAAGTAGTCACCTTTAGTATATAATTGATGATGCCTTGATATGTATACATTAGATGAATTGTGACCTTTTGGTTCTACTTGAATTAAGTTGTGTGATAAATAATTTATGTATATGACATATAGTTGAATGGTCACTATGGGTTAAGCTTGAATGGTGAAACGGATATGTGATATTTATGTATGACTTTTGAACCGAAATGTAAATGATGATGTTCATATGGAGCTTGTATCCGAATGTAGCAAATACTACTAATGTGATATGTTGAATGAGATGTGTTAATATATGATTAAATATGCATGATATTTGATGTGTATCCGGGCTTAAAGATCCACAGGCTTCGTGCTGGTATTATATCCGGGTTAAATCCCGCAGGCTTCGTGCTGGTATTATATCCGGGTTAAATCCCGCAGGCTTAGTGATGGTATTATATTCGAGCTTAAAGTCTCGCAGGTTTTGTGCTGGTGACTGGATTCAGGTTTTAAACCTAGCAGGCTTAACGCCGGTGATTCAAGTAAGATTCGAGGTAAACTACTATTGATTATGTATGATACATTATGATAGTCAGGTACGTATTATGTACTCGCATGTGAATTGATTTTTAAGGTGAATTATTAGTATCAAAGAACGATATATGTGTGTGAATGATTACTATATCTACGAATAAGATCATGACCTATTCGGTCGATGTCTGTAATTATATGAAAGTATGTGACTTAAATTAATTGTATGAGCTATAAAGTGAAGTAAAGTATGTGCTGAAATTTCTTTGTGTATTCATATATTTATATACATATATATTCGGCCAATAGTTTTTTTTAATTGGTGTACTTGTGTATATTCAGCCAATTGATAACTAATTAGAATATTAGTTTTGTGATACTAAATGCTCGATTTAAATGACAAGTTTTAATTGTTTGTATTGCTTAAAACTTACTAAGCTTTGAAAGCTTACTCTGTTCTTTATTTCTCTGTTTTATAGATTGTTGATTCTGGCCACCGACTCGGGGATCGTCAGCAGTTAATCACACTATCGATCTTTTTGGGTACAGTTATATTTTGGACTCGATATGGTATGTATAGGTTAGGCTGTTGATAACGATGTTTTGAAATTGTAAATATTCTGGCCATACGAAAATGGCGTATAACTTAAATATCAATATGTATTTCAGCTCGATCTCTGTTTATGTTTATTTACAAAGTGAATAAGATTATTAAATGTTTAGTTTGGTAATACCTCTTAGCCTTAATCCGGCGATCGGATTCGGGTTAGGGGTGTTACATATTTCTCCCACAACGTTTAACAATTTTTGCGTTAATCCTTCCCTTCATATCATCCAACGAGACATTTCTATTAAATCTCGTTGCTATTTGTTGTCGACATTCAAATATGCATTCAACGATTGTTGTCAAGATGATTCCATCGAAATAAACGCATACGAAAAACTGATTATCCATCTTCAATGCTCAATCTGTTAAAAAATAAACAAAATTTCTCAAAATAATTTCGAACAGCAAATAAATTACTTAAATAAAAAATTTAATTAATCAATATGCAATTTTTTTCATTCATAAACTCATACTTTTTCAGTTCTCATTTTGTACACGAACAACATTTATTTTTACATTTAACCATTTAAATTCAGTTCTACATTTTCTTCTATCTCCAACCCTGTATTTTCCTGTGGGAAATACTGTACAATCCAATTTAGATATTCTTGATTCTCTTCATATTCATCTTCTACAATCCAATTTTGAAATTCCTCGGGATCTTCTTCCTCTTTAATCTTTATAACGGGTATTGAAATTAGAAATTCTCTTGGTAATTTCCTAACATCTAATTTATCCATCCATGGTATGTCAATCACATTTTACTTCCCAGTCAAATTTCGTGAACCTATACTTTGTCTCGCTATTTTCCTTGCTCCATAAGAGATTATAAACTTTACGAAGCATATAACTAGATTCCAATAGGTTCGTGGTACCAATGTCTTCCAAAGTTGGTCTAAAATGATTTGATGGTCCCGTTCTATTAATGTCCCTCTAAGGGTTAAGTATTGCACTTTATTCTTTCTAATCATTTCATGGCCATTCCACAACACTTCTTGCATCTTTTTATTTACTGTGATAACGTGTTGAACAATATTTTCTTCTAGTTTCATTCTGTAATCTTGCACTTCTCTCATCATCTTATCAACTTTCTACCCTTGTTGTGAAGTTATTATCTCATCAGGCAATACCAAATATGTTGTTATTTCTAACAATATCTATAACATGGCAAATAAATTTCATAAATATTATCTAATCAACCTAAAACACATATAACTAATAAATTACATAAAAGAAAAAACATTCTTTACATAACATAAATAGGCTTTTTAAGGGTTTTTTTTACAAAATTAATATAAGTCAACAATAATAATAACTAACAATAATTAAAGTTTTTACTAATAATGATAACCAACAATCCTAATAATAGTTTTTACTAACAATAATAATAACTAACAATAATAATAATAAGAGTTTTTACTAACAATAATAATAATGTTTTTACTAATAATAATAATTACTAACAACAATAAACAATAAAATCAACAATAATAATAACAGCAAAACACAATAACAATATAAAATTCCATTATTTTAAAAAATAATACCTTCTCTTTTCTATTTTTTTCCTTCCCTTCTTCCTCTTCTCTTCTCATTTTCTTTCTTTTTCAATCTTCTCCTCGCTGCTGCTTCTTATTTCCGGAGTTGATGGTTTGGTATTTATATGGCTTAGGTGCCGCCTTTGCCAGAGGCACAACTGATGCAGCCTCTGGCAACCCCTCCACCTTTTTTTTCAATTTTTGTCTTTTTTTTATTTTTTATTTTTTTAACAGAAATGTCAGAAAAAGTGGCGGGCCAGGGTGGTCACGCCACTGCCATGGGGGGCACCACCCTGGGATGTACCATTTTGGTACATAATTTTTTTGTTGTATTATGTAAGTATTATTTTATTTTTTTATCCCATTTTTGTGAAAAATACCCTTTTCATATACTCAGAGTTAATATATGGATACCAAAAGGAATAGGCATCGATATAATGTCCTTTCATTTAAGTATTGTTCGATCGAGTCAAAAAATTTCGAGTTAGTCGAGTTGACGAATCCTATTTTAGCAACTAAACTCAATTTTACTTTTTTTCGAATCGAGTTGAGTTAACGAATATTATTTTTACTCAATGTTGTGTTTACATGAACCGATTATTTAGCTAGTAGACGAAACACAAGATTATTTACCTACATAATTAATAGTTTTGTCTTTTAACTTAACGAGTAAACATTTATCAAAATGACGTAGTTTTACCTTTTCTTATTCAAATTTTTAAATAACTCAAATTGTGTAATTCATATTCGAGTTAAACCGAAAAACTTAATTTTTTATTCGAGTTTATCTTAATAACTTGATTAATTCAAATAACTCAATTATTTAATTCAAAATATAAATTTTTTATCGAATTTTTCAAATTAAATCGAATTTTACTCACCGTAAAACCTATTAAGTCAATCGTGATGTGATTTCTTGATATTATTATAGCATTTATAATGACTTAGTAAGATTTTTTTTTCTTTTTTGGTCCTTTAAACCCATGCAAGGAAATTGTAAAAAAGTTATAATTATGACATCAAAGTTGGTAATTCCAAAACCGATTATGCCTTCGTTGCTATCAAGACAAAGCATCAATAATACTGAAAGGAGGGCAGGTTTAAATTGATGATTATGTGATTGGTTTGTGTTTGTTGAGGTTGAAAAGTACTGATATGCTTAAAGTATTGTTTGTACCGAAAAGCATCAACATAATTCGCTTTTTTTACAGAAATAATATTAAAACAATCACTTATTACCTACTTTTATTTACTCAAATCATATGTTTAAAACAATAAAGAAATTAGTTTCTCAAGGGTTGGGCCCTTGTAAAACTATTTTTCATATTAAAAAAACATAAATTTAAAATTATTATTTTAAAAATAGAAAATTATGAAAATTAAAATCTTTAAAATTCAGAAATATTTTTTTAAAAATTAATGTTATTTAAATCAGACCAAACTAGTTGGACTAAAAATTGACCGGAGTATCAAACTGAGCTAAAAAAATTGATTGAACTGGCAGTTGAATCGATTTTGAACTAGTTTGATAAATTAGTTCTTAGAACAACTGGCTCGACCGGTTCAAAGCAACTAAATATAAAAAAAAATTATAAAATTATAAAAATTGGTTAGACTTCAGCTTAACCAGTCTAGTCATGTTCATGGGCCAACTCAATTTTAAAAATTTTAAACTTTTTAGCTCTTAACATTTACAATTTTTTTGTCAATTTGGTCAATACCCTTTAAAAACATGTAATTTATTTTATAATATTTTTATATTTAAAAAAACTTAAATTTTAAAAAAATTATGTACTTTTATTTTAAATATATATAATTTAAAATTTTTATATATTTAAAATTGACAAAAACTAAAAATGTGTAAGCTAAAAAGTTTAAAATTTTAAATTTTGGTTGGCCATGAACTAATATAGACTGGTTGAACTGCACTAAAAAATTAGTTGAAGTGGTAGTTGAACTGGTTTTATAATTTATTTGATTTAATTTTATAATTTTATATAATTTATTTGCTTTTATTTAATAATTTTGTATATATTATATTTTAAAAAATATTTTTATTTTTAAAATTTAAAGAGTTTTTATTTTTCATATTTTTATTTTTAAAATTATAATTATAATTTTTATTTTTAAATATGAAAAAATAGTTTCCCAAATCCGCACCAAATTATTATTTAAAACATATTATTTAGATAAATAAAAGTGGATCTATATTATTTGGGCAATAAATTATTGTTTTAATATTATTTCAATAAAAATGAACATAATTAGAACTAGAGAAAATGAGAAATTTAACTTTAGATGACTAATTACTTCAACTTACCAAGTATAAGGAGTCAGGAGACCTAATATTTGCTAGACCTTTAAATGAGAGCCACAATTTAGCGGTGAATCTTAGTTTTCAAGGCGAGTTGAGAGATCAAGAGAGACTAGGATTCGTCATAAAATAAATTAAGGATGAGTAATTATATTAAAAGAATATATAGAATTTTATAATTGTTTTCTCTTAAATACACAATAACAGTTAGTTGCACGGTCTAGAGACATAACCATGCGGCCTATTTCACATGGACTAAGCTCTCGCACACGATTAGTAACACGACTGTGCAATTCATCACACACAAGTTTAGTTTTCACACACGGTCAGGGGACACGACCATATGACCCCTATATGTAAATTTTTCCTATCTTTTTAAATTTGTTTCAATTTGATCCCTATTAATTGACTGCTTAGGTTTAACCTTCCGTAAGCTCAATACTAAATCAAAATTGATTGAAATACATGTTAATTTGATTGTTCGTGAATGATATGATAATTAATTAAGATTTAAGTTATAATTTGTTTGAAAATGGTTTGTTGTTTGTAACATTTTATTACTCAGGTTCAGCGAGCGGACCGGGTAAAAGGTGTTATATTTATTGGTATAGGATCCTTCCTGTGTAATTCCTCCGGTAGAAATAGAGTTACAGTTTGATATGACCTACAGTGAAGAAACGGTTAAGATTCTGGCTCGGGAAGTTAAAGAACTTCGAAATAAACATATTTTTAGTGAAAGTTCTCTAGTTGCGTCGCGGCGTTGAGGAAGCCATTTGGGAACTCAAGAAAACTATGAAATTGCAATACTCAAACCTTTTCTCCAATAAGATTTTTTAGGACAAAAATTCCTTTAAAGGGGGAGAGAGTTGTAACAACCCATTTTCAGTGATGTCGGAAATAGTGGTTTCGAGACCACAATTTCGATCAGTGAGTCAGTATTTTATTATTTATTTAATATTTATAGGGTTGTTACAATGTCTTATTAAAATTTGGTTAGAAAATTTTAACGTTAGATAGTTAATTAAGTAAAAAGAACTAAATTGTAAAAACTGCAAAAGTTAATCGCTATAAGTGTATTTGTATTAAATAGATATAAAATCATGAATTAAGGGCTTTATATGATAAATAAACCTATTTAATAACATTGTGAACTGGTTGGGTGATATATTATATGAAATTTGATTCAATTTTAACCGGTAAATTTGTAAATTGATAAATAAGTATAATTAAAATAAACAAAAGATGGAATGGTCATCATCTTCTTCCTTTTTACTTTGAAACTGATTCTTCCATTGTCAAGAAACCAAAGTTTCAGCCAAAGCTTATTTCAGTTGTGTGGTATGTGTTTTTAACCCGTTTTTAGTAATTTTTATATTTTTGAGATCGTTATAGTTTAATCTATCTAACCGAGGGACTAATTTGTAAAAGTGTTAAAGGTTTTGAGTTATTCCATAATGAGTTTGTGATATTTTTGAATTTTGATGATAGACTTATAAGTTTAATAGTTGAATAAGACTATTTTGTAAAGTGGTTTTGGTTTATTTTAAAGTTTAAGGACTAAACTGTTAAAATAAGTTACATGAAATTCTTGTAAAAAATTGATAATTATGGGCTGTATAGGGACTATATAATTCGGCTAGCATTGATTTGATTAAATTGCGATAGATTTGAAAGTTTCGAGTTTGGAGGTTAAATTGAATAAAAAGTAAAAGTTTAAGGTAAAAGTATAAAATATTGATTAATGGTCAAATATGTGAATTTAAGTGTTTTAATATATTTGAATTGGTTAATTAAAGTAAATTATTTTTAGGATAAACTACAAACATGATCACTCTAAAATAGGGTTTATCCTATTTTGGTCACTTAATTTTTTAAAATTTAGTCACTATAAATCAAATAATTTTTGTAATTGGTTACCATTGTTAATTTTTCTGTTTTCTTCTAATGGATTGCACAGTCAACAATTCACGTGATATTTTTTTTCCATGTGATTAATATATTTCCTTTTTTTTCTTTTTCCCTTTCTTTACCTTGTTTTTTTCATTTTCCCGTTTTTCCTTTTTCTTTCCCTTTTTCTTTTTCTTCTCAACCAAGTCATCACTGTTGAGATAGTCCACCATATCTGGCCTCTATTTAGACTATCGACACCACCAAAAGAAAGTAAGTCCCCTCCTCTCTCAAACTCACCATATCAAATTGGTGAAGGTAATTGGAAGTCACTTGCAATGGATGTTTAGTGCCAAAAAATATGTACTAAGGAAATTTTTTGATCAAACTTATTCTTTCATTAACGAAAATGATCTCATTTGTATCTTTACAAATAATGTAAAACCCCTTGTATCAACAAATCTATACATGTAAAATTGATGTCTTGCAAAGTTTCAATAGTTTTAAAATGATCAAATTAATTGTCTTTCGGATCCTCTCCTAGAACGTCTTTATATGAAACACGAACCTTAGTTCTATCGTGAACAGATTTGTATGCTCCTTCGGTATTGAACTCTTTTATTAGGTTATTAAGAATAAGTTAAGAATATTGTGGAACTTGCTACAAAGTCATTCGTGAGCATAGATGTTTGCTCCATCAATCAACCGAAATAGCCAAGAGGGGGTGAATTGACCTTTTAAAAATTTGTGAAAGCAAAAGAAAAATTATGAAACAATGAACACAAGAATTTAGCATGGTTCAGCCCTAAATTACTGTAACACCCCTAACCCTATCCGTTATCAGAATAGGGTTTCAGAGTATTACCAAAACATTCAAAATATTTTTCAGATAATTCCTGTAAATTACTATTCATGTACAGAGATCATTCAAAACGTCCCTTAATTGGACCCTTGAGGTCCAATTCGAGCATTAGAATCAAGTTGGCACTTAATTGAAAACTTATAAAAATTTTCGCGACATTTAAATAATTTTCCAAGGTTACAGAGCTCACACGCCCGTATGGTCTAAGGACACGCCCGTGTGGTCAGCCCGTGTACTACACACGCCGGTAACCCTAACCCATGTAACTTTCTTACTTTTAAGGAATGAAGAAATTGAAGTCACACGGCCAAGTCACACGCCCGTGTGCTAGGCTATGTGGTGAATTTTATTTTCGAAATATAAGTGTAGTTTTCACACGGCCATGTAACACGTTCGTGTTCAAGGCTGTGTCATCCACACGACTGAGACAAAAGCTTGTGTGCCTAATTCTGAGCATTCTATTTCTCATTTTTAAAATGCAGGGGACACATGGTCGGACCACATGACCATGGGACGAGCCATGTGTCACATACGGCCAAGACATATGCCCGTGTGTCTGCCCGTGTGGACAAAATAAAACCATTTCCTAGCTTCATTTGTCACCCCAAACTTACCATTTTCCTACACCAAAACTCACAAGCATATATCCACCAATCCAACATCATATTCACATAAAATTTTCCATCAATCATGTGGTCTTATCTCATGCATCAAAGGATATAAACTTACTCTTAACATAAACTTATACACTAACATAATTCCAACAAACTAACACATAATAAGCACTTATGTGATTACCAAAATATTACTTCAAAAATAGCCAAACTTAGACCATCACTAGCCACTCCAATGGCTAGATTATAAAACAACAATTACAAGCCATCATTCGCCAAATAAGCTTATACATGCCATTATACCAAAACAAGATTTCTATTTGTACCAAAATGAGATAGTGGATAGTGTGATGACTGCTTCGACTGACTTCCAACCTTCACGAGCTTTGAGCACTATAAAACAGAGAAAAATTAAACAGAGTAAGCATTTTATGCTTAGTAAGTTTGTATAACAGAAAATAAACTTACCGGTCATATTTACTAATACAAGCATACATAAATTTACATTCTATCGATGTAACCCCCCAATTTTCGGGAATTCAGTAAATGTTGGCATAAGTTTAATTATGTTAGTGGGCCTCTAGAAAGCCAAGCTTAAGATAGAACCCGACAATATTAGTTAATTTTTGTTCCATAAGAAAAAGGGGGTGAAATTATGAAATAGAACCTATGTGAAAATGTTTGAAAATGCTATAGGCTAAATTGAAGTGGCCAAATAAATAGGAGTGCAAAATAGGAGGATTTGCATGACAAACCTCCCATTTTACATGAAGTGGCCAACCATCATGTTATTGTAGACAATATGAGCACTTGATATCCATAATTTATGGTACAAATTGATACAAATTGATAATGGGTTAGGTAAATGTTCCATGATAATGGATTAGGTAAATATTCCATGATAATGGGTTAGGTAAATGTTCCATGATAATGGTTTAGGTAAATGTTCCATGATGGGAATTTCATGTCCTTTGTATTAAAGAATTAAATGGATGAAATATGAAATTTTATTAAAAGAAAAAGGGGTGAAAAGAACAAAGTTTTGTCCATCTTTGTTCATCATAGCCTAAAGTTAGAGAAGAGAAAGGAGAGGAGAAAGCTCTTGAATGTTCGGTCACTTGGGGAAGAAAATTGAAGGTAAGTTCATGGTAGTTTGCTTCTATCTTGATGTTCATGAGTTCTTCTTGATTCTACCTTAACTCTTGAAGCATATTTTAGTTTTTAGTTGTGTTGTGAGCATTTAGTCATGAATTAAAATGAAGGAAATGATTGTTGTTTCATGTTCTTTTGATGAAAAATGGAAGATAGGCGAAGTTGAGCCAAACAAATGAGCATGCATGTGCCTTAGATGCTAAGGGGAAAAATCGGCTAACATGTTGTGCTTTAAAATGATGAAATGGAGATTATACTTAAGTAAAATCATAGATATGTGATGATTGATTGGTGATATACATGTTTAAATAACAAGCATGCAAGCTAGGTGTGAAAGAGTGATTTGGTAATAAATCTGCTTGGGACAGCAGCAGTAACGTGACTTTGGAAAATCACCATAAATTGTGGGAGATGAGTTAGAAGCTGCATAAATTATGTAATTAAATCTTAATGAGTCTAGTTTCAAATAAAATAAACGAGAACATATTTTGAATTCTTTACAATGAGAAATTTGATTCGTAATGAAGAGTGGTCAGATTAGTCAAACAGTGAAACATGGGAAACGTTAAGAAAAATCTGGTATTGATTGGCCAAACCAAAAATTCTGAAAATTTTATGGATAGAAGATATATGAGTCTAGTTTCAGAAAAAATTAATGGCACTTGATTTGGAGTTATGTAGCTCCAGTTATAAATAATTTAGTGACTGTTGCTTAGGAAGACAGCTTGCAGTGAAATTATGATTATGTGGTAAACATTGACAAAAAATTTGTTAATGAGTTGCTTATTGTTTTCTTGTAAGCTTAATATGATCTGTAGGTGTGGTTGGCTGAATATTGTAAGGGGTTAATACGTAGTTCGTATTTGAATAGTTAGATTAATGTGTTAGTAATCCAATTATAGGCAGTTCATGTGTGGATCTCGTCAGCATATCGTCGCAAACAGGTGTGTAACTAACACCCTCTTTCTTAGTCTGGATCGGCAAAAGTTGAAAAGCCGAAATGCCGAAAACCAGTATTTTGTAGATTTGCGAGTGTACTAATGCTCGTGAGGTAAATCGATTAATGTTTTTGGTAAGCTGCAAAATTTGGACTGCAAAGTGCATGATTTCTGTGCTCTCGATATTTTTGGGCTTAATGGGCCAAAATTGGAATGATAGGCCAACGGCCCAATTGATAAGAACCCTCGATGCGTGATTACATTAGTACGTGAAAAGTAGGAATATGCATGAAAAACCTAAAATAGATAAATTATTGAAATACCTTTAAAAGTGGAAAATTTACGCTTTACCCTAGTAGATAAATTACCAAATACCCTTAGGGTTAAATTGACCTAAATGCATGTTTGATTGTTGTTATTTCTTGCATGCCATGTTGTTATTATCGATGCATGGGATTAGGATATTGACGGAGGAAGTATTGAAAGTGGCTTGTCCACATCTTGGAGGCTTTGCCTCAATTCTTTGATAATCGAGCGACAAGTAGGCAAGCTGTGGAGAGTGTTAAATTTGGGTGGGTTGAGCTATTCCCCACATGGAGTGTAGGGCTGGTACGGGTGGAGTGTAGTGGTTGGTGGGTTGAGTAGTCTCCCAAATGGGCTTGCATATGTTATTGATGTTGCATGTATTTTAAAATGGGCCTATGGGCCATACTGTTATTGAATAAGGGCTAAGGCCCGGTTTATTGTAATCTGAAAGGGCTCGGTCCAATTACCACTTATTACTGAATGGGCTTAGGCCCAATAGGCTTGAGTGACTTGGGCTTTGAATGGGTTTTCCTTACACACGAGTTTCCCCAAACTCACCCTTTTATTTTCATCCATGCAGAAATCCCCAACCATAGTGGGCTTGGAGTTGTGAGGAATTGGAGTGGCCACCCGCTCGAAAGTTTGGTTTTCTTCGGTGAACTGGACATCCTATTATTTACGTTGAGGTTTGGGTTTTAAATGTAATAAGGCCGCTTAATTATTTTTGATGGTTTTAATATGTATTACTAAGATAGGTATTACTTATTTTAACTGTTGAAATTGGATAGCTTTAGGGCGCTTTTAAAAAAGAAAAAAAAAACAATTGATTTCAAAATAACACGACAACAAGCAAAGCTTCCGCAATGAAAGTATTTTCCAAAATTAATCACTTTTCCTAAAAAATGACTTAATCAAATCGGTTTCCTAGAAATATACATGACATTAAGGTGTGGCAATGGTGGTGTGCATGTCTAGGATTGGATCCGAAGGAAGCTTGGTACTTAAGTAGTCCGATAGACTCACCTCCTCTTTTCCAGTTTCCTACCTGGTGCACAGCTTCCATTCACTTTAACCTATAATGAAATTATCTTTTAAAACACTAAGTAGGTTTTTCTGGATCAACAATATAAAATATTTTGAACGCTTCGATGTGGCATGTCAGATCCGGGCATAATGTCTGGGCCGAGTTTGGGGTGCTACATTTAGTGGTATCAGAGCCTAGATTGCAACAACTCGGCTGTGGAATGGGTTTACAAAAACAAAGATTTTCGAAAGTAAAAATTTTATAAAGAATGCGAAAAACTCAATTTTCAAAATTTAGATATTTAGAAGGTGGCATTTTGAATCTCCGGCTCAAGTCTGTAAGTATTACTCTGAACTCTTCTGAATATTTTTCTGACTTATCTGTTTGTACTGAAATCCTGCTAGGATACTCTAGATAGGATGATCTTGAAACTATAGGAAAATCGATAAGAGATCAAATCGTAGCTAGACTTGATTCTGCGAAAACAAACTCGAACTCTTCATGCGATTCATAAAACATCTGTAATAAACACTGGAATATGAATTAATGCATAGAAATTCATAATCAAGATAATACGATATGAGTACAAGAGCCGTTCGTGGAAGAGGCCGTGGACGGGGCCAAGGAAGTGCTTGAGCGAGATCTTCGTCTTCGGGACATATGCTGGCGGTGGATGCACCGGTACCACCGGCAACAGAGGTAGAGTCTCATGACCGCGGTGCCAAGGATGATGCCCTGTCACAGGCAATGCTTCGTGTTCTGGAAAGGGTTGCCGAGGCAAGTGCGGGCAATGGAGTTTGGGGATCTATTTCTGAACGACTTCGGGCTAATGGAACAGAGATCTTTAAGGGCGTGTCTGGTATAGCCCCGAATGTGGCGGAATATTGGTTGGAGGCCACAGAAAGGATTATAGACAACTTGAACTGCTCTGAGGAGATTGTGAGTGGGGTATCTGTACTAAGTCCTTTGGGTCACTCGGTTAGGGTAGACAAACTGTATAGGGATGTACCCTTAGAAACTCAAGGTAGGATTTTCCCTGGAGATCTGATGGAGTTACCGTTTGGAGAGTTTGATATCATTTTGGGAATGGATTGGCTTGTTAAGCATAAGGCTACCCTGGATTGTGCTGCTAAACGAATGGTGTTAAGGACCACAAAGGATGAGGAGGTTATAGTGATAGGTGAGCGAAGGGATTATTTGTCCAATGTGGTGTCGGCTTTAAGAGCCAAAAAGTGGATTCGGAAAGGTTGTAAGGCCTATTTGGCATTTGTAAGTCAGTCAGAAGAGGAGGGACTGACAGCAGATAAGGTTAGGACCGTAAAGGAGTTCCAAGATGTTTTTCCGGAGGAGCTTCCAAGATTGCCTCCGAACCGAGAAGTGGAGTTTGGAATCGACTTATTGCCTGGAACGGCACCAGTGTCTATCGCACCGTATAGAATGGCATCGAAGGAGTTGGTGAAGCTAAAGGCACAAATTCAAGAGTTATTGTATAGGGGCTTCATTAGGCCAAGCGTGTCTCCATGGGGAGCACCGGTGCTATTCGTGAAAAAGAAGGATGGTACGATGCGGATGTGCATTGATTATCGCCAGTTGAACAAACTGACGATTAAAAATAAGTATCCACTGCCAAGGATTGACGATCTATTTGACCAGCTTAGAGGGGCTTCTGTATTTTCTAAGATCGACCTCCGATCTGGATATCATCAGTTAAGGGTCAAGGAGGCGGATATCCATAAGACGACATTCAGGACTCGGTATGGTCATTACGAGTTTTTGGTTATGCCATTTGATCGATTTAACGCTCTGCAGCGTTTATGGATCTAATGAATCATGTGTTCCAACCATTTTTAGATCAGTTCGTAGTCGTCTTTATTGACGATATCCTGGTATATTCTGAAACTGAAGCAAAACATGATGAGCATCTTCGTATAGTGCTTCGAGTGTTAAGGGAGAAAGAACTCTTTGCAAAGTTCAGCAAGTGTGAATTTTGGTTGAGGGAGGTAACCTTCTTAGGACATGTGGTCTCTGTTGAGGGGATTAAGGTGGACCCTCAAAAGATTGAAGCAATTTTGGAGTGGAAGGCACCTAGGACGGTGTCGAAAATATGAAGTTTTCTAGGACTGGCAGGATACTACAGAAGGTTTGTGGAAGGTTTTTCTGTTATGGCAGCACCCCTAACAAAACTCATAAGGAAAGGAGAACCATTTGTATGGACTGAGAAGCAGCAGGGAGCTTTTGAGAAGTTGAAGAAAGTTCTGATTGAAGCACCTGTGTTAATTCAGCCAGAGTTTGGGAAGGATTTTACTGTGTACAGTGACGCATCACACGTGGGTTTGGGCTGTGTGTTAATGTAGAAGGGTAAGGTGGTTGCATATGCATCACGATAGACCTCACGAAGGGAACTATCTTACTCTTGATTTAGAGTTGGCAGTAGTGATATTTGCACTTAAGATTTGGAGACATTACTTGTACGGAGAAAGGTGTATTATGTACACTGACCATAAGAGTCTTAAGTATTTGTTGACTCAGAAGGAGCTGAACCTTAGGCAAAGGAGATGGATTGAGTTACTTAAGGATTATGACTGTTCGATCGAGTATCACCCAGGCAAGGCTAATGTGGTAGCCGATGCTCTAAGTCTTAGAGCTGTATCTGATCTAAGAGCAATGTTTGCTCGTCTGAGTCTGTATGATGATGGAAGTCTGTTGGCTGAGTTGCAATTGAGGCCAACCTAGGTGGATCAGATTAAGGAAAAGCAGTTGAACGATGAGTCTTTGTTTTCGAGGAAGAATTTGTGTTCCGAAGGACTCTGATTTGAGGTAGACAATATTGAAGGAAGCTCATGGAGGACTTTGTGCCATGCATCCTGGAGGGAACAAGTTGTATCATGACTTGCGAGAATTGTACTGGTGGCCTAGACTTAAACGAGAAGTAACGGAGTTTATAGGAAAATGTCTGACATGCCAGCAAGTGAAAGCTGAGCATCAATTACCTTTTGGACTGTTGCAGCCAGTGAAGATACCACTTTGGAAGTGGGAGAGGGTAACCATGGACTTTGTGAGTGGGCTGCCTTGACACCATCGAAGAAAGACTCGGTGTGGGTGATTGTGGATAGGTTGCCCAAATCAGCCAATTTTATACCTGTATGTACTGACTTTTTGCTTCAAAAGTTAGCCAAGCTGTATGTGGCGGAGATTGTACGACTTCATGGAGTCCCAGTTTCGATTGTCTCTGACCGGTATCCCAGATTCACATCTCGATTTTGGCAAAAGTTGCATGAGGCGTTGGGGACGCGATTGAACTTTAGTACGGCTTTCCATCCCCAAACTGATGGTCAGTCAGAGAGGGTTATTCAGATTCTAGAGGACATGTTGAGGGGATGCGTGATTGACTTTCGAGGTAGTTGGGAGGATTACTTGCCGTTGGCAGAATTTGCGTACAATAACAGTTACCAGGTGAGTATTCGAATGGCACCGTATGAAGCATTATATGGACGAAGGTGTCGTACACCTAGTTGTTGGACTGAACCAGGAGAGCGACAAATTCTTGGACCAGAGTTGGTAGCTGATACTGAGGATAAGGTCAGAATAATTAGGGACCGGTTAAAAGAAGCATCTGATAGGCAAAAGTCACATGCAGATTTGAAGCGTAAGGAGATTGAGTACTCAGTAGGTGATATGGTCTTCTTAAAGGTTTCTCCTTGGAAGAAGATATTAAGGTTCGGTAAGAAGGGCAAGTTGAGGCCGCGGTTCATTGGGCCTTATCGGGTTTTGAAGCAAGTAGGCCCAGTGGCTTATCAGTTGGAATTGCCTCTAGAGTTAAACAGGATTCACGATGTTTTTCACGTCTCCATGTTAAGGCGTTATCGTTCTGACCCTGCTTATGTCCTGCCAGTTGTAGAAATTGAAGTTCAGACTGATTTGACCTTTGAGGAAGAACCCATACAAATTTTAGATCAAGAGGTTAAAGTTCTAAGAAGGAAGTCGGTTCCGTTGGTAAAAGTACTGTGGCATAATCATGGAAAGGAAGAAGCTACTTGGGAATCAGAAGAGACTATGCGTCAACAATACCTTCAACTATTTGGATCAAGTAAATTTCGAGGCAGAAATTTCTTTAAGGGGGGTAGAGTTGTAACGCCCCAATTTTTGGGAATTCTATGAATGTTGGCATAAGTTTAATTATGTTAGTGGGCCTCTAGAAAGCCAAGCTTAAGATAGAACCCGACAATTTTAGTTAATTTTTGTTCCATAAGAAAAAAGGGGTGAAATTATGAAATAGAACCTATGTGAAAATGTTTGAAATGCTATAGGCTAAATTGAAGTGGCCAAATAAATAGGAGTGCAAAATAGGAGGATTTGCATGACAAACCTCCCATTTTACATGAAGTGGCCAACCATCATGTTATTGTAGACAATATGAGCACTTGATATCCATAATTTATGGTACAAATTGATACAAATTGATAATGGGTTAGGTAAATGTTCCATGATAATGGATTAGGTAAATATTCCATGATAATGGGTTAGGTAAATGTTCCATGATAATGGTTTAGGTAAATGTTCCATGATGGGAATTTCATGTCTTTTGTATTAAATAATTAAATGGATGAAATATGAAATTTTATTAAAAGAAAAAGGGGTGAAAAGAACAAAGTTTTGTCCATCTTTGTTCATCATAGCCTAAAGTTAGAGAAGAGAAAGGAGAGGAGAAAGCTCTTGAATGTTCGGTCACTTGGGGAAGAAAATTGAAGGTAAGTTCATGGTAGTTTGCTTCTATCTTGATGTTCATGAGTTCTTCTAGATTCTACCTTAACTCTTGAAGCATATTTTGGTTTTTAGTTGTGTTGTGAGCATTTAGTCATGAATTAAAATGAAGGAAATGGTTGCTGTTTCATGTTCTTTTGATGAAAAATGGAAGATAGGTGAAGTTGAGCCAAACAAATGAGCATGCATGTGCCTTAGATGCTAAGGGGAAAAATCGGCTAACATGTTGTGTTTTAAAATGATGAAATGGAGATTATACTTAAGTAAAATCATAGATATGTGATGATTGATTGGTGATATACTTGTTTAAATAACAAGCATGCAAGCTAGGTGTGAAAGAGTGATTTGGTAATAAATCTGCTTGGGACAGCAGCAGTAACGTGACTTTGGAAAATCACCATAAATTGTGGGAGATGAGTTAGAAGCTACATAAATTATGTAATTAAATATTAATGAGTCTAGTTTCAAATGAAATAAACGAGAACATATTTTGAATTCTTTACAATGAGAAATTTGATTCGTAATGAAGAGTGGTCAGATTAGTCAAACAGTGAAACATGAGAAACTTTAAGAAAAATCTGGTATTGATTGGCCAAACCAAAAATTCTGAAAATTTTATGGATAGAAGATATATGAGTCTATTTTCAGAGAAAATTAATGGAACTTGATTTGGAGTTTCGTAGCTCCAGTTATAAATAATTTAGTGACTGTTGCTCAGGAAGACAGCTTGCAGTGAAATTATGATTATGTGGTAAACATTGACAAAAAATTTGTTAATGAGTTGCTTATTGTTTTCTTATAAGCTTAATATGATCTGTAGGTGTGGTTGGCTGAATATTGTAAGGGGTTAATACGTAGTTCGTATTTGAATAGTTAGATTAATGTGTTAGTAATCCAATTGTAGGCGGTTCATGTGTGGATCTCACAAGATATCGTCGCAAAGCAGTGTGTAACTAACACCCTCTTTCTTAGTCGGATCGGCAAAAGTTGAAAAGCGAAATGCCGAAAACCAAGATTTTGTAGATTTGCGAGTGTACTAATGCTCGTGAGGTAAATCGATTAATGTTTTGGTAAGCTGCAAAATTTGGACCGCAAAGTGCATGATTTACGTGCTCTCGATATTTTGGGCTTAATGGGCCAAAATTGGAATGATAGACCCAACGGGCCCAATTCGTAAGAACCCTCGACGTGATTCATTAGTACGTGAAAAGTAGGAATATGCATGAAAAACCCTAAAATAGATAAATTACTGAAATACCTTTAAAAGTGGAAAATTTACAGTTTTACCCCTAGTAGATAAATTATCGAAATACCCTTAGGGTTAAATTGACCTAAATGCATGTTTGACTGCTGTTATTTACTGCATGCCATGTTGTTATTATATGATGCATGGGATTGGGATATTGACGGAGGAAGTACTGAAAGTGGCTTGTCCACGTACTGGAGGCTTTGCCTCAATTTACTGTTAACTGAGCAGCAAGGTTGCAACTGTGGAGTGTTGGGCTGGGTGGGTTGAGCTATTCCCCACATGAAGTGTAGGGCTGGTACGGGTGGAGTGTAGTGGTTAGTGGGTTGATTAGTCTCCCCAAATGGGCTTGCATATGGTATTGATGTTGCATGTATTTTAAAATGGGCCTATGGGCCATACTGTTATCTGAATAAGGGGCTAAGGCCCAGTTTATTGTAATCTAAAAAGGGCTCTGGTCCAATACCACTGTTACCTGAATGGGCTTAGGCCCAATAGGCTTGAGCTGACTTGGGCTTTGAATGAGTTTTCCTTACACACTGAGTTTCCCCAAACTCACCCCTTTTATTTTCATCCACGCAGGAAATCCCCAACCATAGTGGGCTTGGAGCTGTGAGGGAATTCGGAGTGGCCACCCGTTCTGAAAGTTTGGTTTTCTTCTAGTGAACTGGACATCCTATTATTTACGTTGAGGTTTTGGTTTTTAAATGTAATAAGGCCGCTTAATTATTTTTGATGGTTTTAATATGTATTACTAAGATAGGTATTACTTATTTTAACTGTTGAAATTGGATAGCTTTAGGGCGCGTTTTCAAAAAAAAAAAAAACAACAACAATTGATTTCAAAATAACACGACAACAAGCAAAGCTTCCGCAATGAAAGTATTTTCCAAAATTAATCACTTTTCCTAAAAAATGACTTAATCAAATCGGTTTCCTAGAAATATGCATGATGTTAAGGTGTGGTAATGGCGGTGTGCATGTCTAGGATTGGATCCGAAGGGAGCTTGGTACTTAAGTAGTCCGATAGACTCACCTCCTCTTTTAGGTTTCCTACCGTGCACGACTTCCATTCACTTTAACCAATAATGAAATTATCTTTTAAAACACTAAGTAGGTTTTTCTGGATCAACAATATAAAATGTTTTGAACGCTTCGATATGGCATGTCGGATCCGGCTATAATGTCTGGGTTGGGTTTGGGGTGCTACAATCGATTTTGGGTAGGTTATCTGTAACACCCCTAACCTAGGCTCGACGCTAATACCGGGTACGAGGCATTATCATTCACAAATCACATACACACGTACATGTCGGATCATACGAGCTCGTGAAAAATTAAAACTTTTTCAAAATTTGTCTAAAACTTCTAATCATGGGCCAACAAGGCCCAAAACATCTCTTGGAAACCAATTGGGTCCTTTAACCAACACTTGGAAAATGACCTTTAAAACAAGGCACACGCCCATGTGGATGGACAACATGCCCATGTGGAACTTGAACATGGTCGTGCTGATGGCCTGTGTGGCACACACGACCTAAGCACCTAGGGACACTCCCATGCCCCTTACCCGTGTAGATTTATTTTTCAATTCGAACCTACAGGGGTTTTCACACGGCCTTGACACGCCCATGACTCAGCTCGTGTTTGAAAACCTTGACATTCTATTTTTGACGTCAGTAATCCTTAAGGGTTACACGGCCAAGGCACACACCTGTGTGCTAGGCCGTACCCTTCACACGGATAAGACACACGGTCGTGTCTCTGCCTGTGTGTTTACTACCATGCATACTGACTTGCAAATTTAACGTGCAAGGGACACACGGCCAGACAACATGCCCATGGGGCTAGCCGTGTGTCTACCTGTGTAGACAAAATAGGGCTATTTACCAAGCCTTTTTGCCACCCTTATTTGCATCGACCTATATAACATCTAACATGACAAATCCACGAACAAGACAAAGTCTAATCAACCACACAAGGCATTAACCCATTCATGAAAATATCATCATCATTTTCATATATCAATAATGAATATTAGCCATTATCCAAGGCTTTATACAAAACCAAGGGGTTCATCTCAAGCTAACACCTTGGCTAAATTAACATTGACACAAAAATCAAAATTCTAAGCCCTATACATACCAAACTCAAAATAATAAAACCAACTATACCAAGTGCTTTGGTTGATAGTGTGATCGATGCCTCCGACGTCCAATGATCCTCGAGCTAATTAGGCGGCACTATAAGAAAATGGAAAGGAGAGGGAGGAAGCATAAAGCTTAGTAAGTTGTATGCAAATAAATATAATGACAACTTCACCATTTGATACGTGATATTCGTGACAGGTTTTAAATATTTATAATGAATCCTTATTAAAACTAACTATTATCACGATGAAGGTAAGTGTACCTATCGAACAGTAGTATAGCTTTAGCAAGACTAGATTATCGAACCCAAAGAAACTAAAAGTACTAGTATCAACTTTCTTTTTATTATCTAGCCTAAAAAATAAAATGGTTTTGTTTATCTAACTAATTAACTAAACTAAGAAATCACAGAAAGAAAATTTGGGGAAAATACATTTTGGAAAACTCAATTGATTAAGACAGTACCTAAGGAAAAATCCACCTAGACTTCACTTGTTATTTGACTCTGAATCGGACGATTTATTCATTCAATTTGTTCCGTAGAGATCCCTAAGCTATACTATTATCTCTCTCAAGACTAACAACGTCTAACCCTAGATTTAATAATTGAAATCTCTTTCTAATTAACGCCCTAGGGTTGCATTAACTCGATTTATGGATCCCTTTGTTAGGTTTCACCCTAATCTGGCAAAATCTTGTCACCTTAATCTGGAAAAATCTTGTCACCCTATCTCTAGGAGCACAGTCAACTCCACTTGATTATGACAAATTTACTCTTAGACAGGGTCTATTTCTCCTCTGAATAAGAGTTTAAATTGAATCAATATCCTAGAATATCAAAACAAGAATTAAGAACACATAATTAAGAACAAGTTAAATATTTATCATACAATTCAGATAATAATAACAAGATCCGTCTTAGGTTTCATCCCCCTTAGGTATTTAGGGTTTTAGTTCATACTAATGAAAGAAAAAATCTCAAAAGAATAAAAATAACAAAACATAAGAAAACCCAAAACTCTTGAGGGAATTTGAAGGGAGATCTTCAGTCTTGATGGTGAATCTGGCTTCTAAGATGGATCGATCGGCTTTCCTTGAGCAATTCCTTGCTTCCTCCTCTGCCTCCCCTGTCTAAGTGCGTCCTCAGGTGTTTTAAATAGGCTTTGGAATGCCTAAGAGCCCTCAAAAGTCACCTTTTCCGAATAGGACTCTGCTTGGGCTCGACAGGGACACGCCCGTATGCGATTACTTCAGGCTGTGGTCATGCCTATTAAATAGGCATGGGCATGTGGTCTACCCGTGTGTGTCGTGCTTCGATTCTGCCAAATTGACACGGCCGTGTGGTCTGCTCGTTTGAGGAAGTCCAGGCCGTGTTGATTTCGTATGTTGGCCCATTTTCTTCGTTTTGGCCCGTTTCTCGTTCCTTTCACTCTCCTATGCTCACCTAAGTATAAAACATGAAATTAAGGCATTAGGAGCATCAAATTCACCAATTTTAAGGAAAAATCATCCATAAAATGTGCTAAGCATGGGATAGAAATATGTATAAATTACGGTTTATCAAATACCTCCATACTTAAGCATTTACTTGTCCTCAAGCAAAATCCTCAACTCATAATCAAAATAAATTCTCATCAACTTATAATTTCTATTGATAATATCTCAAAATAATCCATAGGTAATCATACATTGAAAATTCAACTGAAAGAACATCAAAGTTTCAAACATTCCAAGTTGAGCATTTTATCATGAAAACATAGGTGTCTCCCCTCATCTAAGTAATTACCTTTGATTCAAAATATCACAAAGTTTCACATCCTCACTAAAGATTCACTCAAATCACTCGAGGTGTTTAAGGACAATAAATGAAGCACTCAATAGTCAATAATGAAAAGTCATTACTATAGGCTTGCATGAAAATCAAATTTCCCCCACTATAAATTGAGATGAAACATTAATCAAAAGGTCTTTAGAGGGTTGTAACGTGGCTTTGGTTAGAGGGTGTGGTCACAAACTGAAACAAATGGTTAGAATCGAGATTGAATTAAAAAATTGCCTAACTAGGAAAATGACTAGTCATCAATTGTGTACAACAAAGCTTTTTCTCAGAATATAGAATTTAACTTCTTTAGCTCAGAAGATCACTACTACTAGTATGTATACATGTATATATATATATATAAATATATATATTTAGGAACAAGTCAAATTACAAAATAGAATAAAACATAGCTAAGCAACTATTCCAACTCAAATCTCGACAAAAATAGGGATCAAATTAATTTAGGGGATTTCAACAATAATGAGTTATGGGTTAATATTGAGGGTAAATCAATGAATGGGTTGTTAGGCTCAAGGGGGTTCACTAAGGGTTAGTTGTGAAGGTAGGCTTTTATGGAGTGAGTAGGTTAAACTTAAGTGCCTTTATCATTTTGACATATCAAATCAAATGGTGTGGTCTTGACATGCATAATCAAGCAAGTTCTAGAATAACAATTCAATACTGACGCACTCATAATAACAGTGACCATGAAAGAAATAATAGATGCTCTAAAGGCTTAAGATCTCATAAAAATTATGGCTTTTTGATGTTTAAACTTGTGAATTCCAACTCAAAATAATACCTAAACTTGGGGGAACAACCTAAAAATTTTTAATTCTTCAAAAATCAACTTATCATGCTTGATTCCCTAATTTCTTAAAGTTTAAACAATCAATGCATAAATGCCTATGTTTTAATTCAAGACATATCAATAAAAATCATAAGTTAATTAAAATCCATTCTAATAATGATATGAGTGATTCACGTAAGAAGAAGACAGAATTCGGGGATTTCAAATGGTGATATAAAAGACCCCCCACACTTAAGATGTACATTGCCCTCAATGTACAAAGGTAGATATATTGAAAAAGATAGATTTATAATCATAAGATAGGGAGAGAAGTGAGACTTCCTGAATGATGAATGAACTCCTTGAATTCGTGTTTTGGAGAATAATCGGCGTGAGATTAGAGGAGGATACTCCGGTGGTGGTAGAGGTTGGGTTCCACAAATGCTGCGCCAAAAGAATATTTTATCTCAAGTTGGCTATGGTCATGGTCGAGCAGGACATGACAGTCGTGGAGAACCTTTCCCAGTGGAGTTTTGAGTTCCTGAGTAATAGTGAGCTTTGGAGTTCGTGGCAGCGCACAGGCGTGGCAGGAGGCCGTGTGAATTTACAGCAGCTAGGGTTAGGGATTTTCGGTGAAGGAGATGATGAATAGTGAAAGGTATTTATAGATTTTGGGACACACGGCTAGGGAACACGCCCGTGTTCCTCAATTTTTGCCCGTGTGATTCGCAAATTTTGAATTTGGGCGCATCTAATATTTGACCCATGCCTGTGTTCCTTAGGTGTGTGGGTGCACACGGCCGTGTCGCATAGCCGTGTCTGTCTTCGTTCGCTTCTCTCACGCCTGTGTATGTAGGCGTATGCCCATGTTAATCTAACAGGTTCGACCATGGGTTCTAGACACGAGCGTGGCGAATGCCCGTGCAATTTTCTCAAGTTCAACCACGATTCTAAGACACGAGCGTGTTGCACGCCTATGTTGTTTTGGCTTGTTCACCCACAGTCCTAACGCACGGCCGTGGCGACTTATCGCATCCCGTGTTGGGGAAAATTTCGCCCTGTTTTCACACGGCCTAAGGCACGCCCGTGTGCCTAGCCGTGTATGCTTTAGAAAGCCTACGTTTCATGAGTCGGTTAGTATGTTAGATGTTAAAACTAAAATTTAAAGAAATTAATATTGTTAGTGATCTCATGATTCGTAACAAGTAATAAATATTTATAATGAAGATCAAACCTAGACTAACTATTATCACGACGAAAAGGCAAGCGCACCTATCGAACAATAGTATAGTAATGGCAAGACCGGGTTATTGTACCCAAGGGAACCAAAAGTACTAGTAATAACTATCTTTTTATTATCTAACCTAGAAATAAAGAGGGGTTGTTTATTAAACTAATTAGCTAAACTAATTAACTAATTAAACTAAAGTAAAGAGAAAAGTTGGAAAAAGACTTGAAGAAAATTAATTTGATAAAGATGACACCCAAGGAGGAATCCACCTAGATTTCACTTGTTATCGACTCGAACCGCATTTATTTATTCACTTGACTTGATCCGTGAGACTCCTAACCTATGTTATTATCCCTTTCGAGACTAATAACGCCTAACCCTCAGTGGAATTAATCAAAATTTCTTTCTTAATTAAAACCCCTAGGGAAGCAGTAAATCACTCTATGGACTCTCATATTAGGTTTCACCCTAATCCGGCAAAATCTCGTAACCCTATTTCTAGGCATTCGATCAACTCTGCTTAATTATGCCAAATCTACTCTTAGATAGGGACTTTTGCTCCTCTGCATAAGCACATCAAATTATGAACTAATACCCAGAATATTAACTAAAGCATTAAGAACACATAATTAAGAACAAATCAAGTATTTATAATATAGTTCAGATAATAGTAACAAGATCCATCATAGGTTTCAACCCCCTTAGGTATCTATGGGTTTTAGTTCATAATAAGATAAGAGTACATCTCAAAAGTATTAAAATAACAAAACATAAAGAAAACTCTAAAACCCCTGAAGGAATTCTGAGAGAGATCTTCAGTCATGGGATAGTTCCGACTTTTGGGATGGATCATCTGGCTTCCTTCAAGTAATTCCTGGCATGTGGTTCTGTATTCCAGAAAAATTCTAGAAAAGGCCCCCTTTCTAGGTCATACTTAGGGTGTTTATATAGGCTTTGGATTGACTTTCTTCCTCCTTAAGTACTCTTTTCTGTGTAAAATACAACTTTTTGAAAAAGGGACACGCCCATATGCCACGGCTGTGTGACGTGTTTGCCAGGCCGTGTTCGATCCGTTAAATTGCACACGGCCGTGTGGGTCAATGGCCAGGCCGTGTGAATCGTGAGAGCCTTGGCGTGTGAGCAGTCTGTGTGGCAAGGCTTAGCCCGTGTGACTTCTCGATTTGGTCCATTTTGTCCCTTTTTAGCTTGTTTTTGGCTCCTTTTGACTCTTGGTGCTCTCCTGAGTACAAAACATGAAATAACCGGATTAAGAGCACCAAAATCCACAAATCTAATAGTAAACATCCATAAATATGCTAAGTATTTGGGGTAAAACTATGTATAATTTGGCGTTTATCAAATACCCCCACACTTAAGCATTTGCTTGTCCTCAAGCAAAACTCTCATTTACTGCTAGAATTTATTCCTCTCAATCACATAACCATTACTGATAATGTTACAAGTTATTACACAGAAAATCATACAGTGAGAATTCAACTATAGGGGCATTAAAAACCTCAAACAATCTAAATCGAATATTTTGATAATAAAATCATAAGTAATCTCCTTCCTCTAAGTAATTAACTTTAGTCCTAAATATACAAGAGATGACATCCGCACTAAAGATTCACTCAAATCACTCAAAGTGTTTAAGGTTGAAGATTAAGCACTCGATTGTCTAACATGAGAAGTTATTACCATAGGCTTGCATGAAAATCAAATCTCCACCACTTGTAAATGATATGATACACTAATCAAAAGGTCTTTGCATGGTTGTAACGGGGTTTAGGTTATAGGTATGGACACCAGCTGAAGAGACAAAGGTTAGAATCGAGATAATTTCAATATATTACCCCACTATCAAAAACTTAATTACTGAACCACAAACAAATATCTAGAACTATATTACATGAGCTCATGACAACTTTAGCTTGCTGAGAATTACAATAATAATACTGAGTTTTTTTTTAAGAACAAATCAAGTCAATACAATATAGAAATCATAGTTCATGATTCAGTAACAAAAAATGGTGAACATAGTGAGGTAATAGTATTAAATTTAATCTTGATAAAAAAAAGAAGGTAAATTAAGTAAGAGGATTTCAAAAATAATAGGTTAATGGGTTAATGATGAAGGTTAATCAATAAAAAAAAGTTAGTAGGCTCAAAGGGGGTTCACTAAGGGTTTAACTATGTGGGAAGGCTTTTTATGGAGTAAATAGGTTAAATCCTAAGTGCTTTTATCATCTCAGTATATCAAATCATACGTGTGATCTCGACATGTATAATCGAAGCAAATTTTAGAATAACAATTCAATGTTGACACACTCAAACCACAAAAGAAGTGAGCAAGAAAGAAAGCTATATGCTAAAAAGGCTCAAAAATCTCACCAAAAATTTAGGTTTTTGATGTCATTCCTGTATACTTAAGATTTTAAGATAATACCTCAATTTAGGAAAATAGTCTAAAAATCTTAGTTCTCAAAATATCATCTTATCATGCTCGATTCTCTAATGTCCTATAATCAAATAATCATGCATAATTCTCATGGTCTAATTCATGACATATAAACAATAATTATAGATCAACCAGAATTCATTCGATCAAGATTATGAGAAAATCACTTAAGCACAAGACCAAATTCAAGGATTTAAGAATAATACAAAAAGTTAGGTTTCATGTTTACCCCCTCACACTTAAGATGTACATTGCCCTCAATGTACAAATATAGATCACTCAAAATAAAGAAAATCATAAGAGAAAAGGAGGTGAAACTCCCTGTTATATGGATGCGAAGCTTGATTCTGAGGCTGGAGTGTTTGGGGAAAGTAGTAGCTGCCATTATTCTTGGCTAGATGAAGAAATTGGGTCGTTAAACATGGCATTAGTTTTGTATTGTTCCCTATTTGTTTCCTCAGTCCGTAAAATATTCCTAGCAGCTTTGCTTGGAAGTCTGTAGAATCATGAAGAGCTTCTTAAGAGTTGGTATGGAAGAGAGCGTAGTGGGATTACTTGTTAGAAATACTAGAAAAATGAAGAAAGTAAAATTTACTAATATAAATATGTCTTTCAAAAGAAAATAAAAAAAAGAAAAAGAAGAATAAAAAGATAAGAGGATTCAATGATCCTCGTCAGTGGGGCCCTCAGGTGGTGGCGTTGGAGTGGCGATGTAGAAGTGCTGCCACAGCTGCTGCATCATGGCCTGCATGTTGTCCATTTGTCTATCATGTTGCCGATCTCGCTCGTGAATCATTTCGAACTATGTAGTGCAATACTACTCGAAGTGAGCGAGTCGGTCGGAAATGTGTGCCAATGAAGTAGCCGCATGAACTGGTCGGTCCCTAGGTGGCGTGGTCGAAGGCTCATTGTGCTGTGGGGGAACATCATCAGGAATTTCCTCAAGATCCTCCTCGTCTATGGCATGAGTGAGACAGTACTGAGGAGGATTGGTCCCATGTAGGCGCTCGATCATCCTCATGTGTAACATAGTCGTGATGCCCTGTGGGGATGTCTGACCTATCAGTGTAAGCGCGGATGACTGGGCCACGGTGTTGAGAAGGCCGAAATGTCTGGCAAGGCGCGTCACGTAGGGCCGATAGAGATTACTCCCTTCCGATATTGCTCGGTCTAATGGTGAATGGCGAAGGCGATGATGTATGCCAAGTCAGTCACGTGTGCATTCACCATGCACCATAAATAGTATGCGTCGTTGGTGTTGACAACGCCGGTGCTTTCTCTCCTTCCGGCCAAGGTGTGTGCCAATATGGCATGGAGATATCGTAGGGAAGGGGGGAGAGCTGAGGCCTTTGAGCGGTTGGGGTCGTAGGTGGAAGAGAGTGGTGCCAAAGCCTTCCAGCACAAGGAGGGAGAAATGTGGGTATTGTATGGTAATGTATTCATGTCCTCCTCCTCCATAAACTTATCAGTGTAAAGTCCCAGAGCGACTCCAAACTCTGGGACACTCATCGCGCGAACTAGACCGCCTAATCAGAAATGAATGGTGCCTGGATCTTCATTGTTCCTCATCACCACTTGTAAATGAAAAGTAGAGCATAATTCTAAGGTTAGCTCTAAATAAGTGGGCTCGGTAATAGCAAAGAACTATTCCTATGGGTCTATGGACAGGAGAGAGCGGATGGCATCATTAGTGGACTTGCTTTCAAAGACCTCACCATTGCAAATGACACAGTAGTGAGGGTCATGCGCATAGTATCTGAAATAGCTCCTCCTGCGATGCTTGTGGAAACTCAAGGAATGGGTGCCAGACTTCAGCTGTAGCATGTATCGAAGAAGAACCCGGTTCCCTACGTCTTTTTGAGGATGAGACCGCGGCCTTCTTGCCTCTCGATGATGACATAATGGACCAAAATTGCTGTAAGGCGGCGCACGGGTGTGTTGATGGCGAGCAAGGGCATGGGGCGTGAGTGTACAGCTGTGTGGAGGAAAAATAGAGGGAAAAGAGAGGGGAAAGTGATGATTGATGCAGGGGGAATGGATTTGAGGGTGGTTTAAAGGTTGGGGAAGTGAGAATCTGGGGAATAGTAGCCGGAATAGGGATTAGGGAGTGGGGAAGGGTAGAGTTCGGCTAGGGTTTTGAAAGGAAGAAGAAGATGAACAGTGGTTTGCTTATATAGGGAGGGTCACACGGCCTAGGGCCATGCCCGTGTACTTTGAGGGTAAGCCCGTGTTTTTCAAATTTTGCGATTTAAGTCGTGTCTGGCTACTATCCCACGCTTGTGTGTCTTGGGCATGTGTGGCATACAGCCATGTCGCACGGCCGTGCCTAGCTTTGTTCGCTTCTCCCACGCCCGTGTGTTAGGGTACCACGCTCGTGTATTGTTGTCCACGGCTTAACGGCACGGATGTGTCTCTTCCCCTGTTTTGCCATGGCTTTAGGCACGCTCGTGTGCCTGGCCGTGTGTGCTAAAAAACTTTGCAATTCAAAGATAAAGTTAATAATTCAAAGTGTTAGAAACTAAAAATAAAGAAATCAAAATATGTAAGTGCTCGGGTTGCCTCCCGAGAAGCGCTTATTTATAATCTAAGCTCGACTTACCTCTCTAGTGGATGGTTAGGGTGGTTTGAGGAGTTCGTACTCCTCATTCCTGTTATTAGCCTTGAAAAATAAGGTTTTAAACGGGTATTGTTTACCTAAAAGTGCGGAACTTGGGGTGACTTACCTCAACCGTACCGAATGGAAAAATACTAAGTACCGTAAGAGGGGTTTCTTCATTCGGGTTGGTATTAACAATGTGAGGGTCCGTGGCATCTAGTAAGACTTTATCTCCAACCTTAAGTAAATTTAAGGAGGTATCGAGCTCATTTTGACATAATTTTGGTTTATCGTGTGTTCTCAGTTTATGTGCTCGCCATTTATCTAGCTACTCTATTTGAAGACTTCATTCCTTATGAGTGTCTTTGCTCTCTACATGATAATAGTGCACTGTCTCTGTTGTCTTGGTTCGAGGAGGTTCCTGCAAGGACGATTGGATATTAGTTTTATTATCGACAGGTTTTATAGCATTATCTTGAGGTTTAGAGGTTTTGACTGAGTTGCGTGCTTGGAGTGTTACTACGTCATCACCTGCACGAAGTGTTAGCTCTCCTGTGCCTACATTAATAATGGTTCTGGCAGTTGCTAAAAAGGGTCGTCCTAAAATTAAAGGTACCTCATTATCCTCATCCATATCTAAAACGACAAAGTCTACTAGGTAAATAAATTTATCAATTTTAACGAGAACATCTTCAATAATACCCTTAGGAAATCTAACTGTTTTTTCAGCCAATTGTATGCTCATCCTAGTTTGTTTGGGTTTACCGAGACCTAGTCATTTAAACATTTTATACGGCATGACATTTATACTTCCCCCTAGATCAGCTAAAGCATTATTCACAGATAAACTACCAATTAAGCAAGGAATTGTAAAACTCCCTGGATTTTCAATTTGTTAGGTAGCTTATTCTTTAGAATAGCTGAGCAGACTGCATTGAGTTCCACATACGATGTAGTGTCTAATTTTCTTTTATTGGTCAGAAGTTCCTTTAAGAATTTTGCTGAGTTGGGCATCTACGAAAGAACTTCAATAAAGGGTAAGTTAATATGTAATTTCTTTAAGAGTTTGAAAAACTTACCAAATTGTTCTTCTGTTCTGTCTTTCGTCATCACTTTAGGATATGGCACACGAGGTTCGTAATACGTACTTACCTGTTTAGGATCATCATCGTTTACCTCTTCTCGCCCTTTGTTCATCGCGTTGTCTTGCTGTAATTCTGGCTCAGGTGCAATGAATCCTTCCTTATCTTGAGTACTAATTGCATTGAGGTGTTCCCTTGGATTAGGTTCAGTATTACTTGGTAAGCTACCTTGTGGTCATTCGGAGATTAGTTTGGATAGCTAGCCTATCTGAGTTTCGAGTCCTTGGATCGATGCATGTTGATTCTTAAGTGATGTCTCGGTATTTTGGAAACGGGTTTCTGACACCGAGATGAATTTAGAAAGTATCTCTTCAAGGTTTGGTTTCTTCTCTTGTTGATAAGGTGGCTGTTGAAAACCCTGAGGATGTTGTGGCTTTTGATTCCCTTGACCACGCCAGGAGAAATTTGGGTGGTTCCTCCAACCTGCATTATAAGTATTACTGTATGGGTTATTTTGAGATCGAAAGTTATTGTTACCCATATAGTTGACTTGTTCTTCTTCAGTTGTAAGATTGAAGGATTGGTATTCTATATGCACACCTCCGCCACTTGAGTCACACCTCATTACTGGATGTACCTGCGTAGAACCAAGTAAACTGTTAATCTTTTTATTGAGAAGTTCTACCTGATTAGAGAGCATGGTGACCGAATCGATGTTATAAACCTCGGCTGTTTTCATTGGCTTTTTCCTCATAACTTGCCACTGATAGTTATTCAGTGACATCTCCTCTATAAATTCATAGGTATCTTCTGGTGTTTTATTATTGATAGTTCCTCCAGCAGCTGCGTCAACCATTTGCTGAGTCGAGGGATTCAGACCATTGTGGAATGTTTGTACTTGCAGCCAAAGCGGTAACCCATAGTGAGGGTACCTTCTCAGTAAGTCCTTGTATCTCTCCCATGCATCGTAAAGTGTTTCTAAATCCATCTGCACAAAAGAAGAGATATCATTACGTAATTTAGCCGTTTTAGCCGGCAGAAAATATTTTAGTAAAAATTTCTCGGTCATTTGTTCCCAAGTAGTGATAGACCATCGTGGTAACGAGTTCAACTACTACTTAGCTTTGTTTCTCAGTGAAAAGGGGAACAACCGAAGACGTATGGCATCATCAGAAACGCCATTGATTTTAAATGTATCGCAAAATTCCAGAAAGTTCGCTAAGTGAGCGTTGGGATCTTCATCCTACAAACCATCAAACTGAACGAATTGATGTATCATCTAAATAGTGTTAGGTTTTAATTCAAAAGTATTTGCAGCTACAGCAAGTCTAACTATGCTAGATTCAGTTCCTATTAAAGAAGGTTTAGCAAAATCATACATAGTACGTGGAGTAGGATTTTGATTAGCTGCAATTGCAGGAGGTAGCTGATTGCCTTGGTTTTCAGCCATCTCATCGGTCGGAGGTTGAGTATTGTCTTCTTGCTCGTTCTCCGTGTATCTTAGGCTGTGCCTTATTTCTCTTTGATTTTTTCGAATTGTACGATCGATTTCTTCGTCAAAAAGTAATGGTCCCGACGGGTTTCTTCTAGTCATAAACTATAAAAACCTGCTAAGAGAGAGAAAAAGTAAATTAATAAATAATAAAATAAAATAAAATTGCAAGAAAAATAAATGGCTAAAGTAATAAAAATTTAGCGTTCCTAATATTTCAGTTCCTCGGAAACGGCGCCAAAAACTTGATCACGTGATTCGTAACAAGTAATAAATATTTATAATGAAGATCAAACCTAGACTAACTATTATCACAACGAAAAGGCAAGCGCATCTATCAAACAATAGTATAGTAATGGAAAGATCGGGATATCGTACCCAAGGGAACCAAAAGTACTAGTAATAACTATCTTTTTATTATCTAACCTAGAAATAAAGAGAGGTTGTTTATTAAACTAATTAACTAAACTAATTAACTAATTAAACTAAAGTAAAGAGAAAAGTTGGAAAAAGACTTGAAGAAAATTAATTTGATAAAGATGACACCCAAGGAGGAATCCACCTAGATTTCACTTGTTATCTGACTCTGAACTAGACGATTTATTCACTTGACTTGATCCGTGAGACTCCTTAACCTATGTTATTATCCCTTTCGAGACTAATAACGTCTAACCCTCAGTTGAATTAATCAAAATTTCTTTCTTAATTAAAACCCTAGGGAAGCAGTAAATCACTCTATGGACTCCCATATTAGGTTTCAACCTAATTCGGTAAAATCTCATAACCCTATTTCTACGCGTTCGACCAACTCCGCGTAATTATGCCAAATCTACTCTTAGACAAGGACTTTTGCTCCTCTGCATAAGCACATCAAATCATGAATTAATACCCGGGATATTAACTCAAGCATTAAGAACACATAATTAAGAACAAATTAAGTATTTATCATACAGTTCAGATAATAATAACAAGATCCATCATAGGTTTCAACCCCCTTAGGTATCTAAGGGTTTTAGTTCATAATAAGATAAGAGTACATCTCAAAAGTATAAAAATAACAAAACATAAAGAAAACTCTAAAACCCTTGAAGGAATTCTGAGAGAGATAGCTCTGGTTTTTGGGATGGATCATCTGGCTTCCTTCAAGTAATTCCTGGCGTGTGGTTCTGTATTCCAGAAAAGTTCTGGAAAAGGCCCCTTTTCTAGGTCATACTTAGGGTGTTTATATAGGCTTTGGATTGGTTTTCTTCCTCCCTAAGTACCCTTTTCCGTGTAAAATACAACTCTTTGAAAAAGGGACACGCCCGTCTGCCACGGCCGTGTGACATGTTTGCCATGCCGTGTTCGATCCGTTAAGTTGCACACAACCGTATGGGTCAATGGCCAGGCTGTGTGAATTGTGAGAGCCTTGGTCGACACCCTCGAAGGACACGGGCGTGTGAGCAGCCCGTGTGGCAAGGCTTAGGCCGTATGATCTTCTCGATTTGGTCCATTTTGTCCCTTTTTGGCTCATATTTTGCTCCTTTTGACTCTTGGTGCTCTCTTGAGTACAAAACATAAAATAACCGGAGTAAAAGCACCAAAATCCACAAATCTAGTAGTGCTTATTTATAGTCTAAGCTTGACTTACCTATCTGGTGTGTGATCATGGTGGATCGAGGAGTTTACACTTTTCATCCCTGCTATAAATTTTATCAACATAAGGTTTAAGACGAGTACTATTTACCTTGAACGTGCCAAATTTGGGGTGATTTACCTCGACCGTAACTATGGGAAAATGCTAAGTACCGTAAGAGGAATTTCTTCATTCGATTTGGCAGTGTCAATGTGAGGATCTGCGGCATCTAATGAAACTTTATCTCCAACCTTAAGTTGATTTGGTGAGGCATTGAGCTCATTCTGGCGTAGTTTTGGTTTATCGTGTTTTCTCGGTTTAAATGTCAGCTATTCATCTAACTCCTCGATTCGTAACCTTCATTCTTCATGGGTAGATTCTTTGTTGTGGATTGACCATGGCTCGTCCTTCGAACTTATTTCCTGCAAAATAGGTTGCACTGTATGATCAGTCTTAGTAAAACAATTTGTACAATCACCTTCAATTTTCGATGTGTTGTTCGGGTTGCGAGCTTGAAGGTTGATTGTTTCGTCTCCTACAGGAAGTGTGAGTTGACCTGTGCCAACGTCAATAATTGTTCTAGCAGTTGCTAAAAAGGGCCTTCCCAAAATTAAAGAAACATTACTGTCCTCTTCTATGTCTAAAACAACAAAATCAACTGGGAATATAACTTTTTCAATTTTAACGAGTACGTCTTCAATGATACCCCTAGGAAATCTGACAGTTTTATCTGCTAATTGAATACTCATCCTAGTTTGTTTGGGTTTCCTTAGACCTAGTTGCTTAAACAATTTGTAAGGCATAACATTGATACTAGCCCCTAGATCAGCCAATGCATTATTAACATCTAAACTACCAATTAAACAAGGAATCGTAAAACTCCCTGGATCTTTTAGTTTGTTGGGTAGCTTATTCTGAAGAATAGTTGAGCAAATTGCTTTCAGCTTCACATGCGACCTTTCATCTAACTTTCATTTATTTGCTAGAAGCTCCTTTAAAAATTTGACTGCGTTTGGCATCTATGAAAGGGCTTCAATAAACGGTAAGTTAATATGTAGTTTCTTTAAAAGTTTAAGGAATTTACCAAATTGTTCGTCTGATTGGTCTTTCCTTGTCGCATTGGGGTATGGCATACGAAGTTTATATTTTATAATTATCAGCTTTGGCTCATTGTGGCCTACCTCATCCTTAGCTTTGCTTACCACCGTTTCTGGTCTTGGTTCTGCAACTAGCCCTTCCTCATCTTGAAGGGCAATCACGTTGAGTTGCTCTATTGGTTTAGATTCAGTGTTGCTTGGTAGGCTACCTTGTGGTCATTGAGAAATCAATTTGGCGAGCTGTCCAATCTGAGTTTCGAGCCCCTAGATTGATGCTTGTTGATTTTTGAGTACAGTCTCGGTATTCTGAAAACGAGTCTCTGACACTGAGATGAATTTGGTTAGCATCTCTTCAAGGTTCGGCATTTTCTCCGGTGGTTGCTGAAAGCCTAGAGGGGGTGGTGGTTTTTTAATTCCTTGGCCCCCCCATGAAAAATTTGGGTGATTCCTCCAACCTGCATTGTAAGTATTGTTATAAGGATTGTTTTGAGATGGAGGATTATTACCCATGTAATTTAACTGCTCATTCTTTATGTTGTGGCCATAAGGTAGGTATTCTGAATTGCTCGATCCACCTCTATTTGCTTCGCACTCAATTACTGGGTGAACCTGTGAAGAACTAAGAAAGCCATCAATTTTCTTATTCAAGAGTTCTACCTAATTAGAGAGCATGGTGATCGAATCGACGTTATAAACGCTGGCTGTTTTCGTTGGCTTTGCCCTCATGACTTGCTACTGATAGTTATTCAGTGACATCTCCTCTATAAATTCATAGGCATCTTCAGGTGTTTTATTATTGATGGTTCCACCAGCAGCTGCGTCAACCATTTGTCGAGTCGAAGGATTCAGGACATTATGAAAAGTTTGAACCTGTAGCCAGAGTGGTAACCTATGGTGAGGGCATCTTCGCAAAAGGTCCTTATATCTCTCCCATGTATCGTAGAGTGTCTCTAAATCCATCTGCACAAAAGAAAGGATATCATTACGTAATTTAGCCATTTTGGCTGGCGGAAAATATTTTAATAAGAACTTTTTGGTCATTTGTTCCCAAGTAGTAATTGACCCTCGTGGTAACGAGTTCAACCAATGTTTAGCTTTTTTCCTTAATGAAAAGGGAAACAACCGAAGACGTATGGCATCATCAGAAACGCCATTGATTTTAAATGTATCACATAGTTCCAAAAAGTTTACCAAGTGAGCATTAGGATCTTCGTCTTGCAAACTATCAAACTGAACAAATTGCTATATCATTTGAATTGTGTTAGGTTTTAGTTCAAAAGTATTTGCAGCTACAGCAGGTCTAACTATGCTCGATTCAGTTCCTGTTAAAGAAGGTTTAGCATAATCATACATAGTGCACGGAGTAGGATTTTGATTAACAGCATTCGCAGGAGGTAGCGAATTTTCTTGGTTTTCAGCCATCTCCTCAGTTATGGTTGAAGTATCTTCCTCTTGCTCTTCTGTGTAATGTAAGCTTCACCTTATTTCTCTTTGATTTCTGCAAACTGTGCGATCGATCTCACTGTTAAAATGTAATGGTCCTAACGGGTTTGTTCTAGTCATAAACTATAAAAAACTGTCAGAAAAAGGGAAAAAGAAGAATTAGTAATAAAAATTAAAGTAAAATTTAAATTGTAGTAAAAGTAAATGGCTAAAGTAATAAAAATCGAGTGTTCTTAATATATTAGTTCCCCGGCAATGGAGCCAAAAACTTGATACGTAATATTCGTGACAGGTTTTAAATATTTATAATGAATCGTTCTTGAAACTAACTATTATCACGATGAAGGTAAGTGTACCTATCGAACAGTAGTATAACTTTAGCAAGACCAGATTATCGAACCCAAAGGAACTAAAAGTACTAGTATCAACTTTCTTTTTATTATCTAGCCTAAAAAAAATAAAATGGTTTTGTTTATCTAACTAATTAACTAAACTAAGAAATCACAGAAAGGAAATTTGGGGAAAATACTTTTTGGAAAACTCGATTGATTGAGACAATACCTAAGGAAAAATCCACCTAGACTTAACTTGTTATTTGACTCTGAATCGGACGATTTATTTATTCAACTTGTTCCGTAGAGATCCCTAAGTTATATTATTATCTCTCTCGAGACTAACAACGTCTAACCCTAGATTGAATAATTGAAATCTCTTTCTAATTAATGCCCTAGGGTTGCATTAACTTGATCTTTGGATCCCCTTATTAGGTTTCACCCTAATTCGAAAAAATCTTGCCACCCTATCTCTAGGCGCACAATCAACTCCGCTTAATTATGACAAATTTACTCTTAGACAGGGTCTATTCCTCCTCTAAATAAGAGCTTAACTTGAATCAATATCCTAGAATATCAAAACAAGAATTAAGAACACATAATTAAGAATAAGTCAAATATTTATCATACAATTCAGATAATAATAACAAGGTCCGTCTTAGGTTTCATCCCCCTTAGGTATTCAGGGGTTTTAGTTTATATTAATGAAAGAAAACATCTCAAAAGAATAAAAATAAAAAAACATAAGAAAACCCAAAACTCCTGAGGGAATTTGAAGGGAGATCTTCAGTCTTGATGGTGAATCTGGCTTCTGAGATGGATCGATCGGCTTTCCTTGAGCAATTCCTTGCTTCCTCCTCTGCCTACCCCGTCTAAGTGCCTCTTCAGGTGTTTTAAATAGGCTTTGGAATGCCTAAGAGCCCTCAAAAGTGGCCTTTTCCAAATAGGACTATACTTGGGCTCGACAGGGACACGCCCGTGTAACACGCCTGTGTGCAATTACTTCAGGTCGTGGTCAAGCCTGTTAAATAGGCACGGGCGTGTGGTCTACCAGTGTGAGTCGTGCTTCGATTCTGCCAAATTGACACGGCCGTGTGGTCTGCCCGTTTGAGGAAGCCCAGGCCGTGTTGATTTTGTATGTTGGCCCATTTTCTCCGTTTTTGGCCCGTTTCTCGTTCCTTTCCCTCTCCTATGCTCACCTAAGTATAAAACATGAAATTAAGGCATTAGGAGCATCAAATTCACCAATTTTAAGGAAAAATCATCCATTAAATGTGCTAAGCATGGGATAGAAATATGTATAAATTACGGTTTATCACCATTCATCATCAATCTCCAAATACAATAGTAGGCATAAGCACAACTTACTCATTACTATCTAATATAACTCACATAGCATATATTGAGCTCACATCTCATACATTTCATATAGGTACCTGTACCACTCAAAACATGGTTATACGTTTCTCATTTCACTTAAACTATAGTTCTCACTGTTGAACTATTTGGAATGCTATCGGATATTCAATAAGCCTCAAACATAGGGTATAATGCCAATGCCATTTCCCAGACATGGTCTTACACTGGCTCATCCATCAAGTCAATGCCATGTCCCAGACGTGGTCTTACATTGACTAACGAAACCGAGGCTGACCCCATGTCCCAGGCATGGTCTTACATTAGCTCTCACACATTCGTGTCGATGCCATGTCCCAGACATGGTCTTACACTGGCACCTCTATACGTGCCGATGCCATATCCTAGACATGGTCTTACACTAACACATCTAGTAGCTGATGCATGTCCTAGACATGTCTTACACTAGCTATCATCTCAATGCTGATGCCATGTCCCAGACATGATCTTACATTGGCTCTCATAATGTGGCCGATGCATGTCCCAGACATGTTTTACACTAGCACACAATTAACCCGAATGTCATGGCATGAATATCCAATTTATTTTCTGAGGTTCAAACGGAATTTTACTATCTCAATTATCATTATACATCATCATTTCCACAATCAAGCAACTCATGCTATATCAATTCAATCACATATAATACAATGTAGTTGTATTATTTACATACAACTTACCTCGGTATACAAAATGTAAGTGACTAGTTCAGCTTAGTCCACTAGCTTTGCTTATCCTTGGTCTAGGCCCGAATTTTGTAATTCTTGATCTAAAATGATAGAAATTCATTCATTTCATCAGCATATTAATCTAGACACTCGAAAATTCATAATTGCGCAAAATAACCATTTGCCCCTAGACTTTCACAAAATGACCATTTTACCCCTAGACCCGAAAATCGATTTTTATCATATTGTCTCACTGACCAAGCCTAGCCGAATACTTTTTATACTAGAAGCAGCCCACAATTCTCATTATTACACACATGTAACATCTATTTCACAACTTATGCAAAATGGTCCCTAGTTAGGGTTTCCATGAAAACTTTTTCATAAAAGTTGTTTATCTCACAACCATAACTCATATTCTTCCATAAAATTTCAGAAATCAACATGTCTACTATCATGGAAAAACCCTAGACTTTTAACCATTTTGCAAAATAGTCCCCTTGTTAGAAAGCTCATGCTACAAGGATCTCAAAAGTACAAAAATATTCAAGAAAAGCCTTCAAAATCACTTACTTGCAAAGGGTTTAAGTTGATGAAAATTTTCAAGCTTCCATGGCCATTTTATTGGAGGAAAATTGATGGACAAAAAGGATCAAAACAAAAAAAAAAAGAAAGATGATAGCCTTTTTCTTATGTTTTATTTTATTCAATTTAGGCTACCTAACTTTGACTTTCTCATCCCCTTTTGTCCTTATGGCCGGCCACCTCTATTTTAAGGGTCTACTTGCCCTTTAAAGACCCCCAATTTTGGTTCTCTAACTATTTGACACCCTTAGCTATGAAAATAGGACTTTTTCACTTTATACGATTTAGTCCTTTTTCACAATCAAGCATACAATCGCTAAAATTAATCCACTAAAATTTTCATGCACTTGTATAATCATGCCACAACACATAAAATAATTTCAAAATAATTTATCTGACTCTGGATTTGTGGTCTCAAAACTACTATTCTGACTAGGCCCAAAATCAGGCTGTTACAATTTTCCCCTCTTAGGGATTTTCGTCCCCGAAAATCTTACCAGTGAATAGGTTCGGGTATTGGTCTCTCATGCTCTTCTCGGGTTCCCATGTGGCTTCTTCGACCCCATGTCTATGCCATAATACTTTAACAACTTTTATGATCTTATTCCTCAATTGCTTAATCTCCCAAGCTAAAATCTTAACCGGCTCTTCGCCATAAGTCATATTCGGCTGAATTTCAACCTCTGTCGGTATAATCACATGCGAAGGATCCGATCGATATCAACGTAACATGGACACTTGAAATACGTCATGAATCTTTTCTAACTCTGAGGGCAAATCCAATCGGTAGGCAACGTGCCCTACTCTCCCAATAATCTCATAAGGTCCTATGAAACGAGGACTTAGCTTGCCTTTTCTACCAAATCTGAGGACTTTCCTCCACGGGGATACTGTCAAAAACACCCTATCACCGACTTGAAAACTCAATTTCCTTTTGTTTCAAATCTGCGTAGGGCTTCTGTGTATCCGAAGTGGCCTTCAAATAGTCACGAATCACCTCAACTTCTCTTTGGTCTCTCTGACTAAATCGACCCCGTGAATCTGATTCTCTCTTAGCTTGGTCCAATATAAAGGCATTCGGCACTTATGCCTATATAAAGCTTCATAAGGCGTCATTTTCAGGCTTGATTGATAACTGTTGTTATAGGTGAATTCAACCAGTGGTAAATAATATTCCCAGCTACCTTGAAACTCAAGAACACAACACTGCAACATGTCTTCCAATATCTGAATTACTCTTTCCGACTGACCGTCAGTTTGTGGGTGGAAAGCTGTGCTAAAATTCAACTTTGTCCCTAAAGCTTCTTGTAGCTTCTTCCAAAACCTCGAGGTAAACCTTGGGTCTTTATCCGAAATAATCGACAAGGGCACTCCATGATGTCTCACGATCTTAGAAACATATAGACCGGCCAATTTCTCAAGGGAATAGTCAGTACGCACTAGTATAAAATACGCCGACTTTGTAAGCCTATTGACAACAACCCAAACGACATCCTTTTTCATTGGCGTTAAAAGTAGCCCCGATACAAAATCCATGGTTACCCGGTCCCATTTCCACTCAGGAACCATTACGGGTTGAAGCAAACCTAAAGGGACTTGGTGTTCGGCCTTCACTTGTTGACAAACTAGACACTTAGAAACAAACTAAAAAATGTCTCTTTTCATCCCCGACCACCAGTACATTTTCTTCAAGTCGTTATACATTTTTACACTACCCAGATGGATAGACAAGCAACCACTATGTGCCTCTCGTAACATCCTTTGAATAAGCTCATTATCCTTGGGTACACAAACTCTGTCTCGGTACATCATACAACAATCAGTGCTAATACGAAATTCTGATTCATTTCTTATCTCACACTGAGCCATCTTAGCTTGCAAGTCCTTATCATCTTTCTAAGCATCACAAATCTCTTGAATGAATGTCGGCCTAGCTCTTATCTCAGCCAGAATCGAACCATCATCAATCATGGACAACTGAGTATTCATAGCCCTCAAGGCGAATAATGAATTTCTACTCAGAGCGTCAGCGACTATCGCCTTTCCCGGGTGGTAGTCTATTATTAACTCGTAATCTTTTATCAGTTTTAACCATCACCGTTGCTGTAAGTTCAACTCTTTTTGGGTCATCAAATACCTTAAGCTATTATGGTCGGTGAACACCTGACATTTCTCGCCATACAATTGGTGCCTCCAAATCTTTAATGCAAACACTATAGCCGCTAGCTCCAAATCGTAGGTTAGGTAATTTTTCTCGTGCGACTTTAGTTGTCTCGAGGCATATGCTATCACCTTGCCTTCTTGCATGAGCACGAACCCCAATCCATTCAAAGAGGCGTCGCTATACACCACGAATTCTTTGCCTGATTCTGGTTGCACTAAAACTTGAGCTTCGGCCAAAAAAGCCTTTAATTTCTTGAAACTCTGTTGGCACTTCTCTATCCATTCGATATTGACATCCTTTTGTAACAACCTTTTCATCGGAGTGGCTATCATAGAGAATCCATTCACAAATCTTCTGTAGTATCCTATGCTCACCTAATTATAAAACATGAAATTAAGGCATTAGGAGCATCAAATTCACCAATTTTAAGGAAAAATCATCCATAAAATGTGCTAAGCATGGGATAGAAATATGTATAAATTACGGTTTATCACCATTCATCATCAATCTCCAAATACAATAGTAGGCATAAGCACAACTTGCTCATTACTATCCAATATAATTCACATAGCATATATTGAGCTCACATCTCATACATTTCAAATAGGTACCTGTACCACTCAAAACATGGTTATACTTTTCTCGTTTCATTTAAAATGTAATTCTCACCTTTGAACCATTTAGAATGCTATCGGATATTCACTAAGCATTAAACATAGGCTATAATGCCAATGCCATGTCACAAACATGGTCTTACACTGACTCATCCATCAACTCAACGCCATGTCCCGGATGTGGTCTTACACTGACTAACGAAACTGAGGCCGACACCATGTCCGAGACATGGTCTTACACTGATACCTCTATATGTGCCGATGCTATATCCCAGACATGGTCTTACACTGACACATCTCGTAGCCGATGCATGTCCCAGACATGATCTTACACTGGCTCTCATAATGTGGCCAATGCATGTCACAGACATGTCTTGCACTAGCACACAATTAACCCGAATGTCATGGCATGAATATCCGATTTATTTCCTGAGGTTCAAACAGAATTCTACTATCTCAATTATCATCATACATCATCATTTCCACAATCAAGCAACTCATGCTGTATCAGTTCAAACACATATAATACAATTTAGTTGTATTATTTACATACAACTTACCTTGGTATACAAAATGTAGGCGACTAGTTCGACTTAATCTACTAGGTTTGCTTTTCCCCGGTCTAGGCCCGAATTTTGTAATTCTTGATCTAAAATGATAGAAATTCATTCATTTCATCAGCATATTAATCTAGACACTCGAAAATTCATAATTGCGCAAAATGACAATTTTACCCCTAGACTTTCATAAAATGACCATTTTACCCCTAGACCCGAAAATCAATTTTTATCATATTTTCTCACTGAATAAGCCTAGCTGGATACTTTTTATACTAGAAGCAGCCCACAATTCTCATTATTACACACATGTAACATCTATTTCACAACTTATGCAAAATGGTCCCTAGTTAGGGTTTCCATGAAAACTTTTTCACAAAAGTTATTTATCTAACAACCATAACCCACATTCTTCCATAAAATTTCAAAAATAAACATGTCTACTATCATGGCAAAACCCTAGACTTTTAACCATTTTGCAAAATAGTCCCCTTGTTAGAAAGCTCATGCTACAAAGATCTCAAAAGTACAAAAATATTCAAGAAAAGCCTTCGAAATCACTTACTTGCAAAGGCTTTAAGTTGCTAAAATTTTTCAAGCTTCCATGGCCATTTTATTGAAGGAAAATTGATGGAAAAGAAGGAGCAAAACAAAACAAAAAAAAAAGAAAGATGATAGCCTTTTTCTTATGTTTTATTTTATTCAATTTAGGCCACCTAACTTTGACTTTCTCATCCCCTTTTGTCCCTATGGCCGGCCACCTCTATTTTAAGGGTCTACTTGCCCTTTAAAGACCCTCAATTTTGGTTCTCTAACTATTTGACACCCTTAGCTATCAAAATAGGACTTTTGCACTCTATGGGATTTAGTCTTTTTTCACAATTAAGCATGCAATCGCTAAAATTAATCCACTAAAATTTTCACGCACTTGTATAATCATGCCACAACACATAAAATAATTTCAAAATAATTTCTCCGACTCTGGATTTGTGGTCTCAAAATCACTATTCCAACTAGGCCCCAAATCGGGCTGTTACATTACCTAAACACATACACTTATTCAACAAGTTAGTCACATAATCTCATACGAATATCAGGTAAACATAGATGAGCTCTTCACATTACAAGCTTCCATTAATTTCACCTTTTCTCACTTCAAGAGTCTTTTCCGTTGAACTATTAAAATCTTGATGGATGTTTGGGTAATATATACATGTGCAAAAGTACCCATTAGGGTACATAATAAAAAGGCACACTCTTGAGCCGTACATTTTACAGTAGGATTACCAGTCTAGGCTAAATCCTATCCGTAGCATATGATCTAGAGAGCTTAATATGGATTACCAGCTCGGGCTAAATCCAATTTATAACCTAAGCTCAAGATGGCTTACATTAGAATTACCTGTCCGGGCTAAATTCTGTCTACAACATATGCACTATTATTCTTAACCCATCGAAATTCAACATTCAACTAGAACATGATAATTTGTCTATAGTACACAACTTAAGACTATTTCATTATGTATATATATCATCTCACACATATCAACACAATCATACAATTCAATTCAAGCATATTAACATACATTTTTAAGTTACACGAACTTACCTTGAAAATGGTTTGTATTTGAATGACAACTAATCCGAAACCTTTTGCTTTCCTCGATCTAGTTCTGTAGTTGGTCTTTTCGGATCAATATGGATAAATTTAACTATTAGTCTATCAAATTTCATTTACATTTGGATTCTAATACATCCTAGGCAAAATTACTATTTTGCCCCTATCCTTTTCAAAAATTTTGATTTCGTCCCTAGGCCCGGAAAATGAAATTCATGAAATTTCACCCTCTTTCCAAGCCTAGATAAAATTTATATATTGCACTTACAGCACATACATTTCACAAATTTTAAAATTTTCCTTGGGTTTTACCACTTTTTCATTTTAGTCTCTAAATCAAGTTTTCATCAAAAATTGCTTTGTAAAAGTTGTTTATCTATGGATAACTTTTCATTTTCTACCGTAAATTTCTAATTTTAAGCATATTCATCCATGACCCAAATTTCATACCTTGATAACTTTTCAAATAAATCCCCTAAATAGAAAGATTAGGCTATCCCGATTCCAAAAAATATAGAAATTACTAAAAACGAGACTTGATTTCAACCTTATTAAGCTTGAAAAGTTTTCTTCCTCTCTCCTAAGGTTTCTATAGAAAAATTGGGGAAGATGATATGAAAACAGATGATTTTTTTCTTTTTAATTAATTATCATCTATTAATTTTATTGATTTCCAATTTAGTCCCTGCCATTTTCTAATTTTTCCATGGATAAGTCATTAAAATATCTACTAACTACTCTTCAATGGTCTAATTACCTTATAAGGACCTTAAGTTTTGAATTCCATAGCTATTTGATACATATAGCTACTAGAACCCAACTTTTGCATTTTATGCAATTTAGTCATTTCCCTAATTAAACACACAATCGGTAAAATTTTCGTATCAAAATTTTCATGTGGCCTTCCTATCATGATGCCAACAATAAAATAAAATAAATTTTTTATTTTTGGCTCAAATATGTGGTCCCGAAACCACTGTTCTGACCTCACCAAAAATGGGCTGTTACGACTCTCCCCCTTAAAAATTTTCATCCTCGAAAATTCTTACCAGAAAAGAGATTAAGGTATTGCTTCCTCATAGCATTTTTTTGGCTCCCAAGTAGCTTCCTCTAATCGATGCTGTTGCTAGAGAACTTTTACCAATGCCACCTTTTTTTTATTAGCCAGTATTTTAATCGGGTCCTCATTGTATGTCATATTAGGTCGAATCTCAACTTCTATTGGAGTAATAACGTGTGAAGGATACAATCGATATCGTCGTAGCATGGACACATGAAACACATTATGAATTTTATGCTAACCGATATGCAACAGGCCCGATTCTTTCAATGATCTCATATGGCCCGATGAACCGTAGGCTCAGTTTTCCTTTACAACCAAATCAGAGAACTTTCTTCCAAGGTGACACTTTCAAGAATACTTTATCACCAACATGAAATTCTATCTCTTTCCACTTTAAATCAGTATAAGACTTTTGATGGTCTGAGGCTGCTTTCAAACTGTCTCTAATTTTCTTTACCTTTTCTTCGGTCTCCCGGATCAAGTCAACTCTATGTATTTTTTTCTCATTTAACTCTGTCCAATACAATGGAGTTCTCCATTTGCGACCATATAAAGCTTCATACGACACCATTTTAATACTAGATTGATAACTTCTATTGTAAGCAAATTCAATCAAAGGCAAGTATTTTTCCCAGTTACCTCCAAATTCAAGTACACATGTCTTCTAAAATATGTATCACAAGTTCAGATTGTCCATCTGTTTGAGGATGGAATGTAGTACTAAAGTGTAAACGAGTGCCAAAAGCTTTTTGCAACTTACTCCAAAATCGGGATGTAAACCGGGGATCTCTATATGAAATAATGGAGACAGGCACTCCATGCAATCTAACAATCTCAGAGACATATAATTCAGCCAATCTATCCAATGAAAAATCTATACGTACTGGAATAAAGTGTGTAGACTTTGTTAAACGGTCGATAATTCCCATTACAAAGTCCATAGTAACTCTTTCCCATTTCCTTTCTGGTATTGCAATTGGCTGCAATAATCCCAAAAGTACTTGGTGTTCAACCTTCACTTGCTGACATATCGAACACTTCGATATAAATTCAGAAATATCCCGTTTCATTCCTGGCCACTAGTACATCTTTTTCAAGTCACTATACATTTTATTACTACCAGGATATATAAACATGTTACCATTATGAGCTTCATTCAAAATCTTCTGTACTAGTTCTGAACTTTTTAGCACACATACTCTACCTCTGAATAAAAAACAACCATCAGTCCCGACCTGGAATTCTGAGTCAGGAATTGATTCACTTGTATTCGTTTTGCTTACAGCTTACTATCATTTTTCTAAGCTTTAGAGATCTGTTGCAAAAACGTCGATCTAAATTTTAACTTAGCTATGATTGAACCATCATCAGATAAAGACAACTGGGTGCTCAATGCTCGTAAGGCAAATAAGGATTTTCGGCTCAAGGCATCCGACACTACATTAGCTTTCCCGGGACGGTAATCAATAATGCGATCATAATCTTTCAATAATTCCAACCACCTACGTTGTCTCAAATTTAGTTCTTTTTGTGTCATTAAATACTTCAGACTTTTGTGACCCTTAAAGATATGACATTTTTCACCAAAAAGATAATGCTGCCATATTTTTATTGCAAAAACAATAGCTGCTAATTCAAGATCTTGTATCGGGTAATTTCTTTCATGCGGTTTTAGTTGCCTAGATGCATAAGCCATTACTTTACCATCTTGCATCAATACACATCTTAAACCATTCAATGAGGCATCGCTGTAAACTATAAATTCCTTACCCGATTCAGGTTGGACTAACACTGGCTCTTCCATCAATAAAGCTTTCAATTTATCAAAACTCTACTGGAACTTATTAGTCCACTCAAATTTCACTTCTTTTTGCAACAATCAAGTCATCAGAGAAGCTATCATTGAAAACCCTTTAACAAATCTCTGATAATATCCTACTTGTCCCAAAAAACTTCTGACTTCTGAAACATTCTTCGGTGGCTTCCAACTTACAATAGCTGAAATTTTGTTCGGATCCATCCGAATACCCTTTGCAGATGCAACATGTCCAAGGAAACTAACTTCCCGTAGCCAGAATTCACATTTACTGAATTTAGCATACAACTGTTTCTCACACATAATTTGCAGTACAATTCTCATATACTCAGCATGCTCATTCACATTCAGAGAGTAAACCAAAATATCATCAATAAAAACAACCACGAACCTGTCTAGGTATGGTCTGAAAATTCTGTTCATTAAATCCATAAATACCATCGGGGCATTAGTTAATCCGAATGGCATCACCAAAAACTCATAGTGCCCATATCTGTTCTGAAATCTGCCTTTGGCACGTTTGAGTCCTTTACCCGTAGTTGATAATAACCAGAATGAAGATCAATTTTTGAGAATATAGAGGCACCTTTTAATTGATCAAACAAGTCATCTATACGAGGAAATGGGTATTTGTTCTTTATTATGACTTTATTAAGCTGTCTGTAATCAATGCACAATCTTAATGATCCATCTTTCTTCTTTACAAGCAATACCAGTGCACCTCATGGTGGAAACCTAGGTCGGGCAAACCCTTTATCAATCAACTCTTCCAAGTGTACCTTCATCTCTTTCAATTCTGTAGGAGCAATTCTATATGGTGCTATAGATATCGACGTCGTCCCTGGTACAAGGTCTATAGAAAATTCCAGCTGTCTAGCTGGAGGTAAACTAGGTAGTTCTTCTGGAAATACCTCAGGAAACTCACAAACAACCAACACTAACTGGATTTTCAACTCTGATACTTTGGTATCCAGTACAATAGCAAGGTAGGCCTCATACCCCTTTTAATATATTTCTATGCTGATATTGATGAAATCACATTAGACAACCCACCCAGTTTCTCAGATTCAGCCCGGAGTAACTCACCATTCTGACACTTTAATACAATGTATTTATGCTTACAATTTACCATTGTATCCTGTTGGGTTAACCAATCCATTCTCAATATTACATCAAATTCATCAAAGGGTAACAACATCAAATTAGCCAGAAAACAATAACCCCCTATCATCAATGGGCAATTTTTACAAATTTTATCCACTAGAACATACTGACCCAAGGGGTTTAAACATTAACCACAAATTTGATGAATTCAACAATCATATTTTTGACAGACACAAATTTTATGCATATATATGAGTGCATGGAACCAGGATCAATTAAAGCAATAATATCAATATCAAGTAGAGAGAATGTACCAATGATAACATTTGGTGTCGAAACATCTTCCCTTGCACGTATTGCATATGTTCTTGCTGGAGCCCGAGTATCAGATTCAACTATTGAATCTTTTGTAGCACTACGACTACTACCGACATTTCTGAAATACCGTGGTTGTCTACCCCTCAAGATAGGATTATTCAGCTACGGGGTCTGTTCAATGTGTTTCTCAACCCTTTTCGGGCAATCCTTAACATAATGGTTAAGAGAACCACACTTAAAGCAAGCCTCACTTCTCATTTGGCACTCTCTGAAATAAAATTTATTACAGACATTGCATCGTGGTTTGGGGTTTCTAACACTCCCAATACTGGTTGTTAAGGGAGACGAAGACCTTGGGTTAATGTGTTTAGAACTTTGTTTCTTTCCCGAATACTCCCTTGATGTAGCAAAACGCTCATGATAATTATTTGATTTCTTTGAAGTAGATGATTGTGTCTTGTTCATAAATTTTTTGCTCGTAACCCGAGCTTCCCTTTCCGCTTGCCTCTTTTCTTTTCTTAATTTCTCAGCCTTGTGTGCTCATTTAGCCAACACCACAAACTCTCTTAATTCCAGAATTCCAATTAACAGCTTGATATCTTCGTTTAGCCCTTCTTCAAATTGTTTGCACATTTCGGCTTCAGTCTGAACCCATTCACGAGCATACTTATTCAATCTAACAAATTCTCGTTCATACTCGGACACTGTTATATTTCCCTGTTTGAGCTCTAGAAATTCCTTCTTTTTCTGCTCCAAGAATCTTTGACTAATATACTTCTTTTTAAACTCTGTTTGGAAAAATTTCCATGTAATATTTTCCCTTGGTACCACAGAAGATATGGTTTTCCACCAATGGTAGGTTGTGTCTTTCAGTAAGGATGCCGCACATTTCAGACATTTGGCTAGTGTACATGATAACTCATCTAGAACCCGAATAGTATTTTCTAACAAGAACTCAACCCTCTTTGGATCGTTATTGGCCATAGCCCTAAATTCTTCAGTCTCATGTTTTCTGATTTGATCTACTGGAGCCTTACCATTTCTAACAGGTCTAGCATCTTGTAGCGTTTCATCATGTTGTGAAGCAGGTGGGGGAGGCTGTTGAACAGCAAGGTTTGTTCTCATATATTCACTAAACCACTCATCCATCAATTCAAAGAAGGCTGCTTTTACTGCCTCATTTCGGCTCTCAAATATAAACCTTCTACTACCACTAGATGCAGCTCGTTGAACGAAAGCTTGAGCAGTGCTCTCAGCTTCCTCAGTCTCAGCTTTAACTTGGTTGGAAGACATTACAATATGAAAATACATGTAAAAGTGGTCAAGAGATATCACACTATCATAATTTATATAATGGCATGTATAGCTAGACTCGTACTTACTACGTTAGCCTAAGAATCGGCTAAACCTTAGCTTTGATACCATTAAATGTAACACCCCTAACCTATATCCGTCGTCGAAATAGGGTTCAGTTTATTACCGGAACATTCAGAATATTTTTCAGCTAATTCCTATAAATTACTATTTATCTATCGAGATCATTAAAAATGTCCCTTAATTAGACCTTCGAAGTCCAATTCGAACATTAGAATCAAGTCGGGACTTAATCAGAAACTCATAAAATTTTTCACGACATTTCAAAAATTTTCCAAGGTTACATAGCTCGCACGCCCGTGTGGTCTAGGGACATGCCCGTGTGGTCGGGCCGTGTACTACACATGCCCGTGTCCCTAACCCATGTAACTCTTTGACTTTTAAGATTAGAGTCTAATGGCCAAGTCACACGCCCGTGTGCTAGGCCGTGTGGCAAATTTTATTTTCGAAATTTAAATGCAGTCTTCACACGGCTGTGTAGCACGCCCGTGTTCAAGGTCAAGTCATCCACATAGCTGAGGCACACGCCTGTGTTCAAGGTCAAGTCATCCACATAGCTGAGGCACACGCCCGTGTACTTAATTCTGAGCATTTTGTTTCTCAATTTTAAGATGTAAGGGACACACGGCCGGACCACATGCCCATGGGACGAGCCTTGTGTCACACACGGCCAAGACACACACCTGTGTGTCTGCCTGTGTAGAAAAAATAAAGCCATTTCCTAGCTTCAATTGTCACCCAAAACTCACCATTTTCCTACACCAAAACTCACAAGCATATATCCACCAATCCAACATCATATTCACATAAATTTGCCATCAATCATATGGTGTTATCTCATGCATCAAAGGATTTAAACTTACTCTTAACATAAACTTATATGCTAACATAATTCCAACAAACTAACACGTAATAAGCACTTATGTGATTACCAAAATATTACTTCAAAAATAGCCAAACTTACACCATCACTAGCCACTTCAATGGCTAGATTACAAAACAACAATTACAAGCCATCATTGGCCAAATAAGCTTATACATGCCATTATACCAAAACGAGATTTCTATTTGTACCAAAATAAAATAATGGATAGTGTGATGACTGCTCCGATCGACTTCCAACCTTCGTGAGCTTTAAGCACTATAAAACAGGGAAAAATTAAACGGAGTAAGCATTTTATGCTTAGTAAGTTCGTATAACGAAAAAAATCTTACCGGTCATATTTACTAATACAAGCATACATAAATTTACATTCCATCGATTTCTGGTAAGTTACCTAAATACATACACTTATTCAACAAGTTAGTCACATAATCTCATATGAATATCAAGTAAACATAGATGAGCTCATCACATTACAAGCTTCCATTAATTTCACCTTTCCTTACTTCAAGAGTTTTTTCCGTCAAACTATTGAAATCTCGATGGATGTTCGAGTAATATATACATGTGCAAAAGTACCCATTACGGTACATAATAAAAAGGCACACTCTTGAGCCGTACATTTTACAATAGGATTACCAGTCTAGGCTAAATCTTATCTGTAGCATATGCTCTAGAGAGCTTAATATGGATTACCCATCTGGTCTAAATCCAATTTATAACCTAAGCTTAAGGGCTTACATTAGAATTACCCGTCTGGGCTAAATTCTGTGTACAACATATGCACTGTTATTCTTAACCCATCGAAATTCAACATTCAACCAGAACATGATAATTTGTTCATATTACACAACTTAAGACTATTTCATTATGTATATATATCATCTCACACATATCAACACAATCATACAATTCAATTCAAGCATATTAACATACATTTTTAAGTTACACAAACTTACCTTGAAAATGGTTCGTATTTGAATGACAACTAATCCGAAACCTTTTGCTTTCCTCGATCTAGTTCCGTATTTGGTATTTCTGGATCTATATGGATAAATTTAACTATTAATCTATCACATTTCATTTACATTTTCATTTTATTACATCCTAGGCAAAATTATCATTTTGCCCCTATCCTTTTTAAAAATTCTGATTTCGTCCCTAAGCCTGGAAAATGAAATTCATGAAATTTAACTCTCTTTCCAAGCCTAGCCAAAATTTATATATTACACTTACAGCACATACATTTCACAAATTTTAAAATTTTCCATGGGTTTTACCACTTTTTCATTTTAGTCCCCAAATCAAGTTTTCATCAAAAATTGCTTTGCAAAAGTTGTTTATCTATTAATAACTTTTCATTTTCTACCATAAATTTCTAATTTTCAGCATAATCATCCATGACCCAAATTTCATACCTTGATAACTTTTCAAATAAATCCCCTAAATAGAAAGATTAGGCTATCCCGATTCCAAAAATATAAAAATTACTAAAAACGAGACTTGATTTCATACCTTATTAAGCTTGAAAAGTTTTCTTCCTCTCTCCTAGGGTTTCCATAGAAAAATTGGGGAAGATGATATGAAAATAGACGATTTTTTTCTTTTTAATTAATTATCATCTACTAATTTCATTGATTTCCAATTTAGTCCCTGCCCTTTTCTAATTTTTCCATGGATGAGTCATTAAAATATGTACTAACTACTCTTCAATGGTCTAATTACCTTATAAGGACCTTAAGTTTTGAATTCCATAACTATTTGATACATATAGCTACTAGAATCAAACTTTTTCATTTTATGCAATTTAGTCCTTTTCTTAATTAAACACAGAATCAGTAAAATTTTCTTATCAAAATTATCATGTGACCTTCCTATCATGATGCCAACCATAAGATAAAATAAAATAAATTTTTTATTTTTGGCTCAAATAAAATAAATTTTTTATTTTTGGCTCAGATTTGTTGTCCCGAAATCAATATTTCGACCTCACCGAAAATGGACTGTTACAATTACCTACTCCACTACCTTAGCTTTCCATAACTAAGGATTTTCCAAATCCAATAATTTGATGAACCTTTGAGGACAAGGTTTAACTTTACAACTCCCTTAATATTTCTACCCAAATCTTAGGATACAAACTCTTTCAAAAGAGCAAACAAAGAAAGAATCCTTACAAGATTAGGATGTTTGCCAATTAATCACTAGAATAAACAAAATACTTGATCTGATAGAAAACAATAAATGCTCACAAGTTTATGTAGGAAAAATATGAAGAATTGAAGCATAAAGGTTTATAAGATGACTTTTTTTTTTTAATCTTTTTACTCTCTCTTCTTGTTGTTGATCCTTTAGAAGTTGGTATTTATAGTCTTAAAATGATTTCCAATCGTTGTGTTTGTTGTGGAATTGAATAGAGCTATTGGAGATATAAAAATCAGAACATTAATGTCATCTACAACAATAGGTATCGATACCTTTTGATGGGTATCGATACTTATGGAATTTAATGTTCAATTTAGTGATTGTTGGCCCTTTTTCATATCAATACCTGGAGAAATTTATCGATACTTTTTGATAGGTATTGCCACTCGGGTAATTTCTTGTATAATTTTCAAAACATCAAACCTTAAAACAATATCGATACCAAGGGAGGGTATCAATAAATTTTTTATAGGTATTGGTATTTAATTTCAAGTATCGATATTTAACACTTTTGCTCAATTTTCTCTCGAAGTCGGAATGCGCTATTTATAAAACTATTTCCCCTAATTGAAAAAGGTTTTAAAATCCATATAGAATTGTGACTATTTTAAATTAAGGACTAAATTAAAAAAAATTGGCTAGACTATTTTGCAAATTCGGCACTTTAGTGGGGTGAAAATAAGAAAATAAAATATTTTGGCTGAATGCACATAAGGAGTGTCAGACATGGGACTTAAGGATAAACTAAGACTTTAGCATTGAACTAGCAGACTCATTCTTAATAACTTATTAAAAAAAATAATTTTTAAGGTGTTGAGATCAAAATACACCAAGAGGGGAGGTGAATTGGTGTGTTAAAACGTTTTAAAACGGCTCAATTTTTTTTAGTGGTTTGGCCTCAATTGCCTACCTCCACTACGTTAGCTTTCCTTAACTAAGGATTTCCCAAATCCACTAGATTTGAACCTTTAAGGACAATGTTTAACTTTACAAATTCCTATCTTTTTAAAGGTAAGATAGAACCACTTTCTCTTAAGGTTTTCTACCCAAACCCTTAAGTAACACCTCACAAATGAGAGAAAATAATGATGAATAAGATGATACCTCTAAAAGGTAGATAATCAACAATTAAACACTCTCACACAAAGTTACAACACTTGAAATAATGATAGAAAACTTAACCCACAAGTGTGTACAATAAATATTTAGTAAAAGATTGAGAAAGATTGGAAAATTGAGTTCTTAAAATTTAGACACTTGTTTCTCTATGTTAATGAGGAGCTTTGACCTTTTATTTATGCCCTTTAACAACCTTGTGGACGTTTGTAGCCATTAGAAACAAAATAGAGTCGTTGCGGCTATAAAAACTTGCATTTAATGCAGTTTGCAACTTCATTGTATCGATAGAAGGGAACTTGTATCGGTAGAAGTCCTTCCAAAATATGATCGTTGGGCTCATTGTATCGGTAGATGTCCTCTTGTACCAATAGAACTCTGAGAGTTTCAACTAGTATTGGTATAACCCAACAGAGTATCGGTAGAAGTGCAGGGGAGGCTAAACTTTGGCTACTGTCTTGACTTGTTTCGGTAAAAGTGCTCAAGGTATCTGTAGAGCTCTAGTTGTATTGGAAGATTGGACCAGGGTATTGGTAAAGATCCTAGGCCAGAACTACCTTTCACACTAGAATGCGTTTTACCGATAGAAGTCCGTGTTGTATTAGTAAAACTTGAAGTTCTATGGGTAGAATTCTGTACCCTTTTCAAGGTCTTTCCATCTTAAGTTCTACCGATACTTGTCTACCTAAGTATCGGTAGAAGTCCTTCAAATTTTAAAATCTCGTTAAAAATTAAGTTAATTCAAGACTTTTTAAAAGTTTATTTTGTCTAACACTTTGAAAATAATTTTAAGGATTTATAAACGATTTTTGCAAATTTAAGTAGGGGATTTTTAATATACATTTTTTTATATCAAAATACTTGAAAAACTAGAGCTAATATAAGGCATACTAAATTCTCTTTCCCTTTGCTTTAAAAAATAAAATTTAAATTTTATCCCTATTTCTTCTAGCGCTACTTTTACAATGTGACAATTTTAAAAATATTGAAACTTTGCATGACATCAATTTTGCATGAATAGATTTGTTGATACAAGGGGTTTTTATGTTATTTGCAAAGATATAGTTGAGATAATTTTCGTTAATGAAAGAACAAGGTTTAAGTTTGATTAAAAAAATCCCTTAGTATAGATTTTTTATAGATTTTTTTGCACCAAACATCCATTGCAAGTGGCTTCTAGTCACCTTCACCAATTTGATATGGTGAGTAGTTTAAGAGAGAGGAGGTGATGTGCTTTCTTTCTGTGGTGTTGGCAGTTTGAACAGAGACTAGATTCGATGGCAGTGGATTACCTCGACGACGACAATTAGGGTTAAGAAGAAAAAAGAATAACATAAAAAATAAAATGGGAAAGAGAAAGGAAAAAGGGGAAAAGGAAAAAAAAGACAGGGAAAAAAAGAAAAAAAATATTAATTACATGAAAAAAAATTAGGTGGATTGTTGGCTGTGCAATCTGTTAGAAGAAAATGAAAAAATTAACGATAGCGACCAATTCACAAAAATTATTTTATTTAGAGTGATTGGATTTACAAAAAAAATTGAGTGACTAAAATAAGACAAATCTTATTTTAGAGTGACCATGAGTGCAATATACCCTAAAAAAATAAGGATAAATCTTAGAACTATGTATTAACTTTGAACAAATGTGCACTTTGATTTTGTGCATTTCATAAATAAAATTTTCATTTAATTCAATTTTCATATATAAATTATGTTTACATATCGTATATAGAAAGTATTATATTTATCTAACATAAATAAATTGATGTATTTATTTAAATGTATAAAGTTGAATCAAAACTAAAATTTCATACATACATTTGAATCACAATATAAATTTCATGTATATAATTATGTCAAATCAAAATTTATATATTAAATTATACATTAAATTAGAGTTATGTGTAATTTTAAAATTTATCAAAAACTTGTATTAAGAGGGTTGCATCGTCTCATAATGTTGAAAACAAAATTTCTAGCTGATTTTAATTTCAGTTTTTCACCAAAACTTTTTCATAATGTTGAAAACAAAAGTTTATTTCTCATACTGATTTCATTTTCAATTTTTCACCAAGACTTTTAAGATTATATTCCTGAAGTTATTAAATTTATTAATGATTAATTTCATTTATAAAACATTTATATAATTTGTAGTCTTTTATAATTTCTTATCATATTAAGCATATTTGTATGGAATCATGTATTTAAAACACATATTTGTGTTTAAAAATCACATATAATAAATAATTAAATATATGATTCGAATTAATTAATAATAACATATAATAAAAATTAGATTAAATTGTAACCAAGATGAAATTTAAACATATGAATAAATAATATTAAGAATATCATTATTTATTATGATATTATCATCAATCCTAAATTGGTGTCAAATTAATTTGTGACACTAATATTATTAATATATATGAAAGTAATAAAGTGTGTACGATAAACTTAAAATGTATAAAATTTAAAATAAAGCTTTAATTAAGTGATAAATTTTATCAATGCAATTGAGAGAAACTCAAATTCCACCATATGCATATTTTATTATTATTATTTTAATTAGAAAAACTAAAATACTTTCACATAATATAACTTTATTCCGTAAGTTTAATTTTCCTAATCAATTAGTATCCAATTGACTCGTGATACCAACTAGGAGCTTAAATAATAATATAAATGTAACCATATTCTTTATACATCTGTAATAGATATATAAGCCCATTATTTAATTTATCAATTAATTAAAATTATGACATAATAAATGAAAAACATCTTAAAGGTTTTCAAATGTTGATTGAGATATCATATATTTTAAAATATTTATACATACAATTACACTGTGCATGTATTTTAACAATATCCTAACTGACAATAAAAGTAATTAAGTTAAATTATTATGATTTAATTTTGTATTTAAAGGATAATATAATATTAAGATAAAAATAAATAAATTTATGGCATTCCTCTAATCTATCTCTTTCAATGCATAGAGAAAAAAAAGGTAAGACCACCGAAAATTTTAATTTTCCAATGAATTGAATATTTTCAATCAGTTACCAAACAAACCCTCAAGTATGTTCCTAATCAAGAAGAAAAGGGCGACCAAACCCTGCATCAATTACTGATGGATGGTCAACTGATTTACAAACACAACAAAAGGATTCAGGTTTTAGGGGTTTCAACCCCGAAGTGGATCACATCATACACACTCCATCAGTGTAAGAATGTTGTAAAACTATTAAGTAATCAAATCAATGAAATGCTCTTATAATATACTACAATTCAGTAACACCATACCTACCGTCCTCTGCAATGGAGCATCTTTCGAGACCCTTTGAGTTATGATAATTTTACAGTCTGCCATTTCTGCATATTATTCACTCCTCACTAGCTATAAAGTTTGGCCCTTCACCTTGGCACAAGTACTCATCACATAAAGATGCTGTTCCCCAGTCCTTTCGGAGTCGCAAAATGTCCTCCGTGAAAGTTGAGCCTGGGGCTCCGATGAACACACTCGCCATCGCACAGATGGTCTTATCCAACATAGCTTCCACCTTTAAATATCAATTAGAGAAAAAATTTAGATTGATCCATGCAAAATAGTAATTGTACGGACACTGCAGGTTAAATGCAGTTGGGGAAGCTTGATCACCCATAAACAATCCTTCAAACTGACTGAATAATAATGTATATCAAATATTTCAGAAACTTCAAAAACTTGGCTCGGTAACCATGGACAAATATATATAGGGGCAAATTTGTGCTTTTAATAACCAAGCACAGGTTGATTATCATTACTCATAAGGATGAACTCCAACAAAGACGTGGAAAATACAAGGAAACCTTTGCAATAATTTAAACTCAATAAGTTGATTCATGCCCAGTGTTGTCAAGACTGCAAGGCACAACTTAGACGCTATAACACATACATTGCCTTAAGTGCAAGGCAAAAACATAGTGCTCACTTGTTGAAGTAAGGCGCAATAGGTATATGTCCTTGTGTCTGATAATAAACTTTAAAGAGTGGTCTAGTTTATATCTATGAAACATGCAATTTTCTTTTTGTTGGTCAATATGCATGAATACCCAAATACAGAGAAGTAGAGAGTTTGATATTATCCCCTTTCTTTCTAGTGAGGTACAGATAATGAAAAAAGTTAAAAGCTAAAGAAAACAGAGAGAATTTCATTTAAATGAGCTTTTGCCTTGAAAAAGAGCATACTTAAGGGCATCGGCCATGCACCTAATCAAAAGCGCCTCACCTAAAAGAGTCTGAGGCACTTTTGTCTAGCACTCAGGTACACGGCATAGGCATGCCAAGGTGCACGCCTTGAAAAAAATCTTCATGCCATGGATCTAACACATTTATAACATCTAATACATAGACCTAGAACTGAGGATCTTACAGTTGCAACGTCATAAAAATGCAGGGTATAGAAATAGGAAAACAAGCCTCATTACTTGACAAGCCAAATGGATAAGTCAACTTTATTTTTCAACACGTTGGAATTGAAATCTAGAAAATCCTGAATTCATCTGGGTTGAAGGCTTGAATGATGAGAGGACTATTGCTGGTCATGTAGACCATTCTAACATTTGATTAGAACACAGGATTGTTCAAGAAACAAAACTGGCCCATACGGTTCTTCCTCCTAACACTAAAGTAGTATAAAAATCTCACCTGGGGGTCATCCTCAATGCCATGTCTGTATAACAATGCATCCCATTTTTCAGCTGAATTACGAGGAGGCCGTTTAACCAGTGGTATAGTCTTCCCATTCAGTACAACCATCGATTGCAGCAAACCAGTTTCGCTTTCTGCTGCATCTGTTGAAAGGTATATAATTGGAGTGTTGGCCCTTTCAACCATTCTAGTGATGCAATCCGCAGCTTGAGGAATAGGGTAAAAGCAACTTGGCTTTTTAGCATTGCTGGGGAATAAGAAAGTAATGTTAGTGGCATATTACACAAACCCCGCCCTTGAAAGCATAAGACCAAACAAACTGACCCAAGATATAACTAAAATGGCAATCGCCAAAAACCATTTGTTAAGAAGAGCCCTTTCTGGTAGGATGGGAATCTGTATCCAATTCCAGTATTCCACATTGTTTCAAAACACTTAAGATTCAAATACATGAAATTCTCGATAACTATGGACACACTCTTCCATGCTAGTAAATTCAGAACGCTTTGAAATCAAAGCTTATCTCAGAACGATGCCATGTACTCAACTAAAACAAATAAAGTTGACATTTTGATACTCAATCAAAGCAAGATAAGGCTAATGCCATCATTTTAACTTTAGGGTGTGCTTGGTTGAGTGGAAAAGTGAAAGGATAGCCGGAAAGAAAGGAAAAGTCGAAAGAAAATGGATTTTGAGTGTGATTGAGAGGAAAGAAAAGTGAGAGGAAAGAAAATAGTAGGACAGATCATTTTCTATTTTAATGCATAAAAATCAATTCTTCAAAATTGAGAATGATGAGAGTAGAGAAAATAAAAGATCTGCATATTAGTTCAAAATTATGCATATTTTTTTTCTTCTTCCATTTTTGATCTCTACCATACAATGGGGGGAAATGAAAATATTTCTCCATCATTCTAGTTTCTATCCTTTCAAATTTTATCCTCCCAATTTTCTTTCACCCTACCAAGTAAAGCCTTAGAGTTCTGTTCTCTAGCTTAACATTGTGGCTTAAAAGTAAAGATTCTAACTTTCCTATACAATTAAAGCAAAAAATTGCAACAAAATGGAGAAGATACCAGAACTTCAAGAATCCATGTCGCCGGAAATGAAGAGCGATAAAATTACTTCCCAGGAACGTCTGAATAAACCGTTGAGCAGTCAATAAGATAAGCTTACTTGGTTCGATCAAAGTCTTACACTTATGCGCGATAGGACCACCTGGTTGCGTCACCCAATCTCTCTCCATTTCCGCAAAGAAAACATCCCCAATTGCGATCACATCATCATCCGAAGCAAACTTCTCTTCCAGATCCTTAATCGTTTTTTGACTCGGCTTCTTAATATCCTCATTCTTCCAAGCACTCTCTAATTTCCCCATCGAAATTCCTAATGACCTCAACTTCTTCAAATGCTCTTCGTCCACGTAACACGGCTGCGGGCTGGAGAAATAGCAAATGAACCTATCAATGTGAGCGTGATTCTTCTTCATTTCCATGAAGTCTTCGAATGGGATAACAGCTTTTTTCCCAACACAATCGTTAATGTGCTCGGTATCCAAAACTCGATTGTACTGATAATCGAATTTCGAACTGGGAATCACCAATGCCCGATTTAGAACCGCCGCGAAGAACATGTGTTTTTCCAAACAAATCAGATGGTTGCTCATTTGACCCGACAAGCAAATGGCAAACAAGAATTTATTGGGTTTAGGTTTCCATTCAATTGTTCTTCTTTCAGAAAATTTCAGGTCACCTTTTCTGCAACGGTCGAAACTGTAACCGGCATAGGCCGGGTCTAAAACGGTGGCGTTCTGGAGGGTGTTTCCGGTTTTGTGAGGGGATAAGAGGGTTTGCTGGATGTGTTTGTTTAAGGTGATCTGCTTGAGCAATGAGGCTTTGATGTCGTCAAACTGAACGGCTGAGACATTGTCATTAGAGTTGACGAAAGTGTGGTTCCAAAGAGAAAGAAGGGAAGTTAGCTGTTGATTCAACAAGTAGAGAGCTTGGAGTTGGGATTCTTTGAGTTGATCCGACACCTTATTGAATTTAAGGGAGGAGATGTTGGAAGAGAAGAGGGAACGAATGTCGGTGGAGAGGAAGATAGGGATGAGGACGAGAGGGAGGAAGATGGCGAAGAGGTAACGCTTGTTGAAGGTGAGCTTGAAACGTCGTCGGATTTGAGATTCCAGCTCTTCGATGTGGAAACCGGATCTTGAAGCGGTGGAAGCGCGTGGGCTGGTTGAGATTTGGCGTGGAAGGTGCTTGGTGTCGTTTTGGTGGATTAAGGTTTGGCGATCGTCGTCTTCGTCGGATGAATGTCGGTCCATTTGCTTGCTTAAGAGTGGAGCAGTGAGTCTGCAAGTGATGGAATAGCTGAGTCAGTGTTGATAGTTTTCAAAAAAATACCTTTGTTGATTAAAATGGAGACTGGGATTGGTTAATTTAGGGTTTGGTTAAAAACGATAGAATTTTTGTTGAGCGGAGCTGGCGTAAAGAAGAATGTCAATTATCGAAGCGGCAGAAGAGAGAAACAGGTCGGTGGAAGAAAATGACTCCGTGTCGTCCAACCATTGTCTTGGGTACGACCCGAACCCGATAATATGTTTTTGTCGACAAGCAAACGACGTCGTACTGAATGTACATGAGAAATGATAAGTTTAATTTATTCAATTATTAAAATAAATAAAGGCAAGCAAAATTACGATAGAAACTAGGAAAAGAGATGGTGCACATATAGAGGCGATTCTAAGGGAGGTTGGCATAGGCCATGGCCTTCTAAAATAAAAAATTGTCATTTAGGTTTTTTAAAATTTTTTAAAAATTTTAAATTAATAAAAATAAAATTATATTTTGACCTTCTAAAATTATAAAAATTTAATTTAATTCTTTTTAAAATTATAAAGATTTAGACTATAAAAAATTAAAATTTTATTCGACCCCCTAAAAAATTGTTCTCGTTAGCTCCTGTGCACATATTTTATTTTTATTATTTAATTTATAAAAAATAAAAGATTCTAGGTTTGATTGGCAATCTTCGAACAAAAGCCTTTCCCCACAGTATACACAGGCTATATATTCGAATTGACTTGATGACTGAGTTGCAACATTGTTAAACCCATTAGTAGTAAATTTTTTAAGCATTGAGGATATAGAAGATACCTGAGCTGCAAGTGAAGTGAGGGCATCCACTTCATGTACTCTTACGACTCATCTTGAAGTTGCTTGATTGGTTGGCCACTGGTAATTGTTGCTGGAAATTCTCTCAATATTTCATAAGCCTCATTATAAAACTTAGAAAGGAGAGCACCATTGGCAGAAGCGTCTATTACCATCCTCGTGTGAGCATTGAGATCGTTATAGAATGTCTCCAACTAGATGCAATACGGGGTTCTATGATAAGGGCATTTTTGTAACAGTTCTTTAAATCTTGCCCACGCCTCATACAAGGACTTGGCATCCATTTGTTGGAAGGTAGTGATTTAATTCCATAACTTACAATTCTTGCTAGGTGGGAAATATTTCATATGGAAGCATTTTGTCAACTCTTGCCATGTTGTTATGGAATCAGGTGACAATAAGTTCAACTAGGCTCGAGCTCTGTCCCTTAGAGAATATGGGAAAAACTTTAATCTTAGTGCATTTTAGGTATTCCGACTAACTCGAAGGAATCACCCACTTCCATAAACAATCTGAGGTGAAGGTGAGGATCTTCAATAGGTATTCCACTGAACTAGCTCACTGTCTGAAGCATTTGAAACATAACAAGTTTCAGCTTGAATTATTGTGCCTTGATCTTCGGCTTTCTAACTCCCAAATTAAACTAATGAAAAAGCGGTACGTCATACTGTCTTAAGGCTCTATCCCCGTCATCAGCAATAAGGATGGGATTTTGAGCATGATTTGCTCCACTTCCTTGGTTTTTGTTCTTAAGGTTCATCTCTTTGGTCCTTCTTTGAGTTGCCTGTCTTCTCCTTTGTCTAAAAGTCCTTTCAATTTCAGGATCTATGAGGAGTAAATCAATAATTTGATCAATACTCATAAACACCTAAAACAATTACATAAAATAATGGAATTAAAATTTTACAGAAAAATAAACCAAAATGCAAAATTAACAATTTCACAAATAATGTTTTTTAAAACAGTCCCCGGCAACGACGCCAAAAACTTGGAATGATGAAAATGTGGAAGTGTACACAATTATAACAAGTCAGTATAACGAGTTATCGTACCCACAGAGACTGTACAAGTAAGTATCTATGAAATTTAAATTTAAGCAAATTGGTAGAGGACAATATATTAATTTGAAAGAGGTGATCTAAAAACTAAAAAGTAACTAAGTAATCAACTAAAATAAAAAGTAAAATTCTAGTGCACGATTTCTAAAAAAAGTTTTAATCAATATGACATAAGTGTGTTAGATTAATTTCATCCTTTAACTTAGAATTATTAAAACTATGTTCATGTTGTTACAAAGAATTTCATGGCAACTTGGTCTTTTGTTAACTATTGCACATACATATTTATTAAATTAATCAATGTTTCAAACATATTACTATATTGAATTAATTAATCAATTTTCATAAGAAAGTATAATACAGAGTGAAGTAACAATATATTCTTATACAAAGTGAAGTAACAATCTTACAAGTTATGCAATGCAAGAATTGTAACAGCTCGATTTTGGGCTTAGTCGGAACAGTGGTTTCGAGACCACAAATTTGATGTAATAAAATTTATTTTTATTATATTTTTATAGTCTAAAATTTCACGAAATGATTTTGTGAAAATTTCTTTTGAAAATTTTGATGTTTGGGCACTCAATTTAGTTAAAAGGACTAAACCGTAAAAAGTGTAAAAGTTGAGTTCTACATTCTGGAGGTGTCCAATTGTTATGAAATTTTAAATTGGAGGTCCTTATATGGTAATTATACCATTGGTTAATTTTTTGGACAAAAATGGCCATGAAATAGGTGAAATACAATATTTTAAGTTAGGGGCATTTTGGTCATTTGATAATTAAAATGAATTAAAAACAAAATTAAAAGCCAATTTTTGTCCATCTTCAAGCTATGGACGAAACGTGCATGGAGAAACCATGACTAGGTTTTTTCAAGCTTCCAAGCTCGATTGTAAGTCTGTTCTAGTCTCATCTTTAATGATTTTTACGTTTTTGCAATCCCCGTAACAAGATCTATCTATTTCTACCATTTATTTGAGCTAGGGTTGATGTTTAAAAATTTACCCATGTACTAAATTTGTGTATTTTGATGTTTAGGGAAGGAATATGAATGTTTGTTTGTGTTAAATGACTTTTGCTAATTAGTTTTTGGTGAAAACGCTAAAAATGACTAATTTGTAAAAGTTATAAACTTTTTTCATAAAAGTGTGATTTAGTGGAAATTGTGGGCTGCCATAGTTATGAAAATGATTCGGCTAGGCTTAAAGAACAAATAAATTGAATGAAAATCATTTTACGAGCCTAGGGGAAAAAGTGTAAATATGTGGAACTTTAGGGGCAAAAATGTAATTTTTTCATCATGTGATTTTTGGATCAAATTGAATAATGTGACTAATAAATAAGCTAAATGTGATATTATGGATCAATGAAAATGAGATTCGGATCTAGAACGAGGGAAAAACGAGTATTTGACGGTTAGGTCTCTTTTTGCCATTTTTAGTATCGAGGTAAGTTTGTATGAAAATAATGCAACATGTTATTATTATATGTTTAATGCTTAAATGTTGCATGAAATGTATATGTATATGTATATGTATATGTATTTGTTTTTATGGAATTGATTCATGATGTCTCAATGACGACTCGACAAAAGTTGGTGTCTCAAAAATCCCAATTGAACCCTAGGAATAGCTAAGATACGTATATCACGACATGTGAGTATTGAGATCCCGTATAAGACCATATCTGAGATATGACATTGGCATCGAGATGAGATCTCGTGTAAGACCATATCTGGGATATGGCATCAGTATCAGTATGAGATCCCATGTAAGACCATATCTAGGATATGGCATTGGCATCGATATGAGGTCCCGTATAAGACCATGTCTGGGACATGGCATCAGCATCTTTATGAGACTTCGTGTAAGACCATATCTGGGATATGACATCGGCATTAGTATGAGATACTATGTAAGACCATATTTAGGATATGGCATTGGCATTGATATGAGGTCCCGTATAAGATCATGTCTGGGACATGGCATCGGCACCGTTATGAGACTTCGTGTAAGACCATAGCTGGGCTGTTGGCATCGATGTGAGATCCCATATAAGACCACATCTTGGACATGGCATTGGCATCCTTTCATGTGTATGAGATTTTCGAGTATCCTTTAGTATTTTAAGTGGTTCAACGGGTAATTAAAAGATTTTATCAAAGTTGTGATAATGTATGATTACGTTACGAAGTGGTACAGGTATGTACGTAAAACTCATGAGAAGTGACTTCGGTTTATGATGCACCTTTGGTAAGGATGCAAATAATTAAGTCATGCTTATGAGATTGAAATTGTGATGACCTTATGATTATGGGTTTAGGCTTGTGATGTATAAAAAAATGTATTTTTACCATGATGGTGGAAATGATTTGTAAATGTGTTATAAACTTAGTATCATCACTTTACACTAAAACAGTTTTGGACAGCAGTAGTAGTCCGACTTTGAAAATCCACCAAAAATTGTGGAAATTGAGTTCGAGGTTGAATAAAATATGAAATTAAATATTTTTTAGTCTAGCTTCACATAGAGGAAACGGTGTAAACAAAAGAATTTCATATTATGAGATATTTGAATTTTTGTGAGACAAGGTCAGAGTGATTTCGGGCTCCCCTGTCTTAACTTTGGAAAATCATTAAAAATTGTATGAAAATAATTATCGGTTAGAATTTGTATGAATAAAATTATTAATGAGTCTATTTTCAAGAGAAACATACGCTATTTTCAAGAGAAACATACAGGAACATCATCCAAATAACGTACTAAGAGATAATTAATTTTTAGTAAAGAAAGGTTGAAGCTATCAAACAACAGAATAGGGGTAAATTTGAAGAATAAACTGTATTTATTGGCTAATCCATAAATTATGAAAATTTTATGGTAGAAATATATATGAGTCTAGTTTCAAATGATTTTAACAGATCTTAATTTATAATTCTGTAGCTCAAGATATTAATAATTTAGACATTATGATGCGAGTAAACAGCTTGACATGAACATAAGTAAAAAGTGCAATTATGATTGTTTTACCTTGAGATCATGATGTGAGAATTGGTAGAAGCATGTTAATAAATTGCTTATTATTTTCATACGGACTTAATAAGCTATATAGCTTACCCCCTCATTTTTATTTCTTTAGTGTTGCCAGGTTAGCTCGGGGTTGGAAATCGTCGGAGGCAACATTACACTTTCAAATTATCAATTTTGGGGTATCGATAAACCTTAAGTGTTTTCAAGTGAGTGGCATGTATAGAGACTTAGTCCTTTGTGTTATGTTTTTAATGGTTTGGCCAAATGTATTGGCTTATAATGATTCAAGTGT